>NC_092819.1:15642500-16842500 GCF_023375885.2 Dermacentor andersoni
GATGCACGTGGCCGAGTGTCAGTGGACACGTGCCAGCTTTGGGAAGTCAAAAGGACTATGTCGAGAACGCGGATAAAGTTAAGGGCCCCCCGAGCACAAGCGCCAAAGCAACGCTGAAGGCACCAGCGGCGCGTGGTTGTGCGCAGCCTTGAAAAGTTAAAATCTCCGAGAACCGACGAGGCAGCAGTCACATCTGCGCCTCGGAATACCCTATTGCAGCGCCGTGCCACACAGGCGCCAATGTTCGTGCGGCTGCCGCCACCGCAATTGCTCGAGTTTTCCTTGGCACTAAATTGTACCTCGCACTTTTGTATTCGTGTCTCGTGTACTGCTAGCACCGTCGAAGCGAGTCGCGGCATTCTGTAAGCCGAACCCCCCCCTACCCCCTACCCCCTACCGGCATGTTACGAGAGATAGGGGCGTTGTCTCTCAAATAGATAATTCATCCGACAGATCGAAGACTGCGTCGAGATGTATTATCGCTATCGAACTTGAATGCGGCTAACAGGGTCGTGTTAGCAAATGGAAACACGGACTCTTTCTAAATGTCTCCTTGTTTCTTGAACAGACCTTGAGAATAGCAAATGCGCGAGTTCGCCTTTCTTGCGCTGAGCGCGTGCGTGTGGGCCTATATGGGCAGTATCAAGTTCCAAGTGATCGTGCACCGCTTCTACTTCTCCGTTAGATCGCCCTCACGCTTTCAATAGTCAATATCGGACTGTTCTCTTTGGATGTCATCTTATAACCTTCTATGGTCTTTTTTCCGGGAGTTTATTTTCGAGCGATTCGTTTTTATGAAAGCCACTTGCATCTGATACCAAGCAGAGAATCGAATTGCTATAACTATCTTGAGCTAGTTTTCTTATTTACCACCGAACATAATGAGGTCTATTCGCTTTCATCATATGTCTGACTTGCCCTAAAGCTATTCTTTAGCAAGAAATAAGCGATAGAATTAGACAACAAGCGCACAAATATTTTAGTGATCTAGGTGGAATAAACGCCGGAGCTGGGTTCAGCGTACGCTGAAGTTCCTTCGCTAAGAGCTATGGTGGAAAGCAAGTCCGGCAAGTCCTGTGACACGCTGCGTATCACAGCCCAGGATTCCGGAGCACCGTTTCGGTCTGCGGTCACCAGATATACGTATATAGAAATAGCCCAGAACTGCATGTAAAAGAAGTGTACGCCGTACTATTCCCCGAGGCTAAACATGAAGATCCAGTTACGCTGCTCCACTTGGGAAAACTAATACCAGTGCCTACTGTCGGAGAGAACAAATCCTCTGAAGAGAGACAGTGTGCTTTCTCACGCTTTCTCATGCTTCCCTTTCACATCATGGATTGCTCTTTCAAACTTTCGTCTGATGCTAGCATGGCGAGAACTTGAAGAAGTGCGAGTAAGAAAAAGTAAGAAAAAAAAGCCAGCTCACAAAAGACGAAATTCGCTCGGTCAGGGAGGGCCTCAGAACTCTACTGTCTACTCTCCTCTGGGCCGACTCCTGCGAGGGGTTTCCCCCAGTCCTATGCTCCCTCCAGGGAACCATAATTTTGTTGCTATATCACCGTCCAGATGTGACTCGACCGTTTTCTCCCACGTTGTGGGAATACGCTGGACAAGCAGGCGGTGCGCGGAGCAATAACCGCATCCCCAGTTGCGCCAGTTGAAGGCACAGCCGCAGCTCCGCACGTATCGATTGTGCGCCGATGCTTTCGCGTCGTTCAATGGTTCGTCCCCTCGTCGACACCGTCCGGACCCGCGTCGTTGCATAGAGAAATTGTTGCTGCACATTGCACTCCGTTGACTATATGCACCAAGAAGTGAATCAAGAATGGCGAGGCCGGGATAGTGGTTTTCACTATTTTCTTCATGGCAGGAATGTGGCAAAAAAAGATGACAGCATATTCAGGGACAAAAACAAAAAAATTTAATTAAATATGTATGTGTTAGCTTACGATAGAAAGACAGAAAAGAAGAGGTAGGCAGGTCAACCAGGTCGTGCCTTGTTTGCAACCCTACATTTTAGGAATTGTAAGCAAGAGAAACGAAACGAAATGAATTACATGCTACTCTAGATGATTAAATGTGAAAAAAAAAATAGGAATTTCGCTCCTGTTTCTCTATACAACAAAAAAGTGATTTTCATGTAATTTTTTTATGCCAGCAATATAAAATGAGTGCTTTATTTTTATGCGCTAGCATTCCTAGGGTACTGCACGCACTTTCCGGGGCTATCTATCCATCTATGCTTGTATCTTACCACTTTCCCACCTACCCGGGTCACTGGATAGCACATAATAAAACGGGTTGCACATCGGGCAGCTGTGCTGAGTCGACAGTGTTCGAGGCCAACCATCGGACCAACTTGGGTCGCTAAGTAATCGGCAACGCGTGCACATGTGCCGCCCTTTAGCGAATCTCTATCACGCCGACATGGGTCACAGTAGATGCAGTACTGGGTAGGTGCCAGTGTTCGATGAAACTCTTTTTGGCCGACTTGGAGCACTGGGCATCTGCCACTCGGGCAGATGCCCAGTGCTCCAATTGGTCTTCAATGGACCTATTTGAGGCTAGCTTGCTTCACTGCGTATGTGTCAGTAGGTTTGTGCGCTCTTCAATGAACGTCTTTGACGCCAACTTACGTAACTATATAGGTATGTGTCACTGGGAACGTGATGCTCTACAATGACAAAATGATCTCTTGAATTTCTGCCATGCTGAGCGGGATCGAACCCACGTCACAAGGGTTCCTCAAGGACAGCAACCCAGCGCTTTAACAGGCTGCGCCACAAACGCACCGTGTATGTGCCACTGGTTATGCCGCAATCCAGGGAACAATTCTCAGCGTTCGCACGCTCACCGGCGCTCCACACTTCTCGTCTCGGAGGCCACGAGCGGACTTATCAGCAGCGCTGCTAGGTGGCGCAGCGTGTCCAAAAAGAAGCGCGAGAGAGGAGCCTGGTTGCCGCACGGTGGGTTTCTCGGCGTTCGCACGCACCGGTTTGCTATGCATTTCGGAGGTCACGCGCAGGCTTCGCGGCGGTAAGAGTAGTCGCGAAAGAGTAGTCGCGCTACAGTACACGCCTCATACATAACTGTTTCTTGCAGTGGTCACACGCTGTATCGCTGTATTGATTCTATGATAAACGCACAACCATCGACAGTCATTGCGAGATGGCTTCTGCCGAACTTTTCTATCAATTTTTATAGGGAATGGGCTTCTCCTTGTAGTGTAGACAAAGAAACGTAAAGGGAAAGAAATGTGCAGATTGCAAGCATTGTGCAAATTAGTGTAAGCGAAGTACTATTTCTTGATTCCACATTCGCGCTTAACTTGTCATTTTTTGCTTTAGCAGAACGAACGACTGGTTCAATTGTCTGAAAGCGTTAGTTGTTAGAAGGCACGCTTTTAGACGGGTGCGTGCCTTCTTAAGCATCAATGAGTGTTTCAGTCGTCTATAAGTACAAGCCGCCAGGAGGGAAGCCGAAGTTGATAATCAACTGGCAATGTCTATAATAAAGGGAGAACCAGGTTGAAATCCTTCATCCCAAACGTAAATATGTTATTGAGCTACAGATTGTGTTAAACACCCGCTTAGCCTAGTTCGCAAGGACCAAACTCACGGACTGACCGACCGCAAACACTGGAAAGGTAGCAAAATAAAGCTTTCAATATCAATCGCTGTCTGAGGAAAACAAAAGCCTACAGAGAAAACTCATGCGGGTTTTTCAGAAAGTATGCATAAAAATTTTTCCCTAATCTAGGCATCGAATACGTAGCCAACGTATTTACGGTATGGTAGATCTTACGTATGAGCTATTTAGGAGGCTTTTCGATGGTAGTGGACAGCGGGGCTGATCACAACGGATTTTTATTTACTATAGAGAAGCTTTCTGAGAAACCCGCATGGGCTTACTTCGTAGCATCACGCTTCTGTTGGGAATTCTTTTCTTTGGATGAAACTCTCTCCACGTTCCGAATTTCCGCAGAAATTATTTTGATGTGAAGAAAAAAGCAATAATTTTTTTTTTTACTCTAAGCACGATATTAAACAATATCGTAACCGTGAGCCCCTTTTCAAGAATATTTGGGAAATGTTATAAAATTATCAGCTTCGAATACGAAAATTATTTTTATTCGTCGAAGGCTCTCAAGACGACCGATAAAGTTGATGAAGAGCCTTCGATCACTGCAGATTCCTATTAATAGCGTCACATTAGTAATTCAATCCGGTCATTTTATTTGTTTTAGTCTAATAAATGGCAGTAGCATGAGATAGTAGTAATACGGTGTCTATGTTTTAGTCGAAGGATTTGTCTTCCAGTGATTGGCACTGCCTGACACCGGTTATTCCTTCTTAGCTTTGATAGCGTAGCAGTTACCTTGACAAGTATCGGTTGCGAATCAACTCCAGTGAACGCTAATAATGGGGCGATGCTCTTCGCAAATGATGAAATTATTCCTTCAGTAAAAGTTATGAACACATGCCGGATAAGGCACGCTGCATATCTATAACATATAGAGCACATGCACCCTGGTACTAAGCACGTCGTCTTTGCATCCATACATAAACAAACAGTACCAGTACCTATACACACTAGTAAATAGAAATTACTATAGACGATTAAATCCCAAGACACAAATAAGTTTGTCACGCAGCAAGTTTCAGACACCCGAGAGCGTAGGAAGTAACGCGAATACAGTATGTCACGAAAGTTTGAAAACAAGCGCTTTCGTCAAAGGTGTCTGCCGGCCAATTCATCCTAACAGATCAATAAATAAAGAAAGCAGTAAATCAGTGTAAACTGATAAGGTATTCTTCGGTAACTCTGTTTTCGTTTAGTACAGCGAAGCTGCTAGCCTCTCGGTGGTCGCTAATGCCGAGGCTACAAGCACTCATCAAAGTGAAGCGAACAGTGAATACATTCGTCGGGATCACGCATATACGTTCCAATAAATAACAAGCTCAAAACAAACATCGGTCTTCATCAGCAATGGCTCATAACCCCGCAAGTAAGCAAAAAAATGCAATTACCCATACTCCCTTAAGGCAGAGGCTACAAGCGCTCAGCAAAGTGAAGCGAACAGTGCATACATTCATTGAAATCACCCTTACAACACACAGAACAGCATATGTTACAATAAAGAACGAGCTGAAAAAACATCTGAAACATCAATAAAGCATTGCATACCCCCTGAGCAGTTGTAGTGATGGTTTTGCAACAGTTTCGTTGGACATCTACTTTCGCAAAACCGGAATGCCGATTGGATTGGAACAACTTTAATAAATGTCCTGCAAGACGCACGTCAGCGCGCAGTGGGCGTCTCCCACGCAGGGACCGACAGAGGAGTACCTGGCGGCCGCAGCGCGCGCCTGCTGTACGGCCGGAATGCCGAGTCATGTTTTTTTTTTTTTTTTGCCATAGGAGGCCGATTACTAGACGAAAGAATAAAGGCCAAGCTTACACTTGTATTTATTTGATTTATTTCATCACAAGGAGGAGGAGGTCGAGGATAAAAGCTACAGGAGTTTGGCAAGCCCACGCGCCCTCCCCCCTTACATTAACAATAGGACAAGTGCGCAGAATAACAATGATAACAGAGTAGTCGCATGTAACAGAGCAATTCCATGTCAACAAGAAAAGCCGCAAGCTCACTTAAGAAAGATAAATATACGCTGAACTACAAGAACTTATTTCTGTTTGAAGCACACGAAACAAAGAGAGTATTTATTATTTAAACAAAAGACAAAGCAATGACAAATATGTTATAATAAAGCTGTTAGCCAGTGGATCATTGATACAAATGCACACAGCGAAGAAGAAGCTGACACAGAGCTAAGCTGTTGCGAGTGAGTTGAGATCATCTCCTTGCACATGATTTAATTGGTTGGGCAGTTGATGCGAGAATACCTGCTTGCCCTATATTGTGCGTTGTGTTTGGACGAGCATATGAAGAAGAATGTAGAATATTATAAACAGCGTAGTTCCTAGTTAAGGAAGCCATGGTTGTGTAATGTTACGTACTGGGCGTATTAGGTCTTTGAATTTTTTGTAGAGTGATATAAGCTGATTATACACTTTGAATGCACTAGCTATGTTGGCACTGTAAAAAAATAAGAAACCTGTCTTGATCTTTGATTTAATTTAGGCTGATAAATTGATTTTACGGTTTTTTTTTTGAAATGTGTTTATTTTCTCGGGGATGCTTTAACAGATCGTGCCCCAAGCAATATGACAATACTTTACATGCGTAAAAAATAGGGAATTATCTATTATCTTTTTTTTATCTCGAGAGGAAGTAGAGATATAAACCAATCTTAATAATTTAACAATTTTGGCAGAATATATACTAAACAAGACAATCCATAGCATCATTATGAAAAATATGCACATCAAGGGACTTAAAATAAACTACAATTTGAATTTTATTAGAAGCTATATTCAGGGATATTGTTACGTGTGCAAATTTTCCCTTTGGACGGAAATATTTGCCTTACTTTTGTTAGCATTCATTTGAAGCCCGTTTAGCTGTGTCCATGTGGACAACATCGTTAGAATTGTATTGGCTTTTTCTATCAGCCTTCGACAGTTAGTGCCTCTGAAAAAAAAAATTGGGCTCTCATCCACGTATATGAAAACGCAGCATCGTTGTTTATATTGACTATATTGTCCATGTAAAGATTAAATAATGTCAGGCCAAGTAACCTTCCTTGAGGCACACCACAGGTGATTGCTCTAACTTCGAAATCAAAGCTATTGATACTGACGTACTGTTTGCGATTTGAGATATATGATCTGAATAGCTGTAAAGACAGTCCTCATACGGGACCTAGTTAACGCTTTTTTATCAGTGAGGCAAGATTTAAACAACCAAAGGCTTTAGAGAAGCTCGCAATGACAGCTAGTCCCATTTCATCATGGAGGAAGAAAAGTGTAGTAGAGGCCCCGGCCAGCACGGACGTGTTGGAGAAAGTGTGGTGGAAGTCACGTGCTGTTTTTCGCAAAGGAGCACTAGGAATGGTATCCCAAACATGAGCCTTGCCATAGCAACTGCTCTTCTGAAGCTCTCGCTGCAGCTCTAGGCCTCTGAAAAGCGATATAAGATTTTTCCAATCGTGTCTTTCTCGTAGCACATTCTGTTCGCGAGACAAGCTGCCTTTCGAGCATGGTGTGTAAGCTTGAAAGTTGTGTTTACGGTCTATGAGTGCGAGTGTCAGCCAGCAGCAGAGACACTCAAGTAATCACAGCGCGGGCTTTCGTCCTCTTCCACAACGCGCCGCGGAAAAGCACAGTAGCGTGCCTGCGTCACTAAAACTGTTGCACAAGTTTCGTAGGCTCTGTTCTGACGCGCGTGGGCAGCACACACTTCTGGCGCCTCGTAGCAATGCAAGTTCGAAGCTCGCGCCTATCTGCACCGGCGAGCTTATTGAAGGTGCAAAGGGAGGTGGCACACCAACATGGCTGCATTTCCGGCTTCAAGAATGTGACCTCAGGACCTCTCCTATTTTGTTTCTTTCCTCCATGCATTTCATTGTTTCCAGAGCTGCTAAGAACCAATTCTTATTCTTGGAGAAAGGCTAGCTCGGTGAATATTTCTTTCTCAGTAGCCAACTTTTCATTTAGTAATAAGACTATGTTTTCTCTGTATATGCCACTAATTGGGATAGAATAGCTTATCTCAGATCGTTTGTAGAATATGGGAAGCAGAGACAAAGGATGGTAGTTTGGCAGACAGTTTTTGTCACCTTTCTTGTGCATTGCCGTAACTTTAGCAATTTCTATTTTGTGCGGGAGAAATCCCGTTTAGGTAACGTAGGTTACATATACACGTCAAAGGAACAGGTACAATATTCATTACAAATTTAATCGGTTTCGTTTTAAGGTCATGCGCATCGCACACCGCACCGTTCTTCAGGCTTAAAAACACTGGCGCAACTTCGGCGCGAGAAAGTGGCTCCAAAATGAAGCAGTCGCAACTGGAAAATATCGTCGTACGGATACGTGCTGGCATCGCATGGTGGCTGTATCATGTTCACGAAGTGGTCGCTGAAAAAAAAAAAAGCCAAAAAAGCGACCACATTGAAGAATGTCGTTGTTAGTGTTTTGCATTTTAGTTATGTGATGTTGTTCGTCTGATTTCGGAAGTGATGACAACGTCTTACATAATAGGTCAGTTTATTATAACAGTCGACAAAGTAGCGGCTGAGGTAATGCTCCCTTGAATATCTAATGTCCTTGTTGAGAATGTTGTGGTAGAAATTGAAATGAGCTAGTTTCTGTGGATCGAAATATTTGAATGCGTCGTATATTTTATTTTTAATTATTATTTTGACACGGTGCAATAGATCATTATTTTAGGAGGACTGACTGTTGGACTAGTTGGTCTTGTATTATAATTATGGTAGTTTGGCACAAATTAACACATAAACACAAAACAACAACGTGAATAAGGATGGGCCCGTACCCGTCTTTGTCCACTTCGTTATTTTGTGTCCATATATTAATTTGCGCTTAACTACCATAATTACAGGTCACTATTTATTGATCGTTTTGTAGCTCCTCTGGAGCATCGTATTGTCACATATGTTAATTATATTAAGAAAATCTTAATTACAATCTTCAGTACCACAAACACATGACGAATCAGTGCTATATATGTCACCACAAGAAAGTTCTAGATCCTTGTCAGAAATAACTTGAACAGAATGCGAGGTTCTTAATTTCTTCTGGTTCAGGATCCTGCTGTTGAGGCGCTCCGTGGAAGGCCTAGACAAACACCATTATAATGGCTTGAGACCATCCGATCACGACTTACATTAGCACCGACACGCTTAGGGCCCATGTTCGTCATGTTTCACGCATGCAATCAAGCTTTCTTGCCTGTCTGCCAGAACGACGACCACAGGCGCCCTTCTCCATCCAACGAAGTCAGCATCCATCGTGCCTGTCTGCCATCGGGCTTCACACCCTCAGCACGTTCAACCTCAGCTTTGTGGCGTTTAAAAGAACCTCAAGTGCGTCTTACTGTTCCAGGGAGAAGAAAGAAGACCGACCTGCGTACCTTGGCCCTGAAGCAAGCAGCTCTGGATTGTTTGAACACTTTTTACTTTGACCCAGTCCACATATATACGGATGGCTCTTCCACTCAGACCAGCTCCACTGGCGCAGTGGTTATACCATCACGATCAATTAGCATCCGATACAAGATTTCTCACTTAACAACATCGACCGGGTCGGAGCCTGTTGCCCTCCGAGGTGCCATTGATTACATTAACAACCAACCCGCTAATCGGTGGGCAATATTCTGTGATTCGAAGGCGGCCTTACAATGTCTTCTGTCATCTCTTCGTCGCGGGTTCTGCGAACAACTAGTGTTGGAGATACGAGAAATGCACCATCGTATGATAGCGAAAGGACACGACGTCGTGTTTCAGTGGCTGCCTGGCCATTGCGGTATCTCCGGCAACGAGCTCGCTGACGAAGCTGCCAGGAAAGCACACGAAGGAGCAACCCTTGTTTCTGTACCTTTATCGCGGACCGACGCAGGCCAACACCTAAGCAAGCTAGCACACCGTATGACATTAGAGAAGTGGCACACACCTGAATTCACCCAAAATCGATTGCATTCCCTCGACGCCTCTATGCAACTGCGGCTGTTACCAGGGCTTCCTCGAAATGAGGAAACAATGCTGTGCCGCTTACGCTTGGGCGTCGCATTCACCAATGCATATACGTTTTTGATTGAAATGGCTGATAGCGCGGACTGCAATGCCTGCGGTGTCGAGGAAACTATAGAACACCTACTGTACTATTGCCCATCTTTTCAAAACGAAAGACATGACCTCTGCACAGCTCTCAATCAGCTAGATAGAACACCGTTCACCTTGAACAAGATCTTGGGACCATGGCCTCGCATATCGTTGCTACAAAAGGCCACAAAAGCGCTGCTGCGATATTTGAAAGCTACTGGATTTAGTCAGCGTCTGTGTCCGGACTGAGTGACCGAACGATATCCCCAGTAGATTTTCTCTTCTTTTAGTCTTTCCGTCCCCTTTTCCCTTTCCCCAGTGTAGGGTAGCCAACCAGGCTCAGTTCTGGTTAACCTCCCTACCTTTCCTTTATCATTTGCTCTCTCTCTCTCTGGTTCAGGACCTTATCAACTCCTATAAACACACAAAGATGATCACTCGCGTCAAACACAATAACAGTTAAGACAATACAAGAAATATCGAGATTTGTGATGAACAGATCAAGAAGTGTTTGCGAAGTACATGACGCGCGAGTCGACTTGAAAATTACGCTTTCCGAATTATTACTTCTCAGAGTGACTTCGAACAGTTGCGCTAAAACGCCGAGATCTACCATGTTGATGCTCATATCACCACCAGAAAAAGCTTATCCTTTGTCATTGACATAGCTAAGGAAGGAATCAGTGCAGTGAAAGAAAATTAAAATATTGCCAGCTGGTGGTGGGTAGAATACACAGAGCACTGTGTCAGCAATAACTATCGAAAAACTTTATTATCATTGAGCATAAAGAAAAATCTGCAGCCATTTCTTGTTGCATGCACTCACAAACGTATAGATACATCGCCACCGCATCTAATAGTAGGATTTATGAGCAAGCCATTGTAATGTGGTAAGATGTACACGTCATTGTCCATGGCATCAGGGTTAAAATCAAATGAACACAACTGTGAGTCTATCTCGGACTGTTCGTTCGTTAAAGTTTGCGTGCTCTGAGGAAAGCACCTAAACATTCTAGAACGTTTAGCACCAAGGGCAGTTATCAGTTTATAAGAAATCAAGCACGACGAAGAGCTCATTTTTACAATCTAAGCAAAGCAAGTTTCATTTTAAAAACTTGGTGTAGGAATCTCACCGCGGTCCCTCTCTTTTTTGACGCGATAGGCCCATTGCCCAGTTGCCTTCCTTACAAGCACCTGGCGGTTCCTGCTCCCGGCAAACTGAAAACCCCCGTCACGTGCCCACAATTTGGTCTGCCGCAAAGGCTGCCGGTTTTGCTTTGTCAGGTTTTGAGATAGAAGCACGCCTGCGTTCTGTTTTCGCAATTCATCTTTCCTCTTGAATCATTTGTATTTCACGTGTTTATTAACAAAATGAGCAACGACTGCCGGAGCGCGGTCGCCCATTTTTGGTAGCCTATGCACGTATTCATTTTCAGACTTGGAAATTTCTGGGACTGTGACCAAAGAGGCAACCTTATTTAATTTTGATCGCAGGCTCTCGCCGGTAAATTCTACAGCGTCATGGATTCCTAAATTTAGTGAAATGCTATACTGGTCTGTGGATTCAAATCCTGCATGCCTTAGCAGGTCGATGTCCCGAATTCGCTGGTGGCTTTAACTTGTTCGACGCACCTTTCCAAGCTTGCGAGCGTTTTCTCTTGCTTGCTTGTATAAGACAGTAACTCCTCGTACTTTGTAGACATCATCTGCATCGCCTGCTCTAAGCCAGATAATGTGTCCCTGACGGCTGACAGTTCACCCGCCTGTCTGATGAGTGTAGCCAGAGTAATAGCGCCGACCTCGGCTACGCACAGCTTCTTCATTCTTAGAACCCCGAGCCCCGAGGTGTCTTCTCACCTTGACATGTTGGGCATCGGTAGCTCTTGCAAGCCACATTTCCCCTTGTCCAAATAACCGTTTTCTATGGTCCTGAGCATGCACCCACATGATAGAAATAGAAGCATTCATTGCAAACGACCGATGCCTCAGTAGATTCCAGTGGCTCGCCCCACTTATAACAAGCAATTGTTTCTGTGGCCATGCTATAATTAAGACGACACAAGGGCTGGGCAGCAACAGCACAAGAGGCACAGAGTATTCTGAGGCAATCAAGACATCATTAACCTTTAAAAAGGCGAAAAGTTAGGCCGGGGCACCTCGCGCTTTCGACGCTGCTGCCAGTGTGAGGCGTAGCAGCGTAGCCGGGCGTAGCCTTCCGTGTTGGCCGGCCCTGAGTTGCCAATCAGCAACGGTGCGGAATCAGGCGAGCAAAGTTCATTGGGGCAGAAAAGGTCCGCCGGAGGCCCCGTCGTACACAGGGCACACGAAAAGGCTTCCCGACAGTACCAGAGTTCTTGCGGCTCCTCTGGTCTGGCTTCTGTTATATATACAGTGCAAAAACTAAAGAGTTAAGCCAGGGGACCGCACTTTCGCCGCTGCGGCGAATGCCTTTGAATTTCTTGAATTTGGGCCCAAATCCTCAATACTTATTTGTCAGTGTGACGTCACAGATTTGAAATTATCTTCTCCTACTTGGGATCTGTTTGGTGCAATAAATGTTTTTAAGACTTGACAAGTCCAGTCTTTCGCTCTTTTATACTACCGTGTAGTCAATATTAACAGATGAGAATTGGATGCGTCCGATCAGGCGAGCTCACAATTCCTGACTTTATGGAGAGCTGGTGCGGGAAACTTTAAGTGACGTCACAATCAGTCTCTCGGTGTGTTGCGTTTCTCTTTATAGGGTTCATTTAAGAGGACACTAGAGAGGAAAATGAGGGGTGCTGTATTAGTAGATTTCACGTCTACAATACCAAAAAACGGTCACTCTTCTCGTGAAAGTAGACTCGAGAAGACGCAAAAGGCGCAAGAGCAAAAGGCGGTTGGAGACGCCGCAATAACGTTCCTGTAAGTAGTTGAAAGTTAGGCGGCGACCATAAAAATTAGAAATAAAAGGACGTTTAGGCTTCCGCATGAGAGCCTTGTTCCCACTTAACATGAACGAGAAGGAAATCCGGTTATGTACGTTTCAAGACGTGAACTAAACAGAGTGCAAACTTGTTTGGAAAGTTGCCGCAATTGCGATTGAGTGTGCGCTCAGTTGTCTGGACGATGAAAGATTCAAGATGAAGTCGAGGAGCCAAATTGTTTTCTTTGTAGATGATTCTTGCATTGTCCTTATTTCGACACAGTTAGTCGTTGCTGCGCATGTGGACAGTGGGTTTGACGCAACGATCTTTTTGCGACAAATTAATGAAAATATAGTTGTTAAAGAATACTTTATCAGCCTTACCTGATCTGGTGTCTTTCTTAAGTGTTCGCATAAGGCTTTTGTTCAGCGGACTTCTTCAACGGCAAGACGGAAATCCATTCTTTCGGCAGATGAGAGCTAACGAGTGTTACTCAAACACTGGCAGGCAGCTCCGAAGAGAGTGCTAAGCCACTCATTTTTGCAACAAACCGGACCATGTACTCATTCTAAATTTCAAACAGCTTCGTTACACTACAACAAAAGATGAGACCGATGTGAGGTTCTATCCTATCTGTCAGCGACGCCAGCACCAGAAGAATCGTCCTGAAAGTCGCGAACGACCGCTTCTGGAGTGTGCCAGTTGACCAAGCTCCAAGTGTATGTGTAGCTTGAATCTCTAAAGCCTGGGCAGGACAGTAAACAGAGGAAACACACCTCTGCTTTCACTAAATTCTCATGGCTGTCTTTCTGTTTCTTTATGCCATCGATGTTTTCCGCTTGCTTCACTATAGCTTCATTCATGACGTGTGCACTCGCCAACTGTTTTGTAAGAATGTTTGCTGAAATTTGGGTACTGCCTTCATCTTATTATCTCACAATTCCCCTAGATTTTCATTCACATGCCTCTGGTGCGAGCAACCGCGACATGTAAATAATATTACACTAACGTGAAGTCAGTAAGGTAAACGAAACGAAACAATGGAACTAGCACGCAGCTGCATGTTGGACCTCGGCAACACAACCAAGTGAATACGGGTTCTGGTCTATGCCCTTGCCTCTTTCAACAGCGCCTTCTACTAAAATTGTGCGGAAACATCTAAATTAATCTTTGTTTCACTGATAACAGTAGTCCTACTCTGTTACTGAAATCAACCTTCTCAGTAATGTGCTGGTGTGCGCCATCACTGCTCGGAGCCACCAAAAATAATGCGTGAGGTTGCGTTAATCTGCAGGCTACTCATATGCACTTAACTGAGTTCATACCTTGCCACTTCAAAAAGAAAAAAGAAAAGAAGAACACGTTGAATATATGTTGCTCGCTGCATACACAATAACCAATGCAGATTATTTGGCCGCTTCTATTAAATACCAAATTACATCATTCATTCTCTCCTCATTTTACCTTACATAATGCAATACTTTCAAAACATTTCTATACGAACAGCTCGTCCTTTCTTTAATTCCCCGCCGTCGTAATTCCGAACTCAGGGCACATAATGACGGCGTCAGATTCAATTATTCGCTTCGTTGCACCCCTTTAAGAGTCTTCCATCGGCCAAGCTATGCAAAAATTTTAGTCACATTCACCTTGAATCACGGGGCAAGAAATTTAGAGAACACAAAACAACCTTTGTTATATGTAAAAAGAAACAGTTACCATTGAAGATTAAAAAAAAAGAAAATTTTACGGTCGATACAGAAACCACTGAACGTATAATGACCCACCTTCACTCTACATTCTGGCTTGGACGGACATCGTTATCATAAAGGTAATATTGCCCATAATGGCGTAAAATCGAATCATAGTGAACAATGACAGAGAATAAATATATTCTAAGCTTTACTATTGCTTTATTTTAATTTACATTTCTTTGTTGACTTCATATGTTTATGTGTTTTTTAGTGTTTGTATGTGTGAATGTTATAAGTAAAAGGGCAGCCGCAGTTTCTTTTCTTCTTTTTACTGAATGTTAGGACAGCCCACTCTAATATAGGCCCCCTCCCTGTCTCCCTGAAGTTATACTACGCTCACGAGCAAAATTACAGTGCGACTCGAGCTTGGAGCTGCGCCACATTCTCTGCCAGTGGCAAGGCATGACCTGCGCGTTACGCGCCACGAAAGCGACGCTGATGTTTTTGAGGCTCACGGGCCTGCAACACACTCTGAATATCTCTATTGTGCGTGTGCGTATGTGTGTCTGAGAATAGCATAATCCCCCTCCCCCCCCCCCCAACCAGCACCTGAAGAATCGTGCCAGGCGATCAGCCAGGCCAACATTCATGTCTGTATATATGTGCGTGCGCGTGCGTGCGTGCGTGCGTGCGCGTGCGTGTGTGTGTGTGTGTGTGTGTGTGTGTGTGTGTGTGTGTGTGTGTGTGTGTGTGTGTGTGTGTGTGTGTGTGTGCGCGTGTGTGTGTGTGCGCGTGTGTGCGTGTGTGCGTGTGTGTGTGTGTGTGTGTGCGCGTGTGCGTGTGTGCGTGTGCGCGTGTGCGTGTGCGCATGTGCGCGTGCGCGCGTGCGTGCGCGTGCGTGTGTGTGTGTGTTTTAAGATATATTAAGCTATTTAAGTAGTTAAGTATTAAGTATAGCTATTTTAAGTATTATTGAGTGAGCCCTTAAACGTTCTTATGACGAATAAACCAAGATGATACCTCCCTACCTTTCTATATTCGTTTCTTTTTCTCTCTCTAAGACGTGACGGCTGAGATCTTGTTGTCAACATAAACCCTCATCATCATCATCAACATCATCATCATCATAATAATTAACTGTCTTCGCCGTTATTATCATCGTCATCCTCGTCATATACTGCAGTCTAAAGGCCTCTCCCCCCGTGTCCTCACTTGACCCAGCCTTGCGTAAGCAGACTCCATGCTATGTGTGCAAATTTCCTCATCACTTCCACCAACAATCCGAATCCCATGCTTCGCACATAAAGCATTGCGCGTAAATATTGTAGGTGTAATGCCTGAATTAAAACTCACGAGCTGCCAGCTAGGACACCGATCCGCATGAGACCTTACTGCCGTCTCTAAGAAAGCGACGAATCAGTGCCTGGAGCCAAGAACGATTCCTCCGACTCGAATGTCCCTATGCATGCAAACCAGGTTCACAGCTGGCGGCGCGAAGGAAGTTCACACAATTCTTCTCTTGGCTAGATAGTTTGCAAAGCGACCAGGTGACGCACTCGCATTACACGCCGTGCCGCTCGCTGGGGAAAATACCCTGAGGTCTGTTTTCTGTTCGCCCTCCATAGCACGATCCAGAGGAAAGTGGCTACAAACGCGACAGAGACGCCTGCACACCAAGGTTAGTACTCGATCTTGCCATTGCCGTGCAGTGCAAGCCAAAGCTGGGTACGCTGAAGTGCCAGCATAGGTTGGCGGACGAACTTAGTTCATTGCTGGTACCGGTCTGCAAATACATCGCGCGTCCTGTGTAGGCAAGCGACGATGTGCTCGGTTCTAAGATTTTGGCGGGGTAATTTGACGCTTTACTGCCACGGACGCTTCCCGCCTAAATTCTCAGAGTGCGAACTGCCACATACGAAGAATACTTTACTATAATGTTTAATTAGTTTACTGTGGTCGTGTATTCACTTGCCACAGAGGGGCCACTTGCTTGTGCCCCTCGGTGTCTTTAAAAGAGCTATGCTACCTGCAGCTTTGGCTGCACTGCACGGGCACGACACAGGGCGTAGTAGGCGGCTCGAGTCGCAGACAAGTTGCAGATTGCACGCGCGGAATGCATATAGTGAAAAGCACCGCTGGCTTTCCTCGAGCCAGACCACACACCGAAGGGAAAGAGTTTCGGTGCCGTTTAGCTGCAGGCCTAATTAGCGTACAGCTGCGTGGGGTTCAGGCGGTAATTGAGCCAGCCGAGAGCGCCGGTTTGGCATGGGCTAAGCAAATTAGTCCCTTCAGTGCGGCTGCTGTGAATGCGCAAAACGAGGAGCTAATTCATTCAAGTACAGGTTTGCCCTTTTTATGTAACTTTTCTAATACTGTCGTCGAGTGGCTATTGGCTATAAATAAACATGTATCTAAAGCCGAGTGGACAATCGCAGTGGCTCATGTAATGCGTAACCCTGTACAGCGGAACATAAATTTAAGAGCACTGCTGGTTACCTAAAAGCTATCGAATTTTGCATGCAACAACGTGCCCTCGGTGACATTGTATGTCTCAGTGGACATTGACACTGTGTTTGACTATGTGGCGCCTTCAAACTATGTGGCAGCCTGCAGATAGTTACATTGTTCACTAATCGCTTATTTGTCCCTCATCTTCACCCCCCCCCCCCCTCCAAGTGCAAGGTAGCCAACCGATGATATCATTCGGTTAACCTCCCTGTCTTTCCTTTGCTTTTATCTCTCTGCAGCACTAAATTATCCAGTAGTAAGTTATTCGAACGTGAGATGGCTTGGTGCATCACTGCAATACCAGGAAGCACACGAGAAGATAAGGTTACCTAATTAATAAGTAATTAAATATTTGTTTGCTTCATAGTTTGCCAATCGCAATAACTCATCAGTTAGTTCTTCGCAGCAAAGCACATGTAAAGAAATGATCTCACGATAATGGCAACAAGATAACGAAAACACGAAATATCGCTATATTTTATGGTATATTCACACAATAAGAAATGGACAAAATAGTTATTCACCGGTGGTCTTAATGTGAAATCAACCTTTCCACTGGCTGGGAGGTCACCACTGTCATTGAAAAGAAAGGTGTACAATCATTCTATTCTACTGGTACTAGCGCATGGGGCAGGAACGTGGCGATTAACAAAGAAGCTTGAGAAGAAGTTTAGGATCGCTCAAAGAGCGATGGAACGAAAAATGTTAGGCGTAACGCTAAGAGACAGGAAGAGAGCGGTGTGTCTATCAGGAAGCAAGCGTCGATTTTTTTTTCTGCAGTTTTACGTGCCAAACCCACGATCTGATTATGAGGCACGCCGTGGTGGGAAGCTCCGGATTAATTTTGACTCCCTGGGGTTCTTTAACACGAACCCAATGCTTGGTACACGGGTGTTCTCGCATTTCGCCCCCATCGAGACGCGGCCTGGATTTGATTCCACGACCTCGTGCTTTGCAGCGCCATGCCAAAGCGTCTAAGCAACCATGGCGGGTAGCAAGTGGCGATAGCCGATATTCTAGTTGACATTAGGAGCAAAAAAAGAAAAAGAGACCGACAGCATGTTACACTCGTGTAACACATTAATGCGAAAGCCTGCTGCATACTTGGTACTGCATTAAGTTATACGATCGGAAGGGTCAGACTATTTGCAAGACATAACGAGCCCCAGTGTGAAGTACACGTGTGGCAAGCCGTTGTCTGCGACCTTCGGCCTCTTCACTACGTTGCCGTCTCGCATCGTCGCGTTGCTGCTTTCGTAGTTCGGCTTCTTCGACTCGTTTTCGACGCCTAGCTGCGGCTTCGCGCACTCGTATAGCGGGGTCAGACTTGCGTCAACGACGTTTCTCTTTGGCTTTACGTTGGATCCCCTCAGCAGGGAGAAGAAGCACTTGCGGTCGAAGGATTTGTTCCCGCTGCTTCTCACGTCGCACCTCGTTTCTCGCTTGGCGAGCATCCTCGGCCGTAGCGCACTTCCGAGACGGATATGCAATGCTTTACTGAAGGTTCGGATGTTTATTTTGAGCTTGTTCTTTATTAAAACGTATGCTGTTCCGTGTTTTGTATGAGTGATTTCAATGAATGTATGCACTGTTCGCTTCACTTTTCGTAGTGTTTATAGCATCCGCCTTAAGGGGGTATGAGCCATTGCATCTTTGCTTGCTAATGGGGGTATGAGCCATTGCTTATGATGATATCTTTTTGTACCACTTGACTAGGCGCGGCGTTTCTTAGGCATGAGCCGTTGCAATGAGCCCCTTAAGCCTTTAGCCTTAAAACAGAGCGCCGCAGGCCATGTAATGTGTAGGGAAGATGACTAGTGGACCATTAGTGTCACAGAATGGGTGCCAATGGAAGGGAAGCGCAGTCGAAGACGCCAGAAAATTAAGGAGGGTGATAAAATTAGGAAACTTGCAGGTACACGTTGGATTCAGCTAGTACACGACAGCGGCAAAATGGAGAATGCTGGGAGAGCCCTTCATCCTTGTAGTGGACTTTAGAGATGATGATGACGATTATTATTATTATTATTATTATTATTATTATTATTATTATTATTATTATTATTATCGTGGTGGTGATGATCTTAATGCTTTACTGGAATGCATGGCGTTGCGTATATGACAACACGTGTGGGAACCCTGAATATCGCGATACAAGAGTTTGTGAAAATATTCACCAAGTCCTGTCGCGGAAGAGCAATTATCAGATCACTAAACGATACGTGATGCCAACTGTAGTCATCGAGAAATGATAACAGCGATTTCATGGAAGCGTGGAACGAAAGGGCTGTACGGTCGAAAGCCATCTAAACCACCATAGTTAAGAACAATTTACGAACCACAGATTAGAGTCAATTGGAATGACTAATTTGGTTACATTAACTGTTACAGTGTCACTTTTATAGGTAATTTCATAATTCAGTCATATTTAACTGCACAGCGATGGCCCCAATTCGACTAAGCAGAGTATACAGAACGATGCTTACAATGTCAAAGCATAAGTGAATTTCCCACAGATATACCCAGTCACTCTTGCAAGTGTGGGCACTTGCGTACTGGAAATATATTCGCGAATATGCGCTGCTCATTAGGGCCACTTAGTGCGACAGTCGGCTGAACAGAGCAGCGTTTCCTTTCCGTGCGGCTTTCAGCCTCTCGCTAGGTGTTTACTAAGGTTGAGCATTGAGTTCGCTGTCAGAAAGGCCACGCACGGTATATCACCTGTGAGAAAAGAAAAAGAGGGACCACTTGTGCATTCGCAATGCTGTGTAATGAAAAAAAGAAAAAAAAAACCCTGTTCTGCAACAGCGAGCCCACTTTCAAGGCAATCTAGATACTGCAGATTCTCTTAACGCTGCTAAGAAATGTGACCATGTTCCAGGAGGTGACGTCTTAAGGGATAAAATTGATAGGTACAGGTTCCGGCTTCATCCACTGTAGCGCGTGCCATTAGCTTATGCCCGTATGCATAATCGTATGAGGCTCACGTTCTGAGAAAAACTAGAGGTAGGGCTCGGACACCACAATTATTGGCACATCGGTGGCAATTTATTCAGTCGTAACTCATCATAATCATCATCATCAGCCTAGTTACGCCCACTGCAGGGCAAAGGCCTCTCCCATACTTCTCCAACTACCCCGGTCATGTACTAATTGTGGCCATGTTGTCCCTGCAAACGTCTTAATGTCATCCGCCCACCTAACTTTCTGCCGCCCCCTACTACGCTTCCCTTCCCTTGGAATCCAGTCCGTAACCGTTAATAACCATCGGTTATCTTCCCTCCTCATTACATGCCCGGCCCATGCCCATTTCTTTTTCTTGATTTCAACTAAGATGTCATTTACCCGCGTTTGTTCCCTCACCCAATCTGCTCTTTTCTTATCCCTTAACGTTACACCTATCATTCTTCTTTCCATAGCTCGTTGCGTCGTCCTCAATTTCAGCAGAACCCTTTTCGTAAGCCTCCAGGTTTCTGCCCCGTAGGTGAGTACTGGTAAGACACAGCTGTTATACACTTTCCTCTTGAGGGATAGTGGCAACCGGCTGTTCATGATTTGAGAATGCCTGCCAAACGCACCCCAGCCCATTCTTATTCTTCTGGTTATTTCAGTCTCATGATCCGGATCCGTGGTCACTACCTGCCCTAAGTAGATGTATTCCCTTACCACTTCCAGTGCCTCGCTACCTATCGTAAACTGCTGTTCTCTTCCGAGACTGTTAAACATTACTTTAGTTTTCTGTAGATTAATTTTCAGACCCACCTTTCTGCTTTGCCTCTCCAGGTCAGTGAGCATGCATTGCAATTGGTCTCCTGAGTTACTAAGCAAGGCAATATCATCAGCGAATCGCAAGTTGCTAAGGTATTCTCCATCAACTTTTATCCCCAATCCCCCATATTAGTAACGATATTGCCGGCTTTGTCTCTTAACGCACACATCTGATTCTTGCCTATTCCTAGTTTCTTCTTCACTGCTTTTAGGCTTCCTCCGTTCCTGAGAGCCTGTTCAATTCTATCCATATTATAGTTCCTTATGTCCGCTGTCTTACGCTTGTTGATTAACTTAGAAAGTTCTGCCAGTTCTATTCTAGCTGTAGGGTTAGAGGCTTTCATACATTGGCGTTTTTTGATCAGATCTTTCGTCTCCTGCGATAGCTTACTGTTTTCCTGTTTAACGGCGTTACCACCGACTTCTATTGCGCACTCCTTAATTATGCCCATAAGATTGTCGTTCATTGCTTCAACACTATGGTCCTCTTCCTGGGTTAAAGCCGAATACCTGTTCTGTAGCTTGATCCGGAATTCCTCTAGTTTCCCTCTTACCGCTAACTCTGATTGGCTTCTTATGTACCAGTTTCTTCCGTTCCCTCCTCAAGTCAAGGCTAATTCGAGTTCTTACCATCCTGTGGTCACTGCAGCGCACCTTGCCGAGCACGTCTACATCTTGTATGATGCCAGGGTTCGCGCAGAGTATGAAGTCGATTTCATTTCTAGTCTCACCATTCGGGCTCCTCCACGTCCACTTTCGGCCAACCCGCCTGCGGAAAAAGGTATTCATTATGCGCATATTATTCTGTTCTGCAAACTCTACTAATAACTCTCCTCTGCTATTCCTAGAGCCTATGCCATATTCCCCCACTGACTTGTCTCCGGCCTGCTTCTTGCCTACCCTGGCATTGAAATCGCCCATCAGTATACTGTATTTTGTTTTGACTTTACCCATCGCCGATTCCACGTCTTCATAGAAGCTTTCGACTTCCTGGTCATCATGACTAGATGTAGGGGCGTAGACCTGTACAACCTTCATTTTGTACCTCTTATTAAGTTTCACAACGAGACATGCCACCCTCTCGTTAATGCTATAGAATTCCTGTATGTTACCAGCTATGTTCTTATTAATCAGGAATGCGACTCCTAGTCCTCGTCTCTCTGCTAAGCCCCGGTAGCACAGGACGTGCCCGCTTTTTAGCACTGTATATGTTTCTTTTGGTCTCCTAACTTCACTGAGCCCTATTATATCCCATTTACTGCCCTCTAATTCCTCCAATAGCACTGCTAGACTCGCCTCACTAGATAACGTTCTAGCGTTAAACGTTGTCAGGTTCATATTCCAATGGCGGCCTGTCCGGGGATATTATTATTAGGGTTATAATTATATTCGAGTGCTGATTGCTGTGCTATCGTTTGTTAACGAAGCTTTCCCTCAAGTCTAAATGTTTTAAGGCAGTTTGTCGTGTGCGTATCATGGCCACGCACGCTTATATCGCCTTCCGTTTCTCTACCACGGGTGCGCTTTAAAACCACGGCGCTGCAATTTTGCTTTCCTTTCCTTCCTTCTTCTCCGCCCTTAAACTGGCTCTCTTAACTACTACACGCAGAGACAAAGCAACAGCGCGCGCATGCGATCCCATAGATGAGATGAATATATATATATATATATATATATATATATATATATATATATATATATAGAAAATTATCCGTCATAGCTCTCGTAGTATAGCCCTCTGAGCCACTTCCTTTTTTTTCTTTCGAAAGTAGTCCTATTAGGGTTATTATAATTACACGAAGGTATTTCGCCCTCGTCAGCAGCAGTCCTTGAGATAGTTATTCCAGCGGCTAGCTTCCCACGCTATGCGTGCCGCCCCCGCACCTGGTTAAGCTGTTCCTAGACGCTAGAGTTATACTATGTCAGCGCAACCTTGAGCGATCGGAAAGCGCGTTTTCCCCTCTTGGCCGGCGGAGAAGGGAGGCTTTGTTTCAGGCCGCAGAGCCCTCCACGTCTCAGTAAGGTGCCTGGTGGTGGTCTCGTGCCGACGATGCCCTCTCGGTGAGCGCATATTCCCCCCTCATCTTTTAAGAGGTTCAATATTTCAAGCATTTGTCTCGCAAACCATATTTATTTCAAGGGAATTTTTCACGTCTCAATAATTTCTCTCGTCGTATTCAAGTGCTGATTGCCGTGCTATCGTTTGATAACGAAGCTTTCCCTCAAGTCTAAATATTTTAGGGCAGTTTTCCTAGTCTCTAAAGCCGCTCGAGTTCACTCTTCTCCTCGGGCGGCCATTTTTCCAAGAAAGTATGCCTTCCAACCTTTTGCGGACAACATCAGTCCCTTTACACGTAAGTATGAGGCTCGGAGCAGGAGTTATGGCGCTTGAAAGTAACCTAGGGCCTGACGAACCAAGCGACTGAGCTATCTTTCCGGGCAACATCCAACGGTCACGAGTTCAAATCAACTGTTATGTTCCTTCCCCCCCCCCTTTTTTTCTTCCTTTTTTTTCTTTCTTTTTAATGTCTTTTCCTCTATTTTATCACTGTACGGGAACCCTCCTTAAAAAAAAAATAAAGATATATATCTTCAATTATGTATGGCCACACATGTGCAGGTCATAAATACCCGGTTCTCTAGCCGAGTGCCATCCGTGCGGTGTAACCGAGCTCAGATTGGTCCACCTTGACTGATCAAATAGGGCACCACTGTAGGTTAAATGAGGCGTACAACTCCTGCGGGACCCGCCGTGATTACTCAGTAGCTATGGTGTTAGACTGCTGAGCACGAGGTCGCGGGATCGGATCCCGGCCACGGCGGCCGCATTTCGATGGGGGCGAAATGCGAGAACACCCGTGTACTTAGATTTAGGTGCACGTTAAAGAACCCCAGGTGGTCGAAATTTGCGGAGTCCTCCACTACGGCGTGCCTTATAATCAGAAAGTTGTTTTGTCACGTAAAACCCCATAATTTAATTTTTAATTTAAGTCCTGCGGGGACGGTAGAGTATCCGCCTCCCGTGCAAGAGGACCGTGATTCAAATCCCGGTGCCGCAAAAAAAACCGTGTGTTGAGAAAATTGCACAAACAGGCTTGGAGTGCGGCCTGATCCCGGTGACCAGAACCGGTAACGCACTCTCTCACCAGAGCAGGATTGGCCACCCTGGTGCAGTACTTGGCCACAACCTCCTATATGAACACAACAATCAAACCCTGGCCCTCAGTCCCCAGCAGCTGCGAAGCAACTGACCACGGCGGCACTCAGACCTGCGACGCTGCAGAGGGTGCTAAGAATTCCTGGCTCCGGACAGTCGTAACTAGTAAATAAAAAAAAACTAATAGCAGTGTTTTCACGTAAAGGCGCAGTTAGGTGCGTACAGAAATGCTGAACAATATTCTGCGAATACGTCATCGTATGTCGCCACAGCAAGCAACCCGCAATCGCGGCAAGCATTTTCTCTTTGTTCAATAATTTTCCAAATAAATATATTAAATTCCATTCTATTTCAACATTTTTTTTTTCTTTTGTTAATGGAGCATCTGTAGAGGAACGGCGCCGTTTACAGAAACAGATCGCGCGCTGGACAGTACAAGCAACACGACATAAAATTCTGGCATTCGATAAAATATTGCTGCCATAAAATATTGGTTTACAAGCTGCTTGAGTAATGTCGGATGTTTTTCTGTAGAAACAATGAAAAAGATTCATTGGATCCAAGAATCAGAGACAAGAAGGGTTCGTTTTTAGGAGCAAACACGAATCAGAACACACGTCTTCTATAGTACGGTATTGGTTTTATCGATTTCACTTGAATGTGATAGCCATTATGACCATAACTGCAATAAAATAAAGGCCACAAAGGCGAAATGTGGGCAAAAAGGTATCAACATAAGGGAAAATAATTTGCATGGAAGAAAATAATGATGTTAATAACAGACTTGTTCAAGCGATATGGCTAGACTAATACGAAGTAGATATTTTACATAAGTAGATGTCTAATGGGGCATCTCTGCGTAATTTCTCGTATCTAATAAGATTAAGAGCATTTTATTTACAAGACGAAAAAAAGGAAGGCGCAAGTCTGAAATGGAAACCTGGCCAAGCGAACTAAATAAGAGATGAGTATCGTACGCGTGTCTGGGCTAATTGCATATGCTTCATGCACACATGCGCTCCTAAGGGCGTACTGCTTTACATTAGACTTCCGACTTATGAGACGACTGCTTTAATTTTCGTGGAAGACTCCTGCCCGATGCAGCACTATTTCTTTTTCATGACTTGTTTTTTTATATATAAATCCGAGGGCAAGGACTAGCACTGGCTACCATACAAGGACAAAAACTCGTATTCAGTTTCAATTTTAAAACAGAAAAAGCAAACACGACCTGCTGTAGTTACGTCACACCAGTAGGTCTATATGCATTGAAGCTAAGAATACACTCAACTCGTGCAGTGATGCTTTACGTTCAATAGTAGAATGTGCACTTGAGCATTCTTTTGTTTAACGGTGAGTTTCGTGTGTGAATTAAGAAACGTTTCAGAGGAGTTTTCAAATGCTTTCATTTGCAAACTAGAGTATTGGTTAGAGTTTTGATTAGCAAGATGTGTAAAAAAAAATCGCGAATTATAAGTAGAAGCTCCAAGTGCTGCGGCGGTTCACATTTTATTGTAATGAACATATTTAGACCAGCGTTAGTCTCGGTTGCTCTGAGTGCCCGAAGCAAGAATCTCGCCGGCTTTAACATTAAGCGCCTAAAACAAAGAATGTAAGTTCCCGTAATGGGTCAGAACTGTTCCACTAATGAATATCTGATTCCCTTTCCTGGGGTGTGATTAGGCTTTGTTGCCTTTAAGTGAGTATACCGTTGGAATGTGTGCGGCGATCAACTAGGGTTGGCAGAACATTACTACTCGACATCATTTACGACACAGGCCACCGACTCGTAGCCAATTCTTCAGTATTGCACAAACCATGCCAAGAAGCGTGCTTATATAATTACAAACCTACTTAGTCATGCCGATAAACATTGAGACACTGCTATAAAATCATATTGAGCCGAAAAGAAGAAAGCGAAAGGGCGCCGCGCGGTTGCTTACACACAGTAGCTATGAGTATCTATACTAGCAAATTAAGCCAGCCTAATGGTTTATGCATTGCGCAATTTTGACGCGCGTGGTTTCGACGAGGGAACGAATTACCCATGAAAGTACCTACAAAGACCCTGCGGATTAGGTTTCTCTTGGCTAATGAACATTAGAGCTAGGAGATATTAAGGTGACACTGAAAAGGAATTTATTTTAGATTAGTAAATTACCCTTCTAGAACACTGACTAGCTTACTCTTACCCAGAAAGCCAGGAACGACGCAAACACGACGCCGTCTTGAATTTCCCGCACCAGCTAGCCGAGACGTCATGAATTTTGGCGGTCTCTGGTCCTTTTGAACATTTTACTCGCAAAAATAAAACTAACCTGCTTTCTAAAAGAGACAGACACCAAACTTAGCAAGTTAAGATAACCTTTACTGAGTCACAACGACCGAAGTACGAAATAATAGTTCGAAATCCATGACGTCAGAGGCCCGGGGTTCCAGCGCAAATAAAAAAGTAAGCTTTCATTATTTTCTGTTCCAGGGTACAGCGTATTACCGCGAAATTAATAAAAGTGTAGTTTGAAAGTATACTGTATCAGTCCAAACTGTTCTGGTGCTTCATTTTAGGGGCTTACTTGATGCATATCGCAATTTACAACGTAAAGAAAAATAGCTGGAAAGAAAGGAGCTACTGCCTCGTCTGGCTCTTCGATTTTTTCTACCAAGCCGCTGCTATGACTCCAAGAACATAATGACCGCCTCAATTCACCTGTGTCGAAGAGCGTGCGGACAGGAAATATCTGCGGACATCAGTCTGACGACGAGGCATTTCAATTCGCTAATGTCAACGACTTACATTTGGTGTAGAAGAGATTATTTGCTATTCTACGTTCAACTTGCTTCAATGTCTGTTGTGCTACACGATTTTTTGTTGCAGTAAAAATATTTCCTGTTCTTGTCAAAACTAGCAACGCGAATGTGGCACTTGATTATTGCTTCCTTGACAGTTAAACGAAAACCTCCCATCAGGGTAGCTTCTTGGCGCAATTGATTTGTCCATCCCAGTGCATGGGAAGAACTCGCCGTATTATAGAGTGTGTGGCGTGAACATGAACAAGAAAACAAACTATAATACGCTTACCATTACTTCTTCTCCGAAGTCATATGAGTGAAAGAGAAAGTGGTAGTAGAGTTATGTAGGGTTTGGTGGGTATTTGCACTGTTGGGCTGTATGCAGGGCGGGAGAGAATGCGTGCGTGCGAAGGTGGCAGTCAACGTATATAACGGCCAGATTCTCTCTTTATAGTATTGACTGCAAGATCGCGCACATTCGCGCCTGATGCAGAATGCAAGCTTTCTTGCGACAACACTGTTCTTTTTCCCCCTTCCCAGAAATGAATTTTTATCGATGTTCATATAATTGTGGAAGCTACTTAAGAATATTCAGAAGAAACAAAACATTGGATGCCCTTAAGCACTTAAGCATTGTAAGGTATTATTTAGCAAACATTGTAGGTTGTGTCCTTTGTCTGGTTATTTCACTTAAATTTGGAACAACAGGATAATGATTAGTGTCACCAGTCATAAACTTGCAGGCACTCAAGTTGGTGATGGGTTCCTTATATCGTGATTAACCTAGTGCTCCGGTGCAATACCTTAAGCAAGCTCGTAACACGTGCTCATTCACATGCAGGAAAGCTTCCCCAGCTTCTTCCTTCTCGATTTCAATTGCCTTTTTCTGGCACAGTCATAGCGGAATACTAGCTGCGCGCCATGTAGGCTCAACAGCACCGTGGGAAAGAGGTTATGGCTATGGTTATCTACTATATAAAGCCTCATGGTAGGAAATCCGGTGCGCGAAACCTCGCTCACTGCCTAATAAACCGATGCTCATGCAGATGCTGCCGAGTAAATAAGAGGCCTCACCACGATAGAGTCGTGACAGCGCTGTCGGAGATTTGAATGATGGCTCCATGTTTCTGCCAAGATTCTTGGTGCAATACACGACGCAATATTGGAGTTCATGTAAGCGTGCAAATTGGTGTGGCCTAAACGCGAGGTGGAATGCGACCAACGTTCACAACATGTAAGCAGCTTCCGAGTTTGTTATATAAATTTTATTCCGTGCACCATACTACGCTGCCAGAACGTCACTGATGCTCTTGCATAACATATATCTCGCACAA
Organism: Dermacentor andersoni; assembly: GCF_023375885.2. Taxonomy (NCBI): domain Eukaryota; kingdom Metazoa; phylum Arthropoda; class Arachnida; order Ixodida; family Ixodidae; genus Dermacentor; species Dermacentor andersoni. The sequence goes on from NC_092819.1 coordinate 15,670,410, forward strand.
TCATGGTGTTTCTGATGTAATTTTCAATTGTGACTTTAAATTAGCATTTTTGTTTTTGTAATGCTTTTGGCAGCTATGGCGTCAAATTATTCTTGGCTTGTGCTCCAGAGGGCTCTACAACGGGTCCATCATTGTTCCTCATATCTTTAACTGAGATTGATGCGTGCGTGTTACCAACGATGCAACAATGACCGGGAAGCCGCGGAAAGATGACGCGGTGCCCCTTTTCCTAAGCATGATTATTCTGCTTCCCTATTTGGATGCTATCTGCTTGTATGCTCTATAACGTCAAGCAGGTTGGAGAGACAGGGTCTCCAATGCTGCTCGGTCTGCCCACGAAGGCACCCAGACGCTACGGTCGGGGTGGATGCTGCTAGGAAACTTCGTTCGCTTGCTCGCACAAGGACACACGCTTTATGAAGTTCATCGAGCGTTTCTAATTGCCAACTCCGTAATGTGGACCCTTTGTCAGCCTACAAGTGCCAACCAGCCTCTACCGATGCGATGCACCACTCACGGCTACAAGTGGCGTCTACGAAGGCTTATTATTTTCAAAGTGAAATGACTGATAGTTGAACGGGCGATTTTTGGGGTATGTGAGGAGACCAGCCTACTCTTTTATGTCGATGCCACATCCAGTGCCTCTCTCTTTTCCCGGACCGCATTAAACTGGCTGGATTTCGCAACATATTCTGCGTCAAATCTTTTCAAGCGGTATATAAATGTCGAGTGAATGGCAGCAAAGAAGTGCAGAGTAGCAAAGTTACCATACAGTTCAGAATACAACTTGACACATATGTTAGTGCACATGTACAATTTCTGTCTAATACTGGAGACACGCCAGTAAATTTAAGCATTGTTCTTAAGCAATATATGGTGCACAAAAACATACACTGTCATACATACACTGACATATCTGTCGTGTTCTTGACAGAATAAGAAGGTCCACAGAGGGGCGCCACCTCTCCGGCAGTAACCAAGCTGTCAACATGCCAACACGCTTACTGATGTCTGTGCAAGACAGACGGCGCCTTCCAACAACCCTTCGTTGCATTGATCCGTTCTGCTTTGTCTGTGGTATAGTTACAGATCAGCAGAGGGTGGAGTACCAAATATGCCGATGCACATGAAAACAACTTAACGTTTAACATGACTTTTTAAATTATAAATGGCCAGCGGGCCAGCCCGTGTAAGCGTTCTTACTGCGAACCTTTATTGAACGCCTCTTGTGCTTTTTTAAAGGCAACATTAACTTTTTACAACACTGCACCGCTTTACTGAACCACACTCTAAGGCCGCGAGTGTGCGACCGAAAGAAGACAAACGCACACTCGAGCTAGCTTTTCAAAACGTGTGGGAGGTCGGGCCAATCAATCAGCCTTTCGTGTTTCGCCTTCCGCCTTTACTCGAAACTGGTGGGCGGTTTTTGAACCCAACTTTGCCACTCGGGAGGTTCGACGCACGCGCTTCACGATTACAGCCTCGGCGGGGGGGTCTCCAGCGTCAGTGAACGCCCGCATGCGGGCAGCACGCGTTATTAACTCGACGACGCCGCTTCGCGTTGCGACAGCGGAGAAATTATTGTCGCTGAGGCGCGACGCACACAGCAGAAGTCATGCTGGCGAGGGAGCGCAGCCTCGGCTAAGCTGGAGAGCACGTCTACGAAGAGTAGGAGGGAAGCCCTCATTCCTACTGCTTAGCATGTTGTGCGATACCTGGCCTCCTCGCCACTTTCCTGATGTAACCACGCGCGCCGTGCACGCAACCGACCTCACCTTTACCCCTATCGCCGAGTCGGGGCACGCAAGGTCGCAGGCGTACCTTGAAGGAGCGAGGAAGAGGAGGAGGAGGAGGAGGAGGAGGAGGAGGGGCACCCTGTTGATTGTGCGCCATCCAGCCGACAAGCCCGGTGGCAACGGAGCAATACTAATGAGCCAGCGACTCCGCAGAAAGACACACCCGGCGTGGCTGCAGCCACCTTAGCTCTGCGCGCGGATATGCACACCACACACCGCCGCCCCCGCTGTGACGAGCGCGGGGCTCGGCGGAGGCAAATTCATTAGCTGCCAATGTCGAAAGCGCGGCAACGCCTGTGCAGCGAGCGGCGAGGAGGCCCTGCAGCCTCGTGTTGGGGGTGCCAGCTGTATACGGACGATTCCGCGTGGTCAACCGGAAAGGTTTGCCAACGCCGTCATTTCCATGTCCCGCTGAGCTACGGCGCGACGCGTCGGGATGTCTCGTGCGACGGACAAACTCCGCGCCGCGTACGCGCGCCGCGTACACACAGACACACGAGGCAACCTCGGGGCAATTGCCGTAGGCCTACATCTCTGTCGCTCACGCGCGAGCTCGCGCGCCTCTATTGTTCCGAGCGGGATTCGCGCACCAGTGTTTTCTGCGAGTGCAGACGTGCGTGCGGTCTGAAATGAGCGAGTTAGAGGCTCCGTGCCGGCGACACCACGCGCCTCTTTCCCTCGTGCGGCTTGGACGTGCCCCATAGCATGACGCATAATGGGTGCGTTTGCGTGGTGTCCGCTGAGCGAAGTGGAGTAGTCAATAGCGGCGAAGTATAGGCACAGCTAAAGAATGTTATTCAGCTAGACCAAAGACTGCCGTCTGTTGACCTCATGGCACGAGGCTCTCGCTGCTGGTTTCCTTTTAAGGCGCATAGCTTTCTTGGGTTTTTTCGCCTGCTATCGAAGTAGGTAGTCGGAATTTCACCGCCGATGCGAAGGGCGCGTGCCGTCCCGCAACCCAGTTGCGGGTCACCAACGACCGCTGTCCACCTATAGAACCACGACAGATGGGCTGGTTAGCCGCTATGTTCTCTACGGAGTCACGCTATGAAACAACAGACACTACCAAAACAATCTTTTCTGCAACAAATACCCGTAGCCCGGCGCCACATTACTTTCATAAAGCGGATAGCTCTCTAGAGGCGTTGGATTATTTTGTCACACTGACAATCATCGTTGGAGGTTTGTGTCGAAATTTTTTTTCCAGTGCTCAAATGATACAGAATTTTTCAGGGTTCACTTAATGCATTTGCTAATGTTGTTCCACGTAAGGACTAATCATTGCATCTATACTAGATGCTTAATCGTGCGCATGATATGAATCGCCTTAAGCGTACGCTCATCATATATCACGCTGTCTTGTGTATGGATGAGCCACGAGCAACATAAAAAGTACTTTTATTGCCAAAGTTCGCTGACTAGAGCAGTCTCTTTACCGGCGCCTGGCTCTACAGCTGAAAGCGGACAAGAATTCGACGTCATTGATGGTGTCGGAGTTCCACCTGCAAGTAGGTCTGTTATACAGTGTACTGTGTTCTACCATTATAAATCGTATACACGTGTCCATCCCTACTGTTCGCGCCCAGTTCAGGATTCAGTAAGACTCGATAGTACACGAATGCCTCCAGTCCAGTACGTGCGCGTAGTTATCTCAGACCAGGAAGCTCAATAATTTGGGTCTGGGTAAACTGTGCATGGTCAGTACGCGACGGCTGTAGCTCTTAAATGCTCGTGCTTTATTAGAATAGCTTCTTCGGCGCTTAAACGTGACCCGCCGAGGTGGCGCAGTGGCTTCGGCGTTGTGCTGCTATGCCCGAGAGAGCCGGATTGAATCCCGGCCGCAGCGGCCTCATTTCGATGGGGGTGAATTGGAAGAACATCCATGTGCCGTGTATTGAGTGCACGAGAAAGAACCCCAGGTGGTCAAAATTATCCGGAGTACCCCTCTAAGACGGGCTTCATCATCATATCCTTGTTTCGGAGCGTACAACCACAGAATCTAATTTCCATTTTGAATGTTCCAACAACATCCCGCAACTGTAGCCCACGTGTGTTTTGCAATACTACCAAGGGGCAAATATTTGGGCATCTTGTTAGTGAAGTCTCACAGTATCAGTCATCCGGGCTGACCAGGCAGGGCCTTCTCGGCACTCACAACGGCCATGCGGCTGCCTGTTAACGCGCATTCCAGCCTACAGGTCACGTCGGTCCCACTTTGCATGCGCTGTGGCAAAGTCACGGACTCGAAGCGTGCAAAACGCAGGTGTGTAATCCGAGTTGCCCTTGAAGTTTCCCGGTAGGACGCGAGTCACTATTTCCTCGGTGCGTAATTTATGAGGTAGGCGACAAGAAGAACTTTTATGTGGAAGTGGATGCGCTATGCTGCAAGAAGGAGTTACTTTAAGGCATTGCTGTGGAGAGGCTGTCTCGTTCTTCGAAATTTCAATTCCTCTTTCGTGATAAGGATATGTAGCTACATAGACTTGTTGGTATGGCATAGTCTACATTTTTGTAGCGCAGGCAGAACAACAGGGACACAAAAAGGCATATTAGATAAATGCACTCAATCATTTTATGGTAAAAATTTGAACCAGCCATTCTGGCTGTCATTGAGCCCAGGTAACATTTTACAGTCGGATTTAGAGGTGTCGAAATGTAGCGTGTGACGCATCGTAGGAAATTCCAGATTCTTGAAGAAAGAAAAAGCACGCAAGAGTGAAATAACTAAAGTTGTTTTGTTTCGTTTCGTCTTTAAGTAGTCAATCACATGACCGCGATATCCAAATGACGGTGACGGACGGACCCTGTCTCGTTGCCTTGTCACGCTGTAAGGAGCCACAAACACACAACATCGCGAAAAGACGTAGCTGCAAATTTCCACTGTTGCCCCATTAAGCGCAATCGTACGCCCGTAGAATATAGCAAACGTCAAATGCTGTTCCATAGATTGCAGCATATAGCTCTTTAATTCTTTTTCCTAGACTGTATTACGCAACGTGAAGAAGCTGGTTCCTACAACTGCGTGAGGAGATAACATGACACATAGAGGCCAACGTAATAAATGGTATAGCTGGGCTAGAGGTCAAATTGAAGTAAAATTAGGCTGCAGGTTATCAGACATACATATTTGCACATGAAACGTACATTAAAATGCATTTATTTTTATTTTTTTTGGAAGCTATAGGATGGATTATACGGAAAAATATTATGAAGAGCCAATGCACGTTTTGTTATCCAGGGGATACGAAGCGTCAGGCAAATGGTGTGTATTAAATCCTGCGCTACTACACTTGCGTTTACTGTCATATTATGTGAGTGCAAACTCGTACAGTGTTTTTATTTATCCACCGTAAATGTCACAGCTTAAATCAAATGAAATAAATTTTTGTGTTTTAGCGCTATACACTGCTCACAAACTACGCAGGAATAAAAACGCCAATTTAGGCGGATGCACCCTGTGAAACGTATAGATGCCTTTTTACATCGAATTCGTGGACACTGCCATGCTTGATCACGTGGTGACGCGTCCATTGCTTGCCTAAGCCGCCCTCTGCTGCATCTGTTTAGAGCGGCAGCGCACGACGCCGGTGCGGCACAGCTAGCCGCCGTTTCGGCGTTTGTTTCCATCAGTGACAGCGTGAATGGCACGAAAATTTGACCAAAAGCTTCAGAAGACATGTAAATGTCGCGTATCCATTCTTCCGAGGTCATTACGCCTTTTTCTAAATGATGCGAACATTACCGTAGGGGGCGCGTACTAGAAGGCAGGGCTGGAAATCATTTTCCAAGACACTTTCTCTGCGACCTACGTCGTGTAGAAGGATCGACATTTGGGCGAGTTAGTACTGGTTGAACATCTTGAAGGGGCAGCACAATATGAGGAAGACAGAAGGCAGAGGCAGCGCTGTCCTGTGTATTCCTGCCTTCCGTTTTCGTCATATTGCGCTGCCCCTTCAAGATGTTCGACCTACGTCGTCTTCCTCGGCGGCAGAGTCGCTAACTAGCAGAAGAATTTGAAGTGAATAAAGCTCATGTGCCACGGGCCTTGAGCCCGTAGGAGATTCTGCACAACTTTCGCTGTATTAAAGAAGGATTTCTGCCATTCACTCATCGTGCTTTTTTATTTATTTATTGTTGATGGCTTGGAAGCCACAGGTCGTCATGTTTTTGGTTCATTAAGGCTTGTCGCTGTTATTTTATTAGATATCTTATGTTATGCCTATTTACTCGTTAACGTGTCAACCACGCAATGTTACTTTATGCCACGCTCCGGGCTTAAAACATCGATAATTTGAAGTTTTTGTAGTAGCTTATAGAAAAGACCTAATATCGTCAATCACTCGTTTACGTTGTGGCTTGTGACAAAACGTTCAGTTTCAAATATTCTTAGGTAACGTATGTAAACTACTCATTCGCTGGAATAATCACTTACGGGTTCAATCAGCGAGCTTAAGTGAATGGGGCCGGACGTTAAGGAAAACTGAAGAAACAATATTCACAAGTGCGAGAAGGTGTCAACGAAACTTGCGGAGCTATCTAGATCACCCATTTCTTCCAGTAACTTTGCCTTTGATTAAAAAAATTAATCGTCGCAAGATTGTTCTACCGCAGCAGAACCTTGGTTTGGTTTATGTGGTGGTCCGTTATATTATTACACGGTTGTAGCGCAAAGGAAAAAGAACGAACTAGATCTGGAAGGACAGTAGCTACACTAAAACCGAGTTAACAGAACGCCATTAATGAATTCTCCGTCTTTTTTTAACGTTCATCCACTGAACCGAAAACACTGCGAGCTCCATGTAAAGAAATCTATGCTTATATACTGCAGTTGTCAGTCCACTATACCATATTGGAAGCAGTCTTACTCAAGTGTGTACGTGCGTAGCATATTTAGCAGATTACAAAAAAAATGTGGGGGTTGGCTTCTTCAAACCGCCAGTGGGTTGTGATGGAGGCGGCAGAGGTGCAGCTCTGGATCAATTTAGATCATCTCGTGTTTTCTAATGCGCGCATGAAGCTAAGTACAGGAGCGCTTTCTAGCATTTCGCCAATCTTGAAACGTGCTCGTCGAGACCGGGAATCGCACCGCCACGTAGGCGATGCGGCGGGTTTCTCGGGCCGACAAGTGCCATCTGTTTGTGGTGAGCGAACTAAGCCGGCGGAAAGGGGTCTATACGGCGTGGTGTCCCGAGGACGAAGGCCGTGCACGATGCTTGTCGAGGGAAGAATGGTGACGGCAGTTGTATGCACACAAATGTACGACACATATATGAATTATGTGCCTCTTGTGTAACCGCCGCACATACCCATTCTGGGGGATTGGCCCAAAAATGGTCCCATATGCAACGGCCCATACCGAAAGTCTAAATGAAAGCCAATCGTGTAGCTCAAAGAATTCTTTAGAATTAAGAATTAAGAGGTTAATGTACTTTCGAAATACCTATTAGCCGGCATTATATGTTCGACTTTCATTAAGGATGTAACGCGGTTTAATTACAAAGCCAGATAGATAAACAGTCAGGTGTGTTGGTCGATCGAATGGTGGCACCGAGCGCGCGAGCTCCATTCTCGAGCGATACGTTGACGATGCGCCTGCAGCACACGCCTGTCTTCTTCGCAACAAGTAATTTAGTTTTATTATTACGCAGAACAGACGTGCACTTACGAGCATTACATTGCCGATCAGTATACAAGAGTGGTATAAGCCCGTTTGCTTGTGCGAGCAATCAGCGCATATATAGGCTTCGTTATATGCCTAGATGAGTGTTAGCAGCCCCTGTCACTCCAAACACTGTAGGGCTGGCAAAGAAAGCTACGCTTTAAAGAATTATGATCCATGGCACGAAGTTCTTCCTGAAGCAGTCAATCAAATACTATATAATTAAATTCGATGCGTACAATTGTCTTTGTAGTCATCCTATGAAAAGTGTAATCAATTGCAATGTTCACACGACGCAGGTGTTACAACTTTGATGTCATAGAATATTTATTTCCATGCCCTACCCCGTTTACAAGCCATGCTATGCAAGCAGCAGCTCTTGCGAATTCACACTGTGAGACGTTGGTTCAGAGATGTCACGCGGACGAAGGCGATGCTTTATGTTTGTCGAGGAAATAATGATCAGGAGAGGCGTGGGCGGGAACAGGTATGCAAATACATTTAAGGCTTCTATATACCATTTGTGTCACAGTGGCGCCCACCTGTTCGCGGGGATTCACGTCTCCAGTGGCTGAGCGTTCTGCGTGCTTCGTTTCCTGGATCTAAATACGTTCCCAGTTACTTGGCGTCCCCTGGACGCCCAGAACCTTTTGTTAATGGTAAAACCGAGTTATTGTACATAGTTTTATTTACTGTAGCTCACATCACGCCTAATTTGCGACATATTCATCTTATTCAAGCTGATTCCCGTATGCCGTAGTCCACGGTTGTTTTGTGGCCGAGCTTCCGTCGGGTTATAAGTGCCGAAGCGCGGTATTCGCGTGGACAGCCGCTGGCCGACCTGTCAGTCCCGGTTGTCCGCGCAGAGGGGACGATGGGCCGCCGATAAGCGCCGCATGGCCGCAGCCCTCCCGCTGGGGTTTCGGAAACTGCATTGTCACCGAAAGGCTTGCGGAATGTCCGCGCGTCCTGTCCTGTGGTCCTCTTGCAGCGTGCAGTCGACCGGGTGGAAGAATTCCAACTGCGTTTTGACTCGGCTCCCGGAGGCACAACGCCTCTCTCAGCCAATAACGCTCTGCGCTGGCCCCGCCGCGCGCGTGCGTCCCTTTCGCTTAGCCACGTTACTGACCCCGAACACTAATGCTTGTCGGCGTTTTGTCATCCGGCCAGGTGTGCTGCTACTGCGACTGGTTTTGCAAGGCACTGCACTGCTGTCTGAATGCAGCGCCCCGCGGAGTGCGCGTGGGAGTTTACGACTGCTGGGACAACAGCCAAGCATGCATTGCGTCTCGGTGTACGCGGCGGCGTCCGGCACCCTCCGTTAACTCCCACACTTGATTGCGTGGCGTTATTAGCGCTCTTAGTAGCGCATATCTGCTGCGTATTTTGTCGCTGGAGTACGTCATTGCAGCAGCGGAAGCAGATTGCTGCCTTTGTGCGAACTAGCTCGTGAAATGATGCCGCTATACGCTATATATGAACGGTTGACATTTTCCCTTGCAGTGTTATTGCATTATGCTTATTCGTTCGACATTGCATGCTGTTGTACATGGCCATGGGTGCATGTTCATGTTTCACCTTCTGGCAGTAAACAGAAATTAGCGAGCACCTGTGTGCTTCTGCATTGTGCGTGCGTGTTCTCGGGCTCTATTTTCCTACCTAATAATGTCTGACCAACGTGCCCAACAATGCCTTCTTTTTCTTGTTGAAACTTGCCTCTTTTAGGAGATTTGTTATCTCTTACCTGTCTCATGAGCCATTTTGACAGTCTCTATAGACCATCTACTGTGCTACTGCCCATCATTTGAAAATGAAAGACAAGAACTCTGCACAGCTCTCAACCAGTTAGATAGAAAACCGTTCACCTTGAACAAGATCTTGGGACCATGGCCTCGCATATCGCAGCTACAAAAGGCCACAAAAGCGCTGCTGCGATATTTGAAAGATACAGGGTTGAGTCAGCGTCTGTGATCCGGACTGAGTGACTGAACGATATCCCCGGTGGACTTTCTCTTCTTTCTTTAATCTTTCCGTCCCCGTTTCCCTTTCCCCAGTGTAGGGTAGCCAACCGGGCTCAGTCCTGGTTAACCTCCCTACCTTTCATTTATCATTTGCTCTCTCTCTCTCTCCAATGAGTCATTGCCCCGTCATATTTGGCACTAGAAGGGCTAATTCGATGGAATCCTATCTTGCGAGAAACAAACATACTAACCAAAAGACATGTTTCTTTTTTTTTAAATATCCATAAGTCTGGTCTCATTCGAATTTCTTCTTAAAAGCGTCCGTGGAAATCAATAGCTGTGGAGAAGGTAACGCAGCCAGGTCCCCCACTGTGCGATACGTAGCAATCGCCTCTGTCTTCCACCAGCAGTGTGAACAGGGGACATACGTGAACTATATTTTTATAATTTTATACGTCGTTTCTCGAGCCCGACTTTGGTTTAGCCATATATTTGCGACATTCTGCTCCCTATCCCGAACTCTGAGTCTTCCAGCTTCTGTTCTTCCAGCAAAATTGAAAGTTTTTAACATCTGCCACGTTCTCTGGTCCGCCTTTGCACAATAATCCGTAATTACAAGAATACCGACGTAGAACGCTTGAACTCTACAGTAACGTCTATGTAAGCACGCATGTTTATGCGAGCCCAGCGCAGCTGTGCTTTGGACTAAGTTCGCACCTCGGGTGGTCATAATACTGACTGCTCGCTAAGGAGAAAGCTAGACCTGGTGGTTTCTTATATAGGCACACTTGGCTAGAATGTTCTATAAATACTTTCGCGGTTTATTTTATATATTCTGACCTGCATCTTTTACATATATAATGCAGGTCATAAATCTTGTAAGGCGCAGTTATGCGAGTCATCAATTACGCGAGGTCCAGCGCTCAAATACGAAAGCAAAAGCGAGGACACCACTGGCGAATACAGCGCAGCTATGTTCAACCGGTCGCTTTTTTTTTTTTTTTTGTACACCTGGTTTTACACAGTGCTGTTCGTTCACCACGATAGCCTGTACTCCAAGCCAGCGCAAACATACGCGTCACGCACTTCAGGATTTTGCCACGCGAACTCTCCCGTTATTGTGGTCGTTGCGTCGAAACAAAACGGAGAGAAGACCATGCAACAGACGCAGCGGTGACAAAGGATGGCACAGAGGAAGAACAGAGGGCGCGGGCCAAAGAAGATAAAGTTTTGGATGAGCAAGCGAGACAGCGACGCGCTGCTTTTGTTGACATCTAACGATGGTGGCGGGAACAATGTTGCACGCGGACACACCGCAGCGCCCTCTCCTTCGCGCTCGCTTTCATCGTTTTCTCGCTATTTCCTTTTCGCAGCGTAGCACGTTGTCCGTTCACTGCTGCTCAGTGCTCTTGCCCAACAACGCGCTTTGTTCCGTTCCGAACCACCAAGAAAAGGCGACTACTTTTCGGAAGCTGTGTGTGGCCGTTAATTCTTGTTTCTTCTTGCATGAGCTACGAGTACACCGTCTCCACAACTCAACCCCCCTCCCCCCGCCCCCTCCTTGCACGCACAATCTGCCGTTTTATGGTAAAGCAGTTCGGTAGCAACAACGCACGGAGCGAGCGAGACATTCTCTCCGGCAGCGCTTTGCAGCGCAGGCGCCGCGCGCTTTGCGGAGATGAAAGGCGCGTCTGCGAACAGGCGCTTGTCTCCTCCGCAGCAACCGAAGTGCATACAACGCCCTCCCTCCTCGAATGGTACGATGACGTCATTTCAAGGCATCGCAACTTGTACTCGGTGGTATTCAAGCGGAATGGTTTTGCGCAAAAGCAATCGGCGTCTTCCGTGCCACTGCTCTCACGATTAAGCGCTTTACCACCGATGATGCCGTGCACTCTTCCAACAACTCTTTCAGTACAGCGTTGAAATCTTTGCAGCTTCTTTTTCTTAAATGCGTAAGCGTATATTATGCCTACCCAACGAGGAAACCCCTCCGTCCGACCCTCACGTAAGACAATCGCTTTCAAAATAGGGCTGCAGCAGCGAACGAATTGACCTTCGTGCTGCCTCTCGTTTCAGCGCGAACTAAGCGGCGACAACACAGCGCACACGAAGCCATCAGAACTCGGTGCACTGTACCCCACCGCAGGTCGCTTTAAAGATAGGGCCCCCGTGTCACTTCAACGCGAAATAAGTGGCGAGAACACGCCCGTGCGGCCACGCCATATGCAGTCACCGCCGGAGTACGTTTGATCACGGTTGATAATGGTTCGACGCGGATGTACAAGGCGCTAAAGAGCGATAACGGCTTATCATGGGCGGAACGTCGTCAGCGCACCTGACGCCGCCAACTGCAGTAAGCTGCTTGCGTCATTAGTAAACATTGCGCCGCCGGCCGCAGCAGTTCGTGTTGCCGCAGCGCTGTCATTTATATATATACTGGTCGGACCAAGATTCATAACGTTGACACCAGGCTGCGTGGTGATGAGCAAGTGGCACGATGCTTAAGCATGGTTAGACAACTGCCAGAGTAATCTCTGCGTGAACTTGTTTTTTCTCTCGGAGTCAGCACACTTCTCTTAGTTTAGCGAAGCCTACTGTTTACTTTCCTAGCTTTTAGAGGCAGTTACCGCATTTCCGGATTCGGAGAATGCGCCAGCAGTCCGGACTATGTGCGAGAAAGTTGTTTGGGCAGTTTCGTTCGGTGGAGGCTGCTCATTTTTGGGTGCAGTATGCTAAGCTCTACGGTACGCTACACTTTGCCCAATGGAAAGAATGAGAAATAAAAAAAAATGAAATCTGGGCCACCGTCACTCATGCTGTCGACGCCAGCGTGAACACGGCGCTAACGTTTTGCTGAGCGACGTTGGTCATTCGGCGGCTGGGGAATTCGCGCGACGTTATAACATCTCTGATGCTGGGGCGTTAGTCGTTCGTGACGTCTGGTGCGCTTCAGGCTCCCGCACGTCGACCCAGTAGTTCCGGGCGTCGACGTGTTCGCGCTTGCGCTGTCACGATGTTTGGAAGTGCGCCAGATGGAAAGAGTTAATTGCAGCGGGAGGACATGTGGTGCCGCCACGCCCTTCTTTTAACGGTCTCCTTTTGTCTGCCCTCAGAGTACAGCTGGCGCTTGGCTTGAAAACGGATCTGAACGAAAAAAGAAATAAGCTATAGGTATGCCGCCGCCGTCAATAAAGCCGAATATATGGTCTGCCACTCACGAACTGAGCGGCAGACCGGCTAAATGTTAACTTACGGAACTGTGAGTTCACCAATTATGTCTTGATTGACCTTAGCACTCGCATTTTTTTTCGCATGATAACCGATAACGCGGTATGTAATTCGCAGGCCACTTGTGGGTCGTTTCTTTATAGAATAATATCACGAATATGATGTTAGGTAACCTGGCCGAAGCTTTAACTCGCACCAGCGGAGAACTATACCTTACAAACGGAATACAAAAACGACGTTATGTAAGAAGCACTTTTCTTTGATTGTTTTCTTTTCATATCCTCCGTCTTGCTATATGTCCGATCCCCGTTCTGGCAGGAGCGTAGCATCATGCGAGATTGAGGCCAAGCGCGAAGAAAAAAGAACATGAAGCGAATCGTTTCATAAACCAGGTGTCTTGACATCTCTTAGAAGTGATCAGGGGTACATTTCACAGGGTGTGGCTAAATCGTAATTTAATACACGCCATATCCTGTCGTCTCTGAAGCACGTACTTACAGCGATGCTAAAAGATGGTATCTCAACAATCAATGCAACAATTACGAAGGCATCTCCAGAACGTGTAACGTACCAGTGTACAGTGTAAGGATTGGAAGGTCAATCCCACCGTTCGTAACCAGTTGTCAAGATTGGAGTCGGGCATGAATTAGATGGCAGCTGGCCCAAGCCGTCTTCCAATTTATCCACGCCGAGGACGTTGTTAAAGGGAAGGACTGCTTCTCATCGAGAACGTGGAATAAGGGTTTATTTACAGTAGCTACATAAGGACGTTGCAGTTCATCAGTCTAGCATGACTGCGAGAGAAAGTACCCTGAGCAGCCGCACAACAGCGGTTTATAAACACTCGGTCCTCCCTCGGTCCCTAGGTGAGAGAACCGTTCGACCAGTCATCGTAGACGAGCCGCCTCTTTGCGCGAGGGCTTACACACACACACACACACACACACACACACACACACACACACACACTTCCGCACAGGTTCACGGTCCCCAACCGAAGTCAGACGGTCTTCGCAGAACTCGGGGCTGACGTCAGGAACGGTGCGTGGGAAGGGGCCTCCAACTACGTTCCCTCGGGGACTCCCTTGCGTGTTCCGTCACAAAGCCTAGCTCGTCGAACTCATCTCGGCTCCTGCGACGGAGAGTCGAGGACGCGCGTATTGTTCTCCGCACACATTCGACTTAGTGACGCCGTGGCTAGAGGGTTGCGGTGGCTTCCCAGGAAAAGTCGACGCCGCTCTCGCTATTGGCTGGCAAAACTTGCACCTCATCGGGACGTTCTTAACAACAGGTATTTGAGCTACTATACAAGCGCTTGCAACCAACCATCTAGACTTGTTCGCCTTACCTCTGGGTTTGGTCTGTCTTTGTCCTTTGCTACATCGCCCAATGGTATTTCAATAGTACTTGACTTTGACAATTGTGAAAGTAAAAAAAGCGTCTGTGCCTGGCATGACGTGGGCGGAACTAATACGGCGCCGTAAAATCAGAGTAAACGCCGAGATCTCATGTGAAGGGTCTCGTTTCTTTCTGGTGACATTGCCTCCCCGAAATGCAGAAAGGTATGCAAATTGAAAGCACACGTCAGCGTTTGGAGTGTTGGAGTGTTAATTTTTATCCAACACAAAGATCACAAGTTTAATGCCATGCAATGTTTACCTTTGTGAACTACACCATTCGCAAGTTATTCGGAAATGAAAATCGAAATCAGGCTACATGTGACGCTTGTCGAGGAAAGAGTGGTGATAGCAGGTGCAGGCACAGAGAAGCACGACGCACATCTAGGTAAATTTTAGAATTCGTTACCTCTTGTGTTACAGGAGCACATACCCACTTTGGAGAATTGGCCCAAAATGGTCAGATACCCACAAGAGGACAAGAAGGATAATGTGTCATTTCATTGACTTTCACAGAATGGCAAAATATGCAAAAGCAGCAAGTCTTCCTAAATGCAGTATACTGTGAAGGGCTAGGACAAACCTCTGAGTTCAGCGCCGTGAGCAACATATAACCGTATTAACTCTTTCATTCTCTCTCAAGATGGATGAATAAGACGGCACTTCATATCTCGTGAAGAGCTGGCGCGTGGGTGGTCGCGGAAAAAAAAGAAACAGAAGAAAAGCACGATCACGATTAGGGGCGGGTGATTGGAGTGCGTAGAAAACGAAATCAGCTGATAAGATGCAGAACTGCTATGACCACTTATCTGCTTCACTTTACTACTTATTAAGACATGACTATATTTGTTTTTTTTGTCGTTTAAAAACCCTGTTACATGCACGTGCACTCTTTAAAAAAATTTTCTCTGTGGCGTGATTAATTTTAAAACGAAGCTTTCTTGTCCTACTTTCCCGGGATAGCCTTGGCCGCCTGGCTGTTTTATCGGTCGCTATCTCGCCGTCGATGTATCTGCAGAAGTTATATCAAAGCACCCGCAAAGTGGCTTATATAAACCTTGTATGCTGACCAAGTGTGCCCCCCCCCCCCCTCTATGTTGCGCTAAAACAAAATATTTTCCTACCTAAAACCTGAACATATAACGTCAACTCACAAGTCTATCTGAAGCACACAGTTGTGTTATTGGAAGGGTGAATTGTATTGGACTGCTAAGCACGAGGTCGCGGGATCGAATTCGGCCACGGCGGCCGCATTTCGATGGGGGCGAAATGCGAAAGCACACGTGTATCTCGATTTAGGTGCAGGTTAAAGAAGCTCAGGTGGTTCAAATTTTCGGAGTCCCCTACTACGACGTGCCTTATAATCAGAAAGTGGTTTTGGCACGTAAAACACCATAATTAACCTTTTTTTGGAATGGTGAATTAAATTAAACATATTGTTACATTTAGCCACCCAAAGTGTGTCACTGGGTGTGTGCCCGTTCTTGGCCAATCCTCAGCAGCGCTCAGCATTTTCTTCTCCGCGAAAACCCATAAAGAAGGCGTTCCTTTCCGAGCCGTTGTATCTGAGCGTGACACGTGGCAGGAGACTGTCTCCAAGTTTCTGCAGAAACACTTGCGCTGGCTCAGATTTGAGGACCCGTTCATGATAAAGAAATTCCGAGGAGCTAATCGCATTTCTTCGTGATCAGAAAGGCTCGAGGGAATCGTTGTTTCCGCTTTCCATTGATGTCATTGACCTATTTTATTCCATTCCACAAGATAAATTGCTTTGCGCCATTAGGGATTCCATTGATGACTACGGCCCAGTGGCCTTTCAGAACGCATGTGACGTAAGTGTGGACGACTTTTTAGAAATTCTTCGTTTTTATCTGGCATCGACCATCGTTAATTTCGAAGGACAAAACTTCGTCCAATAGCGCGGGGTGTGCATTGGTTCCTGGATTGCCCCTTTATTAAGTGACATATATTTATCTTATTGTGACAAGCGAATTGCTGAACGCCTTGATACAGCCTACTCGGCTAAGATTCTTTAGATATGTTGACGATTGTGCCATTTTTTTAAAGGGGCCAAGGAGGGAGGGTGTTCAGCTGCAGTGAACCGTGTTCTGAAATTTTCCGTGAGAGTGCCTTTGGGTTGAGTTGCACTTGTGAGTTGCCTTCGCATGGATGCCTGCAGTTCCTGGACATTTGCATTGTTATTGCTGGATCCCATGCGTGCTGTAGGCATCAGCCTCGATCAAAAAAAGTTATTTTAAACTACCAGTCTGCTCATTCGAAGCTGGTCAAAAGGGGAATAGCAAAAAACTGCCTGCGTGCTGCTCTTGATAAGTCCTGCCAGCGTGAAATGCAACATAGCGTGTTTTTACAGCTGCAAAGACTGCATAGCACAGGATTTCAGTGTGAGATAGTCACCTCGGTGCTAGAAGCTCTTGACAAGGAAGCGTGGGGCCCATCAGAGCTCCTCCCAAGCGTAGAGCCGCAACACTGGAGACCTGTTGCCATCCCGTACTACCACCAAATCTCTCACTGCCTCAAAAAGGTGGCTGGAAAATGTGAAGTCCCGGTGGAGTTTACGGCGCCCAAGAAATTGGCGGGCATGTGCAACATGGTGCAGGGAAGGAAGAAAAGAAATGAATGCAGTATCAAGCACGTTGACAGGATCGTCTCATGCAGAATATGGTAGTGTACCATATACCCCTCCGTTTTGGCAACAGCTGCATAGGGCAGACGGGACGGTGTTTAAATGTCAGACTGCAGAAGCACCGCGCAGGGGCAGAGGATTGGCGGGGGGTGGCAAACTGGCTGACCATTGTCGCCACTGTCGTGCACGCCTAGGTTCCGCGACAGAGAAGTCTTGAAGATGTTTATGTCACAACTGAGCCGAGAAATCTATGAAGCTTACTGTATAAAAATGTAATCTGGTAGCTGCGTAAGAAGCTCTTCAGTGTCACTGAGTGAAAAAGAGTTAAATTATTTACATAGAAATTTGTGCCACTCACGCCCGCATGCCAATGTGATGGTTGTCCGATGAATATCAAGTATGATTATGATACATGTATAAATGTGTGGCTTTCCTGAAGTAAATCTGAGTAGAAGTTCCGCGCTTGTCCTGTGTGTTTCCTTCTTCATCCGTTGTCGTTTGCACGGTTACATAGTGCATTACTCCAGAATGAGCATGTTCCACTAAGACACAACAGGTGTAGAATTCCTAAATGTTGCCTGATATTAGCTTTTCTGTACACATTTCATGAGTGCTTTTCTGTGCGTACACCTGTCATCAACATTATTCTCCATAGAAGAGAAAAAATATTTCTTCTGTATCAGCAAAGTACCCTTCTACAATATCAAAAACACCGTTCTTACCAGGTTACGGCGTTTGGTAAGCCAGAAAAAGTTCAATAACAAAAGACGGGTGATGACGCCTCCTTGGAACTTCTCGCACCAGCTCGCTGTGATACCATGAATTTTGACAGCGTCTTTCAAGGCCCAGTTCATTCTTTACCGGCAAAAATAGACTACATTGTGTTCTAAATGAGCCAAAGATTGAACATGGCGATTTTCGGGAACGTTAGCTGAGCCAACGCGGCCTAAATACGAAAAAATACTTTCAAATCCGCGACGTCACAGTGACGTACCGGCTTGAGAATTCAGTGCGAAATTCAAAAGTTCGAAATTTGACCTTCATTTTCTATTCTAATAATCAACCTATTATTTCAATATTAGCGATAACAGGGTTTCCAAAAGAACGCTTTATCCGTCTAAACTAACTTAATGTCTCGCTTTATATAGAGTCCATTGCAAGTTGAGTATGGCAGAGCTTGCTAGCAATGTAGTGCATAGGCGCAAAAATTTAGTGACAATCTTGTAATATCTGTGGGGGATAAATATAAACAGCTCATGAGATTACAAGTTCCATAACCTGAAAGTAAACAAAACTGTGGCATCGGCGCTAGTTATAAGGCACTTAAATAATCGCTTCACTAAAGCTTCGCTTCACATAGATTCTAGCATCTGCGTTAGATCTGCTTATTTACATTTTTTTTTCATTTACTTTAATGAACGCATGTTTCACATATGGATGACTGGTTTCATAGGTGTAACTCTTGAGAGGCGAATTCTCGACACTTGTTCAGCACGCCGTTTTAGCATTCAAGTGCGTCGGTAACATTAAGGTTTACGGATTTCTTTGTTGTCCTCCAATTAACAATATTATCGTAGGTGTTTAATATTCACAAGTGACCTTGAAGTGGCAATTAGTGTGTCCTAATATACGTTAATGAAATGAAAACTTATAGGCACATTAGCTTACTCCCTGTTTTACATAAGATACACACCAAAATAATATCCAATAGAATAAGGGCAACTCTAGACATTGGTGAACCAAGGGAACAAGCTGGCTGCAGGAAGGGATACTCTACACTGGAACACATCCATGTCATTAATCAGGTAATCGAGAAATCCCCTAAATACAATAAGACTCTCTACATGTCTTTTATAGATTACGAAAAGGCATTTGATTCAGTAGAGATATCAGCAGTCACAGAGGCATTGCGTAATCAAGGAGTACATGAGGCATACGTGAATATCTTGGAAAATATCTACAAAGATTCAACAGCTACCTTGATTCTCCAAAACAAAAGTATAAAGATACCTATAAAGAAGGGGGTCAGGCAAGGAGACACAATCTCTCCAATGCTATTTACTGCATGCTTGGAAGATGTATTCACGCTATTAAACTGGGAAGGCTTAGGTGTGAGGATCAATGGTGGATACCTCAGCAACCTTCGGTTCGCATATGACATTACCCTGTTCAGCAACACTTGGGACAAATTGCATCAAATGATCGAGGACCTTAACAAAGGAAGTATAAGAGTGGAGTTGAAGATAAATATGCAGAAGAGAAAAACAATGTTCAATAGCCATGCAAGGGAGCAAGAGTTCAGGATTTCCAGTCAGCCTCTAGAGTCTGTGAAGGCGTACGTTTACCTAGGTCAATTACTCACAGGGGACTCTGATTATGAGAAAGAAATTTACAGAATAAAAATGAGTTGTTGTGCATACGGCAGACGTCGTCAAATCCTGACGGGAAGCTTACCACTATCATAGAAAAGCAAGGTTTACAATCAATGCATTCTTCCAGTGCTAACATATGGGGCAAAAACTTGGAGGTTGACAAAAAAAAAGCTCGAGAACAAGTTAGGGACCACGCAAGGAGCGATGGAACGAAGGGAGGTGTGGATAAAAGAGCAAACGGGAATAGCAGATTTTCTAATTCACATTAAGAGAAAAAAATGCTGCTAAGCAAGCCATGTAATGCATAGTATATATAACCGCTAGACCATTCGAGTTACAGAATAGGTGCAAGGAGAAGGGAAGCGCAGTCGAGGAAGGCAGAAAACTAGTTGGAGTGATGAAATTAGGAAATTCGTAGGCACAAGTTGGAATCTGCTGGCGCAGAGAGAGGCCTTGGTCCTGCTGTGGACATGAAATAGGCAAAGGAAAAACATTTCTTTTAATGGAAATAACCATTCATGCATGTTGTGACAAGAAGCAACAATAAAAAACTGTACCGCAAACTCTTTCAAGCCACATGATGTGGGAAGAAGTATTAAATGCGGGAAATGATTTCAAAACACAGATTCTGTTATCTGCTTTAAAATCTGGGCCAGTGAATTTTTCAATATGGCCTGATTGCTTACCCTATAGCACTATTTCGCATTCCTTGTAACTTCACACGACAATCAATCAATCAATCAATCAATTTATTTATTAACGTGCCCAGGAACAAACTCGTGGTCTTGGTACTGGTGCACGTGAGAAATGTTATAATGTTATAACATACAAACACACATGTACCGGGTATTTGAGCGAATGCTTGCAAAATTAAAAAAAAGAAAATGGCGATGGCAATTTTAGTTCATGAGCTGGTCTACTCGAAGAGGTGGACATCACTTGCACGAAAAATTGAAATGCATGATCAACTAATCAAGAAAATGCAATTGTTAAGTTTTTAGCTAATTACCTTGTCACCCATATGACAATTTACAAATTTTAGCTGGGGAGTCCACTGGCAACAAAATCTCAGGATGGCACCAGAATGCATCGGCGTTCCAGTTAGTTTTGTGCTTCGATGCACAACATGAACTTTTGTTAATAAAGTAACCGGATCGCCCACGCATTTTTACCGCAACTTTTACGACGCATATCTCGTAAATGGTGTCATCCACACAATTCTTTTCAAGTGGATATGCCTCGCAGTCTCATCCGCTAGAATTTCTAAATTTCAATTCCACCTCGCAACCACTGCGCATCCGCGGATGCGCGGAGGTGAATGCCATCTCCTGGTGCTTCAAGGAACCCAGCGTCCACGGGGCGCACGCCTCCCGATGATCCTAGAGTTTCACACAATACTTATCAGAGGGAACTAGTGTCTATGGTAGCTGCAACGGGGGCGGTTCCGGCAGCATGGGATTTAGGGGAAGTGCGTAGATTTGCCTAAACTTCGTCCTTTTGGCTTGTAACTGCTTCGTGGCTTTGTAAATTCGTCATTTTCAACAATGTAACGCGTAATAAACAGTTAAAGAAACATTATTAAAATTGTCCGACGGCACGATTCGAGCGCAGGACCTTTAGCACAGAACCCCGATATGGATGCCATTAAGCCACGGACGCATGCACTGACAAGATACATATATAAAACGTCCTTATGAACATATCGCGGGCAAGCCAGTGCCTTCAGGCACTTGGCGTGTTTCGATTTGGCCGCCTCGACAAGCTGAACCACTGCAAATAGTCGCGATTGTGTGTGTTCGCAGCGTCTTCTGTACTTCTAAATGTATAGATTGCTCTGAAATTTACAAGGAAGGCATATAACGGGCAATAAACAAATCCACAAGAGCTTTTGAATCCACAAGCGCGAAAATCAGAAAAATTCACGTACTTCGCACCATTCCCATGGTGGCAGAACGATTTCAGCGCCAGAATTCCCTCTCGTAATGTTTGTAGAAAACTATATGGCGTTGATTGGCTGTGACAACGTGACTTTTGTACCATCTCTGGAGATACCGCCAGATTTTTCGCTTCATGAATCAAGGAATGCTTTCGCATTAAAATATCCGAAGACACCCATGCACTTTTTAGGAGTTGCGAATGCGAAAGCATTAATGTACAACTGAACGCCGCTGAGGGGTCCTTCAAATTATTAACTCCTCGCGGGCATGCGAGCGTGTTGAGACGCTTGGCCCAGTTTAGCCCAATGGGTAAGACACTCGACTTCTGAGTGTGGGGTCGTAGGCTCAAAACTCACTGCCGCCAACATTTTCCTTTCAAATTTATTTTGTTCTTTTTATGCATTAATTTTTTATAGCGATTACCGAAGCCAAACTCGAACGCAGACGAGAGCTTGCGCGGACAAGAAACGCGCGAATAAAACACGCTTGCGAGAGCGAGAATGAGGTGGCGTCGCGGCGATGCCCTCGCGCAACACCCGGCGCGCCAGCAGATGTTTTCTTTCGCCCGCTCTGCTCCGTCGAGGCGCGCTCGTGACCTGGTGTCACAGCCTACGGGAATTTAGGTGTCACTTCGATGCTAGAGACGTCACCTGTTTCGCTCAATGAGCCATTTGATCCTTTCGCATCGAAAATTGACTGATATTTCTGGAAATCTGGACATCAAGCGCGCGGAACACTTCACTTCGAACAAGGTGCACACATATATACCAACAAACAAGAACTAGGAGTACAATTGTCATACACGAAAGGTCCACCACATAACATACAAAAGAATATTGTCAGTTCTGTAAATAGGTCTTGAAATGGACTCGAGTGATCGTTGAGAAGTGGGAAAATGTCTGTGGAACATGTCAGAATCCTGGCCATTGGATTACTTGAGGCGCTAAAAACAGATACAGGAAAAGGTTTAGACACGTTAGTTATTTATCGCGGAATTCTTATGCTAACGTCACCCGATATTTGGCTACGATCAACGAGACCATTTACAACCTTGAATAAGAAAGTTAAATCAGCTTTCGTACGTATGCACTACAAGTCTTCTCGACCGAGCGAGGACTCAGAGCAAGGCTATTGTTTACGGCCGACCTGTCTGGAGAACTGACATCTATGTTTAGGGACAAATGTACTCTGAGGTCTGTTGACTCGATCTTTGTCAGACCGGCAAGTATCTGCCAAAGGACACCGGTGTATTCCAGCAGATGTCGACAGAGGGATGTGTATGGCTTAAGAAATACACCTGCACTTCTAAACTCCTTCGAGATTCGACTTGCCTATAAGGTATGCAGGCCGCGCTTGGTGATGCATTCTATGTGGGGCGAGAAGGTGAGCTTGGGATCAAAGATGATTCCAAGGTCAGTAACTTAACACTTTCGAGAAAGTGTGGCTTTGCCCAGGTGGCAAGAGAAACGGCGCTCATCTGTCTTGCCTGTATACGTATGACATTACATTCGTCTTTCGGTCGATTAGCACTACTTTGTTTTGCATGCACTAATCGATAAAGGCGGATACATCTTGTTGAAGTAGAATGCATTCACGAAGGCTGCGAATATCGTTGAGTATGTATATATATATATATATATATATATATATATATCACGTTCTTATGCCACGTTCTCGTGACACCTGCGGTAAAAAGGACGTTCCACATCCGCCGCCAAAGTCTGAGTGGTGGCGCTGGCTAACCCTCCCAAGGTTCTACTAGGACACATAAATACCCAAAAATGTGGATGGGGAAATAGCGCCGCGGTAGCTCAATTGGTACAGTATCGCACGCGAAATGCGAAGGTTGTGGGTTCGGTTCCCACCTGCGGCAAGTTGTTTTTTTCTTCCACTTTAATTTCCATTAATTTATCGTTTCCTTATTTCATTTATTAAGCACAAGTAATTTCCCCTATATTGTCTTTGGTGTTAGTGTTTGTTGGCTTCTTATGATAGGACTATATATATATATATATATATATATATATATATATATATATATATATATCATCATCATCAGCTTAGTTACGCCCACTGCAGGGCAAAGGCCTCTCCCATACTTCTCCAGCTACCCCGGTCATGTACTAATTGTGGCCATGTTGTCCCTGCAAACTTTTTAATCTCATCCGCCCACCTAACTTTCTGCCTCCCCCTACTACGCTTCCCTTCCCTTGGAATCCAGTCCGTAACCCTTAATGACCATCGGTTATCTTCCCTCCTCATTACATGTCCGGCCCATGCCCATTTCCTTTTCTTGATTTCAACTAAGATGTTATTTACCCGCGTTTGTTCCCTCACCCAATCTGCTCTTTTCTTATCCCTTAACGTTACACCTATCATTCTTCTTTCCATAGCTCGTTGCGTCGTCCTCAATTTCAGCAGAACCCTTTTCGTAAGCCTCCAGGTTTCTGTCCCGTAGGTGAGTACTGGTAAGACACAGCTGTTATACACTTTCCTCTTGAGGGATAGTGGCAACTTGCTGTTCATGATTTGAGAATGCCTGCCAAACGCACCCCAGCCCATTCTTATTCTTCTGGTTATTTCAGTCTCATGATCCGGGTCCGTGGTCACTACCTGCCCTAAGTAGATGTATTCCCTTACCACTTCCAGTGCCTCGCTACCTATCGTAAACTGCTGTTCTCTTCCGACACTGTTAAACAATACCTTAGTTTTCTGTAGATTTATTTTCAGACCCACCCTTCTGCTTTGCCTTTCCAGGTCAGTGAGCATGCATTGCAATTGGTCTCCTGAGTTACTAAGCAAGGCAATATCATCAGCGAAACGCAAGTTGCTAAGGTATTCTCCATCAGCTTTTATCCCCAATTCTTCCCACTCCAGGTCTCTGAATACCTCCTGTAAACATGCTGTGAATAGCATTGGAGATATCGTATCTCCCTGTCTGACGCCTTTCTTTATTGGGATTTTGTTGCTTTCTTTGTTGAGGATTACGGTGGCTGTGGAACCGCTATAGATATCTTCCAGTATCTTTACATATCCTTATTATATATATATATATATATATATATATATATATATATATAATCAAGTTTGTTTAAAATGCCCAGGAACAACCCCAGGGTCTGAGTGCTGGCGCACGCGTACATTAAAATAAAAGAAAACACTGCAGGGGATATAATAACAAAAGAAAATCAGTCAAAAGAATAATTGTCTAAAGAAGACAGTACATACAACAAAGCGCCATGTAAACACAAAAGGAAAAAGAGGAGAAGGGCAGTTTAACGTTGCATGAAACTATGACACAACAATGCAAGGCTCGGGAAAGAACGGTGAAAACGAGTTATGAAGAATATGAAGACCATGAAAATAAGCGTTATATAGGCACTGTATTCTGTGGACAATTGCGTGTTGGTGAAGACAGGCAGGAACATGGAAAGGCCTATGTTCTCTGGTGATCTTGCGCGGAATACGAAACATGATACAACTGATGAGTTCGGGACAGGTGAGGATACCACGAAGGAATTTGAAGACAAACAGAAGGACAGCGTGATTACGTCGGCAGCGAAGTAAGGGCAGTGATAATAATCCAGCAGTGCTGGAACAAGGTCCAGTCTCCGTGTCAGCAAAGCGGTGATGATATACGCTTAGAAACTTTTTCTGGACCCAGTCAATAATGTCCCTGTTATATCTAGAAATTCGAGTTGACGAAGTGAGATAGTTGTGCAGAACTTTCGGGCTGGTGTTTGAGAATTGGATTCTCTCGATAAACAGCTCCAAGAGAGTGTATACCCCGCATTGCAACGCGTTTAGTGTGAGCTGAAAAGTGTAAGGTTGTATCAGAAAGTACGCCGAGATCACTCATTTCACAGACCTTACACAGTGGGTCAGAATCTTCAGAATAAGAAAAAGAAATGCTTTTAGTTTGGTGTGTGAACTCTGGTGTAGCATCATTCAAGGTGAGGTTATTATCTTTGCACCATTTAGAAAAAGAAAACGGGTCCGCCAGCAGAGTGGGACATTCATCAACCGTGTGAATTTTCTTTAAAATATTGGTGTCATGGGCACATAGAAGTAATAAACAATTCCGAATAGCGGAAAGAACGTCAATAATAAAAATTAAGAAAGGAGCGGTCCTATGCTGATTCTTGAGGGATTCCGCTAGTTGCCATGTAAAAAGACGTTTGGCCGTTGATGTTAACATAGTATGATCTATCAAGGAGATTACTGCTCAAGAGATTGGCAAGTGACGAGTCAACATCACAGTGCGTAAGCTTGGTCAGAAGCAGGGAGGAGAAGAATACATCAAAGGTTTTGCTCAGGTCCCAGTAAACGGTGTCAACTTGCCCCCTTTGAAGTACCGGAGCGCAGATCTGGGTCATGAAACTTGCGAGATTTGTGACTGTGGAGCAGCCGGTGAGAAATCCATGGCGATTCGGGATGAGTGAGTTCTTCACAGTAAAAGACAATATGTCGGGAAGAGCAAGCTCAAAAATTTTGGACGACGCACAGAGAAGAGAAATCGGGTGAAAATTCGAGACATCGGTTTTACAGCTACACTTAAATGTAGGAAAAACACGTGCACTTTTCTACATGTGACGGGAAGTGTAAGTATTCAACGAGTTAATAAATATAGATGTGATTGGGGCAAATACACTGCCGCAAGCTTACAGAATTGCCGAGGAGATATCATCAGGGCAGCAGGATAGGGAAGGCTTCAAGCGCTTCAGGGACTCAGTGATGAGGTTTTCATCAAACAACACCGCACTACATCTAGGAACCGCCGTGCGCTGCTTACTGACACCAGCGTTGAAACCGGAAGCTTTATATAAGGATGAGAAATGGGCAGCAAAACAATCCGCGACTGCTTGCACTTCTAGTTCCCTAGAGGCATGCAGGGGAAAACGCTCTTCACGTATATTAGAGGGCTTAGGGATGTACTTCCAAAATTCCAAAATATATGACACATGAGCCCGCTTTCAGAGGCGGTTGCAGAGAGTTCGCAAAAAACGGAATTCTTCCGCCCACTCATTAGGCGCAGTGCTTCTGGATTTACGGCGCGTGATATTTATACTTTAGGGCACTTACAAATTCAGACGAGAACTAGTGGGAATATTTAGAGGATGCTCAAACTGTACTGGGGAATGTGTTTGCGCATGCTGCTCGAAACAAACTTCGTACATTGATCCGTAACTTGGCCATCATCGTTGGTTTTATCTGTGACTAGTGACCAACCGGTGGTGGGCAACAAATGTTAAAAACCAACGTGGTCACCACGCTCGAAAGCAAAGCGAAATGATTTATTAATGCCACTGCAGAAGTTCTGCCTCAAGGGTTACTCAGAGGCAGTTATCTATAGTTTAGGGTGAAATTTATGGGGACACAAAGGAAATGCCCCCCCCCCCCCCCCCCCAGAACGAGATACATCTATAACTTGAGCATTCGAGAGGGAAAGCTCTAACACCTTGCAACAGGAACTGAGAATCAAGTTATGTTGCTGAAGTGAACAGAAGAACAGAAAGTCCAACAACAGGATGCATTTGTTGTCTATGTAATGATTGTAATGATAATATCTAAGCGTGTTCCAATCAATTCCAGGTGTATTAAAATCACTAAGAAGGATTACTCTGTGCTTGCTATGGGAAGATGAGACACTTTCAATATAAGAGGTGATCTCATCAAACAATAAAGCTACCCTCAGCAGTGGCTTAGCGGCTGTGTGGTTGCGATGCTAAGCACGAGGTCATGAGATCATATCCCGGCCGTGGCAGCCGCATTTCGAGGGGGGCGAAATGCAAAAACGCCCGTGTCCTGTGCATTGGGGCCACATTTACGATCCCCAGGTGGTATAAATTAATCCGGAGGCCTCCACTACAGCATTCCTCCTAATCAAGTCGTGGTTTTAACGCGTAAAACCCCAGAATTCAAAGACAGGAAGAATATTCGGCGGTACATGGAAAGTTCCAATGAACAATTTTTCACAGCACGCTAAACTGGCTTCAAGCCAAATGAATTCCTGTACATTTTCTATGTTGTTGCGCCTAACACATCTCATTGAACTGTCACCAGCAATCAGTACGCCACCAATTTTTTGTATAAATTCACTAAAGCCCCGTTCACTGCGGAAGACGTTGTAGCGTGGCGGAAAAAAGTCTGCAGAGGAAATTATAATAATTATAATAATAACAGACACATATAGTCAAGGAATCGACAGTGTCCTGAGCAGCAAAACTTTCTCAGGGAGTTTAAAACGGAGAACACTTCGGTGGTGCTTAATCCACATTCTTATGTATTTGCAAATGTGGCAGCTTCAGGCAGTTTGCTGCTATAGCCTTCTTCAGAGCTTTCCGAAAAATAATAAATCTTCTTTATCGTGACGAGAAAAAAAGAGCAAGGGTATTCTTTCGAGACGAAAACGTCATTTCATGACCCGATGATTTGCCTTTTTTTTTTTTTTACAAAGCGGGTGAAAGGGCCAAGAGAAACGTGAAGAGAAAGCAACCTTCTTCGTTAACGTTCGCAAAGAGCCGGTGCTTTTCAGTACAAACAGGTTAACAGCACGTTAGTGCTCTTTAGGCAAGGTTAGCGCGCGTTAACGTGTTGTTCAGAACAAACAGGTTTGCTGAAAGCCATTTTACATGGTCGCTTCGTACAGCGCCGAACGCCGCCCGTCCGAGTACTTTCTTGACGCCTAGGTTAGTGAAGGCATGCCATTTTTTCTTCTTTTCTTTTTAATTTTAAATGCTTCTTCGTAAGTGTACCGTTGACAAAGATTGTTGAAATTCTTAGGGAACTAGAAGTTCCGGACTACTTAAAAAGATAAAGGCCTCGTAATAAAGAAAGGCAAGAAGAAAAATAATTTTATGCTTGCCAGCGGCACACACACACACACACACATGTACGCGACGTGACTTGTACTAAGGAGTCGCCACCTTTCGCAAGCATTTCATTACCGCGCACAAAGCTCGGACTGAAAAGCCACGTCGCACTTTCGCAAGGGCGAACCTCTTCGCTCGCCATCCGCCGCCTCCTTTGTTAAACGAGGCGAAACTAAATTGGACAAAAAGACCCACGCATCGCCCTCGTTCCGTCTGCCGCAATGCGTTCTTAATGATTCGAAACGATTCCTCGATCTGTTCCCCCCAGCCTTGCACCTTTCGTGAATTCGTGCCTCCGGCCGGCGGCTGCTCTAACAATTTGGCTGCGAGGAGGCGTGCATTACGAGGCCCGTTCGCTGAGCGCGCTCGAGTGGACAGAGGCACGCGGATTCGTATCTCCGTCGGGATGGGAAAATGGAAATGCCCTCTAGCAGCGTGGCTCGCCAAGGTGTCGGCGTTTATTTTCACGCGTGCACCTATTCCTAACGTTCAGTGTTCGGGCCTCCATGTGGCGAAAGGTCGATGCGTTGGCTGCCTTTGTTGTCCCTTAACAAGGAACTAACAGTGCCTGATAGCGCGTACTCGAGGGTGCAGATGACTCGAGAGGAGAAGTCAAACAGATGGGGCCTGGAAATAGCGGAGAGCTCAAGATTAGTTCTGTTTTTGTCAAGTTGAAGTTAATACCATCGGTTGGGAGGCACAATTCCGTTACTGTAATTACCGTAAATTATTTACGTACTTAGTCAAATCAACTTTGACTATGAGCGCACAAGACGGCAAATAATATTTTGCCCGTCATTGAAGATAGCCAATTTCATTGACCTCTATGAACATGGTCAAGAACCGGCCTAAAAGTTGTCTATCAGCTGTAACACGTACACCTCATGGAAAATAGACGTGGCTTTACAAAAGTTTTAAAAATAAGACAGGTTGATGTTACGGGCGTCATTTTTGGGAAAGCTTCCTATAGAGGGCAACACGGTCAGTTAGCCTTCAATCTAAAGAATACTACAGCTAAATAGTAAATTAGAATAAAGCGAAATAAAACCAGTAAAGCGAATAAGCTAATAAAGCAAACTTGACGTAAAACTGGCTAAAATAATACGAATAGGTATCATTTAATTTCAGTAGGTGTTGATTTCTAGCAGAGAAAACGGTCACAAAACTTCTATTTTCTTAATTTCGCGCCTAAATCGGCTCATGTACGCCAGTGTGACGCCACGAATTTCGAAGTATTTCTCGCGGGTTACGTGACGCCTTCGGGTCGAAGAGGGGGATGTGTCCCCATCCACCAGCCATGGCGCTGAGTGGCGCTGGCTCACACTCCGAGGGCTTTGCCTGGTAAGCATAGATACCCAAGACAGTGGGCGGATTTACAGCATCACCGTACTTCAATTGGTTGTAATCCAGGGAAAACACGGGGAAGGCAGGAGATAGAAATTCAAGACGATGAGCAAAACGAGAACAATGTGATAGCAGGAGCCAACGTTTCGACAAGCGCAGTTGTCTTTTACAAGGCGACGTATGCTTTCCTAGGCACATTATACATAGGTGCGGTTCTTCTATAGGGAAGAGGGGGTAATGCGGGTGAGCGAGGCTACTACTACTTAGGCTACTACTGTGTTAGCGGCGAGGGTGAAGAATTGAAAGGAAAGGTGTGCTATCAACGTCGGTGGAAGATTGTGAGGTAGCGCCCTGTGTCAGCCGGTTGAGCTGTCGCTGTCAGCTGGTTGAGCTATTTCGCCTTTCATGGAAAGGGCCTGAACAACGGGGGGGGGTATCTGCTCCGCTAAAGGTCAGTGAACTATCGTCTCTCTGAAAGAGAAAACAAAAGTAGCGCCAGAAAATGGTGCTCGTGCGGAAAAAATGAATAAATATATAAATGAAGAAAGGAAAGAAAGAGAAGGGGGAGGTTGAATTGTTGTTGACTACCCAATAAAAAAAAACTAAGTGCTGTTGTTTATAGTTCGAAATTTATTATAGCTAATAGGTTCTAAAGCTCTCTTTGAAACTTTTATGCCTATGGGTTGGGATGTCTTGCACTTGTGGATGAGGTTGGATTATGTGTGTGTTCTGTCTCGCGCAGAACGGAAATTTGATTGCAAGATGTAGAGTTTAAGTTCGTCAAATTTATCGACGGCTTTGGGAAACATTTTAGCTGTGTCCGCACGATGTCGTGTCAGCTGACGTTCATTGATTGTACTGTTTCATTCATATAATGTTCCTTCCAGAAGGAAGAAACACTGTATGTAAGAAACAATATATCGGTGAAATAAGTCAATGTATGAACGTCAGGTTAAACGGACATCACGTGGACAACGAAAGATAATAAAGAAAGAACGAAGCTGCAAAAGACGGCAAAGGCCAGGGGTTTGACCAGTAGCGACCTCCGAAACGGAGGAGTCTTGTGCAACAACACCGACTCCACGCAATCTGAATATAGGACAAGGCTCCTTTCGTTTGTAAGTGTTATCTGCCATTCGCAAGCCGCATTCGCTAATTATTTTTCCGACATGGCGAATGTCCGGCAACTCCTCTTACGAACAGTTTTGGGGCAAACCAAGCGCTACAATTGTACCAAAGCACTTAAGTCTGATTTGCGAGTGACTAGCACATATCGTACAGCAAATTCTGATAGCTAATGTTACCACAGCGAGACAGTCTCCAAGGTGGCAAGGAGTTAAGAGCCACGTGTCCAAATTCGGTTTCTACCGTGAGGACTAGAGTTACTGTGTATGTTGCCACAGGAGACAACACCTATACAGTAACTATAGAGAAAACGGCCCACCAGGGTCCCCGTTTTTCCACGGTCACTGCCGGGACGAACAGGGTTGCCACCTCGGACAGGCGGGAGGTCCTAACAGCGAATCACGTGGGATGCGGGCCTCCGTGGCCTTAGCACAGGGTGGTGCGTGCGGCGCAGTGTCACAAACAGGCACAGGGGAGGTGATGTCGGCCACACGTGAGCGGCGTTCCCCACGTGCGAGACCGTCCACGTTTATGTAGAGCGCGTGCGCGCTCAGATTCCACAATGACGACGCGGACAATCCATTTAATGCGCCGGACACAGCCACCTACGGGGTCCCGCGCGGCTCCGTCGTAGGCGGCCACCGATGGCTTCGGTCTCCTCGGTGCCTTTGTGCGTGGCCTCGTCGCTCCGTTTAATCAAGACGTGCGCGCTGACCGGCGCGGCCACCGTGCTCGCCTCTCGCCGAGCCATCGTCCGCTCGCCCGGAGAGGAACAACAAAGATCCGCGTGGTTTATTATGGCGCTATTATGCTTTTGTCCCGGTTCACGCGTCAGGTCGGACACCCCCTTTTCACTACGGCGACGACGAGTTGCGGCTAATGAGTGCAGTGGGAAAGGAAGATGACGCTGAGAAAGCGCGTGTCTAGCGAGCCACCCACTTCCGAGGGGGCAAGCGCGTGGATCACTCTATACTCCCTATGTTTCTAGCGCAGTCGCTCCAGCGGTCGCGTGCGTGCTTGCATGAGCGTGCGCACGTGTGCGTGCGTTAGTGCGTCAGTGATAGTGCGTACCGGAGGAGTGTTCACTGATAGATGGACGGACATGTGTAACACTGTGTGGCCATTATCTTTTGCGATGTCGTCCAAGTGCGATGTCGTCCAACGCAAGACGTCAAGAAGTTCATACCGAACGCTCCGACACTAGAATGGACATCGTGCATTGTTATCATGCTTTGTCTCATATGCACACACACAACCCCTCCAACTATTGCTTGTACTTGGCGTCATAGCGAAACGAAGGGACGTTTTCGATCATGGATCCCACCATAGACAGTGCCTCTTCTTTACCAGGTACCTGCTTTGTCGTGTGTGACGAGCTTATTGTTGTATAACGCACGTGATAAAAAGGTTTAACGATAGCAAGGCACGGGCACAGTATAGCTTTCTGAGTTTATATACTTCCCGTCTTTCAACATACGATGTTGGTCTTAGACTGTACGACAAAGATGACAGCGGGAAAACGCATCGGACGCAGTGTGGGCGGAGCCTTTATGTCAATTGTCTGTTCCTAATTTCGAATTTACGCCTGTAAAAGGTATGCGGTTAACTGATAGGTAAAGGTACCTCTGCAATAGTCACAAGATACCTTTTCGAGTGCGCAATACTTTTAGCCAATGATCTGTGTTCTACAATGGACGATTGCTCTTGCACTGTGGAAATTGGGAACTCTGTTGGATTATACCGGATGTTTTATTTATCCAAAAATCATTCTCTATAGTACATGGTTCTTGACATTTCTTTTGAATGGGCCAGAGCGTGTTCATTCAGTAAGGCTCTGAAGTTGGGAGCCTGAACGCTCGCACAACAGTTTCGGTAATCATTCTATCCAGCTGCGAACAGTGGTGAGATTGGTTATCTGAAACATGTTCTTTTATCAGTGGTCATAACTTCAACACCAATAGCCAAATGCACAAACCGGAATTCGCAAACTCCTTAAAAACGAAAAAAAAAAACCTGTTGCAACAGCTTTTTCTTTTTCAATGTGACAACAAAGTCAATTCCCACCACTTTTTTTGTCCACGTTGTCGGGGCATCAGCTGCAGCTAGATCCTAAAGGTCAGTTTGCAACAAAACAAGTTCTCCATTAAACAAGGACGTGACAGAAAATGTTTTAATATTCTTGTTCATCCTAGAAAAGAATGACATTCTTTCTCATGAAGTAGCCTTCTTCCTTCATACGTTTGCTTATAATAGACGGCAAACGCATGTTAGATAAGTCTCCACACGTGACTTTTGATTTTTAACGCCTACCGTTCCTGTACCGTATTCTTGTTCAGCCTAGAAAAGAATGACGTTCTTTCTCATGAAGTAGCCTTCTTCCTTCATACGTTTGCTTATAATAGACGGAAAACGTATGTTAGATAAGTCTCCACACGTGACTTTTGATTTTTAACGCCTACCGTTCCTGTACCGTACTGCGCGCTCACCTCTCGACACGCGACTTACAAGTACAACAAACTTTCCTCCATCTCTTTGACGCTATGCGACTGTTGTGCACATAAAAGAAAAGCAATTAGACTCCACCGCTCTGTCTTCCGGTTGGCCTTACAAGACTGACCCTTCGGACACGCGGGCTATCGGCCACTACGGAGACTACGCCCGGTGAACTCGCTCGTGAACTTCACCACTTTCGCAGCGTGCACTAGCCAAATGTCGGATGTCGTGAACGAGCAGCCCTCGCAGTCTACCGCCACGTCTACGTAGCCTTTATCCTCGCATACGCTCTCACGCGAGTCGTTCAAGTGTTCGCAGTTATGCGCAACGATGCAGCGCGTGTTCAGCCTGTGGACTGAATGAGGGTCGCGATGGGGCGCCGTTCTTATACGCACGCATCTCGCCGCGTTCTCCTGCTGGCGCCCGGCAATTGTTGGCTGAGGCACGCTCATGCGTCTATGTCAACTTTCTTTTTATTGTTATAGCAATTATGTGGACATTCCAAGCAAATTTTCATCGTCGTTATCGCCGTGTGGCTTTGCATATTGAAACGGGCCTTCTATTCTTAGAGCACGGTTTTGTGTCCGTCCAATTTGTGCCTGTCCAATTTCGAATGTAGTTCGCGGTATATGTATGCTATATGCTTATCCATGCTGGTATATATGCTGGTTATACTGCTAGAATATGCAATTCCTGAAGTTGCTCGTACCTCGTCTTACGCGAATGACTAAATTGATTCTCAGAATTTCAATAATGGGAACTCACAAAGAAATGTTATGTAACGTGAGATTCTCAGCACATGCATTCTATCTTAAATCTTTTCAGGCAGCAAAACTGCGCAATAATATCAGCGCTAAAATCTGAAAGTCATGCAATTTTACTGGTGCGGCCCTTCACGGGCTGCGTTGGGCACCTGTGCGATCTCAGCACAGGCCCTACATAGCGTGTCAAAGCTATTGAAGGTGCCACAACTTTTGGCGCACCGGCGTATGTCGCGTCCGCGTTCATTGGGCCCGCACATACTTAGAAGAACGTCCGAGTTCAAGCGCAGCACTAAGCCTTGCCATCGCAGTCAGTGCTGCGCCCTTCGGGTAGAACTCCCAATTTTTTTTCTTGTTATTTCCTCTGTTTGGTGCCGTTTTCTTCCCAAGCAACTGGTCTGACGTAAGCAACGACAATTATTAGTGCACTTTAGCTTTGCAGATTAGTTATGCGAACCAGCCAGGGCATTCCCCAGGGCATTCCCCAGCACTATTACGCCGGGGGATAATAAGTGATCATAAATTATGTGTCACCGTATTGTTTGGCTATGGTCAATACGAGGAGATACTCTAGATTGTGGTTTTAGCAACACATGCTGCGATTCGGGTAAAAGTAACTAGAATGAAGCAGTCGGAGGCGTGAGATGTCACGTCGCGACTCAACATAAAGCAGAAGGAGTAACTTTTTGAATGGCATAACGCGGACATAAGTCGAGTATTGAGAGATGATGACGCAAGGGGCTCCGTTTAGGATAGGTTCTAGGTGTGTGGTTAGATAATCCTGTGATAGGCGCCAAATGGAAAACGCAAATTCTAGTTTCGGATGGACGAACATTCGATGGGTAAGTTTTCTAACCTCAGGAAATGGGAATGCCAGAGGCTACTACATGATAATGAGAGCGAGACCTCCACCGACAGCCTCCGCGCGCGATGGGTGCCCGCGCTGCTCAGCTTGAACCTGGAAGACCAACTCTGGGCAAATCAGCGGGCCAAGGAAGCCGCCGCGAGGCAAGAACTCTTGGCCGTAACCTCGGCGGGTGCCCCATCCCACTAACTAGCCGGAGGCGAATTGTTCTGATTCGAAATAAAGTTTTCTCACTCTCTCATTCAGGAGATGCTGCACTCAGGTTTCGCCGTAGGTAACCCAGTGTTAGGGCAGCATTGGAACAGATAGTATACGTGTGAGTCGTCCATATGTTAGCGATGATGCCACGTGAACACCAATGTATTTGTACGCTGATGTGGCACCAATTGGGACGTTATCTACCTTGTAGGAGTTGGCAGTGATGATGTGCTTACGAGTAAATGTCATTTATTTGCACGTGGTAAGACCGAGAGTCATGTGCTATTTGTCACGCCAATCAGCAATAATGTTTAGGTCATTTGTA
This sequence comes from Dermacentor andersoni, assembly GCF_023375885.2. Taxonomy (NCBI): domain Eukaryota; kingdom Metazoa; phylum Arthropoda; class Arachnida; order Ixodida; family Ixodidae; genus Dermacentor; species Dermacentor andersoni. Next base: position 15,705,390 of record NC_092819.1, read on the forward strand.
CATGCGAGGTGTCTTTAGTTGAACTAATTTAACTGTAAATGATGCAATCGTACGCCAAAAGTGGTAGTTTTGTGGTAATGTTAGCCAGTAGTTAGTTTATATATATTGGAAATAACAATGGTGATAGTCCAGCTTCCTGAGGAATGTCTGATGTTACAGCAGTTAGCGCAGAGCGATGATTGTTTGCACAGGCCAGGTTGCTTTTGCTCTTTCAGAAAGTGTTCGAGATATGATACTAGATTCGGAGATAAGTCAAGGTGAGACAATTTATGAAGCCGTTGAATATGAGTGACGCAATGGAATGCCCTTGGAGAATTGTAAAAAAATGGCATCTACTTGTAGGGGAAGATCCATGTAGTGCAGGAGGTCGTGAGCAAATTCAGTCAGCTGACTTTCAAACCAGAAAAATTTCCAAAATTCGTGTTGGTGTGCGTAGAAGGTAATTGATTCGAGGTAGGCCATTAGACTAGACGATGTAACGTGTTCCAGTAGCTTAGATGGAATGCTCGGCAGAGAAATGTGGTGGTAGTTACTAAAGTCGACGCGTTCTCGTGTTTTGAAAATTGGGATGATTTCTGTTTTTTTTTTTTTAGTCGTCGAGGGCATTACCAAGTTTAATGATCGTGTGATCGCCTGAGATCTGAGATGATACTGAAATAATGTTCTTCAGGAGGTTATTGTTAATTTGGTCACATCCTGCAGACGAAGATAGTTCAAGACTTAAGTAGCATATGAATACCCTCCTCAGTAATGATGATTTGAGGCATTTCCTCCATTGGGAATTGTAGAATGGGTTGAGAAGAACATGTTGTAGCAGTAGAAAACAGTAATAAAAAGCAATTTTTCTGAGCTGTTGTACAACGTTAACATTTTATTGGGTTACCATCGGCGCTAACGAATTCAATGGCATTCGTTCGATATTTAACCGAGACATACATTAGACACGAATCGCACGAATAACCCTTGCTTCCGTTAACTGGCAGCGCTCCACATTTGTCTAAAGCTCCGCACCATGATAGGGTTACTGAAGGAAAAGAAATAAAGCGAAGGAAAAGATAAACAAGAGCGCTGCGTGCAATTTATATTTTGCAGGGGAAACCTGTAATTTGCCCAACAAAAGTAACAAAATGGTGCCCACAATAACGTTTATGAAGATATTATTTCATGGAAACATCCCTGCGTGAAAAGATAATTTGCCGCATTCATTCTATAACTTCATCGATTTCAAAACATTACAAGTCACAGATTTTGCAAAATTATAACAACTACTTATATATGATGGGTGTCACATCCCAAACATCATCTAAACTTAGCGTCATGCATACTCTGGCTCTGCTTCTTCTGGCTGTGAACAATGAGAGCAATAATGTGCATTCGTATAGTACGCTCAAACCTCGTTCAACGTGTTTAAAGGAAGGATTGCTCTAAATTACTCGGTCTTGTTTTCACGGATTTATACGCAGGGACAGAAAAAGAGGTCGTATTGTTATGGGTGAATATGTATGTTGAACATGAATGATGCAGATGGCGATATTGAAATTGGAGTCGATGACTATATCGCTCATTATCGTTGCTCTCACATAGAAGGTAGACACCATAATAAAAGTAGTAGCAAACCTTGGTTGACATCCCTGCCTTTCCTTGTTGTCTCTCTCTCTCCCCCATGGGCGGGAAAGACTGCAGGACAACGTCAGAAAATAACAATGACGTTCAGCATTCAGCGTTGCCGTAAAACTTCAACCTAGTTCCTCGGCGGTGCATTACGCGTATGTTTTAATGTAATCTGTTTGTTTTTGTAGGTTCTTTTTTTTCTATTTAATTGTATGTATTCACATGAAATATTGTTTTGATAGGGTCAGGTGGTCCTGGAAACAATACTATAGAAAAATTAAACCCGTTAGAATGTTTTGCTTTGTGTGTGTGTGTTTTTTTTTCTTTGATTTTTTCATAGGCAAAACAACAGCAATAGAAAGACTACGACAAGCTCTTGTCTAAAAGAGCAAGGAAACTATACATAGTCTAATTCCTATGCAATGCTGTTTCTTATACCTGCATGAAATTTCCAGGCGCTGATGAAACCGCAGCACTTAGATATGAATTGGTCTTCAAGAGGCAGCTAGCTGCGGCGACATTTTTAAGCTTTATACAACTGAGAAGAAATGTGGTGTTCCTTAAAGTGCTAGTTGTTCTCGTTTAGGTTGCCAGACGCAGTACTTGAAACCGCCAATTTTCGTGTGCTACTTGTTTCTATTACTGATCGTAAAACAAAAACAAAATTAATTGAAGGAGGAATAGAAGCAAGCTATCAAGGACGCTTGAGCATTATGGCTATATAGTTTTATTTTAATCTTTGATCTACATCGTTTATTGTCGCCTTTTCTTTTCTACCTTAAAGAAGGGGTGGAACGAATGTGCCACAGGTGGCACTGATTCCGATCGGTAGGAAATTATCTTTCAGCTTCAACACATTCATTGACTTGCAATGACCACCCAGCTGAATGTCAAGTAGACTTCCTCTTGTTGTAGCTGCGCGCTCGTGTTACGCGTGCATTTAGGGTGAGCCTGCCCCCTTCTTTGCCATGTCAAGACGACGGTGCACCCGCTTCTGTTGCGCCCTTGGTCGCGATTATTGCGATTAAGGTCGTTTGTTGAACATTTGCCCCAGTGGCAAGAGAGGGTATCAGTGCTGTCCACTGGCCGCATGCAAAATAGGGGCACCGCGTGGAGAAGAGGACACTGCAGAGCAACGTCTAGCGAGCGTGAGGGAGTGATCGCACGAGCGTGGGTCTGCGCTCTCTCCCCGCAGGAACCGTTCTTCGCCCAAAGAGAAAGGAGCGGGCCAGGGGAGAGGCGACGACCGAAACTAAGACCTGTGTGTCCTCTCGCCCCCGCCAATCTGCGACGTCGCCGCGCCGTCACTTTCCCCTTCTTCAAGCCTCCTTACAATGAGATGACCCGCAACAACGTCAGAGGGCTGGAGGGGGTGGGGGGTCGCGCCTCTCATCACCGCCTAGCGCGGGGCCGGGGTATATATACGGACGGCCATTCAGCCATGGCCACAAACCGCACCGCCATGGCTTCTCCGGGGATTAGGACGGGCAAGGTAGGCAGACGCATGTGTTGTTCTGGCGCCGTCGTCTTCCGACGGAAACGCGTGTTCGCGTGTGCATCGACAAGCAGGGTCACGTGGATGCGAACAAGGATTCTTTTGTGACGGGACGGCGTGAGATGTTTGAAAGGGCCACGTTCACCGGTGCTATCCACGGTAATCGATAGTTTCAGCCATTCAGTGGATATATAAGTCTTCTGCTCGGGACTTGCAGTACGTGTTAAAATATTACTTCCTCGTGTTCGGAAACCTACTGACATTGTTCCGCGTAAGGGTGTTGAATGAAAACTGCTAGAGATGTACAACCTACCGGCACTTCGAAAGTACAAGCGCCACACTTGGTCTAGTCGCGGAAATCAGGGCACGTGGCCCCAAGGCAATTCATAGTATGTATCGGTACATATAACACGGGACGGAAAGTCGTGATAGTCAGTGCATGATTCAACGAAGGCAACGTCTTTGACGCGAATAACGCGAAAGACCGGACATGTGAGTGGCACCCACACACGCACTCATAAATGCACGCCGTGCGGGTGTTTATCACTCGCTTGACCCGCCTTTTGCGCTGTCCTGTTCAGAGGTGTAAGCAGGGTTCTTCAATACTTTGAGGGACCCTGGATTAAGCTTACCAACTAGCTCGGAATCAGATCTCAGTGAAGGCAGCCGGTTAATGGCAAACATTGTTTACGAATGAAAACATTTACCGACTTGGTTTCAGAGACGCTCGTATCTTACCCAGGGCAACACGACGCTCCGATTTTCCAGCCACGCTTCACAGTACTTGCATTATTGGCCATCGGGATTTTTATTCAATACTGAATGCTTGCAAAACACAATGATAGGAAATTAAACTAAGGCGCGTGTATGCTTCTGTTGGAGGCACTTGTTGCTGCAGTGAGCAAGTAGGCAGAATGGTAATTCCTTAATTCAAATTAAACCTTCAAGGTTACTGCTCCTCGCAGTATAAGGTATATACACGGATGAGAGAGAGCGCGAATCCCAAAGTATTCACTGCTGAGTTTTGCTTACAAAAATTGATAGCCCGTCAATCACACTATAACTCCTTCATAAGAAAGTTTATTAGGTGAGCTGACGTCTTACGCTTACGTCTAATCGAATGACCGGATCTTAGGTGCGATTACAACCAGCATATGTAAAAATGGGCCTTCTTTATCTAGATGATTTATTTAACATAGCTGCATTTAAGGATGCGATGACCCTGCCTCGAAAGTTCTCGTAATTTTAGAGCAGTTCTCCACAATAGCATTCATGCATATATTAAGACACCTTACGCAGTGAGTGGGTCCTTAATATACGCAAGCGCTACACTCTTAGGCAAAGTTACACCCTTTGACTTGCCCCTTCTGCCACACAACAATAATCGTTATCTGCCTTGATGCGTTTCCTTTCTTTAACGCTGCGAGCCCGGTACTTTCCAGTAACGAACGGCACGCCCGTTATCAGCATAGAACAGTTTACACCCTTTGGATTGCCCCTTCTGATAACGCGCGTGCCGTTCGTTACTGGAAAGTTCCGGGCTCGCAGCGTTAAAGAAATGAAACGCATCAAGGCAGATAACGATTATTGTTGTGTGGCAGAAGGGGCAAGCCAAAGGGTGTAACTTTGCCTAAGAGTGTAGACTGTGTAACGCGAATTGTCAATATTTTGTTATAAAACAACAAAAAACAATATTCATTCGTATTTTATTTTGCAATGCAAGTTTCTGGTAAAATTATCCATATCTCTCCTCGCTATCTCGGGGAGAACAGGCTTCTTAACGGGACCATGTATGGCTGTCTCGCGCGCCTTATCGGGACTGTCGACGACGAAGCCAAGTGGAATATCTCACTGCATGTAGAGGAGGACCTCTTGTCATCCGTACCGAGTGCCGCACGACATCCACAGGTATTCCCGGAAGATATAGCTTACAAGAACAGCATGCGAACACTCTAGCCATAAAAGTGGGGACGACACGGCTGCTAGGCCAAAATATTATTGCAGTAGCGGTCATCTATTTCAATAAAGTGCACTTAAAACATTAATGCAAGGTTACCTCTTTAAACGAGAACCTCAAAGATAAGATTACATTGGTTATTTTGTTAGCATGAGGATTATTGGTTCCTATTGCGTTTATGTGGTCCTTAGGCTGCTAGGCGCAACAACTCCTCATTAAATGGCAGTAAATTGAGCACAAATGGGATTCAATGACTTTCCAGGGATGCAGTTGTCTTCCTCTTTGCCGTCCCTATAGAGGCGCCCAACCAGTTTTCTTCTTCGTGTTCCCCAATTTTCTCTTCTGAATCGTAGCTTTCTTCTGAAAAGAACAAACAAGAAAAACGAGCTCTCGCGCCTCAAGATTATGTCGCAACAAGTCGTTCTTCCATTGGGCAACTCGTTAATTGTTAGTGACTCGCCCTCGACAACAGTATTCGAGGGGGGCTCTTTACCATCGCGCTTTGTTAATCCACCCTCCCCTCTACCAGAACGCACTTGTACGTTTTCTGCCGGTCGTTCTTCATAACGAGGTGCATTGTGCAACAGTTACGTGACGGATTATCTTCACCGCCTTCTCCTCCCTCACCTTCTGTGATCTTCACAGCAGTGAGGAAAACAAAGCCGATGTGAAAACACAAGGATTTCAGGCAGCCCGGAGCTGTACGTTTAGATTCGTCTTTCCTCGTGCAACGCTGTCCGGTCCTCTCGCCAACGAAAAACTGCGAGGGCACTGGCGTTTTTGTTAGCTCCACGACGGCCAGCGAGCAGCGGCCCCGTTTCTATCAACAGTGATGTGCAGTCAGCCGTGACCGAGGAGGATCGGCGACATCGGAAGTGATTCTGCATGCATGAGTGTTCGCTACCGGCGCACGGCCGCCTCTCTGGCCATTCTTGTCGGCCCTCGCGGACGGAGCGCTCAGACGCTCCGCTGCCGCCCGTCTGCCACCGCGTTCCGAGCGTCGGCCCTTCCTACTCGGAACACCCGTCTATGGGCTCTTTTGTGCCCGTTACACTGGATCTTACCTCTCTTTTCCTCCGCCTTCTGAAGCTATTTTAATCAATGTCGCCTCGTTAACGGCTCGCATTGTATCTGCACAGCACCGGTTAACGAACCGACAAAAGGGGTTCAATCTCCCTCTGGCTTAGGAAAACTAAACTCTATTATACCGTACTATGCGCTTTGTCTACAGATGTTAGTGCGCGCGAGAAACGTAAGTAACGCTGTTCACTGACGGTCTTGTCAAGCTGGTCGGCAACATGCACTGACACTGCGAGTTCCTTTTTTTTCACGTTCTCTCCATTGAAGAAAATGTCTGTGCCGATAAAGCTCAAGAACTTGTATGACGAATACTTTTAGCCATAGGACATAACAAGCGGAGTTCATTTGTCCTGGGTCTAGAAGTGTGGTTGATTTCCTTGAGTGTTGTGCAAGACAATATACTTAACCTATATCGCATTTTTATTTCAGGTGGTGACGTGTGTATTTCTAATACTCTTCGTAAACACCGCTCACTGCGAAGGAAAGAAAGCAGAAACCCCAAACAAAGCAGCTAAAACACCTCTAGAGCCACTGAAGGCGTCAGCGACTGCACAGACGGGCTGGTACGAAGGTGCCGGCGGCTCTTCATCCTGGTCTTCGGGAGGACAAAGCTATGGCGATGGGGGCGGTGCAGCAGGGCTTGGTCCTTGGACTGACTCTGGCAGCGTATCGTCGGGCATCGGCGGAGGAGCAGGTGGATCTGGACCATGGGCCGACTCCGGAAGTGGTGGTTTCGGCGGTGGTGTCGGACCATGGCAAAGCTCGGGTAAAGGCTCGGGTGGCACTGGCTTCACTTCGGGCGCCGCACCTTGGGCTGGCGCGGGAAAAGGATCAAATGGTGGCTATGGAGGTGGTGCCGGTCTTGATTCATGGGCCGGAGCAGGGAAGACCGGCGGATTTGGTGGCTCTGGCAAGTCGTTTGGAGGAGGAGGAGCTGGCGTCGGACCGTGGGACCAAGCCGGAGGATTTGGCGGCGGCAAGCTTGGCGGTGGCGGCGGCGGTGGTACGTCGTGGACCCAGAACGGTGACTTCGGGGCCGGTGGCAAAGCAAATGGATGGGACTTCTCACAAGGATCGAAATTCTCTGGCGGTGCTGGCTCCTGGGATCAAGGTGGTTTCGGTGGTGGCAAGCTTGGTGGCGCCGGTGGTGGTGCGTCGTGGTCTCAAGGACAATTAGGTGGCAACAAAGCAGGGTACGGGGGAGGTGCGTCATGGGACCAAGGCGGCAAATCATTCTCCCAGAATGCTCAAAGCGGGCCCTGGAGAGGCAAGACAGCCGTAGCTCAAGATTCGTGGACGCCGAGCGGTGCAGGAGGCTATGGAAAAACGTCTGCAGCAGGCATCGGCCCATGGAATCAAGGAGTTGGTGCAGGAAAAGGATTCAGTGCTGCCGATGCTTGGCTTCAAGACAGTCCTGCAAGTGCAGGTCCGTGGGCACAAGGTGGAACCGGAAACGGCAAGCCAGTCTCCGGAACCGGTCCCTGGACCCAAGGAGGGACTGGTAACGGCAAAGCGAGCTATGGATCTGGGCCTTGGTACGGAAGCTTTGCTGGTGGAAAAGGTGGAAATGGAGGTGGCGCTGCCTCTTGGGCCAATGGTGGAAACGGTGCCGGAGGAAAGAAGATATCATCACCAGGGCCTTGGGACTCGGGAAGCTTTGGAGGCGCTGCCAAGGGAGGCGCGGGGCCTTGGTCACAAGGGGGAGGGGGATATGGAAATGGTGGGACTAAAAACTTTGGCGGGCCAACGCCGTGGGCAGGTGCAGGAAGTGGTGCAGGAAACGGTGCAGGACCGAAGAGCTTTGGTGGGCCAGGGCCCTGGGCAGGTGCAGGAAATGGCGCAGGAAATGGTGCAGGACCTAAGAGCTTTGGAGGGCCAGCGCCCTGGGCAGGTGCAGGTGCAGGCAACGGTGCAGGATCTAAAACCTTTGGCGGGCCAGCGCCGTGGGCAGGTGCAGGAAGTGGTGCAGGAAACGGTGCAGGACCGAAGAGCTTTGGTGGGCCAGGGCCCTGGGCAGGTGCAGGTGCAGGCAACGGTGCAGGATCTAAAACGTTTGGCGGGCCAGCGCCCTGGGCAGGTGCCGCTAATGGCGCAGGAAACGGTGCAGGACCTAAGAGCTTTGGCGGTTCAGGGCCCTGGGCAGGCACAGCTAATGGTGGAGGGCCAAAGAGCTTCGGTGGCACAGGGCCATGGGCAGGTGCAGGAAATGGCGGTGCCTCTAAATTCAATTCTGGAGCTGCATCGTGGGACCAAGGAGGATATGGCAGAAACGGAAGAACGGGTGGACCCAAACCATGGGCTGGAGCAGGCGCCATTGGTACTGGTGGCGGATCTTGGGCCGGCCAGGGCGGCTTCGGTGGAGGTGCGTCGGGACCTTGGGACAACGGGAAGGGAGCTGGAGCTGGAGCGTCATGGGACCAAGGCGGATTCGGTGGTGGCAAGGGAGCAGCGCCTGGCCCGTGGGCTGGAACAGGAAAGTCTAATGGATTTTCTCAGCCAGACCTTGGAGGAGGCCCTGCCGCTGCAGGTCCTTGGGATCAGGGATCATATGGAGGGGCAGGTAAGGGAGGCGGTGGAGGAGGCCCATGGGACAGCGGAAGTGTTGGAGGGGGAAAAGGTGTGCCTGGTGGTCCCTGGGCTGGGGCTGGAGGTAATGGAAAAGTATCTAGTGGACTCGGAGGAGGTCCCTGGGCTCAAGGAGGCGTAGGATCAGGCGGTTCTGGTCCGGGACCTTGGGATCAGAGTGGATATGGTGCGAAAAAGGGTGGGAACGGTGGTGGAACAGTTGGCCCATGGGACAGCTCCTCAAAGTTTAACGGCGCAGGTGCCTCTTGGAGTGGAAACGGAAATAATGGCTTTGGCGGAGGCAAAGGCTATGGCAACAGCGGTAGTTCGTGGTCTCAAAACGGCAAATTCGGAGGCGGAAGTGCGGGCGTATCGTGGACGCAGACAATGTTCGGAGGCACTGGAGGTGGGCCGTGGCAACAAGGCGGCTACGGTGGTCAAGATTCGTGGGCTACAAAAGGTGGTAATGGTAATGGTAAATTTGGCAATGGTGGTGCTGGACCATGGCAAGGCGCCGGTGGGGGAGGAGACGGCGGTGGATGGCAGGCCGACCAGGGAAGCGTCGGCGTCTGGATCGGAGATGTCAGTCAGAAGGGCAGAGGCAGCTTCGGTCAGCAGGCTGGAGGAAGACGGAAGAACAATTACCTGCCTTCCCAAGGCGGCGCTAGCTGGGATGGACAGGCAGGTGGGCAAAACGGTGGTGGTGGAGGTGGGAGCTGGGATGGCGGCGCATTTCAGAAAGGTCGCGGGGGATTTGGGGGGGGGCAGAGAGGCGGTGTGGGCAAAGTTCAGTGGAGCTTCAGCAGAAGCGATCCATGGGCACAACCACAAACCTGGTCAGGTTCCTGGACAACGGACGGAGCAGCGCAGCAATACACTTCAGCGGGAGTCGGGCAGATGATGTTCGGCGGTGTAGCAGACTGGATGACGGCAGACAAGTACAGCGCCAAGTACGGAGGAAGCAGCGGCGGAGGAGGATGGCAGCAGCAGCAGCTTGGAACTGGCAATCGGGGCTCCTGGAGTGGAGGTGGTCGAGGCGGTGGTAACAAGTGGTGACCAGACATCTTGCATATTGCGTGAGCTTTGGTTAGTGCCTCGCGGCTTTAACTCACTGCTGATTCTACAACCTTGTTTATTTTAGCAGATTATCCATATTAATAATACATTTTCTCCTGTTTTGCGCACAATAGACATCAGGCATTAGGAAATGCAAATTATACTTGTTTTAAGATGCGACCGTTCGATGTTATGTGAAGTGGCTGTGGGAACTTTATGTCAAAGCAAGTCATATTTTAACAACATGAAATCTTTAGACATAAGTTTTGTCAGTAAATTTTTTACATTCCCAGCGTCTTTTCATAGATAAAGAGTGCATTCCAACTTTCATTTTGGTTAGATTAGGACAGCAAATTTCATAATCACAAAAAAGATTCTATGCGATAAGAAGAGGTCAGATAGCAAACGTTCACTCTATACTTAAACGTTGAGAAGAAACTGTATGAAACTATCACAAACTAGTGAGAGGTTCGGTGGTCTCAAACTGCAGCAATCTGAATGCGATGGCTCAGCAATTTCTCCCAATTCGCGAGAAATAACTAACGCAGGACGCTTTTGCAAGCTTAACCCACATTATGCGTAAAGGCAATGACCATGTTTTTAACAACTTACAGCTGCGTTCATAAGGCGAACTAGTAGAGTGGAAATGGGACAAGGCACAAAAGAAAAGAATTCACGAAACACGGAGTCCCTTTACTTCGCTAGTGTTCAGTCATAATTTTATGCCGGTAGTTTAATTACGTCCAACCAACTAGCCCGAACCTGCACTCTGCTTAGAAAGGAAACATATATATATAGATGGGTTACGATCGCGGAACATAATTACTCAATCATTCATAACAATGACGCTACGCCATGGGCGAAACGCTTTACTGTTTACATTATTAAGCTGCTTTTGTGGCTTCATAATTAAGTGCCTAATCAAATTACTCATTTTGCTTTCTGAACAGATGCCATGAACCACCAATCTTTTGAAGAAGGGACGCCGTCAGCCGGCATGCAATGGCTCATCGTTGATGAAAGCAATATTCTGCGCAGCTTATTGTCGTCGTTTGTCCAGAGCAATGCTGTAATGTATGAAATTTTTAAATGATTCAATTGTACAAATGCTTAGTTATATTGTACTGACACGCATTCTTATCGCAATCATTATGATCAACTCCTTTAAAGACATCCTGCGCATTTAAATACAAGATATGTTATGTTCAATTGAGTGCTGTCTGTGTTGTTCAGCTGAATGGTATTTTATTTTCGCATACTCGAATCGCCCTGTACCATAAGAGTTTATCATCTGTTGGTTGTATGTGTGCCAAGACTGATTTTTGTCTGTTGACAGGATGGCAAACATCATGTTTTACAGTTTTTGGGTGCGCTGACTATTGTTGGACTTTTTTGTTGTCACATCGAAGCCGGCAACTACGTTTGCTTAGATGTCTTCTGTGTGAACTTTGTTAATTCCAACAGGCACACGAACACTGCGTTCTCGGCGCCTGTGCTCGATTGTAGCTGAAGAAATAAAACTGCACACCTATGTACTCGCTTTCTTGTCATTATTCTTTTGTTATTCAATTATTATTGCATAGGATTTTGTACTCGTATATCTTCCACTATAGAAACCTACAGTTCAACAAAGTGGACCCCGTGAAAGAGTGAGCGGCGAGATACCTAGCGCACATGTCTAACTGATGAGAGAAAGCACATTCATTCAGTCCGTGTACAGCGCTATAGCTAATAAGGAACCAGCGCGCTCTATGTGGCGAGTTACTTTTGCTGATAGTGACAACGAAAGCCGACAGTACTGCCCGTGCGCTTCGTAGCTTCAGGATAGGGTGGTTGGCGAACTCATTGCAGTCGTGGTGTGACCCCATTCACTCATTTCAGCTGCAGATGCAAAAGCTCAACGTCTTTTGAAAAACACGCCTCTTTCCTGACGCAGTCGTTAAGAGATCGCCGTCCTTGCCGCACGCATGAAAGAGGGCATGCATTTATGATTTTCCAGTGAGAAGGACGAGCTGCCTTTTATTGTTACAGAGATGTGTGCTAGTAGCCCAGGAGCAACGAATGCGTGTTACGGTGGGCAGACGTCATCAGCTATTCGCAGAGCAGTCACGCGGATCGCACGCCCAGAACAGTTGTCGAAGCACAGTAACCGCATTGACGAGCCATTGCGCAAACGCTTAAAGCTGATCGATAGTCCAATGTGTATAGTTGTTAACTCTATGGGGCACAACGATATGTACAATGAAGAAATCGCGGTTTCATGCTGTCTAGGACAGTAACCATTCGTCACCGCCACATGATTGTGCAGTCTATCCGACGCCTCTATGTCATATCTTTGCTCACAATGCAACAAGAAATAAGCACAGGAAGAACACACAAAGCCACAGGACACATTAATTGCACACGTTTATTAGAATAAAAGAGCCTACGTGCAAAGAGAGACGAAGGAACGAAACTGGCGAGATTATTAAAGAATAAGTAATTACACGAAACCCTGAGTCGACAGCCATGCGAACGCAGACATATGATGGAAGTTCCCTGTAGAAACAGTCAACTTCCATCTAGGTTACACTGTAGCTTCATTAAGTATAGTTTACACACAAAGAATCCAGAGATGGGCGAATTTCTTGCCCTAATTTCGCCCACGAATAAACGCCCCAAAGCTTTTATTACGTCATAGTTAGCTTGACATCGCGTTTGAAGAGAACGTGTATTTTGAAAAGATGGTTCACATGTTGAGTGCTGTAGTGTTATGCAATGCGAACTTTCTAAGTACCTTCGCGGTATGCCGAAAGAATGTTATTTATTTATTTATTTACTTACGTATTGTTATCGCTGCATAATCAGTGCTCCGCACACAAGCATGCCGTTTCGAAACGTGCACCGATATTGGGCAAAGAGAACCGATGAAATGCTCGCCCGAGACACTCATGTTTCCTTTACGCCAATGAAGTATATTTGCTATCTTCATAGAAAAATGGCGTGTTCGGCAACTGATCCAAGCATAAACCTTAGAACTGTCTACTCGATGTCGCAATGCTCAGAAAACGTACCGGCAAACCGTGGTGATGACTATTATATGCCATGTAGTGCCATCAACGCGTAACACGCTCTGCTGTAGCTTTTATTTCCCTCCCTTTTTTTTTTTTCTACAGACGGCTTCCAAGCCATCGGTGAAAAGGAAACCTCCCTCCCATCACAGTAAAGCTATACGCCCACTAACAACATTAGAGCTCTCAGGGGTCCAAAAAGTATAGCTGTTGGCTGCAGTTACGGCAGGTACAATTCATCGCCAGATGGAGAAAGAAAGCGATAGGATATTTGACATCACTACGCCTGCTTCAACCATCTAAAACGGATCCCCATAGCAACAAGCACTGGTGCAGCCATACTACGATGACTCTCGTGTGGTAAGGACGGTGCTTCTAAACAAGGTTATACAGTTCCACGCAGCTGGTCCTCACCAGTTACGCCAGGGGCTACGTGACACACCGGCATTAAGGTGCGCGACCCGCATGTCGTGCGGACGTAACAGCTGGCGTTTGTGAAACACCATTCGGAAAACCAGCTCCTGGATCAACGTTTGCCTCTTGTAGCAACGGGTCGCCGACCAGACGCGCAAAACGCACTCTACGTGTGTGCCACCGGGCCTTGCATAAGTGCTGAAAACATTTTCCTATACGATTCCCCTATATTGCTGCGTTAGCCAAAGTCAAGCAATCTAGAGGGACTGTGCTGTAGGTTAAGCAAAAGCTACGTTTATCGTCAGCTCTTGGATAGAATTCGACAGACAGCAAAGGTCTGCTATTACAACGACGACGCACTCTTTGGAACAGTTAGTAGGCTACGCTACAAACGTATGTGGCACGTGTGCAATCATCTCATTAACTATTTATACACTTGCAAGGAAGTAGGAACCTCAGCAGTAAAACTCGTTGTGGGGCTAGTTAGTCCATAGCTTTCAAAAAATGAAGCTTCAACAGAGACAGCACAATAAGAAAGAACAAAGGCAGGAAAAGGCGCTACTTGCAACTGCTTATTGAGGTTAAAGGCGGCTGAATATATAGCCATGGGGAGAGGGGGAAGAAAAAAGAGGGAGCACTGATTATGTGAATATGAAATTTGTTTGAAAGAAGGCAGAGGTCGGCTTAAGTTAACGCGCTCTAGCCTGCAACTCTGCACAGGAGGGGGAACGGGGACATAAAAGTGTGAGGAGGGATGATGATGACATAGAAAGAGGGATTCGCCACGGTGAAAGCAAGTTCAACATTCTGATAATAAACATTCAGAAAGCTCGTCCACGAAGCCACTATCGGGTTCTGTATCTAGTCTGTAGCCGCCAATCTAATTGAGAGAGAGAGAGAATGAAGAGGAAAGGCAGGGAGGTTAACCAGATATGAGTCTCCAGTTTGCTACCCTACACTGGGGATGGGGGATAGGGGTTAGAAAGATGACAGAGAGGAAAACGCTAAAAAAATCTAATTGAACTTAAAGATAAAGGCGCTAGGGCGAAGCTGGTGTGTGGGCTTCCCCTGTGTGAGCAGCACGAGTGCCAAACGAAAGGTTTATAGCATGTAAAGAGCTGTGATAAGCGCTCCAGCACGGCGAGCACCACCTACAGGGCACTTTAGCGGCCGGATTCTGGAGACCACCGAGAATCACGCGCATTGACTCTACCAGGTGCTTCAGCATTTTCTGAACGCTTTCCTTCTCATTGTGTCCATCTCCTTGCTTGCCCGTAGTGTCATCAGTTTCATTGGCCCAATCATTCTTGGCTTCATGGCGCAGAGGACCACTATGGGTCGCTGGCGTGGCCGTAGGCCTAGAGGGCAGAAAATGCCATTCCGTGTCTGTATCAGCCGGTGGAGGTGAATGTTTGCCGCGTGTGAATGTTTGCCACGCACAGTCAGAGGTGCTCGTGGCGCCTGTGCCCCGCTATGTAGTTCTGAAATGGCTTTGTGACGCTTCTTTCGCGAGCGTTGGTCACTTTGGCAAACAGATTGAGCAGCTTTTTTTACGTGAAGATTGGTCTCTTGCCATTTTTCGAAGAATACGAACTTCTTGTTTTATCTTTGGGCATTCCTTCGAAGTCGCTTCGCGAGGGTCAGTACAGTTGGGACGTTTAAATGAGGACGCATCCCAGTCGATTGTATTATGCTCTCCGCCGCCACGCGAGCAGGTGGCTTTAGTTCTACAAACAGAGCTCACGTATCCTATCTTGAGACATTTCCGGCACTGAAGAGGCCTCGGAACGAATGGTCGTACAGGATGTATCACGTAGTGCACTTGGCAGACGCTGGTAATGTCGAAGAAGCAAATATTAACCTGATACATCGGGAGTTCCCCAAGCGGTGAATCTCAAGAATGCGCACCGATGACCTCAAAAGACTCTTGAGGTCCGCGTGCTTGATTTCGAGCTCCATGTCGGAAATCACACCAGTCATTGTCTCCTTCCTGTTAGTAGTAATGGAGCGGACGGGAATTGCGCTTAACTATGGAATGGTCTTTAACTTCTCCAGTATTGCGGAATTTTTGCCCGTTATTGTCAGGATGTCCTTGCGAGCGTTGATCCTGATCTCGTTGATTTGCCCAAGGGCGACACTTTCAAAATATTCGGTTAGAAACTGCCTGCTGAGGGAGTTCATGCTATGTGACGTGGAGAGCGGCACGTAAGAAACCATGAAGGATTCCTGCTCACTCTGATTCAATGAAGTCGTCTCAGTCGACACACGGCGCATCTTCTTCATACGGCGGTCCATGACTACGATGTACTCGTTGTCAGAGTCCATGCCGTCTGGCGTTGAGCTCTCCCAGGAATTGAGCTGGTCCGAGCTTCAAGGCACGTCGTCCAAATATGAGCGATGAAGCAGAAGACTGACCTTGTTCAGGTGGTCGTGGGGACATCTTCTTGCTCATCCTTGATGAAATGACTCTCAGGAAAATGGCAGAAACGTAAAAAATTGCATAACAGTGAGAGGCCCAGAGCACCAGAGAGCTCTGCGCACTTCTTTCCCTTCCCCTTGCGAACACACAATATGTATATGAAGGGAATCACAACATTAACCAAAATCTAAAACTTATCTAAGAACATGCATTAATTTCTGTAAATGTTCAGAGACGGGGTGCTGACACAGGTGTCCACTCTTTTCTTAATCTGGTTGGCCTCCAACAATTCACGCGCCACAGTATCTTTGCTTCTAAACACGATTGTTGTATCATGAAGCCTTTCTTCACATATATGCTTATTCTCATTCCCGCAGGCCTTGCTATGAAGCGGCAAGTTTAAGCCATAATCATTCTTCAGCGAAAGCTAGTGCTCCCGCAGGCGTTCATTGATACACGGCCAGTTTGGCCGATATACTCTCTCCCACACTTCAGCGGTATGCGGTATACGACCCCTTCTTGACACTTCACAAAAGGATTTGTTGTATGTGCATGGCATCTTATCTGATTTTAAACAGCAAGGGAAAGGTTTAAATTTTACTTTTAAAGTAGCCAAGAATTGCAGTTTGCAGTTTTTAAATATTGACATAACCCTTACTGACGAATGTTCCTGCTGGATGAACCGAACCCGTGCCCGCAAGGAATTGTTGACGTGTGAGTCCACACACTGCAAGACTTTTAAACGTGCGATTGCCTCTGTGCGCCTTGAATCCGCCCTTTAAAAATCGTGCTGTCATAAGACCCACGAAAGCTTTGATGAACAGGTTTTGATATTGAGGAAGGCTGGCTTTCATTGTTTGATTTCGAACGCAGTTTCAAAGGTGTTGTTGAAAAGGGTGAAAACAGAAAGAAAACGAAGCAGTGAAGAAGGTCAAACATTGGAAAAGGAAGCTAAACCAGTGGTGATAGCGTATTTTCACAAACTGGCACATAATCTTAAACACGTCGCCGTGAAATACAAAATTCCTGTGGTTTTTTTCCGCGCCCCGAAAAATATCTACTATTTGTCGCCTCATTGGATCTGATGACTCTTAAGAAAGTAGAGTGTTCTGCTAAACATACAAACCTTTTTGTGAAGTGTGAAGAAGGGGTCGTATACCGCATACCGCTGAAGTGTGGAAAAGAGTACATCAGCCAAACTGGCCGATGTATTAATGAACGCCTGAGGGAGCACAAGCTTTCGCTGAAGAATGGTTATGGCTCAAACTTGGCGCTTCATAGCAAGGCCCGCGGGAATGAGAATAAGCATATATGTGAAGCAAGGCTTCATGATAAAACAATCGTGTTTAGAAGCAAAGATACTGTGGCGCGTGAACTGCTGGAGGCCAACCAGATTAAGGAAAGGGTGGACCCCTTTGTCAGCATCCCGTCTCTGATTATTTACATAAATGAATGCATCTTTACATAAGTTTTCTCGATTTTGGTTAATCTTGTGATTCCCTTCATATACATCTTCTGTGTTCTCGCGCGTGCACATTCACATAATCAGTGCTCCCGCTTTTTTCTTCCCCCTCTCCCCATGGCTATATATCCAGCCGCCTTTGTCCTCAATAAACAGTTGCAAGTAGCCCCTTGTCCTGTCTGTTTTTCCTAGTGTTCTATCTCTGTTGGCGCTTCATCTTTTGAAAGGGACCACAACAGTGTGCGTCAAGATTAGAATTCATGGTTGAGCTCAACCAGCCTGCATCAATTTGTACACCCTGGTAGTGGGACATGCTAATACCACTGGAGTTTACCAGACCTTCAAAAAGTTTTCTCTCTCTCTCTCTCTCTTTCTTTGCATTTCTTCCTGTCTATACTTGAGATCTGCCAGGCGCATTCAGTGCTCTTAATGAATTGCTATATAATGGCAGTATTCGGTAAGAAAATATCTAAAGCTTGCCATAACATAACCGGGAAAAGGTTACAATGCCGCTCCTTTTCCATTCTATAGTGACCACCAATTTTTTCTTTTCGACCCGGTGTGACACACTGGAGATAAGACAGCACTGTAGTTGAAATCGGTCGAAAGTGAAAAGCGATAACTTATGCGCCGGTAACTCGCATCTACGTCACCGTCTGACCGTCTTCACTCTGCGAGGAGGGATCATCCGGAGTCAGAGTCAGATGCAGCTTGCAATGGAATCTGAATTTTGTCAGTACTTGGTAAAGGTGAGTAGATTCTGCTGATAATGTAATTCTTCTTCCGCGGTCGTGTTTTCCACCTCAAGTCTGCCTGACACCTCAATATTGAAAACGATTATAGGTAACGAATTTGTGGTTCGGTTGCGCAAGGAAACAATTAAAGACAGAAACAACAGTTACGGGTGTGTGAGAATACGAAAGCAAATTAATAACTTGTCGTACAATGTAATGACTGAGCTTACGGATCGATAGAGGTAAGTTCAGAAGACCTCCTTTACTTTACACCTCCAATTTATTGTCAGAAGAAGATTGAAGCATCTTAATCCGGTGTACTGGCAGTACAATCAAAAATGCAATTTCCTGGCGGCTAAGAAAATATATTTTATCAATTTCACCTTCATGAAACCTAATTGAAAATATTCTGGGTGGTATCATCAGGAAGTAAAACAAGCGTCTTTCTCTATTCTCTCTTGAGCCAGAGCGCGCGAACCGGAAACGCCTTTCTGGGTAACCCACATTCCCTGTCAGCTTTTGTCAAGAGCAGCATTTTATATAAGTGCCGCTCAACGACGTCCGGCCTTAACATCGGTCTTTTATAACGCTTCATTATCTACAGAGCGAATTAAGGGACGGCCTGCATAGGCCTCATGAAGCGCACCTCGCCTTCATGTGGGACGCAGGTTGCGCCCAGCTCCATCGAGTGATTTGGTACTTGTTCTCCAATGGCTCCAGAAACGCACAACGCGGATCTCCGCGTTCTCGGGCTTTTCAATATTTTGGTCTGAAGTGCTCGAAGCGCATGTTCGAACCACGGTTTTCCAGAAAGAGGCAAATTCCTGAAAGAGGTTATCCTATGAAAGTTAATCTCGACAAACGAGAAACGGCCTTTATATAAGGCGCAATTTTACTTGTATATATATATATATATATATATATATATATATATATATATATATATATATATATATATGTATATACACATATATATATGTAAAGTACACGTGCCGCATAAGGCTTTTATAAGATGATACCATTTAGAAGCAAATGCTGACAGTGTGGCGATGGCTCAAAAGAGGAATGTATGAGAATCATACACATTTTGTCGTGGTGCAGTTGAGCTTGTTTTGTCAAAACATATTCGCTCGGCCGTATTTTCATCGGCAGCCTGAAGTTATAGATCGAGAAGAATGTCGGTGCGATGTATGAACACGAATATAGGAACGCGAAAGAAAATTTAGGCAGCAACATTGTTGGTTGCTATGAAGGGATGTAAAAAACGCTTTGTTCAGAGCGCTATTTTCGTGTATCATTCCCAACCTATTTTAAGTCCACTGCACGACTAAGGCCTCTTCCTGCGATTTCTAATTACCCCTGTGCTGAGCCAACCGATTTCAACTTGCGCCTGCGAATTTCTTAATTTCATCATCCCACCAAGTCTATTGCCGTCCACAACTACGTTTTTCTTCTCTTGACACCCATTCTGTAATGTTAATGTCCCATCGGTTATCTAACCTACGCATTACATGTCCTGCTCAGCTCCATTTGTTCTCTTAATGTCAATTCGAATGTCGGCTATAACCGTTTGCTCTCTGATCCAAATCGCTCTTGTTCTCTCTCTGAACGTTATGCCTATCATGTTTCGTTCCATAGTTCTTTGTGCGGTCCTTAACTTGTTTTCGAGCTTCTTTGTCAGCCTCCAAGTTTCTTCCCCATATGTTAGCCCCGGTAGAATGCACTGATTGTACACCACTCTTTTCAGTGACGATTACAAGCTTCCAGTAGGGATCTGAGTATGTCTGCTGTATGCCCTCCAACCCAATTTTATTTTTCTGTAAATTTCCTTCTCATGATCAGCGACCCCTATAAGTAATTGACCTAGGTAAACATATTCCTTCGCAGACTCTAGAAACTGACTGGCGATCCTGAAATCTTGTTCCCTTGATGTGTATCTGGCTATTGATGTGTATACTGCCGCCTTAGTGTAATGTCATACTGTCGTCGTTGTTCTCATTTTATTGAGATTGCAATTACATGGAGACTCAAGGCGCATTTCTGCCGTCGGCGTCGGTGTCGCCGTGAGGTTCCGTATAAAGTCCAAGGGCGATAACACTGTTGCCGTGTGCCGCATGCTGTAGGGGCGAGTAACAGCGCGCGAGGGGAGCCGATGATGGCGGCTCCCCATCATCAAAGGAGGAAAGCGGGAAAGAAACGCGCAGACTTCCGTCGCGCAGAACGCCCCAGTTGGAGGGGAAGGAGGGGGCGGGGGCGTTGTACTCCAACAGTAACCGCGCCCCGCGCGCCTTACCTTGAAACCCATCTGCATAGGGGGCTATGTCTAAGTGCGACGGCGACGCATACCTTTGGGCATGCTGCGTTCTCGCTGCTCAGTTTGCGTTGAAGCTATGCACAGTTGAAGGTCGCTTCGCTCGTTGCTGCTGCCACGCTTCCTCACGCCAGCGTTTTGAGAGCGAGTGTCTGCGTTCATCGAGTGTGATGTGTTCATGTTTGCCTGTATGCGCTGACACCATGCTCGTTAATTTAGATAGTAAGCAAATGTTTCCTAGTTTATACAGCCGATAAAACATATACTATCCTTACTTCGTATAGGCGTCTGCGCATTTGCTATCTCAATCGATGGTTTGCCTTTCGAGTGAAACTGCGTAATTTCGCGGGGTTAATTGTTTTCAATGTTATCTTGAAATGTCATTGTGCGTGCATTGACTGTTTCTCTATACATTCTTTTAAAGAAAATATGCGCGTAAGTGTGCGAGCCTATATGTGTAATGCACTACCTGTTCGTTAGCCACGCAGTAGCCGGTGCTGTATCAGTGCGCCTACATCTACTGCTATCATGCCTGTGAAAATGTGTGATGACATTCTTTTTTAACAGCGCAAAGGACAGGGGCGAGACGAATGCACATACACAGTTGTTACACCAACTTGCCCAAGCTTCTACCATGTTATAACAACCCGCTTCCATAAAAAAAAGGCCAGGTGCTGCACAGACTTTGCTTGCTGCGCATTTTGCCCTTTCGACAAAAAGGTCAAAAGCCGTTCTGTCAATGCTGCTTTTTAATCCCGCTCGAAAAATAAAGAAAGAAAAGTGCCCTATTCTTAATAAGCAACTTAATGAAGCAAATATAAGTTATTATACTAATAAGATACTAATTGCGGCTAATAGCAGCACGAAACAGTGGAAAATAATTGATTTTAAACAGATCATTCCTTGCTCCGGACTCTCACTGAATTATGATCATCTGACACCAGATGATATTGCAAATGGCTTAAACAAATTCTTTCTTGTATTGTAGCTTGACAGCAAGTGCGCATGTCGGATACCTGATTGATATAATGCTTACTGCTGACGTCCAACAAGTACTTCATCAGCCGGCACGCATTGAAGGCTACTGTGCTTCCACGCTTGACCTTATTTTTGTTAGTCGATCTATTTATTTATCTATTATTTATTATATCCTCAGGGCCCCAGGGCATTACAGAGGCAAGTGGGGAATAAGGTCAACAAAAATATGCACGACAGCATCAGCAGACAACCAAGATATATTACTATAATTATGCAACATTAGCGGATAACAAACCAATGTAAATAAATAGTATTCTAATTATTCCACCTACATACTTCAACGTACATAGATTACATAAGCCAAAGTGCATAACGGACGTTAATAAGCAGAGTGCACAATTCAATGCGGAAAAGAGTATTCAAACCTTAGTTAAAAACACAGTTAAAATAAGAATACGAAAAACGAAATGTCGCGTAAGGTTTTTTTAAAACGCTTAGTGTCACTTATGGAGGCAACAGTTACAGGAAGGTGATTTCACTCATCAGCTGTCTGCGGGAGAAATGAGTGTAAGAAGGAGGAGGATCTACAATATAGAATACCAACTTTGTGTTGGTGATCAAGCCGAGATGATACGTAATGTGGTGCCGAAAGGAGCTGGTTTCGTAGCACGGGATGATGACATAACATGAAAGAGCTGCATGTGTTTACGTCGCCATGCTGAGGGTGCTCACTCTAGGTTAGACTTCATTGTGATGATACTGGCTGACCTATTATAGTTGGAGAATACGTATCGTGTGGAATTATTATGCACCATTTCAACTGAATAAATCAGATTATTTTGACTAGGATCCAAAACTGACGTGGCGTATTCGTGTTTAGGCCGGATAAGTGTTTTATAGAGCATCGGTTTGAGAGACTGTGGCGCACGGGAAAAATTGCGTCGGAGGTAATCTAATGACCCATTAGCGTTGCTTATTACGTCTGCAATGTGTGTCTTTCAGGTAAGGTCAGATGAGACGTGAACACCAAGATATCTATAGGATGAAACGCAATGGAGTGAGATGTTGTCGATGTAATAGGCTGGTGGAGTATTACTACATCTGGATACTCGCATTGCCTTACATTTGCTTATGTTTAATTCTATACGCCATATTTTGCACCATGCACTGATAGCATCAAGATCAGATTGAAGAGTGGCTGGATCCTGGTTAGCAGTCAATTCTCGAAATATTACGCAGTCGTCAACAAAGAGATGAATATAAGATGTTATGCAAGAATGTAAGTCATTAATATAAATTAAAAATAGCGGTGCTCCAAGGCCAGAACCTTGTGGCACGCCCGATGAGACCAGATTGGAAGGAGAGTCAACGCTGTTAGCAGAAACGAACTGAGAATGACTCGTCAGGAAACACTCAAGCCAAACAAGTAATTGGGGATCAAGGTTAAGCGTATATGCAATTTATACATTAGTAGATTATACATACTTTATCAAACGCTTTCGAAAACATCTAGAAATACACAATCCGCAAGAGAAGAACGATCAAGAATGGCATGCATCTTATGTGTAAACGATATTAGCTCTGTTTGTTTCACATGAATAAGTTTTGCGAAAGCCATGTTGCGAGTGCGTGAAGAAGGAATTAGATTCGAGAAACTTAGCAAGATTAGAAATAAGATATGCTCAAGAACTTTGCATGGGATACTATTGAGCGAAATGCAATGATAGTTAAGTGGAGAGTGCCTACTACATGTTTTATGAAGTGGAATCACCTTTCCTATCTTCCATTCCGCAGGGATAGAACCCGTGTAAAGTAACTATTCAAAAATTTTGGTTAGTATAATGCAACTATAATCGCTCGTGCTTTTCACAAACTTCTTTTCACAAGCCAGAATCATGACCATACTAAAACTAATATTAGGTCATTATCCGGTGTTGTATCTATGTTACTAAACCTTAAGGCAAAAGCATCACCTGGTCCGGACAGCATACCAAACATTTTTCTTCGACTTAATGCTGAGATACTAGCTCAATGTCTTGCCATTACTTTTCACAATTCACTGATGACAGCTCTCATTCCTGAGGATTGGAAAACGGCCCGAATTGTAGCAGTGCTTAGAAAGGGTGACTCCTCATTTGTAATAAATTATAGGCCAATACCACTAACTTCGTATTGCTGTAAGCTTCTTGAACATGTTATCGCTAATTACATAACCAAGTTTCTCAACGATAACAATACACCCTTTTTCTTTCAACACGGATTAAGGAAAGATATTTCTACAGTAATTCAGCTAACCACAATTGTTCATAACTTTGCCTCTATTCTAGATAAGTCAGGCCAGATGTAATTTTTTTGGACTTCAAAAAGGAATTCGATCTTGTTTGTCATGCAAAACAAATTTTAAAGCTAAAAGACATAGAGCTACCGGACTTCATAGTTGCTTGAGTTTCCGCATACCTTACTACCCGCACACAGTTTGTTAGTATTGACGGTCACTGTTCACGACATTTGCTCGTTAATTCAGCATGAATAGTTGGGAGTGTTGATTAAGCATGATCTGGAAGTGAAGGCGCGACAACGACGGTGGACGAAGAGGGAGTCACACACACAGGCAGGGCGCCCTGTGTATGTGTGTGGGTCCCTCTTCGTTCACCGTCGCTGTCGCGCCTTCACTTCAGATCATGTTAATTCAGGAGTCCTGCAAAGAAGCGGCCTATGCCCAGTTTTGTTTCTAATATACATCATTGATATTATGGAGCTAATTAATAAAGCAGTTTAGACTTTTTTGCAGATGTCTGCTGTTTAATGAAATAGAAAGTCCGGATGATCAAGTTTTGCTGAATACTAGCCTTTACAACACACATACGTGGTTCCAAGTGTGGGAAATTGCACTTGTCGAAAAAACGGTTTTTATGAATATGAGTAAAAAGAAAAACATTTTATTTTTTTCATATATTCTTCCATCACAGCGGCTAACAGAGGTCACCCATTACAAATACGTCAGCGTCACGATAGCTAATATATTACTAATAAATACTCTCATATTTTGAACATCTGCACATCCGCGTTTCGTAAACTATGCCTTTTGAGACACAAGTTAAAACACGCACCAGCCGATGTCAAATTATCAGCCTATTCATCCATTATAAAGCCGAAGCTTGAATACGCATGGTGTTGGACCCCCATACTAAACGGAACGTCGAAGCATCGGAGATGATCCAACGAAAATCAGTTAGATTAATTTATTGTATATATCGTCACACTGACTCTCCGACTGAATGAATCTTCACGGAATATAAAACACTGCAGTTATGGCGGAAAAGATTCACAGAATAAAATTTATTTTTCAATTAAAGCATCACAGATTAGTGCTCCATCGTGAACTTTACGCAACACCACTCACATCAGGAACTACAAGTCACCGGTACGAAGGATCACGAACACCATATTGCACCAAAACTAACCTTTTCAAATTTTAGATTTTTCCACGTACAACTAACGAGTAGAATTCGCTATCTCTGTCATCGCTGCACGGTATAAAAGTAATTAAAAGCCTTCGAGATTGATTACACTGTATTATATACATATATATATATATATATATATATATATATACATACATACACGAGGGTATTTTTCTGCTGTACATGGCTGTATTAGTAGTGCGAATTAGTAAATAATGTCTTATCGTCTCTTTATGCACTGTATGTAAATAATACTTCTGTGCATTATTATATTGCTTTCAGTGCATTTCTGCCCCTTTTGCGAGGGCCCACATTGGGCCTGCAGTATCTTGTAAATAAAAATAAATAACATAAAAACCCATTTGTCGCTCACAACTACGAGCGAACATCTAGAAAAAGCCCTTAGTCACTTTAGCTTTTTCCAACAGGGCCAGATATATCAGCAGAAATTATTAATCACATAACAATTATAGCTGCTAGACTTCATAATATTCAACCTGTTCACCCCAATGTACCTCGCACCACATCTCGATTTTATTTGCTCCTACAATTAAACTCATATTTAAAAGGGGCGGCTTTCGTACACAGCTTAAAAGGGGCAACGTTATCACAGATATCAACAAGGGAGATAGAGCTTCAATTTATAACCGTCGACTTATTGCCATTCTGTCATCGTATAGCAAGATTATTGAACATGTACCGAGAAGCAACTAAATGTTTAACTAAGTTTGGAACCTTATCTCCGCCGTATTCGAACCTCAAGGTTATTTCGAACCGAGCGAGTCACCGCTTTCCACTCAGACGAACTGAAACAAAGAGAGAACGTCGCTTGGTCCGTCAGACCACGGCGTCCTATCATTTGTCAGCCGATGCGTGGCCCGATTCTTCACCGACACGGGGGCCAAGTTGCAGTTTGCTCTCACAAACGACAACAAGATGCACATCTGAAAACCACTGGTTCCTGCCCTTCTGTCTCCTATTGTCTGGAGTTCTTGTGTTTCTCTCCTTCATGCCTTTCCCGGTGTTTCATGTTTCATGTATCCTTGCTTCGCGAGTTTATTTACATTTATTTCTTCACATCGCCGTTTTCATTTTCCCGCGATGCCTCGTATGAGAGCCAATGGACACACTCATTTCTTCGTGTACCTTTCGCCCTAACCAAACCTTTATCTTCGTGACTGTTATCCACTTCGCAAGCCTTTCACAGCAGCCCCTACGGTGATGGTCATACCGACCTAGCTGAGAAATAAGAAATGGCTCTTCACTTGCACTAGCGTTTCGTATCATTGGCTCCACGCGACCGTACAACAGCCGCTCCTGGCATGAATTAGAAATTCTGGGCCGCTGTTCCCAGCAGCGCCCTTCAAGAAGAGGCTTCCGTGCAAAGCCCGCAGGGGAACTCGGTGTGGAGAGCAAAGCATCGCTCGGTGTGGCTGCCGTGCGAGCGCCTTCTTTTTTCACTTTCAGGGCACGTACCGGGCTCGCGAGATAATGCGCAGCAGCAGTGCCTTGCTTGCGCCGCTGCCAGCCGTCTGAAAGAGCCGCCGCCTCATGCTCCGGTTGCAGCGAGCACAGACACGGGGGAGTAACGAAGGAGCGCCGCGCATTTGAGCTCGGCAGTACCGTTGTCTCGTCTCTCTCGCGTACACTTTCGTCCCTGCATAGCTGAGACCCTTTTCAGAACAAAGAGGAACAGAAAATAAGAAGGGCGAGGGGAGTAGGAGGCGTGAGGTGTCTGGAGCCGAGCCCGACAATGAGCGGGATAAACGACTCGCCGCTGAAACAAGAGGCTTATGTGCGCCCGGCGCTCATAGGAAACGCAGACGCCTTTCCTCAATCATACGAGGCTTCCGGCGTTTTGTCTTTGCATTACGTCACGAGTGCGCGCAAAAGCCTCCCCATTCTGATTAAATTATGCCCTCGGTATCTTCTCCTTTCTTTGTCACGGACTATCTGCGGGACGTCCGCACGGATGTCGCATATTAATGCTTTCTTTTTTTCCTATTGGCAACGAGTCTTCCTCGAGGCTTGACGATAATACCTCTGCACTGGTGACGAGGCTATTTTCGACTGGCGGTGGTCTCGATGTGGCGGCAAACTTTCGCATACCGGTTCCTACGCCCAAGTGCTGACGTATTTCTGTTTTGTCTCGAGTCATGCGTACGCTTTCGTCGGTATAAGTTGGACGGTACCGCACCGTCGAAGAGCATTCTTCTGGCGAAGATATGGCTACCGCAAAATGTTCTTCACCACCACCTCGATGAGCGAATGTGGTTCTCGTCTTCCTAAGGTTCTCGAGTCCACGTCTGAAGACGCCTTCGTCGGCTAGGCTAAGTTGAGAAAATGCGGCGATTCTTGAAGAAGCTCAGGAGAGAAAAAGAAATGACTCAGACCGCCGTTTCCTCAGACGTGTCAGCGCTCCTGTATGTTTTTATTATACGCTGGGAGGTCGAGCGTGCTGTAACTGGCATTAAAGGGCACAACCAAGCTAAGAAGAGTGGAAGCTAGAGCAAGAAAAAAAAACGAATAATCTTGCGGGAGCTTTCTCTAGAAGGCGGACAAGAGTCCACGCACAGGCAAGAGAGGCGCGCCACTTTGTGGGCCTAGGAACGCATTAAATGTCTCGATGCCTTATAAGCCGCCAGGCTCTTCCTAAGTCGGAAGTCCTACACTAAAAGGCGCCGCGTTGTCGTCGGCGTTTTCGAGGCGCTGTCGACAGCAAGCGCTGTCGTATGCACCGCGTGCGGGGCGCGCAAGCACTTAGCAGCGGCTGACTGCCCCGCTTTCTTGACAAGTTGACGCAGCTGCAGCTCTCCTACCGAACGCTCGGCTTTGCTTTGTGGCTCGCGTGCTGCACTCTGTTACAGCGTAATCGAATAAGCAGACGCAGTGGCCATACAGGGTTTTTTTTGCTGCTGCTGTTGGTGGTGGTGGGCTTGACGGTGACGCTCGTCTTGTTTTTGGACAGGCTTGCTCAGCTAGAAACGGGAACATTCCCCATGCTGGACCTTCAGTGGCGTTTGCTAGCAAATTAATCGCAAACGTTTTCCTGAACTAATATAGCATTTAGGCTATCCGAAATTATGGGCTAGGTAATGATCGGGACGGTTAGATTAAAGATGAGACCGCACTTTGTTGGCCTTGGTTGTACATGAGCTGAGTTCGGCTTTCCAAGTTGATAAGGTGGCCGCCTTAGCGGAAGGATTTTCACAGCAGTGTTTCACACAAGCCGTCATCAAGGATAAGATTTTTTTTCAATTGACATGCATTAGTGCAAATTTCGCTTGTCGTTTCTCGTTCGCGTCAAATACAGCTATGCATTCGTACCAACTAGCCCACTCGCAATCCACGAAAGGCGCGATGAGTAGGACCAATAAGCTAAAGGCCGTTAGTAGCAGGCGACAACACAGAACACGTTTCGGCCCAAGGCCCAAATATAATAGATGCTCAATGGGGACATCTGACACGTCGCATGAAATTGTCCACAAAGCCATTGTGGTCAAGCTATGTAACCGCCACGCGGTGTCTCAGAAACACCACTTTAATGTGGTCAAAAGAAATGCATCACTCTTGCCGACATGCAGTACTGCTTAGAGTACCCACACAAGCTTATTCTAAAAAAAAAGAATAAAGTAATGGGAACTCAGCCCATATGGACTATGTTGGAATTAAAAGGTCTATGCGCTTTAGAGATACCTCTGAGTCGACGAATGTCTAAGTTTTAAGTCCAATTACCTTTTTATCACGAATTTGTCGCTGTGCGCTGCTGTGCAAGTTCCAAGAACTTAATTTTGCTCGAACTATCTTGTTTCCGAAAGGGACGTGCTTCGACGGGATATGAGGCTGAATTACTGAGCAGGAATTCCTGTTTACCACAGGACAAGACGCTCATCTGTAATACTCGTGGTCTTCTTGTAACTGTGTGATATGTTGAAAGCTCTTCTCTTTTTTGACGTGCGACGTCTTCAAAATCAGTCATAGTGGGTCGCTTGCTAAAACCCCATATAACAAAAACATGTTATAGCACTATTGCTTATACATTTGCAACCGTACTAGAAACGAGTCTTACTTTTACGTCGTTTTGTAGGGGAATGAAGCCTTTACTCGATGATGCATGCGTTGCTTCTACAGATGGCGTTGTTGTGACACCGTGGATGACGTAGTCGCAGCTAATTTTAGCCTTTCGCTTCGCGTTCAGAGAGGAATAGCTCGGCAGTACTTTTGTCAATCCAAGCCGGAGTGGTCGCATTTGAGAGAGCTAACTCAGCCATAGTAGGTATAGTCCATCAAACTCTAACCAATGTTTATCAGCAGTGTGGAACTTGTTGCAGAAATTTCACGCTCGCTCGGTTATTGCACCCTGTGTTCGACACGCGCGATCCATAAATGGCGCGAGGAGACTCGGGCTGGAAGACAAAAGGACGTCGAACGCTTTTCATCGTGGCGGAACGTGTCCGTCTCCATACGGTGCGCAAGAGCAGGAGATTGGGGCAAGAGCAGGAGATTGGGGCAAGCGCAGGAGCCCCGATCATCTACGAGTACAGCGGGCTCGTACGGCGCAGTGCAGTCTCGGACGCCACCAGTGGGGAGGCCATATCTTTGCCTTAGTACACCCTATGCAAAACAAACCACCACATTTCGAATAAGGGTGGAGCACGATTGGAAAATCAGACCATAAGACGCCCACTAGCTGTAATATAAGTTAAGCATGTAAGCTTTCTAATGCGTCAAGAAATGCAAATCGTGCAATTGTTTACGTTATTTCTTTAGCCTAATGCTCATACACATTCTGCATGCGGCATGCACAAGAAGTTTCACGTGCCACCCTGCGGCTGCGTCCCTGTCACGGATACAGCATACCCAATTTTTTTGTTTCTTCCTTCATCTAGTCTACTTGATGTTTTTTCTCTCTCTCTTCTCAGTAAGCAGGTCGATGTGTTGTCTTTCTTTTAGGAGGCAATTGTTAGCCCGCTTTTCTTTCTCTTTGTGGTGGTTGCATATGTTTAGATTGGTATTATTAACAATATAGGCGCGCTTACTGCACTAGATGTTTGTCGGTGACCATACAAGGCCAGCACATGCCAGTTTGCTGGGAATTGTATTCGCTGCACTCATAACTTTCTCATGTATATATCTATAATTATATGCGCCGCGATGCAGACCGATCCAACGGCAGCCAGCAGCCGCACGAAACCCGGGAAGCGAATCCTTACTTTAAAAGCAAGCCAGGAAAACCAATACATAACAGGAGTCGGTAATAATTATTCGGTACCCTAGAAACTCTTCAGCTGGTATTCATTGCTTAACCTATTGCGTCAATAAAGCCGTAGTAATGCCTGTGCATCAGTAATGTCTGTACATCATTTACCAGTTGGTGCATCCAACACACCCATTGCGTGGGCACCCATCAAGGTCGCCATTTACAATGTGAACGATCACGTAGCTACTTCTCTGAGATTCAATATAAACGTTTGGAAATATGATAGACGATAAGCATGAAGAAGCCATGGAAATGTCAAGAGCGCTAGATGTTATCTACTCTATCGAAACAAACATTGACTGTTTAGTGTTTAAAAAAAATCATTATAAGCTCCGGAGAAAAAATGTCACCATTCCCTTCCCCTAATCCTCGTCAGAACAGCGCCCTTGGCACGACTACGCGCTATTGAATCCTTTCAGTCAAAACGCACGGAGCCAGTGTTCTATGAATGTTGTCTGCTGACAATCAGCTCCAAACTGAGTCTTCGCTGGTATGCAAGCGGCAATCACATTGAAGAACACGTGAACACACATCATCGTAGCCACAACGTCCTAACTACACCATCCCACCTCATAATGTGACAGAAATCGGAAGTCATTAGGAATTGCTAGAACGTTCGGCTCATTTCAACGTCAGTCACCTAGTTCGATCATGATAAAGTAATTAGATTTGATGTGTTTTCAACAATATATTGAAGGAAAACCTGGATTGCCTTAATCATTAGGAGTTTGTGCGGATTCCCCCTATAGGGGCCTTGGTTGTTCGCTTCTTCATGGGCGGTTTCTTTCGCGGCCGTACGCCAGTGAGAATTGAGGACACTGAAATAGTACTTACAGGAAGGAGGTGCTTGTTCACAAACTGCCAGAAGTCGGAGAGGAGACGATCAAGACAGCATACTTTCCGTTGAAATACAGTGCCATTTGACTGCTATCTGTCACCTGTTCAGGTTCCTTGCAGGAAAAAGTTGGGGAGTATCTATACAGGCTATGTTACAGCTGCACATGGCGCTGTTCGTTGGTTTCCTACGATACAGCCTGCCTGCAATATCCAACACCTGCAAGACTAACCTGCGTACGATTCAGAGAATTCAAGCCCAAGCCCTTAATATATGTCTTGGCTTACCACGCAGTGCATCAACGGCTGAAACCATTGCCCTTGCGCAGGATTACCCAATCGCGACGCACATTACCGTTGAGACAATGCGTATGCATCTCAGGCATTATGCTAGGACCCCTTCCCACCACTTGGTGAGCCTCACTGCTGCAAGGCTCTGCTCGACATTTAGCGGTATTGTCAGTGCACATCGTGCGCCGTTTACTTCAGGGTACGCACCTGCGGCCAAGCCAGCGTTTCCTCCAAGGTGTTTGAGCCGTCCACAAGTACATATAATGATTCCAGGTCTACAGAAGAAGACAGATATACCGGCCCCTGCTCTAAAACAGCTGAGCTTACTTCTTTTGCATGAGAAGTACAGCAACCACGTGCACATCTATACCGATGGATCGACTACGTCGTGCAGTTCTGGTGGTGCCGGGGTTATGCCAACGCGAGGAATGACACTACGGTTCAAGACATCGCCTGTCACGACCTCAACGGTGGCAGAACTAACAACCCTGCGTCGAGCACTGGAATTCATTGATTCTGAAAGACCTAGAAAATGGGCTGTGTTCTGTGATTCAAAACCGGCATTACAGTGCACGCAGTCAGTTCTCCGACACGGATGCCATGACCAATTGACATACGAAGTCGCGAAACTTTACCATCACGTCCAACAAAAAGGTCACGAGGTCGTTTTTCAATGGGTACCTGGCCATTGTGGAATCAGTGGCAATGATTCCGCCGATAACGCTGCTCGCACAACACATCAAGAAGAGCACAGCGTTCCAATTCCGCTTTCGATAGCAGATGCCGCAAGGCAGCTTCGACACCTGGCACGCAGTCTCACACTGACCGAGTGGAACTCGACAAACTTACGACTTACACGACTGCATCGACTAAACCCTTCCCTGCAACTCCGACCTCCAATCGGACTTCCTGGACGTGAAGCTACGCTTCTCTGTCGCCTTTGGTTAGGAGTTGCCTTCACAAAGGCATACTCTACATTAATTGGAGTGACTGACAGTGCAGCATGCGAGGTCTGTGGCACCGAAGAAAACGTCGACCACCTGCTGTGCCACTGTCCACGATACACCCCTGAGAGACAAGAACTTGCCTAAGCTTTCCAAAAACTGGACAATCGACCGCTTTCTGTGCAGGTGCTGCTGGAACACCGCCCCCATCGCCCGTCGGCCCATAAAGCGGTGAAGGCGCTTTTGTGCTTCTTAAAGACGACGGGCTTGTGCGACCATCTGTGACTTTTATGCAATTTCTGTAGGACCACACACGTCAGCGAATTCACCGCAATTTCCTTCTTTCCTTCCCTCCTCTCTCTCTCTCCCCCTGTTATCTTTGTTTCCCCTTTCCTATTCCCCCGGTGTAGGGTAGCCAACCGGACGTTATTCTGGTTAACCTCCCTGCCTTCTACTTATCTCTTTCCCTCCTCCTCCTTCACGAATATATGCTGAGAGACGGTGTAACGCAAGAAGACGCTAGATGAACTCGATGATAGTCAATGTATAGCATTTTCCACTTGGAAAAGTGAAGTAATAAGGAACGCGCGAGAAGCTTTTACAAGTGGTGCGAGCAGGGAGCGTTTGCTTTCGGGATTCCGTCGACCAAATGTTTCCCACCGAGGAAACAGCTTTATTCAATAAAAATTTCCTTCGGAGGCTTCCTGGTTATTGATTATTATGGCGCCTGTGACTGCAGAGCTGTGCCTCCCAGTGCAGCCGCCGTGGGCGAGGCCTAAACCTGGACAAAGTTGAAGGGGCGAAAACAATGCTATGTCATCTAGTCGCTATGTCATCTATGTCAATGCTATGTCATCTAGTAACATTATGGAGGGCTCCTTGAGGCGTTCACTGGCCGGCCGTGCACATGTTGATGCGCCCCTCACACCACAGAAGCCTTGCCCGCATCAGCGTTCCTTCTCTTCATACAAAACTGCCTTTTTATATACTTATCCATTCTGTTGTCTCTTTACGAAGCCAGAAGAAAGGTTGAAAATTGATCCATGTTTCTTTCGGCATTGGGGCATTGCGGATTCTCGTCATCTAAGCCGCATGATCATAAGTTTTGAGCGAGACTACATAACAGCTGAAGCATAAAGCCACCTGCTACGTAGCTGGAACGCCGAAACAATGCACATCGCTGAGTGCCCATGGCCATAAGCGCGATATTGAGTATAACCTCCTCACTCCCCTCCCTCTTCAGTATAATGTACTCGGGGGTTGTTTCCATGGTAAAGATAATACGGAGATTCCGTGATTGTCCGAATGAGCGTCCAGACTCAACCGGCACTCTGTGGGCATACAAGGCTTTGTTGTGAGCAAAACTACATGTGGCGTTGCAGCTCCAGACATGACAAGTGACGAAAATTAGGAGGACGCTTTATCTTCGCCTTTAGGATTGCAACGCGAGAGCATTCCAAGATCCTTGACTGCTTCTCACGCTTTCCAGCAATTTCAGCTTATCTAACCATAATGTTTACTGGGAACCACTGACACCGAACGCTATGCCCGAAGGAGAAACGCGGCCTATTGTGTGGGCCGTTGATGTGCGGAGGCGAGCGCCATCTAGATGGTGCGCCACTCTATGAATGGCAAAAACTCTTGAAAAGGAGCTCGTCTTTGAGTTCCCGCGTAACAGAATTATGTTTTCTCGCATAGTATATTCGAATTACAATCGAACACTCTCACCTCTGCAGGTTGTGTGTAAGTCGTACTCACGATTTTTCTGACGCATTTTACTTTGAGAAACTCAATTAGTTCAGTAATGTCTTTGCGCTACAAGGAGGGCCTGCATGGTTGGTTATGCGTGGTTTGGAATTATTTAGCTCACAAGACGGTCGGCCCTGGACGCGGCACGCCGACGCCGGATTTTCTGTGACCCGGGGCCCTTAACACTGTCGCGTAAAAATTTATGCCGTAAGATGAACCCCCAAATTGTACAACTATGATAATAGTTGGGGCATTAAGATATGTTCCTTTCGTTCTGCTAATTGTCTGTCCAATCGGGCTACTGTTCAATCACTATGAATTCTTTGCTGTTGTTAAACGTAAACAACTCCCTTACGTCAAAAGCTAATGTGCAGTACAATTATTGTACCGTAGATAGCCAGTGCACAATTATCTGCTTTGAATCTATTTGTTATCTTTGAGATTTCCTTTCTTCAACACGTGTTATTTTCGCGGATCTAGAACTTTACAAAAAGGTTGCCGCCGCCAAGTTTAGAACCACCTAGTGAACTGCGCAGTTGATTCTTTCTCATTTCGATTTGATTGCATGCGACCGGCAGGATATAAGCCTCAAGAAAAGTCAACAAGTTCAGGATTTAGTTGACTCTTCGCAAACTGCGCGTCTCATTGGCAAAAAGGTAGATTGCGTAAGATGCAACACGGCACGCCATCTTCTTGAAGCATCCGGTTGTTCGTGCGCCGTTGTGAGAAACGAAGCTTCCGAAGCCATGTGTTCTCTAAAGCGCACTTACAGATATCGTTACTAAGCAGGATTTCTCTTCTGCGCACCGCCTGCTAGCTGTTACCAAATAGCAACACCCTCGCAGGTCTTGAAAGCGAGCACACCCTGCGCCCTCACCTTCGTACCGTAAACCTTTCGATTTTCCGGAAATACATCAAGGACAGAATGGCGCCACCCACCGCCCCCCTCCACTCTCTCTGTTCGTACATGCGCTACTACCACGCACCCCTCTTCCCGCCACTCATTAGAGTATTAGAGCGTATCCGCCCGGCATGTCGTCTCGCGCTGTCTCCAATGTGGAGCAATCGCCCGTTGCCCCGGAGCGGTCGGCGATATTGAATTACTCGACTGTGACAAGTCACTTTCCATGCGTGTCACGCGCATGCTTTGACGTCACAGCACACAAAAATTTGGACCGATAACTGAGCTCATACGCGTGCGCCCTGCTAGGCCGCTTTTTTCATGGGCTGCTTTTTGACCGCCTTGACCTTGATCGTTAGCTTGTTGTCTGGTTGGAAAAGGCTGCCGCGGGGCGCGACAGAAACACCGACGTTTTATACAGGAAGCCAGAGAAAAGCGCATTTGCCGAGGTGCTTTTCGCTCGTTGACTTTCTGCCTGCTTCCTACGTTTCACTTTTCCTATTACAACCAAGCAAGTGTGCAATTGCCGTTCTGCGCTATATACCAGCGACGCCCTTGGCGCAGTGCACGCCCCGCACAGCCAATTCATTGTCTTCTTTAACGCCGTGGCTTGGCCGAACGCCTTACTCTACACGCCACCGGAACTTCGCATGCTCCGTGAGTTTTCGTTATCCTCGAAATAGCAAACAATTGCGCGAATTCTCCGGAGGCACGCGCCAGAAGCAATGCAGAGATTCTGCTGGCCAACTTTTCCTTCTTACCCCGTTCAGTAAATGCAACGATCAAAAAGAAAAGGAAAAAAAGAAACAACAGTTGTAATTCGAAAAGGGAGATACGGATGGAGCGTAAACACAGGAAGCTAGCGGGCAGGAGTTTATTCATTGCGGTTTTGCGACGACCTAAGAGAGCCGGTAGGCAGGCCGTGCGCGCGTCTGATGCCATAACCTTGCCGTCTGCGGGCCGGACGTCGACTCGTGGCAGTCTGGCTAGCGGCGCATGATTTAGAATGCGGAACGCGTCTGCTCAGATGGTCTACGCTGATACAACCGAGCTTTCTGTACCGCGCTCTCCGCAACGCACTCTCTCTTTCTCTTTCCTGCAGAGCTCGAGGGCTCTGTAAACCCCGTTCACGTTAAGTCGATGAGCGCAGAAAGGGGGAGGCGCCCATACGGATCTTTTGCAACCGAGAAATACACTTTCACCTCGGCAGTAATCTCCAGCGGGACTCGTTTCGCGCGACGGAGGCGCTCGCTCGCGCATCGGGATTGGTCACCCGATCACGCCCGTTATAAAAGCGAGCGACGAGGGTGAATACCTTGCCACATTCGACATGAAGGCGCAGCAGGTAAGCGGTTAACTTCAGCGGCTTGCCGCGTGCGGCCATGGTGACCGCTGCGGTTTTCTAGGTGTGAAATCTGCACATCCGAGGAATGCACCAGCCTGGATTAATAGCGACACGTTGTTTCCTGCTCGTTTCAGCAATTGGCATCCGCACTGCTAGCCATATTTACCTGTGTCCAAGGCCAACAGTACGTCCCATATGGCCCGGGACTCAATGGAATTCAAACAGGTGGGTCTGTTGGTGGCTATGCACTTTCCTTTGCTCGGCTCACGGGGCCCGACTGTTGTATCAAGAGGGCACTAGTCAAAATGATTGAGGCCAGTTTGCGATAACTAAGTGATCTGTCAAAAAATTAACTTCGGCTATTGCGATTGTTATCAGGATGTCGCTGCTTACGGCATGGTGACTGAATCAACCGCCTTTTCTCCATGCAGGTCAAGTTCCCGCTGCAAATATTATCAGAGCGCCGCCATTGCCAAATGCGCCAGTTAGCTCAGGCCCAGCGGTCAACCTGAACCTTCCTATTGGGCGCTCTTACAAAGCACCCGAAGGCGCATATGGCATCGGTTCCGTGGTACAAAATGGGCGCCTTTCCTTTCCCCCCGGAGCCACAGTGGCTGCAAATGGTAATGGAAGGCTCACCGATGCGCTCGGTC
This sequence comes from Dermacentor andersoni, assembly GCF_023375885.2. Taxonomy (NCBI): domain Eukaryota; kingdom Metazoa; phylum Arthropoda; class Arachnida; order Ixodida; family Ixodidae; genus Dermacentor; species Dermacentor andersoni. The sequence continues at coordinate 15,741,963 of NC_092819.1, forward strand.
TCGGAAGCCTTTACATCGAAAGAGGAGTCAACGGTGGTTCTCTGACATCCCCCGGTCGCCTTGTTCGCATACAGAAACGATCTGTTGATCAAAGTCGTGACCTGCGTCATCACTACGAGGAAGATCTGAGAACGGCCGTGACAGAGCTTGCCGGAGCAGGTGTCTTGCCCAGGCACACCAAGCACGATGAGTACGATCGTGTAAGTCTGTACAGGCTCGCAAAGGAAGCAATCAAGAAGAATCCGCGCAAAGGTGTCTCATTTAAGAAACCCGAGGGGGAATATGGTGTCGGCTCTGTTTTTGATACCATGAATCCACGTTTTAGTAAGGACACCGAGAAGCACAAGAAATTAGAAGCCATGGTCAGTCAAAAGTACCCTGTCCGTGAGGATGCACCAAACTCGCCAGAAGAAGCCGTGGGAGCTCTTGCGGATCACCCTAAAGCGGTATCCTACAAGAAGCCTGAGGGTGAATACGGCATTGCTTCATTGTTTGATAGAACTACTTTGTTCAACCCGTTCTTCCATAGGCGCCACAGGAGACAGGCTGTTGGCTCCGGGTCAGTCACTGCCGTTCTTGTCGACTTTGACAAAGACACTGACTCACCGGCACATCCACCCTCAGCTCCGACAAGTAGTTTTGCTCCCGTCGTCGGATTCACTGTTCAGGAGCCCGAAGGTGGTACTCCAAGCAAGCACATCCTCAAAAACGTTATTTTCAGGAAGCGCCCAGGAAGCTTCAAGACGGGACTTTCACCGGACTCACCGCCAACCAAGCATGTGCTGAGAATTCCAGACAGTATTAAACTACCGCCGCTTGGTGGCATACCCGAAAACACTGGTGAGGAGTCGCCTGACATCCAGACCGTCGCTTCTCAAGGGAGCGCTCGGCCGAAGCCGATAGTGTCCCGAAAGACCACCTCCACGGCGACTATCGAGTTCCGACCGACCTTCCCTGTGGAGCACATCAAGCCGGCCCTTCCTCCTCTGCCAAGACCATCAGCTCGCCATCACTCGAAGGCTTCGCACTCGCACACTGACGCCAGCGCCCTCAAGAAGGCGCCTGCTAAATCGACAACAGAATCGCACAAGTTGGCTACATCACCTCTGGTTGCTGTGCCACCGGGACAAGTGGTTTACAACCGACAGCTCTCAGCGTCTGTGCCCGTGCAGCCGGTGCGAAATGTTGGACTTCAATCCAGACCTCCCGCCGTTCCCACCCAGACTTCAAGACCGACGCCAACGGTGCAACGAGTGTTCTCGCCGCCCCAGCTTCAAGCCACGGCGCAGCCTAGCGCACAAGTACATCCGCAGCTTCAGGCGCAGCACAGCGTAGTCGCCGCAGCACCAGCAGCCACTCCCCAATCAACACTGCAGGTGCAGCCGGCGGTGGTCGCCGCTCCACCTCCTACCGCTCCTCAGCTTCAGGCTGTCGCAGCTTCCCCTTACCCGGGAGCGTTGTACCAGCAGTACACACCCTTGGACCCAACCACGTACCAGGTGGCGCAGCCGGGGCAGTACCAAACCTTCCACCATTCGCCCTACGCGCTACCTTATGCTGCTATCGTCGCGGATCCTTACAACCAAGCCAGGATAGTGCGGTCAACTGCAGGAAGGCTGAGGCAACAGGCTTCACCTTTTGACTCATCTTCGATCTACTACTTGACTAAAAGGATTATCCAGGGAGTCCACTCGTGAACGACGTTCTGATCTCGATCCATGTGAGTACTCTGCCACGTCACTCGCTAGGGGAAGTTCATTCTGTTTCGTTTTTCTTTCCCTCAGATCTGCTCCATTATTTAAAGCTTGAAACTTTCTCAATTTGTATTCTGTAAGTCTGAGCGCATTAAATTTTTCTGTACAGTTATCAGTAGCTGCGCGTGCCTCGGCATGTTTAATTCAGTTCCGCTCGCGCTCCGCCGTATAATTTATTGATTACTATTTTCTTTATTGGCACTCGAGGCCCTTCGCGAATTGCAGCACCCGGTTAAGCGTCCTTCGATTTGGTTCACTTCATGCTCGTAAAGGCATAAATATGAATGAGGTTCGCGAGCTCCCTTTTATATTCGGTGGCTGTGGGAGAATATCACGCAAGAACTGCATTCGCTCCGTTTTTGTTTTTGAACTTTACTGATGCCCAAAAAAAACGTCTCATTAATTTCAAATTAATTGATGCAGAGCTATCCTCCCTCCAAAACTAAGTTCGTCACACATTATTTTTTGCGCAACAGATACAGACCTCATTTTAGGACGAACTTCTATGTATGAACACTGCCAAAGTTCCATGAAATAATAAATTTCCTCTTAACGTCTTAATTTTTACACAGCTGTCACATCAAAGCGTTATGCGTTGTCCATTCAGAGAAAAAGAACTTGTTGATTTATCTTTCATACATTTCTTCATGGCGATATTAATCACGTTCTTTCTAGCTAGTGCAACAAGAAACACCAGTTAAGCACATTTATTGTTAATTTAGCCATGCCATATATTTATTTAAGGGCTGGCTAGGAAAATATGTCTGTCTGTATGCTCGCCTATCGTTGTAAGCTAAATGCTGTTTACAATTTAATCATTGTAATCTACCACTAAACGTCCGTAATTTTATTAGCATTACCTTCATGCGGCAATCTAATCCCGTTTCTCTCCTTTACAGAGCATCATCAACTGTAAAAATTCATCGAAGCACTCATCCACAAAAACAAAGAATCACCTACTCCTCGTCTCAAGCAGTTCGCTAAGGCAGAATGACGTGAAAGTTCATTTTTATCTCTCACAATTCTCACTTCTGATCTTTATCCATTTAGAAAACTGAATAAATTATTGTTAATGTAGCTCACTTCTCATTTTCTGACTTTTATGACACATTTTGACCATGATATGGGTACAGCACCCAAACGTTTTGGGTGTAATATTTGCACTACCATTCAATTAAGGGGGCCGCTGTTCCACTTTATAAGTGCGCATGTACTATACGAAAAACATACAAGGTGAAAGGATGAAGGGATACTTCAATGGTTAAAACAAGTTCCTTTAAATTTTGTTCAGAACATGTTAACCTGCGAATGATCATCAACGATACAGTACGAAGTCGCTAGAGGTCAATAGGGTTCGTACATTCTGTCGACGCGTAATTTGATGCATTGCCAGAAAAGCTGAATGACATTTGAATTAATTTAATTAATAATATAAAAGCCACTCCATCCCGCTTGCATTTGTTCGATGTCTCTCCTTTCTCACACTAAGATCAAGTAATAGGTTGGATGGATGGTTACAACTTTATCGAAGTAATAGATTTTCTCCAATTTTTATATAATTCGCTCATAATTAGTTACTTGTGAGCTTTACAGTAGAACAGAACGTACGTAGGTAGTATGTTTATCTTAATTGGAGTGCGGGTTGTTCTCCGCCTATACCAAATCACACAGTCAAAATCTGGTCAACAAACTAAGCAATGAGGCAGCTCAAAAGTGTGCAGTGCGACTACTTAGAGTGTCACTGAACTGATCTGTACAGCAACTAAAAATGAAATGACCGTACAAGGCACGCCACATTGACTCTTTCACTACCTGATGAGTGCGTCGCAAAAAGAGGCTATTTCCACATAATGAACTCGCATTTTGCGAATGAAGTTGCCTTTGCGTACTTGTAAGTGCGCATTTGTTTTGCACAATGTTGTAATTCTAGTCAATGAAGAAGTGAAAGACCGACTTTATCGAGGGCTGGCTCATATTCATCCGCCCGTTAAACGTACACTTTTCTGTGGTTCTTGCTAAATTGTCTACTCAAGAACTGACCTCACACTTACGATTTGTTAACTTACGTTCGGCATAATTCTATTGTTGCGCTTTAGGATAATTTCACGAGCTTGTCATTCAACCATCTTTTGCTTCAATTAAGTAAATAACACCGAAAGATTATTATTACACTAGACTGGCCTCAAAGCGATTTTAATTCTCCGTGCTCCTGTTAATATACATGTGCCCACTTTTGCGGCGACAAGCGTGAACAGGTTACAATATCGCCAAAAAAAATATAAGAGAAGTGATAGGGCCACTATAACATTGAACCAAGTTCTGGCATAAGGATAATATTCTTATCTGCACTTTTATGCGATGTGACTAAGAGAACTGTAGTATGACGCGGAGCACTGAGAACAACGACGAAATATGTCTTGTGCAGACAAATGGCAGTGCCGCTTGTACACGCACTGGCGTACATCACAAGAGCATTTTACCCTTTTGGCCTAACTAAAAGGCGTAGTGAGTCACGCCCTATTGTTGCAACACATGGGAGACGCGATCCCGGCGACAGTACTCGCGCGGACAGTACTCTATGAAATACTGAGTGGCAAAGAGGAAGAATAGGCAGCTACTATACCCCATTAATGTGCATTGAACAGTAACATTACTTTGGAACTTTGAGAGAATGTTATTCTGGAACTTAAATTATGCTGTTTATATTTCAAAGACGCACTGAAGCACGCATTGGTAACGTACGCATATGTGCTGTTCAATATCTAGCCAAATAAAGTTCCTGATAAAAGAACGACTTAACCAGCGTGACCTTTATTATCTTGGAAAAAATTAATCTGGACGGTCTTTCTCCTTTTTGCTCATAGATAGCCTAGAAATATGATTGAATATGACTGAATTTGGAATAAACGCACGAAATATTTTATCCTCTCTGCAGAAAATTGTAGATTCATATGAACTTATAGACCACGGAGACAGTGTCTTAAGTATAGAACGGCCGTAGACATTTCCCAAATAGAGCGGATGATAGTTCAGATATGAGTGTTTACAAAATTTCCTCCTCAACTTCTTGTGGGTGCAGAGAAGGTCACAGGGGTAGCTGGTAAATAACAATATCCGACCTGCAAACGGTTTTGGGAATTCAGCCTCTAGTTTGTTGAGGCTAGATCTAGCTTCCATGTCACTTTACAGCATTGTATTGCCGCAACACCTTTGCAAAACTTTACTTTTGCAAACACCGGAAACGTGCTGACGGGTTCTGGGCGGCAAACAAGGCCAACCTTCCGCCGCTCTAGCAACAGAAGGCCGGTCCAGTTTTCTTAAGAGGTCCCTGGGTCGGATGTGGCGATAACTTGTTCGGCGCCACCTTTTAACCTGGTTGCTACAAACGATGCGATCGCACCACCGAGATAGGCCTTAGGCGATGTCTCCTTCGAACGGTTCAGCTAGGTTTCATTGGGTTTAGAGGTTGACGTAACGACGCGGCCTCGGCTGGACAAGTTCTCGGTTACGCCTCGCTTCTCACAGGATAATGTTTTCCGTTCTAGCTTTTGGAAATGTCCGGCCTGTAATACTTCGGAGGACGGAAGAAATCGCGCTGTCCACTTTCTCCCGGCGAACAATGACGACGTCGTTCGCAAAGACGAAACTTGCTGAATTTCGTTAGTCTGTTTTCTTATTCGGAGAAAACTGTACATTCTGTCCTACGACTCTCATGTATGTATCTCGCCCTTTGCTTTTTATCATTCTGGGAGCTTCAACATGAACGTTTATTAGCACTGCTGAGTGTTGCATGCAGTTAAAGGTTGGATTTCCGCCATTGATTTCGGACAGAAACGTGGAGAGAATATATGGAAGTGAAAATTTATTCGGAAATCCGCTAAGTTTTGTTCGTTTATAAGCTGCGCCCCTACCTCTGACAGTAAAAAGTGGTCATTGTATGGTACAAAAACAAGCGGCTTGGCACAGTCTTGCCAAGCCATGGCTACAGACGTACGCATTTTCATTATCAACTTGGAAGTTTTGACTGCGTAGGAGCTTATGCATTTGTTTGGTTCTGTGAAGAAAGACAGCTTACCTTATAGGAAACACGTGTTTACTAATAATGTAAATGGAACAGCTTAACTTTCCCTAATGAATATTTGCACTACAAGAACTTCGCGTTTTCTTGTGTTTTATGTGCATGCTAGATGACAATATCTTGCTCAGAGCCTTCCAAAAATAAAACAAACGAGAGAAAATGCTCAATTCATTCGAGCCTCTGTGGTAGTAATTATCGACAACTTCAAAATTCAACCATGTGCTGGTTTGAGCAAGTTGGCTTCACTGCAAGAATTTTAAAATTTAGGACACTATCGACGTGTGTGTTATGATGATGATCGCGATTATGTAAATTTTTAGTGGCATCCCCTCTGAAATGGGGCGGCGACAAATAGTCACCAGCCGCTTGATGTAATCCGGTTTTTACCATATCTACTACAGTCTAGCATTTTGGTTATCTGTCCTTGATCTTCTCCCTCCTCATTAAAACTTCTATCTCTATATTTTACCGTTACCTATGCTTGTAACGACGACCCCTCCATTGATCTCTTCCCTGCTTTTTTCCCCACCAGTACACTAAACGTCTCATGCTTATCTCGGCCGCTGACCAGTTAGTACTCCCCGTCCGCTTTGAATCTCAGCGCTTCTGGAAGGTGCGCGTTGCCTACGGTTCTTGCCGGGTGAATACCTTGGTTACGTGAAAGCCGCAGCGCCATCTGTCCCTTGAGTCACAAGCAATGGTTGTGCCAGCTTCTCCATTCCTCCGAAAGAGGCTCTGCGTTCGGCGACGCCACGGCTCTTTCCTTTTTCTCAGACCTCCTCGCTCCTCTCTGCCTTGCAGCGGGGCCGGTAGGAGAGTGGTTGGCGCGCAGGTTGACCTGGCGACCCGGTTTCTCCTCCGCTTTGTGTCTTCTGAGCTGCTCTTGTTGCTCTTGGGGGGTGGCGCTTCTCAGTCATTTAGGCCCACGTGCGACAACAGTAAGACAAGAAAGAAACAGCCTACGTCGGCAATTAGAGCTTCGCCCACATGCCGTCGAGGCTCGCCATTTCCGCGCGTGCCTTCAAAAAATTAAAGGTCCGCGCCGAGGAGAAGCGCTGTTCGAAAATTCATAAGAACCTTGCGAAAGTACCAGACCAAAGCGGTCTCCTTCTGCTTTGAAGTTTCAAAGATAGAGTTTTCTTTCGCTGAGCTTATTTTGATTCGCAAATAAATCGTGGGCTTTTGGGTTCTTACTCGCTGCTACAAAAGCAAAGTTAAAATTAGGTATTAGTGATGACGATCTGTGGCAGCTATGTGTAGACGCAGGACACCATAACACTGAGTTGAAACGCAGTTACTATAACTTCCATTCGCCTTTCTGTGTGGAGTCATTATCTTGACAAAAAACAGCGGTCATTATTAGTTGAAATAAAACCAAATTATTCTAGCCTCTCAAATAATTACATGCAAGAGCAGCTTTGTACTTAAATTACATGTTTTTAATGTTATTGCGATGAAGATATTCTCGTCTCAAGCAACTTGGCGATTTTGCTTACGGGCTGTCGCTCACATGCGCCTCGCTTGATTAACTGAACCTATAAACGGTTACCATTTCACAGCGATAAAAAAAAAAAGAAACGGAGATGTATGCTTACAGTTGGGTATGTAAATTGTGCATTAACTTGCTACTTTAACTTCAATGTAGAGAGAGGCTGACCTTTCTATAACCAGGGCAAGGTATTAAGTTGTACAACAATTTTAGTAAAGCAGGCGTAATGGCAGCGAAACATGCACAGAAATTTCCAAGGAAGTGCCTAAATACATATTGCTTGGGTGAGTGTCCGTCCCTCGTTGAACGACTGTTGAAGCTCCGGCTATAATAGCTAATGAACAAATCAAACAGTGAATTGATCAATACATGATTCACGGATGAACACACGGTGCCTTCTTGATAGCGTAGTCTGTTTCCTATTTGTTACTTCACTTCGTAAATTATTGTCAGATGAATGAGTTACATGCTTTAGTTACGTGCTGTTGGTATTTGCCTGTTAATAATAGGCAACTCCCTCCATCACCTACCGCCTCTTCATCCAAAGAGGATGTAAGATACCCGGCACACTGTTCCCCAGTGTTTGATTACGGTGCATCCAAGGTTACCATGGAGGTGATGAGTGGAAGTGACTACATTATGTAACCAACAGTTGTCCAGTTTTGTATCTTGAATTTTATCTTGTCAGGCTGTTATTCGTAGACGTAAAGTTGTTCAATTCTAAATTGCTGTCTGATTTATTGCCCGTTAACGTCAAATAGCAGTACCAATCAGTATTTGGCAGACGCAGTAGTAGCATCGAGCAATGCTGCGAGTGGCGCTATGAGCATGCGCGATACCACCTATAGAGGTGACCTAGCACCAGCTACTATAGCTTTAGCGTGTACTTGCCGCAAGATAAAATATCCCCCTTAGGAGACCTCGTTTAGACTAAATCATGCTCGGACAGTTGATTATTTTTATATAATTTACAAGGTCACACGCGTGATCGTGCATTTACTAGAACGTGATGGTTTTAAAGCAGCATGCATAATTATGACAAAGCAAAAATGGAAACCCACATTTGCTGAAAGGATTTAACGGTAGATGAGTTGAAACCTTTTTATTTCATGACCAGGCTGTAGATAAATAACACGTCTATACAGTGAACAGTTCATGCATGGATATAAATAATATTACAGTTCTTCATTCATATGACCGATATAAGTACTTCCCATTAAACAAATACTCAAAACCTTACGTCATCCGACCTGAAAAGCTCCGTCCTCATGCCGGGAGTCAGGAAGCGCAATTAAAGTCTGCAGACTCGTGCACAAGTGACACTCTTTTCAAACGAAGGAATGTGCCCCTAGGTGTGGGCGAAGCAAACGCACTAACGACAGCCACGACCAACGATAAACACGACAAAAACAAAAGGCTAGAGCACGCACATCGTCGCCCGAAAAGTGACGACACCTTCCACGTTCACTTTTTTTACCTTCGCTTCGATGTAGGCCGCCTAGAGACACAAGGATGAGCGAGTTTGAAGGACCTCCAACAAAAACAAAGGGGTACAGAAATAAAAAGAATTTTTTTTTTTTTTTTGCTACACGAGTCGCGCGCGACAACATAGGAGGGAGTCATCTCGCCCGTCTGCGATGCTGCCAACGACGGTGATGATGATGATGAAGACACTCTTGCCTTTTGTCTTAATCTCCCACTTTCTCGCGCTGACTTCCTCCCCTTTTTCGGAAGAATTGCGGGACGTCGAGGCAGAGAAACTGCTGCGGCTATAAAAGCCTCGAAGCCGCCAACTTGTCGACACCGTCAGACGTGCTGCCAGCCTGCGCCCCGCGCCGTGCGTTTTAAAGGCGCGAAGCGAAGCGAAACCCGAGCGCTCGTGCTAGCGGAAGTCGAAGCCCAAGTTTTCTTTTCGTCTCGGAGGACGAGCGGCGTCTTCTTTATCGATCATCGCTTTCTTCTTTCCCCATCGCCTTCGGAGGTTGTGGTTTCGAAAGAAGCTTCGGGAATGCTGACGGTACGTATATGCCTCTTTTCCAGATTTTAACGGTCCCGTCGATCTGGGAATGGATTCTGCTTGCCCCGAAAGATGGAGCTACACAACGCTCCTGTTTGGCAGCCAAGTCTTGGTTTTACAAACAGCGACACTTGCATTGTTATTTTTCGGTTAACAAGCTAATAGGACGTTTTACTGCGATATTTGATATCCTATAAATTCGATCTAGATATCGCACAAAATTGTATGTATGCTAAGTTATCCAGCCTTGAAAAGCTTTAACGCTGTCATTTTCGGGATGTGGTAACATGCTAATATATCTCTTTTGGAGTAGTTTGCAGAATTCCTGAGTTATGTAGAAATGCATGGTTAGAACAACGTTTACCGTTGTGTCTAATAAACATGAATGTTTATAAGCGCGGACCTCATTTAACTCTTCGAGGACATCGTTGCTTTCTTGAAGCAGGATTTAACAACATACTCTGTTTTTGCCGCGTTCCTGATCGAGTAGCTAATGAGTGATTCAGTTCCGGGAGCACGAGATTTCCTTATGCTGTCAGTTAAAAGTATATTTTGTTAATTCATGACTGTTAGGATTTCTTTAGGAAAGATATCTATTAACGCAGAAAAATTATATTTTCTTCCTTTTTTTTGATGAATGGTGGCGCCATATTGAAACGCTAACAACACATTCAAGACAATAGTCTTCTAGCACGGCCTAAGACAATCTGAGTGTGAAACACGGTGTAAGAATATTATATTCTTACACCGTGGTGTGAACTAAATAACGGAGTGTCCTCACGTACGGCCGGTCTTCTCAATTTTTACCGCACGTGTAAATATATATTCATTTCAGGTGATTTGATGTTTACATTGTGTTGTCACAGATTCTCTTACTAGGTCTTCTACTAGTGACAGCCTCTAGTGAAGATGGCAAAGGGGAAGAGACGCTTGAAACAGAAGGTCACAGCTTCGGTAGCCTTGGCCAGGCTACGACGTTTAGACAAGCCGGAAACTTCCTGCAGGCAGCTCCAACGTATGGACGTTCGACGTACGGACAGTCAGCAGGAATAGTGAGTTCGAATTACCATTATGTCTTTTTTAAATGTTCTTGGAAATGACTATTAATACAGAAAAAAAAATAGATTCACAAATGTCTAGCTTCAAAAATATAACTCCTTACCGTAATCTGGATAGTCTTTATCACCTACGTGATTAAGCTGCTTTCCGTCTCTCTAACGTGACAGCTTCACGGTGGAACCTTAGGCTCAGTGTACACTCACGCTTCCGTCAGTCGACCACAGAACATGTTTGCGTACTCCAATAGTATTTCCGCATTCTTAGCTATATACAGACAGCTTCAGAACGTTGCCTTAATGACGCAGTGACACCTTTCTTGCACTAGACATTATGTAAATGTAGCAAAAATACGCTTCGTGTCAAGTTATCTGCTGCCCTTCCGTACCCTTTAGCGCTCTTCGTTGCAAAAAAAAATGTCCCAGCAACTAGCCCCGCAATTTTCTTTGTTGAACTACACTCGTAGTCAACCCTCAAGGTCGCTAACATTGGTCATTCACATGAACGAAGTCTTCCGCTTGCTTTCCAAGTGGCGCGTCATCCCCGTGTGCACCCGCACTGACGTGCCGCTTACTCCTTTCGCCCACCCCTTGCCCTCTCGGCCGCAGGACCGCCCGCAGCCGTTCGACTTCGGTTACAACGTTCAGGACGAGTTCGGCAACAACCAGTTCCGCCAGGAGAAAGGTGACGAGTCCGGTTCGGTGCAAGGCGCCTACGGTTACACGGACGCGTACGGCGTCTACCGCAAGGTGCATTACGTGGCCGACCAGAACGGTTTCCGCGCTGACATCAAGACCAACGAGCCGGGCGTCAAGCAGGAGAACCCGGCCGACGTGCAGCTTGTCGTCGAACCCCCGCCGCAGGGTGTGCTTCAGCAGGCACTGACGGGCTCAAGGTCCGCCGGCTTCGCCAAGCTCCCCGCGGCGGCGCCCACCCAGCCGAGATTCCCGCCGGGCCTGCATGCCTGAGAGAAGGCGGGCTCCTGATACGCCCGCGGAAGCTGCCTCCGCGCGTTGTGGAGCAGAGGCATCCGGTGAGGTGGGGTTACTTGCCTCACTGGACGGGAGGTCGATCCATGTGTACAACTATAAGTCAGCCTTTGGCTGAACTTAAGTTGAAATATTCGTACTGCGGTTTCTGCAACGCCTACTTAAAAGCGGGGACAACTGATAAGGAAGTGCGCAGGACAAGCGCTGTCTCGCAACTCTGCATTCTTGAGAGCTTAGAGCTCTAGTTTTAAAAACGTGTCCTCTTCGTAGTGCCTAGACAGTAGAACTCCGATTTGCTTCTTTATTCGAGTTACTCTTTAGTGCAGGCTCTGTAGGCATCAGCAGAGTAGTGGCCTTGAACGTAGTCCCGAGTAGAAGAACGTAATGCGCGCAGAATGTTGTCAGCAGACATTTCCTCTTATACTCCTGCTAGGGGAGGTTTGCTTCAGACAAAAGTTCCTATACACTGGTGCTCACCATGTGCGCGTAAAGCAACTTTGTTGGATAAGTTCCGAAAGGATGCTAGTTCTGACTATGGTTCAAACCTCGTAAGTCTTGTAGGACCGGATAAATATTTGTGGCGAGTAGTGAACAGCTTTCTTAGTAATGTCGCGTTCCAGTAACTAATTAGTTCACATCCCACACGAGTGATGTGTTGCTTCGAAACGCTGTCGTCAGGGAGACTCCCTGCGAGGTGGGGTTTTCGTTACTGGAGGCTTCGTTACGGGAGGCAGTAAAGGTGTCGCATATTCAGGTGAGGCCAGGCCTTCACAAAGGCTGCTGATACAGAATCATTAACGTGGCATCCGCAAATCTCGCACCTTGCCAGATACCCTATTATAAGGGCTCAAATAAGCAATAACCAGCAATCTGTGGAGACCTATGAGATACACCATCAAGATAGAGGCACGCACGCGTCCATTATTCCTAACGAAAGACAGTGCTTGGGCAGAAGATCCTCATATGTTTAGTGACCGCTTGGTGAACGTCCTAGAACAAGCCGCCTTAGAAGGCAGTTTTCTTGCAGATTTGTAGAGACGACGTCGAGAAAGCTTGGAAATTCTCTTAGTGGTGGAAGCTTTCTAGATGTTCTTTTATGTAGTTTGTTTGCACAATCTCTTCGCCACTTCACTTCGTATGTTAACATTGGCTTTGCTTAGGCATGTTATTTTGGGCGATATTTCTTATATATAGTTCTCTCATTTAGTGGCCATAGATCACCCCCACCTAATCTTTGCATCATACAACTTCTCGGGGATCAATAAAAGCAGGGTGAAGAGGGTGCTACTCGTATATCTTAGTAGTCATATAGTTTCACACTAGCAAGAATGAAGTATGGGAGAAGGTAAACTGAATTCATGGTGAATATTTTGTCTCTAATCTAAGGAGCTTGTAAGAAAAACAGAGAGATAGAGAAAGCAAGAGGTGAGAGGCAGAGAGCTTAACCTGATTAATTGTCCGGTTGGCAACACTGTACAGGGAGATCGGGTAAGCAAAATTGAATGCACTGGGTGAAATGACGAAGGCTTCCAGTCCGGCGTAAGACCGCTCCAACGCGGTAAGCCCTACCGGCGGATGGAATGACTTCGGGCATACCTGTATCGTGATGAGTTCATACCTCCGCAGAAATGAAGCATTCCTAAGGTGCATACCGATTTTCAAGCCTCGCTAGGTGTATTATGCAATAAGCGACTTGTTTTCCATGTCCTTACGGCTTTCGAAGCTCCCGTATTATGACAGAACACGAAATACCTCGTACGAGGCCAGGTTCGTAGACACGTCAGTCGGGAGCACAAAAAGAGAAAAGGAATGACGTGATAGGCCAAGTCTCGCCTTTCTCCCACTCCGTCTTGCATGGTTGACGCGTGTCTAGAAAAGGGAGCTTGTACGCTGTCTCACATATTTCACATGAGAGTTCCCCTCGCGTTTGTATTTTGCCTTATGCCTATCCTTTCTTGGTGGGGTTTATTCTTTCAGGCGGCTGCGCTACAAGACGTGTTATGTATCCCATATGCTTGTCGAAGCTGCTGCATTTCTCTGTTGTACATAAGTGTCATTCCTTTCTCTTTCCCTCTGCCGCTTGCTGTTGACTCACGGCTTCGAAATGTCGGGATCAATAAACAATGTGTCTTTAAGTGCGCCATCATAATTCTCTGTTTTACTCTGGTACATTTTCCTTTCAACATGGGCGAGAGCTACATGTTCGAACAGAAAATTTCTCTACCGTGACGCTGCTACGCGAGTGCGTAAGGCGCGCACGCGTTTTGTAATAACTCTGGAGCACACGACGCGTCTCTCAAAAAAAGAAAAATGCCGCAGCCTGAGCATCAACTCCAATCCGGGTTGCTTTGTCCCCTTGAAAATCAGGACGCACACACGTTAATACATACATACATACATACATACATACATACATACATACATACATACATACATACATACATACATACATACATACATACATACATACATACATACATACATACATACATACATACATACATACATACATACATACATACATACATACATACATACATACATACATACATACATACATACATACATACATACATACATACATACATACATACATACATACATACATGGGACCATTTAAACATAGAGATAAGTATGGCCGTTGTCGACTTTTTGTATTCTTCAGCAGGCTAACGCCAGAAAGCTTTTATTACAGTGAAAATAAATATGACTCTTTGCCAGAATGCTTCGGTGATAACTACACCTTATCTTTTAGTCTGTCGTTGAAAGAAAACGAATGATGATGATGAATAGAGTGTATTGTGGCGCAAGGGCCAAGTATGACTAAAGACCTAAGGTGCATACCGAGGAAACGAAGGATTAAAATAGAGTACGGATACGTGGTCTGACACACCGAAAATGCAAGGCAGGGAGGTTAACCGCAGAAGATTCTGGTTTGCTACCCTGCACTGGGGGAAGGATAAGGGGAAACTAAAGGGGGAAAGAATAGCGGAGAAAAAGCAAAGGCAAGAAAACTAAACAGAGGAGATTAGGAACGTCCGTGACGACTAGAGTTTCTCTAATAGGCCACTCGAACGCAAAAATTTCAAGAGCGCCCTGACTGTCTTGTGCTGTGACGACTGTATAGTTCTGCCTTCCAGGTCTGTCTGCTCCGAAAGCGGCCGGTCGTCAAGACACGCCAGCACGGTCGCGAGTGACTGCCCGTGTGCGCTGTATCGGGGACAATGGCAAATAACGCGTTCGATAGGTTCCTCGTTGCCACAGTGGTCACACGCATCAGCATCTTCCCTTTTGATGCGGAAAGCAAAGGATTTTGTAAAAAACGGCAACAAGCCACAGTCGGCAAAGAACCGTTGTCTGGGGTAGGGATAGTCCAGGTGGAGGACAAAGTGAAGACAGGGGTCCAGTCGATGAAAACATGTGTGCTGTAAACTAGGTGTGTTGCACAACGATTGTATGACGTCGTTTGCAAGCACATGAAGTTTCGCTGCTGCATGTGGTTTGGACAGCGGGATTAGTTTCTGCACGCCATCTTTATAAGCAGATTCAGCAGCTTCACCGGCGTTTTCGTTGCCCATTACGACTTAGGTGTTAGGGAGCCACTGAAATTTGACGCGTCCTTGATCGACTAGACGGTGAACGAGCTCTCGGATTTATAGAACTAGTTGTTCGTAGGGTCCACGGCGTAAGGCAGAAACTAAGCAATGTAGAGCTGCTTTGGGGTCACTGAAGACATCCATTTTTGAGGTGGTTAATCTCAAATTACGCGAAGTACACTGCGAAGAGCAGCAAGCTCAGCTGCTGTCGATGTCGTCTTGTGCAATGTCTTGAACGTCTATATGATCACTTTTGCAGAAAAAATCACTCATCCTGCAGAACCGTCCACGGTGACTGAACCATCAGTGTATAGATGGGTATGATTGTTGTATTTTTCGTTCAGCAAGAGCAGCGAAAGTTGCTTCAGAGCTGGTGATGAGAGTTGCCCCTTCATTCGAATTCCTGGTACTGTCAGTCGAACTTGTGGCTGAGCCAAGCACCAAGGGGGAAAGAAAACTCTCGCTGCATCTGTAATCTGATGGAAGGCGTACACAATAAGGTAGTATCGTCTAACAAAAAGACGCGCGTGGTCGGTCTTTTGGCAGTGAGGCGAGATAGTGGAAGTGGAAAGGCGCGCGAACAAAGGGACTGAAGTGTCCTCTGAGTGCTCTTATGACAATGTGAATCTCGGCTCGGTAGTCATGCGCAATTTCGATGGTTTCAGATGTTGATGTACATAGTGGCCACCCTAGACAAACCTTAAGCGCCTGGGCCTGAGCAATTTCGATTGTACGGATGTTAGTTATGTAGGTATTGGTCAGCACTACCAAGCTGTACCTCAGATACCCGAGAAACAGCATCCTCTACAGTTGCATCATCACGTGTACTGATGAACCCCAGCTTTTCCTTCAATAAACTTGAAAACATGAGAGAAGGCTGTCAGGTGCTTTCTTTAGGTAGACCACATAAGGACTCCAGCAGAGGTCACGGGCGATGATTACACCAAAAAACTGGGCGTCCTGACGTAAGAGATATCTTGTCCACTGATGGATATGGAGGAGGAAGTCATTGGTTTCCGGCTAAAAGCGAGTAACGCACATTTTGCTGTTGGAATCCTGAGGTCATGTTCGCTAACCGACGTCGTTATCAACTACGCAGATTTCTAGAGCCTTGGACGCACTTGAGGACGCGTCACGCCAGATGCTCAGACGCGGATGTCATCGGCATAGATTGACAACTTCACCGTATTTGGTAGGCACTCTACGAGACCAATGAGCACAAAGTTGAAGAGCGTGCGACTCAACACACTACCATACAAAACTTCACGGTGGGTGTTTTGTGGAGAAGTTGAGCCGTCTTCGGTATACACAAAGAGTCCGCATAAGTAAATAACTGCATCTACAACAATAGAGTCGACCGTCGAGGCCAAGCATTTCACGGGCCTCTAATACAGCTTCACGCAGAACATTGTCATGTGCTCCTGTGATGTCGAGGAACATTGCGACAGACAACCGCTTGCACGTTTTTTCATGCTTAACGTACGTAACCAAATCGATGATGCTCTCAATGGAGCATCGGTAACGTCGAAGGCCAGCCATGGCCATCTGGGTAAACTTCATAGCGTTCGCGGTACCATTCAAGTCTGGGGAACATCATTCTATCGCCTTCTCAATTCAACTAGCGAGCGCGATTGGGCGGTGGGAATTAACCTCTGTAGAGGAGACTTTTCCGGTTTGAGGAGCTATACCAGGCTACTGGGCTTCCATTCTTTAGGAACGTTTCCATTCTCCGAGGACTCATTGAAGATGTGCACCAATGTACTTCCCACCCCTTCACCGAGGTGGCACAATATACGGTAAGATATACTATCTGGGCCAGGTGATGACGACCGATTACATAAGGCAACTGTCGCGTTGAGCTCTCGAGTGGTGAAAGGGAGATTCATGTGTAAGCCCCATGGGTCCAGAACGTATACTAAATGTAAGTGAACTTATGCCGGTAGACTGGCTTGCAATCGCAGCACAGAAATTTCTCCGCTACATCAAGGTCTTGTCGGCGTTGGAAGAGCGCGAGGGCCTTGAATGGGAAACGTTGTTCCGGAGCAGAACATAGGCTCCTCACAGTTCTCGATATTTGAGATAGCGGTTTGCGGGGATCAAAGGACTCGCAATATTTTCCCCATCGCTCGGATTCCAGTTGATCTATGCGACGTTTATTGTTATTTGAGTGCGCCGGGCTCTCCGTAGATCGTGAGTGGACTTCGTGTGGCAGTATCTTCGTTCAGCGCGACGACGAATCGCGCGAAGTCGCGCCAATTCCAGGTCGAATTGAGAGTTCCTTGGTGAGCACATGAGCGTGCGCACAGTCGTCTGCACCGCTTTTTAAATACTTTTTGCCGACCACAGGGGAGACCTCTCTAACAAGAGTCCTCCAGTAAGTTTTTAAGCACAATCCAATCTATTCTTCGTAGTGTGTTAGGCAAATGAGTCTTAAAAATCCCTTCAATTGTTAACAAGGCACAGTGCTAATTAGCACTGTGTCTTGTTTTCTTCTCTGCCGCCGTCTGTGTGCACTGTTAACCATTTAAGATTGCTTACCAACTAGCCCAGCCAGGCATCCTTGTGAAAGATATCCCATTTATCTTAAGGTAAATGGGGATGTGATAGCTCCCGTGTTTCTCGGTGTCCAACAACCACTTAACGCTCGTGGAAAAGCGGCGTGATACAAAGGTCAAGTCCAGGCAGCTTGTGTACACTGTACCCCGTAGAAATGTAGGACTAGCGTCATTCAGCAACAAGAGGTCATCGTTAGAAACAAAGGAAACGAGTCTTCGTCCCGCTGCGTTAAGAGGAAGCTTTAGCTCGGGTGCTCCTATCTAAATACATGTAAAAGGAGAATTCGTTTTTGTCGGCAACCACAGCACCAAATTTGACGGGGTTTGTTGCATTTAAAAGAAAAACTTAAAATCTAGTGACTGTTGGTTTCAAATTTTCGATTTAGGTCGTCAATTTTTTATTAAAAATTTGCAAAAATCGCAAATTTTCAGAAAACGAAACTATCAAGTTTACAACTCTGTAACTCAGCAAGAATAGGTGATATCGCAATTCTGTGAATTGTACCTAATAGCACATCTAAAGCGGACAAATTTGACATCTTATACATGAATCGCAAAAAATTTATTAATATGTAGTTACAACTTTTGCAGAACCCTCGTAAACTACGTAACAAACCCACGTAAGATGTAAAATGACATATGAAATTTGTCCGCTTTGAATGATCTAATGGATGCCGTTTACAGAACCGCGATATCTGTTCTTGATGCAGAGCTATTAGTTTGTAAACTTCGTGCTTCTATTTTTTTTCAGACTTCTGAAATTTTGTAAATCTCTTTAACAAAATGCAAGCCCTAAATCAAAATTCCGCTTCCAACAGTCACTAGAATTTAACTTTCTCTCTCAAAACCAACAAATTTCATTAAAATCGGTCCAGGGGTTATCTCAGAAAAACGTTTTTGCGTTTTTACATGTATTTGAATAGGCCGCGTCGGAGTTGGGCCCGAGCTAAAGCTTCCTCTTAACTCTTAAGCTTCCCCAAATGGCGTGACGTTAAAGTCCCCTGTTATAATCCAAGGACCAGGATATGATTTTATTATGTCTTCTAGTCTTTTGATGTCAAACGGGTGTGATGGAGACAGGTAAGCGCCTACGAGTGTAAAGGCGAGTTTTCTATTTTTGACTGTTAGGCAGACATACTGAGTGTCGTCATGAGGTTGCACAGGCTGGACGACGTAAGTAAGCTCACGGCGAATGAAGATGACGACATGGCTACCTTATTTGTTGCTCGAGCACGTAATGGACTCGTAACCGGATAATCTGATCGGATGGCATAATTTTGGGTCTCAGATAACGATTATTGGAAAACGGTTAACATGCACAAATTTATGAAAATCAGCAATGAGATATTTTGGACCTCTGGCGTTCTACTGAATAATAGATGTATCTCTGACTTCCTTATGAAATTACTGGTGATTGTCAGCCATGGTTCACTCGAGGGTGGGTAGAACTGGGCTCGACGCGTCCAGCACTTGTAGTCACCTTCGAGCGGATGAAGTTTCGATGCTGGTCAACATTACTCTGATGAGATCGATTATGGACAGCAGCATCGGAATGATTCGGCGGCCTGTTGTTGGCGCATCAACAAATGAAGTTTGCTTCGATGGTGACATCAAGCGTGTAGATTCCTTGGAAGGCTGGGTGCTCGGGAGCGCCGGCCAGTCACCTACAGGGGAAGGCTTTTCCGTTTGAGGCCTCTTTGGTATCTCGGATCTGCTTGTACTCGAAACTGATCTCCTTGACAACGTCTCTGCATGAACTGTACCTTGCGTTGTACGCTTCCGTCGATGACGGATCGTTACAGAAGCTTAACTATGAAATTAGCTGTCTCTAAGTATTTGTTTCAGATCAGCAAATTCTTTTTTTTTATCTTGGAACAATGTTTAGATGTGATCAAAAAGCGAAAAATGTGCAAGTTGGTATGGAATCACGGCTAAATTCAGAGCGTGAACTACTGGGACACAAGCTAAGGAACAAGAAAAGACAGGACACGGCGCTTGTGTCCCAGTAGCTGGTGTCCCAGTAGCTGGTGTCCCAGTAGCTGGTGTCCCAGTAGCTGGTATCCCAGTAGCTGGTATCCCAGTAGCTGGTATCCCAGTTGCTCGCGCTTTGAATTTAGCCATGCTTAAGATGGGGCTTCATGCGAGGCATTACATTTGCCGCACCTAATACTTGTTGCATGGCAGACATCTCAAGTGTGTGACTCCGCGTACCGGGGGCACACCAAAGACTCTGCACAGGTGCCCTTGACATGTCAGATCCTGAAACACTTGTGGCATGGAAGCGGCTTGAGGACAAACGGTCGAACAACGTGTCGGAAGTGACCGACTTTGTCATGCGAAGAGATAGAGTGGCCCTTGAGCACTATCTTTATGCAGTGGCTGTTTCCGAAGCGGCATACGTGCGTTATGACCACACCTTCATAGGCCGGTTTAATCATAATGGGCAGGTCTCAGTTCGTAATTGCCAGGTCGATGTCGTAGATTACGGCGGCAGTACAAGTTCCTTAGATTGGTATAACCGGCTGTATTTTAGTGTTTCCCAATTCAATTATCTGGCGAAGCTTGTCGAGTGCATTTCCGCGGGTCGTGTCCACAGCCAGGACATTGTTCCGCATGTTTAGTCGGCCCTCCTTAATTTAATTTGGCGCTATTCTCTCAAACAAAATGGAGAGAGCTTGCCTGTTTAATCCTCGAAGGCTGATGGAGGAATCCACAGGTGTGAAAAGGATGGTGTGCGGCCAGCGCTCAGGTTTAGCCTGCAGGGTTGATGTACTCCTAGGTGATGACGTCTTGATGAGTCTCCTTTTGACCTTTCGGCTCCTCAACAATCCAACGCCGTCATCCGGTGAGCCATCGCCTGTGACTCAGTAGACCTCATTGTCTTCGCTGGTGCTGGACCAAGTGCCTCGCTTCCTTGAGGAGCTTGTCAAGGTAGACCTCTGAGTTGTCGGGATGGCAGGCTTCGCGTCCATGGTCACGATAGCAGGAGGCTCAGTGGAGTTTTCACTGCTGGTGAACCAGGTGCGCTATGTCATTGAAGATCTCCCTGCAGCAGGCTTCTCTGGCCGTGCGGGCCTGTGGGAGGCTCCGCGTTCGTAGCCGCTTTTAAGGACGCACAAAGCGCCCCGAAAATTGGACGAAAAATAGCTAGCCGAGACAGATGCGTTCTAGCAAAGAGCAACTTTGTTCAGTAATGGGGAAAGTTGGGCTAGTTGGTGATTGATCATCATACCTTGCTGGTGAAACAGCACACTGACACTGACACAGAAGACACGCAAGACGACACTCGCTGCACTCGCAACTATTTTATTTCAGAACACATACTTCATGCTTATATACCTGCGCACCCTCAGGCGTCATCGAAAATCAAGGCAAGATTAAAGGCTTTTTTTTTATTCATTTGCCCGCACATACTCGGGCGTTAAAAATATGGCACCTATTTATCATGGTGTGCAATCCTATCGTATTTGTTGCACCCCTAAAAAACATTTTTTTTTGTTAGGGGTGCAACAAATACGATAATATTCGATACGATAATATCACACCATAATAAATAGGTGTCATATCTTTGACGCCCGAGTATGCTCGGGCAAATGATTTTTAAAAAAGGCCTTTAATCT
Source organism: Dermacentor andersoni (assembly GCF_023375885.2). Classification (NCBI taxonomy): domain Eukaryota; kingdom Metazoa; phylum Arthropoda; class Arachnida; order Ixodida; family Ixodidae; genus Dermacentor; species Dermacentor andersoni. The sequence continues at coordinate 15,763,117 of NC_092819.1, forward strand.
TGCCTTGATTTTCTTTGACGCCTGAAGGTGCGCAGGTATATAAGCATGAAGTATGTGTTCTGAAATAACATAGTTGCGAGTGCAACGAGTGTCGTCTTGTGTGTCTTCTCTGTGTCCGTGTCAGTGCGCTGCTTCACCAGCAAGGTATGATGGGCAACTTTGTCCTTGCACCGAAGCTGTCTATTGTAATGTGAGGAACACCGTAAGGACGGACTTCGCATTAATTCTGACCCCCTGGATGTTCTTAACTTGCATCCAAAGCACAACACGTGCGCGTTTCAAAAGAACAACACAATAATACAAGATTGTCGCATAATAGCATAAGAATTATTCCTACGTATTTAAATAGTACGCAGCTTGCCTGGTATTCTAACATTGACAAATTCACACTTGGGTGCTATCGTTGCGTAAAACTTTCAAATGTACCTCGGGCAGAAGGAAGGAAAGAAAAGCAAAACAAGGAGATAAGTAAGGAAAGCGAGCGCATGAGGATGCAAGTGGTAAGCTCAGCAGAAGGAAGAACTGAATGAGCCTGTTGGTTCATATTTCATCATTCATTATCCTTCCGCTAGTAATCCGATGCCTCAGGTTACTCAATTATGGGAAATTACTAGGTGGTGCCATTGTGATCATCACACTTCAGAGAAAAGTATCGCGCAGAAAAAAAAGAGAGGTACCGATGTGATATCGAGCGCCGTTCATCGCCTTTGCTGAGTATAAATTTCAACATCTCGTTTGAGCGCATGGGAAGAAAAAAGAACAGGACCGAGCAAGGACCGATTAGCGCTAATGCGCCGAGGCTCAGCAGGGCCAAATCCTGCGTTGTTGCTCACATTCGCGCTTGCGCGCTGCGCTAGAATAAACAGATCTGAACCATGCAGGCACTCAGCCTCGGACTCCGTGAATACATTCACTATTGCGGCGTCGCTAAATTTAACACTCAATTATGCACGGCCAGCGTGCGCCCCTGAACCTCGCCCTTTCTCTCTCCCTTTATCCCTCGCTCAACGTCGCACCAAGCACGCTAATTCGTACTTGAAGTGAATGCGTCCGCCTCTGCGGCAACCACTCTCACTGGAAGATAAGATGGTAAACGGAAAGAAAAAAAACTACGCCGTGATGATTGCACTCCTTCCGAGGAACTGTCTCAGGGACCGCAGGCCCATCTGCGCGCGCCCCTGGTGGCGATAAAGCGCCAGTGCTCAGTCACAAGGAAGCGGGCCTCTTCCAATTTTCTGTTTTGTCGGGGGTCGTCTCATTAGGCTAGGACAAAGGAGGGCTCTAGCGAGGAGCAATTTGCACCGCTACGCGAGCTATCGCTTCGAGGCGGTGCTCCGCTGAGGCTAATAAGTCGCTCCTAGCAGTCCCCTTCATGCAGTGCGCCGCATTCGGGAATCCCATTCGCACGCTTTAAGAGGCTTAAGGGCATCACCCTCACCCAAGCCAACCAAAACCCTTCTCGAAATCTCGTCAACGCGGGTCACCTCCGGGCGCTACCGTTTAACGCATGCGTTGTTGCTTCCCGCTTACGAGACGCGGGTGACGGTGAGAGCGATAGTTTCGTCCTGGACCAAGCCGCCTGTGCGCACTGGCGCAGTCAGGCAGTTTGGACGGATCGCAGTAGTTAAGAGAGAGAGAGGGAAAGACGGGAAGTAAAGACAGCCTGGTTACCCTGTGCCGTGATGAAAGAGATTAAGGATGACAGAAAGAGAGCCGAAATAAAATAACAAAAGAGAGAAAAGGACAAATAAATTACCACCATACTCAAAGTAGGCCAGTATTTTAAGCCCGCGGCTCATTGAGCGGCATTTTGCCCCTGCACGCCTTGAGTGCACGCAGTTTTGCATCAGTTTACAAACGTCGTAGTGGAGGTACAGTGCGTTAACTTGCTTCTATCATACTTGCAAACGAAGCGGTGTTCTTATCAACAGTTCACGCGGTTTTCCAAGGTTACAACGCTCATCGCCAAAAAGTAAGACTACCGAAATAATAACACATTACGATGCGGTAGAAGCGTTCAACACGTACACACACACGGACAAGAAGGAATACTCAGGCGACACGATATACTGCAGACTGATTACTTCTGTGCACCGGTTCTAACATCCACAGCGCGCGGAAGCTCGAATAAAGGAAAGGAAAGACGCGTGAACCAAACTCCACTCAAAGGAAGACAAGAACAACATGCATTGTATATGTGTCGACTAAAATTAGGGCATTAAAGATGACGCAGTGTTTCATAATTACCGATATGTTTCATTATTTGCAATGTTTATTTTTGTTTTATTCTCAGAAGTTAATTTTTTTCCAGACCCTCTACTTTTATACTATAAGCCATATCATTCTGAATATACGCCGGTCCTCCTCCATTCAAATTCATATTAAGTGATTTCATTCGCTTTTTTTTTAATGCGCATGCACGTGCGTCGACGTTGTTTGGTTTCGCGTCGAATTTGGTTGACACGTCCTTCTCTTCCCGTTTTTTTTTTTTCTTCTTTGACCAAGAGGCTAGGTGTGCTCATCCCGCAGAAGATGCAGTATATGATGCATTGTGGTTAGTTTTTTACTATAGTGGTGCTAATTACTCACATATCCTTAACTTTACCATCTCTGCAACTGATTCTCGCTTCTTGACTTGATGAGACCGCATCGTGATACCTTTAGCGACTCTTTACGACGCTCTAGAGCAGCGAAGGGACCGTTTTTTCACCCAAGAGGTCAGATAGATACCCAGATCCCAGGTACGCCTAACTCTTGTGAATTCAGCAAAGAAGATCTTGTCTTAAAAATATTAGGGTAGATACGAAGCCCTCTTAGGAATCAACGGTAAGCGAAGGTTTCTTGAAAGGTTTCAATGAAATGTTACGCCAAGAGACACGAAGCATGCAATCTTATTTTATTTAGCCAGGGTAGACAAAGAAATCTTCATTTTAAGCACTTTCATCCTCTCACTCCTCTAAGCTCCTCGACACCCTCTTTGCATGTCCTCGCCCTTACCACGTCTCTCATGCAATGAGAGGTTGAGTATGCGGCTAGAAGACGAGCGAACACGAAATCCCGTCAATGAGCCAAAGAAAAAATATCATTTAAGGAAATGCTTGTTTTCGATTGTGCGAGGCAATTCAGAGTCCTAGTTAATTTTTTCTTCCTTGCTCATTTTCTTTTCTTTTTGTTTTACACGCTTCCCTTCCGCTGCATGTCTACAGAGCGTGCTATTCCGGCGGGTGTTTGGCGACTGAATTGCCGACCTCACGAAATAGGAGTGCCGCGTGCGGTTTAACCACTTTTCTAGTGACCTATTGTTGGGTTTAATAAAATATTCATTAAATGCTGGGTTCATTAAAATTAGCAAGGAGAGGAGGCGGCCAGCTAGTGAGCGTGTAAGGGGCCACGCGCATGGGCGACAAACTCTGTAACCTCGGACGACCTTGCGTTTGACCTCGGCTCAGACTAGGCCAAGAAATGCTTCGCACCTTTAACTGCGTGCACATGCAGAAGAATGTAGAAGAAAATAAAAGTCTTAAGTGACTGCAGTTACGCGCTCACTTACTGAAACAAAAGCAGTTTCTTACAGCCAACAATACGATATTCTTAAGGACAACTTGTTTGCAATGCTCATAATGTCGTCTTCGTCTGCTATAGTACTGCCGGCTGTGGCCTCCTGTATACACGCACAGATGCCGCCAGTATCAGAGACTGCCTGGTGCGAACAAACCCGCACCAACCGCGAACTTGAGGGATAGCTCAACGGTTAGCTCGTCCGGTTTCCAACAGCGCATTGCTGCAGGGGTATTTATTTATTTATTTATTTATTTATTTTATTTATTTATTTATTTATTTATTTATTTATTTATTCATGCATTTATTTATTGAATTCTGTGAGCCTTACCAGGCCCTTACTGGGGTGAATAAGTAGTCAATATAATATAAGAATGCGCATTAAGAATAGTTATCACATTTCGCCACTAAGTTGTCAACACATTTCATCAAGAAAAACAAGAAAAATTTGAGTTTACATGACTCAGTGTTACACCCATGCAAAACTAACGTTACAGGAACGAATTTAGCGATCTAGCAGCATAGCAATTTCAAGGAATTACGCAAAAGAAGAGTTCGATTTTAGTGGTGAAAGCCTCAACGATTCAACATTCATGCAAGCACGTGGCAGATTGTCCCATTTTTCTATGGTGGACAGGAAAAAAGAGTATATGTAAGTGTCGGAGCGGGTTATCAATGGCCTGATACACTTGATAGCATTTATTCTGGACGAGTACGGATAAAGTGGCTTGGCATAGTCGCTCTTATATATAGTAGTGCTATCGCGACATAACAAATACATCAACTTCAAAGAAGCAACATGCCGGTGGATATCAAGTGTTTGTAAGGCAGCGCTGTTGCGCAGTAGCGCCAAACCGTCATTCCTAGAATATTTAGAATATTTAGAATAAACGAAGCGAAGCGCCTTGTTTTGGATCGCCTTTAACTTGTTGGTAACGTACTCTTAGTATGGGTTCCAGACACCATTGTCATATTGGAGAATAGGGCGTACCAGAGATTTCTAGCATGAGAGCTTGACATTCGGAAGTGCTGTTGCAAGCTTCCTGCGCAGAAACCCAAGCTGCCTAAACGCTTTTAATGCGAAAGCATTATATGCCCCATTGCGCGAAAATCCGGCGTTGTCGTCGGCGCCGGGATCCAAAGATGGTACCAAAAATGGCCGATGGTGGGAAGAGTAAAAACATGTCAAAAATTCTCGGATTGACATCAAATCTGTCAGGTTTCTCTAAACGTCACTTAATGGAATTGAAAAGAAAATTTGCGACATTTTGGGCTAGGTGAGAATCGATGTGTTGTGAGAATCGTTGTGTGTCCCTTATTCGTTTTACGTCCTGTCTTTGTGCACGCAAAAGTTTAATAAGAACCATGTACAACCAACTCGCCCGAAACGTAACGCTTTTGAGAATGAAGCCCGGATTTACGAGGGAGGGGGGAGGTGAAGACTAGTACACTTCCCCGACTCCACGGTGGCTCCACGGTTATGGTTGACCAAAGTTGTGCCTAGTGCGTGCCTCATTTGCACACGTCACGTCACTGTTTCCGTCACTGCCTCCAACGAGTCACTTGCTCTTCAGATTTGATCGCTGCGGCGTCTGCTGTGTCTACTGCGATGCACTCTCGACGCCAAATCATGAGTGTATAAAATGAGGTGGGCCTAGTGTGCGCATCATTGCACACGTCACGTCCCTGCCTTCGAATTTCATCGGCGCTGTGTCTACTGGAATGCTCTCCGAAGCGTCTACTTCAGCGGCAGCTGCGAAACGTGGACGCCCACGGAAGCATGCCTCAGAAAACTATGCAAGGGAACACAAAAAGATTCGTCGTTCTGCCGCAAAATGGTCCGAATGTTTCCGGCCTCTGGCCAACATATACGCAAACACACACACCGATTCAGCAGAAAGAACGTTAATGCATATTAAAACAATAAATCAACATTTCCCCTAAGCGATTATAATGATTTCGCATTCCGACACGTAAGCAGTCTTAAGTGTCTCTGCTAAAGTTTTTTTACAGGTATTATTAATGTGTGTGTTCCATCTTAATCTACTTGTTAAGGTTACCCCAGCGTATTTGTACAATTGTGTCCTCGCAACCTCTGATCCCATGAGGTTTTATGTGAAGAGTAATGACTTTTTCTTTCATGCTATTGACATGGATGCTGTGTTAGTTACATTAATTTTCATTCCCCATTTCTCGCACCATTTGGTAATGCTAAATAAAGATGAGTTTAATGTAAGCTGATGCGCCTCTGTTTGAAATCTGAAAATAATCCTAACGTTATGTCCGGTTCAACTCGAAGGCGCATGTCATTCACATATACTAATAATAAGATAGGACCTAACACAGATTCTTGGGGCACTCCTGAAAAAACTTCTAAACATTCTGATTCTGCATTGTTCACTTTAATGAACCGATTGCGATTACTGATGTACGCGCTTATCCATGATATTACTTTCTCATCTATTCCTATATATTTAGTTTGTCTATTAACTTTCGGTGTTTTATCCTGCCAAACGTTTTTGAAAAGTCGAGGAATATAGCGCCCACTGGTAGCCTAGAATTAATTACTACGGAAAAGTTGTGAACTGCTTCCAAAAGTTGTGTTACTATCGAAAGACCTTTGCGCAAACTATGTTGTTTAGTGTACAATAAGTTGTTTCTTTTAAGATAAGTCATAATCGCTTTGTTAATAATGTGCTCCATGTGCTTACGACAGCAGCTGGTTAGTGATGCGGGCCTGTAATTGTTTACCTGTAATTTTCTGCCATTCTTTGTGGATGGGGATGACATTTACACAAAGCCAGTAGAATAGAACGCTAGCAATTTAAAAAGAATCTGTGAAAATATTATAAATTAAAGGAGTCACTTGCTCTGCGTAGCATATGAGAAACATATTTGAGATTTTGTCAGGTCCTGGGGATATTTTTACGTTCATTTGTAAAAGAACGTTTGGAATTCCTTTTTCTGAAAATTCAACTGGCACCATTGTTGCATCATGGACTAGCGTTCCGTCGTCTTTGGAAGGTTCTGAAGTGCGTGTGCAAACGGACTGAAAACATTCACTGAAGGCTTTTACGATAGCAGAAGCTTTGTCCTCAATAGCACTTTCTAACTGTGCGACACCGTTTTCAGTCTTGGACAGATAGCGCCAAAATTTGCTTCGTTTATGTGTCATGAAAATTGATAGCAAAAAAAAAAAAAAGTGGTTACGCGCTGGGTTCACTTATTCTTTACGCTCAAGGGTTAATCTACAGAATGCGTCGGAGTCGCAATTTTTTTTTTTTTTTGCACATGTGTTGTATTTTTCTTTTCTGGTGACCAATGTTACTCGATATCCATGGTGATCTGCGCTTTGCGCATTTTATGTTTGTAGGGACCAAATTTTCTTCACAGTACGAAGTCGCTTCTTTAAACTTCTGACACAAATTTTCTACTGTGGCGTACTTTTCAAGACAAACGTTGTCCGATAATGCTTCTAGATAATCAATGTTACCTGTAGCATCAGCTCTGTTATAAACTTTAACAGGAACACGTGATTGCAAAGAACCCTCATTTCTGCACCCGACGTTCAGTGTCAGTATTATTAAGCTATGATAGGATATTCCGTCCTCCACAGTTACTTCAAACGACAAATTATGTGACACAAATGCAAGATCCAGTACTAAACTGGTCTGGTGCAGGATGCGCGTTGGTTGTGTCACAAGCTGATGTAAAGAAAAACTATAGCCTATATTCAGCAGAAGTTCACTGCTGGAGAGGAGACTTCCTTACTGGTTATCGATAATGTCTTCCAATCAATATCATCATCTTCATCAGCCTATTTATGTCCACTGAAGGATGAAGGCACATCTCCCTGCTATCTCGAATTACCCTGCCCTGGGCCAACCGATTCCAACTTGCGCCTGCAAATTTCCTAATTTCATTACTCCACCTAGTTTTCTGCAGTCTTCGACTCCACTGCCCTTCTCTTGGCACCCATTCTGCAACTCTAATGGTCCACCGCTTAACCATCCAACGAATTACATGTCCTGCCAAGCTCCATTTTTCTCTTAATGTCAGTCAATATAAGGAAGATTAAAACTCCGATAAGGACTACTTTACTTCTGTTTTTAAGCAGTTCGGAAATGTAGTCGTGAATTTGCGTCAGATACTCGTCGGGAGCATTTGGTTTTCGATAAATCGCACCTATTAATATGGAAGTATCATAACCTTTTATAGTGCTCCAAGCATTTTGGTCGTTCGGAATGCCTTGTTCTGCACGATATTATAGTCCGTGTTTTGTAGCGATAGCAACATTGTTCCCACGACGATTATGATCAAAACAAACAAGGGAGTAACAGGGCGGGACAATTTCGGAGTCTTCTATGCCAGGGTGCGGCCAGGTTTCAGCTATCACGACAACGTCAGGGGAGTGCAGCATCAGCGGTTGTTCAAGTTTTTCTATTTTTATTTACTATGCTTCGTGAGTTAAGGAAAATCAACGACAATGACGACGTACTTGCACTATGTCAAGTACGTCTACTGTTAGACTTCCGGACACCTTTACCTCGAGTTCCATCAAACAATACCACTGAATTTTCCGCTTCATTCCAAACATATAGCTGATCTTTTAGTTTTTTCAAAGACAAAGATAATTTATCACCCCCTTCCGGTTCAGCTTTGGATGAATGCCAGAGCTTATTACGTAAGGCACGAACAGGTGCCGAGAAGTCCTAAGAAATAGATAAATGACTGGCTTGTAGTTTAAAACAGTTTTGCAGAGCAGCCATCTTTTCCCCGAAGTTAATGAATCGTAAAATAGCAGGACAAACACGGCTCTTCGTTTCCTTGTCGATACGGTTAAAACACTCAAGCGATTTAACATGTATTCTGAGCATGTCTTCGATTATATCTCTAACAATGACCTGTTTGAATTTGGGCACTGTTTCGCTATCTGCCTCTGGCAGCCTGTAAATAACAATATCGTTACGGCGGCTTCTATATTCCAGTTCCTCAAGTTTCTCAGTCAACTTTTCTACTTATTTACAGACAGTGTTCACTTTCTGGTCACACTGCTCCATTTTTCACTACACTGTTTAAATGATGCCAGACAAACCTCAATTTTCGTAAGTCGAGTTTGTACGCCCTGTAGTCCCGCTTCTAAGGTTCACTGTGAATTTTTGGTTTGTTTCACATTTTCCAATATTTCTTCAACGGCATTAGGAGCAGGATTTTCTTTTCAATGTCACCGACGAGCAGCAATATAATACGGATCATTTGGGTGGCATCAGAAACACACGTCAGAATACACTGAGGATTTGGTAGCACCACTAAACCAGCGCAGTCACTTTAAATACATTTAACAAACGACTTTTCTGCCTTGTATTGCTGGGATGTGGGGCCAGTCAAGCTGTGTTTATGTAGCAGCTTTTTTCCCGCATTCCACACCACACATTGTATCTTTGCCTCATGTATGAATATGTAAACATTGAATCACTGTGGTGAAATAAACTCCAACTCCAACTCCAACCATTTCCTACTAACTTGTACAGCAAACAAGAAATGGTTATGCATGACGTGAAGGCAGGAAGGAGGGAAAAGAAGAGAAAGGCAGAATGGTTAACCAGGTTAAGTGTACGGTTGGCTACTCTGCACAGGGGGATGGGGTAAGGGAAGCAAAGATAAGAAAACAATAGAAGATTAAAAAAACTAGCACGCATCAGTTCGCACATTCTATAGTTTTGCAATTAGTCCCGTTTCCTTAGAAATACCTTTCTTTCCTTTACGGACTCTAAAAGGCCGTAAGGTTACTGCTGTCAATCCTGTCGAGCATAGTGCTAAGAACTTTGGAACTTTGCTTTGAGCATCGAAATGACGACAATCACACAGAAGGTGTGCCATCGCCCACAAACTTCACAATCTGGATTTGTGGCCATTCCGATGAGGTAAAAGTCTGCATTGATAAAAGCTTCTCCAAGCCATAGGAGACAGATGAGAGTTACTTCCCGTCGTCGTAAACCATTTGGAAGGTGAAGCTTCAGATCAGGATTCAGGGGACAAAGGCGCTGGCTTTTTAAGTCTGCCAAATTGCATTGGGCCAGCGTTAGCTCGCGAGCAAGCGGAGCTTTCCCGCTGCGTCTGTTCTTGACAACGGGATAGCGACGCAATCGGCACTGGCATGTGAAGATACAATGGCTGAGTCTGCTTGCACGTTCCCAAGGTTACTACAATGACTTGGCAACCATTGAAATGCGATGTAGTGTCCTTTCTGAACTGCCCGATGGCAAATTTCACGTGTGTCCTTGACAAGTTGTTCGTGAGGTCCATGGCCTACTGCAGAGAGCAATCTCTGGAGGCTGGCCTTGGAATAGCAGATGGACCATTTCTGGAGCGTTTCCTGACCGATCAACTGAATTGCTGCACCCATAGCTGCAAGACTGGGAGCCATCGTTGATGTCAAGGGCGATGTTTTAAATTTTAGGACTGTAGATTTTGCTGGGACAAATACTGCAGCTGCTGAACTGGAGTGCATGACCGGCCCATCGGTGTAAACATGTGCGCGGTCGCTGTGGACCTCGCGTAATAGCAATAATGCTGCCTGATTTAATGCTGCTGACGGAATTTGTGGCTTTTTCTTGAAGCCTGTGTACGTTACATCCAGGTCTCACTGGGTGAATCCCTTCGTGTTCCATTAGGATGTACTGAGTGACTTCAGGATTTTCGCTGCAGCATACACATGCCTCATCTTGTTGCGAATATTTGCTCCGGTACGTTTTTGCCGTTAGGCAACCAGCTCGAACCACAAACATCAAGGCGCTGCCCTTTGTGTTTTCTTACAGATTTTCCCTTCTAATTTCTTTCTTCCCATTCTTGTAAATCTCCATGGTCATTTTTTGTTTCACCTGCGTTGACTGCAGTTATATCTACATTGGCAAGACAAGTTTTTAAGGCTTGCAACTTTCGCCAAGTACAGATGTAGCTGAACTGGAAGCTGAAGGAGCACACGTGTCCCGTTGATAAAAGGCTAATAGATTATGAAGTCTATACCTCCCTTAAAAGGTCCAACTAACTTCTGATTGAGCGCACTCCCATAACCCTGTACTCTCATTTCCCCACCATTTCCACCATATATGACAACATACAAATAGTCAAGGAAGGAGGCTTTAACCAAAACAAATGAAGCATTACAATAACTCAGAGGTTATGAACCGCCGGCTGTCCAGTGCTCTCGCCGAGCATCCGCACGAGTGCAATCCCAAGGTCGACCTTTACAACGCATAGGTTATCACACAAAGATAAGTGTACCAAAGATACTTCTGCTCGAATTATTAAAGTTAAACTGGCGACGCCACCGCGTGCGCGTCGACGCACGTTGCACGTTCAAGCGAAAACTCTGACTGTAGAGGACCGGACGGGACATATTCTCGTTTCATTTTTTCTTCTAGACGGGCTCAGAAGTGCTGCAGCTTCAAGACATCGTTAGAACTCAGCCATCTCCAAGAAAGTCCAAAGAAACGGCTGCCGCGAACATGTAACATTCCCTCCCGTTTGCACGAAGGACCACTTATCGGCGAAACGAGAAGACTCGTAGCTGTTACGCGCGTGCGCGTGAGATAGAGCGTAATAGATATATCCGACGCGGTGTCCGCCAAGATTGCCTCGGTCAGACAACTCAGCTATCTGCGGTTTGATGTCGCGCCTTCCAACGGTAAGAAAAGGCCAGAAACTAAATAGACACGGATGTAGGAGCAAAGCTCTCTAACCCCGATGCCGTGATGATTGTTTGTTCCCTGAATGGCCGCGCGCCGCTATTTTGGCGCGTTTGGCTGACGTACACGGGCGCACGGAGCCGCCGGTGGATTCGAGATATTCGTAGGATTACGTTTCTCTTGATCGACGTTCAATACACGGTGAAGAGGGGGAAAGAGTTGGGGGCAAGGGAAACGAGGGGGCGATACAGGCGGCGGTCGAAGGTATCAGGCCCAGAACGAGACTAGGGGGTCAAGCACTGTCAGATCCGTCGGTGGGCGGTTAGCTTCCCGGTTTGTCCGGTGGTACTTATAGACAGTCCTGCTGCCAAATCAAACAATAATAAAAGCCTTCTACATATCCCTTCCGCCGAAAGCCGGCGGTCCCTTCTAGGCCGGCCGCTTCCATCTTAGCAAATGATGCTTCCAAGGTGCTTCCGCTCAAGCGGCTTTGGCCCTTAGCTTATTTTATTCGTCGTCCAGCTGTCCTGTTCCGGAGAAACCCTCATGGTGCCTCTCTGGGCCTCCGCACAGCAGCGCGTATGGCGCGCAACGATGCGCGCTCTCTGTTATTAAAACTGTGCACCGTTATAGAAGCTGGAGTTCGTGGCGAATTGTGGATAAATGTGTAGATGGCATACAGGGTTTGCCTTTGTTTTCTATTTCTTTGGCTTGCTCTTACCAGATCATATTTACGGCGCTTGTATTTTATCACCGAGCTTGTCATAAAAGAACTCCAGTATCAGTCAATTTCTCCTTAATATGGCTGTTCTTGCTAGCGATGGTAATGGAGCTGCTTCCAGTTATTAGCCTTCCGGTCAGCGCCAGCGGTAGCTCCGCGTAAGCACCACTCATAGGTTCTCGTATGAGACAGCGTGGCATGAATACATGCACCAGAGCTGTTTTCTCAAACCACAAACGAACCTGAGCCTCGACTATTGGCCATAGTCAGCAGAAGATATCAGATATGCGTACAATGAAACAGTGTAAAGACACAATCATGTGAAAAGACGCACTCCTTAAAGCGCTACTTGTTGAATGTCATGTTGGTTGACTAGTGACGCTTCAGTTTGCCCGTATCCATATTCTGAACTAAATCAGCGCGTCAGTATGTCGAATGTGCCATGAATGGACAGTATTATATGCTTACTTATGTGCCTACATGTACCGCTGTCTGGTAGACGAGGCGCCTCAAAGGTAGATGTAAGCTGTACCCCTCGTATAGGCTCGAAAGATGAGCTAGTTATAATAGCTCAGGCGGTAACACTAAAAGGACACTTCATACGTATTTTTCGTGTTTTCGACGTTTTCCACACTGATTTCAAATAGACTCTGGCAAGTTCTCCTAATTAGATCCATAAGATTCAGTGCTAGAGAGCAGGCTGCTTCGTATTTCCTGATGTAACTTCGTAGTGCCGAAAAAAAAAAGGAAGCGAGAGAAGGGAAATGGCATACACAAGCGCCAAGTTCCAACTAAAGGTTCATTTCTGATACAATGCCATTTTTGCCCGAAGAGCAAGGCGCATGAACCATATTACAATCTCATAAAGGGTGAAAGAAAACGAAACGATAAAGAAACTAAGAAGGACAACCGCACTTTATGATGAAGGGAAAAGAAAACCTAAAAGAAGTAACCAGCCAGAATCTGTTTGTCAGCCGTCACCTGCGCATGTGACTCCTGGAGGTAGCACCATTCCTTGCTTTACTCTATTAGATTACACGAGAAGCATTGCACTCGCTCGCTGCTTCCGTACCTTCTTCGCAGCTGCACGGTTTTCTAGGGGCGCCGTACAAGTTCGGGGAGGGCCCGCGGTGGCTTCGAACGGGCTGGCGCGATATATAGATAGCAGCCGACAAATAAACCGCTGGTAAGCTTCCCCCACCACCACCTCGCGTTCGCCGCAGGGCGCGTGCAGGCCGGCGGCACCGATCGACACGTTGGCCTCCTTTTTGACAGCTACGCGCGCAGAAAACCGATCCTCGGTGACCGCCGGAGCGCCATGACGTTGTCTTATTTCGAGCCCTGCCCCGTGTGCGGTCGGCGCACCTTCCTCCGCGTGCTGCGTGCATACGTCAGCCTCGCGCTCGCGGGCTGCTCGTTGCGCTCTGGCTCGACGAGGTGGCACCGCGGCGATCCGCCGCTTGCGCCTCCCGCAGTTCGCAAAAGTTGTTCGTTTCCTAATGGGTCTGGATCTGTGGTAAGATACCTAGCAAAGACCCGTGAGCAAGGAAGGTGCATTTGTCCTAAAAGTCAGCCGAGGGTCGCGTCGATAAATGCAGCACAGCTTTAGTAGCGCGGGCTATGGCATGTGCAGTCAAAATGAGAAATGGCAGAGCAAGAAAACTTGTAGTGGAGAGTTGGTAAGTTAGGACTGAAGCTCGGGGGAAGCTCGCATATGTATTAACAGAAACGGCATTCAATATATGTGAACGATTCATTCAGTACGTGAGTGAGTGAATCACTCAAAATATATGCATTTCTACGGATGCATACAACTCATTTTAAGAATACCGGTCGTATGTGAAACGAAATGTCTTATTTTACAGTTTTCTTATTACCGGTCCCGTCAAGTAGCTGGCGGCTCACAGATATAACGCCGGCGATACAATGACAGCGACGAAGCGACAACGTGCGAACGCCAGAGCATGCACAGGCGCATTAATTTCGTGGCGTGTGGTGGGCCATGCTAAAGCTAACGAGACAGAGGGGGGCTCACAGGAAGATGGAAAAGTTCAAAGGATCAACCATTGTAGAACAAGAAATGTCGCTGGAGATAACGTTTTGGCAAGGGGATTTGTATTGGCGAAGGCGTGTCTTCGCCAGTTCCCTTGTAGAAACGTTAGATCCAGAGACATCTTGTTCGACCATCGTTGATACGATCACCGGGTATTTGATAAACAGGTTCCGGGGGCTCTGAGATGGCGGTCGAAGGAAGGAAGGGCTGAGTAAACAGGAAGAAAGCTTCGTCGGTTGCCGCTGCCGGCGTCAACATGTAGCCCGTACCACGAGCACCACGCCGAGTAGCCGCCAGGAGTGGCGTTACGTGGTTGTTTTAGTCGGTAACAAGTGCGGCGCCCGTACGTATGAGTGAAGGACGCACCGCCTTAGATCAAGAGCTGCTTAGCAAGACATTTGAACCCGACCGGGGCAGCCACATTCCCATGGGGGGCACTCGTGTAAAAAACGCTCGTGTAGCGCGCATTGGGTGTACCTCCAAGAACCTTGGGTGGTCAAAATTATTTCGGCTATTTTTTCTCCTCGTGAGCAATGTCTCCTTTTTATGTTTGAGCGGGTTACCATGCGGTGTATGGTGACAACTGAATGAAAGGGCACACACCCTTATCCAGTAATAGTTGTAGCAATGGGTTACGGCTGATGAGGGAAATAACCAAGACAAAAATTACACTTAAAACGGGAACGGAGAACTTGTCTGTTGCATGATTTTTAATGCGTTAGCATTAGGAGCTTCAAAGTGAAAAAAAAAAAAAAGAGTTTGTGTATGTGAAGTGTTGGAAGCCGGTCACGTGGTAGAGGTAAAGAGGGGGATGGGAAAGCTCAGGAGTGCGTATACATATATAGCGCTACTGACGGCTGTCGGCCCCGGACCCCCGTCAGCTCCACCTCGAAGAGGCGGGACGTATATGCCAAGTGAGCTCCTGAACAACAATTTGCAATTTGGTGAAAGTGGTTAATCATGGATAATGATCTCAAAGAGGTGCGACATAATGCTCACGCATTTCTCGCTCATTTGCCGCTAAATCTCCACTCATTTTCTTTAATACCTGTAAGCTATGCAAAACCAACTAGCCCACCCGTTAATCCTTAATAGCTTATTAAAACTATTTCATTATAGAATGCGTATAACTCAGTTTCCGTGAAAGCATAACCAAAGTAAATGTATACGTAGTAGCGAAGCTTTCATAGAAGCCCATGCATTCAGATAATGGCGCTTCGCGGTTTATGGGGCTTTGCGCCATCTATGTGAGGGGGGGGGGACACCTCCGGAAAAAAAAATGAAGTGGAAGCGACGCCATATTCGGTAAGAAAGACAGCAACGCCCTTTTTGTTATTGTCTCAATTTATCTTTTCATTATTATTATTATTTTATTTTATTTTTTGCAGTTATGATTAGGGTGATATTTTTCAACATCGTACGACTCGGACACGAGTCCGCTGTGGATTAGGCATTGTAGACTGCCATGGGAATGGGTGCTTTAGGTCGATGACGGCTTTTTAACTCAATCTAATTTAGGCATACTGCCGTTCCGCATTGGTTTCACTGCGAGAATTAGTATTCGGCGTGTTCGTGACCATGTCATTACCTTGGCCCTCAATTCATTTTTATTTCGCAGCCGGCTAAGCACACGCGGCCATGTACCATATGTTTTTTGCATTACTTCCCCCTTTGTCAGGTATGTAAGGGACTCTACAGGCTTCTTCTACATAGCTAGTGAGTTCGCGTTGAAACAAAAGTATTCCTATTTATGCCCAAATTTCATACAATACTTCAGTTTTATTGGCTAAAACCATAAAACAAGAATTGTGCAGTGTGGCATGGCGTCCACACACCAGCTGTGGCAAGGAAAAAAGAACGCCCTTGAGCACTATGAGTTTCCAAAAAGCTTTCGCATAACAATCATGATGCGCGACAAACATTGATGCAAAACTGCCTCCATACTAGAGTGACTAGAGAACACCCTTAATGACCTCACGGGAGCGTAGACCACACGGCGTGTCAGCTGCCTTGTAGTACGAAGGGCGGTGGAATCGGCCACATTGCGCGCGAGCGTGGAAGGCGACTTCAGGTTGGGACGTATTCTGCTGCGCTGTTCTCATCAGGAGTGCCCCTCGCCGCTAAGAGGCCGCTGACACGTCGTCCGTTCAACGCTCGCTCGATATTATTAAAACATTGCAAGGGTGCACATATCGTATCTTCCTGTATCAATCGCTATATAACTACAGCTCCTGCTCAAACCAGAAAAGTTGATTGTTGCCTCGCATATCTGTCACAATTATATACCCTTTTATATGTTTTCATCTGCAAGCAGACTATGAATATTTAGATGTATGTTTAGGGTCAACGTATATTCCCGTTGACATAGCTAGTCTAAGAGCTTTTCAAAAAGAAAAGATGTGTGTTGTGTTACGAACTTAAAGGAATCCATATTCCGCCCTTTTTCGCAGGAAAGGTGCGCGCGCGCGAACCTCGACGCCTGTATAACTTCCTATCTGCATACCGCGCTACCCGCTCTGGGTACGAAAATGTTGTAGTGTAAAGTGACAAGGACGCATAGACGTACCTCTGGCGTGCTCTGAGTAACCTCAGGCGCTCCTCAGGTTGGTCACAGTAGTCGCACGATGACCACGCTGAAGCGGACAACACTCGTTCGGCATTCCTTATTCAGCCGTTCCGGTAAAAACTTCTCGCTACACACCTTAACTCACGATGTAACACCATCTCAGAAACAACGAGTCAAGCTGCTACGTAAAATTCGCACCACCGGAATTCATAAATCAGATCGAATAGAAATGCATCAAAACATTTAAGGGGGGGGGGGGGGGGGCGTATCGTAGCCGGCGAACACTTTATACGAGGGCGTTTTCCCACAACGGCGGGAACGCCCCCCTTTTCTTCCAGGGGCGCTAGTAAGAATACATGTTATGAATATCAAAATAACAAAGGCAATCGTCTTTTCTATGCGCATCACATTTATTTAAACCTAATTACGGATTACACTTTGTTTGAATAAAATAAAGTTTGTCATGTTTTATTTCACCGCTTCACTTTAAGGCTCTTCTGTTTTGGACATTCCGCCATTTTCTTCGAGGCTTGACGTAGGCGCGACGTTTACAAAATGGGGCTAATGATCCCGATTAGCTTTCGTAACGCGACCCAAATTGACGTTTCGCCTAAGAAACTGTAATGTAGACACTGAACCTAACGTTCTTGATAAAGCAAAACACTTTTCCTCCTCAGTAAAAATAAAGCAGCGAGCTCAAAGCGCACGACTATTCCGTCGAAGACGCTTCTCGCTTCCGTCGTCGACTGCATACAAGCCGTCGTCTGTTTAATTGGATGGAATGCGTGTCCCCGGGAAACGGATTGAGTCATCGTATATTAGCGCCTCCGCGCTTGTTTTCAACCTTGAGACAACATGCGCTACCTACCAGTACTATCCGCATGAAATGAAACGCGAACAGCGGAGAGCCTAACTGAAGGTATAGTGCGAACCGTCCAGCATCATCATCGGCAGGCGCGCTCATCCGGTTTGAACGCACCTCGCGATCATGCTCCCCATTTTCGTTTCTGTTCTGGCTCTCTTTCATTCGAAAGCAATAAAAGAACTATCAAAGCAAACAAGCTAAAAATATAACAGTGTAGTGCGAGCAGTATTGCCCAGTGCGGCAAACCGTATGTGCTGTATATCGGCGTCAAATGAGACGCGAACAGAGGTGCGCGTAGCACAGTTTGCGCGGTCATCATTACTGCTCTGTCATGTTTTCTCGCTTTCCAATAAAAGCGAACCGGAACAGAAAAGAAAATATCGCAGTTTAGATAGTTTTCACGCGGCGGCATGGACGCAACTCTCACTGTGCTAGTACCCAAACATGGCGGCCCCGATAACGTGAGTGCATTGCATTATCCCGCGCGCATGTTTTGCTTATTGACCGTGACTGTTTTTCACCCGTTTATCACTGTTATCGCTTCGCCGCTCGGCACAAGATGGCCCATCGTCCTGTCATGCTGTCACGTTTCTTGGTTACACTTCTTGTCGACGTGCTAGTACCCAAAGGTGGCGGCCGCGATAACGTCTGTGCAAAATATCTATAGAGAGAACACCATCACGCAGGGCAGTCAAACCGGTAATGTGCGCCTGTCAACGGTGACGACTGGATGGCACGCACTTTACCTTCATTTAGGCAATCCGCTGTTCCCGTTTCACTTGACGCCGATAGTAAGTTCTAGGCCGCGCTATCGCTCTCTCGAGAAACCCAAGTGACTAAGCCCGACTGGTAAGGCTGAGAAGCAAACGCCGGCGCTGCCATCTTTCTCTTGTTCACTTCGCTACTAACTCGCTCCGCGTGAGAAAACTTCAACCCGCCACCTCGCGTACATCTCTTTGTATAAGTTACAAAATTCACGCAGAAACTCCTCTGGTAGTTGTCTAAGTATGCGAAAGCTTTGTGCCACTTGCTCATCTCCACGCAGCCCGGTGTCATTATCAATGCTGTGGAACTTGATCCGACCGGCATAAACCCTTATCAACCCTCATCGGTCGTTCGCTTGCAATGTTCGATAGCGAACATGGTAAGGCAGGTTTAATTAAGATAGAGTTCATTGGCGCTAATTAATGTGAAGATAACTAGCCACACCTGCTCAAGATGTAGTTAATTAATGCACTCGAACCCTCGACCTTTGGTGGCAGTCTAACCCACAATCTTTGGCGTTAATTAAGGTGAATGAAGGTTAATTTACCGAAGCTTTTGCAAAACCACCACTACATTTGCGGAGAGGGCTGTGCAATGCTCTATTGATAGTTCGGATGCTTGTTCTGATCTTGTTCTTTTTTTAAATGCATGCTGTTATGTCTGTTGTATGGGTGATTTCAATGAATGTATGCACTCTCCTCTTCCCTTTGCTGAGCGCTTGTAGCGCCTGGCTTACATGAGCATTAGCCATCGCATTTTTCAACCTCAAGAGCAACGACCTCGATGGTTCAAATAAATGTTTTCTCTCTCTCTCTTTCTCTTTCTGCCACTTGCTTGCGCGGGCATAAGAAGGAAGGAAGGAAAGAGAAAAGTCGAAGGCAGGGAGGTTAAACAGAATAACGTCCGGTTGGCTACCCTACACCGGGGGAATGGGAAAGGGGAAAACAAAGATCACAGGGAGAGAGAGGAGGGAAGGAAAGAAGGAAATTGCGGCGAGTTCGCTGGCGCGTGTGGTCTTACAGAAATCGCGTTAATAGTCACAGATGGTCGCACAAACCCGTCGTCCTTAAGAAACACAAAAGCGCCTTCACCGCTTTATGGGCCGACGGGCGATGGGGGCGGTGTTCTAGCAGCACCTGCACAGAAAGCGGCCGATTGTCCAGTTTTTGGAAAGCTTTGGCAAGTTCTTGTCTCTCTGAGGCATATCTTGGACAGTGGCACAGCAGGTGGTCGATGTTTTCTTCGGTGCCACAGACCTCGCAAGCTGCACTGTCAGTCATTCCAATTAATGTAGAGTATGCCTTTGTGAAGGCCACTCCTAACCAAAGGCGGCAGAGAAGCGCAGCTTCACGTCGAGGAAGACCGAGTGGAGGTCGGAGTTGCAGGGAGGGGTTTAGTCGATGCAGTCGCGTGAGTCGTAAGTTTGGAGAGTTCCACTCGGTCACTGTGAGACTGCGTGCCAGGTGTCGAAGCTGCTTTGCAGCGTCAGTCCTCGAAAGCGGAATTGAAACGCTGTGCTCTCCTTGCGCGGGCATAAGAGATTGCTTAAGGGGGTATGGGCCATTCATTGTCTAACGTGATGGACAAATTTCTCGTTGGGTAGGCATAAAAATGCTTACACATTTAAAAGCCGCCGTTGTCATAACTTCTGGTGATTCCAAAAGTCATTAGGCTTGAATAAAATACAAACGCAGCAGGGAAAAGGGCAATAAGTTGCTGAAGGTTTGTAATGTTCAGCCAATATTATTTCAAATAGAGGTGTCTAAAAAATCGTCGGCCCTTCCACTCAGTAAAAATGGATGATAAGCGAAGCTTGCCGCTTTGTATACCTAACAGTCCCCTCTGTCATGAACTTTGTTTACTTGAATGTGCGCTTGTGATTAACGAGATGTGCATTGTGTGGATACTGGCGACATCAATGAAGACAAGTTGTCAGTGAAACACATGTTTATTGTACATCGGTAATTCTAGCGGTCATTTTTTTTTTTGCAAGTGAGCAGAGCAGACTTGTGGTCGCTGCAGTATACTGCAAGACATACTGCTAGATACTGCAAGGAGTTCGTTCGACTCGATGTCACACATGTCGTTTGCAAGTGTCAAATCTACACACGTATGCGTTATAGTAGTGGGTACGATCACCCGAGTGCACCACCGAAGCGAGAAGCGTTCAAACATGAATGTAATCAGCCACTGTCCTTGCTTTGTTGGCAGTGAAACACATGTTTATTGAACATCGGAAAGTTCACCGGTCCAATTTTTCGCAAGTGAGCAGAGTAGCCTTGTGATCGCTGTGGTATACTGCAAAGGGTTCGGTCATCTCGATATTACACATGTCGTTTGCAAATGACAAATCTATACACGTACGTCTGATAGTAGTGGACGTTCACCTGAGTGCAACACCGAAGCGGGAAGCAAGCCAGAAGCGAGAAGCGTTCGAACATGAATGTAATCAGCCACTGTCGATCTGATTTGGAAACGTCCACGTTGAAGTCTTGTAACCTCTGCTTTACGGGCGTGTGAGCCATGGCTGTTTTTGCTTGCTCACGGGGGTACGATCCATTGGATTTTTCGCGAACAGATATGGACGTTGAGGCTGGACTTAGACAAGCTTCGCTTGTAAAAAGTCGCAATTTTGCTTCAAAGGCGAAGCTTCGATTGTGTTAGCAAATTAGTAGGCAGCTATATGAAGTAAGGATAGTAGTTTTATCGGCCGTTTGAACTTGTAAACATGGGCACACTAATTAACAAACATGGTGCCACGCGCGCACAAGGAAACCTGAATACATCTCATCCGATGACCGCGGTAACTCTCTGTCAGAACGCTGGAGTGAGGAAGCTTGGCAGCAGTAGCGAGTGAATTGACATCCGTGCTGCGTCTCGCATCATGCAACGCGAAGCCGCGAAAACGTAGCACGCTCCGTCGCAGATGGCTTTCAAGATAGCGTGGCCCGGACAGGCGCACACAGCTTCACAGCAGCCGTAGCAGTAGAACGCGCGCCCCTTCCCCCCCTTTCTTCCGGAGTGGTGCGCTCGACGGAAGATGGCGCGCTTTCTCCCCACTTCCCTCTTTTCGTGCGGGATATTGAGCCGCCATCACCGGCTAGCCCTCGCACTCTTTCACTCGCACGTACAGCATAAGGCGCACGGCGACTATTTTATCGCCTTGAACTTTAGAGAGAACCTCCCAGCGACGGAGACAGCGACGCCAGAAATGCGCTTGGAGTGTTCATATAATTTCTATCGTAATAAAAAAATGGTGGCCCAAAACACAAATGCCAACACCAGCTGAAGGTGACGCGAATTCTGTGAGCAAGCGTTATAAATAAAAAAAATTTCATGGCCTCAAATGGCGGGGGAACTGCGGCGATAGGCATCCCTCTCAGCCGCCATTGCATATGGCCGCTCATTGGCATAATTCACGTGCCTCGTCGCGGCACAAAATATAGCGCAAAATCTATGCAATCCAGCCCAGCGCAGCGTCAAACTCACGTTTACGAAACGGCCCTTCCTGTGACGCTCCTGGCGGCATATTCCTTCACCTAATCAGAAAGCTGACATGGGGGCCATCTTGGACCACGACCACATATTCGCTAAAATGCAGATGAGTTGCATGGTCTTCTGCACGCAACTGCTCACTTTCTTGTTGAAGCGCTAATGTCGCAATATAGCTGCCAAGGACCAGAAAAAGTATCAAGTCTATAAAATTTGCAGCTTCACATCACGTTTCGCCATCTTAATGAAAACGCAAAATTACAATTTAGCAAAACTTCCGCTTCCCAGTACAAGCTTTAAGGCACGTGACCTCTTGACAGCCAATCAGAGAGTTAACACGCCGGATAATGGCGGCCGTGCAGCCACCATGTCTGTGGAGAATGGCATAGAGTGTCATAGAGTAATTACTAGAGGGAACTCTGACGCTTGTGTGCCTACGGGAGCTACAGTGGGAGCGGTTGAGCCAGCATAGGAATTGTGAGAAGTACATGGATTTGCCTAAACTTCTTCCTTCTACCTTCAAACGGCTTTGTGACTTTGTAAACTGGTTATTTTCAACAATATGCTGCACACAATGAATAATTAAATTAACATTATTAAAGTTGTTCGAAGGCAGGATTCGAACAGAGAACGTCTAGCACAGATGGTCGATATTGAAACCATTACGCCACGGAGGCTTCTTTTTTTTCTTTATTACCTTGCTTGACACAGAGTTTATGAGCTCAGAAGAACGGAATAACAACGTCATAGTACGGAAAACCGTCAGCTGTTTGCTGACTACAAGCCATCAGTATTTCGGCATGTGCAACAACATCTCCAATCTTGGAACCTACTCCGGTACATATGTCTGCACCTTCTGCACTTCGACAAAATGAGACGGAGATTCGCAAAAATACTCGCGAACTGGTCTGACGTCGATATCTGCGTTGTGTACAGCAGCCCGAGTTCGCCATATACTGTACTGGCCCAGGAGCATAACCAGATCAAAAGGCACACCATCGTCGTTTTCGACCGTGAGATAACGGATTCCATCCGGACTTAATGGCAACTCTTTTTTGAAGTTATCTGTAAAATGTCCCAGGATAACACCCCACCCAGCAATCTAAAAATACATGCTCAATTTTCTTTAGTTTCTTGCATAATGAACAATGATTACCCCTCGGAACAAGTAAACCCCTACCTTCTAACCACGTTTTAACGGGTAAGGTTCCTGCGCGCAGCTTAAAAAAAAAAGGTTTTAACCCCTGGCGCAACGAGCATCTTTTTAACGCGTTTCAAAACATATTTTCCTTTGTCTGCACAGTATAATTCACGATACAATGGCACAGGAAATAACACATCAACAAGGTCTTTGTACAGTTTTTGACGTGACACCTCGGTCAAATATTGCAAAGCAAAACGCACGAAGCGGAAAGATGACACCACTTCTTTTACATATCCCCATACAGGTCCTTGCTGACACACCAAAGACACAACAAATTCCGGTAGGACATTTCCCATCCTCAGTTGAATCATAGTTCTGAGAAATGTGTCGTGTACATCTCTGAGAAAAGCAAACCGACTGACGAGCTGTCTTACATACAGATGAATTAAACAAAGCCCACCTTCACTCCCTCTTTTTTAAACAGATTTTTTCGGATCGTTTTTTCCCATACAGAGCTCCGAATAAAGACCGCGAACACTCTGTGCATTTCTTGTACATTTAACCTGCTGCAATGCAAAACTTCCATTGCACCATAGCTCGCTTACGAGAAATAAGTTGCAAGTCGTGGCCCGTGCGAAAATCTACTTATCTCAACCTTTCCACTTTTGTGCATTTTCACGTTACACCTCCGTTTGTTTTTTCCAATAGAGCTCGTTGTCACAGTAGTACTGCAGGGGCGCTTCTAAGTACGTTGTCGGTGTTTCTTGCCATATAATGTGCAAAAACATCCTTGGTGCGACGTCCCATTCCCCATTCCAAAACCCAAGGCACTTGTCCCGGTTTACTGCACTACCACTTGCTTGACGAAAACTTTTTACAGCATCGACAGTATGCATTACACTTTCATGATAAACACAGAAAACTGCCGTGTCATCAGCGTAAGCAAGATGGCTTATCTCGGCTTGATGTAAGTGAAATCCTCGGGTCGAGTTGTTCCTAATTACACTTTGACAAAAAGGTTCTATATATACACAAAAAGGAAGTGGTGATAATGGGCACCCTTGTTTGACTGAGCGCTGCACTGGTATGTGCTGACCTACTGGTTTGTTTATTATCAACCTCGTCGTACATCCGGCGTAAGCCATCCGCACACCTTCGCTGATCTCATTGCCTGCAGTCACATATTCAAGTATATATAGAAGCAAATCGTGCGGCACGCGGTAGAATGTCTTCTCAAGGTCAATTTTCAGCATGGCGGCACTGAGTTGCATTGTGTCACTACATTCAAGGATTGATCGTGCTATGTGTATATTTGTCATAATTGTCGTTCCTTTTATTCCGCAAGTTTGATGTGGTCTGACTAAATCTTTCATTACTGTGTGCAACGTACCTGTTAGCTAATACTTTAACATTTTATAGTCTATGTTTGTCACGGTAGGAGATCTGACGTACGAGAGAGTGCCTATTGGCAGTGCAGGCCCACCGCAGGGATCGGTTCTATTGCCTATGCTCTTTAACCTTGCTCTGATTGGTCTTCCTAGCAAATTAAAAGAATCAAAGAACTTAACCACACAATCTATGCAGATGACATCACGCTATGGATAAACGATGGCAGTGGTGGATCAATTGAACGTAGACTACAAGAAGCTATTGAAACAGTCGAGGAATACCTAGAGGGCACCGGTCTAACATGCTCGGCCGAAAAATCCGAGCTGTTGCTGTACAGACCAACGCTAAAGGGGAGACCTCCCAAGAACTAGAACACACAAACCTACAAAGACATACAGCTCATGACCCAAGATGGACAACCCATACCCAAAGTCGAGGAGATAATTGTATTGGGAATGGTCATAGAAGCCAAGGGCACCAACGGAGAAACTATTTGCAAAATCGAAGCCAAAGTTTCTCAGACGATGCGATTGATCAAGAGAATAACCAACAAGCACGAGTGAATGAAAGAAGCAAGCATCATTAGAATCATTCAGGCGTTCGTCATAAGTCAGATCACGTATGTGGCGGCATATTACAGATTGGGTGCCGCAGGAAAGAAGAAGCTAGACGGCCTGATTAGGAAGATATATAAATAAGCAATTGGACTCATGCTAAGCACGAGCACGGCGAAACTCCTAGAGCTGGGACTGCCCAACACGCTAGAGGAGCTAATAGAAGCGCAACGTATAGCGCAATACGAACGCCTCTCTAAGACGATGGCTGGCAGGCACATCCTAGATAAATTAGGAATCCGCGACCACACACAACACCGAGACAAACGGGACATACTCAAGGAAATAAGGGCCAAACTCACGGTACACCCCTTACCTAAGTATATGCATCTTGTACACCACGAGGGCAGGAGAAAAAGCTGGGCAAAGAACATGGCGAAGAACTAGGGAAGGAACAAGGATGCGGTCTTTGTAGACGCTGCACGTTACAAACACAAACGCAGCTTTGTCACAGCCGTACTTAACCACAACAGACAAGCTGCTCAAGCTTGACTATAAACATGCCATGCATATATAGAAACGGCGAAGAAAGCGGCTATAGCGTTATCCATAGCACAAACCAACGCATACTATACAATCAGCAATTCCCAGACGGCAGTACGCAACTTCGTGAACGGCCGAATCTCAGCTGAGGCGCTAAACATACTGAGAAAAGGCAAACCAGCAAGGGAAGATAGATGCGTCCAAATCCCATAGATACTAGCCCACACCACCAACGGGAGAGGACAACCCTAACGCGGCGGCACACAACGCAGCTCGAGGACCGACTTTCCAACCTGCGACGAACGTAGACCCCTCGGCAGGGCCCTACGAAGTATGGGAATGGAAAGACAGAATGACCAGGTTCAACGACATCACCAACCATTACAAGATGCAAAGATCCTAGTAGATGCAAATATCCACTAGTAGAACCCTGGGAGTGTTAGTCAGCTCCACCACTCACCGCCGCTAAGGTCTGCGAGTGGTAGCGCTGGCTAACCCTTCCAGGGTTCTACTGGGGAACATAAATACCCAAGAAAATGGATGGGGAAACGGCGCCGCGGTAGCTCAATTGGCAGAGCATCGCACGCTAAATGCAAAGGTTGTGGGATCGTTTTCCACCTGCGGCAAGTTGTTCTTTCATCCACTTTCATTTCCGTTAATTTATCGTTTCTTTATTTCATTTATTAAGCACAAGTAATTTCCCCTATGTTGTCCTTGGTGTCACTGTTTGTTGGCTTCTGATGATATGACTAATAAAAATCGCGCCCCTCGGTTAACCCCCTTTCTTTTTCTTCATGTTTAGCAGCCACACGTGCGACATTTCGTATGCACCAAATCCACCTACCTGCTGAATTCCTCCAGCATCCTTCAAGGGCTTCCGGAAGTCGTCGATTCTATACGGGCGTCCAGTGACGTCGCAGTGCAGTACAACTGCGCGCCTTTGCCCTTCACCTGTTGGTAACGGAGGCAAGGTGACACGGTAATGCTTGTTCAATGCATAGCACGGGGCACCACGGCCAACATCGGCCGCTTTCGCAGCTGTCGAGGAGCCGTCCACTCTGCGTCCGTGCCGCACGGCGTCCAGAAGCAGAATCATTACGCCACGGACGCATGTATCGGCAAGTGACGTATAACGCCCTTATGAATTTATGGCAAGCAAGCCAGTGACTTGAGACGCTTAGCGCGTTTCGATTTGGCCAGCTCGACAAGCTGAACCGTTGTAATTAGTAGGGCCTTTTTTTTTTTTTACGTGCACCTCGTGCAGGTTCGTATAGATGAGTGTAATGCCAGGCAGAGGCTATGACGTCGTGTGCTGCACGTGGCTCGCTGGGTTGTAGCCAATCGGAGCAGACAGCGCGTCGTCTTCTGCATCAGCAGACGAAAAGTGTCAGACTCCGCACTTCGCCTGACTTCGCACCTACTGGTTGTGTATACGCATCTCGCCTGAAACTGAACGCCAATGTACGAGTTTCCTTCCATAAACAAATATAGACAAACTGCAGTGAAATATATCGCGAATGCGCCGTGCATGAACACAACTTCTCAATGCGTATAATACAGCGCGGAATCTGAAACAGCCCCCCATCATCTGTGAGTAAGATAATTTTATGTTCGTGGAAAATTAGCTCACCTTTGTGACACATGGTCATGCCAGCGCGTCACTACTGTTTTTGCAGCGAATATTAAAGCGAAAGCTTTACTCGCCGCGAACTTGCGATTTAGCCGTGGCCGTGCTCCGAGGAGGCATATGACGTCACACCGCGTTATTCGTTGCACCGCGTTCCTCGTCGTTGCGTTCGCCTCCGCTCGCTTCGCCAGCTGCATCACATGCCTAATAACATGTCGGAGGATTGAAAAGGAGAGCTCGCGTGCGCCGCAACCACAGTTGAGGCGGCAGTATGGACGGCAACAATTCTGATGAGCAGGAGGAGGGCTGGAATCGACATCGGAAAGAGATGAAGAGGAAACGAATCACCCAGGGAACAGACGAACAGCGCGCCGAACGACTGGCTAAACGCCGCAACATAGCTAGACAACCAGACTAACCTGGACTTGCAATCAAGATTAACCAAGACTAACCATGCTATGCCTTAGCTTTCGATACGTATATCCTGCATAACCGAGCTAAGCCACTGCCAATTTTTCGCTATCGTTGCTCTATCACCGCCGACACTCACAGGCGAAATGGTGCCACGCGTTTCCAACGCCAGCCTGCTTGTTTGTCGTCTGCTGCCTACACTCATTGAAACCACAGTGTAGATGTAGTTTTTATGCTACACTACAGCAATAAAAGATGACTTCGTGCAGGTGGGCGGCGCTACACTTTTCTACACCAAGTAAAAAAAATGGCGACTTCCTACACTAGCTACACTCGTGTAGCCTGTGTAGGTAAAAAAAAAAAAAGCCATATTAGTGACTGTGCATGTTGGCAGCGTCTTCTTCACTTAGAAAAAGTAGAGATTGCTCTGAAATTTGCGACAATGAAGGCATACGAAACGTAATAAATGAATCCACAAGAACGTCTGAATCCACAAGCAAGAAGGTGAGACAAATCCGTGTACTTCCAATCATTCCCATGATGGCTCAACCATTGCAGCACCAGAGTTCCCTCTCGTATATTGTAGGAAACACTGTGTAGGAAAGAACCCCCTAGTTTCACTATAATCCCAACTCGTATAACCTACACAGTTTCATATAATAATTACTACACTTTCATACATGTAGCTTTTCATAAATGGAGTACCTGGATTTGTCTCATCTTCGTGCTTGTAGATACAGACGCCCTTGTGACTTTGTTTATTATACGCTGTATCTGTCTTCATTGTCATATAACTTTCAGAGCAATCTTACTTTTCTAAGTGCCGAAGACTCTGTGAACACGAACAATTGCTATTAATTGAAACAGTTCAGCTTCTCGAGGTAGAAAAATCAAATCGCGCCACGCGTCTCAAGGCACTCGCTTGCCCACGAGGAATTCATAAGAGCGTTATATGCTGCTTGTCGATGCCTACGCAGCAAGTGACTGCTTTTGTACGTGTAATGAAAGTAATCAAGAATTCAATGTCGGCCTTCTGTACTAGAGGTCTCGTGCTCGAATTTTGCCGTCGGAGAATTTTAATAATGTTTGCTTAATTATTCATTATGCAGTACATTGTTGAAAATGAGAAGTTTACAAAACCATGAAGCCGTTTGAAGGCAGAAGGACGAAGTTTAGGCAAATACATGTATTTCCCCCTTGGTACACCTTCCTTTTTGGTAATTCCCTGTATCCTCGCCTCACGCAATACTGCTTCGGGAGCCTGTGAGGTAACTGAATAAAAATTCCCATGCTGGGTCAACCGCTCCCACTGCAGCTCGCGTAGACACTAGCGCCAGAGTTCCCTGTAGTAATTATTGTATGAAACTCTATGACATAACCGCTCTTCTTGATGCCGCTCACAATTGGCTCTGGACCACTTATCATCCATAGCTTCGCGACCATGTGAACTGACATTGGCATAACTCTCAGTACGTATCTCCCGTTTCAGCTATAATGAGATGCCGAAAGCGTTATCACTTTTTAACGCTATACTCGCAGGCAACTTTCTGTGGCTATGAAACGAAAGCTACGAAGGCAAAACGCGCGCAAATGAGAGTGCTTCTGAAAAGAGGCCCGAGCCTTAATCCACGTTAGTTTAGGCTGGGAAAGCGAAAACACAAACACCTTATTAGCAACAGTTAAATAAGACAACACACACCACTGTGTGTCTGGGCAAACGCGAAACCGTCGCACGCGGAAGCAGCGTCGATTGAGCCTCTGTTCCGAGCAACGAAAAGCACTGTCAATCGCTGGCGCCCTACTTGGCGCGCTAACACATGTGCATCAGCCACGAGCCCACAGCTTTCCCTTCATAGCCAGGGAAAGTTGTCCGCGCGTATAGACAGAAATCTTGTTGCGTTTGTCTGTGGCAAAATCTTGCGATAATCGAAGGTGATAACGGTTGCTATATAACTGGTTTAGTGGTGCGATATGATCGACGTGCGTATTTATATATATATATATATATATATACTGTCTGCACTTCACCTACGCGTCATTATCTCTCGTGGCAGCGTGTTTATGCATGACCACCAGCGGCCGCAAGTCCCAAAGGTGGCCCAGCACGA
Source organism: Dermacentor andersoni (assembly GCF_023375885.2). Lineage (NCBI taxonomy): Eukaryota > Metazoa > Arthropoda > Arachnida > Ixodida > Ixodidae > Dermacentor > Dermacentor andersoni. Next base: position 15,792,601 of record NC_092819.1, read on the forward strand.
AGTACGTTATTACAATCTAGGACGTTTTCAAACAAACAAAATTGTGTAGTTCTATAATGGGAAGCGCGCACAGAACAGAGGAAAGCTACAACACGAACGGAACATTATCGTGACTTTCTTTCCTATCTTTCCTCCTAGACGATGCGGCCATACGAGCAGATAAATGCGTCGTGATGGCGTTGACCTCGTGGAAACACCGCGAACTTTGCCATCAGAGCCACTCTAAGGTCGGAATCTTTTACGAGCTTTAAGGCACCGCTAGACCAAATATATATGTGCGTACTTGTTACGCAACAATCTGCAAGATCAAGTAATTGAAAATAATCCAATTTAAACGATACGTCACCGAATGTGCTTGCATAAGCCACTGCTTGGTTTTCCCGATGGCTCAATTGATAGGGGTATTTTTAATAGGAAGCAGCCTATCACGCAGCACCGCGGATAATTTCGATGCATACAACGCCATTTGCATGCAAGAAAGAAAGCAAAAGTAGAGAAGGCAGGAAAGTTAACCGAAAGTACATCTGTATCGTGTTCACGCCACAGCTGCACTCGAGGGATATGGGTTACAAAGAAATTTTAAGTGATGAAAAACATGATCGCCGATTGGTGAGCTCATGCGCATTAAAGGAATCGTGCCTACATAGGCTCGTCAAATTAGCAAAGCATACGAAAATGCTGTGTGCCCTGCTATAAGCAGCGAGGCCAGTGTACCGCGCAGTGAGGGTTATCATAGCTCGTAAATGATCTTTTTAACCGCCATAAAGAAATTTGTGGTTTTACGTGCCATATAACCACGATATTGTAACGAACAGTTCAATGGCTTCAGACAGAGCTATTTATTGTGGGCTAACTTGTGCCCGAGGAGTAAATTAAAAGACTGCCGCGTTCCGAACAGGAGATGGGAATGCCTTCTTTTCTTTCTTTCCCGAGCGTCGCTTCACCTCTTCTTCTTTTTCTTCTTGTATTCTCCGACAAAGGTCACCCACGATGCGAGTGTGTGCGGCGAATGCGCGTGACATCATGTCTTCCTCTTTTTCGCCAATACGCCGTTGTTCTCTTGGAGTGCGCACGAACCTGCGCCCGTTGTTCAAAGAGGGTTTCTGCCTTGTATCAATATGATTATAAGACATGCCGTAGTAGGGGGCTCTGGAATAACTTTGGCCACCTGGACTTCATTAACATGCACCTAAATCATGGTTCACGGGCGTTTTTTCCCTTCGTCTCCATCTGAACGCGGGCGCTGGGGAGGGGATTTGATCCCGTGTCATCAGGCTTAGCAGCGCAGCGCCCAAGCATATACGCCACCATGGACGGCGGTTAATGAGACACCTTTAACGTATCGGAGTTTGCTGCGTCATGGTGAGGCACCCTTCTTTGTTTCTGTAAACAGAGCGTGTATGCGTGGCGTTCTATGCGCGCGACGACGCTTGCAGCTCTCCTGAAACGCTGCTCAGTGGTAAATGTGTTAAACCGATACGGACGGTTGGGCGCACTTATGAAAAAAGTGATAAGCCAGCTCTGCTCGTGCGAGGGGAACACGAGCTCTGCATTTTTTCGATTTCGTCGCTTTTCTTTCGCGTGAGATCTTCCAAATAATAGTTGTTGCAAAGTCTAGAAGACAAACCTTCTATCAGCAAGATTTCCCTATATCCTTATGTCACTATTTGCGCAGAGCGCCAAAATGCCGTTATGCGCGGAGACAGAGTAACCGCACGACAAATGCCGACAGTTGCTAATGGTCTCTTCTGAACAGCTTACGTCACAGAGAACACTCTGTTATCCTCATTAGGTATCCCGATATGAACTGAGGAGGAGTTCATAAAAACTATATTCCTGAACTTACTTAACCAGGCTCGCCATTAAAGACGTCGAAGCAGCACTGAAATAATCTGAAATCGCAGCCGTGTGTGCAGAGAATACGGCTTACTCCTCTGAGCTGGAGATATACTGTGCGCAGAAGTACGAAGGTACATCGCAATTGCCATTTCTTGAAAGTGGAGCAAACTCGAGCACGACGCGTTCTCTCTCACGTGACGATTCAGCTGCTTCTTCCGTGCCACGAGCCCCATTACCGTTAATGCCGCAAGGGCCAAGTAATCAGTGCGCAGGAACATTGGAAACGACAATGCCGGCATCGAAGTATGATGACACGCAGGGTTGTGAATGTTTTACTGAAAGCGAATAATTGTCCCATTTAAACTGAAGTTGCTCTCAAATGATACGAGCTTTGCAAATAGGCTACCTATATATAGCTTCTGAACTCTATAACGGGGCCTTTAGTGATGCGCTTACCACCAAGAAGCCTTGTTTTTTCGTGCCACAGGCTAGTCAGCAAATGGCATCATACCAGTGGAATATACCAATGCCGGAGATGGCATTTCGGCATCTAGCAGAAAATTTTGACTGTCTAATCTGGTCCAGTGCGGATGTTTGGCAGGCAGAAGAATTCTTTTGTTTGTTGTAAATATTATGTTGGGAGCTTTTTTAACCGCTTAAAGAAATTTTAATATAAAGTTTGAAGGCTCAGTGATAACCTCTTATAATAGCGAAATCGTCTAATAATATTAAGGGAAGTATTTGCCATACACGCACTTCCTATACCCATTCAATTAACAAGTATTTTTGGCGTCTCTGAACAGCATAGTGTGAATAGAAAGGGATAAAATTGATTGATTGATTGATTGATTGATTGATTGATTGATTGATTGATTGATTGATTGATTGATTGATTGATTGATTGATTGATTGATTGATTGATTGATTGATTGATTGATATTAAGGTCCCAGGACAACTCTGGTGATATGAGAGACGCCGTATAGTGGTGGTCGCCGGAAGTTGGACCTCCGAGATTCTTTCAGCTCAAATGCAGGCACTCCTGACAGCCGCGGAATACCAGCTCTTATTTTAAGCAGGCACCCTGTGAAATCGCCTAGTAGCGTATTACATTCGGCCATAATGATGTACTTGAAGAAATTCAGTGTCAACGTTTAAAAGTGAAGGATGGAAGAGAATTCGATTTGAACACTAAGGCATTCAGGGTACACATCTGGCGTAGCTGGATGTATTAAAGTATATAATGAATCACCACGGTGACTCAGTGGCTATAGCGTAGCGCTATGTATACTGAGCACGAAATCGAGGGTTCAATTCCGTGCTATGGGCGCACTTTAAAGAACCTCGGGTGGTCAAAATAATCCCTAGCCATCCACTACAACGTCTCTCACAACCCACTGTTCATTTTCGGCAAGTTAAACCCTACAGTTATCAAAATGAGAGCTTTCTTTAGCTATTCCCACAACTCTGTGGGTTGTACGGTTCTAACCATTTGTGGCCAACTTTCAAGACTAGGTGTCATTAAGTGTGTGTCCGAATTATAGACATGTATATATATATATATATATATATATACATATACATGCTACTGTGCAAGAACTGGTTCAACAGCAGCTCTAATGTAGGAGTGATGCGAACTGCGCGCAAGAGATGTTCTGGAGTGTTAGATGCCACAATTTTTCGACCGCTGTGAGCCCTCGTGGCATAGAGGAGCTCATCAGAAAGTAAAGCGTGACGCTGATCTAGAATAATGTACATAAATAAGATTTATTGCACAAGGTTCTAGGCACATCCGAGAACTCAGATACATGACTCAACCACTCAGCGCAGTAAGAAACAGTCACAAATCTCATTTGCAGAACATGCACTCATGTACAGAAGAGGAAATACAATGCGCTGACGCAGAACACAGTTTGGCATTTCCCCTGTCCACAGTGGGCCTCCCCGTCTCGTATACGAACATTGAGTATTCAACTGATAACAGATGCCACACCCTTGCCCATTGACGCAAGCGCCTAAAACTACGGGCAATATCATCAAAACCAACAAACAACGCAAAACATGTACATTTGCCCTAATGTTACAGCACAGAAGAAAAGGCAAACGCTGAGAACAGCCCTCATGTTTATAGGCAGTAACCGCACAACAGTAATGCACAATGAAAACCACAATGATGAGTCAAGAGGAAAACCAAAGCTTACTTCCCGAAAACTACCAAACACACAAGAGAAAAAAATCTCCCAACACACACCCACAAACAAACAACGATGAAGGCAGTGTAATGCCTCGCTGTCGTTACCCGGAAGAGACAAACAACAGTGCAGGCTGATTCCCATTGCACGCCCAGAACTGACCCGATGGAAACTCTAATTTCCTTCTTGGGAGCCAGCTCGACCGAGCGAAGGGCATGCTTGCGGAAGCTCCTGTTAAGACTTAGACGTGTAGAAAGCATCACCCTATGCGTTGCTGTTCGTTATATGAGCAATCACAGCACAACAAAGCGGTAGCTCACGCCTCCGCATGCACCTAACACGACACACAATACATACATATGTATACAAGTGCGAAGCCCTCGAGAATCGGTGAAGGCCTGAAGCGAAAGCCCCTCAGCTCGTCGTTATCTACGGCGCGCCAACACGGTAAACTTTTTTCTGTTCCCAAAAGTATGCGTTAGCACCCTACGACTGTTGTTCTCTAGAAAACCACTACGCACTCAGAAGACATCAACCATTCCCATGTATGTCAGTCATCTGTAAGGATGTCTTGTTTGCCATAACATATCGACTAACTGTGCGTTTCTACAATGACTTTCGAAAACATAAGAATATAACTCATTTTCTCCTTCAGATTCAACAACAGACAATGGCGTTAGTGGCATCGGAGTAGAATGTCTTCTCTACCTCTCTTTTGTTATTAAATATGTCACAAAACATAGTGTCAGAGGTGCTCTAGTTCCGGTTGAGGGCCACTGGTCGCACCCTTTAGGGTGTCAAAAAGCTCCCTATGCGGCGTGTCGGGAATGTACGAAGATCCACTAGTACTTCCAGGGGCCGCTGCCGCCTCCGGCGCCACCTGCTCCACCGCCGTATCCACCAGTGCTGCCACCGTATTTACCAGCACCGCCTCCTCCGTATCCACCAGTACCGCCACCGTAGCCTCCGGCGCCACCGCCGTATTTACCGGCACCGCCTCCGAACCCGCCAGCGCCTCCACCAGTTCCTCCGTGGTGGCCCCCGGCGCCGCCACCGGCACCCCCGTGGTGGCCTCCTCCGAATCCGCCGGCGCCACCATGGTGTCCTCCACCATATCCGCCTGCTCCGCCTGCTCCACCGTATCCGCCTGCTCCGCCGTATCCACCTGCTCCACCTGCACTACCGTATCCTCCTCCTCCGCCGCCGCGGGCTCCGGCGTACTGGCTGACGACGCCGGCGGGTGGTGCCTCGACGATGAACTCGGCGTCAGCAGGACTGGCTGGTCCCACTCCCGGCTCATTAGTCTTGACGACGGCGCGGAATCCGTTCTGGTCGGCGACGTAACTAACTTGGCGGTAGATGCCGTTGGTGTCGGTGTAGCCGTAGCTACCCTTGACGGTGCCGCTGCCGTCTCCACTCTCCTGGCGGTTCTGGCTGTTGCCGTACTCGTCCTTGACGTCGTAGCCGAAGTTGTATGGAGTTGGCTGTCCCTAAACGCAAACAAACAGCTCTGTCAATGCGTACTTGGATGTTTGCGGTTCAAAAGCGAGAATTTAGTTATAGTTCTCACAGAAGTCGCTATAGAAAGTATGTTGTTTTATTGTTCAATTTTGTTGCATTCAATAAACACAACAGAATATCATGCATGATTTTTACAAAGGTAATTGGCCTTAGGAAGGCAAGTAACGAGTAGGGAAAAATTAATGTAGCGTAAGTGAGACGTCATGCAGTGTCATTGGTAAGCTAAGACCGTGCTGTATAGATGCGGGAACCTCAAACAGAAAGCAGCCTATGTGTGTTAACAGGCATGCTCCATTACCCACCTTCTGAAGCGACATGTCGCTGTTCCGCCTTCTGCTTTTCCAGATAAAACCAAAAGCCTCTTTAGCAGCACTTCTTAACTGCAAGTATTTAATGTTATCTTCATAATTATTGAAATTGCATTTATTCAAATATTTGCTGAAGTATAATGATTATGTTCAAGAAGCACTGTCCGGGCAACATAGGGTTGGCTTGGTATAAAAGCGTGGGGGCCCAAGTGGTACATCGGTTCGTTTGAATGCTTTTGAGCGCTATTTGTTTCCACCTGCTTTCTCCTCTGGCACCCTTTTACATATTTACAAGCGCAAATAAACTTACGTAGTCACCACCACCTCCGTAGCCGCCAGATCCACCTCCGTAACCCCCACCGGCTCCTCCACCATATCCACCGCCGCCGCCGCCGCCGCCGCGGGAACCACCGTAGCCACCTGCGCCGCCGGCACCTCCGGCACCACCATGGTGTCCACCGAATCCGCCGCCACCGAGACCACCGCCGAGACCACCGCCAAGGCCTCCGCCTCCTGCGCCACCACCATGGTGGCCTCCGAAACCGCCTGCTCCACCACCTCCGCCACCGCCATGGTGACCTCCAAAGCCACCGGCCCCGCCGGCTCCGCCGGCTCCGCCGGCTCCGCCACTACCGCCATGATGCCCACCGAATCCTCCAGCGCCACCACCACCATGGTGACCACCAGCGCCTCCACCGCCACCATGGTGACCACCAGCGCCTCCACCATAGCCTCCTCCACGGCCATAGGCGCCCGCACCCAGGGCCGTGGCGACCATGAGGCTTAGGCACAGCCCCTGGGTGTAATTTGAACAAATTATAGGACGTCTCGGCACGGGATGAAGCACTTCTCTCTTAGCAATATGGATAGCACCACATAAACACTCTTGGTCGAAGGCAAAGGATGCAAAGTGTGTCAATTATTTTAGCTCCAGAAATGAAATGGGAGCGAGAGAGCTGATGTTTCCCGCTCACGATTATTGACTGTGGCATTTGTAGCTACAGTCAGGCTCTGCCTGGCGATCGTCCATTGCTTCACCTGCACGATGCCTCTTGCAATGTCATCAGGCACGGCATCAGGCGTCCAGCAAACCAACATCACATAAGAATGTCAGCAGGAGACATGAAATTCCCATGCGAACTATGGTGAACTCTTCAGAAAACACCAGACCTCGTAAGCATGAATGCGTAATTTTTCGGATTTTCACCCTATTTCGGAATTGAACGATTTAAATATATACCGTTTGTTCCCTAGAATTCTAGAGGTGTAAAAGGTGAAAAACGAGAAAAAGAAAGAGGAAACATTCATCTTAACCAGAAAAGCGTCCTGTTCGAGTGGAACAGGGTAATAGAAAACTCTGCTCTAGAATGGTAAAATATATATATATATATATATATATATATATATATATATATATATATATATATATATATATATATATATATATATATATATATATATATATATATAAACTGACATATTACTATATAGCGCAAAGGGTAGACAAAATGAGAAACGAAGATATGAAAATTATTTGTCGGTACAACTTCGAGGAAGGCAACTAACAACGACAACTCCTTGTGGGAATTGAGTGGTTGGAATCCAGTGGTGCATAGCATTCCTCTGTGCTCGCCGTGATATTCGCACTCGTAAATTCAGAAAAGATAACGAGAAGCCCTGTCTCGAACGTAAACATGGGTAATGATCATGATCGCGGGCAGTGTTGTCGTTTCGAATCGGCAGTATTTCACAGCGACACGTGCAGTCTTAGCTTCTGGGTCGTGAAAGTGACGTGTGCGTCTGTTTGACTTCACCACTGTACCCTTTCCCCATTTTTTTTTTCTGCGCAGCACTCATACAACCGGGGTCCCACTAAACGAGGCCGTGCTGACCCAGAGAAAGTTGGGCAAAGAGTGAGGGAGTGCGTTCAAATGGTCTGGATATTTGTCGTGCGACGCTTTTAAACGCGTTAAGTGGACTCATCTTGTAACGCTCACAAAACTGGCACGGGGAGCCATTACGGGCACTCGCTGGGGGGATGTCGTCCAGTATAACGAAAACGGAGCGGGGGCTCAGGAGGGAAGTCGGGTTGAGGTCGCTGAGAAGTGAAGAGTCATTTTCGCGCTCAACGTACGGAAAGGTAGACGCCGCGACGAAATAAGGAGAGGCGGCTTCATTTGGCCCCACCGCAGTTCCCAGGTTCCACTTTGCCGTTCTGCCTGTCTCAACGTCATTTTTTTTCTTTGTTCCCGCCACATCCTTTCCGTCCGGGACGAGGAGCAAAGGGCGCCACGGGGCCGTATAAATAGAAAGGCGAACGCGGGCAGCGCCGCTCTCATTCCGATAGCCACGTCCGGACCGGACAAGGAGGCTTCTCCGCGCGCGACCGAGGCTTGGTCACGAAAGCCCGTGCGACTCGTGATCCGGGAAAGACGCGCGCACGGCGCCGGCATCATCCGATCTCCTTCCTCGGCATTTCTTGTTGTTTTTGTTGCTCCTGATTGGTGCCGGAAATAGGGGTGAGCAAGCTAGGACGAAGCGGGCTGAAGAAATGAAAGCAGCTCTTGATTACCCGTGGCCGACCATCCACAGACACTTAGCGACTAGTGTTTGCAGAATCATGTGCTTCTTTTGAAAGTTCTTTCGCTAAGATTCACGATCGCTGGCATGCGAAATTACGAAAGAGCATCATCCATGCTCATTGGCCACGAACCTGTCTGTACAGGCCTCGTATGTAGTAACATGCAAGCCCTCTGCATCATCTTTTCTTTGGTGGTTGAGAAAGTAAAACCGGTGAGTGTAAGTGAATATTCCTCCGGGAGTGGGTTCAGGCTGGCTGCCCCGTCTTATTTCATTTCTTTCTTATCTTTCTTTTTGCTATCCATCATTCCCCTTCCACAAGTGCATGGTAGCCAACCAAGCACGGACTTGGTAATGCCCCTGCCCTTTTCCTACTTCTTCGTTCACTCTCTCTCTCCCTCTCAAAACGCTGAAAGTATTTTTCCGGAGTAATTTGAGCGTATCTACATCATGAATCCTCAGTCTCGCTAACTACGTCCGCTAAGCCTACGCTTTGTTATATTTTCTTTTTCAGTTAACTTTTGATCATATTTAACTGATTGACGTAGTAGTTCTGCGGAAAGCCGCATATTTATTCATATTTAACTGCCGCCAATAAATACTATACTCTAGCTTAGAAAGTGCAATAAACGTCGAAATAAATTTTCGCTTGCACTTGTTCATTAAACTGGTTCCCTTGGCGTTACACATTTCTTATTCTTCCTTGAGCAAACTATTTAAGCTCCCCAGCATGTTGGCTCTTGAACTAAATTCTCTTTTCGTTTTTTTTTTTTTTCCACCAAAACCAATGCGCTTGCCCAAGGAATGAACAGTCATCTCAGCGGAAAATCACGCCATCACTTTTATGAAACATAATGGATGACTTCGTCTGAGGCGACTTGCTCCGTTTATGCGCACAAGGTTACTTGAAAAACAGGAAGAGTAAGGTCGCCATCTCTTCATTTTCTAGTTCGCTGTCGATCAGGTTCCGCTATATATAACCGTCAGAACACGCTGACAATCGCTGCGAGGGTGCTGGAGGCGTAGCTAAAATTATCGACCGTCGTAGGCACTGCCCACGGCAACACCAGTCAATCTTCCACCCTTCTGAGCTTCTTTCTTTGTCAGGAAATAATCGGCAGCCAAAATAATGAGTAAGAAGTTGAAGAGCTTCTCCGAAATTCGTTCTCCACAAAAATTCGTACTGAATTATATTTTTTTTTATTTGTTACAATAAACAGAAAATCAATGGTAGCATAAATTTCAATGTTTACAGAGTAAACACTAATACATAGATACCGATACACATTGTTCCGTAATAAGGCTGTTGTTATGAACATTCTGTTGCCTCCATTCGCAACGCTAACTATATAACAAACGCCTAAACTGTTCCCAAATTACAGGATTACTCAAGAAAGATGCCTATATGGTAAATATTTAAGCATCTGGACATCCAAGAGTAAGGTAAACCAAACTTGTTGGCGAGAGCGTATATCCGCAGCCACTCTGTCATTTTAAAAACGTAACGCGCTATGCAATACTCACTCGTTGTTCTTTCATGCAACGTAATTTATCATCTAAATAAAGGGCACCAGCTTAGCTTCTTGTAACTAAGTGGAAAATTGTCATTCACCCGACTGCAGCGCAGAGCTACAAAGGTAACTGACAACGTGTTTCTCATAAAGAAAATTTCGCAATTGAAGAAAAATTCTTCTCGGTCGGGGGATTGAATCGGGAGGGCCGCCCCGGGAAGGCGTTGCTCCCGGGTTCGATCCCCTGACCAGGATGATTCTTTTTCTTTTTTCAACTGTGAAACTTCCTTTATGAGAGACTCGTATTGAATTTCATTTGTAGTTTCGATCTACAGTCGGCTGCATTACAGTTATTTCTTCCTTTCATGGCCTGACCTCTTTATATTATAATATGGTATTTAGGAGATGTTGTTGCCTTTAATTGGCGCTAACTACTCCTATTCATACAGGGATTAAAAAAACGAATAAGTCATAACAAAAATATTGAAATCATAACAACACAAATTCCAGTAACGTAAGTATACTAATGCCACACTGTCTAGCGGGTGTCTGCAGAACTAATTTTCCATTTTTTCGACTTCTTGTAGCGCGATCAATAAACTGGCTACGCAGCACTCGTTTCTCAGGTCTTCAGTGCTTTTCCCACATCTTTGGATATTCAGTCGCACATTACCATTAAAGTTTATATAGCGCTCATAAACGATTCCTTTGTTTGCCACCAATACAATCTTTTCCTAACACACACACGCACCTTCTAGATAGCTGATGCTCGTATTATTGCGCGGCGCCACTAAGAAGTGACTACGCTCTCGCCAGACGTCTAAGATCTAATCCTAAATATTCTGAATCTTGAATGAGGCGAGAAAGACAAGATAAAAATTCGCTTTTTGTACCTGCTACCTTTCGGACCCTAGTGGCGGGCGTTCGAAAGTCTGAACATTCCAGGGGAAAGGTCGTAAGCAGTTACAGCGGATCAGGACTGCCTTTCCAACTACCGCTAAAATATCAGGCAAGGAATTAATATTTCAAATGTGAGAACGTTAGATGGCGGAAGAACTGCTCTAATTATGATAATTAAGACATGGAAATGATATGCGGAAATTAAAGCTAAGGATTATTGAGTCGAATCGGAGAAGCAGATGAAATTTGGCACGACTGAAGAACCTTTGAGCAAGGGTTCTAACCTTATGCTGGGGATTGAGACCACAAACCATAAGAGGGGAAGAACGCCGTCTTGCGGCGACAGATTAAAGCTGTTATAACTGACACTGATGAAAGTTGTGTTTCCGAGGGTAGAAGGTCGCAGTCCTTAGTGGGTTGGTTGAACGGAACAGCGCTGACTTGGCTTCTCACCTTAAAGAAGATCATGGCTCCCGGTCCAAGTCCCAAGTGGGCGCAAACTCCAAGCGCGGTGGGTGCGGGGAAACGTGTGATCACGAAGGAGATTCCCTAACGCAGCGAAGCCAACTTCACCGGTGTGGTCGTGGTAAAGCAACTAGGAAGAACACGGTTTGTTTCGCGAGAGGAGATTGGAAGACGCGTGCGATGGGAATGATGCTCTCTGTCCGGAGCCCAAGAGCTTATATACCCACGCGCAGTGACTCGGCCCAGACCTCGTGAATCCTCGCACGGGGACCGTTACACTTTCTCTCGGGTTCCCTCTTCTCTGCACACCCTCGACCGCGGTATCCATCGGCCCGTCGACCACGAGCGGGCGAGGACCCCTCGGTGAGACGCTCGCTCACCTCAAGCGAGAGGGGTTTTCAAAAGCGAAAACAAAAGAACGCCTGGTGTAATGAAAAGAGAAAGCACGAGCCAAAGATGGACAAAGGTTGGAAAGACGGTGAGGAAGGCAGACAGACAGACAAAGCACAAACCCACAAAGAAACAAGATGGGCGAGCGGCTACGGCGGCTGAATAATATCGAAATTCAGGACAGGCCCTGGACGAAAGTGAAAATAATGGGCCACGAATGAGAAGGTGGACGGGCCTTCCGAAGGGAAGGGGTGGGAGGAAAGTGGGGGAGGCCTTCTCCGAGATGCCACCGCGGCGGACGGGCGATGGACACCGCCTCTCTGCCGTGCTCTCGCTCACCCCCTGTCACCCCCGTTCAGCCTCGCCCTCTGGAACAGCGGGATGAAACGGCACTCCTCCTCCTCACGGCGCCTTCTCAGCTTTAGCGCAGGCCCCTTTCTCTCCGGAAGGTCCTTTCGCCCTCACTAGAGACGCCGACATCACCGCCGCCGCAGGACGCGGACGTCGGAAAGGAGGAGCGTGACGCTGGCGGTAGCGCTCTAATGCGGGGGGCCCACGGCGAAGCCGGCAGGGAAGCGGGAGGGGGATGTCAATAAAGCCGGCGCGTGCGAGAGTGTATTTCTTGCGTGTTTATTTATCGCTGACGTAGTAGCACGGGGGAATCCTCCAGAGAGACGTGGCTGTACGTCTGCTTCTTTTGCTCGTTTTTTCACTGCATCGCTGGTGTGACACTGGAGAAGCAAGGGTTGTGGAAAGGGCCGGGGGGAGGTTAAAGGGGCTTTACCGGCAAGTTCCATTGAGGACTCCTCTCGCGGGCGGTGAGCGCTGTTCCTGGGTTTGACGCAAGGCGCCAGTCAAGTCGGTGGCCCATCTGACTATGTTTGCATGGATTAGGCGAGGGCTGCAATAAGCCATATTACCGTTATTGTTTTGACAGGCGCCTTTTTCCTGTACTTTTAATACCGTTTTTATCTTAGGAAAACAGGGGATCTAACTGGCACCATTTCAATTACGGAGTAAGACATACCGTCGAGAAAACCAAGACAATATCTAAGGATGAGGAAACGTTATGGGTACTTCACGTTACTTTCTTTTTCTGTAATTTTGCATTTCGGTTTTCGTTTTTACTAACCTCACGCAGATGGGAAAGTGCGCTACATAAAAGCCGGTTATGAGAATACACACTTGACAAATACTCACACACATGTATCGAACACGCAAGCATACTAAGTCTACAATAAATATTTGTGAACAAAAAATAAACCTAGAAGCTAAGCTTCTGACGCTCCTGCACATGAGTCGATTGCAAGATGCAGTATGTTCATATTTACTGATTCACAAAAGATAATATCTCCGCGTCTACCTTTTACGACCCAACGCGCAATGGAAGTAGAAATTACCGTTCGACGAACAAGGCGTAATCTACCTCAGCAGAACTATTTCGGATTCTCCTGATAACAAAGTACAATGCTGCTAACAAAGTAAATAATAATTGGATCGTACACTCTGACTCAAAAGCGGAACCGGGTATTAGGCTCAATATTGTTTTTATGCCGATTCTTGCTCGCTAGCTTATGCGGCCGCAAGGACACTCGTCATCGCTTCACATTCAGGCCAGAGAATTCACTTCAAGTGGACTCCCAGTCATATTGGTGTAACGGGAAATGAAGTAACCAACCGGCTGGTGGCTGATGCTAACTCACTGAATGCAATGACTCCTCTGGAACTCGTTCAATCTGACACCACAAGCACTCTACGCAAGCTGCTGTCTGAAGATAACGGTTTAACGAGCAAACATAGACGACATTGCTGTATCTAGTCGACCCTGATCTGCGGTCTTATGTGACCATAAAAATTGACCCTAAATGGCATGCCCTTCTGCACTGTTTACGACTGGATGTTGCCTGCACAATTCAGTTTTTGCGCCGAATAAATAGGAAGACAACCTCTAATGGGACATACTGTGAAGCCCCAGATGCCTCTGTGGAACGCTTGCTCATAGATTGCCCGCGGTATGAACAACCATTCCTAAGATAAGTTAATTGTGAGTTACTTTAGTTATCACAATTTGTTAAGCCTGCAAGTTTAATGCCTGTTGAGCGCAAACGTAAAAAATGCGGCTGCTTTGTTGTGATAATGAACGAATGAGCGAATTAGATTTACGGCCATTCTGGGCTCGTCACAGAGGTAAAATACGTAATTGTGGTGCCCTTCGGGATTAGTGCTCGTTAACAGACATCGAGCATCTTTTACACACGTAGAACGTTCACATATAAAAGGAAGGATTGCATAACATGCATAATCTTTTGCGATTCTTGTGATTGGTTGCGTTCACTCAAGATTGAGATTTGTCGCCGAGTCCCTCATGTTCATACTTCTATTACAATCGGCGCATTCGAGAAATCGCAAGACATTTCTAACACATGCCATTCTCGAAGCCGGCAAATGTTGCCACTAGTGCGCGCATGTTTAGTAGTGCAGCCTTTAGCATACAAACTTTCATGGTTGTATTTCCGTTTCAAGTTAACTACATTTGAATCACATAAAAACCACGTTAACCTGCAAGGCAAGATTTTCTTGTGGTTCACGATGCTGTCTGCTGTCTGTATGAGCAATACCTCATACAAGTGACTGTAGTGCAATAAGATGACCGACAGATGCCAGAATACAGCATGGTGCATATTGCAATCGAGTACTACAGTCTGCGTACATTGGCTCTTTTCTTCTTCCTTAGTCCGCGCTAGACTCGCCAGGGCGTACTTTTATTTGAACTATTCAGCACATGTGGATTGAATGAATGGAACTAATACTGGTCATGAATTTATTACTGTTGAGTGCCTCAGAATCCTTATGTGACACAGAATATGCCGCTTGACACGCGTTAAGTTGTGCTAGAAGTTTAAGCTCTCCCTTTAAACGTTTCTACAAAAGCATAACACGTGACAACTGGTTCTTCACCATTTTCATCGGCCAACAATTATCTATTTCATCGATAAACACGGCTTATCTACTCTTGGCATTGGACAACATGAATTTTCTGCTTACACGCGTTCTTCGACGATGAACAGATTGACAAATTCCTCTTCATGACGTCAACCGAAACGACTCATTCTCACATTGTGACCTAAGACTAACAAACGTGCAGCATCTGCTGGTCAGCTGTGGCGGGTGTATCTTAACGCGAAGCTTTCCCTGCCTATACTTCCCTCGGGTATGGCGTGGCTGACTGGATCTCTCAGCGGGGAAAGAAGCTGTGACGTTTTGTGCATTGGCACACCGGGTATATGCATCACGAATATGTCATAACGCTTTTATTATAAGCTGTCATTAGTAAAGAAATTCACAACCGATGGTGCAACTTAAACGGGAGGCGCCCAGCGCAGAAGACCGTTGCTCTACCCCTTAGGGCCCAGACGCTTCGCTTTCTTTTTACATGGTATGTTTATTGAAAATAAAAAAGAATAAACTATTGTGACATTGTAGTGGCTGTGAAGAAAACAGTAGAAAAAATCAACGCCCCTTCCAGTCCGTAAAAATGGTCCAACAGCGAAGCTGTGCGAGTTACACCGAGTTCATGATTATTCTGCGCTTAGTGTTACACAGACGAACTGTGTAGCACTAAACGCAATATAATCATGAAGGTCCACCAACTAGCACCGTTGATTGCTTTACTAAATGTTACACCGAGTGTTACACCATGCAAGTCAAACTTTGCAAGCAATATATATTGTATTTTGTTTCATCGTTCTTTCACCTCAGTTTCGCTTTCGCGTGCTTCGCCTGGTGAGTATGCTTTAGGAGTGCCTTTTTTTTTTTTCGTTTCTCCCAGCGTTTCCTTTTCCTTTTTTCTACTTTTCTTCTTCTCTCTTTCTCTTTCTTTCTCTCTTTTTTTTTGTTTTGTTTGCGGGTGAAACAGACTTTACGACGGCGAGTCCGTTCACGAGCCAACGCTCGCTGACTGCTCGCGGTAGGCAGCTACTTCCTCAGGAGTACGCACTTCTCGTGGTCTTCCCATAGTTTTGTAGTTGGGATCGAATGTACGGAACCACTAATCCTAAGCTCCGTATATTGGGCGCCAGGGCTACCGCTGGAAATGCAGGTGCTGCAATCGTTTTGACGATTAGTTCGATTGGTTTGACGATTGACGTGGCTGCCGGCATTTCTCGCTAGCGCACGAAGTGTCGGCAGGCACGCGCTCCTAGCTAACAGAAAGAGATTCAACAAGTGCGGACACTCCCATAGAGCCATGCGGCCGAATTGACTGCAGCGCACCAAGCGGATGGTAATAACACTTTCCGGTTTCGGTTGTGGGCGCGCGCGTGTTGAACGCCAGCTGGTATCACGCCACGCCGGCTCCGCTGATCGGCGCGGCATTTATTTTTTCGCTTCTACTGCTGAACCACAGGCGACCTTGGCGCGGTGCCGTTTCATTATTTAGTAAAAATGATTGTGAACGATGTTTACAAACCTTCACCGAATCTGTGCCACGTGCAATTTTATAAAGTAAACACAAGACGTCTTCTGAAATGATGAAATGTTTATTTTGCTCTATATAAATGCTCGTTCCGGGCTTCTTGTGTATTCATCTAAAATTGTGGCACCAGGTATAAGCAGCAGTCATTGCCGTACGAAGCTCCACCGGACGCCATCAGCTGGAAAAAAGTTAATTACAAGCATGTATCATTTTGGTATATTGACCTAACAGGAATATTGCGTGTAGAGACGAAACGTGCGTAAGTGGTGAATAGGCGGCTTTACAGATAAAATCACTTTTACATTCATTTCCTAGCAAACAGACTCCTCCCAAACAATGCCATAAAATAAGAAAACAGCCGATTTTCAAGCATCCCTCCCTTCCCGGGCATTATTTCCTGCACTTTAAGAGCACAAATACACGGGTGACTGCGCGTTTCCAAAACGACTTGGCCTGAGTCGACGCGATGGTACGCCAAGTACAAGGAGGTGACCACAACACAAGCTCTCAGCCAGACCATCTTACATGCTCGCAGAATGCCTTCTAGGCGCACTCAAGACAAATTCGGGACTGCAAAGCCGCTCAGGGGACAGAATTGTCAAGTTCTTGGTTTTTGAGCTCGTCGGCATTATCTTTTACGCGTCCTGCGGGTGCAAGCAGCACACCCCCGTATGATCACTCTTGGCAATCGCTCGTCGCGTTTTCGACTAGCGTGAGCACCGAAAGAAGGTATGTGTTGTTGCAGGGCCATAAAAAGCGTCACAAGCTTGCCTCACTAAAATTCTGTACACGTCAAACTGACACCACGGCCGGCTTGCTTTGTTGCTGCTTCACAACCCCAGGCGCGGCGAACATGCCTCAAAAATATCCGAAAAAGTTACGAAATTAATTACGATAATGTTGGGGGTCAGGGAAAGCGTCAAGAAAATGTCCCAGCAAGATTCAGTACACGCGAAACCGTCACCACTATCGAGCTGCATTTCGCTAACTGCATCACAAATCCGGGTGCGGCAAGCGTGCCCAAAAACTACCGAAATAAGTTAGAATAATGTTGGAGCTCATGAAAAACATCGCAAACATTTCTCAGTGCGAGTTATCAACTCAAATTAACTGCGCCAGAACTGCCGAGCTGTTTTTCGCTAACTGCGTCACTATAGTCTCGGTTTTGTGCCGTACGCCTAAATTTGGTTCAAATGCGTCGAAGGCGGTCAAACGAAATTTCTCACATTGCCGTAGTCTAATAGGGCACTGGTGCCTTGTCGAAATGCAGCAGGAGCGCAACAAAACGCCGGGAGCCCAACAAACGGGTGACATCCAATAGAGACGGGTCGCCGAACAGACGAACTTCACATGCGCAGCCGGCCTTGCTCGCTTCGGTGGCACGTCTGGTGCATGATGCATCATATGGCGCGTCTAGCGGGCCGCTAGCTTGTTGCTAGGTGACGCAAGAAAAATAGGTCACGATGTATACGTTCATTTATGCGCAAAACTCTTTAGTTTAAGCGGGAAGGAATAAAAATAATAAAACGTTGTCTGTAAGTTCAGTTTACATTTCTTTTTTTTTTCAATGCTCACGTCAACTAACAGATGGGATTAACACTAGGAGTGACGTGTTTCCTGTTGCCAGTTTTCGCCGAGTGTCCCCTCTTTTCTCCTAGTATCGCGTTTCAATCGCTGGGCACTGTTCGTTGGCCGCAAACCACCAATATAACGTTTGTTTCTTTCGCGGTAGGGTGGAATGAATTGTCGAAAAATTCGATGCCGATCTGGCTCGATCGCCGACAATCCGCCGTGCGACAACCGTATGAGACAGCATTCTCACAGGGGGAAAGGGGTCACTGCAACCCCTTTCCCCTGTTGAGCTCTTTTCCTCCCCGGCTATGTCACGGGGCCCCTTTTTAGCGAAGTACGACAACGTCGGCACAGTGTCCGCATAAACAGCTTCGCTGTAAAACTGTGCATTACGAAATCAGCTCTTTATTGGGTGAACCTGTGCCCAGAAAAATAGGCTGGTATGGTAAAAAGTGCGGTAGCGGCGAGCGTAGTCGGCGATCGTCGTAATCATTTCTGTCGGTCAAGCGCGTCAGCTTTTATGCATGACTCGTCGAAGGTTCCAGCGCAATCGCAGGTGGGCGCATGCCTTCCAGAAACTACACAATTTGCGTCGCGCATACGATCACATTACACAGGGTTCAGAGACAACGGATAGAACTATCGATAACATTCGGGGAACTTGCGATACATGCAGGCGTGTGCTCCGCCGAGCGATTATGTTCAACATTTGTTGGCCAATGAAAAGCGGTCACCGGTGCAAGATAAATATGTATCAATTCCCCCTTGTAAACAGCATTGTCCCGATGCTGCAAACAAAGCCAGGACCGAAAAATAAGTGCCGTAGTAAAGAAAAGCAACAACAAAGAAACAAAGTCCTGAAGTTCGTCAGCAGGCGATCAAAGGCTTAAGATGCATGGCGTGGACGACTTCAGGTCGCTAGCCACCACTGTGAGTGCGAAATGCCATCTGGCGCGACCAATATGTCGGATAATCTTGTAGGGTCTGAAATAGCGTCGCAAAAGCTACTCACTATGTCCCGTTGGCATATCGGAGTCCAAAGCCAAACACGGTCTCCAGGCTGGTTGGTATTCGTCGTAGCGTCATCGAAAATTGTAGTGTCGACTGTCCGTTCCTTGGTGGCTCTTGACGCGCAGGCGGGCAAGTTGTTGTGCTCCTTCGGTGAACTGCAGATAGGTGGCAACGTCGACATTCTCTTTTGCGGTAACATCTGGAAGCATGGCGCCGAAAGCCGTCGTCGGGTTCCTTCCGTAAACCACCTTGAACGGCGTGATATGCGTTGTTTCTTACACCACCGTGTTGTAAGCAAAGGTTACATAGAGAAGGACGACTTACCAGGTTGCAGAAGCTGGCGGGGGGATTGCGGCGTGACAGGGCCCTGGCGTGGTCGTGGACCCGGATCCAGACGGCAAGCAATGGTGGTGAATGTCATCGCTTCAGCATGGGGCTATGGTGATTCCGGTGGCACTTCGGGAACTCCCAATGAGCGCTCGATTTCTTCTCGCACGACATCAGCCATCGAGGCCACCTGAGGCTGTGACCTTGGGAACATCCTCTGTAGCTCTTCGCGTACAATTGCTGGGATTGTCTCGCGTAAGTCGTCGGTGCCAAGTGCTTGGACCTCGTACTTCGGCTTAAGCACTTGGCGGTGTAGGTGGTATTGCCTACTGCGCATATCTAACGTTTTCTCGATGGCCGTGGCTTCTGTTGAGAGCTGCGTAACTGTATTGGGCGGATTGCGCATTAATCCGGCGATGATTTCTTGCTTGACTCCTCACACGAGAAAATGCACTTGCTTCTCCTCAGACATATTCGGGTCGCCATGGCGGAGCAGCACGTCATCTCTTCCGTGTAAATGGCAAGATTCTCGTTCGGGAGCTGCACTCAGGCTTATAGCAGAGCTTCTGCCCTTTCCTTGTGTACAACGCTCGTGAAAGGCTGCAGGAAACCGTTGCGAAGCAGGTCCTCTGTCGTCAGGGTCGTCTCCTGGTTCTCAATTCATGTCCTCGAGGTTTCTTACAAGGAGCAGTACACAATGCGCACCTTGTTCTCAGAGTTCCAGATGTTGAGAGTCGCGACCCTTTCGTATGTCTCCAGCCAGCTTTTTCGGTTTTCAGCCGGTGATCCGCGATTGGTCGGTGGCTCGCTGGGCTGTTGTAGCACGACGAGAGACGCTGGGGCAGCCATTGTGGTTGTTAATTTGGCTACAATGTTCATGGTCGTCTCACACAAAAGCTTTCTTTAACGCGAGAGCCTTAAGTACCCCATGTCGCAGAAAATCCGGGGTCCGAGCCCGACGTCCCACGCCCGGCATCCAGCGCCTCGGCAAAAATAACTTCCAACCAAATTTTGAAACCACGCATGTCCAACCACTCTTCTACCACCAAAGTTGCTCATACCTTGTATTTCATTCTTTGCAAAGTTATTCCTCGGAATTTTGAGAACGGCAGCCCACAAACAAATGTAATGGAAAAAACACCGAAAGCATATATCTTTTATGTTATATCTTCTCAGACTGAAATATTAAAAGTAATAACAATAACATGAGATTGACACACGCAGAGACTGAATTTCTACCAGAAAGCTTGCCTGCGTATAGCGTTCGCCGCCAGCGTTTCCCGGTAAGCGTTACGCTTACATAAACGGCAGTTGCCGGGAAGCGTGACAAGCGGTCAGAGGTCTTTGAATGCTATCCTGCTCCACTCTTAAAGGCGAATCTTAGGCGTCCTCCAAATTGTTACCCCTTTTCTTTCTTCTTATATTCTGCATATACACTTATGTACGTGTTTTGTATCTTCCTCAGAATTTCAAAGTTCTTTATTATCATTATTGAGATGTATAACTTCTTCAGTTACTCTTTATTTTATAACATTCAGCATTGTGTATGCATACTGTACGTCAGCATGTCGCCGATGTTGTTTAGAGCCCATATTGTACTGGGATAGGTCCTCTGTCAGGTTCACGTGGGCGCCTTCAGACATTAGCCGTTAGTTTTCTCATTTTGTGAAGAAAACTCCAAAAATGAATAAAGTGAAAGTGAAATTATGGTATGAGGATCTACATGAAAGTGTCTTTTTTTAAAGTATTGTGACGAATAAATATCAACCTTACCGCTCCTTCCTTTGTCCAATATGAAAGGAAACACCAGATTTGTGTTCAAAGCCGGTTATTGTAATGAAGAAAATTTCCATAAGCAGAGGATTCTTCAGCAGGAGAACAACATAACAAATAGCAGTGAGCGAGATCGTGACTTGCACGTTTGAAGGAACTTCTGTTCGAACACAGATGAGATGTTCCCTTTCATACTGGACGCGGTTGTACGCTTACACGAGTTATTCATGCAAGTCAAGAGTATTTTTTATTATGTACAAATAGATAGTTAATTAGGTTCGATTGGTTAACTTACAATTCCTCTACTTAATCGATAAGGTGTCGGGTCAATAGTTGGGCAGAATATCGAGAAGTTATTGATAACAGCGCTTGAAGCAACCTAGCTCTTGCGGAGTCTTTTTACCAGTAGGAAAAGAGAGACCGCAAAATTTAAAAAAGGATAAACGTACGTGACAACGCGTCGTTCAGATTTCAACGCCACAGATATAGGTCAATCAGGTCACAGGTCCTAGGTCCGTTATCCTTAAGACTTACTAGGTACCCTTTTGTACCTTTATGTAAATGTCTGTACTACAATGTTTACAGACCCTTCTAACCCACTCCTGTAAAAATCCCTGATGGAATTGAGAGTATCATGGAATAAAAAATAAATAAAAACGCTGGGTGTTTCTACGTAGACTGTTAAGTAATATTCAAAAATGCCTGTTTCGAAATAAAAGGACCGTTCCCTCGTAGACATGCCGTCATTGGTGGCGACAACTGGTAGACGGGTGATACGGGGCAATTAGTCGCTAATTAACAAAAAAAATTGGGCCAGCTTCGCACTAGTGGCCCGAAGACTGGGAAAACAGCGACGCTGGCGGCCCCACCTAGGTTATTCTTGGTTCGGCTAAGTTTATGCGTGGTTACGCTTGGAGACTCGGCCAAGTTTTCTGTGTGTGTGTGTGTGTGTCCACGGAAAAGAAGACATTATTAGGCGCGCAATGCATTGGCTTTGTTTTCACTTGTGAAGCCAGCATTACGACGCAGCGCCATTTGCGCGAGCGATGCCCTCCTATACAAGTCCGGAGTTTGTGCAACTGATTTCCTCGCTTCCCAAATGAACGCAACGTTGCAATGCTATCTTAGAGTATTCTTGCCATATGCTTGTCGAAGGCATAAATAACGACGTCATTTGGACGCGTCAAAGAAGCGATTCGTGCGGTTAGCGCTTCAAAGGAATAATGGGTCCTTAAACTATACACCCCAAAAATCACAACAAAACCTGCAGCCACTCCCGCAGGGCCACGCACGATGCTTAACGAAGATTACATTCTTCATTGCCTGGGCGCACAGGTGCTGGGATGGCGGCAGGGCACCATTCGTCACGACTTCGTTGTTACGTGAGCATTAAAGTGTAGCACGGGCAACTTCCCCCTTGAAGAAAGAAGCGCCCTGTAATAACACACTGCTGAAGACAGTGCTTCCAACATAGGCCCCCAAAAATAAAAATATACAGCATGCCCTCGTGGCTTCACGGATGTGAGCGGTAAAAATTGGAATTGCAAATCGACCGCGAACGGGCGAAAAGCGTTGAAATGCGTGTCCGACAGCGTCAGAACGGACGCCTCTGGGATCGCGGAATTAAAACATCGCCCGTTACGGAAGTTTGCGGAAATATCGGTGGACTCGCTTTAACCCGTCTCCATTTTTTTTTCGTCTTTTTTTTTTCTTCCTTTGCATTCTTCTAAGAATTGTTCAGTCCTCTGGACCGTAAAGCCGTTTAGGCTACGTGGCTTTGTACTTTCTCATCTTCTATTTCCTCTTTTTTCTCAAGCATTCGTCTCCAACCGTTTTCCTGAGAAAAGGTGCGACTCCCGCTTTCTTGTTTTCTTTCCCCTCAAGCCGGAAGGAAACGGGGGCGGTCGCTCGAAGGCGTCTTATTTCTTGAACTTGGGGGTCCCGCGCATGGCATTTCGTACAGGCAGTTTGCGCCGTCGCCGGGAACGAGTTCTCCAAGCACATCAGCTATTTAGGCCTCTGGTTGAGTCTTTTTTACTCTTTTATTTATTTTTTCCTGCCTTTATCGGGGAGGATGAACCGCATTTCCGCCCGCATCGAGCACTGGAGTATAAAGTTGTGCAGCTGCACACTAATGGGGGGCAAGGAACTCACCGCGTTGTGCTCCTTGTTATTTTTTACCCTGCAACTCAGAGTCACTCTGTCCAAAGTCAGTCTGGCGGCAAATAAGCAATGAAGAAACAAAGCCCAAATAAAACTTAATCTGAAGAAGGCATTTAGGTGATTAACGCAGACCTGGCGAATTCTCGCAGGTACTTTCAAGATAACATGACGTAAAGCAAGTCGACCTATATAGTATAACGAAAAGTGCAGATTGTGGCAAAGGAGCTCAATTCAGCTTAATTTACCACATTAGTGTCCTCCTTTGGGAAGTTCTGCTACATAAGGGACGGTTTTGTAATGAATGGGAAAGTGCTACAACTATATAGAACAAAACGTAGCTGCAAGACCTAAGCTAAGTTGGGGATAATTATTTAGAAAGGGCGTAAAAGAAAAGAAGGATTCCACAAGAGTGGTCGCCGGACAGTCGATGACTTAATGTGAGGGAAGTCGCAGTGTTCAAGAGCAGCCTAGAATGAAGCATCTTCTGAACGATTAGTATAGGATAACACGCAGTGTAAGCAGTGGCGACATTAAACGGATCAGTTTGACAGATTGAAAGCATGAGTAAAATAGAGATGAAGAGTTGGCCAGTAAGCTCTGTACTGGTTGTGATCTTAACCTTTTGTAAAAGGTATTGTGAAATTGTCTTTTCTTGTTTTTGTTTATGCTATAATAAATGTATCACTTAGAACTAGGTAAAAGTTTATTGTGTGATTGTCATTGACAACAATAAAAACAGTGAATTGTTTTGCTTGGCGATTCCAAAATTGGTGATCCTCAAGAAAGCTAAGATATTAGCTATGTTCTGCCACTGTTTTGTTACCGCAGAGACCATTGTCGTAGAGCTTCTGTTTCAGGCGCCTTCTTCGGTGCGCTATATTGTGCGTTGGTGCATCAACGATGCAAACATTGAAGAATGGTGAGCCCATAATCCAGTATTTTTGGCTGGCATGAAAAGAAATATCTACATGGTGTTTACGTTTTCTGCACTGCATTCTTTAAAATAATATCAAGAAAAGAAAAATTTTACTTGAGAAGAAGAATGATAAAATAAGCAATCATGAGGACAGCAGACAAGAAGGCTGTCATCCAGCCTGAGTCATAAGGCTCGACAAGAGTAGAAAAAAAATTCACGCAGAAACTCCTGTGGTAGTTGTCTACACTGTAAACGGAAATAACTCCGAGGTGGGAGTAGAACGCTTGTCCTCTAGCGACCCCCCGGTTCGGAGTTTATTATGCTCCGTATGATCGGAGTAGAATTTTTACTCCGTGCGAGCGGAATTATTGCGTGGAATTATGGGAGTTTATTTTTCTGCCTTGTCTTTATTTTTTGCTTTGCAATGGACGGAGTTTTTTCGAGGTGCAACGGGAGTATAAAAAGAGGCATCGCGTGAGTTTGCGTGAACATCTTTACATGCAGAGGCTGCTGGTCAAATTTCGAAATACGCACACGAGACCGCGTCAAATTCGAGGAAACAAGTCAATGAAAGCACATATATCATGACATACATAAACATTTCAGAAATACCCAATGCAGAAATTTGAAAGACATCCTACGTACACGCGATACTCAAGAAGCAACGGTGCCAGTATATATAGCCACGATACTGTGTGCCGCGAAACCGCCTAGGGAGCAGCTGTGCTGTTTTCAGAATTACGACTCACATGCTCGTTCATACGAGATCTGCCTCGCTGAAATCAACAGAATACGTTAATCAACACAAAACTGTTAATTCAGAATAGTGAGAAAAAAATTAATGGCGTAATTTTTCAAAATTATCATGCCATTCTGTGAGTGCTGAAGCGACTTCGCACACTGCCGGCGTTCGCAGCCAAAAAGTAGTGCGTTAGTTACAGTAAGCAAGTAAAATGTAAGTGCGTGTGCTTCATAGCAAAATTAAATTTTTGCGATATAGTGGTAGCGTAGCAAGAAATTATTACGTGTGAGCATGACCCGCAGCAGCCGACGTAACACCAAAAAATGCGCAGTCATACGTTTTATACACCGCACTACTTGCTCTGCGTCCAAGCAATCTCTCTCGGTTGTGAAAAGGAGCAACATTGCTGATCTGTCGAGTGAATCCTTAAACTCGGAGCCAGCAGGCATGCGTCTAAATCAGTGTCTCGGATAGAGCGTAATGTTAATGCAATATCGGAAGCAACGACGTGACCAAAACCTATATGCGCGTTAACAATTCGATTCACATCGCTCAATAAGAAGCTTTATTTACAGTACGCATACGTAGGTCCTACCGTTTTTTCTTCGGGCGAGGATATCCGTTCACAGATACATATAAAACAGTTGCTTGCACTCCGGTCTTTCTCACTGGCAACACAGCACCGCAACGAACTTGGGGTACGCCATTCGTGCGCGACTAGCATGGATGTCGTCGCTCGAACAGTGGCTGCTGTTGCCACTGCTACGCGGTCCTCTCAAACATTACACCGGACGTTGCCACCATGTATTCACAAGGACATCCAAGTCGCATTTCACGTACTGAAGAACACAAGCCTGGGTCACGCAGCACGAAAACACAGTCAGAGCCTGAGCCGACATCACGAGCCAGTGAGCAGCTTCGAGGTATACCTAAGCCTTTTTCCGCACTTGAAAACGTTGCTCGTGCATTCATCGTTGTCAGCAAAGTGATCAGAGCTAACGTACTTGAAGCTGAGCTACAGTGAGCTTCAGGCATGCCTATAACACTTCCTGGAAGGAAATACTGGAAACAAATTGACGAAACGCTGTCACGGAACGACACTTCACAGATGTAAACAAACCGTCAGCCATGAGCACTGCCGGCTCCGCCGAACGCGCCCGGTCGCTGGCAAGGCGCACAGCCTCATGGGAAGCGCCACGTGACCAACCAGTTTCGGCGGAGGGGAGTTTTTTAAAACTCCCTGTCGGAGTTTCACGGGAGAACAAGATTTTGAAGCGGAGTAAAATCGCGTCATGTCGCCTTAATACTCCCGCAGCTAGCCAGCGGAGTGAAACGAGGGAATGGCGCAGTTTTGCTCCGATACATCGGAGTAAATATTTCAGGAGGGGAGGTTTTAGGGCACATCACCTGTTAAAAACTCCCAGGTGGGTTTTGTTGGGGTCTCGGTGCTGACGCCCGTTATTGCCAATGGGTCGCAAGCCCCAAGGGTAGCGTTGGCCTGGCGGCCTGGGGCACTGGAAGCATCCGAAGGTCCCGGCAAAGCAAGAGTAGACTGGTAACAGAACAACTTGTTTATTCTAATATAGCAAAAGAGCGGCCGGTCAGGTCGACCGAAGTGGAGAGACGGGAGAGCACGTAACTCAACAGAACAAATCGGAGCCTCTCTCCCGGCGTCCGGGGGCAGCTGCTCTTATACTCTCGGCGTCGCGGGCCAGAAGGAAGGTCACGGGATGAGCCCACGCGACGGCGGAGCACGGAGCCCACGCGACGGCGGAGCACGGAGCCCACGCGACGGCGGAGCACGGACGAGCTGAGAGACATGTGGAGACGAGTGTAGTGACGCATCGCCAACCCGCCGCCGGACAGACCTCCTGGCTCCTCACTAGGGGAGCTCCGCTCCCCGGCTGCCGCGCTTTGACAAGCGTGGGCACACACACACACACGCACACACGAAGACACGTGGCACTGAAACACGCCTGGACACGCTTGGCGGGGAGGCGTTGCGGCGGCGTCGAACGGGCCAAAATGTCCGCCGCTTTGAACGAAGCCCCGGCGTCCGTTGCATCCGCGCCGGCATTACCGCGCGTTGTAGGCGAAACGTAACAGTTTATTTTCGTTTACAGTGTATGTATGCGTAAGCATTGTGCCACTTGCTCATCTCCCCGCAGCCCCGTGTCATTATCATTGTTACGGAACTTCATCCCACCACTATGAGCCTTTATAAACCCTCGCTGGTCGTTATCAACCTTATCGAACATTCGGTTATCATGTTCAATAGTGAACATGATAAGACAAGTTTAATTAAGATAGACTTCATTACGGCACTTGAACCCACGACCATTGGTGTTAATAAAGGTGACGTTAATTATAGGCACAGTTAATTAGGATATAATTAATTACGGAACTGGAACTCTCAACCTTTGGTGGGAGTCGAACCCACAACCCTTGATGTTAAGGTTTAATCGAGGTTAATTAACCGAAGCGGTTGCAATGCCACCAATACATTTGCTGAGGGAGGTATGCAGTGCTTTATTGATGGTTCGGATGCTTGTTTTGAGCTTGTTCTTCATTGAAACGTATGTTCTGTGTGTTGTATGAGTGATTTCTATGAATGTATGCACCGTTCGCTTGACTATGCTGAGTGCTTGTAGTCGCTGCTTTACGTGGGTATGAGCCATTGCATATTTTGCTTGCTTACTGGTATATGATCCATTCATTGTCTTACGTGACGGACAAATTTCTTGTTGGGTAGGTATACAAATGCTTGTGCATTTAAAACAAGGGAACCCGTGACTCACAGCTTACCGTGAAATTCGATGAGCTCACGGTGGTAACTTGGGCTTCGTTCAGTGACGTAATAACCGGAAAATTGTGTCAACGAGGAACGAGGAATGTGGGAACCTATACGAGTGGTACAGTACGCGAATCAGCTGAGTTTATATGACAAGTGCAATTTTACTATATATACGCTGGCGACCGTGAATTTACAAATTGCCTTACTAGTGCTATCAATGGGAAAACACAGCTACCTTCTATTTCGTTTGTACATGCAGGCAGAGAGCAACTGAGAAAGTGCTTTAAGTAACTAAGGGCAGTGACTCAGATCGGTAAGATTATGATTGATCGTATCGTGCTCTACGAGCTATAGGCGTCCCAGTAGAGCCAGCTGCCTATACAGAGTCGAAAGAAGCATGCGCGAACATGAGAATGGCGTATGCTCCAATGGGCAAAGAAGCTTTGGTGAGTCACAGCACCTGTGAACTTCATGGTTTTCTACAACCATTCCTTGCAGACAGTTAAGCAACACTCCTGGAATGAACTTTCCTACAGCTGCAAGAAGCGCTTCCGCAGAATATGGGCGAAGCAGATTTGTGAAAATATTATTAATAATAAATATATGTCTTACGTGGATAGCGCGCTGGTATGTGTTATCATGGGAGTGCCGGAAAAAAAGTACAGAAGTTGTACTTCGTTATGTCGTGACATCGCTTACGGCCACATTGGGTAGACAACAGAATAGACACATTGTCCTGTCTACTAAGCAGCCACCCACGCTCGTTGCACGACAATAGTGCGGGTGGCTATACGGTTATAAAATGCGCAGTTAAAGCTGCACGCCCGGAAAAAAAGAGACGCGGGCGTGGGGACGACCTCTTTTTCCAATGAAGCGCAGTGTTTCCGTTTCTACTTTTCTTCGTTCTAAGTGTAAGGCACACCCGCATATTTCTCCGTAGGCGTACTTCGTCGTATTATTAAAAAAGCAATTATCTTGTCAACAAAAAATATCTTGCAAATTTCTATTTTCTTGCGTTTTGCTTCTATTTTTTCACACACCTTGTGTCTGAGAAACAGTACTACAGAAAAAGGTATAAACAATACTCACGTAATTGCTTACAGAGATCGCACTACTCGACTTCCACGGTTTTCGTTTGGTGTGTTCTGATTTCTCTGAGACTATATACTTAGCCAATTGCTTTTTGGGTGCTGTAAAAGAAGAGATCCTCTTCTTATACCGATACATTTTACAATGTGGGAAGTAATAAATTACAAGTACTCTTCCACCAGGCAATGCGCCGCGACACAGTACTAACTACCTTATGCCACTTATTTACAAACATTCAGAGATTAGCACAAAGGAGAGGGCAATAGGAACGAGAAAAGTTATGATCAAAGACATTTATTTTCCACAGGATACAGCGTAGAGCGCCTCAATAAAGCATTTCTTCGTGGAGTAACAACTAAGTCGGTGCCGCGACTGATAGCTCAAGAATCGCCTGTATTTGATTACCATGGGTTATGTAAAACTTGGTTCACGTCTTTTATTTAGCATTGCTCTTTCTGCATTTCGCCCATTGCATTTCTGGGGAAAATGAATGAATGAATGTGCGCTGACCGCACCACGCATACCAAGCACTCACACGGTACTGTCGTGTTCGAAATGCGGAAGAGTGGCTGCCTTCTTGTCCAGTGATCGCTGGAGACAGTGTTCCGGTTCCTTGTTATCTATCTATCTATCTATCTATCTATCTATCTATCTATCTATCTATCTATCTATCTATCTATCTATCTATCTATCTATCTATCTATCTATCTATCTATCTATCTATCTATCTATCTATCTATCTATCTATCTATCTATCTATCTATTCCCGTTTTCCTTTCCCCCACTGTAGGATAGCCAATCGGATGCATATCTGGTGAACGTCCCAGTCTTCTCTTATTTCTTTGTGTCACTCTTTTGTACTGCTATATCATAATCGCCCTATATGAGGTGATTTCTGTTAAAGGGCCCCTCACCCGGTCTGGCTATATTGAGCTGACAAGAGCAGAGCATATAATGCGCGACAATGATCATGGCTGCAAAGTATTACGTCACTACGCGCCGCGGACAGATCTGAAATTTCAAACTGAACGCCGTTTTCCCTTCTCCTCGCGGCCGCTGCACTCCAAGCCGGAGGATGACGTACACGTGCTAGTGCACCTATACGCACACGTGTTCGCGCTGTGACGTTGCTCGTGGCGACACGTGCTCGTGGCGACACGTGAGTGTTCAAGCCAACATCGGTTATTTGTGTAATATGTTGCTAGAATAGACGGATCAAAGCTTAGCGAAATAATAAGACACACAAACCAAATGTCTGAAAGTCTTTGTTTTACTTCGCACCGCAGCAAGAGAGATCTACTTCCGTTTCGTCTGCGTGTTCCAACGACGCGCAGCCGCGCGAGCAGACACCGAAACTATGTCATATTCTATTGTGTTCCAGCGCAGGTTCATGCTCTGTGTTCCGCTTGTGTCTGCCTCAGTATTCGTGTAGCACAGACTTATACCGCTAGTCAGGTGTCCTCGAGCACAGCGCAAACGGCAAATGACAACCACAGATGACAACAGCAAATAATAACGGTTCAGGCTGCCGTGCCCGCAGGGTTGCTTTCAATGATGGCCTGCAACCTCAGTGGTAGCGCTCTAACCTTTATCGACAGCGAGATGATAACTTTCCTGATGCAGCAGCTGCATTTCGGCGCAGTGTGGTATTAGTGCGGCGTTGAAGTACCATGTCCTGCATCTCCATGCAAGTGGGCTTCAAACACTCAATTAGGCCAAGAAAAAACGCATACATAAGCCACCAGTTTGACCGTGCTTTATATTGATTTATTTTTTCATCATGTGCCATCGTACCAAAGATGAATAATATACATTTCTTTTGAAGGTACGGAACTTCCATCACTCCTCAAAGGTCGCTCACGTACTGGAAGTTTAACCTGAATATGAGGCAAGCAACAGAATGGGTGATTACAAGGGAACACAAACGTCATCTTACGAAACTCCGGCGTACTTAACGAGTTTAAACGTTTCTTCAGCAGCAACAAATACGGCCGAAGCGTTTGTCAAACAGACCGGGGGGCCAGCGTGCTCTCAATCTTCTCTAAAAGAAACGCACGTCCTTCCCCCATAGCCCAGCTCCGCAGGCACGAGCACTACTCTTGACTGCATCCACTCGGAGGCCCCAGCGGCCGCGCCAACGGTGCGCAAAGCGCATACAGCGCTAAATTCTTCTCGGAAATAAACAATGGGTTAGACGGTCACCGCCTGCTGTTCGCGCTTGTACGGGCCAGGCACGCAAAAGTGAACACGCCGGCCGCGCTAGCGCGCGCAGAGTTGGACTGCAGTTAACAGTCGAAGGTCCCAGCGGCGGAGCGGAGCCGTAAACGCGAACGAAGATGTTCGGCGAATGGGGATGTATCCCCTCGCAGCGTGCCTAATTGCGTAATTTCCGCGTTTCGAAGCAGCCGTTCTCTTTGCCGCGCCTTCTTTTCAAACGCGGTGGCAATTCGGCGTGCGCGCAACTTTCTCCTTCTTCTACTTCCCGCCGCCGGCGTCGCTGGGACCGCTTTGCCGGCTGCCGAAGCAGGTACGCGGAGCGAAGCAGCGTGCGACTCGTTCTCGTACGCTCTTGTTTTCTCGCACGCTGCTGCCACCAGTAGAAAGAAGCGGGGATGTCATTCCTCTTCAAAAAACAAGGCCGTACACACACACAAGCACACTCGCAAAGGATTCTCAAGGCCGGTCCGGAAGGGAGGCAGCGCTGAGTGCACTTCAGCTTTGACACACACTGGCCAACACAGCTTCTCGGCTGGCCGCGTGCGGACGGTGCACGGAACGTCCCTCGCCGGCATGCCGGGATTTGGAGTGGGCCCTTGAATCGCGAATAGACGGGCAGTGCGCGAGCCTTTCTTGCGGCACGACTGCATGACAGCTGGTGGCGGCAGATCCCAGTCTGACACCGCTGAGCTAAGGCGCGCTATGCGTTGCTTACGCCTGCTTCTTCTTTTTTTTTTCTGAGCTGATTCCGGTAACGATTGTTTGTACGCCAATATGTCTGAGGACGGTACTTGGTGCCTAGGGCTGAAAGTATTCAGAAAAGAAAAACAGAAATTATGCAGATCTAACGCACATCTTCGAATCTATGAGAGGCGAAGCATTTTTGAAGCGGTTAATTAAATGCAATAAATTTGCCCATTTCGTTGGTGCATCTTAGGCGTAAAGGAAACTGGCGTGTGTGCTGTCCAGCACTCGTGCCACGCAGTGTGGCACACACGGAGATCACTTCGAAGAGTTAGCTGTCATTGGCACTGTAGATGTGCACGTGAGGCCTAATGGTTAGGGCAGTGGGCTGCTGTGCTGGGGGACCGAGGTTCGATCCCCACGATCGGGCACGTATGAGCTATTCGGCAAGAAATCTGCAGCCTCTGTCAGGCTTATCCGAGAGGGTTTGCAAGGTTTTAGGCATCGCTTTGAGAAATAAATATCGGTCTGCAAGTGCATGACACTTTCGGCAACTTTTTCCTGAACAGTACCAAAGAGACTTTTTTCGCAGCTCCAGTAAAACCGATCGCCGAGGCATACCCGGTGCACTTGCCCTGTCAATAAACGTTCAGGGGCAACACTCTATAGGCAATCTTGCGAAGTCACGCTGGTTTATCTGCATTATTTTCCTAATTTACCTGACTTACTTGCCAAGATGTAACTCTAGTGGATGCTTTACTCGCTCCCGAATGCCTATAAAGTTTTCCGAGCACCGTTCGCACGCACTTTGGTGTAAGATATTATGCTTATTTACAAGGCTGGAACAATTTTCAAGGGAATTTGTTCGTAGTTCTCTTAAATTTGTTCGTCAATGAACTTGGATGGGAGGAGGAGGAAATAAGGAGAGAAGGCAAGGATGTTAACCAGAAATGAGTTTCGTTGGCTACCTAGCTCTGCGGGACGGGAAAGAGTGAATAGAAAGATGAGATAGAGAGAGGGAGGGGGAGGAAAGTCGCGGTGAGCTCGCGCACGCACACGGACGGCCTGAGCAAGTCAAAGGCGTTGACCAGGCCAGTCGCCCTCAAGAAAGACAAAAGCGCCTTCACAGCTTTGTGGGCCGACGAGCGATGGGGACGGTCTTCAAGTAGCACTTGCAGATAACGTGCTGCTATAGCTTTTGGAAACCTGTCATTATAGATATGCATTCATAAAATGCCGATCAACTCCTTAAATTTTGAGACAGCGTTCTCGGCAAGAACCGAACCTGCGCGGCCTTGACGGCTCACGAATTTTCTCAGCGGTCACAAATTACACCAGTGGTGTTACACTGGAGAGGCTGCTTTCTAATTGTCCACGGGTTCTATAATTAAGGGTAAGTGAAACGGACTTCGTATTGAAGCGGATCCTTGTAGTTTCGAGTAGTGGTTCGGTAACATCGAACATCAATGACTTATAGGCAGTGGCGTAGCCAGAAATATCGTTCGGGGGGGGCTCATGTTGCAGCTCGGCCTCCTCCTTAAGAGGAAGCGTTACCTCGGGTGCTGTTACTTAAATACATGTAGAAGGGTAATTCGTTTTTCTTCGCAACAACTGCCCCGAATTCCACGATGTTTGTTGAATATAAAAGAAAAACTTAAATTCTAGTGACTGTTGGTTTCGAATGTTTATTTAGGCGGTCAATTCTATATTAAACATTTGCCAAAATCGCAAATTTTCAGAAAGCGGAACTATCAAGTTTAAAACTCAGTAACTCAACAATGAGAAATGATAGCACAATTCTGTGAATTGCACCTTAGAGTAAATCTACAGCGGACAAAATAGATATATTACACACGAATCTAAAAAAATTTGTATTATGGAAATACGACTTTTGCAGAACTCTTGTACACAACGTAACCAAGTCACGCACGATACAAATTGACACACCAAGTTTTTCCGCATTGACTTTCCTAATAGTTGCCGTTTACAGAACCGAGATATCTGTTCTTGGTACATAGCTATTATTTTGTAAACGTCGTGCTTCTATTTTCTCGAAATTTCAAATTTGTCAAAATATTTTATACAAAATTCAGGTCGTAAATCGAAATTCCGTTTCCGACACACACTATAATTTACCTTCTCTATCAAATGCAACAAATTTCATTAAAAGCGATTAGCAGGACTTTGTTTTTTGGTTGCCCCGAAATGTGGAAGTCGCAATGGGACAGGTCTGAGCTGTATGACGGATGTTGCAGGGTTTCCCACTTGAACTTTGCCAGTTTTGTATTAACCACATCCGCGACGTGGAGATGGGCAAAGTCGTGGAACAAGATGACCCAATTCATCAATTTTCCACGTAGTTTGTTCTTGATTGCGACACGCAGTGGTTCCGGCGTTTCACAATATCGGCAACAATTGATAGTCTCTCAAGATTGAGCAAATTCTATCAGTAATGGCCCTTACGATCGAAAAAAAAGTCAACACCTTTCCGGCGAGAATGACGGCCTTTGCGTTCTTTGGCCGTGGTAAATTCGAATGTTTCCACTGTAAGCTTTGCCGTCGTGTTTCAGACTCGTAGTAGTGGCACCATGGTTCGTCCCCGATCACAATAGCAAACAAGAAATCGTCATCCTCATTGTGATACCAGATCAGATTAGTCAAAGCAGCGCCAAACTTCTGCGTCTTCTGGCGGTGGATAAAAATCTTGGGCATCAATTGCGCGCACAAGAGCCGATAACCGAGGTGCTCATGAATTATGGCGTGAACCGAGCCGTGACTGATTTTCACACGCTCTGCCAGTTCGTCGATGCTTGTCCTCCATTCTTGTCTCATCAGCTCATCAACCTTTGAAATTGTGGGGGATGTGGTTGCATGATGGCATTGGCCCGGTCTTGGAATGTCTTTGCAACTTCCCCATTCTTCTTTGAACCGTTTGCTCTTACGCTATACAGTGGCCAATGAAATGCAATGTTCAACGTACACGGCAGCCATACGGCGATTAATTTCTTTTTGCGAAACACCTTTAGCTGTCAAAAACTTCGCGATACCACGCTGTTCAGCTTTTTGGGTATCCATTATGTCAGGCAACCATGTTCACCCAGTGTATGACAGCATTAAAGAACATTTATCCTCACACATGCATACCACTTTTGTAAATGAGAGATGCCACTCTGCTACGCGCATGCCTCGCATATAATGAACCGAACAATTATTGCGACTCGCACTCGTGCATTAGAAATGCGAAGATACAGCTTGATAAAGGGCAAAAAGTGTGACTGGAGACAAAGTTCATTGCACGTAAACACGAAACCTCGCAACAATATATTTAAATATACTTATAAGTCTCGAATAAATCTACGTATCTAAGAAAAAGTCGCTGTAATAATGTGTCAAACAAGGCAAATAAACATGTTGCGCGATCACAGATTCGCAGAATCCTAGATTCCGCCCCAATTCCATGCACTCCCCCCGATGTATCGCGCGCGACGGAAGGCGGCGCGCTTGCTCCCCGCTTTTTTCCTTTGCGCACACACGACTTAGCTCAGCCATTCCACCCCCCCCCCCCTACGCTTTCACTCGCACATACAGTATGCGGCACGCGGTCACGATGTTATCACCCTTGGACTTTATACAAAACATGAGGGCGACGGTGACGGTAGGAATGCGCCTGGAGTGTCCATATAATTGCTATCACAATAATATAATAAGAGTATCTGGCAAGTGAAGCGTCCCGTGGCTCATTACTTTCCACAAAAGAAGTAACAAAATCGAACTTTCACCATGCGAGAATTCGCTGCGCCGCAACAATGTATCTTTTTTTTCCTTCTGTGGGGCGGGGGCACCGAAATGAAAAAACGCATAGGAAAGTATGTTGGCCACAATCGAATGCCTACTTTGGGCACCTAATTTGGCTACGGAAGGAATATCGAAGAAAACACGAGACGCT
The DNA here is from genome assembly GCF_023375885.2 of Dermacentor andersoni. NCBI lineage: Eukaryota > Metazoa > Arthropoda > Arachnida > Ixodida > Ixodidae > Dermacentor > Dermacentor andersoni. The sequence goes on from NC_092819.1 coordinate 15,828,013, forward strand.
TGGTCCACTGAGAACCAACCACACGCATACTGCTCGGTATCCTACACCGGCGAGACAAGACTTTCCGGAGAAGTTCTGCAAAAGCGAACGCGGTGCAATCCGTCGAGTCCCCACAATGATGACGGCAAGCGACCATTATTTCTTTATATCGTCTGCTAGCCAGAAAGTGTCCAAAACTCTGCCAGGCGAAAATCCAGTCGGCCAGAGAAAACCGAACGCGCACCGAAGTGCGCCGCGCGATGGTCAGGGCCACGCGAGAAAAACGTATGCGCTCTGGCTGGCTCTGGCAGCCCGCGGGTATGGTAGCGAGAACAAAAAAAAAATTGAAGGGGCTCAATGTGTCCTCGCGAATAAAAGTCAAAGTAGAAAAAATAAATAAGAACGTAGTTAGCCTGGCTGGCTTTAGTGTTTTGATATGGATGTTTTCGCGTAGGTAAAAAAAAAATTTTGATATTTTTTATGTGACCTGGCGGCACAAATGAACCACCACAACGCTTCGTCTCATTGAACCTCGCTGCGTGCTCTGTCAACTTGTCTGCTAGTGTGTTGATTTTACTTGTCTCGTTGTGGGTTCCGATGTAAGACTTTAGCAAAATCAATGGACCTTTGGCGTCAAATGTTCATAACGACATTAAATCCACAAGGTTCCGCAATTGAATATCTAAAGCACAACTTTGGAAATGTCAATGGATCTTTCACATCAAGAGTTTATTAGATTTATACCCATAAATTTTAGGAATTGCCATCCATGCCCTCCATAGATTCCGCGGCCTCAGCGAGATGCCGCGGTGAGCCCGCTCACCATCAAAACGACCTTGAAACTTTGTGGTCGGATGGGGCTGCTTGGCGTTATGTGACCCTCGGTGCATGGGCGTTGCCGCGAAATCTAGCCCGAGTTCGCTATCGTCGCGGTTAAATGTTTTTTCGAGCGTCAAAAAGACATTCTAGACAAAATCCAGAATGATTTCCGGTTCCGGGGGTTGCTTTTGCCGGCGGTGCATGGACAGCACGAAAAAATTTCGGGGGGGGCTGAAGCCCCATAAGCCCCCCCCCCTGGCTACGCCCCTGCTTATAGGCGTTGGAATGTTTCTGTGGCGACATCCTGATAGCGAGATAAAGACATTCTACTCGCGCGGAACATCCTGCGGGCTCGTATCGGGGTTTCATGCATGAGTTCGGTTTCCAGTCACGGTGTGAGCCCTGCATTGCTTAGATTATTCCAGTGACCCACCGTGGTTACTAAGTATTAATGACGTTGCACCGCTGCGCACGAAGTTCGGCTGCCGGCCACGGCTGCAGTCTTTAATTAAGGGTGAATTAACCATGTAGCCTGCGTGCATGTTAAGGAACCCCAGGTTGCGAAAATTAACCTGAAGTCCACAACTAGGGCGTCTCCCATAACTCAAAGTTATGAGTTATGGGAGACGCCCTATGAGAATTGGGGATAATAACGACATGTTAATATCCCCAATTTAATTGTTCAACTATCTTACAGCAATAATAGACGACATTCTTGCATTAAAAACGTCGTGAGTCTTCGTTTGGTGCGTACATTACGTGCATGAGCAGTGTATACTCCGAAAGCAAACGCTCTAGTACTGTTCACAAGCCGCAGGAACCAGGGACAACACCAACAACAGCAGCAGCAACAAAACACCGCGGTGGTGGGTGATGGGTAAAGCAAGCTATATGGTATCATAAATAAATACCTCCAGCAACAAATATACCTTATGCACAAGAAAATATTTCTCTCACTATGCGCAAAAGCCAAATACGGAAGCACAGGGTCATTATTGCGCTGTGGTGAATGCCTGAGAGACGTACAGTCGGCCTAACAAGAGTTTGAGAAATATGCCATTATCAAGGGGCCCAGCCACTTCGCTTGAGTCAGAATTTCCTGCCTTGAGTTAACGGCGTCTTGAAGACATCATCATTTGCGGGGCTTTTACCAGGGCACTGTCCTTTCACGCCCTTTCATAAGCATCGGAACACTACAGGCTTTTTACGTATGTTTCAAAGCAAAAAGAATGGAAAGAGAGAGGAAGCACCGTCGATGCACGGTCATTTAATCCGTCTTTCTTAGCGGTTGCGCCGAAAACGTCATGCGCAGAGCCGTATACGCGTTGCTTACACTGCTGCGCTTACCACTACACTCGTCGTACTCCACAGCGTTGCAGAATTGCGCAAAAGAAATAAATTATATTAAGCTTTCATTCAGCGTACGTTTGTCACGAGGACGTGCACAGCGTCGAGGCACCGCAATGGAGAAACATCTTGATAACGCCACCGAGATTCTTCACGCGGCATCAGCCAAGCGACGCGCGGCAGCGCGTGCCGCACGGCAGCTGGGAGATCAGCGCAGACGCTTAGCATTCCGCTGGCGCGTACTGCTTTTTCGCTGAAAGACGTGGGAGCCATTACCGCATCTAACCATCACGAAGAGGCAGATATAGTTAATTCCACGCCTACACCGCTCGCCACTGTCGTCGACGGGCGTCGTCTCGAGCACTCGCTGGCAGTGGAGCTGTGTGGCACGCACACTTCCGGTGAGCGACAGAATGCAAATCGCGACCTCCTCCCGACCCCTTCCATCTGCCGGCGAATGGGCGTCCGCTGTAACGCACACAAGATGGGCAGCCTGTCTCACGGTGGAAAGCCTCGAACGCTCGCGTGCAGAACGGCAGCGCTCCGAACGAAGCGACAACGAACGAGCACTACGGAGCTGCGGCTTGCTGCTATACAGGCAGCAGCGGCAGCGCGTCACGCCATGACGCGAGACAGGCGGCGGCGAGCGAGCGCCAAACGCACCGTGGCCGAGTAACGCACCGTCCTCCCATCGCCACCGTCGGTGCCTCCCAAAGGTGGCCGGCGACAGCTCCGTTTAGTAAGGAATGGTTTCTTGTCCCGCTGCGAGGTGGCCGAATGCGCTACACTCTCGCGAGGACCTCCGGAGCAGTCGTGGAATGCGCGCGTAGCGCAGATCATCTTCCGTATCGTGACCCGCTCTGCGAGCGCAGCATGGATGTACGTGAATGTGGCGCGTGATGAATTTGCGGGCGTGCGTGATTGATGGCTCACCGAAAGCCACGTTCTCCTCCGCAGATGACGCTCTTCTGCGGACCGCACTCGCTCACTGCGACCGCCACCTAACCAACCACTCGAGCTAGCCACTCATCGCGTGCGGCGTCTGTGGCGGCGCCTCTTCCCGGGTGACATGATCGAGAGTGCCGTAACAGCGGCGCGCACGCAGCGAAGCAGCAGCTGGCACCGTTGCTAATAGGGACGACGTTGTGGTCTGGGCGCCCACTTCGCTTCCGGGACGCTCACCTGCGGTTCACCTCGGAGACTGCGCAGGCCTGCGACTGCGGGAAAACATTTATACGAAAGTGACCCTAATGACCTGTGCCTTCGAAAGAACGCAAGCGTACAACCACTGATTTGAATAACTGGAGCGAATTTATTGTCTTTGTTCGGGCGTTTCGCGCACCACAGCCCAAAGCATCGTAGCACAATACAAGGTGCATATGTGGACGGCATTTTATGCTGATTAAAAACGCTTTGATTTCTTTACATTGGCCCAGAAAATGAACTTAGACACGGCTCATTTTGCATTTTGGGGAAACTAGGCATCTGCAACATGAAAAATTGTTTTTGTTGTTCTGCTCTGCTCACCTATTCGTTGATTTTCCTGTCAACTGCAATTCTTGAGAAAATCTGTAATGTTACATCCTTCCTCTCCGAATAAATAACAATAGTGCATAATATACAGTGCATGAAATTTATTTCATGTGCACATTACATGGTGTCGAAGCTTCGCATATTTTAAGATTGCGTCTACCATTTTTTTAGAGCTTTATATTCAAACTTGGGTGATCTGGTAAATCATTTTGGCTACAGATAGCGCAAGAAACCATAATACCGAAGAAGAAGCGCTTGCGAGTACACTGGGTATATAATACACCGTTGACAAATGCCTGAAAGTTACGATCGCTGAACGATATCACAGCCTTGCGTTATATTTTTTCATTCTCTTGCATCTCTGTCTCACGACGACACATATGTTAAACATGTCTTCAGTGCGCATGTATCGACTATCTCGACGGCTCGCCAGCATTTAACGCTCCGACACAAACGTGTTATTCGCTGATCCAGATCTCGGCCGGCCACCGCAAAACAATACCGCACTGCTTTGCCACCTGCGGAGAAGATTGGCCGGACGGAGTCAGCGGAGGTTTAGAGCGCGCGTCGCGGAACGAAGCGTCGTTCGTTTGCGTGTCGTGGGCCGACGTAACAATGGGACACGTTGTCCCCTAATGACGCGGTGTTTGGTCGGGAGGGAGCGGGGAACCGGCGTTGCGCTTCATCAATCTAAAGCGCCTCCTGCGGCACGCATTAAACATGGGCGAGCGAGTGAAACTGTGAGAGGGGATGCGCAGAGAGCCAGTGACAATTGACCAAAGTACTGCGTGTCGAGGAGGTCGAGGAGTCAAAGTCAAATGAGTGCGGGCCTGACAGACGCGTCGTCCATCGTCGCGTCGTGTTCTTCTCAGCGGGGCGCGTAACAAAGGAGCCGAAGCGGCTGCGGCGTGCCTCTGCAATTAGTGCCCGCAAGAGTGACGCGCGGGATATCGGGGCACTGCCGCGCGGCCGGACCAGCCGTCGCGCCATGAGAAAGTTCGCGAGCGTTACGTCGGCTGGCACTGCTGTTCCCGCCGCTTATACTCCTTCGTTGACGCCAGCGCGCGCTCGGGAGTCGGACTCGTATTTCCAGTGGCGTTGATTAATGGACGCCCTAATGGATGTTATTAAAGCGGCACTTAGTCCGTCAATTCCAGGGCCACTTTGCGTACAATCTATTAACCCGATACGAGCCGCTGAAAGTGCTACTCATGAAAAAAAAAATGATTCAGCAATTACAAGTGACCGCTAAATTAAGAAAGAGATGCTATGAAAATTGATACCGTATTATTTGCTTGTTCCTCTACGATTCCCATTACAGTGTTGCCATATATATGTTAGATAAAGTTATCTAGTAATTATTCTTACATTTCCATTTTGGTAGTTGAAATTGGAAGCAAAGTTGGAAGGCAGTTATATATGGCGTCATTTCCAAGTGAAAGCTGTCTCGCCTTTTCAGTGAAATGCTACTTTCTCTTCAAGATCTTTTCCTCCTTGTTCCATGGTAAAGATAAAAACATAACATAGAAGTTCGCAAACGTTTGCTAAAAGGTAGTGCACTAAAATAAAGTTCTGCACACGAATAGACAGAGAGTGAGAGAGAGAGAGAGAGAATAAAGAAATTAACCAGATACAGTTAAGACTACTTGCGTGTGGGAACGTGACATTCCCACAGATGACACAGCGCGCTAATTTTATACACTCATGACATGGCGCCACCTCCTCCCCTTAGACTTCGTCGTCCCGTGTCCAATGACACATTCGCTAAGCCACAGCTTTAGTCATCCAGAACCGTGCATGGATCTGCCGTGGCGTCAGGGAAGCGTGCTCGTCTCGCACCCCGAAAGTCTGGGTTTGACTCCCATCTAGGCCTAAATGCACTGTATTTTCGTTTCCAAGCATTGTTTTGCTTTATTTACAGGGACCTTCTTGAGAGATGACGTCAATCCGAGTATTTTTTACCTGTTTTTTACTCTTGGCGCCGTCGGCCATTTTTGGTGCCATCGCTCTGTAACGCCGCCGCCGACGCCACTCTTTGGAGTAATGGGGCACATAATGCTTACGCATTAGAAGAGAAGGCCGGGATGTTAATCACAAAGGTGTCTGTTCGGCTATCCTACACTGGGGGAAGGGGAACGAGGAAAGAACACCAATAGTGACAAGCAGGGAAAGGTAGAGAGGCATTTTTAGGCAGGTAAAGCGCAAGAAACACAGAAAGGGCACTCTGTATGCCCTCATTCTTTTTCACTGGCCGTGCTTTTGCGCTTTACCTGCCTAAATGTGTCGGCGTACCAGCCAGCTCGGATACAGACTCTAGTTCAGAAAGGTGGAGAGTTTGACCAGACGCACGTCCGGCTAGCTACGCTGCACTGTGGAAAGGGAATATAGGTGTGAAAAGAGGGAGAAAGAAGGGGAGAGAAAGATCCCTTTGTTGCGTTCATAGTTGAAGGTGTGCACCAAGTCTATAAACAGTACGCACAAAAATGCACCCGCCGTGGTTGCTTAGTGGCTATGGTGTTGGACTGAGTCGGAGTCCCCCACTGCATCGTGCCTCATGATCAGATCGTGGTTCTGGCCCGTAAAAAATAAATAAATCCCATAATTTAATATTTTAATTTTTTATAAACAGTACAAGCGAAAAAGAAAAACACAACATGAAACGTAATCAACACAGCTTCTTTTTTTAAAGCATTTAGATGAATCTGCAGAAATGCGACAGTTGGGATTGTTTCTTCATTAGCAGTTTTATTATTTATTATATTATATTATATTATATTATATTATATTATATTATATTATATTATATTATATTATTTCATTAGATGCATTTTTCAATCAAGCCAGTGTGCCCATTCCGCCCTGTGGGTACCGAGTCATGTTTTGAGACAACAACAACAATATTGCGGCAGAATACCGTTGGGCTTGCTCGAAGCAAATATGCAACACCAAAAATACGACTCATAAGTGTACAATATTACAATCGCTATTGTTTTAGTGAGAGAATTAAAAATAACATTGAACAAAAAGCTAGCAAAGCTATAACAAGGCAAGTGTGGGCATCAAAGAACAAGTTACGCCTGTTGAAGACTCGAAACACTCTCCTGCATCACGTGGCCTTGTTCACATAAATGGTTTCTCTAAGGCCTGTTCTCACACTTATAAACAATGTGCTGACGCACATGTTGTCTCTTTACACATTTTTTTGACGTAGTAACAAGAGTAGAAAGTTAAAGCAACCTATTCCACCGTACCAACAGTAATGTATGCAGCAACCGCCGTCCTTTTGACGTGCACTTGATCCGAAAAGAAAAAGGTCGCGTCACTTATGCCCCACCCGGCGACCACGAACCGCCAATCTCCTGAGCTCCTCGAAGAAAGGTCCGCTTTAAGACTGAGCAACAGTTTGTCACACTGCATCGCCGTTATTACGAATTCACAGCAGCTCGTGCCCTTCACGCTTTGATCGCAGTCTCAGCTTCCCATTGTGTTCACTCTTGGAAACCATCCGCCGTCCATTCCGCGGCTGTCATGAACGCGCGCACCGACGCTCCCCTTCACGCCGAAACATGTGATTCATGACAGCAATGCTTGAGGATGTGAGGCGTTCAGCGGCGTAAAGGCTGCGTGTATCAAGAGTGCGATCTTTCTGGATGAAAATTGAATACAGTTTCACGAAGGGCGTACGTTCGAAGAGTGCTCGCAGTTACATAATAGTCGGTCTTAAAACTTGAATCCGAATTTTCGTGGCGTTTAACACTCGTGCTCTTCAGAGTGACACGGCAGCCTTTCAACTCAGGTGAATTAGCATTGAATGACTGACTTGAATATGTTTCATAGACATTGTTACCCCCCCCCCTCCCGCCCTTCTCCCACCTGGCAATTCTTTTTTTTTTCATTACTGCTTCTAGGTCCTAAAGAAGAAAAAAACAATTCATTCTAGATGTGTGCGTGCATCATCTTTCAAGCTCTACCCGAGCTTGTTCGGCTCAATATGATGACTACTTAGCGGTGAAAACAACTGTCCAACGCTGAAGCTTTTTTTTTTTTTTTTTAAGCAGCAAATCTATGTTTCGCCCGTAAAATTTGCAGCACCACCTGTGCGTTAAGCGTAAATACTGATTTTGAAGGGCGGAGGAAAGAAAGGGAGAAAGCGGGGACGTTAACCAGAAATGCGTCTGGTTGGCTACCCTACGTTGGGGCAGGGGAAAAGGCGATAGAAAGATGAGACACAGAGAGTTCGCGCATGCGCAAGGATCAGACAACTATGTCAAAGGGGTGCAGAACGAGGGAGAAGCTTAAGGAGAAAAACCCTACACGTGCTCCAGCTACAACTGAACATTTATTGCTATGCGGCAGAATGTACAAAATTACTAAACACACTGTGCACATGCGCCCCCTCTGTTCTACGCACCTTTTGGAAAATGAACCGACACCACCTCGAAAATACACTGGTGTGTGGCAGCGCTGGGGTTTTTGAAGCACACCGCTGCCTCGGTGACGTTGGTAATCTCCGGCTTGTAGCCTGCAGATACTTTCCACCTGGATGTCGGCAGCAGCAGTGGCGTAGTGACCTAAGTGCGGCGCAGGATGAGCGCAAGGTCACCAGTTCGACTGCTAGCAGCAGTGATAACACCATAACAGTGACAAAACACAAAGCCGCTCATCGACACATTAGGTATAGCCTCGACCAACTGAAATCGTCCGGGAGGCTTCTGGTAGAGCTCCTTTCCCAGCCAACTACGCAGTTTTGGAACGTTACTTCAACATCGGGCGTTGGTGTTTTGGCCACATAAAATTGTAAAAGACTACTTCCGTAAGCGACTGTGTGCTTTCCCGCGCTTATTTTCAGAAGCCGTGTGGGTGTTGTGTTGCAGAAAGCCTCGGTTGTAACTCAACTGAAGATGCGCCCACATTGAAGCCCTCCTGTCAGTACACGACAAAGCACACACCCGATCTGTACGACGTGTATGCGAGACAACACTGTGTAGGAAGTGCGCGACAGTGCATACAGCACAAGCGGCGCTCAGAGCCAAGGACCGCGTGTTTGATCACAGAGCTCTCATCGCCCCAGAGAGAGACGTCTCTCTGCGATCTTAATCTTGGCGGGTATACGATGTTGACCTATGCATAGCTTCAAGAACGCCTACGCATTTTTTGACGAGAGCCGGAAGCGACGTAAGAGTTGCGAGAAAATTGTCCGCAAGAAGGTCAAGAACTTTATGCAACACTTGCCCGTTATTTGAACTGCAGGATCAAGTCCTTGGTAGTTCGTGACCTGGTAAGCCTGGGAATAGTGATATTAGGGCGTCACCAGATGCAGTGAAATACGGGATACGGCTCCTTTGTCACGATGTGCCGATTAATGACATTTTGACACCCTACCGGTTCGCATCTTTCAAATAGTTCACTGAGCAGCCGCGTTTGTTGCTACCAGCTACATATAGCTATCAACCAGTGGTAATAAACAAATCTTTGCGTTAAAGTTTCTCATTACATGTACTTGTACTTGAAAAGACCTGTCGTAAAGGTCTCGCAACCATTTGTGCAAAAAGAGCTAACTCTCGTCGCTCATAACGTTCCTATTTAGCTAATGAAACTTGAAGATAAACACTGACATGAAGTGGGTGCACTTGAGCCGCCATACCGGACCCTGCATGTAAGTATACGCTTACTCATCGACAGTTTTGGTACATATTTCTCAGTCCATATTATCTGCATTTCTCATTACAAGCTAAAACTTCTGCTTACTGCTGTAAAGACTTCTAGAAGTTTGGGCAACACAGCTGGTTATAAAGGGGGGAGGCCGCAAATGCCGAAGACTACGCACCAACACTATCTAAATTGCACAAGGAGTCAGCGCTTTTCGCATCGGCAGATCACGCTGGTTACACATGTTCAGAAGAGCAACATGGAAATTTATCACAAGTCCACACAATATTTTAAATTCGCCTTTTTCTATTATCTGTCGGATATGTGGTGAAATATTTCAGAGCGCGAAACGATTTTGTTATATAGATGTCATTGCACGCATACTTGAATGGCCGTTACTAACATTTAGTAGGTCTCTATACTGCTGGGTCGCAAGACAGCGTGAATGAGTCAAGTGCAAACAGACTTCATCGGTCGTTAATGCGCAAGTCATTGATATGACGTCGACACATGTAGACACATATCAGCAAAAGTATGCGCGTATTTTGACGGTACATCTCAAGCATGCCCCGATATGTTAATTTATTAACTCTTGTAGGCACTTATTAGCCGCGTTTACATGAATGCGACCGTATAAGCGTGTCGCATTAGTTAGCGCATCATGGTAATTACTATATGCGACAGCGTCTGCATGTGCCACATTCCCCATTTTCAGAATCAAGCCGGGACCTGTGTGCCGCAATTTGAGTTCCGCCGGCGAGTGGAGGAGAGTGCACAGCGGACAGCCTTCTCTCTCTCTCTCTCTCTCTCTCCGATGCGAAACACGAGCATTTACATGACGCTAGCGAGACGACTTACCCCGCCTCAAGCTATACCCTCGCCTGCCGCACCAATGCGATTCGCCTTCTATAGCGCATCACCGCCATTCGCATGAATGTGATGCGCGAAGAAGTCAATGCCTTGCGCCAATTGTCGCATTCATGTAAACGCCGCTATCGAAACAGTGCCCCTTCATTTCCAATGAAATGCGACGTTTGAGCGCAACCCTGGGCGTTAGAAAACTCGGGACACGGCACGGCGGGGCAGCCTCGAGCGGGAAGCATGTTTTGTCGGCTACGTCTCTCATGGGACTCAAAGAAAAAAAAAGAAGGTAAACGATACTTCCAACTGAGTACACAAGCGTTGGTGGAAAAATCGATTGGGCAAACAAGTCTGAGGAGAGAAAACGCCGTGTCTAAGAGATTTCGCACTTGACAGCGCGCAGTTCTCGGAGCCGTTGACGAGGAATCAATAGTCCTGAAAGCCTCTTCGTGTCAAGGGGTTCCTTCGCTTTAGCCCACCTGGAGCTTCTTTGAAGACGTCCATTTAATTGAAATTCATAAATACCCAACAGGGGTCCTGCGTGACTATGCCTGTTTTCGTTATTTCGCTCTTTTTCCTTCTGTTCAACTTCCTTTTTTCCCACAAAACCAAGCGTTGGCTGAAGTCGGACTGCTATCGTGTGAACATATAAACAGGATAGAGGTAGTATGCGCCTGTCGGCTAGCGGACTGGCAGCCTTGGCACGGGAAGAAAAAAAGACAGTAAAAATTGCAGTCGTTGTAAAGCATTTGTTGCGGAAATTCTGTAAGGGCTGTCATTCTTTGTCTGTTTTACACTTCCTAACGAGAGTGCTTAGCTTTGTAATAGATATAATAGCGGATCTTTCGACAAGCATTACGAAGGAAGGAGGCACGGTGTAAATGGGAACGTACTCTCGATCCTTCTTGCGCTTTGTTCGTCTGAATGGAGATTCAATATGTGAGTTATGTGAATATATTACTCTCATAATTTATGTAAACATGTATAAGGATCCCAACGGGAGGAAGAGAAACGGACTGATAATTGTCTCTTAAAAGAGACACCATGCCCAGCCGCTTGTAGAGGAGAGAACAAAAGAAGAGAAAGTAAAGAGGACGAATATTGAAAGGCACACCACAACACAACACATCACACGCAGAAAACGATCACAACAGATGACAGTCTAGTCCCGCGGCTGACAAGAATTCTGGTACAGCTCTGTGAGCCTAATATAAAGGTTTTACGGGCGTTGCCAATGACAGCAACGCCCGTAGCAATGACAGTATTATAATCTGTTTTAAAGCAAGCAGGTAGACGACGGCCATTGAGAGGCAATATTGATAAATATGTTACAGCGTTGGTCTTCTAAGCTAGGTAAACATCTTCAGAAGGGTAACGAAGTTCTGCCCAAACGAACGTCAACTTGGTAATTTTATTATGTAACTACGGCAAATAATACAGGACAGTTGCCTACTGAACCAGCAAATCATGCAATCCTCAAGAATGAAACAGAAATAAAAACAAGGCTAGAAGACAAACATGAGGACAAGTGATGCGGCACTGGTCCAGCCGAGACAGACTTCGTCGTCCTAAAGAGGAGCTTGCTTTGCCTAGTCCACCACGGTTTCGAACATATACGCCAGTCGGTCGTTCATTCTGTCGGTCGCTTTCTCCCGTGATAGGGCACAGATCGACACGCAAAATAGTCACTGGGCTCCTGCGTGCATTCTGCGTAAGGAAACACTAAATCACGACAAATATGGCACAAGTTCATACATTTTCGTACAAGACCTGTACAAATATTGTCGGCATTTAGTAATCTCTAAAGCATGCAGATATCGTAACGGAAGAGCGCATTATATTTAACCACTTTATATTATTTTTTTATTTTTTTTATGTTTGCGTAATCCCATTCTTTGGCCATTGGTCATGTTCCAGTAGTTATGTGCCTATTTTGGACAAGTCCTACGCGAAGCTGCCCTGCTTTGTCGAATCTGGCTAGGGATGGCTTTCAGTAAGTCTACTGCATTCCGAATCGAATGGGCTGACGACTCCTCGTGTGGTGACTGTGGTAGCGAGGAGACTCTTCAACACCTTCCCTGTGACTGTCCTCGCTAAAAATTTAAAGAGACGATCGCTCGCAATCGCGATAGCGCGCTTTGACCAAAGACATCTAAGAGAGGAACTTATTTGGGAAGGCCGACATCGTAAGCCATCGCAACGGAGGGCGTCGAGAGCACTGTTGCAGTTTTTAAGGGCAACAGAATTGGACAAGCGGCTGTAGCCTGAACAGATGTTTATAGTTCTGCAAGTGCTACTGTGCTGTGCGATGACGGTGTGCAGTGACAATGACCGACTGTGATCGTATGTCTATGCTCCTTTCTTTATCTCTAATTTGCTGTCACTTTACCTCCCCCTCCACCTCTCTCCCCAGCGTAAGGTAGCAAACCGGATCTTCCCATCTGGTTAACCGCCCTGCCTTTCCCCTTTGTTCTGTCTCTTTCTGTTCGACAAGTCCTCCGTTATGGGTATGTGCACTTTCGCATGAAGGGTACAGTGATGGACAGCTCGTTGAAGACACTGCGAAACATAGCAGACTCGCCACGGACATCGTCTGCTACAAATGTCGTCTGCTAGAACCGTCTACTCGAGCGGGCGAGTTCCCCGCACCGTCCCCATCGTCCTCACTGCTCACAGCGCTCCACCATTAATTACCGCTCTCGCCTGTCGCGAATTTTTCCAAACGTTTAGATCGTAATGCAGCTGCGCGCACCACTCAGAAAACTTGTTTTGGGAAAAGAGGCTTGCTCACAGGGTGGTGGCCACTCCGTTCCTAGCCCAATATGGCTTGCATGTGAAACAGGCTTTAAACAGCAGTTCCTGTGGCGAGCATCGGCGTCGGCGTTGTCCCTCGTAACCGAGCGAACAACCACAGCGAAGGATGAAAGCGAGTGGGGAGCGCAGTGGGAGATGAAAGATGGCAATAGCAAAGAGAGCACGAGGAGGAAAACGGAGGAAGAGGGTATGGCGAAAGCGCGAGAAGAAAAGTATAGTAGCGCTCAAGCCGGGCTTTGCGGCAACTACCGCTACGAGATGGCACCAGAGTAGCGCGCCGTCGTACGTGCACCGATGGCGTGCGGCGAGCGCGTCCAACGACACTGTAATGGAAACAAAGCGCTTCATGAGCGGACGTATGTCTGCGGTGGCTGCTGTGAATCGTGCCCACGCCTCACACACGCGCTGCCTCTAGTGATCTCCCGGTTAGTGAGGCAGTCGCGTTACACTTTGTTCCGTTTGCAACGTGCTACACGAGACAGATTGTCCGCGCCAGCCAGTATATCACGAAATTAAAACACGTATACAGCTGCGCTCAAATTTCACATTAGCGAGTATCACAATCATCAGGGCATTCTTTTTAATTCATGAACATGTCATACAGTCTGACGTGTCCGCCTCTCTGACATCCTTCTTGAGTGGGAATGCATGGAGTGAGATTTTATGTTTGTCTTTAGGCACATGTAAATGATTTCGTATGTATCTGCGCATGCGTATATGTTGATATGTACTTCGCTATGCACATAAATAAACACACACACACGCACACTCGCACTCTTTCACACTCGCACACACAAGAAGAAACAAATAATCAACCTCATGACTATCCAAAGGCTCCTAGAAACTGTTTGTTCGTTATCGCGCTTTTCTTTCAGTTTATTATTGTGCAGTTAAACCCCCAATGAAGTCCTAGCTTCCTTGCCCCACGGTGATCAGTTGGCGTCGACGCAAACTCCTAACAGTCGCCTTCCCCACTTTGTTCCGCGTACTCCCTCGAGGCAGCGCAATGTGAAGTGGCACTTTTTCCACTTCAGTCGCTTATGATGATCGATTGCTGGCCCTAAGTGAGACCTTTGCTCGTGCAGAGTGAATTTTGTCTACAAGAAGTTCTTGAACAGGTATCAAAATTTGAATACAAAGGTGGTTTCACATTTACCCTACGTATAAATGTGGCCGTCAATGCGAATACTCAAACCTGTGTGTCCAACACGCCTTCTTTTGTCCTCGTGTTTCCCTGCGCTCAACCGCCTTTAGTACCGATAAGTTTCACGTGAAGGCACAGTCATAAATTGCGCTACAAAATACAAGTGACAACTCAAAAAGCAAGCGTTTGTCTTGCAGGACTCTGGTGCGAGTTAGTTGGCTCATGATCTTGAAGCAAACTTTTACCAGCATGAAGAAACCGAGACTACGGACGAGGAACACACAGAAGCGCTCGTTAGTGTTTTTTCGTGTTCCTCGTCCTTCGTTCCGTTTTCTTCGCGCTGGTAAAAGTTTGCTTCAAGATCATGCGTTAATCATTGCGCGACCGAGTGCAGCCAGTTTAAACCGTAGGAACCTCAGTGATCGGCAAAACATGCAGTGGCAACGTCAGTAAGCAAATCAAGGAACATCCGGCTTATACCGAAGCCATGGCATGCGCTATTAGCAAGAAAAAAGAAACAGCAAACTATTATTTTTGGGGAACTCCATGGTAGAAACCAATTCGAAAATCGGCCAATAACATCATCTGTAGGCCTAGAATCTGGCCCAATAATACAGAATATTAATGCGTACTGCAAAGCTCTTGATTACAAATCAAACGATCGTCTTAGGTATTGATCATCAGCACGTGACGTTTCGACTAGCTCATCAAATATTGGCTAGCCTTCCGCGTGTTTCTTTCTTCCTTTTTTAGTTTTCGAATACCATCGAAAGATACTTCCTCGGTGTAAGGAAGCAAGAATAAAGGAACAAAATATTGCATAAGCGTTTAACGGAGGAACTAGTATTCATGGTAAAGAAAAGCAGACACTCACCATGGAATTTAAACTTTAAAAGAAAACAAATGTGAAGTTCGGCTCCCGTACCCCCGGCCAGAGGATCTTTCGTCAAACCCTTGATTTCATTCAACAAGTACTCATGTCAGTAGCCATGATGTTTTGAGCTTCTTTAACAGATTCTGATGCCTTTGACATCGCAATATACTATTTTTTGTTTTCTTTTATTCAAATGAAAATAAAAGAAAGAGATGAGGTCACCCTATAATGGTGACGGCTACTCCTTCTCGCATACCAGAAACAACAATATAAAGATATGTGCATTAAGAAAATGAAAAGAAACAGCGTCATAGGACCAGATATCCATAGCACACAGCCTTACACAGTCACGAATATATAAATATAAAAGGTAATGGCAAGTAGCACCAAAATTAGTTTGTAAACAATATCCCAAACACACACAAGTTGCTGTGATGCAGACTGTGATGAGCTTGTAAACAGATGAAAATACACAGAATACTAAAGAGGACAACACGTAATATACAAGCGCTAAAATTTACAAATAATAAAAGCAAAATGTAGTCACATCGTGTGACTATTCAGTGCGACATCTAGTAATTGTTAAGGATGTCTGTCTCTTCGTAAAAATGTTCAAGTGCGTTCAATGCTTTTCGCTGTGCTATTTTCGATGGCCATGGGCACAGCAATTTTGCGAGTGAGAAAGATCGGTGGGGGTCAATGTAGTGCAGCTCTCGTTCCAGCGGCCGTCTTTGCGTCGCGTATATTCGAGGAGAAGATGGCGAATGTCCTCGTCGTCGTGGCCATAGGAGCAAGCCGGGGAAGGAGCCCGTTTTATGCGATATAAAAAATTTTTCATGTATGCTGTCCCAAGGCGTGGTGCATGAATTGGTGTATCGGTACTTTTCGAAATTTCTACATCCAGCTGGTATTGAGTTAAGGGCCCATTTCGTAAACAATCGATTCCTTAGTATTTTCATTGAACCAGGTTGACATACACAAGTCCTGCTTTAGCAGTCTTAATATGCATTGCCTGTCGATTGGTGATAAATTGATCAGTTGAATTTCTACATTTTTAGGGGCCGATTCTACCAACGAGTCCGCTGATTCGTTGCCTATACTATATTAGCATGTCCCGGGAACAGCTGTAATATAACTTCATGTTTTCCTTCAGTAGCCTGAGTTAACCTGTTCAGCACTGCGTATGTTATTCGTTCGGCTATCATCAATATCTTCAAGAAATGCCAAAGCCGATAGGAATCCGCACCAATTACCCACTGTTTTTGGTGCCTCATACGTTTTCATAAACTAAGTGGTTTGGAGAATTGCCACTATTGTTGGTGATTATGAACGCCCTAGTCGACAAGCGCACTCTAGCTGTAAGGATGGTATAACATAAACTGCAGTTGCACTTTCTTCGAATGCAGAGCCGTCCGTGTAGACGTGAATAAATTCTGAGTACTTGCCAAATAGCTGGTTTAAAACTGATTGTTTCGCTGCTAATGTGGAAACGTCGCTTTTATTTTTAAGACCTTCGATTGACGTTTCTATTTTCGGTACCTGTAGAAGCTATGGTGGGTATCAGAGGTCGGAGTGCCCCAAAAAAAAAAAAACGATCGTGGAAGCTGTGGTTTATGCTCTTGAAACATGACATGTATCTGTGCATCCGGACTGTTCTCGATCAGAGAAGGAAGTGGGTGCGCAGAATGCCGGGTAGAAATTTGGAAGAGATGCTGGCGTGTTTCCAGATTGCGAATTACGGCGAAATGTGGTTCCCATGCTTCTGCAGTAGTGAGGTCACTGAATGTAGCTGGCAAGACTCCTAGACACACTCAAACTCCTACCCTGTGACAGCTGTAGACGGTGAAAGAACGTCGCAAATAATTTGTGCAATACAGGGGCGGAGTAAGCAATTCTCTGACGGGCAAGCCACGTTCACTGTGTCCTGTTTTTTTCATTTGGTGGTGACACTGGTGCAGTAGCTCTCTATACTTGCTCATTTCTGTGGCAATAAAGAGAAGGCTACACAGGAGAAGCACACGCGAGAGAGCGCTCCTGAAAATAGTCCCACGGTCTCATTGGCTTTTGTTTAAGCTGCGCAACGGAAAACATAAACAGCTTATTTACAACAGCACTTATATAATAGGGCATATAATATACCACTAACTGTTATATTTTAATATTATTTTTCATTTATCTCGTCCACTGCGAAGCAAATGCGAAGCCCTCGCAAGTACTTGGCCAGCTACGCTGATTGAACATCTGCTTCGAAAAACCGAAACAGAAAGCGCTGTCAAGTTCCACCGCACACTTCGGCCACAGTAGCAGACGTACTTCGCGCTTCTAGCTCGCCCTCAACGGCAATAGAAAGTTCTCCACGAGCATATATAGACGCGCATTCTATGGCGTAACGCCGAAGTGGCGGCCACGACCACAATGGTTCCGCTCGAGTCTGACAGACGCTTCTAACTCGATGTGACTTTGCCGCTACATCGGCCAGCGAAAAAGTAAAAACAGATCACCAGAATCTCCGGAAAAACTAGAAAGAGACCCAGGACCACGGAAGTTTTGGAACTGCAGACTTCCCGAAGGATTTTCCCGCCGCGACTTCGCAAAGCACAGCCCTGCTTGGCGGGGAGCACCTTTGGACGCCACCGCCAATCGCCGACTGCAACGAGCAAGCAGACAGGCGGGGAGGGGGATGCGCGCATGTCAACTTTCGTAGACGGCAAAGGGGGAAACGTGATTACAAATTCCGCTTTTCAACGCTCCACTTTTTTTTCCTGGACGCCGGTGGCCGCTTCGAGCCAGGCCGCGTGGCGCTCGTGACTTCCTGCGCCCTCTGCGGCGACGGGGTCGCGCTCCCCAGGCTCGATGCCGCTACTCTCCTGACAGACGCGCATCTGTGCGTTTCCGATGCGAATCTGTCGGCGCTTACCGTTGCCCCTCTCTCCCGGACTCTCTCGTTCTTTCCGTCTCTCGCTGTCTGCGTCTGTGGCCACGCAAGATTCATGCAGTGCTGCGGAAACCAGAGCTCGAGTTGGTAAACTATAACATGTGGTGTACGAATTCGCTGCTTCAAGTGTGCTAGAAGCCATGCACGCGTAAGCACACCTGGCTTCTTCGCATTCGCCACCAAAAATAGCGGCATAGTCACGGAGTTTACGAATCTCGTATTCGTGCCATCAAGTTCTGCTTTTCGGCTGTCGTCGACAACGATCGAACACGGCAGCCCGGCAACGCTGCTCTCTTTTGCATGTGCGCAGCGTCTCGTTACGGCAACTTATCACTGTCCCCTGTAGTGCTTCTTTTATCAGTACCAGAATTGATCTTTGCAAAGTTGTGCAAATGAAAGTCAGATTGCCTCGACACTCGCGTTTTAATGCAGTTATACTTAGCTCCTATCAGCGTTATTTTTGGCTTACAAACATGCATAAGGACACCTACTGTTAAAATACTTCGAGTTCGAAGCCCTATAATAATAAGCTTTGCTGCCATAAAATCAATCAATAAATCAATTTCAATTGGAGATCAGGATATTGTCCGATGAATTTGCTTGTGTTCGTCAAGACATGTGTCCACGCGGCTGTGTAACATACACGTAGGTTGACTGCAAACCTAACACATTTAAACTGACACCTCATTTATTGGACCGTTTCTCCCTGTACTGTATTCTACAATCAGCAGTTTGGTGCGCTTGACAGAACGCCAGGCCGAAATCTTTGTTGAGCGCCGAACACAAAGCAGCCATATAAGAGGATATTTCCGGCGCCTTCCGAATACGTACGTTGCAGACATACCGTGTCGGCGACGTCTTCTCTGACTGAGAACAATGAGCGGACGACTCTGCAAAACGCGCAGAGTGAGGTCAAAGAGCTTCGTCGTCTTTGAGGAAAGAGCTTGTGCGCGTGCATGCTAGCGCAATCTGCTTCCTCGGCTCGTGTATTGCCGTGTGCAGGAACAGTAGAAGCAGGATGCTATTTTCTGCTTCGCACTGATGATTGTCCAAGTTCACTATGGCACTTCCATTATATGTCATACACAACTATCCTGTGTCCTTTGGTGGGAACGGTAATGACATCACTCTGCAGTTAACGTAATCACTGAGCTCCACTCGTTGTCTTACTCACTCAGGAACCGCATCGCATTCCGAACGCTGCACCGTTTTAGTGGGACAGTTCAAGCAGTTGTTTGCTGCCTGAGTTCCTCTGCCGTGATGCCTGCCGCGGCGTGGGCTGCACATGCCTCGTGCCTGCTGCCGATCTGTAAAAGTCAGACTCCTTCTTTTGCTAAACACCTTTGCTCTCTCCCTCCCTCTCCCCATACTGCTCAGGAGGATGTTGTTTCTGCTTGAATGCATGACCGGCACTCAAGCGCTTGCGATATCACAAATTGAGATGATGTCTCCCCTTCCCACCAGGTATTTTCCGTTCCACACAAAATCCCCTGGGCAATTCGTGGGCCCGGTATGTTACGCATGTGTTTAAGTGCATCAGGTGGTTTGGGACATCGTCGTTTTGCGTGTTTTCATTCTTTCCATCACGAGCACGCATATATTTCCGTGTGATCAATGGGAAAGACGCCGGAGGTCGGCCGCAGAGGTGATCTTTCTGCTGGCGTGTTCGGTAATTAATGGCCTGCAAATGGCAAACATGGACACGCAGCGGCGTGACGCAAATCTTCGTCCCTGCGATGTGAATTAGGGCGCTCTACTTTGGATACAAAGAAGACCAGGCTGAAGAGTGATCGCTCCAATTTTTTCGTCTGCGCAAGTCATATGCAAGCACATTGGAGATATATGAGCGTTTCGTAATCATCAGCGGTTCTCCTTTGGTATGTAATAACATTGCAAGCCTTTTATTGCAAGGTGTTAATCACTATTAAAAAAGTAGAAAGTGAGAAGGATCGTACTGGCGTTCTACATATCGTCTTTCGTTGCTCCTTAACCTTTCTTTGACAAATAAAAGATAAATATATGTATCACAAATATAGGCTGTGCTTTCTGATGCACCAAAGAAACGCCTACTCGTAGTGGTGGCTTAGCGGCTATGGTGTTGCATAGCTAAGCACTAGGTCGCGGGATCATTTCGATGACGGTGAAATGCAAAAATCCCTGAGCCACGTTAAAGATCCTCAGGCGGTCAAATTTTTTCCGGAGTCCCACACTATACATCATGCCTCATAATCAGATTATGTTTTTGGGACGTAAAGTCCAAGATTGTATTTTCTTTCCTTGCCTGACTCCTGGCATAGAGCCGTAACCATCGAAGCAGACGGCCTCTAGCACCCTAGCCTGATTGTGGCAAAGATTTCCAACTTCTCATTTAAATCAGTACCTCTCGCTCTCTGTCTCTTTATTCATCATCACAATCAACAATACCATATTCATATTTGCTTTTTATCTGTTCTCCTTTATATCAGTATGAGAGTTTAATGAAGGTCCTTTTTTTATGCAGATGTGATGATCCCTATTCTGAATAGAGGTATCCGAGTCAAAAACGTTATTGTGCTTTGTCAGTGACTGCAACAAAATGTTTATTTTGCAAGGGATGTGTTCGGCGAGTTATCTGGTTAGTTAGACAAGTACAGCGCCTACTATTTTGCTTTTCCGTACTACCCGCTTACAAACACCCATAGCGCACTGGCAAAGAAAAAAAAAATGTTTGGAAAGTGCAACTAAAGTATTTTTCCGGCCGACTTTGTCGCCTATTGCTGGTCACATAATTCCCAGGCCTCACTGGCGGCGAACAAGCTTGGCCAGTTTCCCGGCAATTGCGCCCGACTGCAAGCATCGGAAGCGGGTCTCCGTACGCCTTATAGGTACCCCTGCGATCTGTGAGACGACACTTCGGCCGCGAAGAATGGTCGGGACGGCGTTCAAGGAAAGGCGGACAAGACATTGAAATAAGTTCGCAGAAGACAGCGTGGCCATCGTGACATTTCGGTCACGAGCGCATTCATTGCTGAGACGCCGCAGCGTCCTCCTGGAAGATCACCTTGGATAAGGCCGCCCGCTGCGGCGTCGTTTGCATGTGCCCATACGCGGTCATTCGGTCGTCGTCTTTCTCTGGCGAGGACAAAGCCTTTTTCGCGAGGTACACCTCTCGACTAACACGAGATGCGTAGCAGGTTATGAAAACGAGGGGACGCCATGTCCTGCTTTTAGATGAGCAGACAACTAGTAGTTGTGTTAGGAAGGAGCCAATCTAATCACCAGAGTTGTTGCCTTGTGCGCTGCCGCCTAGATTTCTTGCAACCCATTGTTTGAAACTCGTCGGGTTCGGTGCTTCACCTTGGTTCTGAAAAGTAGTGCTTACACTCAGTGCGGTATGAGTTGGTCACTGAAGAAAGAGAGGAGGGTGGCTTTGAATTGTGTGATAGGAATGCGTACAGCTTCTGCTCGTATTGTGTGCACTGCAATCATTCTGCTTGGGGCGAAATCGTGTCTTGCACGCGTCACGTCTCAATACTTTGTTGCATCTTGCATGTGCACATTAATGATTACTTCAGTGGAAGAAAAGAGCGAACTTGCGGCAAAGGGCTACTGCGGCATAAAAATGGCTACGACGGCTCTAGCAGAATGAACATCTGTACGCGGCTGCGCTGCACGCCCAAGCAAAAGCATCACTTATTCCTTGTGCTCTCACTGTGCAATGAAGGGACTAGTATAGACAAATATTCGTGTGACCGCGCACACTTAACCCGGAAGTAGGTGCACGCATGACACACTTCTGAAATTATACTTATTACCGTTTTACCACAATGATTGCTTTCGTTATCACAGCTGTACTGCGGAGCAAGGTATAACAACCATCATGATATTCTCTTCCGTTGCTTAACTGTCCACTTCCCTTTCCTTCGATCATCGTGTTATGCTTTTCTCGCTAATTTTTTGTACAATGACAAAGTGTTTCTTCGTATGTGTGAGTGATAATTTTTTTATGATGCACGACATGGGTTTGACCATCAGCTGTGGCTGGTATTACGATATTCTGGAGCTGATAAACTTGTACCC
The DNA here is from genome assembly GCF_023375885.2 of Dermacentor andersoni. NCBI lineage: Eukaryota > Metazoa > Arthropoda > Arachnida > Ixodida > Ixodidae > Dermacentor > Dermacentor andersoni. Next base: position 15,850,027 of record NC_092819.1, read on the forward strand.
TTATTACAGTATAGAGAGCTTCTGAGTCAGATTCCTAGCTTGAAATGCGCTGCAAATTTTTTCCCTCGTTTTTCTAGGATGTGGTATTAGGATCAAGTCAAATGAAGCACGAAAACTATGACCAACGATGACGTAGCCCAAGCACACGTCCCCTTGTGGCAAACGATGTTTACTTAACTTTGAGAGGTATCAGACATCGGTCATCTTTTACGAGACCGGCCAGAATCCTGGATAATTAGTGTGTCTGTCAACTGATTCGCACAGCTTAATTATACACTGCTTCATACCCACAGTCTCCTAGAGCCTAATCAGGCCGACCGCGTTCATCGGTGAAACAGCAAATGTTTGAGAAAATGTTGTGAGCTGTTCTGTAATTAGGGGCAGTGCAAGTGCGTAATATTTCTGCTGGAAAGAGCACATACTGGCCACGGTATGACGTCCTGTTTATAGTGCTTATCAGTGCTGGATGAGTCACTAGAACCCTGCGGTATACTGGGCAAGGCACTTGCAGTGGCTGTGGCGCAGCCCGTGAGCTGTGCGGCTATATTTGGTCGCACAAAGTTATTTCGACATCGGCAAGGAAACGTGGGTGTTCAAAAGGACATTACACAGAAGCGTAAATCATAACAGTCTGGTAGATAATGAGCTAAACTTTACTCGCAATTTCGTTGGCAAGAAAAGGCCAATTTCTATGCAGAACACAAAGGGCAAGCTTCCATTTGATAATTTCTTGCCATTACCATTGAGGCCACCGCATTGGCGTTCCAACGAAAATTTCACCGTATTTTCACATAGTTAAGCCGTTTTATCATTTGGGGAATACTTCGAAAAGCTTCCAGGTCGAGTTTCCAGATCGAGTCTCCAGGCAGAGGCCGAGCGACAGGAAGTGCAATCTATTCAGCATATGACCACTTATGTACGAATACACGCCTATTTCCATTTCGCCACTGAATAAATGCTAGCGCAATAACGCGCAGTCATCCATTGCGTTCTGTAAGCTTTGATTCTGTCAGAGTTACCATGCAAGACAAAGTACTTCCTATAAGACGTCTCAAAGATACATACGTTAAGCAACATCGTGCTTGCATTTGCCAACAATGCCGAAATGCACACTCTAATCTTCCCTGTTATGTGCGACACGTGAAGGTTAGTGCGTATGCCTGCAAGCATGACCAACAGCTCAAGAAATCAACACTTGCCTTAAGCCACGCGGTGAGATTCTGATAGACGCCCGCTGACGAAAACTAAGCGAAAATCACGCAACTCCTTTTGTTCGCACAAGACTAAACTCTGATGCCCGCAATAAATTTTGACGCCCTGCAACAAACGCAACCTAACGTGACGGCGCTAACCATCTGACAGAAAAATCGGTAACTTATGTGAAAGTAGACAATATGATCCTGCGATCCGGTCGGTTTTATTATCCTAGCTGGCATTGTTTCCAAGTTTCCAGGCACTCCCAGTTGTTTGCGTTATTATTTTCACGCGCTCTCTCGTCAGATAATGCCCACACTGAGGCAGGTCATGTAAACAGCGCCTTCGGCTGAGAACACTACCTTCAACTGAAGGCAGCTTCTCCTGTCAGAGGCACCGCCGCTCACGTAAGGGCCAAACTGTTTTTTGGGAAGGAGGCGGAAAGAAGGAAAGGGTTTGGCTGTCCTTGGAGATCGAATCGAGCCAAGGGCGTGGTTTTGACCCTGCAATTACTCGACTGACCCACGAGAGCGAGGGTATATACATAAATGATGGCAGGGAAGCGAAACGCGTGCACGAGGCGTTACGGGCAACACGCTCGCCGTCCTCACACGGCGATCCCGACTGTCCTTTGTTAGCGTCCGCCGCTGCTGTCACGACGCGCAGGGGGCGAGGGTGGGGAGCGAAGAGGCCGCCACCACGGCCGCCGTGAGAATATCCCAACGCGCGCAGGTGTTGCGCCCTCCCGCTGAGGACGCACCCGTGCGAGAAGCTTTGTTCTTACATACCCCGGAACAACTCGAGGCTCTTTGTTTGCCTGCCGCTATTCGATGGTTTCAGAAGGCTTTCTTTTTCAATACGTGATGATGCGTCCTGGTTTTTGGCATACAATTGCAGCAGGCCATGCAGAATACGCGGGGGGGCCGCCACACAGAACCGGCACATCGGTTACGTAAAAGCAGACATTATATAGCTGCAAAGCACTAAACACCGGATCAACCGGGGATGAGAGGGTGCTCGAAAAGAAGACGTTTTCAGTGCCTTGAAAGATGCGTAATCTGCAGCGCTATCTGTGTACGCCTCCTGAGAAAGCGTTATGGCTCCCACATTGTGTTCGCTCGTTTACTGAAAGCTACGTCGTGAATCGGCGCATAAAGAAGCTGTGATAACAGAGCGCCAGGGGGGTGCCACGATTGCTGGAGCAAATGCACGACAGCTATCGGATATTGACAAAAACACCTTTTTTTACACACTAGTAAATGCAAGGACTTAAATTTTGTTTTACATTAATGTGAGCAGCGACTCATGCGAAATAGTTTGGCGAAAAGTGTCACTGCAAAATGGTTCATCTTTAGCTGTTGGTACGTTTTACAGACCACTTAGAATGAGCAGTGCAGAGCCTATATTTGAAATAAATATCTTACTAAGCCTAGATGCCACATATCTCCTTCTCGCAAGGGATTTCAACCTTCCAAATGTTCAATGGAGTGATTCATTGCCGAAGTTTGCCACCACATATCTCCTGTACACCGCCTTTCGTGAATTCATCGATGCTCATTTACTATTTCAGTTTGTACACACGCCAATAAGAATTGAATCGAACAGTGAAAATGTACTAGATCTACTTTTCTCGAATGATCATGATCGTGTGTCTTCAGCTGTCACAGCTCCCGGCATATCTGACCACGAAGTGGTTATGGCAAACTTATCTTCTGCTTGAGCACGTCGTTGCATTTTTCAACCGCGTAAAGTTTTCTTTGACGAACGTGGTGACTATTGCTCCATTTCGCATGTGCTGGGTACATTTTTTCCCAGAATTCCAGTCCCTTTGCACATCTGTGATATCAATACCGCACGGAATGTTTTCAAAGCAAAATTGTTGTCACTAACCAACACGTTCATCCCAAGCCTCATCATTTCGGCAAAGCGCCGAAGCGATAAGCGGTAGATGAACAAGAAACTTCCGGGTTTGATAAACAAAAGACGCCATCTAGTCCGTAGGTGCTGTCAGTCACCAAGCCCAAAACTTTTCTCCAAGTTGAAAGAACAAAACAAGATTGTTAGTAAAGAAACATGGAGGGCACAAAGCCTGTACATGCAGAGCCTTTGTGAAAAAGTTAAAAGAAACCCAAAGAAGTTCGGAAATATATAAAAGATAAAAAATTCCCCACGAGCACGATTCCGGATGTAATCAATGGAATTAACTATGCTGGAAATTCTGAAAACATTTTAATTCATACTTCCAGTCAGTGTTCTCACAACCAACCGATACTATTATAGAGGTACAAGAGTCTTACAATTTTACGGAAATGAATGACGTAACTTTTACAGAACATGATGTTACTTTACTACTATACATAATATCAAAGTACCTTCTGCCCCTGGCCCAGACAAAGTTTCCAATCATGTCTTAAAGACCGTGCTTCTTCGATTTCGCCTTCGTTGACAAGTTTCTAACCTTGGCGCACCCTGTGTAGTACTGATGTTGTATACAGTTCTTTGTAAAACTGACATCGTTGATGAATAAACTTTAACTTTAACTTGACAACGTCGTTCACAAAGTCCATTGAACAAGGTGAGCTACCTTCTGACTGGAAGCGGACGAACGTAGTTCCCGTACACAAAACTGGAAATAACGCAAATATCAGCAACTACAGGCCTATTTCTCTAACAAGCGTAATCTGCAAAACTCTTGAGCATATAATGTACACCAACTTATTTGATCATCTTCAAAGCAATAATTTTTCTTTTGCAGGGCTCAACAAGGATCCGGAAGTGGTTTTTGATGCGACACACAATTAATAGAATTTACTCACGTTATTTCCGAATCGCTAAACAGTGGTAATCAAGTGGATTGCATATTTTGAGACGTTAGAAAAGCTTTGGATTCTGTATCACATAATCTCTTAATACAGAAGTAATCTGCCCTTAACATACCGACTAAGTTGCTGACATGGATAAGGGCATATCTGAGCGAACGAAAGCCATGCGTAGTGCTGGATGGAGTGAATTTATCAGAAGCACCAGTGTTATCAGGTGGCCCGCAAGCGTCAGTATTAGGGCCGCTTCCAGTACATGTGTCTGGAAGTACATCATGTGTCTGGATGTCAGTACATCTTCCAGTACATGTGTCCCGCTCAATCAGGTCGTATGTAGACGACTGCCGTGTCTACCACAGTATCCTTTGTGAAGCAGATTCGAAGCTGCTGCAAAAGGATCTTGATTACATTTTCTCCTGGTGTCAGGATTTTAAAATGGTCCTCAATCTGTCGAAATGCAACACAATCATGTTCACGAAAAAAAGGCATCCTCAAATCAACACCTATTTCCTAGGCGGGGAATGCGTGACTGCGGTTTCAGATTATAAATATTTGGGAGTTATATTTGGCAATGACCTTTCATGGAACGCACACGTTAACTACTTATCATTCAAAGCCAGCCGTGCACTCAACTTTATCAGAAGAAATTTCTGGCAAGCCCTTCTTTAATTCAAAGAATTATTATACTCCAAGAATTATTATGACCGTCCAATTTTAGAATATCGCTGTTCTGCATGGGGTATCCTTACACAAAGGAAAACAGAAATGAACCTGAGCGTGTGCAGAAACGTGCTGCCCGCATTGTTTCTGGCAACTATGACTTCAGTAAAAGCACCGGCACAATTCGGAATGATCTGCGCTGGCGACCACTTCAAAACAGGAGGAAATATCTGAAATTGTGTCTTTTTTATAACATATTCCAGGGCAGAACCGCTACCAACAAGGACATGTACATTAAAGGGGTTGGGACACCAAATTTTGAGGCTATAAAAAGCATGTTGTAGGCTGCTTCCGTATGCAAGGACACCCAGAACAAGGTATTGGACGCTGCAAACATTTCAAAATAATTTTAATACAGCTCCAAAAAGTCATTAAAAACTCCAGGCATGGTCGAGACTCCAGGCATGGTCGAGACCCATCGCTAGCGCGGCAGTTATGACGTCACAGAGGAGGAATGAAAATATTGACGTCATAGCACGCTAGCACAAATACGTGACGTATGATGAGTAGCGATAAAATGCCGATTACGGAGCCTGCTGAGCCGCGCGACCGAGCATAGCCTCCACTATGACCGAGCTACAGGCATATAGAAATCCTTTCTTAATGCAAAGAAGGGGGAAGGCGTGCAGACACGGACACAGGAGGAGAGAAGTGGACAGCACGAACGCCGCACGGCGGCCCGCGAACGGCAAACTGCGTGTAACGCTAGCCGGCCGACTCCGAAAGGGACCAGGATATGCGGCGTTCGTGTTGTCCGTTTCTCTCCTCGCATAGTCGCATAGTTCGGCAGCTCGGAGCGGTCTCTCGTTCGCTTGGCCTTTCTCAATGTGAGGGCTCATCCACGTTACCGGCACGGAAACTCGCCGCACGTCGTTTGCCGTTCGCCGGCCCCCGTGCCACGGCGGTTTTACTCGCGAACGGCGAGATTTCCTTGCCGTATAGAGGACGGGCCCGGGACCCATTTGTGCGGCAGCCGTACGACGCAGCGGCCAATCAGCGACCGAGGAGTGGTCACTCTGGCACCGACGGCAGCCTCACCGCCTCTGATCGTTCGGCGCCGCCGATGTCGTCGCTACGCCTTTTCCGGTTCACTTCAAAGCTAAAGCTTACGGCGCTTCGGAATGATTCACCGACTCTCACAAGCCGCAATATTTTCTTACCGTTGTTGCCGCTCTTCGCAATAATTATAATAATCGCGACATGCACTTCGAATCGCCAGTTGTTTACCTCAGCTGGGAGAGCACGCGTACGCGCAAGCAGACGACGCAGCATCGTTTTACGTCACTATTTTTTGTGGCCCACATGACCAAGCCATGTTGCGTTTCCTCCTCTGTGACGTCATAGCATCCCCCGGAGCCCAGAAACCTAAACCGAAATCGCTTGCTACAATAATGCTATTATTAAATTATTTATCGGATATATATGAATTTCGCTGTGTGTATCGTGCTCCCTGAAGCATGACACAACGTTTGAATCAACAAACGCATGAACAAAAATTTTGATGTCTCCGCCCCTTTAAGCCACCAATTTATGTGTCTCGCCGAACCGATCACTCAATGAAAATCCGGGAATACAGGTGAAAGGTGAATATTTTTAGCTATACCTGCTTTCCGTAAACAATTCATGACTGGAATGATTTACTAGACTAAATTGTTACTGCTCCTCCCCCATCTTTCTCTACTCACCTGCAGCGTTTGATGTTATGTTCAACTTCTGATGCACTGTTTTGTAACCAAGCCGTTTGGTGCAGCTTGGTCTTTTTCTTCGCTTTGGTTTTGATGCCTGTTCTTATGTCCTGCAGAGTTTGCATATTAATATGTATAATAGTATCCTATTCTTGTATTTTTCTCTAGATGTGTAACGAAGAGTGTTGTTGACCTGTCAGTGTCCGCGGTGTCTGGAAACGTTTCTTTTTTAATGTACATATGTACATATTAATGTGATTCCCGTTTTCCTGTACTCCTCCCTACAATAATGCCCGTTCGGGCGCTGTGCGCATTGTCAGTAAATACCCCCTGCGGTGGCGTAGCGGCTATGGTGTTGCTCTGCTATGCACGAGCTCGCCGCGATCAAACCCCGCCGCGACGGCTGCATTTCGATGAGGGCGAAAGGGAAAAACACCCCCGTCCCGTGTATTGGGGGCATTTTAAAGATCCCCTGGTGATAAAAATTAATCTGGAGTCCTCCACTACCGTGTGCCTCATACTCAAATCGTGATTTTGGCACGTAAAACCCCAGAATTCAATTCAAGTTTGTTATCGCTGCGGAGTTCGTACGATAGCTCCTGAACTCAATCAATCTCTATTTCAATCCCACATGCGCCACTAGTCGTTTTGCTTTAATTCCAATTACTGGAATATTAACACGCTTTGCAGTTTTGACACCCTGTAAATATATTAGGCACAGAAAATACCGGTGAAGATCCTGTGCTCTTACGAATGTTAGATCACTCAGGCTGTAACTTTCTTCCGCAACAACAATTGTCCTTGTGCACGTCTGCACTTTGTTTCCGCCAGTGCCCTTTCCTGTCGGGAACGCAGCGCACGTCCATAGCGTTCCCGGCAAGAAAGCAAACAGTATTAGGCGAAGGAAATGTTCATTCGACTGATGACGTGTTATTGTCGTACGTGATATTATGCCTTAAATAACGCAACTTATTCGAGTGTGCGTGTTTGTTTACAGCGACATTGCGCAAATCTAGGGCGCTATAACGCAAAGCTATTCGAAACTTTTCTGTTCCAATTCTGCAATCAGCCCTCCGTGATTGGTCGAAAACTTTCTTGCACCACCCCTACTTCGCCTGTCTGTCACGCGACGTCACGAAAACCGCGATAGCTCCCCATCCGGTATGACGTGTACACACAGATTATGCATGATTTGACCGAACAAAATAAAAATAGTTATGTCTGATTCGACGCCTTTTCGCCATTAGTCCCCGGCTATTGGTCAAAAGTTTTCGGACTGCACCCACTTCACCTGCCTGTCACGCGACGTCACAAAACCGCGAAAACTCACCGCGTCAAAGTGACGTGTATGCATTAAAGATGCAATTATATGCCGAACAAAACTGAATTTTATTCTGAATGGTTGCAGGCTGCCACGTTCCGAAACGAATGAAAGATGGCTGCCGCTGCTCGCTCAGGCGCTAGGTACTAGCACCTGCCGGAGAGCATGGGTTTATTTGCGTGTAATAAAACTTTTTGCGTGGCCACGTAACGTTTTCGAGCACCTTCGGCACATTTACGACCTCATTATGCCAACCGTTATTTGCTGAGGATCCGTTTTAGCGTCATCCTTAAGCTTCCGTCGCATTTTGCCGCGATTTTCGGCCAGCCAACGCAAGATAAGTAAGGGAAAGCGGACCAATCGCAGACGCCGGCACCGCCTTGTTCATCCGGTTATCGGCTTTCAGTGCAGTGGTTCGGCCCCATCGAATGCCTCTCCCCTCGAGCGTGCTCCTCGCCTCTGGCCAGCCAATTAGATAAGACAAGCCGCTCAGTGTAGGCAATTTTATTCGTTTTTCAAGCAAACAAAAGTGACCTCCTATGAACGAGGAGAGCGTTTGATTGGTTTGTTCAAACAACCGTGCGGGTGACCGCTCTGTGCTTGCGTCGGCGGTTACGCAAGTTTGACGTCAGGAGATTGGAATAAAAACACATTGGAATAGTTTTACGTTATAGGGCCCCTAGTCGTTCTTGGTGGGACTTGGTAGAAAATTGGCACTTGGATGATCAAAACGATGCCACAGAATAAATTATTTGCTGCATGTAATATCAGCATAAATTCAAATGCAATAAAAGAGAGAAAGAAATACTGTACGGCGTTGTTATCTTTCCAGTTTGACCTGCATTTGCAGCAGTAACCTAATTAAACGCCAAAAAGTACGTTTGGTGCCATCCCATGCGCAGAAAGCTTTTCTACGGCGAGTACACGTCGCACTCTCACATAATTACGCGAAAAAGAGGTGTAACCAGTTATTTGCTGTTCGTCTTTCAAGTTACGCTGACTGCTTATATTAATTTATATTTTGTTCTTAAGTTCAGCGTGACCATAGTTCGTTCAAGACGCCACATAAATTTCACCGAGGATAAAAGTGCGCCAGCAGAGGTTACTACAGCTGAGCCGGGTTGCATAATTTTTTTCTCAAGTATACATTTACGCTATGACAGCCCTTTTTGAAATTAATTACATCAGAGGAAATTGTTGACTCGAACTTTCATTTGGCGGCGGTTCGCACAGTAAGCCTCCATCTGAATACGGCCGCAGTCGGCTAAAACAGAATCGCTGACCTTTGACTGGGCGAACGATTTACCGCTGCGAGCATTCATTTTTCGGGAAGGTGAAATGTATGTGAGCCGATTCGTTAAATAAATTTGCCTGACGTTGGAATAAACCTCGGAAGGAGAAAAAATAGCATATTTGAGTCATCGCGTACGGAATTTATTGCGTATGTATTGAATATTACATAGAAGCGTGTGTCTTTTCGACAATTCGAATACGAATCGAATAGACTGCTATTCAATTTGAATTTGATGCGCATTCGATTCCAGAATTCACGATTCGAAATCGTCGAACATTTAGTTTTTTCAAAATATAAAGGACAACGGTATTTAATGCACCTTCGAGGAAGAGAGAATGATGCTAGTGAAGATTTCTCAAAGATCCTGCTGCAGAATAGTTAAGATTACTGCGCTGAGAAACCAATTCTTGAATTAACGCACGGGGAAGATAAATTCTGTTCAGTAATTTTTAGACATTCAGTAAGAATGACTCGAAAGTGCCGCGCGACTAATCACGTTACAGTTTTTTTTATTGCATGGCCTTTCTTTCAGGTTTGGAAAACACTTTTATGTAGAAAGTATTAATTGATCAAGCAGCAGAAAGCTAGATCAGGAATTTTCAGGATGGTCTACAACTCGCTCATCGAATCTCTTGCTCTGAATGTAATATTTGAGCATCTGATTAATTAATAACTACTAATAATGTAATTAGGCGAAATACAACATGTAGTCGGACTTGCTCCAAGCGATGGCAAACAACATTACCTTGGTTCTGTCCAGCTACGTGGCACTGGCGCATTATTTTTACATTTTCGCACAAGCTACGTGAGACACCCTGCATGTCGTGCAGCGTGTTTTATCATTTGGGTTTGTTAGATGTGATTACCTATTGGCACATATTTTCATTGTTTTGTTTTTTAGTAACTATGTTCAGCACTGCATGACTCCATATCTCTTCGCTTCATGTCACTTTCCCGAAAGCGTGTGCTTTGATAACAATTACTGCATACTCTAAACAATTCCTATAAATATGGCAGAAAAGGAAAGAATTCAGCACTGTGGCAGTTGATTGCATGTCCAACTATTTAACATAACATTTATGAAGATAGACAGAGGGAAACGATAAGGGAAAGGCCGGGAGTTTAACTAGGCAGAGCTTGGTTGTTTCACCTGCATAGGGGAAAGGAGGGAAAGATGAAGCCAGAGTCATAGAAGCGTAAAAGCCAACAAAAGTCACAGGGGAGGGAAACCAGCAGCAAGGCTGAAATAGGAGCATAGATCTGAGCGACTGTGTGAGTCAACCTCAAGTTAAGTAGTTGCGCTTGAATTCATGAACTGTTGCACCTGGAAAATTACTTGATTTCAAGTCATGATAGAATGCTATATAAACAAAAGATGGAGCGATCGCTCGCTAAAGAAGGGCTGTGGTTGTTGTAACATCAGAGCGTGTGCACGCCGAGTGCAGACGCTCCGCGAGAGGAGAACTCCGCGCTGGAGATGAGCTGCGAAAATGCGGCTCCGAGTGGCCGACACAGCTGGCGATATCGATCAGTTATACCGCAGAATTTCTAGCCCATGCCATGTTACAGTACAGTGCATGCCATGTATAGCACTACCCGCACTGAATAGCTACTAACAGAAAGAAATACATTGTGTTCAAAGATAAGCGAGAAGTCAACGCTACAACTTTTTTTCTAAACTTTCCGGCTCCAAAATGACAAACGCACATCGAAATAAAGCGAAGTCCATGATACCACGCTAATGTAATTTGAACCACGGTTCGGGCGAGGCGTTTAGAAGGCTTGTTCTTATTATTTTTGTTATTCGTTTATAGCTTGTTTTTTTCCTGTCGAAAGAGCAGAGAAAGAGCGCTGAAGAAGAAAACGACTAGACGAACTTTTATTTATTTTGTATCATTCAACAACTAGACACGTAAACGCATTGCTGCACTTGTGAACATGTGGAATGTGGGGTCTACTCTAAAAGCTGTCACGTGCTACAATGAATTTGCATGCGTACCTTTCTTCTACCATATGTTTCTTTTAGTTCGATTGGCCTAAATATAATATTTGATCTAATTTACCTCCTTACCCCAGCACAAGGTAGCCAGCCGGTTATTACACTCGCTAACCCAATTCTCTCTTTCTTTTTCTCCTGTTTTTTACAAGTTCACTAGAACTAGGCTTTTATATAATTCTTTTTTTATATTTTTATTTTTTAGACGTCTCCACAGGCGCGATACCGAATCAATTCGTAATAACATAATTATTTTGAGCACTTTCTCCTCACCACTTCAAGCGGAAGAATTGAATCGCTCCAAGCGTGTAACACCAGCACATCTCTCTGAAGATAAAAAAAAAAAATGCGAGTCCGCCGATCCCGCAGCGACTGTCTTGTCACGCCACTCCGTGGGCTGCAGAGAGAGCACGCTTGATAGCAACTGTCAAACGAAGCGCAGGCGCCTCGCAAACTCTTCCGGTCGCGCCCTATCGGAAGGCATGATCTCATTTCCATTGTGTTAAAACCAGAGCGCGGTTTAATTGAACGCGGGTTGCTCTCTTACCCTGCCCCACGCGTACCTCTTCACCACAAGCCCTGTCGTGCATTTCGTGGTGCGCTCGAGTTCTTTATTCCTTTCGGGTTTGAACAAAACCGACCCCAAGGCGAGCCTTCGAGGAAGTGAGCGACCTGCGGGGTCATCATTATCATTGCAAAGGCGAAGAGTAGCTTGAGCGATCTCCTCGGGCTAACTTGGAGACGCTGATTGCGCCCATAATTTCTTCGCGAAAAAGAAAAGTGTGTTAATGTTATGCCGCAGAGCATATTCGCACGATGCGTCTTCGCAGAGTGGTCATTGTCGTGCAGCTGAGCCTTTAAGGAGAAAAAAAACTAAAAACAAGAAGAGACCTTACGATACTAACCAGAGCTCAGTTTCACTGTAGAGTGCACGCGAGACTTCGTCAACTGCTACCAGATTTCAATGAGGCAGGGCGCCTCCGGCCTAGATCAACTCAGGTGACATCACAAGGAAATTGGGTGACAGGGTTGTAACAAATCCCTCGCCCTGTTGCTTCCAATGTATTTAGATGAGATGATATTAGATTAGATTTCGCAAGGACATCATGCGAAGAGGTTAAAAGCGTTTGATTCCTACTGCTTTAGTTCCTTTCTATATGCGCTAAAGTGCTATGGGTTATAAAAATTACTTGGAAGAAATGCTGATGGACTGAAAACAATTATATAGAAAGAAATAGTGAAAGACACAATGTCACACTTAAGCGCTGTTATGCAAGGAAAACGTCTGTTTTCAATCTCTTGCCGTTGTAACCTGCCATTCTGGATCTGGCATAATATGCATGGAAAAGAAGCCATCGCAAATGGTCTCTTGCCGTCGGCCTTGATCATTAACTGGTGGCTTGCTGATACCTGGCAAGGATACGTGAATACGCATGAAATGCATTTCTGTAAATAAATTTCACAATATACATGTTATACGGTACGATGTATTATTTATGCCCAGTAAAACCTTCGTGGTCAATAAGCATTTTTGAACGTTGAGAAATATATCCCAGTACCATTCACTCCGCGTTTATTGTGGTATTTGTGTCTGTTAAGGACTTTTTTTCGCGCTGTCAGAGATGACGAGGATTCATATTGGCGTCGCCTTTGAAATGGGGTGGCGACAAATAGTCACCTAGCCCGCTTGAGCTATTCGAGATTTACTATGCATCGATTGCAGGCTAGCACATTGGCTACCCCTCCTTAATCTTCTCTCTTTTCTTTAAAACCTCTATATCTACATTGTACAGTTACCCATGCCTGTAACGACCCCACCTCTATCGATCACTTCCCTCCTTTTTCCCCACCAATTTTCTATATCTCTTGTCTATCTCGATGGCTGAACAGTTGATGCTACCATCCGCTTTGAGTCCCTGCGCTTCTGGAATGGGGACGTTCCCTACAATTTTTGCTTGGTTTAATATCTCGGTATTGAATTACAATGTGCTGAGTGGTCTCGAAACTATTGCTGCAGCAGACACGTTCATTTTCCTGTTGCCAATATATTTGTTCCGGTATATACGGTCTTGTTCTCAGGCAGCCAGATCAGGCTAAAATAGCCAGACACTGCCTTTTGCGGCATCGCAGAGAAAAAGGAGAATCGTAGGCGCCTCATACAAGCAACTACAAAACATTGCACATGTATGATGTAGAAGTGAGCTAAGCTGTTAGCTCGCAATGTAACGTATACAATTTAAGATTAAATAGCGAAGGTAGTCATATGCGACACCTACAAAGGCTGTTGGTTGCCAGAACGTGAGGCAACAGTACATTTGCTGTTCAGCTACCAGTAACCTATATAAGATCACCCTGAATGATATAGTAAATAGGACTTGATAAGCTGCTCTGCTCAAAGAAACCTTCCCTGAGGTAATGCTGTGCTGTAGGCGACCTCCCCGGATGAAATATTTCTTGTGAATGTAAAGTCCGTTTGATTTTGAGTCGGGATCAAGCCCTGAGATCTTGTGCATTTATCTGAAAAGGGCGGTATTAAAAATTTATTGTAAAGACAACACATTTTTATCAAAACACATGGTGCATATTGTTCTCAGTAGCTAACTTGTCTGGGTGAAAAACGGTGAAAGAAAAGAAAATCACATGTGAAGTGTCGGCTATTTAGTGTTGAGCCTAAAGCGCAAACAAGAGTGCTCTGAGCAGGGAAGTCACCGCAGACTTCATTCATCCCGTCCTAACACGTCACTATAAGCTGATGTTCCACATCCAGCGCGGCCGTGCAAATCTTTATGACATGCCATGACATTTATTCGATAGCACGTGCGCATTATTCTGCGTGCGGTATAATGTACTTCAGACTGCATGCATTGTGCGGTGCCCCTGACACGCTTAACCATCTACTCTGTACTTGACCCCATTACGGCTGTGGACGACAGTGCTCGCTCAAACACCATTTTGTCTTGTCCCTCGCCAACGCTACAGATAGGTATCGTACACCTTCGGTGGAACTGTCACTCAGTCTTATGGTCCATCTTGGCTTTACTTAAGGTAGCTGTACTTCTTCACAGTAGTCATCTCACCATATATCGCGTTCGAGAGATAGTCATTGTATGTTGTTTTCCGCTGTAATAATCCTTATGAAGCTATGTAACAAATTTGTGCGTTTGTGCCTTTCTATTTCTGCTTTCAATTTTTAAGGCGGTAGAGCACTATGCTCATACGGTCACTAATTCCCAACAGTTTTGCTGCAAAGCATTCGTGACAGATGTCATGTCAGCTGGGCTGCATATCTTAATCAGTAAGGATAACACAAAAAAGAACCGAAGTTATCATCATAACAATGATACCCTCTCTTAGAAAGGGGAGAAGTGCAGATTAAATGCATTTAATGTTCAAAGTGTGTTCAAACTGTCTAGCAGGTGTTCTTTTCTTCTGTTTTCGTTATCTTCCTGCCTCACTCCCTTTTTCAGTTCTTTCTATTCCACGCTGCTCGATTGCTGGACATCACGTAAAATTTCGTGCACTTCCCTCTCCAGCAGCTCCATAACCAAGCATTCGTATGTGCTTTATTACAATAGCCGTGTTAGCTTTGCGTATCACTGTGTACTGCGTGGTCGTTCTAGAAAAAGTATCACGAATGTAATCACACCTCCCCCCAATAATGTTATTGCAGCGGCTGCGATATTCTGTATGAAACAAATACTGAACAACAAGAATTTTAAAATTAGGCCGGTGACGCACATTTCAATTGTGTCGGTGTGCTGTGAGTGCCTCAAGGCGTACAACTAACTTCTTCAGGTTCCGAAGTTGGCCTTCTTCTCTCGCTATATTAAATTTGCAAATTTAGACCTCTGCAGATTATATTGAGAAATGTTTTCACCTTTTGGAATTTGTTTTCTTCGTTCCTTCTATCCCGCGCAAGCAACACAGCAAGAATGGCAAGCATGAATGCACTCTCAACCAATGTTTGTTAGTTTTTCTGGTAGCGCCGGTCTGGAGCAAAGCATTTCATACATGGCACGCTCCGGCAGCACCATAGCAGCAAATTGCAATCTTACTAACTCATCACACGTGCAATCTGCTCCGCTCCTTCCGTATACCAAACTCCTGAACTTTGACACTTCCACTTATACATACACGTAACAGAGGCAGCTGGTAAATGTGTTTATTCATGCTGCTCGCAGACTGAGACGGAGTGGAGGTGCGTCGCGCCACGGCGGTTGGAGGAACAGACTCTGCAAATACTTCGCGCCTTCTCACGCGGCGATGAAAGAATTGCGTTTGAGCATATGATCAGACCATTAGGACACGCCTATATACGCCTACTAATGGCCTTGCATTCATTTTTTTTTTCTATTTCCTTTCATCGCAGCCTTACGCTGGTCACGTGCACCTGCTGACCCTCCCGGAAGCTTCTAGCGCACCTCAACGCCGCCACACTCGTTGCAGCACAGGTGGGGTTCGACGTCATTGCGAGAGAGAGAGGGGCTCGCTCAACCTTTTACTTGCGGTACTTCGCTCGAACAAATATAAATTGTGGTCCGAGGCTAACGAGCCGGGCACGCTGGCGCATTTGTGGGTTGCAATGTAGAAGCGATCTGCGCATAGCCCGCACCGGTGGCGGACCTCATGAAGAGACGGCGCTCGCATACAGCTCGCGTGCGGTGGACCGTAAGCACCTGCGCCCGTTCGCTTCTCTGAAATGCGTTCTTCCTTTACCTGCATTTCTTTATGCCTTGGTCGCCGTTGATTCATCGTTGGTCACGTCTGACTACGTTCTTCGCCAGGACTCTTTTGAACGAGCCGGCGGCTTACGTCGACACGGTTCCGGGTTACGAGAGTCCGCCGCCTCGTCCCCTCTGACTGCGGAATGTGGTGAGAGTGGTGAATCTCCGCAGATTTCCGGGGCGAGAATGTGCTAACTCCATCCCGTTAATGGGCGGTAACGAGAGTGAAGTCGGTTGTACCTGCCTCCCTTGCCTCCCTCTCCGGCTAGCGTTACGTGCGCTCGGTTCTCACCGGAATTGTCCACGCGCTAACCACAAGAGCGCCTGTCGTTGACATTACGCGCACGTACGTACTCGCCATGATTCGAGCAAGGGCGAATGCGTCATTACCGTCCTAAAGGTCTCTGTGCTTTGTGATAGTTTTAATATTCGCGCTAATTGGCTTCCGGGGAATGACGCTAGGCGTATTGTGGCCTAGCGCTCTATGCTGATAGCGGCTGACACCTAATGGTGGAGCAGTTAGGGATAGACGTGAGCGCAGTTGGCCGTCATTTACATATGTTTCGGTTTCCGAACATTGTCAGAAAACATCACGCCGTTCGTGTTCTGGGGCACACTTCCGGGATTATGAAAAAAAAAAGACATATTATCATGAAGTAAGGTTTGCCTCTTATATACGAGACACCCGTGACGGCATTTTGGCTCTGCCACTTGTTAGTGAGACTGCCTGGGTGTCCCAATTGATTCCATTGGCATATTAGATTCTGTCGTCCTGATAACATGAAGCTAATATTTTCGATGCGCGTTTTGTGAGCATTTATGCAACTACTCGAACACGTAAAATTAACAAGGTACGGCGTGTCAAGCTTTGTCGCCAGCCCATTCGTCAGTCTGCTCCTGTGTGTATTCCTACTAGAAATAACACTCGATTCTTCAATTGCCCGTGCATTAATTTAGGGTTGACAAATACTGACAGTTGAGAGACAGAGCAAGGTGGCATTCCCACAGAGCAAACATGCGAAAGGCACAGAAATAGGCACACGACATGGCCTCCTGTGTTGTAACCTCATGTATGAGTAAACCTTTCGGTGTCGTTAGAATATGACGCTCCTACGGCGTAGAGTTCGTTCAAGGCGTCATAAAATAGCACGTACCATTCATATGTGCGTGCTCCTCAACTAGCTTCGGCGCGCATACGGTTTGAATATCCAGCAGCTAACAATTTCGCGGCTCCGTGGCGTTTGCTGCTCGAGCGTCGTGCAGGTGCGCCATTTGTTGTGCAGCTCAGGGTGCCACTCGCAACGCATCGCAAAAATACAGTGCGTCTCCTACATGAGCACTCAGCCGTCCTCGAAAATCTCCGCTTTCTAACAGGGCACGCCGTGCTTCCCAATATATTTCGGTGAAACCGTGGTTAGAAGTAACCGAGCATCTACCCTAAGCAGTCAGGTAAATACAGTTCCTGATGTTAAAAAATTCAGTTGTGGCTTTAACTTGACGCCTGCTCTCATTTCATTACGCGCCTTTCTCGATCATTTTGAACGGACCTCTGAGCTATACAATAGCTGCAGACATACCGAAAATATACGTCAGTTTTTAACTATGAATTGCTTTGACATCGACAGTGATGCAACATACATGCTCCTACTTGCGTTTTACATGTAGCACTGTTGGGGGCAAATGCTGAGCGTCTCATGTCAGCGGATATTGCTAAGAAACCAATGAAGAAACTGCTTCCCTTTGTCTTTGGATTTTCTTCTCCATAACCATGCAAAGCTCATTGTGTCGTACAGCGGTGAAACTGACGGAGCATACGCAATGCCCGCTATTGTAACGCTTGCTAAGCAGTAGAATTGGCAACGATTCTGTGAGGATCGTTGCCAATCGTTGCCTACAGACAAAGATGTTATTGACTTTTTAGAGTACCTGCCATTACGTTTCACAGAAATGACAGTCGGGCACTTTTGCTTACGCTCTCTTCAGTGATGCGTGGTCGAACGTAACGTATTCATTACAGATATGCCACCAGACAGGGCTATGTGCAACACACAACTACCTAACGTTTCGTAGCTCCGTATTAGTGTAGGAAAAGTGAATAACTCGTGCGTATAACCGATGATATTGTAACGTAAGGTCGTTTCATAAATAAAGGTCAATATACAAAACGGGGCGGGAAAGAAAACACTCTTTAGCCGTTGCACCAGACACAACAAAGTGACAAGGTGAGAAGCTGAAAGTCAATATTATCATCGTCATTCGTATCATAAATTCTCTACTATATTGTTGAGACTATGGTAGTGGTGTAAAATAAGGGAAAGGCTCAAATTTACACGAGGGGTCACGGTAATTGCACAAAATGTGCAAAGGCTCCCATACATTGATTGTGTAGATAAATTTACACTGCATGCTCAAGAGGACTGAAGGCAGAATAACACCTGACTGAGAGCCATATTAATGCGACAAATTATTGAGTTCATGAAAGTAATTCCTTTAGTCTTGTGGTAACACTGTTGTAATAACATCCACAGCAAATTTTGGTCGCCTTTTCAATAGCTTTGTGTTATGTCAGAAGATCACCATGCTATTCTTCGGCTTGAGTTGTTAGCGTAAGCCGCAAGCATTCATCACTCGCATATGGGAGAACCGTCCCCACTGACGTTGCGTTATATGCAAAATAAGCTGAACCGCAGCATCGCGTTTTACCGGCTGAAAGAAGATCCGGAAATCACGTAATAAAGTGTTACGCTTCGCCTGCGGCCCGGGACTGAGGCCGGCCCGTTGTGCACAGTTCTAAAAATACCGAAGTCACGCACGACCACGGGAGTGCTCTTGATCACCGACCTAGTCGGAAAAACCGGCTTCGATTCGAGGCGAGCACGCTTCTGTCTTGGGTGTCTGTCTTTTCTTCGAGCCTCGCCAGCTGACCACGTGCGAACTTTACGCAAACGGGGGTCAGCCTTACTCAGGTTCGGTGCTTCGCGCATTCGTGGAAGCCGTAGCTTTTCGTAACCCTTGATTCGAGGAAATAAAAAAATAATAAAAAAGCATTCATTACGCCCGCCTGCCCCCCCCCCCCCCCCCCCCCTCGAGACTTCCTCCTTAAACTGCTATAATGTTTCACTTTCCGCATTGCACGGTTTATATCGAGAACTCGCTAGTGAGAAGTGAAAATACCTCGAAGTCTGTATAGCTTCCGCTCAATGGCAATGAACGGAAGTAGATATAAATAAAGAATCTGACAGCGTATATAGATTGTGCAAGTGGCAGAAGCAGGAATTACGTAATTTATAAAGCACGCAGTTGAATTTCTTTCCTTCTTTTGTGACTCACGCATACAGGTGCGTAACAAGGCGTGGAGAGGAATGGTGGTCTAAGAAAAACTGTAGGCGCCAAATACTCGCATTCAGCATGCGGGATTTGTCTGCTTTGGAGAGAGACCCTCAGGAAAAATTATGAAGCTGATGAATACCACTGATTATTTTCTTTTTCGATTTTTATTGTCGTTTGTTTGTTTGAACATTGAGCTGCTACTGAACTAACATGTAAGAAGTCGTCGTCTCAAATTTCTTTTTTTGTACGTCTGTTCCTCTCACTAGACATGATTAGTGATGGGCAAGCCGCAATAGCTCTACCAAGCGCGTGCTGACACCGACCCGCTGATGACTGAGTCTGCATAATTAATCATATTGAGGAACGCTTAATTCTTAGTGTTACATATAGAGAAGAATTAGGTGGGTGTCATTGTGCCATCCGCCTACGGACGATGTTTGGTAGGAGTGTGCAAGATCAGCGAGGTCATTGAAAACGTGGATTGAAATCTTGGGATGGAAACTTGACTGAAACAGCTTATATGAGCATCCTACATGTGGCTCTCAGAAATTTAACATCTCGAGACTGATAAATAATAGGACAGGGGTAGTAAGCCCTGCACGTCCAGCTGATCTGCGTCGCTTCGTGTTGTTGTGTTCGTAAAAGTAAGCCTATTTGCTTTTTTCTGGGCTCTGGAGAATTGAGGCCTGCAAGACTGCGTTGTTTTTTTCTCTCTCTTTTTTGGTCATTGCACCATTTTGAAATGTCCAAAACGACACCGTACGAGTAGGCATACCCACATCTGTGTCGTCGCTAAGAATTGTATAGACACCCTTAGCATATGTAAATTAAACGTAGCTTGCATGGTACCCTCAATTTTTACCTCGCCAGTGATAAACTGCTCTTGTAAACATTGCGACGATCTCGCGACAAAGAAATAATAGCGATGCTGGCAAAGCTTTACACTTACATACATTAATGTTCTCTTATATTTTATCCAGCATTGAGTCATTTCTTGTGCAGTTGTGTTGCAATACAGATAACTGGGGATGCTGCCTGCACGCTGCACCTGAAGCACAGGTTCATAAATGGGAGTAGATGAAAAATGCCCGAGATTCAAACCTGTTCCCTGTTTATATCGTGGTTCGTGTTCTGACCGCAGCGTCAAAAATATTTTATTGCTTCTAACTTGAACATCCACTACCGAGGCTGCCCAGCGCCTCACACATCCTCTATATACACATCCTCATATATATATGCTCACACATCCCCATGTATATAATTTATTTACTTATTTATTTATTTACTGTTAGGGCCTTTCGGCACTCGAAATTATATTGGGTTATACAAGAAATAGAAATGAAATATATACGAGTTTATACACAATACCTGCTAATTATACAATGTTAGCTGAAAGTATGATAAATGCAGTAGTAGAACATGGCATACATATATATATATATATATATATATATATATATATATATATATATATATATATATAGCTTTAATGCAATGCAACAAAGCTCTAATTACTATTATATTCTGGACACCTAGATGTTCAGAAAACACAACAAATCACCGTATATTCTGGGCCGCACAAATTCAACGGTGTTTAAAAAAATACTCGCGTCAGCTGAAATATGTGTGATTATTACAAAACAAGTTGTGAGCACTTCAGTTGAGAACTGTTTTTAATCTTTCTTATAGTTATCACTTCATCGCGAAGCACTCGGCGATGATCACTTGGATCCCTGTGTCCTCGTCGCCACCAAGAAGACCGTTGTGAAAGGCCACGAGCATCCGCTGGTGTCACCGCTTGCGTTGCGGCCGCTCACGCAGTACGCCGGAGAACGTCGAGTGCGATCGCTGATGACAGCTGCTCGTTGCGTGCGTGTAGCCTTCGTGTCGTCACCGTTGGATGTCTCGAACGCGTTGGCTTCGTTGACGACATCCCGTGCACGTTAGCAAGCGTGGCCTGGCAAAGAACTTGCTTAGCCAGGATCGTAAGCTTGTATACTTTGAGCGCATTCTGGCTGGAATGTTGTGGTAATTCGTATAATCACAAACGTCGTGCGTCGCCGTTAATATGAATTATAAGCTAAGAAAAACGGATATCTCATGTCGCACTGATGATGTCCTCTCTCTCTCTCTCTCTCTCTCTCTCTCTGTGTGTGTGTGCCCATTAATCCTAGTCCACCATGACGCACCAGCACTAACCGCGAAGTGTAGTTTACGAAAATAGATTTTTTTTTCTTCTGCGAAACTCCTGGTGGCTGGTGAAAATGCGCAGTGCAGATTAATCGACGTTTTCTTGCATTGTGCTGGGGCAACATATCTGCAACAATAGGCTCCTGCAGCAATTATCGTTTAATTTAAAGGTATCCAAGGGCGAAGATGCTAATGAGGAAACAGTACTCGGTATATATAGTCATCTAATAGCAAGAATAAATTACGCTGGCTTAGCAAGGATTCATTCCCGTTTGTTATCCGACGTGTTACATAACCAGAAGGATGCATACAGCGGTCCGCGGTATGCGGGTCTGTATTAATGATTTTAGAAAAGACGCAGTACGCATTGCATAATTATTCTATGTATTGTTCTTTAACGGACGCATCGAATACGATATCGTATTTCTTTCTTTATGTCTTCTTTCTTTTAGTTAGAACGCAGAATAGCAATAAACCCGGAAATCAAACAGGTTTCCCAGAGATTGATCAATATTTTTGCCTCTGACAAACAACTGCCTCGGCAAATTAGATGTGGGCAGTAATAAAAGCTGGGAGAGTGTACGGAATGAAGAAGCGCAAAACGAGCCCCTCACACCAGAACACACCCGCGCTTTGAATTCATTAAAAGTTTGATGGAGGGCCATTTGGAGACTAACCTTTGAGGCAGGGTGTGAGACCGGGCTAGTTGGTATATTCCATGCTGAAGTGACTAGCACAGGAGTGCACACAGGACACTAAAAAGGTGACAAGGACAAGCGCAAACTTTCAACTGCTGTTTAGTACAAAAAGGTATGTATATACACTCTCGCGCACTTGATCATAATCAATTACAATCGTGCAAGATAACATAGTCATCACAAATAAACAAGAGCGCATCATGGCCATACAGACCCCAGAAATGTAAATTATTTAGCAGTCAATGGTGGGGATGATTTGCTAACGCAGTTGCCTTCTGCGATATAGCCGCTGCCTCAATGATGAGTCTAGTGTTTTCTTGCGTGCTGCTTGCTATTATTTCTGTCTTTTTTTTTTCAAAGAGCAGATAACATTTGCATTGGGAGCAATCGATCCCAAGGAAACCCTCTCTCCCTTTTGGACTTTCTGATTATGTTCCTGTAGTCTCACGTTTGGCACCTTCCCTTTGTGCCACGTAACGCTGCCCGCAGAAAAGAGGTGTGCCATATGCTACTCCTCTTTAGCATTTGACGAATCCTTTACTGTGTGCAATGTTGCATGATTTTGATCGTCTGCTGACAGGGATGGTTTTGGCGTATAACTGAGATAGCTTGTGAGGCGCGGAAAGATATATATATATCAAAACGTTTATTTAAAAGGAAAAAAAAATGCAGAAAGCGAGTGGAAAGAACGACCGAAACTCCCGCCTTTCGGCCTATTTTCTTCAGTTTATGCGAGATAGCGTGAATGTATCGCATGACCGCTAGATTCCTGCGAACAGCATCACGTGAGCCGGGAAGGGTATCACAAGATTGCAACTTCTTACGCAGCGTCTCTGAAACGGAAACAATAATGCATCTGGGATAGCCAACAGCCTTCAAACGAACTATCTGCGAGCTAAAGCTCTCTTGTACTGAGTGGTAAAAGGATTTCAGCATGGCATTTTTCAAGCATACCTGAACAACGCTGCGATCGACCAATTTACTATGGGCTGATGCAAAAGGCAGCAGGAGTTTTGTAGCGCGGGGCGCATATTTCCAACAGATGTGCTCGCCTAAAAAGGACAACCTCAAATCAAGAAACGTTAAGGCACCATTCTCAGGACGTTCGTGCGTGAGAGTGAGAGGTTCGAGGCATTCGCTAAACAGCGCCAGTGTCTGCTAGAGGGATGAATAGTCGCTTCATAATGTTTGAGAATGCCAGATGCGTTTTCTCTAATTGCCAAGCTTTCCATGCGTTGCGTTCCGCAACACTCACACATCGATACGACCTGAAAGCGTACCTCGTATTTCACACCTCGACTGGCTTTGCAAATGCAAACCAACGCTTAAACAATTCAAAAAAAGTGCAAACACCGCACGTATCACTCCGCAACGCGTGCGACCCAAAGAACGTCAAAACTTCAGCGCTCGACCCCTGGAGATGCGCGCCACATGTCGTTAACACCGCTCACGCTGCGCTGTGCACACGAACGCGTGCACGTACAATATTGACGTAACCTTAAATCTCGCCGGCATCGCCGCCGCTTTTCTTTTTCTCGCCTGCAATGAGGCCCCATATCGAACACGACGGCGACCCCTAACCGCCATTCTCGTTCGCAGTCTAAACGTGCTGCCGCTCTCTTGAAAGCACCGGCAGCGGCGTCGTCTGAGCGATTCGTGAACGTTCCTCGGAGAAGACTTCCCCGTTCCACCATCGTGAGCGACCGGACACTGGTGGCAACCGCCACAAGCGGTCGTTGCTGGCCCGCCAGCGCATAGCTGCGGCAGCGAGAGAGTCTTTCCGCGTTTTCTTTTCTCCCCTCTGTGCAGCATGCAGCAGCAGGAGAAGCAGCAGCTCTCCAGTTCCTCATTTCCTGGATGTCTTTAATTATTGGATGACCGCGCGTGGCTTCGTTTCCTACCTAACCAGCCACTACGTACCCCCCTCTCATTGCAGCTGGCCGCTCACCTGTCTCAGATCTCACGCTGGCTCGAAAGGTACGGGAAGCAAAGAAAGAAAGTACCAACCGGCTAGAAAGGCGCCGGTCTCACCTCAACGCCGCAAAAAAAGCAAGCTTAATTACGCCGGCTCTCTTGCGGCCGGCCACACTTCTCTCGTTCGTTCTCTGCTTTTTTTTTTCTCCCACCTTCTTATTTCACCTCCGTTCACCGCTTCGTTTTGCGCTTCCCGCGCGCTGCTTGAGAAGGCGAGACTGCATTTCTCGCGCTACCTTTGCCCGCGGTGCTGAAAATTATCAGAAGCCTCTCGGTGTCGGTTTCGTGGTAATTTTCAATCGACAACACTGGGAGCGGTCGGCGACCACAGAACCTGAACCGTTGGTCAAATTGGCATTGAGGCAAGGTTAGATACAGTCAACTGAGTAGACGCAGGCATCGCTTAAGCGGTATCACTTCGGAGCACCATCTCTTCTGTGCACTCGCTCCTTATATCGTATTCTGTCCTCTGTAGGACGGATGTTTCGTTGCTCGTGCGTTCTTTCGTAATGTGAACGACTGCTTTAAGCCCTTTCAGTGCCCTTCCTCCAGTACAGGGTAGCAAACAAGGCTTTGGCTAACCTCCCGGCCTCTTTCTTATCTCTTTCTCTCTGTGTGTGTGATCTGTCTAATCATCCGCAGCTCCTCTTCAGGTTCACATATGTCTGGTTCACATAGAACGGCCTCCTGCGTATGGTGATCACTATCTCGCGCATCTTCAGATATGGCGAATGAGTAAACAAACAGTGTCTGAAATTACGATTTTCATTCAATGCACCACAATCCATTTATCCGTCCATGCTCTCACAAGCACCTCGCTGACTGTTTAATGATCTAGTAAAACCAGAGGGAAGGATATTTCTATACATTCGACAAGTGCTAAAGTCATAGTTCGCAGCACTACACTACGGCTCTTGTGTTTGGAAGGGAATGCTGAAGGGCCAGGTGGTGGCATGTAGTGAACGTAGCTGGACGGGGTTCAGACGGGGTTCAGACGGGGTTCAGACGGGGTTCAGACGTGAGTGTCGACGCCAAATTAGAGTGTCATGTCTATTCCGCACATTCTTTTACGTGTTTATTTAATTTACCTTGAAATATTTACTCCTGTACATTTTCCAGCTCACTTATTTCGTAATTGGGTTAATCGCCTTGTTAGCGAGTGGTGCAAACACGGTATGCTAATTTCATTTATTTTTCTAGCATCTTACCTGTCTTCATCATGTCTTGTTGTGACTCCAGGTAGCGTTTGCGACAGAAATTTACCAAGCCCATCGACGAGTACGTCCGATAGCAGGAATGAAGGAAAAGAGAGTTTATCTTACATTATTTACTCTGCCTCAAGATACGGAAGCCCATTCCATGCAGGAGCATGCTGAACGACTGAGTTCACATGAGTACACATCAGCACCACTTCACTGTACCGAAGGTCTCCACTTGTAATACCGTCGTCATCCCTAGGTGACTCGACTGGGACATCTTATGACTGTATCGGGCCAATCACAATCGTCGAACCGGTCGCAATATCCCTCCTATGATGTCACACGATTCCGCCGAACTCCACCTCCGATGTTGCGCCTTCGCCCCGGCATATTTAGTAGGCGTATAGCAATCTCGGATTCCTAGGTCCAAGCCATTCCCACGGTAGCATTTTATGCTGGCCCTTTTCATCATTACTTCAGGTTGTCAGGCGCAGGTAGAGGGGTGTTGTGTTGACCCGTCAGCAGTCGGCGTCAACGCTGCGTCGACTTCAGTATAGCCGCTGATGAATGGGTTGGGTTGCCTCGTGGTAAACGTCTAATTAATGCCCTTGGTCCTGTTGAGACGTAACAGTCTTGTTCCCTCATTAAAGGTCCGTCCGACGTGCTTTGCAGGACAGGAGCTTGTTCACACCACTTCATTGCTTTTGCAGGGCAAGATAAGTACGCTGCGGGTCATGCCTGCTCGACATCTTGGTTTCCACGAAACCAGGCTGCACTCGAATAGCAAAAGGAAAAGTACAAAAAAAAAGGTGGGGAGAAGGGAGGGGGTGGGGCAGGTGGGATGGCAACATGATGCGAGCAGGGTGACAGATTGGGCTAGTTGGCATTCCTTGTCTCTTGCTGCTATAAAGCGCCCTGCCTATTGTTACCGCTTCGCGCTACACACTCTTGTAAGATAGCAATTTGTTTTAAAAAATTTAAGGAACTGTAGACGAACCTCATACACTGTAATTAGCGCTTTGGCGGTGGTAATCCTTTCTGTATGTCACTGCACACATGAACATAACGCAGAAAGTGGTGAATTGTTTTTGGTCTACCTCTGTCAGCGATTAAATTGAAGTTTCTTTAAACTACTTCAAACCCTCGCTTCTTCTAAAGAATATGCCATTCCCAATAAAGACCACAATGGACCTGAATATATAACATTATACTGTCATAGCAACGTAATCAAGGCAATTGTGACACGACTTTAGTATTTCTAAGGCAATAGAGGTAAGCTAGACGGCTGAACTTGTTCTGCAGATCAGCATGATTACATCGCAGCTGCGCGATGAAATAATAAGAAAGAAAAAAAAACAAGAGATGTCCAGACAGTTCCTCTCATGTAGTCTATGTATTGAGACAGTATTAATGCAATGCGTAACATGCATAACAATGCCCATTGAATAAAAAAAAATGTAGATGCACAATACATGACAGAAGCTTAATAGTGATATGGGTGATTAAATTATGTAGAACTAACAGCGATGTGGACAATTATGATCACTTTTGTTCTATTCAACGAGTAATCTCATGCAGTGTTTGCTTTTATCCGCTGAAATGGCCACAACTTTAGCCTTATTCAATTTTAATATTTATGCGCTAGACCGTTCTGGGACTCCACTAAAATGCAAACAAATCAGACGTCTACGCCGCGATTTCAGGAGGACGACGGTGGGAAGGATGTGGATTACAGATGCATTCACAGAGGATTATGGTACGAATTATGTCTAAATACAATTAAGAATTCTTTGGTTCATGTGTCACCGTGATGCATATTCATTCTGAAAGATTCGCCAAGTATGGTCACATACCCAGTGACACATATCCAATGTCCAAACGAATGAAAGTGAGATCAAGTAAATCAAAGAATCCGTTGAGCATAATGCGCTAGTCCATAGGAAGGTCTGTGTGTTTTAGAAATACCTACCCGGCGACATTATATGATCAAGTATTGTGTCGGGATTTATTCAATTCAATTTAATTCAGTTTCTTTCTTATATAAGAAAGAGGAGCAAGAGCTAAAGGTCATGTGGCCTTTACACCGGACAGATTTATTGTTTGATTATGCTAGCACTCTTTTGTCGGTAAGCATACGGGGCTATGGGTTCGTTTATTAGAGCTTGAATCAGGCGCACATATAAGGTTTACATACATATATCCGCAAATATATCCGATGAAATAACTACCGACCCAGAAGCAGCGACGCCACATCCCGGGGATTGGACAAATAAATATCCGCCTTAAAAAAAAGTTGCAACTGCAATTCTCAACAACGTTTTCAGTGAAGCAGTGGAAGCCACATATTCATCGACTTGGCGAGTGTATTCAAGCCCTTCCTGTCATTACTAGTCTGCAAGCCATCCGACCTAATCATCGGCAAAGGAAACAAACACGGCATCGAAAAAACTTTCTTTGCAACGAACGCCCTTCTCGGCATGGTGTCGACTGTCGCAGGTGTGACAATCGACCTCGAAAAATGCTTGGCTTTTCAAAGACTCCAAATGCTCGGACAATATGCGCAGGTGCCGGAAGCTTGGCCTTTCCTACTCGCGATGGCTTCGGCCGCATTTGCTGTGGACGCTTACTTGTCGACGCGCTTACGCGGAAGCAGCCAGCTGCAAGGGTTTTCGTCTCGCCTTTCTTTCACATTCGCTACTGACACCACCGTATACTCACGGCTACGGGGTCGTTAATGACAGGTACTACATAACTGACAGCGGGTGATCGTGCGCTGAAGGAAAGCTGTCGACCTCCGCTATCTCAATAGCCGAGTCATTGAAAGCGAAGGAAATATTTTCGGTCTATTATTGTGCGAAAAGGCCATATCTGCAGTAGCCGCTGCACTTACTATCTGAACATACTACCTGGACGAAATTTAATAGTCTTCAGCGCGTTAGCTCCGTCTGATCTCTCTGTCATCCTCTAAATCAATTGTACGTTTTTACATGCCTATTATTGGTGGTGTTACTGTTATCCAGACTGCTAGAGCTATGCTCTCAACGCCGGCGTGTGTGTGTGTGTGTGTGCGTGCGTGCGTGCGTGCGTGCGCGTGTGTGTGTGTGTGTGTGTGTGTGTGTGTGTGTGTGTGTGTGTGTGTGTGTGTGTGTGTGCGTGCGTGTGTGCGTGTGCGTGCGTGCGTGTGCGTGCGTGCGTGCGTGTGTGTGTACTAGTTTCTACATAAAACAGCCATTTCAGTTATTCATTATTTCGTTAATTCATTCATGACATAGTTGTTCCTCAACGTTGTTTCAGGACATCCGAATGGGTTCACACACTCGAATACTTGCTGCCTACTCAGAGAAGTTATTAATCGTCTCCACAAATAATGTTCACAGAGCGGAGGCATTTACTGACGCGAACTAATCCTCCGGAAGAAACGGAACACAGCGCGGCCAGAGCTATTTCGCAGGCGCCGGAACTGGCTGGTTATGAATGTTCTGTGCACCATAGTGCGGACTAACACGAATCACTAACAACCGATATTACCGCTCCACTTATAATATTTGTTATTCCTTTCACTGATCATTGCATTGGTTTAACCATGCATCCCTGAACTAATTATGAAATACAACGTAATTACTGATATTGTATCTCTTTTTATCTGAAACAATAAGACACTTTTTTTGTTACCGTAGTCATATGATGCCTAGCACTGACGAATTATAAAGTCCCAAAACACCGTACATCTAGGGCACCAAACGCCAAAGTTCGGGAAACCTCTTGACCAGACTTCTTTCGCTGCATTCTATTTTTTTTATACAAACGTGTGTAGGAGCGGTCGGCATCATGGGTAATGCCTGCTACTCGTTCTCGCTGAGGCAAGCAGTGCATATACCAAAGATAGGCCGGCTCAGTCGAACGGATGGAGCAGTTCCTATCGTTCGCGCTGGATGTCATTTTAAAAATATTTTATGCCATAAATATCGAATGCTTTCTCAAAAAAATATCGAATGCTTTCTCGAAAAAAAACAGCACCCTAGGAATACCATTCTAGGCAGTGTCAAATTCCGCCTTATTGACGAATTCGCCATCTTGTCAACTGTGATTCACCCAGTGGGCTGCTACGGAGCCTCTGGTTGACTCAAATAGTCGCCATTACAGAATTTTACAACATGGCGGAACCGATTATGTCCAAAATAGCACCTCTGGATGGCAGAGCGGCAGTGTTAGCTCCTCTGCTCAACTTCAACAGTCTTAGGCAGTGTTTTTTGCTTCATCACTTGATGACCCGCAAGAATTTCTGGGCGAAGTGTACGAAGCTTTTCGGAAGTTTAGCTGAAATTTTGCTGAAGTATCACCTAACGCATGTAAATTAGCAGAAATCGAGGAAAATAGCTTCCAATTAGAGGCACGAAACCCCGGGCGTAATCGACGAGGAAGGCCGAAATTACACAGCCTCACGCGACGCTGCGCAGTGCGCAGTATGACAAAGCGACCTACACCCACTACGGACAAAAGCGAGACAAGCACGTCCGAACGTTCTCTGACGCCGTCGGCTGCATACGCGTGTCTCCAACGGGTGACGCGCTTCGTACACGTCGCGGGGGCATGTGTGCACAGTGCGCGTCTTCGTTATGCCACTGTCATGATCTGAATTTTATATGTTGGGACAAGCTACGACGACGGCAGCGCCCAAGAGGCAGCCGTCCACTCCCGCCCCTTCGGCAGCGTCATGTCCTCTGCAAGCACGGCTTTTCATCCGCGATGCACCGCACGTGAACGCAGGCCCGCCACCACGAACGGCGCGGTCTCCGGCGGTCGCAGTCACGACGACGTAATTGCGAAGTCCTCACCGCCGCGGAATTGTGTTTCCAGCCAAAGGCCGATATACGGGTGCCGGCTTGCGCCACCGTCGACAGAAAGAAAAGATACATTGCCACGCGGTTCGAGCCAATCGCTAGCAAGCTGTCCTGCGGCCTCGGCTGTCGCTGCCGCCGCGTCCCTGGCGCGCTCCTGTGGCAAGCTACGCGTGGAGTCTGGTGAGGGGGCTTTACTATGATTTTGTGCGCAGCTTAGCGCCCCCGCTGGTTGCATCAGGTGCGCCGGGCTCAACGCCCCCCCCCCCCCCCCCCCCCCCCCCCCCCACACACACACACACATACACCGCGGGCGATTTCTTCCTATGCGGACTCCCTCACGTTCGACACTCGCTCGTGGCGGCGGATTACCAGAGTTTCCCCTCTGCGCAAAGAAAGTTCAGCAAGGCTCGAAGTTAGACCGATTGCACCAACTACAACTCCTGTTCAGTGTTTGAAGTAACGCTGCTTTCTGGCACTCCTTTCCTTTTCTGTTTTGCTTCTTCGCTATGTTGTACACGATGCTCGCCTGCGCGGTTGTTGTTCCGTCGCTGGCGCCTTTTGGGAGTGAGTGGAAATGCGGGAAGGCGGTGTTCGCACGCTGTGTCGTTGCGACAGGAGCAATCTCAGTTTCCGAGCAAAGGACCTTCGGGGATTCTTCTTTTTGCTTTGTTTTCGGTCCCCAGTATTCCCCGCTGCTTCACTGGCGTGTGCGCCTTCCGGTGTGCTTGTCGTGTTGCCTGCTTCACTTCTCGGGGTATCCGGTATTGCTTTTCAAATAGTATTAGGACCTATGGCGCGGAGTAAGAACAACATGAACAAAGGATGTACTTGTATTGCAGTCTAGCGACTACTTCAGCGGCTGCCGCTTAATTACTGTGCATCTTTGTATATCTAAGCACGCCGAAGACAAGAAGATTGGGATGCGCGGCGGTAAATATTGTTGCGATACAACAGACGCTCAAGAGACATGGCGCAAATGAAGACGAAAACGAGCATCTTGGCTTGGCATGACCTGGTTTCCATTCAAATAAGAATTTGCTTTAGCTACCTTCTGCCGCCAGATTCTTGGCCTATCCCCTTAGTGGGTGCGAGCCATGATCGAGGATCATCATCATCATCGTCATGGTTTCCATCTTAGTCTCTGGCTGCACGGCTCTTGTAAATACCGTGTAAATAGTATCTTTTATCTGTGGCTTTCCACACGTTACTTTTTGGTGGAAGTTTGCCATTCCCGTCCTCACCAAAGAGCTCTGCAGCGGTCGCTACATCCAGCTCGCTACCATACCTCCCGGAGAGGAGACCACATCATCGTTGGCTGCGACTCGTGCGACTGCTCCAGTCATGAGGCTTTCCCGGGCTCGCGACCTTGGCCTGCTTTCCGGATTGGCGGCACCGACGGCGATGAGTGTATCAACCTTTACGGACGCGTCAGCACTAATCACAGGTGGGATCCAACGACCAAGCTCGCTAAAGTCGTTTTTTACCGGAGCGGCACACCACGCGTCTGGTACCGCAATCCACGAAGACCAATTCAAAAGCTCAGACATATTAAAAGAGGAACTTCGCGAAGTGCCCGGCGACGCCTTCGGGCGCACCCTCGCAGCAAGAAAAGCCCTTGCTACCCGTGCTCAGAGCCCCACAGAGCCTTACGTCTCATGCATACCATACGTCCTGGCTCGTTGCCGCAAAACTGACAACTAGATGTCGGAAACAAACAAAGTGGCGCATATATTAAAGCGTATCGCAGACAACGCCTTCAACTTCGTCGTCTTCACAGCTTCTCCACATTTGACGCCATCACCAAAGAATGCCACCGCTTCGAACAAGCGAAGAGCCGACGTATCACGCCCCACATCGTGCTGCCGCCCAATACCGCTGTTACGTCGACTTGTGAGGACCATCCCCGCCAGCCAATCCCATGTGACAACCTAACTCGCGTCGTTCGCCGCGAGCTCGAGGCAGCCTATTCGCCATACTACTACTCGACGCCCACCGATCCATCACCAGCCACTGGTGCTATGTTCCAGGCCGTTGTCCGACAGGAATTTGAAAACATGGGTCTCAACTATGTGCCCTCGTAGACCCACGAACCCAGCGTGCAGCACTTCTCTCGCGGCCATCCTCGTCCCCGACAGTCATTTCCCACCACATATCCCACAACCCGTCTGAATGGCGCACCTCTAACGACAGGCACATCTGCTTCCACTGCTGCCACGTTGGCCAGATTGCTTGTCACTGCCGCAACCAATGACCAACTTCGTCTCGGACATTACAACAGCACATATTTCCGTAACTCTGCACCTACTGCTCCCTATGCTTCTCGCCACGATCGTACTGACGCTGTCGCCTTGCTCCGAATCTTCGCCACGCCCGATCGCCGTCCCCCCGACGTCGTCACCCTCCTTCGACACAGCCCCGTCGCTTCTCGTCGCCGTCCATTCTCTCCCCCCCCCCCCAACCCCACCCGGCCTGAAAACTAAGAACTGCTGCTTCTGGAGGCGAAGCTGCGATATTGACCTTGCCCTCAAATGCTCGGCTCACTTTCCCCACGAACCAGAACTATTTTGAAATTGACGTTGAAGGCACTGCTGTCATTTCGCTGATCTAGACAGGCGCACGCCTCGCCATTATGAGCGCTGCCTTCCGACGACGAATTAAAAAGGTCCTTACTCATGCACCAGCACGCGTCGCCCGCGTTGCGGATGGCGGTACTGTTCCTGTGGTCGGTATGTGTACAGTTCGCGTCAGCATCGCAGGCCGCCACGCTGCTGGTTTTTTTACCGTGATTGCCTATTGCCCGCACGACCTAATTGTCGGCCTTGATTTCTTCTCAGCGCATTCGGCTCTTAGACTGTTCCGCCAACACCATCCGCCTTAGAAATGCATATTCTTTCGGATACTTATGATGCAACCCCCAGTCACTTAAGCCCCACCAACTTCGTTCGACTGCCGGTCAAACCATTGTCATATATCTAGCTGTCATGTTCCCCGCCCGTTCCTGAGGGAGGGTATCTCACCCCTCCGATGCCCGACATTCCGCTGCGGTAAGATGCCACTGTTCCGTACCCAGTTATATCATGCCCAACAGCACTTGCGTCCTTGTCGTAACCTTCGGTTTAACCAAGCAGATTGTGCCTCAAGGAATTTTCCTCGCCCAACTTGAGCCTTTAGATGATCATCACGTGGCGGCTTCCTCACCCAACGCTTCGTCTGAGCCTACCAGTTCTCCAATGCCTGCCTATACTTACCTGGTGTCGGGCTCTCCGGTGATCATCGCTGCCGGGCCCCGTGCCGAGGCCTACCATTGCTCTATCTCTATTGTGCTGATTCCAAGATTCAGAAAATGACTGCGACGGACCTTTCACCTGCACAAGCCGAAGACCTCTACCTTGTTTTGTTTTCCTGCAACAATAGACGCTCAAGAGACATGGCGCAAATGAAGATGAAGACGAGCATCTGGGCTTGGGACTAGCTGGTTTCCATCTTGCTCTCTGGCTGCACTGCTCTTGTAGACACAATGTAAATAGTCTCTTTGATTTGTCTCTTTCCACACTCAACAATATTGTAGTGACATGCAATTCGAAGAACAATATTGAAACCACAAGTAAGCGTCTTCATGCCAATTTTATGCCACTAAGTATATTTTATCGAAATTAGCGACACAACCAGGGACGAGGCTGAACGCAGTTCTGCATGAATGTAGTAAATTAATCACCGTCACTCATTTTCTGGCGACCAGAGCGCGCGGAGGAGGCACAAATAATATTGTGAAGGTGAACCACGATCAAGTTTTCTTGATATAAAGGAAGCCTTCATTAGACTTACAAAAACGTGAATGGTTGTTCAAGATTTCTTGGAGTACAGCACCACGACTGTAGCTAGTCGAACCTCTCCAGCATGCATCAGACATCTTCTCCTACACGTGCCATTGTGTTATCATGTTATCAAATGTCAGTGTCGCACAGTGCTGTTGCTGCTGTCACGCCGCAGGGGGCCATCACGCACTCCTGTCAAGCTGTTCTGATGGCACATCTTCTTCCCCAACTTCACCTTACAAGAGGAAGCCCTAGCTCAGGTCCAACTCCGATGCCACCCATTCAAATACATGTAAAACGCAGATACGCTTTTCTGAGATAACCTGTGGGCCGATTGTTATGAAATTTGTTGCAGTTGAGAGAGAAAATTAAATTATACTGGTGGTTGAAGTGAAATCTTTATTTATGGCAAGAATTTCAAAAGGTTATTTTCTAAAATTCGGAAGTTTGAAAGAAAAATGGAAGCACGAAGTTTACAAATTCACAACTCTGCACCTAAACAGATATCGCAGTTCTGTAAATTGTATCCGTTATACCATTCAAAACGCACCAATTCATAAATCAATTTATATTTTAGATTAATTTTTTACATTGTTCACAAGGGTCTGGCAAAAGTCCTACTCACATATTAGTGACCGATTTGAAAGCTATGTATCAATGTTCTCCGGTTTAGATGTACTATTATATGCAATTGACAGAACTGTGTTATCCTCTTTCATTGCTGAGTTATACACCTAACAGTTTCATTTCCTGAAAATGTGCAATTTTTGACATTATTTATTAAAAAGTTTACAGCCTTACTCAATCATTTGCGACAGACAGTCACCAGACTTTAGCTTTTTTTTCTTTTAAATGCAGCACACCTCATCAAATTTGGCGCAGTGGTTCCCAAGAAAACAATTTCTCATTTCCCGTGTATTTAAATAGAAGCCCCCGAGTTAAATCTACCTCCTAAAGGAAATACATATTTATTTAAAAGGAAATGTAACGCCAGGGAGAATGATATATAACAGGGCTTCTCAATAACTAGTGGCAATTCGGCATACTCAAACAATTTTTGGCCGAGGTTTAGGATGAGAGGATAGGTTTTATGGCCCATGTATCTAAGCATGCAGCAGATTATTTTCTGGAAAGAGTTTTTTCATATAGCTTTTTCTTCGCCTTGTGAGTGCATAGAGGTACTGTCTAAACCCATGCGAGCACTTCAAAGATTTTATTGAGGTGCCAAAGTAAATTATGGAGAGTTTAAGCAAATTAATTGAACTTTTTTACCACTTCTGTATCCCACACCAGTGATTT
The DNA here is from genome assembly GCF_023375885.2 of Dermacentor andersoni. Classification (NCBI taxonomy): domain Eukaryota; kingdom Metazoa; phylum Arthropoda; class Arachnida; order Ixodida; family Ixodidae; genus Dermacentor; species Dermacentor andersoni. Next base: position 15,885,126 of record NC_092819.1, read on the forward strand.
TATCTAATTATTTGATTTTACTGAGAGTTTGATCTCATAATTTTAATAAGGGTCAATAAGGAAGTTCCAAGAGCACTGACAACGCAAGGAGAGTTTCTGAGGCACTAGCAGTTGTTTTTGAGGCCTGAATAACATACTCTCAGTGGGAATCACGCTAAAAGAAGATTTTGCCAATCATTTTATGGTCGTCGTTCCCAGTAACAAAAAGTCCGCAACATTTGTTTCCAGACACTTTTACGGGTGTTTCTCATGTCACTGTGAGAATTCATACGAGAGCCTTTTAATCAGTGTGACACTTAAAAGGCGAGGCCCTCCGAACTGGACCTGGGAAGCCAACTGGCGACCCTCGACCAGGCCCGGCGAGCCGCGATCGCCGATGGAGCCCTGTCAGAGGGAACCGCCCGGTAATAAACCGCGCAACGGTTACTGCGAATAATAAAGCTCCATCCTCCTCCTCCTTAAAAGCGTTCAACTTGGAACTATATATCATCCAAATGGTTAAGATACGGGCTAGGTGTACACAGCGTCACATCTATGTTTGCTTTGCCATGTTTGTCGTTTCACTTTCAGCTTTTCTAAACTCGTCTAATCAGCTGGTCGTCCTTTTAGAGGAAGCTTTAGCTTGAGGGCTCTTATCTAAATACATGAGAAAATATAAATCGTTCTTCTCGGCAACCACTGCACCGAACTTGATGAGATTTATTACATTTATCAGAAAAAGTTCAAATCTATTGACTATAACAAACAGATTTCTGAATTAGGCCGCAAATGTTTTTTTCTTATGAGGAGTGCTGAATATAGCAAATGTTCAGAAAACAAAACTCATGTTTACAACTCTAACTCAACAATCAAAACTGGTATCATAATTTTGTAAATTGCATCTCGTGGAAAATTTAAAAGGAAAAAAAAATGGTGTATTATACATGGCTGTCTAATGCAGCACTAATACGTGAGTAGGACGTTTGCAGAACCTTCGTAAACATTGAACAAGTTCCCGTAAGATATAAATCAATATATCAAGTTTTTTCACATTGGATGTTCTAGAAGATGCTGTTTACAAAACTTTCTTTTGTGCAGGGTTAAGGGTTTGTAAACTCTGTGATTTTATTTCATTTTTTTAACTTACCGACAATCGGCACTTCTTTAAAAAAATTAAGGCCCTAAATCAGAATTCTGTTTCACACAGTCCCTGTAATTAAACTTTATCTCTCAAATTCAACAAATTTCATTAAAATTGATCCAGGGTCATCTAAGAAAAACAGTTCTCCATTTTACATGTGCTTGAATAGGCGGCATTGGAGTTGCCCCCGAGCTAAAACTTTCTTTCAATATAATGGCCATCTTTGAGAGGGAGCTATAGCTCGGCCGCTCTTATCTAAATACATGGCAACGAAGAAATTATTTTACTTGGAAGCTACTTCCCATATTTCGATGCAATCTGCTGCATTTTAATAAAGTTAAAATCTAATAACTCTAACATGAGGATTTTCAATTTGAGCCACTTTCCTTAGAAACGTTTTTTTTTTAATTGCATAAAACTGGACTAACAAGTCTGCAACTCTAACTCGGCAATAAAGAATGAAATCAAAATTCTGCAAATTACGCCTAATAATAAATCTAAAGCGGACGAACTTGCTATGTTCTACGCCGTGTCTGGAAAATTCTCGCAAACATTTTGACCATCTCACTTAAGCAGTAAATTCGTATATCGCATTTAACCTCTTGAGATGCTCTAACGAATGCAGTTTACAGGTCTGCGATGTCTGTTTTCGATGGAAACTTACGACTTTGGAAACATCCTGCTTCTATCTTTTTTTCGTGCCAATTTTCAGCGATTCTTATAAAAAATACCACCTTTTAATTCACGATTACGCTGCTGAGAATTGTTGGAATTTAGGTTTCTCTCCCAAATTCAAGAAACTTCATCCAAATCGGACTAGGTTGTCTCATGAGTCATGAGAGCGTTCTACGTGAATTTAAGTAGGAAAATTGGAGATGGCCCTAAGTATTTCCTAATAACAAATAATGACGGACAGCTACGTACTGAGAAAATTCTCTTCACGTCAAGATAGTAGTTACATAGCAAAAAAGTTGTGAACCCAAATGGCCAATTACGGACTCGCCAGAGAACACAACCTGCCGATTAAGTACTGTCTGTAACATATCCGTGCTCTGCACGCTCATATGGTTCATTTGATGTAAACTTTATAGTTATTAAACCGTTTAGGCATCTAGCTAACCAACCAAAAGCATTCTTGAAATGAAACATGCCAATCTGCTATCCTCAAGTTAACCAGGGGCGGTAGGCCTGGGGTAAAATACCTACACGAGGTCACCAGTAAACGTGTGCATATACGCCTGCTTGCTTCGTTAGGCCAGCCTCTACAGCTGCGCGTTTGTGAAGCAAGCGTTATATCTTATCAGCGATGGCTTCGCGTCAGCGACGGCTTTCCACGCTCACGTGAAGTCGCATTTTCGTCCGTGTGCTGCTCGTTGCTTCGCGGGAAAAGGCGGTAGAAACAACCAAAGCAAAATCGCATTGTCATCAGTTACCGCGGGAACAGCACTAAAGCAAACAGTTTTGTCTTGAGCTTCCATAACCGTTATCATCCATCTTCGAACGGCAGCAGAGAGAGCAAAGGAATGAGTGGGCAGAGGGGTGCAGTGGGGAGCTCTCACTTAAGATGTTACAGTAGTCCCAGAATAAAGACGCTGCATATGCTTCATCGACATCGACTCATCGCTGGGGCCACGATGACGAAGCGTCTCCTGATGACGCAGCTTCGTCATTCTATTTCGGAGCTCCGAGAAGGGCCAGCCAGGTGCAAGCGGTGACACTTCGCGAAGGTCGACTTGCGGTTGGTCGCAGAGGTCGAGCTCATACTGCGGTCTGCTGCAATTGCGTGCGGGCGCACTGATTCTCAAGCTATTCACGCGGCGAGACGGCTCGCTTAATCAGTCCGCAGACAAGTGTGGCGCGACTGCTCTACAGCAAATTGCGCCGCAAGCAGCTCGTCGGCGGCTTACTGAATTGTGTGACGCGTGATTCGGTGGCACTGACTGAGCCATGCGATGTCCGCTCGCAGAATGAAGTGGTGGTCCGTTCCGTGATTTCAATCCTGCCTTAATTGCAAGAAGAAATGTAGGCGCCTGTGTAAGGCTTGTGTCTGCAAACAGGAGTGCAACGTTAAATGGCGCTTATATGCGGCGCAGTAACACTTTTCTGGCGTTTACGTGTTCTACAAGACCTTTTCTGGCAGCATTGCAAAAGGTACTGTTTCCCGGACATCCTGAGAAGGCATTTAAACGCACCATGAAAGGTAAGCTTTCATCGGCTATAAATAATTTGTCCTTTTTCTTGCATATTGTACAATTACTGCCGCAGAGCAAGAAAAGAAAACAATGTTTAAAGTGTCGCATACGCCGAATACGCCCGTGACAGTGCGGAAAGGACATTAGAGACCATATTAAACAATCAACAAAGAAATTGATCGCTATGAGGTTGCGAAGGTTTCGTCGAACAAAAGAAAACAATAATAATTGTATGACAGGCACATAAGATAAAAGAACCAACAGTCCGTCTGAAAGCTAGACAGGAATGCTTTTGTGTCAAAAAATTCCAGCACTGAATGCCACTTCGATAGTTCGATTGACGAATTAGTACCGTGCCTAGGAATCTCATTTCTGAGTTTTCTTTCGAAGTTACATCCCATTTATTTTTCTGCTTTCATTCATGGCTGTACAAACTTACATCTGCTTTATCTGCTGCGTCTCCACAGAAACGTTGAAGATACGCCCTGTCCAATCGGTTTCACGCGTTGCTGTCACTTTAGTCAACGTTGGGTGTGAGGAACGTCGCCAGAGCTAAATGTGCAGGCATGGCGGGTGCTATAGCCTTTCCTGGAAACTGGATCTTCAAACTCACTTCAACTCAGACCTCCAGCCGGTCTACACCGACGTGAAGCGTCTCTTCTGTGTCGGTTATGGCTTGGAGTTGCCTTCACGAATGCCTACTCAGCACTAATTGGAATGGCTGATAGTCCTGCATGTGATGTTTGCGGATGCGAGGAGAACATTGAACACTTATTGTGCCATTGTCCTCAATTTCAAGCACAAAGACAATCTTTGTCCAACACATTGAGGAAATTAGATGATCGTCCTCTGAGTGAACAGACGTTACTAGAGCACCGTCCCAACCAATCATCGGCTCAGAAGGCAGTGAAGGCACTTTTATGCTTTCTCAGAACTTCTGGTTTGCGCGAGCGTCTTTAACTCAAGTGCTGTCCGTACACGTCTCTACACCTTCTCTCTCCCTTCTCTCGCTTCCCCTTCTCCCTTCCCCCAGCGTAGTGTAGCCAACCAGACTATTGACTGGTTAACATCCCTGCCTTCCTATATTATTCTCTCTCTCATGGAGCATGGACTATGTATAGTCTGCTATCGTTTCGAAGGCACGGAACTGAAGTAAGGCGTAATAGTTATACCGAAACCCGCAAGATGGAAAGAAGTAACTAAGAAAGGGAAAATGAGACCTGCACCCAATAGTAGCAATTGCTACAAAGGAATCCGTGTGGGTTTTCTTTGTAGCAATTGCTACGATTGTGTGGGTGCCTTATTTTCCCTTTATTAGAAACTGAAGTAACTTCTACTTTATCCTCACTGCAGCCGAATAGGTACAAATTTTGATGGGGGAAAATATTTCAGCCTCTCTCCATTATGCGTATAACAGTGTTCTGAAAAGACGAAAGATGAAAGCGCCTAAACTTTAACAAAATAAACATACTCACCTTGCCGTTGATAGCTGTGCTTTCGGCACTTGGTTATATCGCGCCTTCTTAGTTTGGCTGCTCGGAGCGCCCAGCAGTATCCTGAGAAAGCTGTAATTGTGAAATTCTCACCAAACTTCTCCCAAAACATGTGTGTTGTTTGCTCATAATATGGAAGCCACCGGTTAGAGTACACCTTTATACCTTTCCAATATGCGTTAATATTTAAAAAAAAAATACAATTTAGCGCGGATCTTAGGTTCACAGTGACTCTCACCTTCCTTCTTGATGCATCCCTTTTAACTGTATTATTTGCCGTCTTGCCGTTGTATTTATTGTGATTGCACGAATTTTCCATTTTTCTTTAACGTCCTCTACATTCGCTATTTACCGTAGCGTCTTTAATTTACTGCTCATTGTTGTGCAGCGCCAATGGTCTTCTTTCGCGTAGCAGGAAGTCACAAGTTCCCCTCCTGATCCCACGGCAGCGTTGTGCAGGCAATGCAATGATTAAGTTGTCCGGGTAATCGAGCTTGAGGGGTCGATGAAAGAACGCCAAGTCGTTGACCATAATTCAGAGATCATTTTATGACCTTCCTCAAAAAGACGTAGAGTGCAGTATATCAGATAATAAATCAGCCAGTCAGATATTCATTCAGCCAGTCAATCGTACAATAAAGTTTAGTTCTTGCATGGAGCTACTTTCGCATTCCTTAAGTAACTCTATGTGACGTCACTAAATATCGTGTCAACAGGGTCAGGAAACCTATGTCATTTCATACGAAAATTCAAAATCCGAGGACGCCTAAGCACTTATGAGTTGTGAATGCGTTAGCATTTGTGCAATTGAAAGCCACGAAGTGTTTCTTCAAGTTATGAGCTCCTCCTGGCCATGCGAGCGCGTTTTGATTTCGCCTTACCAAGGCGCAGTGAGAACGGAGACGAGTGCTTGCGCGGCCAAGGAACGCGCGTACAACACAGGCTTCCGAGAGCGAGGGTGATGAGCCGTCGCAAGATGCCCTCTCCCCTCGCACAATACCCAACGCCTCCTAGATAACACAAGGCCGGTGCACTTCGATCCGTGACGTCATGCTACCTTGCCCGACTGCCATAGTATCTAATGGGGACGCTCCCGATCGAGCCGCGGTGGTTTTGGCGTCATCGTCTTCGTCACGCTGGGCTTGGCAATTGAAATTTCGGTCCAAGTAGCATGATGTCACAAATCGGAGTGCACCGGCCTTGTGTTATCTAGGAGGCGTTGCAATACCGCGGCAGCATGTGTTCCCTTTCGCCTGCTCCACTCCGTCGAGGTCCGACCCAGCCAGCGCGAGCCAGCGTCACGAGCGCGCGAGCCGTTCGTGACGTGGCGTCGTATCCAGTCGGAACGCGCTCGTGACGTGGCCTCGCAGCCAATTGGAAGTTTCGCTGATATACAGACGCCGCCGTCTTTTTCGCTCAATAGCCGCGCATACATGAAATCGACAGAATGTGACTCCACAAGGATTCACCAGTAATGCGATGTGCCAAAGTTTGCATGTAGTGCGTTACCCGTGGTGTGATGGTGGCGGCACACGGTGTCGCACGTCGTAGCCGAGGCAGCGCTTCTGGCATAATTCTGGCGTAGCCTTCGGGATCACCCCTTTCTCATCGATTTTGCGGTCCCGCAGCTCGGCGAGTGTAGCAGATCTGAAGCGAAATCCCTTCCCGTTTTCCTAATGCGATGCGATCGCGTTTTCATGTCTCCGAAAGTCGACTTATATAGTTGTGTCAATCCACACCTGCCGGGCACATTAATGTGACGCGCTTTTCCAGCGCATTAGCCTCAGTTACATGGATGGGATACGCTAGAATCGAATAACTTCTTGTTGGGCGAGTTTGTGCATATAGAAAACAGCTTTATAACTGCGCAAGCAAACGACCACGGAGAGAGAGAGAGAGAGCACACAAGGGCACCCGCAAGGACTGCGCCTGTCCTCGTGTGCCCTCTCTCTCTCTCTCTCTCTCTCTCTCTGTGTGTGTGGTCGTTTGTTTGCGCAGTTATAACACTGTTTGCCAAGATGCGCTAGAAAGTTGATCTGATGCGATGCGATACCCCAGTTGTCGCATTCATGTACACGCGGCTATTAAGACGCTGTCGCATAAAAAAATCCACGATATCTGCGGCCTCTTTCCGACGCTAAACTCAGCAATATCCTCAAATATGTATTGTAACGTAAGTCGCGACGCGAGTTCGTCGTCGCAATTACGGCTTGGACAAGTTACGCCTTGATGTGACATCAATTTTCTCACGTTGAAATGAAAGAGTGCTGAACAACGTGTTATACATAATGCGAATGTTCTCCCATTAATTCAATAATGGAGAGTTTTATATTAGTAGATGCAAACTGCTTGCGTATCCAAGAAGCCGATGTCTGTTTGGCTTCTACTACGACAAAAATCGGCTTGCGTACGCAAGCGGATCGCAAATCTCTTGCGTGTCCTAATCTAAAACCCTAATATTGGTGTGTGTGTGTGTGTGTGTGTGTGTGTGTGTGTGTGTGTGTGTGTTCTTTTTTTTTCTCTGCAGTTCAAGGGAGTTGGTTGCGAAATAAAATTGGCTGAAGGCTTAGCTTGGTTAAGCCTAGAAGATTGCGAAAGCAATACCCTTGGCTGCGCCTTGGTTCGGCTGATGGTGTGGACATGGTTGCCCTTTGTTAAACCTATGGCTATACATCATCCGACATAGTGCAAGGCAGCGCGCCGACCACTGCGAGGAGCCGAGCTGTAGCCCCATGTATCTTCCTAGCGTGACGTCACACCAGCGAGCGCCCTCTCTCGGTAGCGCCGCAGCAGCGGCGCGCAAGGCTTCGCCTCCACCATCGATGCCGCGAGCTGGGGCCCCGTCTCTCGGTCTGGCGTGACGTCACACGGTCACGTGACGCGCAGCTGTGTAAGGAGGCGCCACGACCACCGATGGGCCGAAAGTGCGAGCAGTATTGTTTCGCAATAAAAAGACCAATTTCGTTCGTGCTCAGTGTCGCCCTATGTAAAAAAGTAAAGGCGCCCATTTGCGGTACAGCTCCGCTACAGCGGCGCGGGTGGCCTGCTGGGGCACTGAGCCTGCGTGGCCGCGCACTCGGGCCGGCTGACGGGTGACTCAGGGAGTTGGTTGGCGGCCGCCGGATCGGCAGCCCGTCGCCGTCCGAAGCGTTGCGCGGGCGAAACCGAGCGGCGGCAGCGGTGAAAGTCGTCGTCGCGAAAGCGAACGCCGCGCGTCGAGCCGCCATTAACCCAGATTGAGCCATTAGTGTGCGGCCTGCGGCGTACGTGAGGACCTCGCTCCTCCTCCGCTACACCCTTCTCCGCTTTCCTCTTTGGACCGACTGTTTCTCGATCTCTCTCCGTCTGTCGTCTTTTATTTTTTCTTTATAGAGATTCGTTGTCTTCTGCTCAGAATGCTTTCGTTTCGCTTCCGGCGCGTTCTCTCTCCATTTTCTCTTGTTAGTGGTCTTTGATCGTTTGCTAGGTTTTCAAGCTGTTGGTTTGTGTATACAGTAGACGCCAGCTTGTTTTTGTATCTTTCGGGCTGCGTGTGCCTCTGTCACGGCAGAAGTACGTACGTGCGTTTGTACGACAGGGGTAACTAGAAGTGAACGGCAATGGTGATACGGTCGTGCCATGTTCATTCGGCTGTTTGGATCCTGTGTCTTCAGGAAGGTTTAAGTACCTCATTTTATTGACGCCCCGTCTCCATTTTGTACCCTGACTCCATACTGCAGTCGGCGCTACGCAAAGAAGGGTTTGACAAGCACACACACACGAAAAAAAATTAAAAAGAAAGATGGGGTATGTCGCGAGTGATAGATGTTACCTTTCGAGACAAACCTTGTTCGAGAGATCGGTATTGGCCTGCATGCTTTTGCGCTGTTGTTTCTTATTACCCCTTCTCGCTGTACTCGCCTTTTAGGAGAGAGTGAGAGCTCCGAGAAGGTGTTTGGAAATGGTTGTTTTGTCCTTGCCATCAATCTTGAGTCAAGGAAGCTCTATCACGATGGAATACGAAACAAAAGCATCCAGAAGTCTGTAGGCTTCTGAACGGTACGGTGTACAGCGCTTAGAACGTGCGATAAATCGGATGGGTAGTGATGTCAACCTCGAGCACGTAAAATGAAAGAGAGGGAGAAAAGAAAAAAAAAACGCAAGAAGTTAGTGAAGCGTCACAGTTACTACAGGTTGGACCTCCGACCGATGACTGCCGTTCATCAGAAGATAAAGGCTTCCATCGTCAATTAAACTTGCATTTACTCAATGGACCTGACAGCTGGACTTGCTAGTGTTCATTGAGGATCCTAGTTTTCGAAACAAATTATCTTCCTGGTCGGCAATGAACCATGCACTGTTAAGTACTGTTAGGCCAAGCATGCCACATGAGACAAAAATAACTGTGACCAGGGCGCACAGAACAGAGACCGGTGCTGCGCATTAGTTTACATTTGTATTGTGTGAGTCTTGTTGTTGTGCATCTGAAATAAAGTATATACATATTTGCAATTTTTCTTTATTGCTATAATGGTTCTACTCATTCATTTTCTTTCTTTCTTTTTAGATTTGATTTTAATTTCAGAAACTATGAATATTTACAGTAAAACAAAGAAAAGATAAGGTGCAAGTTACACTAAAGGCAACTATTGTAACCGCTAAAGTAGTGGAAATAACTCGGCGAGTGATACGGTAGCAGACGCCACGTAATGAGGTTGAGTAAGAACATCAGAAAGCAATAAAATGTAGAGCGCCAGAGAGGAATATGACGGTACTTTCGCACTACACTGCATTCTTCTACATCCTGCCTTCATTTTTTTTTTAGAATTTCTTGCAATATGTGATTTGTAATTGTAATCTTGTAAGTTGTGATTATATATCAGAAAAATTAGGCGGCTACATATGACAGAAAGCACATCGCACAGGCAATGTACGAATTTTTCTTTCTTTACTATTAGCAATATTTTCTGAGCTTGAAATGCTCATCGCACTAATGAGCGACATATCTTAAAATGAGAAAAATGAATTCATCATCCATATTCTTTATGTTTCTGTGGTCGTTGCCATCTTTGTCCCTTTTTTTACTTTTTGCTTTCTCATTGTTTTCAACTACTAACTGTGTCGCGCACACTATACTGACTCTTCTTGAATCTCTGCCAAATTTGACGTCTGCCTTAGGTTTGAGAAAGGATGTTTTTCTTTTCCCAATGGTATCTTTTTTTATCACGCTTTATTTACAATTACAATTTCTTCATTGCTTTTAAGAAGACAGATGAAAAGACAAAGAACAGACTAGTGAGACCATTCTGTATATAAAGTGGCAGCTAAAGGAACGCAGTAAAAAGGAATGTTCTTGACTGGTTAACATCCCTGCCTTCCTTATAGCCCTCTCTCTCTCTCTCTCTCTCTCTCTCTCTCTCTGCATGCGCCGCTGTTGCGTGAAAAGGTGCACGCTGCTTTCTTACGGTCCTCTCGTAAGTCATGCTCATATATGAAAAGTGACACAGAGCGGTATCATCGCACATGAGAAAAAAAAGAAAATATGCGCTGTCTTGTTAATACTACAGTAAGTTGTGCGGTTGCTCTGGTTGAGCGTGTACGTGGGGTTATAATTATACCGTTCGTTCAGCGTTGCCTGGGTGTCGCATATCTATGCATGGCGTAATTTAACACATTTATTTATATTAAACTGGTTATGTCACCGCGTTAACGATAAAGTCAATATCGCCACGCCAGCCTTATCACATGCGCCAGGGTAGGCGCATAATGACGCCTCGGGCGGTGAAAAGGATCCCTGGAAGCTTTCGTCTATGTTTTATTTTTTTCTTCTTCTTCGTTGTTGAGTTCTTCTTTTTATTATTTTCTTGTAAAATGCTCTGCACACCAAGAGAGTCTATCTGCGCGCAATAGCGGCGAAGGTCTCCATTTCCCATGATGGCGTTTCTGTATGGACCTACTTTGTCACAGTTAAAGCAGTTTCCTTTTTCTGTCTTCGTTTGCGATCGCAAACACCACACAGAATCAGGCATTAATCACCGTAAAGAAAGGAGCGATGGCGTCAGAACAGTGCTCACAGCGGCAACGCTTCGCTGCCTGCCGGAGTTTGAAACGCTCGCAACAACACCGACGTTTTTTTTTATTCTTTTTTTTTTCCTCATCTCTCGCTAGCGGCGTCATTAGCCGCAATGACGGCACTGCGTTGCTTAGGATAGCACTATTTTGGGAAACTCTAAAGCACAAAATTTGATGTCTGCCTTAGGTTTGAGAAAGAATGTTTTTCTTTTCCCAATGGCATCTTTTTTCTCGCGCTTTATTTGAAATACAACTTCTGCCAGACAAACAATTCCTTCATTGCTTTTAAAAAGACAGATGAAGACACAAAGAACAGCCTAGGAAGACCATATCGTATGTAAAGTGGCAACCAAAGGAACGCAGTAAAAGAGAAAGTTAACACTCGGACATCCTGGAAATACTGCCAAAAAGACCACTTGCTCTAAAGAAATGTTGCTGTGATGTAAAGCAACAATTGAAGAACAGAAATTTGCCTTTTCTGCTAAGTAAATGCCATTATATTACTACATTTTCGCTGCAGTCAAGTTTAACACGTAACGTGACTCTCGAAACTTCTAAAATTCTCCACCTATTTGAACATCACTGCAGTTCGCCGTTGACATTTTAAGTTTATTATGCAGACATCGCGGAAATGGCAGGTTGTACAACTTTGTACATACAGTCGTGGATAACTGAAGCACGCGCAAGAAGTTACAAAGTAGAACACCTTTCGCAAGCAGTGACTCGTGGGCACGATCGCGCCGGGCTGCTGATTCGGTCACCCTAAATAATACAGGCCTCGTACTCGGCGTGCGAACCGCAATCATGTTGATTTGACGCGAATCGGCTAAATCAGAAATAAAGCAGCACGTTCTCGTTAGCCGCAGCTTGTTTGTATTTTAATGGTCCATGACTGCACAGATCTTTGCCTGTTTATGTGACACTGTATGAGAGCGCGAAGTATGGCTCCAATACTCCTGTCGAGGTTCTTTTTATGAAGTTCATTCTTTTCCCTTTAGGAGATGTCAACCACGCTGCCTGCTTAAATAATGGTAACGAAAACGTTGGTATTTAAGTTACCATTATATTTCATCACATTTAAAGCAATTCCCCCCCTCCCCCCAAGTTGCACTTAACTACGACACTATATGTCTTATATTGAGTGTCATTACGTGACATATGGCGCCATAGTTACATATCATCGGCCCACGTAAATTTTGCCCCAATCGGTGCTAGCTTCCCACCATGTGAAAAATCCCCAGTGTATCGAAGCAATCGCGTATCTTACCATTGTGTGACGTACTATCATAACTGTCTTCTTTAAAGGTAAAAAGAGTTGGTAGACTATTCAGCCTCCAGTGGAAGTCGATGAAAGACAATCTTACTGAGCACCCGCCGTGGTTGCTAAGTGGCTGTGGTGTTAGGCTGCTCAGCCCAAGGTCGCGAGATCGAATCCCGGACACGGCGGCCGCATTTCGATGGGGGCGAAAGCGCCCGTGTACTTAGATTTAGGTGCACGTTAAAGAACCCCAGGTGGTCGAAATTTTCGGAGTCCTCCCCTACGGCGTGCCTCATAATCAGAAAGTGGTTTTGGCACGTTAAACCCCAGAATTATTTTTAATCTTACTGAGCGAGTCGAGGATGAGAATTGGGCCTAGTCACTGCACACTGCACTCTATTGCGTCTCCCCTTGCGTGTGGAGTGCAGGACTGCCTAATTTTTTACTGCACTATTTTCGGGATGGGCCCGCATATTCGAGTAGAATTACGCGTTATTTAATGCTAAAAAATTTGTGGGGTTGTGTATGCCAAAACTACGATCTGATTATGAGGCACGTCATGTGTGTGCGTGCGGGATGGGTGGGCGGGTGCGTCCATGGTGTAGTAGATGCAGCTTCTGTGCTAGAGGTCCTCTTTTCGAATCCGGCCATCGACAATTTTATTAGAGAGACGGTTATCCAGGTGGACAGAGCAAGGCTGATTTTAAGCCTATCGGCTGTCAGAGCAATAAGTCAAGCTTATATGATCAAGAAGTGAAAGATAAAGGCAGTTATGGAAGTTTGAATATGAGTTGCACCAAATTTTGGGGCAAATGCGATAGCAGTAGAGATTACATCGCAGCTAAAAACCAACAAACGAACTAAGAAAGAAAGAAAGAAAGAAAGAAAGTGACAGGTTAAAGGTAGATATCTATTCGTTATCCATTTCTCCTTATTCATCTTTCGTTTTCTTCCTTCCGTTCTTTTGTAGCCGATCTATGGCAACACTAGGCCTGTATTACATCGCAGCTAAAAACAAACGAACTAAGAAAGAAAGAAAGAAAAGAAAGAAAGAAAGAAAGAAAGAAAGAACGAAAGAAATAAAGAAAGAAAGAAAGAAAGAAAGAAAGAAAGATAGCTAGATAGATAGATAGAAAGAAAGAAAGAAAGAAAGAAAGAAAGTTACAGGTTAAAGGTAGAACTCTATTCCTCATTCCTTTCTCCTTATTCATCTTTCGTTTTCTTCCTTCCGTTCTTTTGTAGCCGATCTATGGCAACATTAGTCGTATATTGATATATTTCGCAGTTAATTTCCTGTGTTCTGTAGATATGCATATAATCATGTTGTATGATTACTCCCTTTTATACCCTCCTCGACGTTTTATTCTTCCCTGTCTGTTTCTCAACCAGACTTTGTTTTGTCTACCACCAGACTTTGTTTTTTCAATCATTCAACTTCGTCAGCAGTGTTAACGTTAACTCAAATGATTGATGTAGCTTTTCAAAATAATGTACTTGCGTGTGTTGTATTCCTGGACCTAAAGAAAGCCTTCCATATAGTTGATCGCAACATACTCCTACATAAACTACTGCATTATGGCTTTCGCGGTAGCTCATTAGATCTTCTTACTGACTACCTTCATGAACGAGTGCACGTAGTCAGAATGAACAATGTTACATCATCACCTAAGCATACGCGCGCTGGAGTCCCTCAAGGATCCGTCCTCGGACCACCGTTATTTTCATTATGCATTAGCGACTTCCCACTTATTTTTGGTGCAAGTGAATTCCTTATGTACGCCGACGGCACTTGTATTGTAGTAACAGCCGATAATATTTGTGATCTGGAAACTAAAGCAAGCGAAGAGCTGAAGAAAGCAAGTGAATGGTTTTGAATGAAAAAACTTACGATTAACGTTAATAAAACCAAATATGTGGTATTTCGAACGCGTAACAATACCTTGCCGGCTAAATCATTAGATTTAGAAATAAAAGTTTTCCATTAGACGAAGTCAGCTCATTTCAATATCTTGGCATGATTTTCGATAGCAATCTGCACTGGCAAGAACAATTAAGCGCAGTTTGTAAAAAGCTCGCATCAGGATGCTATGCACTCTCACAAGCATGGAAGTATCTCGATACTAACACCCTGCGTATTTTATATTTTGCACTCATCCATAGCCATATAACATATTGTAAAGAATCATGGGGTACGACATACAAAACTTATCTTGAACCTGTACGCAAACTTCAAAAACGCGCCCTAAGAATAATTACCCATTCATGTTACGATGAACCAAGTCTGCCCTTATTTAATAGAATTAATGTTTTACCGTTTGATAAGATACATGAATTAAAAATTGCCACGTGTGTCTTCAACATTGTTAACCACTACCTGCCTTTTCGTTATTCTATATTTTACTCATCTTTACGTACGACCAGAAATCAAACGCGCGGCACTTTTAATCTTCCTCCAACAAAAAATATTTACGAACAACCTTTGCTACAGTTTTCAGTGTCAAAAATTTGGAATAAAGACCAGCAGAAATAAAACAAGCAATTAATTTTTCACCCGTGCTTAAGAAATACTTGCTTAGCCTCAATAATGCTTTTCAATGTGAACAATCATGATGTCCTTTTTCTTTAGTAACTCGCTGAAACCTGCTGAACATATCTAACTAGTGTTTCGATTTTGTCGAGATTAACAATGTATGTTCTTAATAATGCAGGAACTTCCCTGCAATTTTCCTAACTAGTGTTTTATGTGTTTACTTTGAAATGTTTAATAGCATAACATGCTTTTTACAATTTCGCATTTCATTCTGTACGCTCGTGCAATTTAATGGTATGCGACAAATATGTATATGCACGTGTTGTATCTTACTTGCTTTGTACTTACAATTGTTATTAATTTTTTATTGGAGCCGCCGCTAGCCTGTGGCTATGGGTCCAACCAGTTTTCGTATCTCTGTATGTTCTCTGTCTGCCAATGAAGAATTGAAGAATTGAATACAGAGCGTCTGGTGCATTGCCTTTTAGGTGCACTGCTACAAAGGCTCCTTAGCTGATTGATTAATAATAATAATAATAATAATAATAATAATAATAATAATAATAATAATAATAATAATAGTAGTAGTAGTAGTAGTAGTAGTAGTAGTAGTAGTAGTAGTAGTAGTAGTAAGGCCAGCAGATTGCTCCTGGGCACGTGAATAAACTATTACTTGCTTGATTGATTGATTGATTGATTGATTGATTGATTGATTGATTGATTGATTGATTGATTGATTGATTGATTGATTGATTGATTGATTGATTGATTGGTTGGTTGGTTGGTTGGTTGGTTGGTTGGTTGAGTGATTGATTGATTGATTGATTGTATAAACATAAACACCACAAGAAGAGAAAGGCAAGCGGACGAGAAATTGCATGCTAAAATGGACCCCAAGCCCACCTATTTGAAGAGGACAGTGAGAGAAGAAAGAGCGATAAAAGGAAAAATATAACGCAAGGAAAAAAGAAAGGAAGACAATGAACACTTTTTGCTTACTCAAACATGAACACCATGTTTTCCATGTTTTGAGGCAAAAATAACAACATGTTGCAATAGTTGCACGGGCCTGTAAAATGGCGGGACCAAATGATGTGCCAGAAGATTACGTCAGATAACCTAAAATAAATTTTTAATAACAAATAAAATTGAAAGAGAGACTCTTACAAACTTTATTCTCGGGAAAGGGAGAGGCCAGTTTGAATGGATAAGCACATTACGGACGTTTAACGTGCGCTACATAACCGCTGCCACGCGCTTTGCATAATCTCCTTACTGTCGCTGGAATACTGGCTGTTACTTCGGCTAGAAAGGATCAGTACGAATAAATCACCGAGCTTATCTTCAGTTTATATGGTGATCAAAACGAAATATAAAGTGAATAGCTAGGTCAGTGGGCTCAAGTATGTGACGTCGTCCTGTGACAAAATGGCAATCGTTGCTGTGCTCTAGGTGATAGCCAAGACGGTAATTGTCAGAGGAATGCAAAGGTAGTGCAGAAGATTCCCCTCACGGTGCCGCAGTTACCTCAGTGAAACCATTATTCAAGCTCTGGCTCCACGACCATCTCAAGTTCGCCGGTCGAAGCGTGGCCCATCAGCCTAAAGAAAAATGTAGCCTTTGCAAATAGAGGACACAGCGTCGATTTTGCTGGCTTTCTATGAATCCAAGCGTCCCCGCCAAACACTCACGTACACGGCATCTGCGAAGTATTGACAAAAACAAAGCACCATCGCCTCCTTGCGCCTTGCGTAACGGCATATAACACGCGCACTGAAGCGTTACTCATCGGGCGATAGTTCGGGCCCCTGCATTGACAATGGCCAATGGGCTGTTCCCAGGAGAACTAGCTCGCCTTTTAGCTTTTGAACTGTTTAAACTCGTCCAAGCTCGTCCGAGGTTTTGCTTCCTGTGATTCGTTCTTTCTCTCTCTCTCTCTCTCTATCTCTCTTGGCTGCGTTACGGTCGCATTGTCTTTCGCAAGAAAATAGTAACCACGTCCTAAGTGTTTGCAATAGTTCCGGAAGTGGTGAGGGAGAGAACGTAGCCTGTCTCCATTTTTTTAACCCCTCACCCGGCCCTTCGGAGTATTTGAGTCGCCGACAAACAAACTAGATGTGCAGAGCAACATGGGCAAACAATCGTTGTTTCACATCTCTGCTTCCGGCAGGCACCTTCCCAGGCCAGCTAACATAAATTTTCCGTGACCAATTGCAGTCGTGTGCATTCTGCTGCGTGCATGCTATGCTCACGCTCTTCGTTTGTCCCCTTTCTACTGCCCCTTTCCCTCACCCTCAGCGTAGGGTAGCAAACCGGACGCTCGTCATGTTGACTTAGGTGCCTGTCTTATGATTACTTTCTCTCTCTCTTTCGCTGTGAAGGATAGAATTGTGATATACAACACTATTCTGCATCAAATTGGTTTCAGCTTGAATGGGCCGTTTTTGAGGCCCAGGCTGGAGACTAACCATCACGGAGGCTTTAACTTCAGGTCTGTTCTCCATACGAGCGTACAACATGTTGGCAGGTAATATGTCGTGTTATATTTTATGATTACGCAGAGTAGACATTCGCGGGTCAAATTTGAGCCACATAATTCGATTGCGATGTTTGACTAACATCGTAAGGCATAATGTAGATGTAAAATGCTCCTTCGAGTTATATATAGCCTTGTAGTGGCCCTGGCGGACAACGTTTTCGTTTTCTTCACCCTATAGTTGGGGTGTAGCTGAGGATGAGAAGGTGACCTGACGTGGAAATAGTAGCGTCGATGTCGGCAGTGCTTGTCGACAGCGTAACTGAATTCAGACAAAGCAAGCCTAGTTTTGAGGGCGTAACTGATGTCACAGTAAGTAATAGTCATGTGCCGACTTCTCGCATTCCTATTTGCAATCGGTTTGCTCGAAGGGTTAAACAGCCTTTGGCCACGCCTAAGATAGGCGCCTGGGTCTAAACTGGCCAGTAGCATACCACCGCCACCCCCACGTGTCGTCCAGTCGTTAAGAAAAAAAGGAAAATAAACTACAGCTGGCGTAATCGGCCAGGCCGGCTTCACCTCCACTAGACCTCCTGGGATACGTTTTATTATTTTCTCTACTTTATCGCACCATAAAGCGTATGCAATGTAAAAGCTCAGTGACGTACAGCGGTCTCAATAACCGGGCAAGCCTTGTGACTTACACAGTCGTAAAATCTGTCGCTCGGCATGCTGGAAAATTATATGCGAGATGCGCAACTTGGCCTTCGCGACACACTCATATCTTCAGCTAACGTCGCATTGGTTCTCCCAACCCTTTTTTACTACGCTTAGGAGTAGAGCGAGCGACCAGGACGGCGCAAAGTGGTGTCGGCAATCCCCAGGCGCTGCGTGACAGTCGTAAGAAGCAAAATAATAGACGGACAGGGAACATGCTGGCGTGCATCCGTGAGCCGAGAACACTCCTCGCGGCCGTGCGCGCGGTCACTTAGCGAGTTATGTCATTGGGGCCGGCCCTGCCCGTCGAGCTCCTCTCAAGCCGCGGGAGAAGCGGCAGCTCGCAATGCAAATGGTTACAAGCGCGAACAACACCGTGGTACCGTGGCTTCGCCCCATATCGGCCTGAATGAGCGATTTGCATTCAAAGGAGCGGCGACGGTGCTAGTTCGCGCGCCCCTTCCTGTGACATAAGCTCGCGTGCGAGCCACACACGGGACCAAGAAAGTGCTCTCGGAGCCTAGCACGAGAGCGAGCCGAAGGCACTTTCGCAAGCCGTGTTCAGCGTCGTCGTCATCATGCTCGCCTTTTGTGAAGCGGCGCCGGCAGCTTCACAAGTTTCCACTCGGCCTTCCTCCATCCAGGATGGCCAGGGAGGTGAGTGGGAGGGGGCACCGCGGTGGCTGCCGGCCGGTCAAACCATGACCCAATCGCCAATGGGTTTTTGTGGGTCGCCAAGCTGCGGCTGCAGCGCCGGCTTGCGGTCATCCAGACGACGCGTTCGCGCAGGCGGTGGTCGCTGCTTCTGCGAAGCGCGCGCAAGCCTACTACTCCTGCCTGTCTTTGTTCTCGTCGCGGGACGATGCCCCACGATGCTCGCGCGTCGCTTTATGCCGCTGCGAAGAGGAGGAAGAAGCAGTACGCACTCGAGTACAAAGTAGCCGGCGTGCTTACTGCCTCGCCTTCTGTTGGCCTCCGCCGTGTTCGCGGCTTCCTTTCAAATTCAGCGATTAGAACGAAAGAGGACGAAAGAAAGACCGCCCGCGGTGCCGGCTCCAGTTGCCCAATGATTTGTTCCGCCGCTGACTCCGCGCGCGCTAGGTCTGCCGACTGCCGCCTTGACTGTGCATCCGTTCCTTGGCTTGATAACTTGAGCAGAGCTCGTAACGCTTCCTTAAGGATTCGGTGCTTGCTCGTAATTGCTCTGCGGAAGCGAATTACGCGTTGGCGGGGAAACAGTGTTCCGTTGCTTCGTCAGTGTGCTGCTTCGAAGGTGAAGTTTAGAGTGGTGCGTTGTATGTTTCCTCTTAAAAGACAGTCATCACTATATAGCCGATGCGGAGGCGTGGTACGTGATAGGGAAATCGGTGATGATGAGGTTTTGTGGGATTGACTTGCATCTTCCCGACGTTAGAAAAAACTGCAGGATATTCCATGTTTTTATTATATAGGTGAAGCAACAATCGACCCTGTTACACTTTCATCATGCTACCGTTTCACATGGTTGAGAACTGGGACCGATTCGAATGCGCCAATATTTATTTTTAAAAAAGTTTGTAGAACCCTCGCAGTTTCGGTGTACATGATAATGAGACGCTTCTTGCGCGCACAGCGCGTGTGAATAAATGTTGCTTAAATGCTTACTGCGTAATTCCCGCGCAATGTGTTACATAACGGCAAGTGATAAGTGACAACACTTGATGTGCAACCGGGTTGATGCGATGTTTAAACCTCCACTATTAATGTGCTCTAGTGTTTACGCTATGAATTTGGCACGCTAGTCTAGGGTGCCATGCTTGGCGTCCCGTTGAGAAGTGAGAGCAGCGGCCTAATGAAGATTGTGGTTGCCGTGGGTTCTCAAGTTGTGAACAACCCTTGCGAACGCAGGATTAATGACGCTCATGTGCGTGCTGTTGGTATTGTATCCGAATTTACTAGGAGGTCTCAATGGCTCCTTCATTAACACAGAAAATCATTTGTTTGAGTGGCTCGAAATTTCGGTGTTAAGAGTCAGCGGTAGCGACCATCGGTATGTTTTTTATATCCGGTATAGCCATAGTATGGTAGCACCGCTTTGGTGGTGTAAGTGATATAAGTGAGCTCAGTGAGATCAATTTACCTATATCCTTTTTTGTGGCACCAGGGCTGTTCTAGATTGAACAAAGCACAGTTCCTAATTAATTGCATTTAATTTTAGCCAAGCATAGGTCGCCGATGCCGTCAGAGAAGCAGCAATGCTCTTCGACGTCAAGTGAGGTTACAAGTATAGGCGGAAAGCTTTCATTTTTCCAGGGGCGAGGAGGGCTGTGCTGGCACCTGACCAGCTTTTATTTATATATGCAGGGTGTCCCAACTTTCATGACCCAAAATTTAAAGATATTCAAGTGGCCCGTAGGTAGACAGAACCAAGGTAATGTTGTCTATGCAGTCGCTTGGAGATACCCAGATTTTATTTTGCATTCCACCTAATTGCATAATTAGTCTTAATTAATCATACAACTTCACCAATATTATAATTACAGGAAAAGTATCAGTGAGGAAGTTCTAGAGAAACATGATAAACTTCCGATACAGCTTTCTGTTGCTCAATACGTACGTGCTGCATAAAAGTGTTTTTCTGGGCGTGAAAGAAGCCCCTGAATACTGGCCACTCGATGCACTTCGCCTGTATTCAGGGGCTGCTTTCACGCTGGGAAAGATACCTTTATGCAGCGGGTATTGAGCAACAGAAAACGTTATCGGGAGTTTGTCATGTTTCTCTAGAATTTCCTCATTGACACTTTTCCTGTAATTATAATATTTGTAAAGTCGATTAATAAATTAAGACCAATTATGTAATTAGGCGGAATGCAAAAGAAAATGTGGGTATCTCCAAGCGACTGTAGACAACTTTACCTTGGTTCTGTACAGCTACGTGGCATTTGCATATTTTAAAATCTTGGTGCATGATAGTTGGGGCATGCTGTATATTACCTTTAATAACAGTTGCACTTGAAGAAACTTCGTGCTACCTGGAAGAATTGTTCACTGAAGTGACGTCCTTATATGAATATCTACAAGACCCCGTAGTAGGAGACGGTGCAATTTCACAGACTGTGTGCTTTCGCACTACCAAGAATATGGCGTAATCTTCGCTGGTGTAATCTTCCTTCGTGTAAGTTAATTAAGGAAAATTTTGCAGTGGGCTAGAGGGTTCGACGTAATTAACACTGTTGCGCAAAGCAACGAAGGGACAGGACTAAAGCGAGAAAAACAACACGCGACACATGAGCGCGAGCTATCGACTGCTTTATTTTGCAGAAGACGAGGCATACGTATAGCCTACTCGCATGCGCAGAGATTCTCTTTTTAGTCTAGCTATATGCGTCCTCTATTGTCAGTGATTCGGATAATTTGCTTGTATTTTTTTTCTCTTTTATTTCTTTTTTTTTTCTTTTTTGCTGAGCGATACAGACGGCGCTCTGTCACATGAGTCATACGGGGCCATCTTGATGTAGGCTTTAACGACTTCGCTTTTTTCTTTGTTTTCTCCATTTCAGCAGGATGACCATCCTGTGGAAGATAGGTTTTCACTTGCATGGAGCACAGCGTGTGACGAGGTGCTCTGGGGTCTGTACAATACAAAAGAAAAGGGATATCACCTTAATAACTGACAATAGACTGGGAAGAGCATCTCTGTGCATGCGAGTAGGCCATTAGTATGCCTCGTTTTCTGAAAAATGAAACAGTAGATAGTTGGCGCTCAGGTGTCACGTGTGGTTTTTCTCGCTTTCTCTCTACACTTTAGCCAAGAAAACGGCCACCACATCACATTTCAGTGGATTCCCAGTCACTGTGGTATACAGGGCAATGAACTGGCCGACGCCGAACCGAAGAAAGCACTCGAAGAACGAGAGTCACTGCTTTCAATTCCTTTTTCAAGAGCGGACGCCAACTGTCTCCTCTCCAGTGCCATCCGAAAATTGACAGCAAAGCACTGGAACAATTCGGATAATCGCCACAGACGACTGCAGAGATTGGACCCTACCATGAATTTTAGGCTACCACCGAAAATTCAACGAAGCTGTGCCAGTCTTCTGCACAGACTAAGGCTGGGGGTAGCGTTTACGCGCGGATACGTGCACCTCATGCGACGCACCGAGTCTCCACACTGTGAGGTGTGCAATGTGACTGAGACTATAGGTCATGTGCTTTGTGACTGCCCTAAGTACGTGGAAGAGCGTGAAAGGTTGGACAACGACCTTACGCGTCTCGACAGCGCACCGTTGTCGGAGGACGTTATTTTAGGCCCTTGGCCAGATGCTCAATCGAGTTTCAAGGCCATCCAGGCATTACTGAACTTTTTAAAAATTACGGGCTTGGATTGTAGACTTTGAGCATGCCAAATTGCTTGCCATATGTTCTACATATTCCTTCTATCGTCATCGTCACCCATCATGCACCTCTTTCTTCCCTCTTTCTTTCCCTCTTTCCTTCTCTCTTTCTTTCCCTCTTTCTTTCCCTCTTCCTCTTCCCCCAATGCCGAGTAGCTGGCTAGAGGAATATACCTCAGGCCGAAATCTCGGCATTTCGTATCATTAAACTTCTCTCTCTCTCTCTCTTCTCGCTTAAGTACTGTCACTTCGTCGCTTTGCGCAACAGGGTTAATTACGTCGTGAAATTGTCTTATATTTAACATCACTAATACTGCTTCACCTTTCTGGTTAAACTGCAGCCTCTCTTTTTCTTTTTTTCTTTTTTACTGTAAGTCCAAGTATGATAAGCGCTGCTGCGGATGACTGCTATTGATTCTGATGTAGAGTTAATACGGCTGGGCCTCATTTCGGTTACTGAGTGAATTACACATATTTATGACTTCTGCATGCAAGTGATGATGTTTCCAAACCTACTAAATGTTGTACGTTACTAGAAGAGATTTAAATTTTTCGTGAATCGTTAGAATTGCTTACTGGAAAGAGAAGCAATACTGAGGCACATATCATTCATGTGAATTTCACACACCGTTGACAAAAGACTCTGCCGAATGGGTCAATGAAGTCTGCAGTTTTTTTCTTTCTTTATTTCAGGCTCAAAAAAGCACGCAAAGCAATATGAAGCGAGGTGAACATGCAGCTACATATTCATTCTCTAGGCATAGGCTATCCATACTATTTGGAATAATTGTTAGTTGGGTACCTCCTTCTCTTTAAAAAATATGATAAACTTTGTCCTGTATATGTATTTAAATATATCGTTTCTGTGCATGGTGCTTACAGTGGAAATGAAAAAAATAATGTTGAAGCCAGAAAATACGGATGAGGTAGCCATCACTGATGCTTCTAAAGCGCTTAATTGTCCTCCTGTTGTCAGGATTTGCAGAAATAAAGCGAAAGTATTAATTAAACGCCATGCACGTCCGCACCAACAATGATGCAGTAAGCTTTTAGCCTCAATAAAGAAACCTCAAAAGATGTGATGGACAGAAGTCTCGTAATTACATTTCAGGGGGGTAGCTATCGATATCGTCGGGGGGGGGTCCGCCCCCCCCTCCCGGAATACTTCGTAGGGGGCTCTGTCCCCGAACACCCCCGAAGTCGGCGCCTATGGTCACAAGTGTCGCAGTACCGTAGTAAAGTATTTGGTGTGCTTGTTCTGGTCAATGGCAATGCCAGCGAATCTTTTCATTGCACACTGATTGCGCACGTACATTGGAAACCTACGGTAATTGTAGGGACGCCTTGCCACATTTCCGATGAAGCAAGTATTGAGCTTTTCATGAGAACGGGATCGAATTCTGCATCTAACGCGTATGCACGCAAACCCTCTACGTTCACTAGTTGGTTTTCCAGTGCATTCTCTACGAAGTCCTACGCATATTGAAAACGCGTATGAAACAGTTTGTTCAGATTGCGTCTGAAGCATATGATACGTTGCACATATGTGAAGCAAAAAAAATTAATATATGTGGTTTTACATGCCATAACCTAGATTTGATTATGAGGCACGTCGCAGTGGGGGGAATCCGCTTTAACTTAAGCCATCTGGGTTCTTGACTTGCATTCAATAGACGGTTCAAGAGCGCTTTCGCATTTCGCCCAACATCTAAATGCGGCCGCCGCAGCCTGGAATTCATCCTGCGACCTCGTGCTTAGCAGCGAAACTTCGAAGCCACTAAGCAACCACAGCGGGAATACATGTATGGAGCGTCAAGATCATATCGTCTTGAAAGGAACGATCCCCAAGTCCACCCTGTGGTGGAAGGGGTGGTGGCGATGTCGTTTCCTGTGGCACAAGGCTTGGAGATCAGTCGCTCTGGAAAATGCAACGTATGAATTAGTCGCACATACTCAAAGGCACAAGTGTGATTTTGTCGAAATTTTGTAAAGGAAGGAAGCCGTGGAATATTTAGTTGACATGTTTGTATGCTTTACAGATATCTATGAGATAGCATATATCATGCAAATTCAATTTATTGAGCAGAACTAATTATTTTATTATGCTGAATAAACATGCGCTCTCCGGCACTACCTTTTAGACTACAGCTAAAGCATACTGTCATGTCCACTGTACGGGAAACGTCGCAGATTGATCCCGATATTGCTTCGCGTTGCGAAGTGTACCAGGCTCACTCTTCTCTCCCGTCATCGCGACGGAAACTGGGGCGACGCTACATAAAGGACCAGTTTCGCTTTTCCTGTAACGAAGATTGGGACAAACATCATACAGCCTCACTCCCCTTCTCACACCCCAGCCCGCACCCACCCACTCGTACACCACACAGAGAACTTCACGTAGACCGAAAGCTAAATGGAGCTACGCAGTCTGCCTCAGGACCTTTCCTAGACAAGCTTATGTTCTTCGTGTGGAGTTAAAACAGTAACCCTTCCTCACTACATACCTCGCCCCCATTAAGCGATATAAGACTAGCAGCCCTAAATACGCGGCTCTTCTGACATCTAACGGATACGTGGAGCCGCCTAAAAGCCAAAACAGGTGCGCCTTTGGACCAAATGGGGAGGTTTATTTTCTGCCCACGGTGAGTCATGCCGAACGCCAAGAAGGGATTAGATGGACGCCACACGTAATACAGCCGCCGTTTCCGGAAACAGAGTGAAGCAAATTTTTAAATCTGCCACGAAGAGGTGGCGATAGCGCTCGAGACAGACAGCGCCCTATGGTGCCAAATGCAGGCATCACACTGCGCTCTTCGCTGTGGCCGAGGCACCCGCATGCTAATAGGGCGCACCGCAGGCGGAACTTAAAGTCGCGAACGTAAGCGATGCGTGAGAGCGCGCGTTTCGTTAATATTTGCGGTCGCGCATCGCCGTCAACCTTTCGCGCTTCTGGCGCGGGATGCGGAGATGAGATGCGCAGAAACCGGTTATGTTCTCCGCGGGGGAGTTCACGTTCTAAAACGTATCGATAATCTTTACTCCTGTCTGTGCCTGGAGCGAGCGGGGCACATGCAGGCCTTGTCAATCCGTAAAATGTAAAAATCAACAACTTTTTGCATATACGTTCCTCTAAGTAGATAAAAGACGTTCCTTAGCAATGTGAATGCATATGTGGTGTCAAAAGGCACTTCACCAGTTCGCGCAATGATGTACGTACCCACTAACTTGCTGAGTCGCTATATCCTTTCCTAGCGTCTGTGATGTGGCCTATCGAAAAGAGCCCAACCTACACCTAAATATTTGGTGTACGTTTCTTTTTAAATGATACTATAGACAAATGAATCTGCGCCCAGGTACTTAAAAGAAAAGCTAAGGTTAAACCGACCGACTGCTCATTCATTTGCCGCTGATTATTTTTACCTAAATTATGTTCGAGAATCTAGAGCGAGAATTTGAGCGCTTTCTGTCTAAAGCTTATTAACAAAAAGTTTTGACGTAATTTCGTCATTCATAAATACACAAGGCAGCATATTCTAAATGCTATGTGAGGCGTTGCAGTAAATTACAGAACATGTAAAAGCAGGGAAGTCACCATGATGAATGAAATCAAGCGAAAACAAATGAAAAGATGGAAGAATATGCAGCTCTGTTTCGTTAACATACAGCCGAAGTAAATCGTCAGATGTGTTGTCGATAGGGAGGGTGGAAGGGGTCAGGCAGTGGAGAGCCAGAGCTCGTAGTCTTATAGTTGTCAGGTTCTTGAGTTCGTAACTTAGCAGCCACCAGTATTTTTTCACGAATATGTCTGTGTTTGCGGGGGGAAAGCAGTGGAGGAGCGTCACATTCGAAGCCGATTATGCACATCCGCTGCAGACGTAGTAACAGGGCACATCGCACATAGCACGTGATATTCAGGAGGCAGATCGCAAAGGCCGCTTCAGTCCGATGTATCCGGAGAGGAGCTTCTTCCACCTAAGAAAGTCGAAGGAGAAGGCAGCATGTGTGTCCCAATGGAGGAGAGAGAGTTCACGATAATTAGCATGGAACGGGACTCAAGGATCTGAAGTAGGTGGCGTTAAACGTGGCAAGAAGTTATGTGCGTCCACGAGGTCATTTGAGTAGTACTGGCCGTATTCCCGCACCCAGTGCACTCTTTTTGGCAACACGTGAAGATTTGACAAGTGTATGAATTTGTTTGAGTGTGACTGCATAAATCACAAAAGCGCAAAGTTTGTCCTAGCTTGTTTACGACACTTAACTGCGCTATGAACGAGCCACGACAATGAAGACAAGAGAAGTATAGAGAAAGCTAAGTTTGTTCTATTGAAATGTAAAATTAATCATAAATGAAGGTTACATTTTCGATTGTTTTCATGGAATAATACAAGATAAAGTGGCAGAAACGACAACTCATGACCAGTGTCAACCGAACACATAACATCCTCAAGACGCACTGAGTATATCAACTCAGAGACAGCGAGACAAGGAAAAATTAAAGGCAGGGAGGTCACCACGGACTGATTCCGGTTGGCCTAGCGTAGATGCCGTTGAGCCTATTGACGTTACACAAGTTGACGTTGGCTTCGGTCGCGTTGTCTGTAGCCTGCAGATAAAGTAATCACGGCGCTAGAAAGTCCGTTGAATAATGATGAGTGTCCTAAATTTTAACATGTGTGGCGCTCCAGAACGGCTTTCGTATTTCTTGTGGGTTAAGCTTATCCCACAGCGTATTCTTGTTGCTTATGAAGAAACCAGTTAATAAACTTTGACGCTAACCTGAGGGAACAACGCGCAGCGAGTCGAATGCATTCAATCTGCAAGCGTCCCTCTATACTTACAGTGCGAATGCGGCTTATTTCATTCTCACCGAACTCGTCTATGTTCGTAGTCGTGAGAGTCCACACTGCAGCACAAGCCTCTTCAGCTTTGGTTCGTTCTGTGTCCTTGGGGGAAAGAAAGCAGGGGGGCAATATAATCGTGTGTGCATTACAATTTGTGTGCGTGCGTGCGTTTACATGCGCGTGCGCGCACGTGTGTGTGTGTGTGTGTGTGTGTGTGTGTGTGTGTGTGTGTGTGTGTGTGTGTGTGTGTGTGTGTGTGTGTGTGTGTGTGTGCGTGCGTGCGTGCGTGTGTGTGTGTGTGTGTGTGTGTGTGTGTGTGCGCGTGCTCGCGCGTTAAACTGCTTTCGCTGTATCAGCAGTTAGGGCATGGCCTTTAGCTCGACAGTCGTGACAATTGCTAGCCTGCATGTATATTCTCTTTGTGATATTTTTATATATATTCACATCATCATCATCAATAATAATAATAATAATAATAATAATAATAATAATAATAATAATAATAACTGAAAAACAAAGAGACCGAAATCACGGTAGATGAAGCTTGATATTTCATCCCTTCTTTCTTCCTTTCTTTCTTTCTTTCTTTCTTTCTTTAAATTGTGGAGCTAGAAATCACGCCTCCATATTGAAACCTACTAGCCCAACAAATAGCCCGTCAACGTCTTGTCTCAGAAGTTACGCCCCTATAGATGGGGAATAATTTACATGGGAGAGAACTGCATTGTATAAGACATAGGAGGTTGTTGAGGCGAATAACTCTAGCCGGCTGCTCCGTGATAGGTGAAGAGGAGGGAGGAGACAGAGAGAAACATTATTTAATGGATGCGGGATTGTTTGCCTGGTCATACGTGTCGTGAATAAAATGGCATACTCATACAGTGCACATGCACGTAGCATGCTCACACAATCGCAAACACACGGTAACCGGCAATTAAAGTGTTCGACTCAACTCAGTGTCCCGGAGGGAGACTGAGACTGCGATGGATGACGACAAGAACAGAGAATGATCATTCCGATGTGGAAGCACATGCCCAAATAGTATTTCCAGAGCATGTAAGCTGAAAACATGCTGGCTAGAAAACATGGGGAGGCCGGTTGCCCTCAACGCTGTACATTTACCATCCTGCTAAGGGACGGATGTCCATAGCTTTGAAAACAGTCCATTGTCAAGATGGTGTTGAGAACCAGCCAATAGACTCTGTGTCGCGATTGACAGAGGCCAGGGAGAAAGGAGGTGCATCGTCCACATTTTTGTGAACAAAGTACAGCTGTCATATAGAAAAATTGTCGTCTACACTTTATTGTTTCATCGCATTATACGGTTGTGAGCATGTTTTCACGGATGCATTCACTACTTTGTTCTCGGGACCTACATAAACACCCGTCACAAGCAATACACATTCTTTAGCAGCCACATTTCACGCTGGCTCCTGTGGATAAAGTCTTTTCGTAGGTGGCAGACTATGGTTGCGCAGAAAGCGAGGATATCGTCGAAAGAGAGCGCGCGTCTGTCTTCGTGAGGTATCGCACGAGTCATGAAGGCTGGAAGTCTCGTGCTTGATCTTCACTCAATATTTACTGCGGAAATTAGAGCAGCGCGGTTTGTTGCCCGAATCGGGGAGCACAGTGGCAATTCCTGCATACATGACTGTGAAAGCGGGCGAGACAAATGCACAAAGAGCAAACAACCAAGCAGTGACGAAATTAGATCCGCAGCTGCGGCCTTTCTGATTCGCTATCCGCTTCCACAGGACCCGACTCCGCCCAGTGCAAACACAAAGGTTCTCTGTGCGCCGGCTCTCCTCTGCATCCCCCCCCCCCCGCCCACCTTCGAAGGTAATTCTGCCTTCCGACGAAGCAAATACATCGCCTCCCCCGCCGCCTTCTCCGACGTGTACGCGGGAACGTTAATGATAATGGTGGCAGAGTACGCGCGGCACTGGAGCTGTCGTTTTCCGACGAAGTTTCCTTCCCGACCACCCGCCTTCCTCGCCGCTGAAGAGTCGCGTTCAGGCGGCGCGGCCGAACGAAGAATGTTCGAGGCTGAACGCTGCCGCGACGCCACGGCCGAACCGGAAGCGACGCTTCCTCCCCGCGGAGTCGTCCGTTTCACGCACTTCCGAAGTGAAGAAGAAAAGAAGAAAGCAACTTGCTCGCCGGAAAGGACAAGCACGACTCTGCGAAGACGACGATGACGACGCGAAGAATGCGCCTGCGTATTGTCCGCCTCTTTTACCGTTGTGCGTGCACATACAAGATTAATCGGGCGAGTCGCCAGAGTTTTGTCCGAAGTGCCGCTCCCGCAGCGCGATTCTCTTCGCCCATGCCGTAGCACCAACCTGTCTCGCGTTCGCTTACGTTTATTTTTATTTTTTCAAGAATGTGCGGAGGACGAGCCTACGAGAGGCGCAGCCGTTTATGCGTCAGCTCCGGAATTCGCCCCTTGCGTGTACCCTCCGTTTCCGTCGGAGGTATTCGGCGCGCACTGCCGTCGACAAAACAGAGGCGTTCTTTTGTTGCGAGTTCGCCGCGAGCTAGCTGACTGCCGCCTCGGAGGCCAGAAGGGTGCTTCGAGGAAGTGGTTTAGGGGTCGCCACGTTTTCTCCGCGACGCTTTTACCGACCTCTCCAGACTGCCCCCTCCTTCCGTACTACATCTTCTCCCAACACTTGGTTTCTTCGGCGCTTCTGCTCTGGTTACGCTCGCGCTTGGTAAGGCATTGTTCTTCTGCGAGACCCGCTGACTATTCCGCTCCGTCGTGAGAGCTGCGGGGGCTTTCGGGTTCAGTGCGGTCTGTGCAGATCCCACTTTGAGGCCGAGGAGCTTGCCCACCGCCTCTGCGGGACGCTCGAGTCGAAGAAACAAACAGAGCACCTTGTCCACATGCGCGGTCGCTGTAGCGCGGGACGCAACGGAAAGAAAAGGAGGGCGTCTCTGTGTTGTAAGCCCGCAGGATTGTGAAAAGAATAGGGTGTGTGCTACTCGAGGAGCACCGAAAGCGCACCGAACTGAGCGGAGGCACCAGCCTCACTTTGCGTTCGCGAATTCAAACCATTGGATGTTACCTGGCAGTGATGGCGCATGTAAGTGATGTATACACGCGGTTCCGGAGGCGTTCCGCCCTTAAGGTCTCCGGAATAATGGCAGGAATTATCCTGTTACATCCGACGTCATCTCAGGGAGGAGCTACCGGCGGCGAGACGGCATTAGTGTCCTCCTGTACTTACAGCATATTTTTGTTCTGTTTTGTTTTGTTTTTTATGTTTTAGCTCGTCTTGTATAGACGATGAGTCTCAATCTTTACCCGCCGGTGCCCAAGATATTCGGAGGAATACAAAATATGTAGTGATATTTAAAGAAATACGAGGCAAGATATTCGGAGTAATACAAAATATGTAGTGATATTCAAAGAAATACGAGGCAAGATATTCGAAGGAATACAAAATATGTAGTGATATTTAAAGAAATACAAGGCGTTTGGCTTTTGCTTTGATGGAGCTACGAAGTCCCAAACCTGCACGCGGTTTATCAGATGCCACCATGCAGAATTCCGTATTGACTTTGATGCCTTGAGGTGCGTTATCTTTTGTTGAAAGATCCCGAAGTTAGTTTTCCGCATGTCGTCCTTGTTGACATGAGGCGTTTTCGGCGAAATAAAAGAATTTTGTGTTTATTCCCAGCAGCAGATTACCATAGGCATTGAGTCGTGGCGTTGTGCTGATATGCTTCATGTGCTCCGTCTGTCTGCCCTTTCCGTTGGCATACGCTTTTGCACACTCGAATCAATCATGAGTTTGTGAGCGCTGCAACGCAGGCTGCCTTTGAAGTCATACGGGTTCACTTTGGGTCTTTCAGCACTGCACGCACAATAGAATAGCAGTATAGCGAAAATGGTCGCTAAACACATCTGGGCTCCCCCTTTTCATCAAAATTTCAAGGGAGGCAAGGGCGGATTTTGTGATAGAAGAAAGCACAACGGTGGTAAAAAAAAGGATATTTTTCTTTTACCCGCGCACGCGCTGTCTGTCTTCATTATCATATCTTATTGCAATCTTGCTCTAGTTGGCCTTCCTCCTGCGGAGAGTAGCACAATTGTGGAGTCAGCCTCATGCCGCTCTGCATGCTCGTTGTTGGCGTCGTTGTCGTCGTACGTCGTCGCTGCTGTTGTGTTCTTTAGCCAATTTGCCGTCAGGTAGCAAGACAGTAATTAGATTAATAATAATAATAATAATAATAATAATAATTGATCATACCCGTGTACGTTATTTCGCGGGAAACTTCTACCCTTGCATTGTTACCTAACCTTTTATTTAAGTACTACTGCTGATTATTACAAGAATATAAGTATTGTGCTGATTAAGGGACAATGATTACTGAGTTTTGTGCTGATGTGGGGAAATAAAGGCTTTATACAGCTTTTTCAGTCTCAGGCAGCCTTATTCTTGCAGCACTGTTGACGTCCACTCAACAAATTTTTTCGTGCGTGTCCACGTGCATGTTTAGAAAGGAACTGAGGTCAAGGAGAGCCTGTGAATATTTGTGTGCGGTATATGCTTAATCATTCCAGTGCGTACTCCAGCATGGTGGTTTGTCTGTGCTGCATTTAAGCAGTGCGTCCCATGGCTCCATCGTTTCGATTTAGGGCAGCACACATCAAGGGCCATTTCAGAAAGAGCAAATTTGAAGTCAGTGAAATCGAATAATTTCACCATACCACCGCGGGTATCATGTCAAATGTCAGTTCAAAATATAGATTTTTTCCCGATATGTTAGCCTAAAGGTATGGTTTCCAGGTTACTCCTGCTGACCTTGACTAGACAGGGGGGGTTCAGGCTTTACAGAAATACGGCACCAATCAAAAATGCCGGTGCAATTGTATAGAGTACGTATTCTTGGCAGCTTATTAAACAAGCCGGTTAAGATGCTAGCGCTACTCTCTTCCTCAGTGGAATGAAAAAAAGTGCGCCAGGGTATCGTCGAAAAGCACGCTTCTAGTCCTCGGCCTCAGCGCGGTGATCTCAAACCAGGCGCTGCCCGCATTGTCAAGGGTTTCCCAACGACGAAGACAAAGGCCAACACCGATACAAGAAGGTTGAGGAGCGGGGAGGGGGGCAGTCGGCACTGTCGTTTTGCGGCTGCCATGCGGTACGTTGCCATTGTACTTCAGCGCTTCGGGTTATCTCGTACCTAAACGTTTGTTTTTAAAACGCAGAGCAGAGGGGCGTCTCCTACGATGACGCCGTGTTTTGTTTGCACTCTAGCCGTGTGTGTGAAGGGAGGGGAAGGACCTTTGGCTGACCCACGGCACGGATTCGTGCCGTGACCAGCCTCACCTACCACGTCTCGCAAGCCGCCGAGCCTTGATCGTTTAACAATGGCCGCCAGCTCCCGTCTTATCTAACCGCTTAGCTCGCTTTTTCGGATTTCTGTTCCCTTTTGTTTTCCACTTCCGACATTTCCTGCTTGGTGAAAACTGACTGTCTTCCTTTGCCGCTCTTGTGAGACTCAAAAGAAAGAATAAAATAAATTAAGGTAGCTACGGCGTGCAGCTTCTTCGTGGTTCATAAGAAAGCTAAAGTCGAGAAAACTGGAAGAGGTTGCTTGTCACCCTAACGTCATCGGAACAACTAATTAAAACGGACCTTCCGCCACAAAATGCTTACGCCCATCCGGCTGTCTTGTCATTTAGTAACGCTTTATAAACTTTGTTAAGCTTTTCTAGCAGTTTTATAATCGGGGAAGTGAAAACACAAAGAAAAATATTTGATGGAGCAAAGGCGCAGAGGTGAGCCTGTAGAGCCTGGATCTCTGGTCTATATATTACGCCGCGTAGAATGAATGGGAAGGCAATAAAAAGGAAAAAGTAGGTAGTGTATATGCGTAGTACAGAAAGCTATGTACGCGTACTATGGTAAACTTTAACTAGGGTAGCGATAAGAAGTATGGTGGCCGTAAAATGTGTTGAGCACCTTCCCCCATTTTAATTTCTTTTTCTTTTTGCCTTTTTACCATGCATGCCAATACCTCCAGAAGAGCGATGAAAGACTCTCACATGGTGGTAATATTACGTTGAACTTTTCAAGGCCGCTTGGCACTCTTCTGCGAACTTGCCCGTGATATCATCAGTTTCACAGGAGCTGACCTTCAACGCGGGGCGTGTTCCTCCATCGAAGCACGTTTCGTCGCTTAACGTGGGTTGCTTATGTGATCTGCGGACGTCCGGCTGCCGATTTTCGGGCAACTATACCATTCAGTGGACGAACGGTCAAATTTCTATTTTGAGTTCCTACAGTGGCGACGACTCACAGTGCATGGTACGCAATTATGGTAATTCAGAGTATGTTTCCGTGCCGAGCAAACACGGTGAAAGTTGTTCTGCATTCAAATGCATGTGTGTGAAGTTGCTCTGTAAATTGCGAGAATAGTAAATTTGGTTTCGAAGCATTATTTGCCTCAATTTTCTATTGTACAATATATGGATAGCTTGTTAACTCAGACCGCGGTAGGACGGGTCGTTCGCAGCACCAAAAGTTACATGACAAGAGCTACTTCATTCTAGATTTGAAGCCGAAATTCTAAAGATGGCACATTCAGGACAGAATGCAACAGGTCACGACCCGGAATTACGCAACCCTGCGGGGGCGTTTCGCGGAGTAATCTTGTGTGCCATCTTCATTTCGGCAGCAAAGGGGACCGTGCCACGGCAGCGGCATTTCCGCTTCCAGACCGCTTCCAGTTCCGGCGGTGACGCAACACACCGCCAGAATGGTCTTTGTTCCCTTAGGAAAAGCTCCGGCGACGCCTCGCGTTTCTGGATTTATTGTCGAAGCTCTTGCCTGATGACGCAAGAACGATCCCCTCTCGCGTACCCCCCAAAACGACAACACCCGTCTTTTTCGTCTCCATAGCCCGACGCAGCGGAGAAGGCCAAGCCCTTCCGACGGAGCTCACCTGTATTTCGCTTTCACTCAGCGGAACAGTTCCAAAGTGACTGAGACAAGACACGGTAGCTCTAGTGCAGGAAAAGAAAAAGCAATAAATGCAAAGAGAGGCGACCGAAGAGCAGGCGAGATGTACGGGGTCTGCTCACCGCATCGGGCCACAACACGATTGTTCCCGCACAGCGGTACTTCCTGTGCTACAACATCCTTGCGGAAAAAAAAAAATGAATCGCGCGTCTTGCGACTGTTTTGTTCCGCAGCGTCCTGTAGCGCGAGTTCAGAGCCCCTTCCGCCCTTTACTTACTCGGCTTCGTTTATTTCATTCCCGTATACTCCCGCTCGCCATTGTTCACCACTCGATGAGGGCAAACTGTCGTTATCTGGCTCGCAGTTCGACCGGAGGTCATCTTGCTCATTTCCACGCCGTATGCGCGCTAGCCACGCTCTTTCGCCTCCGTCCATTTTCGAGGCGAAGCAATATCTATAATTATCGAGAAGGGCTGCAGGGGGCGCGTGCCCACGTGCCGCTTATCTCTCTCCGTCGTTTGTTTCGCTCTGATCGCGAATGCGGAGGGGCGACCGGAAGCCGTTTATTTCGGTCGCGTCCTCAGCGCGTGGCTCGCGTGCCCGATAAGCTCACGGGGCCCGGCGTGACTTGCGGGCATCGCTCAACCATCGACGGTCGCCCCGACTGCTAACAGTTTTACTAGCATACGCCGTGTCTCCGCCACCACTAGCGTTTTGACTGTACGCGTCTACAGCACCGAAACAACGCGTGTGCAAAAAAGGACAGGAAAGAAAATAAAAAATACGCTGCAGTAAGGTTCCCGCCGCGTGTCACCGAAGAAACGAAGACCGTAATATCAGTGTAGTGACCGCCGTGGTATGATACGCAATGTTTTCCGCGTAGTCAAGACAGGAAGGACCTAGAACGACCGAATAAATTATCGCGCGTATCAAAAGAATTGCGGTTAGCGGAGTGGCTTGTCGACCGCAGTGACAGAAGTGCTCCGGTTTCGTTGCAGTCTGTCTTGTGCAGTCTACAGTTATACGGCGTTTCCGCTCCCAGTTCCCTGACCTGAGCGCTAGTAAGCGCAGTTTTGCGCCCTGATATCACGTTAATGTGGATGTCTTCCTTCTACTTTCTTTGCGCTTTTGGCTTCTAGAATTGGTAGCAGCATTCTGTATTTTTGCGCCTGCGTACAACTACAAATAAGAAAAGAAAGACCCCGTCTCGTGACGCAAGATATTCCAATGGAATATGCATTTTAGAAAAGCAGAATTTTGGGCCAGATGGTGATGCATATTTGACTACGGCGAAGCACTATGCATGCACTGTCCCGTCTGTTACGCCCTCCTTTGGTCCCGTGTACTGCGCTTAACTGTAGTCGAATTGCGCCACAAAGCTGATTAAATGGACTGGCGCTACTGCCGTCCCGCACGCCATCGTGCAGGTACAAGTTATCGAGGAGAGACAGCACACTTGGTGAAACGACGTTTTCATTTTCGGTTCCACCATGATGTACGCCTAACTACTACAGGAATTTTGCCGTATGCTGTTGGTGTTCGGAAAAATATTTACACGCAAAAGTTACTATATATTTATTGATGTCCCAAGGCATTTCAGTTTTATTCCTAAACCCGTCGCACCAGTACCCAGTACTGCTGAAAAATAATTTCCCGCGAAGGGCGATGCAAAAGTGCAACGAGTGGGTGTGTGAAAAAGAGAAAAGGAGACACTTTATCTATGGCATAACGAGGTCGTTAAATTAGCTTGCCGGTGGTTCGAAGGATGGTGGCCAATTGCTTGCCACAACCGTTTCCGCCCAGTTAGCTACTTCTGCCTGAATCTGGTAGTCAGTCGTCGACAGGAGTGACATCCATGTCTCGTGGGAGGTCGTTGGCAGCATTAACTGCGGAAGAGGGTTTCCCTCGCATCCCCAAAGAATGTGATTTTGGGTCGCCTTCATGCAGTTGCAATGTTGGCAGTTTGATTGGATTTCATCCGGGAAGATTTTGGATAGCCCATGGAGGCTGGAGTAGAATCGGTTTGGATTTGTCTCCAGATAGTAACCTGCTCCCTTGTTCATTCTGTATACGGGTTCGCGTATGTTTTGTGATTCTGTCTGTAATAAGCGGTAATTTCATTATATCTGGTAATCCTTCCTGAGGGAAGTCCAAGGCTAAGATCTCCACCTCCCGGTTGATTAAACCTGTAAGGCTACCAGGTGGGCCGCCTCATTCCCCGGATTCCCCGCGTGAGCGGCGGGTACCGATACGATTTGTATCTTAATGTTATATTTGCTATTTTTTAAGATGTTGGCCGCGATCGGCCCAGCACAGCCCATTATGAATTTTCGGAGTGCCCTTTTAGAGTCGCTCAAGATATAATTATTTGCCTGGGCTGAGATGACCAGCGCCATGACGCCTTCTTCTGCCTCTGAGGCAGAGGCTGTTTTTACTGTGGCTGCGATAATAAGTTCACCGTGACCGGACACCGCGCAAATAGTGTAGCAGTCTCTCGCCTGTTTAGCAGCGTCAACATACACTACGCTTGGGCTATCCTTAAAGGTTTTTATGAGTTTTTCTGCCCCGGCCTTTCTTTCTTCGTCGCGTATCCCTACCGGCATATTTTTGGACAGGGGATAATCGTTAGGTGTGCAGGAGTTGCTGCTGGTAACTGACCCCTGTGAGTGCGGAACTAGCACGTCGGCCGAGGCGGCTGAGTATCTGCAGGCCTGCCTTGGTGTGCAAAAGCGTTTCCTCTTGGGCTGTAAGGTGCCCTTCGATTAATTCATCCACTCTGTTGTGGATTCCTAAACGTAGTAGTTTATTTGTTCTTGCGTACCTATATACGGAGTCTCACAGCATGCTTGTATGTTTGTCTAATGAGAGAATTTAGTTTTTCCACGTGCGCCTTTCTTAGGTGGTACTAAGGGAATGAGTAGACGACTCGATTGATTACGAAGACCTGGATTAATCTGCATAAGTTTAGTTCCTTCATCCCTTTGTTTTTAGTTGCCACTCTCTTGGGAAGTCTTGTTGCTTGTTGTATGTTTGCCTGTAGTTTGTTTAAAGCTTCTGTGTTGTGATTGTTTTGTTGGAGGAGCATTCCTAAGGACACTTATTGTGCGAACATTAGGGACGACGTTTCTGTCTACTGCGATTTTTATTGTGGAGTGCACTTCCTTGTACGAGTATTTATCCTTCTTTATCTTGTTTCTGATTACTAGGAACTCGGATTTCTTGGGTGCACAACTAAGCCCCATTTTCTGTACGTCTACCTGTACAGTGTCAGCGGCTGTTTGTAATGGGCTGCAGGCTTTACAAGAGGAAGAGTGATGTGGAAAAATTACAGTTCATAGATTTTGGAGCAGTTTGTTTTCAACAGCAATGCTTACCTGTACTGTACTCTGTAAGTCTTTCACGTGTTGCATATTTTCACAGGCCCAGTTGGGCAAGTATGCAATGAGTGAAAGAATTACTGAGTAGAGTCTATGAACTGTAAGTTTTTCACATCACTCTTCCTCTGCGTCTCACCAGTGTAAATCCTGCAGCACAACACTAGAAGAATAGGGAAGTGAGAGGCTCCTTTGGAAAACAAAGGCAACCGCCACGGGAGCCGGTACCTGTGCAGACTATAGTGCAACTCGTTATAGTACTATACTATGTCGTCACAGACGTAAGGCAAACATGCACATTATTTGCATAAGAACAATACTTACAGATTACTTGCATATCAGCTCTGTAATCATGGCCTCAAACTTTTTGTTCTGGAACTGCGGCCGCTTACCCTTACGCGACCTAGCGCGACAACATACTGTTTATTTTTCTGAGCATATTTTCTTCGCAATATGCGCAACCATTGATCATCGCATAAGCGATGGCAGGCAAGCCGAATACAGAGTCGCCCGGACAACTAAGGCACGCTATCGCATCCGCGTGAACCTATGATAGGACTCAACGTATACCTCGCGTAGCTCGTTTCTCATGCGCCGGCGCGCTATTATTTCCTGGTGCTGAGAAGCGCGCTGATTTATACGTTTTGCTTTCAGCTATGAAACCCGGCTGCGCTCCATGCATACCGAATATATATGGTCGGCCGAAGCTGGCCACGGGCGTGCAGTCCAGCCCGTTAGGCGCAGTACTGAGGGCTTTCCTCGCTCCGCGATCGTAGCATCTCTCTCGTGCTGCGCCGAACATATATCGAAAGAACCTTAGCTATCGCTTATAACGGGAGTCATCAATAACAATGTGAGACGGTGTTGTTCTTGATTGCCTGTTTTCAGGTCCGTGTTTCCGCCATGTTTCTAGCACTCGCTGCGGAGCATAAATTTCACAAGCATGAATCGTGTCTCGAATGAGACACCGGGCGACCATTACACAGCGATGCTCGTGACCGCGGATCTCATGCTCGGCGTGTTCGACACAGTGCCATGAACTTTACCGTAACGGCTTCGTGTTTAGAGGACGCGATGGA
Organism: Dermacentor andersoni; assembly: GCF_023375885.2. Classification (NCBI taxonomy): domain Eukaryota; kingdom Metazoa; phylum Arthropoda; class Arachnida; order Ixodida; family Ixodidae; genus Dermacentor; species Dermacentor andersoni. The sequence continues at coordinate 15,923,601 of NC_092819.1, forward strand.
AGAACGTGAGACTCTATAGTTTAATGAATGGCACGCGCACACCGAAGGGAAGCCGTACGATTGCCGAACAGCGGTAAAGGAGAAAAGACGGCCCAGTTGAACCCAAACATCGTACAAGCGCAGAAAGACAAGGATTCCTCGTTCTATTCGCTCCCATCTGTGTCCTTGTTTCCGCTAGTAGGCTGCGATGTCTCCACACCGTACAGTGGTAGTGGCAAAATGTCAGCACCACGAACTAAAGGATCGTTGTCGTTGTATAGTAGGCTAAAGAGTGTTGTGACATATGCGTTAGAGAGCCGTCTACGAAATTCGCCAGCTGAAGTCGCTGAAACAGGAAACTAAAGGACACGCGAAACAAATGGCTATTTGTTATGAATATAGACAGAATAGAATAACGCCTATATCAGAAAAATCAGTTGAGAAGGACACTCCGAAAGTGAAGCTATACGGTGTAGTCAAATAATCTGTGCAAAAAGAAGTTATTCGAATGGAGCTTAGAGAAAGAAGAAGAAAGTTGTAGTAGTTGGCAGTGTTCCAGGAACATGGTTAAAGTTTTCAAAGATTATGAAAATGCTGCAGTTTCGATGACTGAGACGAAATAGGTGAGAAAAACGAACAAAACAGAGAAAACGATTATGTAACCGAAAATCCAATATAGGAAATGGTCGACCGGAGAGTTAGACAGAATTCTCTTATTATCATTTATTCCATACTCGACGCAGTGCTATAATGTCTTGAATTTGTCTTGGTTATTGCTCTTAAGTGTTGTAAGCATTTTGTGCTATAGAATATCAAAGCACAGTGCAATTTGCCATATATAACCAGAACACATTTGCCAAATTAGGTTATTCAAATTGAGGTTTACGGTCTCTTCTTTCTTCTATATCACAGCGCTTTATATTTATTGTGAGAAAGTCGTTGTCGTTAATGAAAGCTGGGGATGTTTGTCTGGCTGATGACCTGGCATGCTACTCCAGATGCGTGAAAGATAAGATGCACAGAGTATCAGACAAACACGCAAACGGCACATACAGCCAAAACGAGCACACAGTCAAAATTGTTCGTATTTATTTTGAGGGCTCTCGCTCAGGGTATTGCTCGGCACATGTATTGCGCACGAGTGTTACAAGCGCAGAAATAGCGGAAAGGAGGAAATGTTTTCTCCTGTGACCTCAGACCTTAGCATTTGCGTGTAAGCTTCGTTACGCCAGCTGCAGCGAAGATGCCGGACTAGCCAACAGCCATCAACCTGCCGAAAGCACGCGGTAGCAACAACTGCGCGAGCGCGCGGCTGGCGCGAGCCCATTTCGGTTTTTAGTCTGCGCATCCACTGGCAGCTGCAGCCAGCACCTCTCGTCGTTTGCAACGCTTGTACAACCCATCTCGCGGCCTGTCCGTAGCCCCTCCCCCCGCTTTACCCTTCAAACCTAGTTACCCCCTTCTGCCGGCCAACTGTCGAGAACGAAAAGTGCAGCTAGAATGCGGAGGAAGCGAACGAGGAGAGTGCGGAACAGCTGGAAGGAGTGGCCGTCGGTGCAAGGCGCTTCGTTTGCGGTTGCGGCGACGCTTCTGTGACCGAGGAGACCGAAATCGTGTTACACGGCACTCCTTCACCACGAGACGCGATCCGACACCGCGGGCGTGTGAAGCGCTCGATCGTGCAACTGTATAGCTAGAACAGCCGCCGCTTCGGCGCCGATGATGGCAACTTCGAAAATAGTTGCTGTCCGTCGGTCAGGCTCCTTCCGGTGCGGACCGATTTGTCGATCAAGGAGAGACCGCGCTGTCCTCTACCCTCTCCACAGTCACCACGACAGTCGCGGCATCCTTTTCGGCTGCCTCTATACTGGCTTATAGGATGCCTCGTTCGACGCTACCACAGCTTCGCAACCCTCGATTCAGCTACTGGCAATTCGCGCGAGCCTCATCACGCGGCCGTAGCCGTCTGCTACTGGACTTTACGATGCCTGGTTCTCTTTCCAGACATTCTTTCCTCTTTTCTGCTTGCTCCTTGAGAATGATGACACCGCCGGATATAGCGCCGTTCCGGACGTAGCAGCAGATACCGAAAGTACAACTGTGAATCGCGCTGCCCATCCGGCCTCCAAATTGCGCGGCACTTTCTCTTCTGTGTTGGGCAGGGTGGCTGAAGTGCAGCAAATAACTGGCTCGTCTCGCCGGAAAGAATGTGAGAGCCAAGGCCTTCACAAAGAAGGTTGTGTCGCACTTGTGCTTGCTTGCTTTCTTTTCCGCGCGGTCATCACCGTCTTCATTTCAAGCGGCATTCTTTATTTCTGATCCAACCAAATCGACATTCCTGCTTTTCCAGCAGGTTCAGTCAAGAACAGTTACAGCAGTACTTGCCTCGTTTTACCGGCAGCAACGCAGTGACGAGGGAAGCTCGTTAATTGTTCAAGGCCAAAAAAAAAAGACAAATAGGAGTTTTCGCCATGGCGCCTACATTTTGATGAACTTCCTCCAGAGGCTGGGGGTGGCTAACAGCCATAAATATAAATGCGCATCAGATTTTCCTTTTGTTTTGTATGGTTTTGTGAGTTGCACTAAAACGAACAATGAAACACTATCGTCGGCTCTGCGAGTCATGAATGGTTATTGCAGACCTTAGGAAATAGCGATTAGCCTTTCACTTGCCTCGTTTTACGTTTGTTCAAAGGTATTGCAATATTACTGCAGTTGGTCGGTTGACTAGTCAGTAGCAACGTCACTAGACTGGTCTAGTAACCTTCGTCAGTAGTCACGTCAGTTGGTTTGTTGGTCGGTAAGTTGGTTAGTTTGTTTGTTTGTTAGTTCGTTTGTTTCGTTCTTAGTCATTCAGTTAGTTAGTTAGTTAGTTAGTTAATTAGGTAGTTAATTAGTTAGTTAGTTAGTTAGTTAGTTAGTTAGTTAGTTAGTTAGTTAGTTAGTTAGTTAGTTAGTTAGTTAGTTAGTTAGTTAGTTAGTTAGTTAGTTAGTTAGTTAGTTAGTTAGTTTTCATTAGCATGGCGTTTTGACAGTGTATGTCAATTATACGTATTATTTATCATACAAGAGGGAAGTAAATTAGAAGCTTGGTATGTTACCGCACAAGAGAGAGAGAAGCATATGAGGAAAGCAGGGATGTTAACCAGTCAAGAGTCTGGTTAGCTACCCTAGAGAATAAATGGAAAATATGTCCGTTCTCTTGTTCTTCACAATGCGCAGAATTTTTCATGACTGCCTGTGGCAGGTAGCCAGTCATAATCCTTAACAGAATTTCCTCTCTCTCCTTGTGATCTTTGTTTTCCCCTTTCCCATTCCCCCGGTGTAGGGTAGCCAACCGGACGTTATTCTGGTTAACCTCCCTGCCTTCTACTTTTCTCTTTCCTCCTCCCCTCAAAGAGGCGGACATTTGTTTCACAATAAATCTCAATGTGTAATTGGCTAGCTAACAAGGTTTCACTAATTAAGTTTCGAAATAATTACTTTACGGCACATATTGCAATTTACAATTTGTAGCCACTGAGATTGCAAGGCATATCCACTTGGAACGAATTCTGAGCTTGGCATCAGTTTCGAGATATGTGCCTTCAAACTTGGGGTTACCACTTACCCCCTCTTTTCTTTTAATATAAAACGCTGTTTTAGGAATCGAAGCACAAAAATGACTTTAATAATACCAAACTGGTGTCATTCTGAGAATTTGTTCTTCCAAGTGGATACGCCTTGCGATGTCCCTCGGCCCAAATTCATGAATTGTAGCATGGGCCCTAAAATATATTAGGGAAATATAACTATAGAAGTTTTCTTAATAGAATAGGGAATTTTGACTGCAAAGAATGCCCGCCTCTTCGAGAAACCCAGTTTGATGACTGAGTTGTGCTATCTGCCTGGCCACACACTATGTCTTTTTTTTTAAATTTTGTATATTTAAACGCAAAGCATGATATGGGAATATAAAGCACACCTTGTCGTACAACAGCATGATTTAGGCACACATACAAACGGCTATGTTTTGCCGACGTTGACGCAAGCCAAATTGCGAAATGGAGGGCCGCAAAAATGCGGTCAGATTGCGAACGTGCTTTGCGGAGTGGTAGCACGCGGACAATCAAGTGCAATCGTCAAGGACACACTGTCTCCAAAGCTTCCGCTTTCATCGAGCCGAGCGTTTGATGAACATTCGTTTCAATTGCTTTTTGGCCAAATGACAACTGGCCGCCGCATCGCGCCGCCTCGCTCGAAGGGAGGAGAGCGGCAGCCGCAATAATTCTTGCTTCGAGCAAATACTTTTTAAAGATTTGTCTTCCCCTCGATGAGTCGTCCTGACCATTCCCTGGTCGCATATGGCCATGAGCGGCCGGAGCGTCTGAACAAATCACCGGCTGCAGTAATTTGGCTCAGGGTCGCTGCTAGTTTCTGTGGAGCGGCAAGCATACTGCTCGTTCGTCACAGGAGCCTCCGTCAGATAGTTCCTTTTGTTGCCGTTAAAAAAAAGTGTCCGCTGCATTGTACTCTCGTATTTTGCATCAAGTACTGAGCGCTGTAAATGTTACATAACGAATAACACCGCCCACTGAGAGCAGTTGAAGAATGCGCGTCTCCTTTCCCATTTTTTTTTTTTTTGCTTCTATCTTTCATTGCTAAGGAACTGTATCAGACGGCAGCAGTGTGCCCCGGTATGCGATGGTGAATAGATGTTGCGAGAAGGGGCAAGGCGTCGCAACAAGCTTTCCTCGGTATTTTGTTCGCTGTAATCGACGGCCTCTCGCTGTCGCAACAGGCAATCATCCAACTGCGTGACCCGTTGTGCAATGGACATAAATAACGCTTTCATTGTTGCAGTTCTTGGACCACTAAATTGAAGTCTGAACCATTGTAGCATGTCCTGAAGATGCTGACATGCTCCTTTCCTTTATTTCTTCAAGAAACTCATAATAGAATGAATAGTTTATTTCACACGATCATATATTGTATCAGTAGTTTTCAGGCGCAGAGTTTGTCATTAACAGAAGATTCAGGGATATCCACTCCAAGTGTTTAATCATGCCTCCGCGCTAAAAAAGGCAAGGAAGGAATAAACATATCATCAATATTTCGCGTTTCGTTTTGCATTACAGTCGACGTATACTATTATACGACTACAAGCAGGGCGGATATTAAAATTCGGCGAAGACAGGCGCTAGCAAGTCTCGCCGAACAGTTCGTGACGCACGAAGTTCCGCCACGTGCACTAGTGGCGAAACCGTGGATGTGAACACACCTTTGCACTCGATTGGCAATGCAACACGTGCAACGGACCCGTTAATCAAGAGAGGAGGAGGCGCTTGCTGAAAGGGAGAAAGCCAACGCCCGTAGTGACTTGCTGGCCGGCACGGAGGGCTTCGCCGAAACCCACGCCCGTCCTTCGGCAAAGTATATATCAACTCGCGAACTCCGGGTGTTACAGCGGGCTGGAAGCAAGGGAGCGTGCGTATCGCCGCTTCAAGCACGTGGTCCCTGGCGTCTCTTCCCCTGTGCCCACACGCGGCGCACAATGGCGTCGCCGTGCTCTTCAGCCGAGAGACTCGCTGCTGTCTTCAGCGCAACAGGGCGGTTGTTCCTGCCGTAGGGGCAAGGCGGTCGCACAAAGGACTCAGCGCACGCACAAACGCACGTCGACACACAACCACGCACGCCGGAAAAACTCTCGTTGGCCGCCCTTGCACGGAGAGGGAGAGAGATTCACGCAGAACACGCGTTACGAGAGAGCGCGCAAAGGGCAGACATATGCTCCGGTGTTCTTTTGTGACCGACCCCATTTTGGAGAAGGCGGGCGAAAATATTTGCTCGTCGCCGCCGGGCTGCGCTGTTTCCCCCCTGTCAACCTGGCAGTCGGCGTGTACACCGCGGACACGGCTGGCGTGCGGGCGACCGGCCTTCTCTTGTTTCTTGCCCATTGATTCACATTCTTCGATTTCTCTCGCGGTCACAGCATAAAACCGCGGCCGCCGGCTGAGAGAGCGGGCCGCAGCGAGTGTACCGCATTTTTGCGCGCACATGAACCGCGCCTAGCCCTCCACTCGGCGACACTTGCATTTGATAAAGACGAGTTCATTGTTCTGCTAGAATCTGAATAAGCAGAAGCCGACGGTATTCTCCTGTCATGACAAACTCAGTCATTCGGCATGGCACTTCCAGCTTTATATATAGCGAATCTGGTACGATCTTGCGTGTTTTGAACACCCTTCATTGATAGCCTCAGCCACGCAAGCTTATACAATCGGGCGGTCATATCGCATGTGATCGAGAGCTGATCGACACGTGTCGAGATCTGACCTTTATCGGATAGCCTTAGCTTAAAGGCACAAGACGCTCCTCGTAGACCGTTTTAGATTATTCCTACACAACGAGCCGCGATGCCTCGGTGGCTGTGGCATTGTGCTTCTGAGCACGTGGTCGTGGTTGGTGTACTTAGATTTAGTTGCACGTTAAAGATCCCCAGGTAGTGAAATTTATGCCGGAGCCAACCACTGTACCTCTCTCACAACCCAGTGTGCAGTTTTCGTTCGTTAAACCACATAATTTCAACCTATTACACAGCTACGCACGGTTTTCATGCCTTTAGGAATGATGTAATTTCCTCTGCAGGTTACACAGCCTTTCAAGGTTGAAAAGTATCAAGTTTGATTGTGTAGATGACCATGTGTACGTGAGCACTGGGCAGAAATCTCTGACGCGAAAAACAAAACTGTTCGAAAAGTAGCAGCAATTAGTTACGCAACTGCTATTCGCATCCAGTTCTTTTGTGTTTAAATACCAGTGCTTTCTTCGCAAGACCAGTACAGGACTCGCCACTTCCGCACTACGAATGATTACTTTCACTGTCTAACCTTAAATGGAACGCACAGTCTCATTTGTTCTAATAGGTGCAGCGCCACTCCTGTCGAGTAAAATAATTCAATTTCAATGAGATGAATTTTCTCTTGCTGTAAGAGAGAAACAAAAAGGGATCACTGCGTACATGTGCCATAGCACCACATTTAACACAAAAAGCCATAATATATTCGCGCCTCCCTTATTATGTACCTGTATGTCTCCATCCTAAACGTCTGAAAAAATTTACCGCACGTAAACAAAGTATATTTTGTTTTCGCCTTCGTCAAGCTTGGTTACGTGGAATCTGCTTTTTTTCTGTAGTACTTAAGTTCATTGGTTGTAAACGCAGGTTAAAATTCCCAAGAGTAGCACTGAATGACAGTGTCACCCAGTAAAGACACAAAAGACGCAGCCTCGTGATTATTGAGGACGGTTCTATCATGTACAAGTTGCCTTCATAGATTCTGGGCAAGAGGCATGTCGTCGTTATTTGAACTCTTCGACGCGTTCTTGTGCGCACAGTCGTACGAAAATAAATAATTTTAGGCGGGAAAACACTCCTATCTATCCCCCGCAAAAAACTTCTTCGCCAGTGATCCAGGCATGTCGAAATTGTTACGTACCCCTGAAGAAATATTACAGCAAAATCCTCGTGAATAGCTTGCTTCACAGTGAGGATTGCGGAAGATAGTAGGTAAAAATGAACACAAGTAACATGTGGCAATGAAGTATCTGCTAACAGCACGTGCAAACCAAGCGGTTAGAGCTCTTGCCGGACGAATCGCATCTGGACAAGATGACGAGAAGTCTAAGCTTCTAGACAGCGGGATGAATTGGTGAGACGACGAATGCAAAACGTCGAGACGAGTTTACTCTGTGGCACTGCGGCGTTACTTTCACTATAAAAGGGTTTTATGGTGTTCAATATGGTGGGAATTTGAGCTTATTGGTACATGAGATTCGTATTATGCAGCGCAGGGTATAACTTTGAACTACCGTATACGGTTTTTTTCTACACAATGTTACACTCCTTGCAGTACTAAGGTGAAGAAACTGCCCAAACTATTACCAAGGGTTCAACTGGTTTGCACCTTCTGTTAATGTCGCCGAATCAGTACGTCCGGCCTTTTAGTAGGCTGCTGCTCCAACGGCGGAGTGTGCCCACGATGAAGCCACTGTGGGCTAAAAATTAGCGCGCAATTGTTTTCATTATTCTATTTGGATGAATTATCATTAGGATTGTCAAAGTGGAAAAAATGTATGGACGTGATTTGGGGGAGCCATGCAGACATGCGGGCCGAGGTAGAGAGTGCACGGGAGAGCTTAGAAAAGCGCGTCTGTGTTTGTGTACGTTTACACAACAATGTAAAACAAAACAAGCAATGAAGCCAGCGAAATCATTTTCGGTTGGCTTTATACGGTCGTGAGTGAGTGAGTGAGTGAGTGAGTGAGTGAGTGAGTGAGTGAGTGAGTGAGTGAGTGAGTGAGTGAGTGAGTGAGTGAGTGAGTGAGTGAGTGAGTGAGTGAGTGAGTGAGTGAGTGAGTGAGTGAGTGAGTGAGTGAAACAACTTTATTTGGTCCACTATAGACGTAAGCAAACTCAACGTCACCTGGCTATAGGCTCACTCGGGTACCATCAGGTGAAACCGGGCCCTCTCGCGAGCCCTATGGACTGCCAGGATTTGAGAGGTCTGATCATGGGCCATAATTAGCTTCATCATTTCCTCTTGGGTGAAAGGGGGATATACGGTCGTGATTAAAAAAATTGAGCTCCTCTGTTTTCGTTGTCCTCGTTCATATACACATATGATGCGGTTGAAATGTTGGACCCAGCGGGACCTCAAAGAGGTGAAATGTAATGCTAATGCATTATTCTTGTATTCGCTACTAAATCGCCACTGATTGTTTTCTTTATCCATTCAAGTAAAGCTATAAAAGGAGACTTCACCGAAGGAGATTTCAGCAAAAGAGATTTAAGCAAAGTACTTCTGTGATGAGTACATCTTGTTGCTTAATATAATAAAGAAAAACTCTCAAATTGTTGGTGCACTATACGTGAGAAAATATGGTACATGTTCTGGATTCCACTCGTCTCTTTTCACGATGACGCGGAACGGATCGATGACACGCTTGGTCTTCGGAATGCGACGCTGCAGCAGCCAAGCTTCTACGACGCCACGCGTCGGCTATTGTTTTAAGAGACGGGACGTATACAAACAACCGCTCGCAAATGTGGAAGTTTGACATCACCACGTGATGAGTTTGTCTGCTTGTGTGTGCTCGGGAAACGGCACAAATGCTGCGGTTTGCTCTGAGTGCAGGTGGGAACCCGTCGGAGTCCACTGGGGCATGAAATGCCCTGTTGTTCGTGTTCGTTATACCGTGCTTGTCTAGAGTGAGTTCGTGCCTTCGCTCCCACCTAGGAGCAACGTCTGTGACACGGACATGCAAATAGCGATAGCTGTGGGTTAGACAAACGAAGCCTGGTTCTATCTGTCAAAACTCGGATTGAATAGAAAATTATCGGGCAACAGATCAAGGACGTGAAAATTCCGTCCATAAGTTTACTTTTCGATGAATTATGGTGGCTGGCTAAAATGGGGGGGGGGGGGGGGGGGGCGTCATGGTTACGAAACAAACGTGACATTCATTTTACTGTACGGGAACAGCACTGTTTGCACATTCTACATTCTGATATCCTGCGGGTTCTTTTCTGCACAGCTGAATTCACAAGTATTTACTATCCCACCCTGGAGTCCTCCGACACTTTTTCGACCATAAAAACGTACAGTGATTTTTTTATATAAGCATGTGACAGAACGTGTTCAGTCACGATGTTAAATACAATATTAGCGTCAATGTGTTAGACCTCCCTCAAACTATTTCTTAAGCTTGTTTAATCAAGAGTCGAGATTGGATTGCACGTCATCTACGGCTACGGTTGCCGGCATTAAAAGGTGAGCTGGCGAAATGCAAGTGGTTCTCAAGAAAATATGGCCATAAGTTGCCGTTCATGTGACGGGCCTGGTGCTTTCAGATTACATAGGCATGTTTTTTAAAATTTTTTTCGTGCGGGCAGAGATGCCATGTTAGTAGTGCAAGTGAGCTGCGACTAACCTAAAGTAAGATGTCACATTATAGACATTACGTTTCTGTTTTCTGAAATACAACCAAATCATGAGGTGTAATGTCCCAAAGAAGCTCACTGGTTGTAAAAGACGCCGTAGCGGAGAAACCTGTATAATTTTCAACCACCTGGGTTTCCTTGACGTACACCTAAGTAAGGAATGTGGCCGCCGCGGCGTGGAATCGACCACGTGAACTCGTGCTCAGTAGCACAACGCCCTAGCCACTAAGCCATCCCGAAGAAGAGGGTGGCTTAGTTTTCTTTCTTTCTCAACTGCCTTTTGTTCGGGAAAATGAAACACATATGACTAAGTATGCTAATGCCACTGCAGCCTCGGTCTGTCCGCCATAACACGCACCGCATTTCTTGCCTGAAGGAACAAAACTGAGGTCGTTCTGCTGTACTAATAAGCCGCTCTTTAGGCCCAGATTCACTCTCCCATCATATCTAGATTACTGATAGAACAGCAATCAACCACGCTAGTCATGCATTTGCCTACGTAATGAAGTCAATGCTACAAAACGTTGCTGACGGTAGGCATCGTGCAGAGCCGGCTGCTTAGTCGTACGGGCTGACATGAAAGCGCATTCAGCTGGAGACAACTTGGAACCCGTACATGGTCCCCCTGAACCCTACCTTTCAAGTCGTCACGGTGAGGAGCCGCTCAAACACAATGCGTTGTAGGCGTCAATCACGGACTTGCTTTCAGCGCAAGCTATAACCCATCGATGGGTTTGCGCAATGACGCGGGCTTCAGCGTATGTGGCCGCGTTATTGCAACAGGCCACTTCGAAATACGCGTGTTGAGTGTCAGGCGTCCTGCCTGAGTGCGCCTCGCGCGTCTCGTGTCCTCTGGCATGCAACTGCGGGCTACGGATTCTCTTTCCGGGCCACCGGGTCGCGAGCTCGCGCTGCGGTAAAGCGCAACCATTAACGAACTTCTTTATTACATCGATTGAGGCAGGCGTCCGGCAAGGATTTATTTACTGCTTTCGAAGTCGTAGGTTGGTTGTGCTGAGCAACCACCGATGGCATTTTGTAGCTGTTTGCCAAGGTGCACGGGCTGTTGAGCAGCTTGATAAAAATTGCTTGCCAACAATAATGGAATAATGAACTCTTATGAGACGCCACAGCCAAGATTCTGCCAGCTCAGACCCGTGCAATATCTTCATCTTCTTCCTCAGCCTGGTTACGCCCACTGCAGGGCAAAGGCCTCTCCCATATACTTCTCCAACTACATATGCTCAACTGCAATAGGCTCAACTGCAATAGGTTATGAAGCTGGACAGAGCAACAGCGCGTGGGACAGGATGAACAGAAGATAACGGACGAAGGCTGGTCCTGTCCTATACGCTCTTACTATATTTAGCTTCAACATGTACCATCCGGCCCAAGTTAGCCCTCTTTTGCAGTGCAACACATCGTGTACTGGGAAGACTCTAAAAGTATTTTTTTCTTGTATGTTTTTTTTAATTGATTGTCAGCATGTGTATTATTATGTCGAGAAACTGCCGGCGCAAAGACGCAGGCGCCAGAAGCAGCTGAGGCTCACAGCACTGCACTCACAACATCACCAGAGCTTGCACGAGTGCATGACTGCACAGAACTTCAAGACCCACGTCTAGTCCTCTTTTTTTTCTTTTTTTTTTTTACGGGAACACCTTTTCACGTCATCACAATAAAGACGACGCTCGCTCTGTCGGTTGTTACACTTTGTGCAGGCATCCCGCGCGTCAGGCCATGTCAGGACGTGAAGGCCACAGCCGAGAAGTGAACATGCGCCGGCACTCTGGCCTTTGCAATAAAGCGTATATAAAGCGTGATATTTCAGCGGTTAAAAAACATTATTCCAATAATTCTAGTAATGCACATTTCATTAAACTTTCCGCAGTACTTCACATTGATGGTCTAAATGCCTAATTTAAATGTTTTCCTGATGCACAGACGCATCCTTTTCCTCTCAGTAATTACGGAGAGAAAGTAAGGGTGCATCTGCGGTGGCTCAGCACAGTTTGGGATGGTTTGACATCCCAGATGTTTGTGTATATTGTAATCTTTCACTTTGGTATTGAACTGCTGCTGATAGTCAGAATTCGTGCCGTGTACTTTAGGGTCTGTCCATTATTAGATTCGTCGGACGATCCTACCGCTGTCAACCAGGTGTAGGAGTCGTCGGACTATCTCGCCGCTGCCACCATTTGAAGGAGATGCAGGTCGTAGACAGGAACTCGGTGAACAGGATTTATTTACATATTAACAGTTTAAGCAAGATACATTGGCAGTCTAGCGCGACTCCCATATGGAGCCCGCAAGACTAACATACAGCAAACAGCTTACGAGCACACAGCTCACTAGTGCATTTCTAGTATGACAGAGCACTCAGCTCCCGACAACGAGCACGACACGAGCACACTCTAGCAGCCGGCAAACGCTGCTTATAAGCTCTCCGCTTGACGTCATAGTTCGACGTCATCGTTCGGCGTGGACGGAGCACGAATGGTCGGGAATGTTCGTCCAATCATTGTAAACTTGCCGCCGCCCCGCAGTATGGCTCACACACACTAATGCACACAAGTTCGAGCCCATACACACAAAGGCTCCGGAGTCGACGACCGAGGGCTTCGTAGAACTGTGCTCCGTCTCGGGTGGCGCGGCGGAGTACCACATTCCTGAGCTGACCGCGCGCCACGTGGCTGCCGGTCATCCGCAGTTCTCGGAAGGGCTCCCTGTCTGGTGGGCTTGGAACACATGCAGTGGGCTGAAAGCTGGCACGTTGCCACCCCGTACAGCCATTCCTAACACCATGCAGTGTAGCTTTTCAGAGTTCAGACTTGTTCTGCTTTGCTTCTAATGTTATTACAGAAGCGAGAACCGGCTTTGAAAGAAACAAGGACGAATTGCAGACTATTTGTTGTCTTGCCGTTACCTTCACTATTTATGTGTTTACCGTCACGATTACCAGGTGTCTGTTCTTACGCACCGTTGTAGCCTATTGTTATGATTGGGGGTTCAATCCCATCGCTCGTGATCCGTTGTCAAGATTGGAGTCGGGCATGAATTAGAAGGTAGCTGGCCCATGCCGCCGTCCCACTTATCCACGCTGAGGACGTTGATGAAGGGAAGGACTGCTTCTCATTGAGAATGAGGAATAAGGGTTTATTTACGGTATTTATATCAGTCTAACATGACTGTTTGAGAAAGTACATCAGTCTAACATGACTGCTTGAGAGAGAGTGACCTGAGCAGCCGCACAACAGCGGTTTTTAAACACTCGGTCCTCTCCCGATACAAGGTGACGCGAACGTTCGTTCAGTCATTTTAAACAGGCCGCCTCTCTCCGGGACGGGTTACACACACACACACGCACACACGCATACACACAAGTGCGATGGTCCGGAGCCGACGTGAGAGGGGCTTCGTAGAACTCGGAGCCGTCCCAGGTAGCGCGTTGTCTTGCGTCTTGGTCGGTGCGTGGGAAAGAGCCTGCGTCGGCGTTCCCGCGTCAACTCCCCCACTCGTAGCAGATGAGGTCGGCGTTGTGCTGTTGCGCGCAAAGCCTGCTTCGTCGAACTCCTTCAGTCACAACGGCGACGAGGCTAGAGCGTAACGGTGACGGTTTCAGCACAAAGCCTGCTTCGTCAAACGCATCCTAGCTGAAGCGACGGAGAGTGGAGGATGCGCGTATTGTTCATGACACAAAGTCGACTTAGTCACGCCGTGGCTAGAGGTTGGCGGCGACGCTCCCGGAATGTTGCCTCCACAGTCGCAACTGGGTGGCAAAACTTGCACTGCAGCTGGCCGTTCTTGCACTGTAGATACGCACGGAAATTCACCATTTAGTTAACAATTACCCCAATCAAAATTAGTGAAACTGAGCTTTGGCTTAGGTAAGAATAGTATCAAAACACTGAATTTTTAAGAAGTGCATGAGCTTCAGTATCAACCGCAACGAATTCATTCTCTATAAGCAAGGTGTATCGCGCGCATCATCAAAGTGGCGGCAATCGCAGCTCTCGATGCGCCGCCATGCAAAGAGATATATAGAACAGTAGTGAAACCAGCGTCCGTACCGAATTTCGTTGATGATGCCTCACGATGCCCATAAAACAGGTCATCATCGCCTTGGTCATCATATTACGTCCTACATTCATGTAAACTGTGGCGTAACTGAGCGGCGTTGTGTCGCTGCACCACGGGCACAAAGTCGCACGTTCGGCCGCAGTTCACGGCCGCGTTTAGTGACAAAAAATGCAGAAAGGTTTGTGCGCGGCCTGGTGGTCAAGGTTAGTCTGCTGCTTTCTATAATAATATAGTGTCAGAGTACAGATTTGCAGTATAGAACATAATAAGAAGTCCGTCTATAAATTTTAATGTCAGATGTCCCATGTCAGTGCTGTAACTTCAAAAGGAAGAGACAAACCTGAGGTTACTCGATCGTGTGGCTGCTTGTATTAGGAATGTTGTGTTACTTACTTGTAGGCATGCTATCTGTTATGTCGTAAGGATGAAAGTGTACCAATGGCGCTAGACCTCGGTGCAGTTTTCTTTCCTCAAAGGCATGTTATAGACCATCCTAAACGAGATAAGAGATTCATGCGATAGAAGCGCAGTTACGATGGAAGCAAGCATCATATATTCGGAGTAGGGTAAACTGAGCTAGTTTGTATGGATTAATGTTGAAATTGTTGTGTTAGACTGTAGCCTCAGGGACAGTGTGTTTTCTCTATAGATGTTTTTTTCTTACTTTTTGTTTTATCATGTAGCTTTATGATCACGCGTACGAACACATACTCATTGTTTTCCGATATTCATAAAGATTCTCGAATAAACTTTCACTTGGTAGTCTTCGCTCTTGTCAAAGTGTCGATTTATTCGTCTTCGTCCGTAAGCCACGCTGAATTTTCAACGCCATATATTCAGTGCGCCGGGCTAAGCTGAAGTGATAAACAGCAGTTTTAAGAGCAAACATCAGCCGGAAGGCGCGCCCTTGAACGAAACCATTGTCTGGAGTAATTGCTGACAAAACGAACTACGCGGTCATGATCGAACATTCCCCACCATACTTTCACGACCGAGATGCGCGTACGCTCCTCCGCATTTACGCGTCGCATCGGGGAGCGAAGTTTGTCTTTGCCCCACGCGTGGTCGCGCGTGCCCTACAAAGGAGTCGCCCCTCACGCGGCCCCGCTTCGAGAACGTGGCTGAGAAATCTTTGCGAGGCCGGCTAAAACGGCGTCACACGCTACAACGTTGGCGCGCACCATCGCTCACGCTGCAGACTTTGGCCGCTAGAGCGCGCGCCCTGAATGCGTATTAACGGACGCTACGAGCCGCCGAGGTTCTTTGTAAGGCGGAAGCAGCCCTGTGTGCGATTCATCGTGCGTGCGCCAATTGGAAGCAGAGCAACAATGAAAGCTCTCAATACTCTTGCGTGGCGTAGGGTCGTCAGATGGTCCAGGAAGCTTTCGTACCGCGGTGAAGAGGCCGCTATATGAGAAAGAAAACAAATCGCACTTGACACGACCGGTAGCGCAACAACGGCAGCGCCTCGCTTGGATGGCCACACATTGTCGAGGTCACCACTGTTCACATGTCGCTCTAGGGCAGGGTGTGAAGGCGCGCACTGACCGGAATAGAATGGCCGCGTCAAATGCTTGCCCCGCCTGACTCCCCGTGGGAGGCTGACAGGAAGGAACCTTGTTTGCACGCATTGTTATCTCAAAAGGCGAGCTCTGTGCCACTGCGCTGTTGTGTGCTTATCGAAAATGTCATTATTTACTATTCATTAGCATCGTTCTGTTATAGGCATTTGGGCACGCACTATGGTGGGGGCAGCAAAGTCTTTACAGAAAATTACTTTAGGATGAGATTTGCTTGAATTACCAGCAAAATCTTTTCGACGACGCGATATGTCCTTCTGCAGTCCTGCAACATAGTGCTTCAAAATAAGACCATTTTGCACGTTTGCCTCACGTCAATAATATACGGTCGTTGTGCAATGCTTCCCTCGACAATGGCCAACTATGGCAGAAAGTTCACGCGGTTATGTAAAACAGTTCCATGAAAAGGCTTGTATTCTTGCTCGAAAATCCACAGAAAGGTGTGCTTAAAGAAAGTAAGAGGTTATCTGTAAACGTGCGAAAGAATAAAGCAGATTCTTAATACTTTTTATGTTGGCGCAACTATAATACATTTTCATATATTGCACTTGGCTGTTTACACCTTGGCTAAAGCTGCATTTCTTGAAATGCGCTAGAATTACTATTTACTGGCCTTATTCTCTCACCACAACCACCACGAGAAACCGTGAGGAACTAAGGCTTCTAAATTTATAGTTCCACAAATGACGCGTTTATAACATGCTGTTAAACGACCAATTGCAAAAGTCTTTGGACCAATACGCTGAAGGATCACTTAGACGACAAATGCATCAATAAATGAATAGCTTACCACAGATTATCTAGCTCGAATTGAAAGTTACGTGCACATCTGACGACTTTCTGTAAAGTCATGCGTAATCTGAATTATTTTTAGTAGTAGTAAAATACTATAATGTTAAACCTCAGGGAGGATTGCCAGCGTTTAAGTATAACTTTCCATCTAAAATGCGCGCGCGCGTGCGCACACACACACACACACACACACACACACACACACACACACACACACACACACACACACACACACACACACACACACACACACACACACACACACACACACACACACACACACACACACACACACACACACACACACACACACACACACACACGCACGCACGCACGCACACGCACCAAGGACAATAAAGCAATGCAATTTATTTTATTTATAGCTGACGGATAATACCGAGCTCATTCACGAAGGCGGTGCGCGCGCTCTCAGAACCACAGTCCCAAGTGTCAAACACATCACATCCGCGATTGACATACCGACTTATCAGAAAATACGCCAGAAATCGACTGCCAACCACAAGAGAAGACGTCGAGCACGCGTAATGAAAACATGTGTTGTATTACACGATCATAGTGGGCCGCAAAGACGGGCAATCAAATGGCGGCACTCGGGCACAGGAAAGGCTGGTAGACGATGGCCGTGCTGGCGAGGAACATGCATGACGCGGCCGCCGCCAGGCTCATGCTCAGGAAGGCGCCGGTTGTGCCGTCGGCTCGCGGGGAGCCCACCTCTCCGGCGACGAACGCTGCGGTGCAGGGCAGGTAGGCGAAGCTGGCCATGACGTAGTTGAGCCGGTATATGGGCGAGTACTGGAGGTCCAGGGTTCCCATGAGCACTCCGACCAGCATCAGGAGCGTGCTGACAAAAAAAGCGAACGAGGCCATGAGCAGGAGCAGCTCGTCGAGACGCAGCTCGTAGCGGGCGTCCGCCTCGTAGCCATCGGCCAGCAGTGTGACCACCAGGGCGAAACAGAGCACCACCTGCCAGACGTTGAGAATGCCAGGCGCGGATTTGATGTACACGCGCACGCTCGACATGCTCGTCGAAACCTTGAGGACGCCAAGGAGGATGGAGCGACGGAGAGCGAGACAGCCGTTCTAGAGCCGACACTTACCCTCCTCTTCTTCTTCTTTGGCGCCGCAAAACGGCAGGCGCGAGGCACGGCTATAGGATAGCCACGTGTTAGAAAACTAACTGTCTGGAAGAAATAACTCACTCACCTTACGCCTGCAGACATGCGTCTCGCATAAGGCGGCGCCTTTCTCGGTTGCACGTAGTGACCTTTGTTTCCGAACATTATTTCCGTTAGGTAAACTGACACTGAAGGCTAAGAAATGGAGAAAGATCACGTTAGGCCACGTCGGACGCGTAACCTGAAGCGAAACGAGAACACGCATGTGCCATGTTGAAAAGGAGTCAAGATTAATAATCAACCAGAACACACCAAACGAATAACAGGTGGCTCGCAGCACTAAGTGGTCAATGGCAGCTCGCCTTTTTATCACGATCTAATGCTTATGCAGTGTGCGCTCAGCGGAGAGAAGAGAAGCGCGCGGAGAAAGAAAACCGAACGCGCAGCCAGTACAAGAAAACAAACACCCAGGCGCTGCGCAGAAGATTATCTCAACACTATACGTGCCTCGCAGATACGACGAAGCAAGAAAGAGATCAGCGGACGTAATTCGATATAGGGAAGCGACTTATCAAACTTAATAGAGAAGAAGTGAAAGAAACATAGCCAAAAGAAATCATGTGAACTAATTTTCAGGTAGCTACACCAAATGAATTGCAGAGAAAGTAAAATTTTTATAAATACTATGCTATGTATATGCGCGCGTAGTTCTTGCAAGATTTCTTACACAGTAAGGTAAACGCCAGACGAAACACTCCGACATGCCGCGACGCGCTGGTAAAGTGTTCTGTATTGTTTTATGGAGAATGGCATTTTTGAAGCAAAATGTCTGACACACGCAAGACAACGTGGTGGCTGCATGAAACGCGCTAGACGAGACGCGTTTCAGCAGACAATCCCATAGTACAATGCGTAGACACCGACATGGGTGCTGCGCGAATTGGTTAAACCTCGCTCTTATACGTGCAATCTGTCATGCGAGTCGCAAGCGTATCTAGACGGTTTTTCACAATCTTTTCCATTTCAACACTCGCTCACGTAAGCTCCGCAAGAGGATACAACGGCCGTGCACAGTACTTTAAACGAGGTTGCCGCCTTGCCGCGTTTTTCTCGCTTTCCCTGATCTCACTGTCCTGCCAGCAACAACGCGCCTCTCCCTCTCTATTAACATTTAAAGCGAAGCTTTTTTTGCGTCTTTATTCGACTTTACCGCTGCTGCTGCTGGTGTGCTGCCCGTCACTAACTCCAGCCGCTCCGGGATGTGGTTGAGACATGGTCATGTCACAAAAACATAAAATGCATGCACTGTCGGTGTTTTGTTTCATGAGATTTGTTTATTCTCGAAATTTCGACTCATATCTTTGTAAAGAATGTAAGACAAGGTAGGAGCCACGTCGAGGGCCTGCCTGGTTGCGGTTCAAAATGTTTTCTGCGGATTTTCGGCGACACGGGGCCCTTAACGCTATCGTGATAATACACGACAGGAGTGTGGCACAAAGGGAAGGCGACCCGAGAAACCCTTGTCAACATTTACGCCGCACCACATGTGCACAATGCCATCAGGACGCCGTCATTAGGTGTGGACCCCCAAAAATGCAGTGCAGGAGCTGCCGCGCTTGTCTCCGTGCTCACCCGCAACAGCAACGACAGTAGAAGGAGAAGGTGGGGAGAATATCAGAGAGGGAATAGAGAGAGAGAGGGCAGTTCTGTGAGTTACAATGCTACAACCCAGAATGGCGCTGAAGCGCGCACTTATTGTCCAGGAGACCAAGGCTCGCATAAAGCGTCGAGCGCAGCAAGACCAACGAACACGAGTGGTGCAGTCAAGGTAACATTTCACATCACGTCATGATTGACGCATGCCCTCAACATCACCAACAAATAACATCAATGAGCGCAAACAGCAGACAAAGCTTCGCTTACATTGATTCCCACAGTGCGTCGGATCTGCTGATTTGTTCTCACTCTAGTTTGAATTGGATTAGATATCCTTCTTCGATGGCGCTTACCCACTGCGGGGGATCGGCCAAGATTCCGATGGTATTAGGAAGATGGTATTACAAAAAGTGGTAAAAGTGTCTTGTGCGAACGGATAAAAATAATGTTTGGAGAACTTAAGAAAAACGTCTTGAAACAACTACAAATTCCTCCACTGCTGAGCAGATATCCCTGTGGTAGTTGCCAGAAGGCTCCTAGAGAAAGGATATTTAAAATTGAGAAATATAAACCAAGTTGCATGAATGTTGGTTCTAAAATGTTTTTACTGTCATTTTGTTGTTCTCTCGTCATCTTCGTTGTTGTTGTTGTTGTTGCTGTTGTTGTTGTTGTTGTTGTTGTCGTCGTCGTCGTCGTCGTCGTCGTCGCCGTCTCTTAAATAGGGCACGTATCCACGAGGGGAATCAGCGAAGATTAGCAGCGGAAACTCAAAATGACGGTCTTTTCGTTAACTTGACGGCAAATAAAAACACGTCACAAATAATCGAATCGTGAACAGAGCGCTTTGTGATGGAGCGAACGTGTGCTAGCGTGTCGAATTGAGATTCTCAATTCAACACGCTAACACACGTTCGCTCGTTGCCTCACCCACCCGCCTTACACCCTCTCCCCTTTAGAAGAACCGCACCTATATATACTGTGATGAGGAAAACATATGTCGCCTTGAAGAAGACAAGTTCACTTGTCGATATGTCGGCTCCGGCTTTCACCTTGTTCTCGTTTTGCTCATCGTCTTGGATAGGTGTAGCACTTCAATACAAACTCTTCTAGCACAAACTGAGTGAACCATTTCTTGTATGGTTTTGAAATGTCCACATTGAAGTCTTCAACGATGATAACCGGGGTATGGGTCATCACGGCAAACCCATGTAAAGTGCGTGGTCCTGAAGTTCTCGTTATCACATTTGGGCGTGTCTGGAGATATATACAGGCTGGATATCATAATTCTGTCTTTCGTTTATACGGCACAGATATTTATCTCCAGAGCCGCTGGCATTGTCCACTTGCGAGTCAACGGCGTATGGTAGTACATACATTTTCTCCTTTGCGTTTATGGCAGCGCGTCCGGCTCGTGAGTCCATGTGCTGTTCACAAACGATTCCAGTATACTTATCGACTTAAAACAATGCATATTGAGTTATTTATTTCATTTATTATTATAGATTATTATTATTATTATTAAGGGCGGGGTGATTGTAGCCTGCTTCACCTCCGCTGCGGGCCGGCTCGATACTGCAGTGTCTTCGGTGTGGCTCGCGTTCACTTTTCTTATCGTATATTTACCCGTATTTACACGGCTTCTTTCTGTGTTTTCCTTGTATGCAAGTGTTAAAGGGTTCCTTACTTGTTCACAGAGGTCACTACCTAAATTCAAAGGTACATGGCTTGTGTATACCTGTAACGGTAACCTCTATAGTTGACCGAGTGTGTGCCGTATACGTTTAAGCTTTTGCATCCTTAACAAACATGAGGGCGAGGGTTCCACATTCGGCGAGGAATTATAGCTATCTGAGTGTTTTCCATGAACGATGCGAGTGGCGCTGCAGTGATGCCAGCGTCACCCCACTTCCTAAACATTGTGCACGTGTTGTGCATGTAGGACGGCATGCTTTTGCGATGCCCGTCAAGCACAGAGAGATCTGCGTAGTTTTACGCGGCCGTGGGAATGAGCAGCAATGCGACTGCAACCAGTGCATGATGGTGTGTCCCGTCGACGCGGCCGAGAAGCGCATTCAATGCGACTACTGCGATCATAGCCCCAGCGGCTACAGCAGTATCGCTGATCTCGGTAAGCAAAGTTTCGTTATGCAGCAGTTGTGCGTTTTCCGGGTTATCTGCCGTGACAAGTTATGTTGCCTATCCTATACAAAAATTTGGTCTTCTAGAAGCAAGACATATGAAATTTTATAGTGGTTTTGTGTTACCGTTTGTTTTCGCCAGCAATTGACGGACTTATCGCGCATCCGAGTATTACGTGTTTTGCTTTCACGTGCGCGCGTAGCTTCTGTCGCTAAAGATTGAAATGCTGTGAAGTAAGAAGTTTCACGCAGCATGTTTTTAGAGATGCGGTGTTTTGCGGTGCTCTGTTTGTGCTAAAGGTGTCGGCCGCCACCAGACTGTTATTGAAACCGCAGTCAGGCGCTCGCGCATGACAAGGGAAGGGAGCTCTTCGTTCTCTCGGCGGCTCATTTGTGTCGCCTTCCGCGCTCGCCGCGTCCGCAATGCCGTTCTCGCGTTTCTACGAGCGCAGTCTGGAAAAGATGCTGAGATGAATTGATAAACTTTCACGAGTGTGCCCCTCCATCTAACAATCGAGTACACGGCAGTAAAGCAATGCCGTTCCGATGCCGTCCACCAATGCACAGTAGCAGAAACTGCGCGCACATGTCAGCTGCTTGTTACCGTCGCGGAAAAAAGAAAACGCACATTCAGCGCGTATGCCGGGCGGCCTATAGGCGTGAACCCAGAGTCTTGGGCTCACAATCTGCTCTCTGGTTTCTGCTCGCACTTAGCCGGGAACACGTCCCCGCGTCTCTACGCACCTGCGGAGTGCCATTGCATATAACCCGGCCACGAATACTTGCAGAAAAGACGGACCTCGACGTCGTCTGCCCTTTTTTTGCACGGGTTTGCTGCCGGCTTGGGTGCAATGGCGCTCCGCATATGAGCAGCCACACGCAGTCTTGTTCACGCTCAGTGTGATCGACCCTGTACTGCGCCTTTACTGTACTCCTGGCTCATTTGCTGGCTGGCGTGAGTCCCTGCGGATTGAATATTGAACTGTGATGTACAGCGACGAAACAATATTCTAGATAACCAAGTAATGCATCGTGATGAAAAAATAACGTGTAGAACTTTAAAATTCTCTTTTTTACGCATGGCAAGTACCATCGACCTCAAAAGAATGTGTACCTGGGAATCTGGAGGCTCGGTCTGGCGAGAACATTCTTTCACAATATGCTCAATCTCATTGAGGTCTCGGTGTGGGTCATTCATGTTCAAAGAGTTTTGCTATGTGAAGAGAAGCTATAGCATGAGGCTTCATTTTTCTGCAAGCTCCATTATGCAAGACATTGTGCGACCATCTTCATATGCGCCGTCAAGCTGTCAACCTGGATGTTCTAAAGGTGAATGAGCTGTCTTTCTGTCCAACATATAAACTTAGTTTCAATACTCGCCAGCTGGGATTTTGTGGACAGAAGCTTGTAACTACACATTTTATATCGGGGTTCCATATAATAGCTTTTCGAGCGCTCCAGCTGTGGCGTCTATTCATGTCCGATTTGCTTAAACATTCAGAACATTACCGCTTTCTTGATTGATTTAGTTTTAAGCTCGTACAGTACAACCAAGAGTTCAGTAACTGAGGTTCTTTCCAACAACGGTATAACAATGCAAGCTAGGGTCGTTTTGACCTATTTGAAGGCTGTTGTCTTTTTTATAACAAAAATCGTGGACGCTCAAGAGAACTGCCCTTTCAGTGATCTTTACTTTTGCCAAATGACAGGTACAGTAGTCACACTACTCACCATCCCTATATTTATTAGCAGTAGTGTGGCGATCATTGTGCAGGTGATATATGCTAAAGATTTCCGCCTTCTCAACAGGAAACAGGGAAATAAAATTGATGCCACTGCCATGCTACTCATAATGCTGTGGGTGAATGGAAGTGCAGTACCTAGGCAATTTAGTGTGGCAGGTTTTGAACCAGTCATTACAAAGCAATTCACCCTCACAGACGTTCTCTCCTTCAACCGGTTGGGCCCTTGCATTCTTACAGATTGTACACAATTTTTATTTAGTGTTTTCGTAACTTGATGCCAGCACTGACCAAGATACCCACTATGATAAATGTTTGATCATTGTAGTACACCTCTCTTCAGCGCTTTTACTATAATGATAGTAAAGTTCTAAATTGGGAAAAATGTTTGTGTTTTATGCATATTACAGGCCCTGGACTGGTGAAGAGAGCCTCTTTCAATGCACAGATATCACAGAAGATGGAAATGAGCCAGACAGTTATTCCTATCAAGTTAAAGAACTATTAAATGCTAACAGTTAGTCGTTGACAATTTCAGCTGCATATCGCAGGTCAAGAGATCGAACATGTTCCTAAAGGCTGCAGCAAGTTGGATGTGCCCGGTCTATAAAAGGCAGTTTTCCATGAGTTGTCTGACATGTGGCAAGTCCATCATCCAAATAACTTTGGGAAGTTCTTAAAATTTTGCTCATTTTCAGGGATTCAGCATGAATGCGTAAGAAATGCGTAGACCTTGTAACAAAATTAGGCAATGCCTTCGAAGTCTTTGAAAACCTTTGAATTTTTGTATCGCTATACCAGCAAGAACCCTGCAAACATATTCAAAATAGTACAAATTACGAAAAACGCCTTTTGCGAGAAAATAAAAAAGAAACAAATGACTTATTTTTCTCACAACCTATAGAAATTATATTCCTCTGTGATAAGGAGTTAGGAGAGCATAAGCATAGTGCAAGGGAAATATACAGCACACAGCTGCATTCAGTGAAATTAAAGATATGATTCTTTTGGGCATTTGGGAATTCTAATTACAGGCTTTGCTACCGACCGGGATTGAATTTACAACGCCTCATGTATACGCATGCAAGGAGTAAATATCGGTATATGGAGGCACCAAAGGAGAAATAATTCATTTGAAGAAAAGGAACATTGAGCGTGCCGCCATCAAATTCCTGCTGATCTACTACATAAAAACCTCACACACCCCTCTGCAGTTTCACAAACGCAGATTCTGGTTCAGTAACTTCTAAGGCCTCAAGAACAGGTTTCACGTGGATTAATTTCAAGCCGATTGAAGTGTTTTCTGGCACTCCTGAAAAAAGAAAAAAACATTGCCTGATCATTATACGTTTACCAAAGGTCGTTTCCGCAAAATACTCAGAAGTGTCCACAAAAATCTTTGTTTTGAAAAAAAAAAAAACTTCTCGGTTACTTGGAGTTCGCATAATGAGTGTATACTTTGGATTTAAATAAAGCGCTTCTAACTTTTTTTTTATTTCTCTGACTCTAATTCGTTTTGCATCTGGGCGAAGGTTTGAGAGCTTATGCTCTTGCATGTGTCATGGTTCTGCGTCTGCGGAACAAGTTCATCATTCCATATATATCCCACGGACTACCGTATACACACGGAAATTGTACATTTATGGATTAGGAATGTGGCGAACAGCCAGGCGAGAAAAGCACGGTTAACTTAACGCTGTCTTTCTTTCGAAGCATTTATCGTATTCATTAGATGAGTGAAAGGATAATACAGTTGGCCGCAGATTGTATATGAACCCGAACGTCTGCATGTTCCATGTGATATTCTCAGTACAATGCAAGGGCATTGCACGAGACATGCGGAGGGGGTAGATTCGTATCCCATGCAGCCATTTAGTGTCCCGTTCGTGTCCCTTTGTGCTTGTTGTAAATTCTGTGCTTAAACAGTACTTAATATGGATTACCAACTAGCCCGAGCCAACGCTTTACTTTATTTAATGGTGTGCCGTAGTTACCCTAAAGGTTAAATTTAAAAGTTTACTGTAAGAAAGAAGAATGCTTAAGCTTTTGATTTAGAAAGTTTCCAGATACCTATAAAACAAACAAAATTTAAAATTGTTGCTTTCAATTGAGGTTACACTCTTGGAGTTTGCAGGCTAACCTTTGTGCTAATGTTTCCTCTTTTGACTTAGAAAAG
Source organism: Dermacentor andersoni (assembly GCF_023375885.2). Taxonomy (NCBI): domain Eukaryota; kingdom Metazoa; phylum Arthropoda; class Arachnida; order Ixodida; family Ixodidae; genus Dermacentor; species Dermacentor andersoni. Next base: position 15,948,862 of record NC_092819.1, read on the forward strand.
AACCGTGACCTATACTGTAGAGGTTACCATACCAAAAGGTAATGCAGAACCTGTAAATTAGAAGCATACAAATCCTGAAAATGTATACCTTTGATAAAGTTGACCAGATTAAGAGTGTACTTTGCTGCTGCCTCTCGTTGCCTGACGTCATAGTCTTCATTTCTCACCCGCTATTCCACTGGTTGACGCTCATTCATTTCATCTGCTTTGCGGTGGCGATGCTATTGGATTTCTCCCGGCGCATTCATGTGGCCACGCTCTTCTGGATGCAGACGTACTCCCGTGATGCCTCACCGTGTTCCGCCTTGCGTTTAAGCCTAATAATTAATTATGGGGTTTTACGTGCCAAAACCACTTTCTGATTATGAGGCACGCCGTAGTGGAGGACTCCGGAAATTTCGACCACCTGGGTTTCTTTAACGTGCACTTAAATCTAAGTACACGGGTGTTTTCGCATTTCGCCCCCATCGAAATGCGGCCGCCGTGGCCGGGATTCGATCCCGCGACCTCGTGCTCAGCAGCCTAACACCATAGCCACTGAGCAACCACGGTGGGTCGTTTAAGCCTAAGTTATCCTGCTGGGTATACGTATACGCTTCGATGACTGCGTTATGTTCGCTACCACTGCGGGGCATCATAGCTTGAGCCTCTTCATTCCTGAAATATATTTACCTCCCACTCTTATCAGTCTCTTCCTTTCTGTCTCTCACTTCATGCCTCTGGTTGCACTTCACTTTCCTGTGTTATTTGTTAGCATGTACCGAGGAACAAGTAAACAAACAAATTATCTGCTTGGCCCATCGATCCCCGCATGGTTACCATTCCCGAGGTTTAATATTTATTTAGAGCGAACCCACACCGTACGTCCTCTCCAGCAGGCGTTTGTGGCAATTTCAGCTATGCCCGCATTTCAGCTAAGCCCGGCATTTGCAACTATACCCGCATCATTTCAGGTTTGTTGGCATTTACGGATCAACACATGCATTCGATAACTCTGCACTTCCGCGTGCTATCCGGTTGTAGAATTCTCTCCCGGGCAGCATCCCAACCCTGTAAAATTATCACAAATTCCGCGACGCAAGCTATATTGCTGATGAAGCTTGAAAGTACTCTGTTCGTTGTGTAATGTGGTGTTGTTGCATAACCAAGTGATTTTTTTTCTCTCGTAAATTGCGTGTGCCGTGCTTCGTTGTCTTTTTGTTCCATTCTTTTTTCTCTTCAAAGGTGCCACCGTAATATTGTACCTTAGAGAGGCGAGACGCATTCAAAAGAAAATTCAGCGAACAAACAAACAAACAAACAAACAAACAAACAAACAAACAAGTAAGTAAGTAAATAAATAAATAAATAAATAATAAATAAATAAATGAACGCGACTGCATGCCTTAAAGTAAAAAGGGGAAGCATATTGCATATAGAATTCTTTGGAATGTCATTCCCAAAACAGAAGTGTATCCGGTTTCCAAATTATCGGACTTCATTTGTTACGGTTATTTATTGGTTTATTAATAACGGCGCCTACCATGCGATGAGTATAAGAAAATTGCAACGTGAATTTGCAATGAAGGCACGGTGAAGGCATCTTTGAATGCCCTATAGAAGCTGTCGGGGGGACAACACGATGCATTTGAATATTAAAGATCTGCCTGCAATACTTCACGTGTGTAAGTATGACAAAAGATAAGTCTTAGAGGGTTGAATGGACGAGGGTTGGTAGCCAGCTGCCGTATGCCCTCAAAAACCTCTCCCTTTTTATCTTGTTAGTAAAAATGAGCCTTATAAACACGGAATATCGCCAGAAATAAGAGGTTCAATAGTAATTGTGACTGGCATGTTGGCATCCTGCTGGAGATGCCCTATGGGCCCAATATTTGTAAGCAAGTCTTGCTCTGCCGGCGCCATGAATATGACTTAACGTAAACAGAAGAAAGGGGATTAACCGAAGGGCCAGATATTTATTTATCATATCATGAGAAGCCAACAAACAACGACACCAAGGAAAACGTAGGAGAAATTGTTTGTACTTACTTATTGAATTAAAGGAATAATAAATTGTTGGAAATGAAAGTGGATGAAAAAACAACTTGCCGCAGGTGGGAAACGATCCCACGTCTTCATATTGACACGTGTACTTATATTTATCGGGCGACCACGTTTCGCCGTCTAACAAATCTTATCGCACAGCGCGGGACGCGCTTGCATGTATCCGAAGTTTCTGGAAAGTTATCGATGCTTCTATCCGCAGTCTGTTGTCGCGGAACCTTGTGTTATCTGATTTATTCGCCTGACGCGAATGGTGTAGAACTTTGTGGAAGGCACGCGGGTCCCAACGATTAGTCTGGAACATTCGACGATTCTGTATAAAAGCCGACGCGCTTGACCCGCTGATCAGATTTCCGACGATCGCCGACTGTGTTCGCCGCTTTCGTTGTGCTATAAGTGTAGCCTGTTTTGTGGGCACAGGTTCGCCCAATAAAATCTAGTTTTGCCTTTCACAGTATCGCCACTGTGTTCTTAACGTCACCACCACGTGACATCTGGTGGAGGTGCTTTTCGTTCATGTACCGGACGCCCCCGACAAGCCGTGATCCAAGCCCGGACCGCAAAGAGAACACCAACGTAGTCCCGGAGCATCGAGGAAGCCGCCGTCTTCAACAGCTGCCCCCGGAGCACGGACTTCTACCTGAGAAGACCAAGAAGATTGTGGACAAGGCAACCCCAATGGCAGCCCCAGCGTCCCCCATCGTGCTGCAGCAGCCCAGGGAACCTCCGACGTTCCGCGGATCAACATTTGAGGACCCGGAAACCTGGCTCGAGACGTATGAGAGGGTCGCTAGGTTTAACAGTTGGGACAGCGACGACAAGCTGCGGCATGTCTATTTCGCACTGGAAGACGCCGCCAGGACCTGGTTCGAGAATCGAGAAGCCACCTTAACGACGTGGGACCTGTTCCGAAGCGGCTTCTTGCAAACGTTTACAAGCGTCGTGCGAAAAGAGCGAGCCCAAGCACTACTAGAAACCAGAGTGCAGCTGCCAAACGAGACGATCGCGATCTTCACGGAAGAGATGGCCCGTCTTTTCCGGCACGCCGACCCGGAAATGTCAGAAGAGAAAAAAGTCCGCTTCCTGATGCGGGGCGTCAAGCAAGAACTTTTCGCAGGACTTATTCGTAACCCGCCGAAGACCGTAGCTGAGTTTTCGGCAGAGGCATCGACGATCGAGAAAACCCTGGAGATGCGCACCCGGCAATATAACCGCCAGGGGCTCACGCCGCAGTACGCCATCCAAGGACTGGATTCCGGCGACCTTCAGGAGACCATCAGGGCCATTGTGCGCGAAGAACTGCGCAAGGTCCTGCCTTCGTCGCAGCCCCAAGTGGCTTCGATCGCCGACATCGTCAAAGAAGAGGTGCACCGATCGCTTGGAGTTCCCGAGCTGCAACCACAATTACCGCAGCCCCATCCAGAAGCGATGACATACGCCGCCGTCGCACGCCGTCAAGGTCCCCCTCCGCGACCACGCCAGGGCCCTGAAACGACGCAATTCCGTCGTCCGCCGCCGCCGCCGCCAGCACGCCCACCCGTCGCCCAGCGTACCTACGCGAGGAAGACGGACATTTGGCGAGCCCCCGACCACCGCCCGCTCTGCTATCACTGCGGAGAAGCCGGCCATGTGTACCGCCGATGCCCATACCGCGACCTGGGATTGCGAGGGTTCGCCGTCGACGCACCGCGCCCTCGGGAAGGTCAACGCCCTCGTGACATCGCAGACTACCTCGTCGCTACTCAGTGGAGCCCTCGACGACCGTCCCGTTCGCCGTCACCAGGCCGCTACCTGTCGCCACAGCGCCGACCATACACTGGCCCAGCCCGGGGTCGGTCCGTCAGCCCATATCCGGAAAACTAAAAGCAGCAACCGATGGAGGTGCGGTTGCTGTTCGTCGAACTGACGAAGATCCTCCGCCGCCGACGAAGACGCCGAAAAGACTACCTCGACGACATAACAACGACGTCACACCGCCGTCCCGACGAAGTCTGGCAGGAAAGAACACGCCGACGAAAGACCACTTGACGACGCCACGTACCAACCACAGGTCAACTCGACGCAGCCGTGATCCGACGCTGAGGCCTAACTGTAACGCAAGACAAAGAACCACCGACCTCGACGTGCTTCTCGACGGCCACGCAGTTACCGCCTTAGTAGACACAGGAGCCGATTACTCCGTCATGAGTGGACCCATCGCAGCCCAATTGAAGAAAGTTAAGACTGCATGGGAAGGCCCGTTAATTCGGACCGCTGGAGGACACCTCATCACGCCGAGTGGAATCTGCACGGCAAGAATTACCATTCATGACCGGACTTACCCTGCCACCTTCGTTATCCTGCAACAGTGTTCACGAGACGTCATTCTCGGCATGGACTTCCTGAACCAACACGGCGCAATCATCGACCTGAAGTCGAAGTCAATAACGCTGTCGGAAGATCAAGCGATACCGCCGGAGAGCCCTCGTAGTCACCACGCCTTGAGTGTGCTCGAAGATCAAGTGAGCATCCCGCCTCGCTCCAGCATTGTTATTTCGGTCGGCACCGAAACACCCACTAACTTAGAAGGCGTCATCGAAGGCGACCAACGTTTGCTGCTCGACCGTGAAATTTGCGTCGCAAGAGGGATCGCTCGACTGCACGGAGGAAACACGAAAGTGTTGCTGACAAACTTCAGCCAGGAGTTCAAGCACATCAACAAGGGCACGGCGATCGCATACATCGAGGAAATTCAGGAAACCAGCGATGCCTTTGTCATCTCGGATTCTGTTGCATCTACCCCGACGACCGTGGTTCCCGAGCCAGACTTCGACATAAATCCAAGTCTCCCCGTGATTAAGCAGCAACAGCTCAGAAGTCTGCTTCGACGATACAAAGACTGCTTTTCGACGTCATCGAGGATTCGACAAACACCAGTCGCAAAGCATCGCATAATAACCGAAGAGTGCGCTCGACCACTACGCCAGAGCCCTTACCGAGTTTCGACGCGAGAACGCGAAGCTATACGACAACAAGTCGATGAAATGCTGCGCGACGACATCATCCAGCCGTCGAAAAGCCCGTGGGCGTCTCCGGTTGTTTTAGTGAAGAAAAAGGACGGAACCCTACGTTTCTGCGTCGATTATCGTCGACTGAACAAAATCACGAAGAAAGACGTATACCCCCTCCCACGGATAGACGACGCATTGGATCGGCTCTGCAATGCTAAATACTTCTCATCGATGGACCTCAAGTCTGGCTACTGGCAAATAGAAGTCGACGAAAGGGATCGCGAAAAGACCGCCTTCATCACGCCAGACGGCCTCTATGAATTCAAGGTTATGCCATTTGGACTGTGCTCGGCGCCTGCAACGTTCCAGCGCGTGATGGACACGGTGTTAGCAGGATTGAAGTGGCAGACGTGTCTTGTTTACTTGGATGACGTCGTTGTCTTCGCCGGAAATTTCGACGATCACCTTAAGCGGCTTGCGACGGTATTAGAGGCCATCAAGTCATCAGGGCTCACTCTGAAGTCGGAAAAGTGTCGCTTCGCTTACGATGAGCTTCTATTCCTAGGCCACGTCATCAGCAAATCTGGAGTACGCCCTGACCCGCAGAAGACAGCTGCCATCGCAAAGTTCCCGCAGCCAATCGACAAGAAGGCAGTGCGCAGATTCCTTGGCATGTGTGCCTACTATAGGCGCTTTGTCAAGGACTTTTCACGTATCGCTGAGCCACTGACACAGCTAACTAAATCTGACGTCGAGTTCAAGTGGGAAACGCCGCAGGCCGACGCATTTCAAGAACTCAAACGACGCATGCAGTCGCCGCCCGTACTTGCGCACTTCGACGAGCACGCCGATACCGAAATCCACACTGACGCCAGTAGCTTAGGCCTCGGTGCCGTGCTAGTCCAGAGAAAAGATGGTCATGAACACGTGATAGCTTACGCTAGCCGGTCGTTGTCAAAAGCGGAAGGCAATTATTCTACGACTGAAAAGGAATGCCTCGCTATCATTTGGGCTACAGCAAAATTCCGCCCTTACCTCTATGGCAGGCCATTCAAAGTCGTCAGCGACCATCACGCGTTGTGTTGGTTAGCTAACTTAAAGGACCCTTCAGGACGGCTGGCCCGGTGGAGCCTCAGACTACAAGAATATGACGTCACGGTAATATACAAGTCCGGAAGAAAACACTCCGACGCCGACTGCTTATCACGTGCCCCCATCGATCCCCCGCCGCAAGACGACGAGGACGACGACGCCTTCCTTGGAATAATAAGCGCGGAAGACTTCACTAAACAGCAGCGAGCAGACCCGGAGTTAAAAGGCCTCGTCGAATACTTGGAAGGGAACACCGACGTTGTCCCTAGGGCATTTAAGCGCGGGTTGTCTTCGTTCACGCTACATAACAACCTGCTGGTGAAGAAGAACTTCTCACCAGTCCGCGCCAGCTACCTTCTTGTTGTACCGTCAGCGCTGCGTCCAGAAGTACTGCACGCCCTACACGACGACCCAACCGCTGGGCACCTCGGATTCTCCCGGACGCTGTCGAGGATACAGGAAAGGTATTACTGGCCGCGTCTGACCGCCGACGTCGCCCGTTACGTCAAAACATGCCGAGACTGTCAGCGGCGCAAGACACCACCGACAAGGCCAGCAGGGTTACTACAGCCGATCGAACCTCCTCGTCGACCATTCCAGCAGATTGGGATGGATTTGTTGGGGCCGTTTCCGACGTCAACATCCGGGAATAAGTGGATCGTCGTGGCGACGGACTATCTCACCCGCTTTGCTGAAACTAAAGCTCTACCGAAAGGCAGCGCAGCCGAAGTGGCGAAATTTTTCGTCGAGAACATCCTGCTGCGACATGGTGCCCCAGAAATCCTCATCACCGACAGAGGAACGGCTTTTACAGCAGAGCTCACCCAAGCCATTCTGCAGTACAGCCAGACAAGTCACAGGAGGACAACTGCCTACCATCCGCAGACGAATGGTCTCACGGAGCGCCTGAACAAGACCCTCGCCGACATGCTAGCAATGTACGTCGACGTCGAACACAAGACCTGGGATGCCGTCCTGCCGTACGTAACATTCGCTTACAACACGGCGGTGCAAGAAACAACACAGATCACGCCGTTTAAGCTGGTTTACGGCAGGAATGCGACGACGACGCTCGACGCCATGCTGCCGCACGTCACTGACGAGGAAAATCTTGATGTCGCTAGCTATCTCCAGCGCGCCGAAGAAGCCCGACAGCTCGCCCGCCTGCGGATCAAGAACAAGCAGAGGACCGACAGCCGACACTACAACCTCCGACGACGCTTTGTCGAGTACCAGCCCGGTGACCGTGTTTGGGTTTGGACCCCTATACGCCGACGAGGACTGAGCGAGAAGCTCTTGCGTCGCTATTTCGGACCGTACAAGATCATCCGACGTATTGGCGCACTGGACTATGAGGTCGTGCCAGACGGCATTTCGCTGTCACAGCGACGCCGCTCAAGACCTGAAGTTGTCCACGTTGTGCGACTCAAGCCGTACCACCAGCGTTGACGAACTTTGGGACTTCGCGTAACTGACCTTTGGACTTGGTTTCTTTTCGTTGTTTTGTTGATTATGTTTAATAAGTGTCCTTTTGTGTTTCGCTCTTATATTTGTAGCATCGGGACGATGCTTTTTAAGAGGGGGGTATTGACACGTGTACTTATATTTATCGGGCGACCACGTTTCGCCGTCTAACAAATCTTATCGCACAGCGCGGGACGCGCTTGCATGTATCCGAAGTTTCTGGAAAGTTATCGATGCTTCTATCCGCAGTCTGTTGTCGCGGAACCTTGTGTTATCTGATTTATTCGCCTGACGCGAATGGTGTAGAACTTTGTGGAAGGCACGCGGGTCCCAACGATTAGTCTGGAACATTCGACGATTCTGTATAAAAGCCGACGCGCTTGACCCGCTGATCAGATTTCCGACGATCGCCGACTGTGTTCGCCGCTTTCGTTGTGCTATAAGTGTAGCCTGTTTTGTGGGCACAGGTTCGCCCAATAAAATCTAGTTTTGCCTTTCACAGTATCGCCACTGTGTTCTTAACGTCACCACCACGTGACAATATTACGCGTGCGATGCGTAATGCTGTTGTTCGTTGGCTTCTCATGTTATAATGTAAACAGCACATATACGGTATTTCACTATCATAGTCTTCTGGGTTCATATCTACAAAAAAGTTCTTACGCTAAAGTGTTCGTGCCAGCCAATAGTGATGTAGGACATATTACTAGCGAAGGCTATCAACTAATGAGAAACAGCTTTTACGAATGAAAAGCTTTGCGAATTCGGCCCCTGGTTCTTTGTGCATCGGTGGGTTTTCTAAGCTAAAATAAATAATTCAGAATTCGCGCTCTGGCAGCGGCGACATTAGGCAAGATGCATGTATATTTACTGCAACCAGCTGTTACGCATGGAGCCATATAAGAAGGCAACAGGCGACCTTAAGGTGAAATGATTATAAGTTCATGGGGTTATAGTAGATGTTTTCTTGCCTCAGGGGGGGGGAGGTGGGGGTGAAATATTTCAGCTGAATATGTTTGCTTTCCGTTTCGCTACCCGGTTATTCTAATTTCTCGAGTAATTGACTGCATCTTGAAGTGAACACGTAGTTTGGGGATTACCCTCAAGATTTATGTTGTAAATCCCCACCGAAAAACGCATCTGGACCCCTATTCACTCGCTTTACGCAAGGGTAGTCTCATTATAAGTAGCATCATTATCACAAGTAGCAGCCGCCCAAACGCCGGCCTGTGAGGAAGCTCTGTTACCTGAGCCATGAAATAATTCGACGTTTAGCTTGATAAATCGTAAAGGACCTGGGTAACAGGGTGAGAGAAACAGAAAAAGAAGGCGTAGACATTGACTAGAAAGCCACGACACGAGCCCTGTCTGATTTTTTATTGCTCGTGTCGTGGGGTTCTAGTCCGTGTCCACGCCCTCTTTGATCGATCTATTGATTGATTGATTGATTGATTGATTGATTGATTGATTGATTGATTGATTGATTGATCGATCGATTTCTTGAGCGATTTCCTATATTTTATTACGTGAAATTGGTTGAAATCTTTATTATTGGCGACTGCGACCCTCCTCAACACTTGTCATCATGCGGGAAGGGCATGGATTCCCTAGGATGCAGTCGTGTAACCTAGAAGTAGTCAGGTAACAAAATGGCAGAGGCCATTTGGGTGAAATGTGCTGCTTGTTCGGCTCTGATATTTGTCCGCCTCTGTAAGTATTTCTACTCAATAGAATGGGTTGCTATATTGTTTCACCTTTTTTTTTTTCATTTGAAATTCGCAACACGGTGAAATGAACGGCTTTGTTTGGATCGCTCAAAAAGTGAATATATCGATTCCGCAAAGCACCTGGGCCCACATTGATGAAACTCGTTGTGCAGAAACGCCGTCCGGTGTTTTGCGTGGACGTGGCCTATCGCCGCATTAACAGACCGGCCCCGATCATGAAGGACAGGCGCCCGAATTCCAACCTAGCTTTCATTCTTGCGCAAGAGAAGATTTCTCGATACGAGCCCTGACAATAGCAAACACGAAGAACAGCAACACTGACTTTGTGAGCCGCACGTTAATAGAAAAATTTCCGAGTGAACCCTGAGCGAAAGCAATTGGAATTTGCAGAGCTGGAGAAACATATTGAAACAAATATTTTATTGCTATTTCTTTGTTATATATTCGAGTAGTGCGGACCCTCACAGGAGTGGATGTAAGCAGAACAATACACAAAATATTACCTAACAATTCAAAGGCATTTGTGGCGGCCCGCCGTATCGTTTCGACGGCCCCTTTCATTTTCTGTTCTTTCCGTCTCTCGTCATTGATTCGGACACCGCCGCGCCGCCGTTATTGCCTCAATCGGCCACGGAGGGCGATGAACGATGAGAAAGCAGTAATGGAAAATGAAGGGGATCGCTACAAAGCGCGACCCTTATACCTTTTAGCTTGTTTTCGTTGGGTTCATTACTCTTTGAAAATAAACGCTTTCCTCAGGATTGCTGTTGAACCATCCATCTGAATTTTCGGGACAAAAATGTCAATTTGCTTCGAATAATTATTATCATACTTTAGATAGTTGCTCGACGAGATTCGTGTTAACATTAAGAATACGAAAAATAAACCGCAATAAACCTTCATGCAGTGCTTAGAAGGAGCTTATAGCAACAGGTATTGTGCTTTGTTATTTACCTCAAATCAATATAACTTAAACGGCACCCTCTTTACATGGTGTAGTTAAGAAACAAGCTACACAAAAATTGTCTGCTTCGGCCCTCTTGCTCAGCTTTTTGAGCTTTCCTGAAAAAAAGAAAGGTGGTAAGAGGGGAGGAGTAATTACGGCTGTGGATTACATAGCCTCATGCGAAACGTTAATTACCTTATTCTTCGCATGGCGAAGCTAATGCGTCTTGAACGAGTTGTTTGCACGTGTTCCTTATAGCCGAATGCGTTTGCACGTTGAAAAGGCCTACGTTCGGCGTATAACTTCATCAAGCGTCAGTGCGCCATAATAGCGCATGTAGAGGCAAGAGTCATATTAATCTGGTTAATTTTTCGACGCCCTATTGTTTGATTGATTAAGTATGCACGGGTTAGTAAATTGGAGGAGCGCCATGTTTCGTGTCATTTCGCTGATCCGGTTATTTATACTAATGCAATTTGTTGCGAGCATTTTGTGGTACAATAGCCCGTAGGACGAGAGAGGATTCGTAACCATACTGGCTCGTGACGGTGAGCGCGCGTGCCTCGTGCGTTACCGCCTGCGAAAGCCGTGGTTGACTCGACCTTGTCTTTTCGTTACTCGTGGCACGGCAGCGAACAATGACGCGACCTAAATGGCATTCGGTACTACTTCAAAAAAAAAAAGAAGAACTGCCCTTTGTTCTGACTTGAAAGTGCGGATGATTATCAAGCCATGTTTTTCCGCCTCGGAGGACGGCATGAAAAAGTCATTCCGCTCGAATCTCTTGCTTTACTTCGTCGCCGCGAGCTCAAGGTCCGTTTTTGTGCGCCAGGCGCGGCTTTGTTGCGGCCCTACGCTCTTCCCTCACGGCGTCCACAATGGGCCATGGTGTCGTGGAGATTCCCATCCTTGACCTGTCACTCGTCGCCGCGCTCACGATGGGCAGGGCTGCGGGCAAAATAAGAAAATTTCGGGAGCAAATAAAAGCGCGCAATAAGCGTTTGCGTTGCATAGAGGCTCGCGTTGCATAGAGGCTGGCGTCCATTCAAGATTGCCTCTCCAGTCTGAGAGGCGTTGAGCATATCGTGGGCGGCAGCTGCCAAGCTTTTTTCTTGAGCGCTTCTCCAGTCTCTGTGTAGTGCGCGTTCTCGCCACTGCAAAAGAAATCTTATAAGATAAAAAGCTCAATGGAATTTGAAAGCGACCTATTCAAAACGTTTAAGCCCAGGCATTCTCAAGTATACAAAAAAGTTAAAAGTATCAAAATCACATTTACAAAAAGAGAGAGAGAGAAAAAGATTACCTTGATTAACAAGATGGTATAGTCGGTCACCTTTTAAGGCATGTATGGACTTGACACACTACATATCGCGTTATAGAAGCCGAAGTACAGTTCCACAAGATACTCTGACATGTCGCTTTGAACAAAAACCCCAACAAAAAGCGACAACAGAAATTTGCATATTCAAGGGTCCGTATTATTTCACCCTACTTCAGGAATGTTTCGCGACACAACATATTAAGTTGCAAAGCAAAATGTCCCTCATTCACAGGTGGCGTTCGGGCCTACATGCGGAGAGGAATCCTTTTTTGAATAGAAATTTAGTTTTGCCTATTATAATGCTGATGTTTTATAAGAGTCTACGGAGGGCGATGGCCTTGCGTGCTGATGGCCCGATCTATACACTAGCCACTCATTGGCAGCCCGGAGGCCCTGAAACTTTTCTTTCTCTCAGAAAGATTGAAAAGCGGGCGAGTTGGAACCTACCTATTCTTGGGCAGCGCACACACGAACTAAACGCGAGAAATAAGACAGTACAATTAAGCGCTCTCAGGACAAGTGCATCTCTCGTTGGTGCTCGTATTCGTTTTCCGACGTAATTGTCCAGTATTCAAAGCCATGCATTATGTTGGGCATCGTTTGCTGCCATCAGAGAGAGACAGAGCATAAAATTTATTGTGACGACCGCGCCTGCATTGTCCTAGGTGGGTGGCCTCTATGTTCTGGGAAATCACAGCTCTGTGCCAACTGCCTGGCCCTGTCCACTAGCCGAGGCGGATCCTCAAAGCCCTGACACTTTAGTGGAGCCTCCTATTGGTCTTCTGGTTATTGCTGTACTTGTGCTGCTTTCGGGTTGTTTGTGAGAAGTGTCTCTATTGAAAATTGAAGTGCTTAGCCAGCGTATATTCGCCTGCACGCGCTACTATGCAGAAAACGGGGCGGGGGAAGAAAGGCGTAAGTTGAGCATGCTTCACCCCCTGCGATCAACTAGTGACCCATAGTTCACCTTGTGTTAAAGCAATGCGGCGTGCGTCTTGTTCGTGGATGCATATTTGTCCTAGCGATCGCCTACAGCACAGACAGCACCAAAGCAATCAAATTCTATAGTGTTTTACGTGCCAAAACCATCACATGATTCTGAGGCACGCGGTAACGGGGACATGTGGTTTATGTTTGACCATCTGCGGTTCTTGAGCCTGCGCCCAATGCACGGAACACGAGCGTTTTTCTTTTCTTTCTTACTTCTTTTTTGTTTTTCATTTCGTCATCATCGAGATGCGGCTGCCGGGCCGGGATTCCTCGCCCTCGGGCTTAGTGGCGCAACGCAAAACACACAAGGAAGGAAGGAAGAAAAAAGTGGAGAAGGAAAGGCTGGGAAGTTAACCAGGGGCCCTATAACGTAAAACTATTCCAATATGTTTCTATTCCAATCTCCTGACGTCAAATTTGCGTAACCACCAACGCAAGTACCGGGTGGTCACCCGCAGGGTTGTATGAACCGACCAATCAAACGCTCTCCTCGTTCGTAGGAGGTCCCTTTTGTTTGCTTGAAAAACGAATAACATTGCCTACACTGAGCGGCTTGTCGTATCTAATTGGCTGACAAGAGGCGAGGAGAACGCTCAAGTGGAGAGGGATTCGATGGGGCCGAGCCACTGCACTGAAAGTCGATTACCGGATGAAGAGGGTGGTGCCGGCGTCTACGATTGGTCGGCTTTCCCTTACTTAGCTTGCGGTGGCTGGTCGAAAATCGCGGCGGCATGCAACGGAAGCTCAAGAATGACGCTAAAACGGACCCTCAGCAAAGAAGAGTTGGCAGAATGAGGGGGTAAACGTGCCGAAAGTGCTCGAAAATGTTACACGGCCACGCAAGAAGTCATATTATACGCAAATACACCCATGCTCTCCGGCAGGTGCGAGTAGCCAGCGTCTGAGCGATCGGCGGCAGCCATCTTCTATTCCTTTCGGAACGGGGCAGCCTGCGGCTATTCCAAAGAAAATTCAGTTTTGTTCGGCATATTAATGCATCTTTATCGCGTACACGCCACTTTGACGCGGTGAGTTCTTGCGGTTTTGTGACGTCGCGTGACAGGCAGGTGAAGTGGGTGCAGCCGGAAAACTTTTTACCAATAGCCGAGGGCTAATGGCGAAAAGGGGTCGAATCAGAAATAACTGTTTTTCTTTTTTCTGTCAAATCATGCATAATCAGTGGGTACACATCATATCAGATGGGGAGGTATCGCGGTTTTCGTGACGTCGCGTGACAGACAGGTGAAGTGGGGGTGGTCGAAAAAAGTTTTTGACCAATCGTGGAGGGCTGATAGCAGAATTGGAATAGAAAAGTTTGGAATAGTTTTACGTTATAGCGCCCCAGTTTAGCTTAACCGGTTTGCTACCCTACATACGGGAGCGGGATGGGGGGGATGAAAGATGGGGGAAGGAGAGAGAGAGAGACAGCACATAGCACAGCACACACATCGTCCGTTAGGGTCCATCACTCTTGTGTGGTACGTGATATCACTGTCACAGCCGCTTTGTCCAATCCCGTCCCTTTCAAAAACCGAAGTAGTCCCTTCGTCGCCTTCAGCTGCTATGTCTTCTGTCGGCGGCATGTGAAAATTGTTTCGAGGGACAATGGTCTAGTGTCAAGGTGCGCTAAAACGGATGCCAGGGACTGTCGCTGAACATTATATTCAGGACAGTCGCAAAGGATGTGTTCCAGCATCTCCTCGCAAAGACAGGCATTGCAGAGAGCGTTGTCAGCCATTCCAATGCAAAATGAGTAAGATTTCGTGAAAGCCACCCCTAGCCATAGGCGATAAAGCAGAGTCACCTCTTTTTGGCGGAGTCCAGTTGGCATACACAGATGCATATAAGAGGGCAGGTGGTATTGACGGTTGCTCCGGTTGGTCTGGCTGTTTGGTGTGCACCATAGAGAGAGCGTGATCTCCTGTGCAAGCACTCGAAGTCTTCTAGCTGCGTAGGACCGTGAAAGTGATATGGCCTCTTCTTGTGCACCTTCAAGAGCTGCCCGAGCGGCATTATCGGCGTCTTCGTTTCCTATGACGCCGCAGTGGCTTGGCAGCCACTGAAACGTCACGTGGTGTCCTTTCTCCTGTAGGCTTAAGCATATAGGCTTAAGTGCAATCCTCCTAGTCCATTTTCGTATGAAATAGAAGGTGAGAGTGGTAGCGGAATTTTTGTTGACTACAAGGCGGGGTCTCCAAAACACCTTCACATTGATTGTTTTATCACGATATCGATCATCGATCGAGATCAGATCATCGATCATCGATCAGCGATCAGCGATCATCGATTAGCGATCATCGAGAGATCATCGATCAGCGATCAGATCATCGATCTGATTATGAAGCAGGCATGAACCCATGATTTCTTTCCAGAGTTGGGGCGCGGGGGGTGAACCCAAGGTAACTTTTCTGTGCAAATTAGAGGGGGGGGGGGGGGGCACCTATTGATAGTGTAAATGTGAATAATGCCCACCGTTCGCCATAAAAACGAGTAAACCGGCAGAAGAGAAATGAAATAAGGTGTATCTCACAGGTATAGGTCTGTGAAATAGACATATCCTTTGCTTGACAAACAAGGAACCACATCAGATGGACTCGCGCGGGAAGGAAGCGCAGGAAGAACACTGCCAAGAACAAGTAAACAAGCGAAAGTGTAAAATAAAGATTCCTAGTGGCTTTTTTTTAATTAGCTCTCTAAGAAATACAGAGAATTAAGTATATATTTGCGGAACAATCACAGTTATTTTGTATCCCTTCTTTACTGCTCTACCAAGTTAGGTGCCAAAACCGACTCGTATTTTAATTTGTGAAGTTGGGTAACGATGCATGGCCGCCAGTCCCGTACAACCACGTATAGAAAGCAAGACGCTGCGGTTCTATATGTACTGCGCCCACCGCGGAAGGTTAGAAAAATGCCCACATAAGCATAGCAGAGAAGTCAGGCGGTTGGACTGATAACGGTAAAAGCGTCATTAAAAACACACGGAATCCTTCTCCACTTTCGGCAGCGTTTTCTCTGCTTCATTTCTAAATAAAAACATGTTGATCCATAAATAGTTTCACAAGCAACGGTTAACTTTGTTATTTTGGTTTTTACTTCCTGTTTGGCTGTTGCCTCGGCTCTCTCCCTTAGTACGTGGCTTAATTTCTCAACTCCTTGCGTCTCTTGTTTCCAATTTTGCATGAAAGGTGCTGTACAATTAGGGAAAAACAAGACGATGTAACAGGTGACATTTATATTGCTTATGGGTTTAACGGTTATTGCAGGGTTTGCTCATGGACGCTGGGGCGCTATAACCTAAAGCTATTCCAAACTTTTCTATTCCATTTCTGCAATCGGCCCCCCACGATTGGTCAAGTGTGAGTGAGTGAAAAACTTTATTGAGCTCTAGATTGGCTGGTCTTCTGCGGTCTTCAAATAGCTTCGTCCATCTTCTTGCACAACGGTCGGTTGCCCTTAGTCCAGGGCTCCGCTGGATGCTGCTGCCAGTTGTGCTCGCCGAATCAGACCTTCTTGGTCGACCCGGCGATAGCTGGAGAGCACTCGCTCCCATTGCTCCGCACTCGGGTTTGGTATAACAGGTACCACGTCTGTCTTCTGGCGTGCTCACGTTATGTGATACAGCGTGGGTGTTTCGTGGCACCAGGGGCATTTGTCATCGTATTGTGTGGGATACATTTTGCAGAGTACGTTTAGGTTTGGGTACGAGCCCGTTTGTAGCTGCCTCCACACGGCAGAGTCCTCTCTGCTAAGGAAGTTGGGCGGGGGTGGATACTGCTTTCTGCGGCCCTTGTAGTAATTTAGTATCGCCGAATAATCTTAAGCTACAGGTTCGGTCCCTTCGAGGTCGCCTACGTTGGATGCTTAAAACTTTTTTGGACCATCCCCACTTCACCTGTCTATCACGCGACGTCAGGAAAACCGCGATAGCTCCCCATCTTATATGACGTGCACACGCTGATTATCCATGATTTGACCGAACAAAAGAAACATAGTTATTTCTGATTCGACGCCTTTTCGCCATTAGCCCTCGGCTATTGGTAAAAAGTTTTCCGGCTGCACCCACTTCCCTGCCTGTCATGCGACGTCCCAAAACCGCAAAAACTCATTGCGTCAAAGTGACGTGTACGCGTTAAAGATGCATTAATATGCCGAAAAAAACTGAATTTTCTTCTGAGTAGCCGCAGGTTGCCCCGTTCCGAAAGGAATAAAAGATGGCTGCTGCCGATCGCACTGGCTACTCGCACCTGCCGGAGATCATGGGTTTGTTTGTGTGCAATAAATCTTTTTGCGTGGCCGTGTAACGTTTTCGAGCACTTTCGGCACGTTTACGACCTCGCTCTGCCAACTCTTCTTTGTTGAGGATGCGTTTTAGCGTCATTCTTAAGCTTCCGTTGCATGGCGCCGCGATTTTCGACCAGCCACTTTAAGCTAAGTAAGGGAAAGTGGACCAATCGCAGACGCCGGCACCACCCTCTTCATCCGGTTATCGATTTTCAGTGCAGTGGCTCGGCCCCATCGAATCCCTCTCCACTTGAGCGTGCTCCTCGCCACTTGTCAGCCAATCTTATAAGACAAGCCGCTCAGTGTCGGCAATGTTATTCGTTTTTCAAACAAACAAAAGTGACCGCCTATGAACGAGGAGAGCGTTTGATTGGTCTGTTCAGACATCCCTGCGGATGACCGCCTGATGGTTGCGTCAGCGGTTACCCAAATCTGACGTCAGGAGATTGGAATAAAAACTTATTGGAATAGCTTTACGTTATAGGGCCCCTGTGTCGCATGTTTTTTTTTTTTTCACCTTATTTAACCTATATCACGGGTAAATGGTTCCGAGGATCTGCCAGCGTCGCGGCGAGCCGTCACTCGAGGAAATAATAAAGCAAAAGAAAAAGTTAAACGCAACTGGCGTTGTCTCCAGCCGGAACTTGTCCCGCGAGCTTACAGACAAGCTGACTACGAACTGAATCCATTTCCTAGTCACTGGATCAGTATAAACAAAGAAGGTTGAACTAACGAAGCAACAGCGATGCGCGTGACCGTTGAACAGATGGTGAAACTGAACGCATCTCGAGTTAATCGCGCGAGCACCCAATCGGTGAGAAAACACCTTCACAACCCAGGAGATGCCGAGAACTACCGCCATCCAAGAGGAGTGAAAAAGGCAGCAAAATGTCGGGCACCGAATAGCTGTCGAGTCTCGTGATTGATTTAGCGGCGCTTAGGAATGGGTGTGAGGAGTGTTGACGGGGGGGGGGGGGGGGGGGGGGGGGGGGTTGTACGCCGCTTAGTCTCGGGGGTGCCCTGCCCCACCCCAGGACCACCGCCCCCCCCCCCCCCCCCCCCCCTCTGGGTACATGCCGGTTATGAGGCATGTCGTAGTGGAGACTGCAGATCAGTTTTCACCACCTGGGGTTCTATATAATGCAGGGCACACGAGCGTTGGGTACGATACTGGGTAGTGTAAAAAGTGTGGCAGAGCCACCGGGCTATACCACAGCCGCTTTACTACGGCGATAACTATGGGGATGGCACTCTGTGTAAGATTAGCATTTCTACGACTGCTGCTTAAAAAGCCGTTTTTTTAAATTGTGTGTGCCAATTAACTAAAGACGCTAATGCGTTTTTGGCGTGTAGAGCCGCAAAATGTTTTTTTTATTCTTCATATCTATGTTACTTAATCAGATTTTACTTCGTTGAAGCGATTTGTGTTTGGATTTTTTATCTGTTCGGCTCACTTCCACAATGGTTTGTTGTCAGTCCGCAGCTACGCATTTCCACAGCGCTTTTCTCCAGGGAGGCAAATGAATGAAAGAATGAATGAATGAATTTCTCCTGTTTACAGCTAAAACTGGCATTAAATGGCCTCTACTGCCCCCAGTGGCCTAGTGACAATCCCTTAAAGTTAGTGCCAAGCTTGGTTCCTAGTCCCGAAGTCATTCTACATTGCGTAAGCCAATCTATCCAGTGAAACTCAATCTTTCCTTTGGTTCGAAAGAGCCGCGTAGAATGCGCTAAGAAGCAGAGACGCTGGCGCCATCTCTTGAGTGCCTTCAGAACTCTTTATTACACCACGATCTTTGGAGTGTCTTCCTTTCTCCGGACTACCTTTAGCAGCATCTTACAGGTGGCGCGGCTCGTCCACTTGCGGATAACTCATAGCGCTATTAATTTCAAGTGCCCGTAATGTGCCCTGATGGCCATTTATACCACGTTTACTTGTAGCACTTTTTCGCTGTCATCGAGTGTAGGTTTTTATTTATTGTGCTGGTTCTCTGCAGCTTCTTCTACCTGTTCAGCAATCGTCCTCAAAAGCTTAAAAAAGTTCGTGTTTACTGGGAACGACTCCTTTCTTCTTTTTTTCTATTTATTAAAGGGTGCACGTGACAACAATATATGTGGCCAAGTATGTGGCGATATTGCGCCTCTGTTTAACGTCATCATAAATGGGCAGAGTACGTGTCATGACTTTATCCGTTTCTGTATTATATATTTCATATTTTTTTCATTAAAGTTACAGTTGAAGCAAGAATTAAGTTTCGGTAATCCTTGCGCCATTAGGACGTTCAACTCAGCAGAACACCTGAATTTGTTCGATGTTACGTCCTCTTGTATACCGAAGAAAATCTTTCAGCGACATATCCTTCATGTAGCATCTACAAATATTCCTTGACTAAAAACTTGTCAATAATCAACAGTTATATGTTCATCTAAATACCAGACAGTACGTTATAGTTTATTTATTAATTCTACACACGACGTCACCCTAATATAATGCCGTTCGCTGCTTTGCCAATTAACAATGCTCACATATAGTCCACTGAATAAAGCACGACCACGGGGCCTAGAAATTGTTCGCAAAGCATCCATGATGATGTTAGTATTTAACCAAGCATCAGTATAATGAAATATTTGAAACACCTGGTTTTACGTAACATAACTGAAACTGCATCATCACTCTATTGGCAATTTCTGAATTGTGTCAAGTGTGTGACGGATCGCCTGCAGCGGTGATAACGTCCCATTTTTGGCTGAATATAAAACTGCTCAATAGAGGTTTTAGAAATCATAACATAACGTGGCCTCAGCTTATGTTTACAACTTAAGTTGATGATAGAAAACGTATAGCTGTGAGCGAAATTCTTACGAATAAAAACTATTGCGTTTTGTCACAGGCTTTGGCAGTGATTTATAAGAGCATCGTAGCCTACGCCGTTCGCACTTGTATACCGTCATTTAGCGTCATGACTTGGGCTGTATTTTCTGTCTGTTCCTCCAATCTATTCTGGACTACACGTGTAGTGCGCGCCGATTGACGCGCCACTGGTGGCGGCCTTGCGAATTGCGCTCGGAAAGGGAGGCAGCCGCGCGCTGTAGTTTTCTGCGTCGTGTTTCTCTTGTCTTATTCACGGTTTCAGAGCAAAATAAGCAACACTCTTCGCATGTGTGTGGCGGCCAAAGATTCAAGGAATGTTGAAGAAGAATTGTTGCAGGGTGGGGTGCTCAACTACTGGCAAATACGTGCTGGCGATACGGTTCTAATCATTTTCCGCAAAGCCTCACCAGCGGGAGCAACGGTATACCAATGGATCGCCGCCGTTCGGCGGGCAATTTTTTGTTCTCATGCTTTCTTTTGTCGTGTCGGTGTTTTTTTTCACTCTATCATACTTAGACGGGTAAGCGACGTAGTTGATCACGGCTTGCCCATGTTTTGTTAGGTTCGTCTGCAGTGTACCATGGGGTTCCAAGGCATTTCGATAAAGGTCTGAATGCCGCTTGTTGCTTCTACCGTTTGCCGCTTCTTTAGCGCGTTGAGCTAGCTTGGCAGCACGACTGCACGAGTGCATCGTGTTGTATGTTAAAGCTACTGAAGCTCGCAAGAAATGAAATTGATGGTTTTATGCGGCCCGCTAAATCCTTGCACCAACTGTCACGCACTTCATGTTTTATCTCTATTCTACTTCATGTTTTATCTCTGTGCCGCTACCTTATGTGTGGCTTCGCGCATGTTGAATTGTTGCTAGTTGCTTCATGCATAACTGTTGTTGATTTTCTTTGGGTGCGAGGTTTTCACCCTGCCTCGTTTCTAAAGGGTCTAAATCACGCTGTCTTATCGAAATGATACCAGGCAAGTGCTTCTCTAACAGCTTTATTCGTTTTGAACGAGTACATCTTACGTATTGTGGTTTCTTAGGAAATGTGTTAAGAAAATAGATAGTTCAGGACGGGAATTGCTAATAGTTGCTGCATATGGTATTTATATTCCACTTTCGCTGAGAAGTTCGCATCACGTTTGGGAGGTTATTATACCTCGATGCCGCCTGAGCAGACTTACCACGCCGAGCGATTTTTTTTTCACAATGTATTCCTTTTTTGCATGTGAATTTTGTACTCAAATGAATTCCTTCTTCCTGTGCTTACGCCGCAGAGGACTCAACCCGGCCTTGCCGCCAGCGCTAATCTGGCTGGAGGTGCTCTGCCTTTAAATATATCATGTGGCATCTCTCTCTAGTAACATTCGAGAAAAAAAAAAACACTACTGAAAAGTTGGTCAGACATTAGCTTTGTAATACTCAACAAGACCTCGATTACTCAACAAAACCTAGGGGCTAATTAACAGGAGCTCCACTTCGAGTAAATGGGGTTCATTGCATTTCTTTGCGGGACGCACCTGGCACGTACGTCGACCGGGTTGTCTCAAACACCGGTAACATCGTGTTCATGTCCGCTCCCATAGAGGCCAAGGTCTTCCCTGCAGCTGTCACCGCTGAAGAAGCAGTCTGGCATCGAACAAAGGAGAAACTGCGGCCGCGAACTTCAGACATCCTTGCTGCTAAGGGTTGTCGTCTGCTACTGCTCCCGAGCGTACTGTTCGAAGCGCCCGCTAGGTTACTATCAGTGGCGCCCATATAGGTGGTGCACTACGCGTAACATTGGAAGAAATGGACTCCATTCATCTTTTCCTACGTCTAAAATTCTGCTGTATGCTGGTCATCTTGTGCAAGCGTTCATTAGTTAAAATTCATTGCTTCAAGCACGGTATGATATCACGCCTTGTTGTCATCGTTTCAATCGTTCTCTTCTTCTACGTCGTCGAGTATTGTCCACTCTTTTTCTCGTCTTCATTTGTCGACTAACAGGTTCAGTCTTACTCAGATGTTCAATATTTTTTATATTTGTCTAGGGTACGATTTCTTATTATTAGAGCTTGTTTCGTGACAGAATCTAGCCGTAACGTTATCCTTATACTGGATTCGTTTGATTTTTCGTTTGTTTGATTCTTTAAGTATTATTTAAAACTTAATTTATTGCTTGCATCCCTAGTGCTCGTAAGATTTATAGGTGACTCATTCACGTTCTTTATTATCTCATTGCTCAATATGACTTGCTGTGAATTTTCTGGCAATAGTAACTACATCTTCCTCTATTGAACGACTTACTTCGTTGAGACAGTGACCAGAAAGACAGGCTGTGGCACGGTTTTAAAGTTTTCTCTTACTTTATTCAAGAATATAATTTGTTTATCTGAGCGTTTTTCTATATCTAAAGCAATATAATATTTTATTCATACACGTTATTCTGGTCAAACAGTGGAGGAAAAGAACAAGTAGAAGACGACGTAGCTGGTCGCGCTTGGGCTAGCAAGCAAGCTGGCAGCCTTCTTCCTTTTGTGACCCTGAAATTTGCTGTACTTCACTGGGAAATTGGTTGTGCTTCGATACCCGGGACTCTGTGGTTTTGGCAGTGGAATACTTACATATTCGATGAGAAGCAAATGCCTACTATTTGAACAGCAGAGCTAACTCCCAGCTGCCAGGATCTGATGAAGTGAACCATTTTGCAGACCTGGTGCCACTGCTACAGTGGATTTTGAAGGCATCGAAGAGAAAGACGACACAGGTTCGTATTGTGCAAGATGTTTTATTACTTCTTCACCGTTTCGAGACGATGCATCTTTGGGCATTAAATTAAACCCAGCATAGACTTCCATCTAGTTTAGATGTCTTACGACCAAACTTTGGCGGATACCGCTTAACTCGCATTAAACGAAGGTCTGTGAGTTACGTAAGTTAAATTAAACCAAGGTATGTGAGTTACCAATTACGTAAGTGTCGTCCGCGATACGGCGATCGTGTCCTACTCATGTCGACTTGTGTTATTGGTGACAACGGTCCGAATGCCGGCCACTCAGTAATTACGTAAGGGTTCGGCGTCTTGTGGTTATGGTTGCAGATCCTGTAGATACAAAACACTGGCGGACGTTCGGACACTTGCCACTTGTGATATAATATAACGACATCGAAAAATGTGGATAGTACTTACGTTGAAGTTTTGTTAACACGGGTATCTGCACACATAACGGTGTCAAGCTGTGATTATCTGCTGTTTAGGTGGTGTCGTTTTCAAGACTTTTTATTTTCACGTTCAAGTTCGAGAATGTGACCCAACCTAACATACATTTTTCGACTGTATGCCATCGCGAACGAAATTTATTGCTAGCCCTTTTCTGTGCAGAAAACCTTGTAATTCCACGTTTTTCTCGATAAAATTGATGTACGAGGCACTTATATAGGAAGCTTGGGATTACTAACTCTCAGAAACTGTATATTACCCTCTTTTCGCCTGCAGGTTCATGTGTGTTTCAGGCACCTGACTGCTGCTTTCTGAACACCGAGGTTCTATCTGTGCGAGAATCTGAGGAGGCGGGTTATAACAGCGACAGTGGCGCCTTCAAAAAAGTTATTTTTGCCAGCCACAAGGTGAACGAATGCTCCAAGGACTGGACACTCATGTGAAGCCTCGCCGTGGCGGAAACAAAGCAGTAATATTGTGCGTAAGACGTCGGCCAAGTTGTCGCCGCGATGGCTCCCTACATCCACATGGCCTTGGGCGTTCTCAACATGCTGCACCTCATGATTGGCCCAGCTATCTTCTTTCTGGTGACCACGGCCAATCAGAACACCCGGCTCGTTGTGCTGCGCGTCGACGCGCTCTTCATGGTCTGGGTGTCAGGCACGTTCTTTACACTGTCGCTGTTCCTGTTCGCCTGCTGCATTCTAGACAATACGCTGCCACTGCGTAGCTTATTCCGCACCACGAACGCTACGGCTACCCTGTGCTACGCGATATGCGCCATCTTATTCACCACTCAAGAACTAACGCTGGGACACACGATGTTCGGCCGCATAGCGGCGGCGCTGTCCATCGTCAACAGTTTTGCGTACATCGCATCGGCCGTAATTGCTTATCAGCCTGCGATCCTGTAGGTGAGCACGGTGCTACTTCGAAATATTTAACGTTGTGAACAGGCATGTTTCATCCGTGCTGTTACCAGCGAGGGTGCGCGACGATGAAGTAACCACTGAGACTTTGCGGCAAGGGACCTATAACCATGAATACCTTGATGTCTCCACGGATTTGTGCCAAGTGCTTTGATGAAACATTGTTTAAGCAAACTGAAGTTAGAGACTCTGCACGTTACTACTTCAACGTGTAACTTAGTATGTGTTCTTTGTGTGCTCATTAGGGCCTTTTTAGTTATGATTACCTTAACAGCTTCGCTTGACTCGCATCGTAAGTCATTAACTAGTAACGTGTTATCCTGTATTATGCCACACAACTCCGAGTCACTCATCCTTGTAGCTATGCGTACACTTTCCTTGTCTGGACCCACGAGGGTATGCTTAAGTGAATAATGTACCGTAATTATTGCGCTCGTGGTGAGGAGGCTGTCTTAAAAGCATCTGCGCAGGTTTACATCGGGCGTCATAAGTCAGTCGTCATTTCCTCAATTTTATGAGATTTCTCACGCTTCATTCCCTCTAGAGATGTCTAGTACGCTGACGCTTGTCGCACCAATCTTTGAAAAAAATAACGCATGTCCTCGCATGAGCGATCCCTTTTCTGCTTTATTTCTGGAAACATTTAGGAAGGTAGTCTCATCGCTGTGAAGTGTGCAGTTTAGTATTCAAGTTCCTTGCAAGCGATGACAAGCGATGACTTGTGTCGCTGGGCAGCACGCTCTTCGCAAGGCATCACGGCGATTTCGCGCACACAGATAAACTTGTACATTTTCGTTGTGCTGTGTCAATACGGACCCTAGAATACCGTACCGCCATTTTGCAGTGACAGCCATTGCTTCCGTCTCTATGGCTATACTGTCGTTTTTAGTTTGTTAAGCAGTGGCCTTAATAACCTCGGTGAAGCACCTGCGGTGAACAGCCATGCCGCGGCGCTGAGTTGCCATTCCCCTAATGGACGGGGTATGGTCAGATTATTGTCATGACTAACTTTGTCGAGAAAAGCACTGCAGCGCCCCTGGCGACTGCTCACCGTATGAACTCCCTCGGACGCGCGACCCTCTAGAATGCCCCAGCTTGTGAGCTTTCATCACACTATGGACACTCGCGGCAAAAAGTGTAAATTTAATAATTCGCTCTATATTCATTTGTCACAGAAATTTATAGCATTAAAAACGAAAAACAGATGTTTTAAGAAAGAAAATGTTTGTTATTTGATTTGTTGTATTTTAACGTATTCGATTGAGTGAGGGAAAGTGTAGGTGGAAGAATGCTCCGTGTAATGCTCTGTTCGCGTTCAACGGATTACAGAACGATAATGCCCGATAGAGGAAGCACGCCGTACTCACCGTGATTGCTTTGCGGCCGTGGGGATGGGCTGCTTATAAGTTCGAGGTCACGGGATCAAATCCCGGCCATTGCGGCCACATATTGATGGGGGCGAAAACACCCGTGAATCGGATCGTAGTTTTGACACTAAAACTGGATAATTTTTTTAGGCACGCACTTAATGCGCCCGAGAAAGGCGTGGCAAGTGGCTCACGGCAAGTGTGTAGATAGACAACGGTAGACTGACGTAATTGCTAAATTGCGATAATACCTTGGTAACAATACGCGGCACTGGTGCGTTGCGCAGCCTCCTGTGCTTGAAACACAGAAGCAGTGTGCCCCACAAGGTGCGCGCATGTTGTCATACGCGGCTTTTTGTCTACAACTTCTTTTGTCTGCTGTTTCTTGCGCGTCCCGTGCTTTCTCCGCCCACTGGTTTCCATTGAGCAAACTCGGCACAATGTGCATAGCACACAAATCTGAGCCTAAAGTTCGAAGGAGGTTCGTTTTGTTTGTGTATCTCTGTGAGTTCCTGTTGCTGACATATCGCAACGATTAAAGTGTTCGACTTCAAAGATTAATGATCGCTGACTGTAATGGGGGAAAATTTCGACGAACAATCAGTGTTTGTGTTTCTTCCCTTCTGTGAATGGAACTTCGGTTCTATAATTAAAGTTTGACATTGTTTTTGAAGTTTTCAATAACTTTTGTCCTTATGGTTTTCATTATATCTTTTTTTTTCTTCTCTGTTGTACCGACTTGCTTTATATGAAATAAATTCTTTTTTTTTTCCCTTTTATGAAGTAGTTTTCATATATGTCATTTTTGCCTTTCTTTGAATTTTCTTTATATTGAATACAGTCCAGGTAACATCCGTTCGCGTCCGAAGATGGATGCTGTATTCAGTGTTCGAGGGGATAACACTGTTGAACGCCTAACTCTATCGCAAGTTTGGTATTCCTGTTTCTCATTTGGGAACTACATACAAATGCGCGACTAGCATTCTTTTTATTTGCAGGCTGCAAATTTCTGTAGGAATTTAATCGGAGAGAAGAATAATTCATAACTCTCCACATAATAGTGTAGTTCACCAGAATTCCGAATTTCATTGTTATAGGGGAATGTATTTTGCAAATAAGAAAGAAAAGTCAGGACTAGAATCCGTTGGAACACTGTAGTCGAATTTGCGGGAAAATGTTGACTGCGTAATTCGTCAGAAGCCTTGTAAAATTTGCGAGTGGTCGTTCCCTGAAGGTGCTTTGGAGCTCGACAAACTGACATTGCACTTTTTTTTCACCAAGAATAAACGTGCATTACTCATATTTCATTACGTGCGCATATACGATTATATTGGGACAGCGCAATCTTGTTTTTGTCTGATTAAGCAATACATTAAAGGGAAAATAAGCATATTTCTTAAATTAAATAAACGTCTACACATTTGTTTCATTGTGACAGGAGAAGCTTATTTAATGGAAGCTACCTACAGATACGATAGGGTGGCCGTTTAAGGGCTGGCGCTTCTTGAAGAGTGCACGCCTTCCAGCCAATTTAGCTAGAAGACTAATCTGCTTGGCCGAGTAAAGTATCAAAACATTTAGGGGATGAAATGTAATATGGCGGTGTGCTTTGAATCGTAGTTGCCTTTGAGGCCGCCGAAAAGTAGAACTACCGGAATCCACTCCGGCAGTGATGGCGTGCGTAAAAAAAATTCTAAATCAATCTGTACCCCAGTGTGAGCTCGAGTGTATACCCGCTTGCCGAGGGGGTTAGGCACTCGTTGTCGCGTTCTTTAGTTTCTCAGCGCGCGTGCCTACAAAGCTAGGCGGCAGCACAGGCAAATTTCTTGAGGAACGTGACTGCCGAGACAGGCGTCACGCGATTTCCGATGATCAATTGGCCTTCGACAAATTGCCTACTTCGATCCTGTGCGGAAAAGAAATAGTAGAAAAAGAAGCTTTCCCGCTTTCTTCATTTGCTTCGTTTTCTCCGACCATGAATACATTTGCTCACTTTTGACGTCCTTCCGTTCGAAGACCGCCAAGTTCTCTTTTTCTTTTCTCGTGTTTCCCCGTTTTCGTTAACGTTGAACATTCTTCGCAACCACTTGCTCACGACTCTCAATCAATCATCCAAACTGGATCATAGCGTCGTGGGGTCGACGGCGACAGCAGTAGCTGGGCCTCGAGGCTGAAATTGAATATTTTCCCACTCAAGCTCCCTTATTCATTATCTATATGTCGTAGATCCTTGCCCCAAACTTTGCATTTCTCGTATTGATTCTGTGAGTGAAGAAAACCCAGACAGACGCTGGTGCCTGGTGTCCACATATCAAAGCTTTCGCCGAGCCCGCTCAATCAGGCGGGAGTCCGCCGATTCCACTGCTCGCGCACCGTCAGCGTGCCGGTCGTATCGTCGTCGTCTTTTGTATCCGGACCATAGTGGCACGTAGTAGTGCGCTACAATTCATTTTTCCTCAATGTTTGATTTTGTTGGCGTAATCTAATTTGGCAAATTATGCAGAAACGGCAACGCGCATATGCTCTTAAATCAACTGCGGAATTGCTAAGTAAACCGCTGTGCCGGGTCGGAACTGCCACAACGGACGTCCTGTCTGAGTACCTGCGTGCTATGACCAGAACAAAAGGAACGTAGAACCGTGGAACAAGAACTAAGGAAACGGCAAGCATGCTTTTCTTCCTTGCACTTTGTTCCTTCACGCTGATCTTGGCATGCATGCTGTACCCACGAGCTAATAGGCCCAATTGTTTATTGTAACTTCGTTTTTCTAACGATATTTCGTGAATCGCACAATAACCGAATGGTAACTGTCATGGCCAATCATTTTGCATAATGTGTCCGATCCTTGATGGTGCTCCCGAGTGGGTATGACCCACAGGTTGCAAAGTAAACAGAAGAGCAGCAACGAAGAAGAACAAGAACAGAGGACGACGAGGAGAGTTCACCAGCAGACCCGCAAGGCACGACAGCGACAATTTTACGTCTTCGTCGCGTCAATGACGTGGCCTCCCGATGACCGTCAACGTGGACTACGTGGGCACGCCCATGGGGATGATCAACGTGCTCCAGGTGGTGTGCGGCGTGCCGGCCGTCGTGCTCCTCCTCAGCGCGCACGAACTGTCGGCCATCGCGGGCCGCGCTGACGTTCTGCTGATGGTGGTCGTGGCCAGCGCCTGCCTCCTCACGTCGTTGGTGGCGCTCGTCGCCTGCCTGGTGGGATCGCCCGACTTGCCCTACTGCTGCCTCATCAAGTTCCACTCGTCCATCGCCATGGCCGCCTACGTGCCCAGCAGCGCCAACTACATGTGCCACGAGTCCAGGCTGGAGCCCCCCTACACGCTGCGCGCTTTCGCCGGCGTCGCCTGCATCCTCACGGGGCTCATGTTCCTCGCGCACGCGGTCGTCGTCCACCAGCCCATCAGCGGGAACGTCTGACGTTCGTCGGCACTGATTGCCGATTTGGCCCTCGTGGTGCGCCGTTATAAAGCTTAATGTGTCGAAGATTTCATGTATTTGTATTTTGACCTCCAGCGGTGTTGTTTCCTTTTTTCACTCGGTCAACGGTGGACTCCTTCAAGGCGTCCTCTCATATTTGCGTTGTTATCGTAACCTATGAGGCCTTAGCAAGTGCGATGTGTCAATGACGCGACGCAATGGCTGCTGTTCCGCACGGTTGCTTGCCTTAAAGCTGCTTCGTAAACTATCAGTTGTAGCTCCAGAGATAACGGCTGCACAGGAACTCGAAGCTACAGCAAGTACAGAGACTCGCAGGGCATTCGACTAAAAGCAAAAAAAGCAATAATGGGAATGAGTTTTTACTTGGCTACTTCAATAACCTGAAAGGATAGTCGGTACCACAAAATTTAACTTCTCTGGCATGCACTATCGGCAAGCCAAACTTTATAGGGCACAGAGCCAAGAAGAAAAAACAGCTTCAGCCCAGTCATGATGTGATCTCTGCCTGTTTTACTTTATCACTGAGATGCTGCTCCTAAGCGCTGAATACCAATTCATTCAAGCATTTATGAGATGCACATCTGTATCCATGTTCTGTAAAGATTATTTTCATTTTCTCTTCCGAAACGGTTCACACAAGGTTGTGCACAAGCCTCGGCCAAGATCGATCCCTTAGCTGGACTATTGATGAACATGAATAAAATCGAAATAAAATATTTGCAAAACATAGCCACTGGCCCGGCTCCTCTAGTCTCCAAATAACAAACGTCTCATCGCTTAATTTTTAATGTACGCTGACACTTGAATGACGGTGCTGTCGTTAACTCTTGCAGCATATAGCCCAACATTTTGAGGCATTCTCCTAAAGAGCAAGCAGTTTAGCTAAT
Source organism: Dermacentor andersoni (assembly GCF_023375885.2). Taxonomy (NCBI): domain Eukaryota; kingdom Metazoa; phylum Arthropoda; class Arachnida; order Ixodida; family Ixodidae; genus Dermacentor; species Dermacentor andersoni. Next base: position 15,978,428 of record NC_092819.1, read on the forward strand.
CTTATTTGAACCACAAGGGCAGTTTTAAATGAAAAACCTTATTTCGTTTATTTCGTGGTCATTTTTTTACTATCTGTTCCTATTTACCTTCGATAGTGACTTGTATACACCATGCATGCATTACCGACAGCATCTTTGCTCACCACAACGAGTGATAAGAAATGAATAGTCAGAAAAAAATTATTCTTACAAAGAACGGTCCCTGGCTAGAGTTACAGTACGTTTGCTTCGATTTAATCTCAGATGTGCCACAGCACTCCGTGAAATTAACAGGCGTAAATATTGTACTCATGGAATCTTTTTTAGCGTTAATATTTTTCATTCGTATTTCATTTATGCTGAAAGTGCGCACAATATGCGGTTCTCGCGGCTGGAGACAGCCTACACACCGCCATCTTTCGGCTGCACTTGGCACATAAAAAACAGCATTATTACGTCTTATGCAGTGCGTCCCCACTCTCTAATGCATTTTTTTTATTAAGCGCTAAGTATATAAAGAAAAGATTATAGATTCTATTGGATTTGAATGGCAAAAGGAAAACACGATTGTTGGTTACGCCGATGAAACTTATTGGAAAAGAAACAAAGAAAATTCCGCAACGAAAATTCCGCATGCGACCATGCGCAGGTTTTACACAGGGAAGGACTCTAGCCAAGAGGCTCGTTTGAACAGTGCTTGCAATTATTGTTACAATTCTTCCGAAATCCCCTCCTCGTCATCTGCGTAGGCTTGATCATAGACGCTGATGCCAGCTGAGTAATGTATTTGTGCTTCGTACGTATTTATCCAGTCATACGTATGCTTAAGAGGAAGCTTTAGCTCGGGCCCAACTCCGACGCGGCATATTCAAATACATATTGTCGTAGCGCAAGCTTTGTGTGTGACGTCTTGTGATATCCAACTATATGGTGCGATTAAAGATTACACACGGCCCTGAGACGTCATAGCGTTCTCTGTATAAGAACAAGTCGTTCTTGGCAATAAAGCCAGTTGCCTTTCTGCTCCTGGGCCGTTGTCGCTCTTCTGTGTTAGTTCATCTGGCGACGAGAGGGGGATTGCCGTGACCTGGCCTTACTGGACACCATCAACCATGGTGTGGCGGCTCAACGAGGCCATGCTACTACTGGAGGCGTCGCTACCATATCCCAGCAAGGGATCCGAAAGTCAAATAAGTAATACATTTACTTCTCCTACCAAGTCATGTCCCGGCTCGGCAGACTAGATGAATACGACCCTAAGGTTCAGAACTTCGAATTGTATGTCGAACGATTTGAGCATTGTGTCAGGGCAAATAAGATAGCGAAAGTGAAGGAACTGTCCGTTTTCTTGACGGTAATTGATGCAGAAGCGTATGAAATTCTCAAAACTTGGTTGTTTCATTGCTACCAGGAGATACCTTCGCGGAAGTAAAACAGCTCTTGCAGAACCACTACAGCCTGAAGACGTCTGTAATTGCAGAAAGGTGCAAATTCAGCCGCCGGGTGCAACTTGACCACGAAAGTGTCGAAGGCTTCGTAGTAGAGTTGAAGCACCTAGCCCTGAAATGTAACTTTGGGGAATTTCTCCTGGACGCCCTACGCGACAGATGGGTAGCTGGGATTCGAAGTGAAGAAACGCAGAAGGCATTGTTCACGGCTGACGTACTCACGTTTGAAAGGGTATGCAAAATAGCTCTTGACAGTGAATTGGCAGTGAAACAAACAGCCGCAATACAAGCAGGAAGCCGGGCGGAGCGCATAAGCGCAGTGGAAATGAAAACTAACGAGCATCAGCGCAGCGACCGTGACCAAGCGAAGGCTAAAATTTCGGCGCGAAAGAAGACGTCACACACAAAGCTTGCGCTACGACGCATGCAAAACGCAAAAACGCTTTTCTGGTAACCCCTGTACTCATTTTAATGAAATGTGTTGCATTTGAGAGAGAAAGTTAAATTGTAGTGACTGTTGTAAGCGGAATTTCGATTTAGGTCCTGAATTTTGATAAAGATATTTTCAAAAATTCGCAAGATTGAAAAAAAAATATCAGCACGAGTTTACAAATTAATAGCTCTGCATCAAGAACAGATATCGCGGTTCTGTAAGCGGCACTCATTAGATCACTGAAAGCGGACATATGCAATAAGTCATTTTCTATCTTACGTGACTTTGTTACGCTGTGTACAATGGTTCTGCAAAAGCTGTATTTTCATATTACTAAATTTTTTTAGATTGATGTGTAACGTTTCAATTTTGTCCGCTTCGTATGTACTATTACATGTAATATACAGAATTGTCATATCATTTTTCATTGCTGAGTTGCAGAGTTGTAAATTTGATAGTTTCGTTTTCTGAAAATTTTTGATTTTTTGCTAATTTTTACTAAAATATTGACGACCTAAATCAAAAAGTCGAAACGAACAGTCACTAAATCTTAAGTTTTTCTTTTAAATGCAACGAACCTCGCCAAATTTAGTTCAGTGGTTGCTGAGAAAAACGAATTCTCTTTTCACGCGTATTTAGATAGCACCACCCGAGTTAAAGCTTCCTCTTAATATACTGTCTTGCCTCACTATCAGGAGGGCTCATAAGTGCGCGGTACGTGTTTACAGTATATCGTTAAACTGATCTCTAGGCGTAGTTGAACCTGTTTAAGGTTGTTATCATGAATTGTAGTGACGTTATGAAACAGTTTCATGTTTCTCGTGTCCTCACTATTAATTGTCCTTGTCTACACGCACTGTTTCATCTCGTGTAAACTATGGAAGGAATTTGCACAACTTGAAATGCGCAATTCTAAGCGGTACAAGTCGCCGTAAGTCTTTGCCAGCTGCTGCTTGTCATATTTGTACCATCCGTAGTACAAAACTATACAAGTCTAAAGAACTTGATAGCGAGCACTTGATTAGAGACTAGGTGCAGAGCGGACATACGATGGGTAGTCAGTATGGAAAGAGCCCATCTTTCTGTCGTACACAACAGGAGTAGGCCTATATATTCTCAAAATTTTCAAGGCACGAAATAATTTAGGCGCAACTTTATGGCTCAAAATGCAAATTCATGATGTCCATTCGGTGAACTATACAGAGACGCTGATGGACTTGCCAACAGTAACTTTGTTCATATACGGGCTTTTACCTGCTATTTGGTCGACTGTGTTCATGTTGTGCCCATATGTCCTTCGTCATACTTACCACATCAAATCTAATATGATTAGTGAATGCACATATCGGCGCAAGGCAACAAAAGACTGGCGCTCGCAATTGTCGTGTATTTTGTTTGCATTTTTGTTTCACCTTTTCTTATAGGGTAACGAAAAGTCTGCAAGAAACTTCTGCAAAAGATTACTCTAGATTTCGAAGAAAATTACGTTTAAGGCTGGTGTCCCGAAGTAAAGACTCACTTAGCGATGACAGCGCAGCAAGCAGTGCAGAACAAATGATAAAGTGCTAAAGGTATGTGCGCACATTACAGGCTGTATAAAAGACATAAACCTGCCTTCTGAAATGTGAAGTAACAGAAACGCCCGCTACGACTATTTCCACAGCCGTGACCAGAATAGTGGAACTCTCAATGGGAGTTTTGAAAAAAGATGGTGACGTGCCTAGATTTGAAACTAATTTTGAGTCTTAATATAATAAAGCTTAAATGGTGAGGAGGAAAGCGACGCAGCGTGGAGACGCTACCAAAAAACAAGGTGTCCATTTTTCTTATCTTTATCCTGTGGGACTGTGTTTACTGAAAGTTTCAGTACGCAGTAAGTAAAAGAGTTCTGCAGTTCTTCGTGCCATTTTGTCGCTTGACTCTGTCAGTAAATAACTGATTAAGTTGACTGCACTGCTACCTGAAACAATGCAACAAACAATGAAAAGCTTCATATCCACATTTTCCACATACTACTGAATAGTATATTTAACCATGTTTAAGATATACTTTCGGTTATTTCAAACCAAGATTGCATCACCTTCAAATATACATAAGGGGCAATGGGTCATAACACAGCTAGACCAATCGTCTAAAACACTTCTGGGCCAGATATAGCGATTGCTCAGGCACATCGCTAAAGCACTTCGTGCTGTATTCCTCAGCGAATGAGGTAGATATCCATTGTTAAAATTTGCATGACGTGTTGCCTTCCTGGAAAAGCTTTCTTTCATTATGGTTCCAGGTGACCATTATAGGAGAAGGCGTTTTTGTAGTGTGATTTGCGCTAACTCCCGGCGCGCGTAGGTTTCGCATCACCACAGAGAGCAGTGAAGGTCGCGCACGTTTAATTGATTGCTGTCACACGTGGTGAATTACGACTCAAATTAAGGAAACATTTTGTTTGTAAGAAGTGGTTATCGTTAGGTAGTCGAGTTGGCTAACTATACGCTCGCTGTCATGATAGCCCGGCGCTTGTTTCTTACTATATGAACTAGCAAACTATTCCAATATCTCTTTATTGCAATTTCCTGACGTCAAACTTCCGTAACAGTCGACGCAAGCATCGGGCGGTGACTCGCAGATTTGTCAGGAGAGACCAGTCAAACGCTTTCCTCATTCATAGGAGGTCACTTTTGTTTGCATGAAAAACGAATAACATTGGCTACAATGAGCGGCTTGTCGTATCTAATCGGCTAACAACAGGCGAGGAGAATGCTCAAGTGAAGACGGATTCGATCGGGCAGAGACAGTGCACTGAAAATCGATAACCGGAGGAAGAGGGTGGTCCGCTTTCCTTACTTAGCTTGCGGTGGCTGGTCGAAAATCACGGCGACATGCGACGGAAGCTTCAGAACGACGCTAAAACGGATCCTCAGCAAAGAAGAGTTGGTCGAATGAGATCGTAAACGTGCCGAAAGTGCTCAAAAACGTTACATGGCCACGCAAAAAGTTTTATTGTACGTAAATAAACCCATGCTTTCGGGCAGGTGAGAGTAGCCAGTGCCTGAGCGATCGATGGCAGCAATCTTTTATTCCTTTCGGAACGGGGTAGCCTACGACTATACAGAAGAAAATTCAGTTTTGTTCGGCATAATAATGCATCTTTAACGCGTACACCTGACTTTGACGCGGTGAGTTTTCGCGGTTTTGTGACGTCGCGTACAGGCAGCAGATACGGGTGCAGCCCGAAAACTTTTAACCAATAGCCGAGGGCTAATGGCGAAAAGGCATCGCATCAGAAATAACAATTTTTCTTTTGTTCGTTCTAATCATGCATAATCAGTGTGTACGCGTCGTATCAGATGGGGAGCTATTGCGGTTTTCGTGACGTCGCTTGACAGACAGAAAAGTTTGGAATAGCTTTAGGTTATAGCACCCCTATTCCAAACCTTTCTATTCCAATTCTGCAATCAGCCATCCGCTATTGGTCAAAAACATTTTTGGACCAGCCCCACCTCGCCTGTCTGTCACGGGACGTCACGAAAACCGCGCTAGCTCTCCAATGATATGACGTGTACACACTGATTTCGCATGATTGAACCGAACAAAAAAAAAATAGTTATTTCTGATTCGACTCCTTTTCGCCATTAGCCCTCGGCTATTGGTTAAGTCTTTGGGCTGCAACCACATCAGCTGCCTGTCACGCGACGTCACAAAACCGCGAAACCTCACCGCGTCAAAGTGACATGTACGCGTTAAAGATGCATTAATAGGCCAGACAAAACTGAATTTTCTTCTGAATAGCCACAGGCTGCTCCGTTCCGAAAGGAATAAAAGATGGCTGCCGCCGTTCGCTCAGGCAGTGGCTACTCGCACCCGTCGGAGTGCTTGGGGTTTATTTGCGTATAATAAAATTTTTTGCGTGGCAGTGTAACGTTTTCGAGCACTTTCGGCACGTTTAAGACCTCGCTTTGCCAACTCTTCTTTGCTGAGGATCCGTTTTAGCGCCATTCTTAACCTTCTGTTGCATGCCGCCACGATTTTCAACCAACCACCGTAAGCTAAGCAAGGGAAAGCGAACCTATCGCAAACGCCGGCACCACCATCTTCTACCCATTATCGATTTTCAGTGCACTACCTCGACCCCATCGAATCCTTCTCCACTTGAACGTGCCCCTCACCTCTTGCCAGCCAATTAGATAAGACAAGCTACTCAGTGTAGGCAATGTTATTCGTTTTTTCAAGCAAAAAAAAGTGACCTCCTATAAACGAGGACAGCGTTTCATTGGTCTATTCAGAAAACCCTGTGTGTCACCGCCCGAGGCTTGAGCCGGCGGTTACGCAAATTTAACGTCAGGAGATTGGAATAAAAACATATTGGAATAGTTTTATGGTATAGGGCCCTAGCTTTACGTTATAGCGCCCAGTTTTCTGGCATACCAACTACTAGGTTTCTAAATACAACGCTTGCACAATGCTGAAACTACTCAACTGCGAATGTGGTAGCGCAGATGAAGATGTACATTATTTCCTTTTAGAATGCTAAATACACTTTGAGCCAATGTATTAACTGACGTCAAAACTCATGAGACACAATCAATGCTCAGTGGCAGCAAAAAGAAACTGCTGGGACCGTGGCCAACAACTACTCATCAAAAACGGTGAGCTTACTGATCTTAAAGAGTTTTTGGAGGTCTCTGATAATGACACTCACTGCACGCGTGAGCGTTGCATATATCTTTATCGCATGAGTTTTTCTCTCATGTAAGATTTTGTTCATCTGTACTGTATCTGTAATGTACGTGTACCTGATACTTGTAATGAGTGAGTTTATTATGTGTCATTTTATGTCATTTTTACATTTGTGATGCTAACCAACATCGATATTTGTGGTATTACGTGATAATGTGTGATGCATTTACATTTCACCCATGGGAAAAAGAGTAGCCGGCATTGTATCTTGGTGCCAATATCTTATTTATTTGTATAAAAAAACAAGCAAAAGTAAGCTACTCCATTATACACATCCTGCCACGTCACAGCGGGAGTCGCTGTTAGCGCCTCAACAGAGCGATATGGCATCTTGGAGGGAGGCGCGATGAGCGCAGCAAGTTCACCAAAGTAAAACAAATGTCTAGAAAACAAATAGTTGGGGAAAGTGATGAAAAATAAGAGCGCGATATCAAATAAAGGCAGAAAGCCGTTTGGTCGCGTTATATATAGCAATGTAAACCTCACACGCGGTTGACGAGCTGAAGTACGTGCAAACACTCAGAAACCGTATGCGCGGACACAACGTCATGAAACAGTGGCAGGTAATCAACAAGGACCATTTCGTCCACGACGAGGCCGAAGTTGCAGAATCGAACTCTGATGAAGGGGTCGTCCACGAAATTATAGGTTATATAACAGTGTCGAAGCATCATACCACGACTGTGATCAGTGCCTGAAACCAGTGATCGCGAAACCACTTAACCCCTGTGAACTACAAGTATACCATATAGAGACAGCTTCTGTACTGTTCGGAATGTTCGTTGGCGGAAGTTATTTGCGTCGAATGTACTTGCAACCACAGTTATCGGATCAGGGCTGCAAAACCAGACAGTCATTACCCTTTTTTTTTAACGTTCCATTAGTTCTCAGCTGCTTCAGAACCTATGATCGGTAGCGTTACTTATATTGTCTGGCACTGATTTCTCAGCTGTGTAAGCTCCCATGGAAATAGGAAATTTCACTTTCCTCGGTTAGATTACGTACAAAGGAATGAAAACAAGATATGGGAAATGACGATGCATAATGATAACAAAACGACCATAAAATTATGTAACCTTGGGCGTGTGCCCAAGAGGAAGCAAGATGTAATGTGCGCAGTGGCCACAGTTTGGGAAGGTTCTTTTCTTCGGTCGTTCGTTTGGTCTTCATCCATGTGCTTCATTATTCGAATTCCACTGCATCATAGCGGAACTCGCAATTTTGCGACAATGCTTCAGGACACTTTAAAACTCGCCTTTGACACAAAGAAGCTTTTTACGGCTAATATCCTCATTTAAATGTGCGCTTTTGAGTGATTTATGACAAAGAAATTCAGTTCAAGAAAGTCGAAGACGGCTGCCCTTAATTCAACTATCGAGAGCGTTTCGTGAGCCGCACCGAGTAGCCGAATATAGCCGAGGCTAATGAAGGCACCAGTGAATCAAACATTTGTTGATGCGCAGGTAAGCGATACGAACGGTACGTGTTTAGACCAAACTTGGTGGTTGCCTGAAAAGGGCTGTAGCTAAGAAATTGAACTCAAGCAAGGATGACTTGCTGAACTGTGGTGAGCGAGGGAAATCAAGAGTGTTCCCTTAAAAATACTTCCATTAGAATTTAAACAAAATATTTCGAAATGTGGGCACCAAGCATGGCACTGATCGTGAACTCTTTTCCTCTTTCAGAAGACGAAGAAAATAGCAGTAGGACAAGGATTTGAAAAATCTCGTAAATGTCCCTTAATATAATCAATTCGTCCTGCTAATTCCCTCAAACGACCAATGTATATATGGCCCAAAAGTGAAAATATTACAATTCGAGTCGTCATGATAACCACGATAGCAAGCGAAGTATAAGACCCGTATTCACAAAAAAAAAAAAATATTGGTATGATTGAGCTGCTAGAGAACACAGCCAGTCAATCAATGTCTTAGAAATATCTTAAGCGCTATTACGATCTTATCTTAAGCTCTTACGAACGAAAAGCTCTGTGGATTAGGCTCTAGACTGTGCCGCTGCGCACATGTGCACTTATAGCATTACTCTGGTTATATACTAAGTGTTCGTATCACTCTCAACAGAAGTAACATAACCAACTGCAACGTAAACCACGTTGGTCGAGAAGGCAAAGTCTTGGGTGCACTCGGAAACGAAGTATCCTTAGATAGATAATTGCACTTAACCACGGATTCAAATCAACCGTTCCAACAGCTCGTTCATAGTGGAACGACGAGGTCTGCTACAGTAGATAAACACCTGCAGCCGAGGGAAGAGATTGATCTATAGCATGATGCTAGCCAAGTTGACTTAACGGAGTGAACTGGAACCCTGCGCTGTAGGTGGCCGTCACTTCCATGGCCCTACACACGCTGGAGAAATTCGTTTCAATTTCGTACGTTCGTTTCAATTCCGTATGTTCGTTTTGGTTTCGTATGTTCGACCATAGCCGAATATTCCAAAAATCGAGCACCAATATATATTTTAAAGGGAGTATTACCATTCTACTGGAATCTTGAATATTTCGTCATTGGTATCTGTTGAGGAAACTCAAACGGCGACTTTCTGTCGAGGCTGATGCCGTCATCACTACGACAAATATTTGGCAACACGGCCAAAAAAGTACACCGTTGAAATATTCCCAACAAAATGTGGCTACTGGAGTGACAAACAAAGTTTGACAATGTGTTTCATTGATAACTATTCATCTGTTTTTCATTTGTTCAGTTGTCTGATGTGAACTTGTGAGGTGTTCTATGGAGCGCCAGAAACGGATATTGTTAAATTTTGTAGCCATTTTTCTCTGTTTTATTAATGACATTGACAATGTACATGGCGACACATGGTAACACAGGCGATAATGTGAACAACACAGGTACTTAAAAAAAACGCACTATTTTACAAAAATACTGTACAAGGGTTTCCCGGCAACCACCGTGGCCACTTCTTTACAAGTAGCACGTGTTTTTTTTTTTCTGTTTTAGTCGTCAACAGATGTGGTTGAGTGGCTCGTTGAGGCGGCGCCTGGTCACCCCATATTAGTTTTCTTTTTCCCATGTTTTCATACTTTGGTCCATCTGTAAGCAACAGTCCATAAGTGGTTATTACCTGTTATCTATAGCACTTTGTTTACTAGTATGATATATTACATGGCGGAAAATATCCACGCTCCGTTAAGTGCGCAACAAATGCACATTGAATGAACCTAGGCGAATAGGCAAGGTGCTCCTTATATAGCAAAAAGAAAGTGTTCGCTTTATTTTATTACGTTTTGATTGATGAAATAGACATCTAAATTTAATCAACATGTCGGAAAATGCGTCTGTTGCTCTAAAATATTCGTCTGCAATGAACTGGGGAACGGATTGGGGAACGAAAACCAACATAATTCAGAGTAACTGAGACTACCTGCATGACATCACATGTGAAAATCTGAGCTATCGTAGTTAGAATGAACGACAAGATGGTTCCTCTCCAAAGAGTCAGTAAGAGACGATCATGTCGCAGAGTAAGAATTTCTAGATTTCAGGTGTGTAGCGTCCACCAAAAAAGGTATTGCTCTCATTCTAGGGTCTGGCACTTGGAAACAAAACCTAGCTTCAGACCACCTGACTGACAAGCTGCTCTCCATGCCATGTTGCCCTTTTAGAGTAATTCCCGCGGACAAAAACCACGTAGAAAGACTGGGAAGCCGATAATTCGATAATAAGACAAAAGTCAGGGGTGTCGGGAGTGAAATCCCGTGGCATTGAGGGTCACCTGTCACTTAACGAACCTCTGGCTACGCGGTCATTCAAAGAACATATAAAACATTTTCGAACACTTGTTTCAAGTGCGCTTTTCAGATGCGCTATTTAGCTCACACCGAGCTTACTGAATAGTACCACATATATAAAGACGCTTTTTGTGTTATAGCACAATTGTATTATTTGTGTTTTGATATTGAAATTATTTCTGTGTCCGTCCTGTACAGTCAGCGTGCTTTTTACAGAAACTTGGAGATATGCGCGAGGCGGTGTTCTTTAAAGCCGGCAGCTTTCACGTCGTCCAGCAAATTAAGTAACGGTTTTTATTACGGGTTGCTGGACAGATACGTTATCATTATGGAGGGCACGACTGTGAATTTTTACCCAGTGCTGAATTTAACATTCAGAAAATGGTGCTAGTTCTACTTAGATTTTGATGTTTCTCACATTATCTTGTAATTTAGGCTATCCGAAAACTGATAGTGCAGTTGAGAGTTTGTCAGTGTTTTGAACAAATTTGGTCACCATCAGGTAAAGCGTATAAAAATGTACATTCTGTCGTGCTGCGCACACCAGCGTTGTTGGAAACGACAACTGCGTTTCTTTAAAAGTGATCAATTAGGATAAGTATGGGGTTGGAAATCAGCTATGCTAGAGAGACTCTGAATATTTACAGAATATATCCTTCCTTCTTGTGTTCAGTGCCCTACAAGTAAAAGGACTTGATTCCATAAAACATATCGAATAATTTCTACTGGTACCTTTGAAAGAAAACTAAGTCAACTAAATGTTTCACAACAGCGCTTCCGAACCTGCCGCGAGTAATAATAAAGGAAATTGGCACTCCATGCGACCAGACACGACTTTTGAACAAATCACTATACGTTTCTCATTGAAGGATCATGCGACGTTTGCCTTTGAATGAGGCGTTAAAGCAAGTGAATAGAAAACCGGCAAAGAATCGTAACACCGTGGGGCCGTATGGCGAACGCTTTCAGAACACGACAACCCTGCTATAGTATTCAACTAAATCATGTGGAGTAACATTAATTACGCATTATTTTTCTTAGTTGGCTATGAAACCGTTACCTCACAAAGCAGCACGTTTTCTTCGTCGTTTACTGCGTCTTAGAAATAAAAAGAAAGCAGTGGTAGTGTGCAGACGGCGCCAAGTTTATCTCTAGCGAAGTACGACGGCTTGACGTTAACCCAGTCTCCAATGTGAAAATCATCTATGCATTGGGAGTGCTCCTTGCTCTAGCTTGCGAACTTCATTCAGGTCTTGTTGAAAATAAACTCTGACTCATCGTGTGCCTGACCCTGTCATCTAGCATGCGTGTGACAATTGCGTATAAATACCTACCAGTTCCATGGAATGTTGTACCGCGCCGCAACGGCCTTAAGATTTTGTGGGCCACCAACTAAGGACGCTGCTCGGCTCATGAGGGCATTGTACTTCTGTAGGGCGAGTCTGTTGGCTTCCGCGAACGAGGTTCCAGAGTAATAGGACCCGGAGTTGGGGTACCGGCTGTACGCCTGCTGATGCGGCCCGGCGTACTGCTGCTGCTGCTGCTGTTGTCCGGGCTTGTACGATTGAGCCGCGGCGTTGGCCACTTGATAGGACGGCCCTGCCGCTCCCTGGTACGACGTGTACGACTTGCCACTGCCGTCTCCACCGGAAGGTGTGTCTGCGGCCACGATGATGGTCTGCTCTTCTCCGCCGCTACCTCCGTTTCCTCCGTAGCCTCCATGTGCCCTTGCCGCGGCGGCCGCCTTGAAAGCCGCTGCGTTGACGCCGTACGTCGGCTGAGCTCCTGGATAGATGGCAGCCACCTGGTACGCCGGTTTCTCGTATCCGCCAGCAGCCGCCGGCCCCCCTCCGTAGCTTGGTCCTGCCGAGCCGCCGTAGCTGGGTCCAGCAGTGGCCGTGTATCCGCTTCCCACTACGGCGGCGTAGCTAGTGCCACCTGCGCCGCCGCCACCGTAGCTCGGTCCGCCGGCGTAGCCCGGGCCAGCCGCGTATCCAGCGGGGCCACCCGGTCCGTATCCCCCTTTACCGTGTCCCGCGTCCGTAACCTCGTACGATGCCTGCTGCCCGCTGATGGCGTTGCCTGACGCCCCCGCCTCTCCGCTGTATGTCTTGGCGGGCGACGCCTCGACGCTGTACGCCTCCTGAACTCCGTACGGCGTGTAGCTCTTCTGCGCGACGGCCGTGGCACCTCCGTGTCCGCCGTGCGCACCGGGATGCGCCGTCACGTAGACGTGCTCTTGGCCGTCACCTCCTTGGGCGACGACCTGTCGGAACGGGTGATAACAGGGTGAGTGAAGAAAGGCACGGGGCACATACTTGTGCCACAAGCAGCAGAAATAACTGTGTGGTTATTAGGTAAAAATACCTAATATGTGCTATGAACAATAACGGTTCAGTGGGGAAGCTGTATAGTCAACAACAACATACGGTAACGCCCCGAACTATCCAGGGCACTCGGCATTTCTCACATTGCAATTGGCTGGAGACATACTGGCACCGGTACAATCCTTCAGCCAAGGTTGTGTCACAAAACGACCCCCGCGTCATCAGACGCGACCTGTCATTTCTCTCTTCACCATATATCTTCTCACGTTTTTCTTCGCACGACATTGCTGCTATTCCTCGCGTTATATATAGCTCCATTTTCCTTCCTAAATATCTGATTTGTGCTACAATCTGAGTAAGGGGGCTATTTCAGTCACATCTCCTGTACGGAGCGCCCACTACGGAGTTTTCACATCCTAGGTGTTGCTTTCGGACGCCAAGCCATATCAATCAGTAACACATATAACTAAAAGCGGGGCCAGGTCCGAATGTTGTCAACTCACGCATTTTATATATCTCGAAAATAGTGTGGTGTATTATGTTGCGTTATTTTCTGCTAAATTCATCAAACTGTTCCAAAAGACGAATTTAGAAGTCTACCCAGGTTTGTTATTGCCAACAGCAAAATGATTTGCTGAAATTCCAAGTCGGAGGGTAATACGTCTGGCCGAGAAAATACATCTCCAAAGAAGCGAAGTAAAGCACTGACCAACGTCTACTGAAATTTAATGACGATCGGCTCCTGCACGGCCAGCTTTGCTCAGGATAAACATAATTGATATGCACAACCTGTGCTCAAGCATGCTTCAGTATGCGGCGTAAGTTGCGAGCAAACATCGCTGGAAGTGTGTCGTCATTTCTGTTCGATGTGCGCTTAATAGTTTAGATGTGCAGGAATTGCAGATGCAGGCGTGAACTCAGCTTCGTCTCTCCAGTCAGTCTTGTGGCGTGCGGTTTCAGCATGTTCGGTGAGGGCTCTTGAGGCCACGTGCCATTTCGGGAGGTCATGTTTGAAAGCGAAATGATTCGTTCTTTCTCTCAAACTAATCAGCCTGCACACAGAGCATTGTGTCGCAGTAGCTAATTATTTCCTCTCACGAAACTTTGGTGGTGCATGGACGACACAATGCCGCTTCTGTTATCAATCCTGGGAAAACTTTCGTTAGCTTCGCGCCGTCAGCTCGAAATGAAAGAGTGGCCTCCCGAGTTGAAGGACCGGGAATAGCTCACTGTTATTGGCAACCCGAGTTATTGAGTCGCTTTTCAGTTACACGAGTGAATTTACTTTTGCTTATAGAGCGTGAGAACACGAATACATGCGCCTCGCCAAGAGGCACCGCACATTCGGTGCGGGATTTCTTAAGCCGCCCGCCGTGGTTGTTTGGTGGCTATGGCGTTGTGCTGATAAGCACGTGGTCACGGGATCACGGGTCACGGGCCATGGCAGCCGCATTTTGATGGAGGCTAAATGCAAAAACAGTTGTGTACCATGCACTAGAGGCACGCTAAAGAACCCCAATTGGTCAAAATTAGACCGCAGTCCCCCACGTACTCCGCCGTGCCTCATAATCAGAGCGTAGTTTTGGCACGTAAAGCCCCACCATTCTTGAAAATTTTCAAACAAACCTCAATCAGATACTTTATTACCGTCAGCTAGCTTTCACTGTGAAAGTATGCCAAGGTCGCCAACTGGTGATCACGTGAAGCCATCATCATTATCGGTCCATTCGTCCAATATCTGCGGCAGCTACGCAAGCGAAGAGCCATAGTAACAAAAGGGCTGCTATCCGGCGTATCGTCGGTTTTCGTGTGCGCTACCTCTCCGCGTTATTTAGCGCGTAGACACACACCCTAAAGTTTATTGTGGTTTAAAAGAAAGTACGCCTTCCTTTTCTTAATAACGACAATATAAGTGCAGTAAGCATCAAAAACGTATGATTTTCTTTTTTTAGATAGCGTGGCACACATGCTCACAGATGATTAACCGCGAGCAAAGAACCAGTTCAAGTGATTGATTGATTGATTGATTGATTGATTGATTGATTGATTGATTGATTGATTGATTGATTGATTGATTGATTGATTGATTGATTGATTGATTGATTGATTGATTGATTGATTGATTTGAATGCCGAAAACCTGCATGTAGGCTACGAGAGACGTCCTGATGGGAGCTGGAGTTAAAATTCACACACTGAGCTGTAGGTCTCTAATGTGCACTCAATTCTTGGTACTTGGGCGTTATTGTTGTTGCTCTCGTTTCTTTTTTTTTAAATTCCACTTTTGTCATCTAGCAGGCACTGCGACCAGGAAAAAGCAAGGGATGGTGAATGCGGCTAAATAATTCAAGTCTAAAGAAACTGCTATTCCCATGCCTACTCTTCCTAAAGAAGCTAGCTGTTCAGTCGCGAGTCTTCAGCAGAACTTATTTTCAGGAAGCAAAGTATCGCATCTATTTAACAACATAGAAGCTCGTAATACAAACAAGAGCTGTCTCCCACCTGGTAAGCCTGTCCTCCGTGCGTGTAAGCGGTTCCAGCATATGCCTTTCCGTCACCGATGCCTTGCGACACAGCGCCACCCTGATATGCGGCCGACGGAGCCTGGGCGACCTGGTAGCTCTGCTGGTACTGGGGACCGGACGACTGACCGGCGTACGCGACGTACGACTTGGCGTCCTCCTGAGACGCCGTGGCCGGAACGGCGCTCACTGGCACGGCGTACGACTGGCCGTGGTACTGGTACGTCTTGGCATTGCTGGGTACACCAACCTAGAAACACGGTGATCGTGTACGGTCTGGTTATACTGTGAAGATATCCTCTTATGGAAACAAACCAGGCGCCGCAGGATTCCTTAAGGACGCCAAATAACAACGCTGTATTCGCGTGCGGTCTCGGCAACATTAGGTCGCACTTATTACGTGTCAAAGCAGCGGCATGCATTGGACGTTTCGCAATGGAATATATATTCAGCGAGAAGAACACCTTCAGGAAAAATAAGCATTATATGTGTTAAAAACAAATAACAATAATAATAAGCACATGCAGGAACGATAAGGAATACGTGCCGAAAGTACTTAGCCCTCGCATCTGCAAGAGTAAGAAGAATGCATATCCCAATGTGAATTGTGCGATGGCGTACGCAGAGAGTGTATATACAAGCAGTTTATAAACTTGGTCTCCGCATTCTCTGGCAAGTCCTACATTCGGCAAACAGTAAGCTGCGGGAAAGACAGAGTAAAATACGCTCCCGCAGTAAAAAAAAATATCATTGGTGCCTTGGTTTTCACGGTGCGTGGCAAGACATGTGGTTCTCAGGAATGAGTTAAAGAAACAGACAGTCTGTTGGAATCGCTTGGAAACCGAAAGCCCAACTTGGAGTTTTAATTCACTACCGCATATGGACAAATGCTTTAAAATAGTTTTCTATGAAAAAGAAGCGCTGTAAGGCTGTAATCTAATCAGCTAACTTCACTAGGTTCTTATTGAACAGCTGTGACGCCACAATAGAGCACATTCTTCCACGGGTAACGACATGCTGTGCGTCCTAGTCTTAGGCGCTTAGACAAGAGTACGTTCTCGCAAGTAAACATCCTGCGACCTTGACCGAACAACTCCCGTATGCACAAGGCCACCAGAGTGGTAATGCACTTTATAAGGAAACTACCTATAAGTTATACTCGCGCTTGTCACAATACACGCGTAAACATTCATCTGTGGGAGCGCACCCGCTCCTTCGTGCTTCTCATCTTCCTTGCGTCTGTCCACTTCTCCACTTGTGGAGTAGCCATGCTGGTGCGAACTTGGTTAACCTCTTTGCATTTTTGCTCTCCCTCTCTAAACACATTCTGTTCAAGCTGAAAGATCCCATTCATGCACCCGCGCATCTAGCCAATTATCCAAGCATACGCGTATCACCGCATGCTGGTTCCTTGATAGCTTCAAGTCAAGGAATTACGTTTCGTTGGTAAAAAAGTGTTTGCCTTGTGTTTCTCTAGCTTCATAAATATGACTAAGGCGCTGGAAATATTTTCGTGGCTGTGCTCAAACTTGGCGCGAAGCAATTTTTGCTAAGTATCTTCAGACTTTGTTTTTTGTGATACTTCACTGAATGTCTAGGTGAGAATTACGCACAAACAACTATACCCTTTCAAACATCTTGCTTTCTTGTCGACTGAATTGTAAATGTCATCATTGTTCTATTTGTTTTTTAAACTTCATTATCCCAGCCCCCACGCTCTCCTCTTCCTGGGCGTTTGCTGCCATCAATCACCTTCATCACACCATGTAACATGTACACGCTCCTTCCCATGCGGCCAAAGATGGAGAAAGCTCTATGAAAGGGCAGGGATGTCAACTAGAACACGCATGTCCGGTCAGCTAGGGCGAAGTGTGTTAAGGGTAAGAAAAGAGAAGGACGCGCTTTCGGAGCTCTACGCCAAGACTAAAGATGACTCAAGAACATTCTCGATGGCAAAGATGCTTTGATTGTGCTAGTAATAACCTATCTCCTTAACTATGGTTTTTTTAGTTGTTTTTTGTCTTTACTTTTTAATATTGGAGAGAAGCAGTGAGAGCGCGGCCAAAAGCATGACGTAGAGTAGGAAGAATCATGGTTTAGAGTAATGCAGAAAACATAGTGCAATAAGGAGAAAGGACAAGCCGAGAGAGGACAAGCTCTGACTGTCAACTAAGGTTTTATTGCGAGTCCTGGGCATATATATTGGCATGTGTACTTGTTTATGTTTTTACCCGCCGTGGTTGCTCAGTGGCTATGGTGTTGGGCTGCTGAGCACGAGGTCGCGGGATCGAATCCCGGCCACGGCGGCCGCATTTCGATAGGGGCGAAATGCGAAAACACCCGTGTACTTAGATTTAGGTGCACATTAAAGAACCCCAGGTGGTCGAAATTTCCGGAGTCCTCCACTACGGCGTGCCTCATAATCAGAAAGTGGTTTTGGCACGTAAAACCCCATAATTTAATTTTTTTTTGTTTATCTTTTTCGTGTGATCGCTTCTCACCGCCTAACAAATGTTATCGCTCAGCACGGGACGCGCCCGCATGTATCGGAAGTTTCTCGAATGTTATCGGTGATTCTTTCTGCTGTCTGTTGTCACCGAAGCTTGTGTAATCTAATTGCATGTGCGACGCGAATTGTTTAGAACTTTCTGGAAGAAACGCGGTCACCAGCGATTACTCTGGAACCTTCGATGGCTCATGTACAAAAGCCGACGTGCTTTGCCGGCAGATCAGATTTCGCCGCTATTGCTGCGCTTTGAGTGTAACTTGCTCTTGTGAGCACAAGTACGCCCAATAAAAAGTCAGTTTCGTCATTCACAATTTTACAGCTGTATTGTTCACCGTCACTACTACGTCACAATATACATCCATCTGAATCAGCAAAAATAAAGAAAATACAGGAAGAAGGTAAACTGCTACGTGCCATCTGTGCCAATAATTCATTTTCTTTCTTTCATAAAACCACTGACGGCCGACTGACGCACCCATGTCCTGCTCGTGCTATCTCGGTGGCCTCCACCATTTCCCCTTGTCAAGCTTGAAAGTCCGGTCTCGACTTGTTCTTTGTCTCTACTGCGCTGTTTTCTGTATTACGATGAATGACCAACATGCCCAAACCTATTCTCTTCATGGTATAGAGACCCGGTCATCGCTGCGACTGTTATATACAGTCGACCAAACAGGAAGCGTATTTAAAAAGGCAGAAGACCTGTCCGTGCAATCTTAAGCAATGGACGGAATAATTTCTGTGGTTAAAACGGCATTCGAAGTTGTTTTCGCTCAGTACGTGCCCTAATTAGTTAGTCGCTTGAGATACTTCGAATATAATCAAGCGGTAGCGGGTGCTACTGCTGCGCTAATGATTCATTTTTGGCGGAGTGTAATGCTGGTAGGAAGGAAATGAACCTGAATCTGCTGGCTGACGCTGTAGCTTTTGGCAGCCGACAGTGCATTCTGGTAGTGAGCGGGAGAGTAGGCGCGGCTGCCCCGCGATCCGCCCCCGGGGTAACTGCTGACGATGCTCTGCAGATGTCGGCTTCTGTGGACGTGGTCCTCGGGGCAGGGTTGCTCACGGCCGTACACGACGGGCCCCGTGGTGACGCGCCCTCCAGAAAAGTGGATGGGCACTTGGGCGGCGTACGTGGGCTGACCCGAGCTCTCGTCGGGGTTGACGACGCGGATGGAGAGCAGGATGCCCTTAGCCACCTTGGGAGCGCCCAGGCCGGCGAGGTCTCCCTGTTGCACGTCGCCGGGATAGGAAGCGTACGACAGCCGGGATGCCTTGCTTCCTGCGCATTGGTAAGGGGGAAACGCCATAGAATTTCAATGCAACGTCTTTCTTTGTTCGTGATTGATTTTCATTGTTGCATAAGAACCTAGCCAAGGGACTATCCATTTCCCTATCCGCGTCCCATCCTCATGCGAAGCGAAACATCTTGAAGTAATGCAAGACAAAATAAAAAAAAAAAACATTCAATAACTGTTTTTCTTATTCTGAGGGGAGCGGAGGAGGAGTGAGCAATCAATGATTACTCGTTTCCTCGCAGCGTAGCCCCGGTACACTGACCAGAACCAGGTAGTTTATTAGCCTGTAACTGTGATTGCTTGCATTTATTACGTATGCACGTTGTGTGCGCGCGTTTACTGTGCGTGAATCTATTATTTAATACATCACCTTTGTTGTCTGGTGTAGATGCTAGGATTATATGCAAGCACGCATCTTCTTCCCCTTTATTGAATTTGAAATATGTGAAGTTTCGCCACAGATAAAGCCAACTATCGCGAAATCATAGGTAGGAAAAACAACAAACACAAGAAATGCAATGAAAACTCGAAACGCTGTTATCAGCATCCGCTAAATAATCCGTTTACTGCCAACGTCCTCCCCACTGTGTTGGCAGTAAACAATGGCGCACAAGTTCATTGCAGTGGAAGTGCGAGAACAAATTGTTTTTTTTTTCTTTCCCACCTTGTTCAAGGACGTGTGATCGTAGTTTACAGCTGAAATATTAACAGTTGGTGCTAGTCGACTAATCCCGCAAATGGTCGATGCATCCAGCCTGTTGTACCGCATTTTCTTTTGCTTTAAACAAGTTAGAGTAGTAGGAGGAGGAGTGTTGCTTGCTGCAGGCGGACCAAGCTTAGCAGAAGTTGCCGGCAACTGCTCCGCCTGAACGTCACCTATCAACGGCGATACTGTCTAGCCCCTTAATTTGTGGCTAGCGGGGCCACCTACCTCCACAATTTCGTGTACTTCAGCTCAAGGGCTATTATGGTTCACCTCAATTTCCTGGCAAGGCCCCAAACACAAATTGTCATGAGGACAACTATATTATCTTAGCATTCTCGTATCATGTACGCTCACTCAGCCTACGTGTAACTGGAAAGTGATAACTTCAAGGGACGCGCACCTATCAATCATCGTGTGCACTTGTATAGTTATTTGCTTATGTAATGTGTTAAAACTATTGCTTTATTTACTTGTGCTCTGGTTGCTAAAAATAATGTAAAGACTACAGAACTAGCACAAACAATTTGCCTCATTTAATTATCGCGTCTTGCCTGGGTGTCAAGAGGATCACAATTACGTTTTCGTTAAATTTCATTTCAACGAGTAAGTCAAATTAGTTTGTTTGTTTGTTTGTTGTTTGTTTGTTTCCTTGCTTGTTTGTTTGTCTGTTTGTTTGTTTGTTCGTTTGTTTGTTTGCTTGCTTGTTTGCTTGCTTTTTGTCTTTGTTTATTAAATGTGGGACAGCCACTGCAGCTCACTCACTTCTCAAGCAGACGATGCCTGTAGGAACGATGGCCAGATGCGCTTTGCAAATTATGGCTATGGCGAATGGAAAGGCCCACGCCGGCTTCGAGCATCAATAGGCAAACGCACTTATCAGTGATTATGAATGATTCCTGTCTGTCACAATTATTTACTTCATTGAACTTGCTCGTATCTAATTTTGCTTAAAGTGAAAACATGGATCACAGCTACAGTGGCCAGCATATGCAAGATGACCTGGCACGTGTTAACAAACATTATTTACAGCACTGAGGCGTATGTGGTGGGAAATATCGCCCCCACCGAGGACGCGTAGATTAAAAACAAGTCTCGAAAGCTTCTCTTCTTGCTTGTATCTGTTTAAGTATTCATTCTGTATTTCATTCCAAATTATAAAACGGGATACATGATTTTTTCGGTGAAGACTCTGCTATCCATGTAATGAGAATGCTAAATTATTCATTCGCCGTTATCCTAATGAAATACGGCTGGAGAGTACAGCCTGCCAAAAGTCGCCTGAACGCTTAACGTATGTGAGTTCTGGAGGGAGAACAGAAGCCAAAAGGAACGATCAGAAATTATTGTTAATAGTAATCATCCAAATATGTAAACACCACACCGAGAAAACAAGAAAATGGGCTAACAATTGCCTCGAAAAAGCGTAGAAAGAAACAAATAAACGACATCCTCTATAAACTACGACACCACTTCTACATATAGCAATGGAAAGACGGCACTCAACGAGCCGACCTTGCACTACACTGAAAGAAATAGCAGTAATATAGATAATGAATATTCCCGTCGTTATAATTTTGCACTCGTATCAGACGACCGTGGGAGCTGTTTCAGCTGCAAGCAGACGCTGGTCAGTAATTACGTGTTTGAAAGCCTTCGTAATGCGCTGCCGGGGCAGCGTACTTCTTTTCAAGAACGAACCATGGAAATGATGGCTCGTAGAGCTTTATTTCTGGTAAACATGTTTTCGTACAGCTACCTTGTTAAACAAAGTGGAAAACGGCAACCTAGATTGAAGCATAATTTTAACTTCTGAATAAAAAGATATACCTGCAGTGTCTGGTGTTCGGGAAAGTAAATCATGATATCTCAACCATTTGCTTCTTTGTTTCTCTGTATGTCTGTCTGTCTGTGTGTCTCTCTGTTTGTTTGTTTGTTTGTTTGTTTGTTTGTTTGTTTGTTTGTTTGTTTGTTTGTTCGTTCGTTTGTTTGTTCGTTCGTTTGTTTGCGCTACGTCAGTTATTCTGTATCTGCATACAAGAGGTGAGTTAGCGTATGCAAGACCTGTAAATATACTGGTTCAGATTGGGTTGTGTACCAAATGTGATTCATACTGGTAATCTATGCCGTGGATAAGTGAGTACTTAGTACTGCTTCGATGCGATCGTAGCATGTACTTCAGTAAAATTTGTTGCTGGGCGAGTTGGTTGAAGGCCAAGGGATGCATATTAGCACTACAAGGAAAAAAATACCTAAGAAGGAAAGTGAAAAGGTGCTTACTCTGTTTCTTTGTTCACCCTCCTTCCTAAGTTCTTTTTGCGTGTAGCGCTAATATGTATTCCTTCTTAGTATGTGACAACGTTCTGCTATGTTCATTCTGTAAACTACCGTGCGACTGAGTGCAATTTTTGTGCGATACGTCTTACGGTTGCTTCATGCATTGCCTAGTTCTATGGGGCAAACGTATTGTCAAGCACTTGCTAGCAGCTTCTTGTTCTTAGCATTTTCGTATTATTCTATATTTCAGCTGTACGAGGAGAGAGAATGCTCGATAAAGTGAACTTGAAGTTGAAGACATATCTACGAACAAAGGAACATACAAGCACATGTATAGAGGAGCGTGCTGCTTCTAAAACAAAAGCGGTAGACCAATCACCCAATATCTTTCGCAATACGTATGTTCGGTTCTGAACAGCGCTCTGAGCATAATACGCGTCAACTTCCCCTAGGCTGCGAAATGCCTCCTTTTTTGTTCCAAATTTACTGTTTCCCTGGATGTGTCTCACTCGCTCGCTTCGTAAATGATACACTTGCGTTAACGCCAGACTCGTGCGTAACTGATTGGGTCTAATTAATTATTCGTAATCAATTACATTTCTGGTAGTTTCGTAAATAATTTATTACTTAACTGACTCGATAATGGTTACCGCATTTCAATTTTTCAACAACCAAGCACATGTGACCAGTTACATTATTAACGGACAAGCTGTGAGAGGTGACGCCGCTCTGAGCACTGGAATTTCGCGAGAACTGCAATGGAGCGTCCGCGGTCCTGTCATGCAGCACACGTGCGAGTGCCCAAGTTCGGACAGGAAAAGCCGGGCGTTCGTATTTGTGTCCTTATCATAATGCTCCACCAGATGTTGGCCGACAATCTGTGAAAATTTGAGCAAACGCTGCCCTGGCACGACAGCGACAGCCGCTTCAGGCGTTGATGACAGGATATGGCATCGACGCATTATGTAGGTCAGTAAAATTTGTGGCTGGGTGAGTTCGTCGAATGCTAAGGAGTGCATATTAGCGCTACAAGGAAAGGGTGACGCCTAGAATATAAGGCGTAAGTCCAAGAATATGTTATTCTTGGCGTCATAGTTGGCTCGTATCGCACTTTTGGATTCCCACATTGACATTTGTGTAATATATTTTTGATGAGTACAGGAGCTCTGTCGCGTTTTCGTGCCATTCTCCCGGTGCAAGCAAAATTGCAAATTTATTCCACGCTATCTGCTTCGCATATTAATTATTGTAGTTTGGTGTGGTTGACTACTACACAAACAAATATTGCTATTTATTTATTACAGAAGAAATCTATCCGTAACATCGCAAATATTGATTATTTATCTACGACAGAACATTATTTCTAGTCGTACAACATTATGAAAATACAACTTATGTATGAATTTTATGTTCTACGCTCATTTTGTGTACCTTCCCCCACTTTTAAGCATTTCATTACCTTAATTGCACTGCTTCACCAGTATAATAATATTCGCGCCCGTCCCATTAACTTATGGTTGATACCACGTTTCCGTACTCTTTATAAACTGCAGTGGTCGAAACATAACCTTCCGTTAATCCTTAATAAATACGAAGATATAGCGAAGCCCACACTAACATTACTACATATACTGTTTTCTTAATTATTTTGGCTTACGTTCATTTATGTTCTTATTCAGTTATGTTCTTGGGACATGGACAAGCTTATCCTGCTGTTGTTTGTGCTTCACGTTGTAGTGTTTTATACAGTGAATAATTTCACGTTGAATTGTCTTATGTTTAACGTTTACCTGATGTGTTTCTGCTGATTTTAATGCTCTGTTACCTGCTGATATGTTTGCTGTATTCTCTGTGTTACGCCTTCTGCTAGTATCTTTTTATAACATACTTAGATGTTTAGTATCCCGTACTTCAGTACTGTAACGCGTTCGCTCTAATTTTATGTTATCGCTTCTTTTTAGCGTTTCCTCCGACATATTACATTATTCCTATTTATGATGATCGGTTATTTTTAATGCTCCGTTACCTACTTATATGCATCTGTTCATGGTTTGTCATGAACATCAAGGTCGATCACCTTGTGTGCATGAAGTAAAGCCCTGCCTTGTATCCGGTTTCTGGGCCTCTGTCAAGCTGCTGACCGCAGATTTTAGCCCTGGAAACAATTCCAACATCTTTGCAAAAATAAAGAACTTGAACTTGATATAACATACTACACGGATGGGTATTATTTTTTTTAGCATTTGATTGGCGCTACACGGAACACCAGCAACAATGAGCGTTCCGCATTATAGAGGACCCAGGTGAGAGCATCGTGACACTGAATAACTAGGATATTGTGCAGGCGGTGTTCGTACAACCCCGCTCTTCTCTTCAGCCCACACATGGAGAGAGCTTTAAGTCTAGGTGCTGGTGTATTCACACACAAAAAAAAAGGAAGACGAAGGCGAAAAAAAAAACGAAATACGAAACAAAAATGTGGAAAGGTGACAAAAGAAAGTTTGAAATGCAATTATTACTGAAGATAAACATGTGAAGGCTGCAGTCAACATTCAGGCTGCAGTCAGCATCAGGCAGGCTCGTTCTAGTTAGCCTCTTTGTGCAATGTTATTAACGTTTGGGCGGAAAGTAACGTAAATATAATGGACTTATTGCATTAATCGCTCGGTTACTATGATGACGCAGTAATTGTTCATGCGTCACTGCAATCAATTACATCATTTTCATGAAGTAATTGTAATTGGTTGTATATCTTTTCTAATGTGTGCTAATCTGGTTAACAACCACTGCTCAATTTCTCTGTCGTATCTTCATTTCAACCAAGTTCTTTATGCAACGGTCTTATATGTGTTCTATAATGGCGGACGCGCCCTTTGGCTTCACCGCAACGAAAATATCTATAGCGGTGAGGTTGTTCGGCGTTCTAAAATTAAAATAAAACGGCAAACGGAGGTTTGAAGACAGCACCGGAGATCATAATAAAGCAGACGGCGCAGAATCTCCTGGGTATCCCGAGGGGCAGCGGAGGGATCAAAACTGTAACCCGTGCTGTTCCGCGGATTGGGGCCACCGAGGCCGGAGCGTGCCACGGGGTGTTCGCTCACAAGTTGGGCTGTCCGCATTACACCTCATGGCACGCGGAGGGCTCGGCTAGTCCCCCAACCCACAAGCCAGCCCGAGTTACAGCTTCGGTGCCCCCGTTGTCCCTTTGGTGCCCTGAAATCGCCATCATTGTACACTAAATAATAACGGGTTGTTTACACCTGCGTACAAAATACAGTGTGTATGCTTCACCATATAACAAAGCTCTGCTGTGGCGAGGCCATAATGAAATGTCTGCCAAGCCCGTACTATGGCGGACTCCGTAGTTTCGGCACCGGAAGAAAAGTGGCGCATTTGGCGATTAAGGCATCGCTAAGGTTTCATCATAATTAGAAAACATTTCACCAAAAGCGCTTGCCATTGCGAGCCGTCTGTCCTTGCTAGCTTGTATCTGGAATTTACTTACCGCTGGCACCGTGTAAATGCTACAGCTGAGAAAATCATAATGTGCCTCAAAGAAAACTGTGTTCCTGAACGAGCATCAGAGTAAGAATGTAGCAGCTCCACGACATTCCAGACGTAGATGTGGTCAAGTGCGTCCTATACAGCTCTATGCCACCGACGGCTTTAGTAGAATGTCGGCTTCGTAGCACTAGGCTCTGCAGCGAAGCCACATTTAAGAAACTGCGAATGTTCACGGAAGAAGACACTTCACGGTACCATCATCAGACCAACTGCAGTCCAAAGGCCTTCTAACGTAAAGCTAGCGATTCGCTCCTCGGTTTCCATTACCGCCATGGTCGTTCCTCAAGCCCACGTAATCTTACCGCTCACCGCATACTGCTCTCCTCGCGCACAATTCGGCGTGACGGCAAGAGTGGCGTTTTACGTGAAATTAGCCGCTCCCTGAATGAATGTGCTGGCTGCAGACGTGCTAAAGGTTTTCTTTTTTTTTAATATCCCGTTGGCATGACATCTAGTTTCGGTGGATGTGTCTCATAAATATTTTATTGGGTGAAAGCGAACGTTTCTGTAGGCCGTTTTAACTGAGCATTTAGCGTCCGCGCTCCGCTCAGACAGGCGTATGCTAGCAATTCCCACCATTGCCCTAGCTATTACGCGCACGGAGGCCCGGTATATATTGTCGGACTCTAAAGCTGCGATACTAAATTTTGCTCGCGGGAGAGTTCACGTCCCTGCATTTCGCATACTGAACTCCCTCGCTGCACACCCGCCCCGCCACATGGAGCTCATATGGGTGCCTGCCCACTCTGGGAATCCTGGAAACGAGGCTGCCAACGCTTTATCCCAAGTTTCTCTCAACCGGGCACCGACGGCCTCCGATCCAGGGTTCTCACGGGAGCGCATGAATTAATTCAGTGAACTTGCGCAAGCCTGCAAACCCGAGCGTCGGCTCTACCCCCCACCCCATCCCTCCCTCGACAATTATCACCAGACACATTGGAGGCGGCTCCAAACACGCACCTTACCCTCCCCTTATATACGCTCGCGCTATCACCACGTCCACACCGACCGCTCCTGTACCCTCTGCCACCACCCCAAAGCCAGTCTCGATCACATCCTTTTCCTCTGCCCGGTGGATCCTCCCCCGCGGGGCCGGGAGCACCTTACTACTTCGGAGGCTTGGGAGACCCTACTGCGCTCCGAGGACCCGGCCAAGCAAGCCATCGCCACAGGCCGGGCTGCCAGCGTCATGAGCCTCCGGGACATGAACGTTTGAGTGCAGTGGGGCCGTGCGCTGGCCCAAGGACCTGCGTGTCCGCAACTTCCCTGTGTACAATAGAGTTATCACCACCACCACCACAACCGCCCAGCGGGAACGCTAGTGTGCTTGCGCACCAAGCTCATGCTAGAAGTGGAACGCGGATCTTTCCACTCGCTCAGCTGAGAAAGCCGATTGAGCGGAGCGCGAGAGCGCGTCTACGCGACTTCTTGGCCATTTTGCAGCCGCGCTGATAGCGTGTCGCTCGCGTCTCGGCAAGATGCGCTTATCAGATGTGAGATGTACGCAGTACGGTTCGTTATCGACCGAAATCTGAGCGGAACGGAGGGTAGGCGGCACTCACCTAAAGCTTCCTATTACTAATGTAGCTATGTTTATTACATTGTAGAGATGTGTTTGGACCATTGTGGGCGCTTAATTACGATGCATAGAATCCGCTTATGAGCCGCTCCCACGTGCGCTATGTTGGGCCAATCCTATTGTGGTTTTGGTGACGAAGCCGAGCGCTTGAAAAGTGAAATCCAAGCATCAAGTGAAGCTGGCTTCGTCGCATACATTTCGTTACTGCGGTGCAGCAAGTTTCAACGAAGCATTTTTTCACGCTGTGCACGCACGTCCCTACAGGTTTCGGGAAGGGGGGAGGGGGGGGGGGGGGGAGGCGTCGCGGGTACACAGCACAAACTGTCCTTAATACACTTCGGAGTCATTCTCTTTCAGCGGCATCAGTCCATCTTTCCAAGCGCAGGTTGACATTGAGAAAGACTTCCTGTACCCTGCTCCAGTGCTGCTCCAGTGGCCGCAAACCATGGAAACGTCCACATATCGTAGTACTCAAAGATACGCGGAACCCATCACAAAAAGTCGGGTATTAGCCGGGTCTCAAACCATATGGAAGAGAGACATTCATGTGCCCAAACACTCGTCGTGACGCTCCTATCCTTCACGGGAAGAGCGCGAGAAAAAACTTAGTGTAGAATTTTTTATTACTTCGGATAACTGTGATTCGCCTACAAGTACCTCATTTCAATTTTAATGAAAACAGAACATATTTGTCTGTATTTTTATCGCAAAATTAGCCTACTAAGCGCGAACATTGGCGCTTACCCTTGACATGTAATCTGCATATCTACAAATGATTGTCCCTGTATAGGAGGGCCTTAAAGAGTGTTGTGGAATATAATTAGAACATTCCACTAAAGTTTACAGAATAACATGCCTGGTTATTACATGAGACCTACAGCAGTGAAAAAGTTTTGCAGAACCATGAATATATCTGGCGGAAATTCTCCAGCACTCCTGAATACGCCAGACGGCCGATGCATTAATCATCTTTAACGCAATACTCGTGTGCGCCTCCACAGTATGGTGCCCGTATAAACAGAATCATGTTATTCAAGGTGAATCTGTAAGAAGGAAAGCTGCCCGCATTATTTTTCACTGTTACAACTGCGAAATCTTATATATTTGAGCAGTCCATTAATTAAACTTAACACCAGGTTCCCACACGCCAACGTAATTGTTTATTATGTTGGCACTCGTCCAACAGTTTAATGACGTTTGCTCCTGCGTCATCATCAAAAGTTTACTTTGGGTCAAATTATTTTACTTTTTTTATTCTCATCGTATGAGCTGCTCAAAAATAGCTCTTTCCCACGAAGGATAGACATTTGAAAGAATAAAAAAAGTGCAGCAGTGCTCAGGTAGGTTTTTGGTGTGGACGACGACTGAGCAGCGTGAACGCTGTTGTGTTCCGTGACGACATCACTTCTTATTAATTTTCTTTCCTTATACTCTATTTCTATTTTCCGCCCACTTCCTCCTACTTCCTCCTACTTCCTCCTACTTCCTCCCACGTCACTGTATGCTAGCAAACCAGGTGAAGCCGTGGTTTCGTACTATCGTTCTTTGTCTCTTTCTCTCTCTCTCTCTTTCTCTCTCAAGCGTTTTAAACGGTATTACCCATTCTTTACAGCTGGAAGTGTCTTTATCGATAATAAACGACGATTCAGCCCTCTTTTGGTAAATCTTCGATGCCGTAACTATAAAAAACTTTGCTAGAGAGAATGCGTGTTGTTTCTTTTCTTTTCCCTTGATATGATATCTGATTACTGGTATATTTGACACTTTTATGTGTCCAATGGACATTTATAGACAATTAAATCTCATGTCATGGCCCCTTTGAGGCCATAGTATGTCTAAATAAAAAACAAATACGAGAGCACCGCGTCGCTCGAGCTGGAGCCGCACAACCGCAAACTAAATATCGCGGCGACTTATTCGGCACAATGAATAACTGAGGTTCATGATACTCGGGCTTCTAAAGGAACAGACCTTGTATTGTCTGGACACTGAGATGATGACGGCTACTAAGCGACATGGCAAGAGGTGCTGTCTAAAAATATTGGCTAATAGGGTGTAGTTACAGTTTGGTCGATATACTCGAATATCGTAGGAAAAATACGTGCGCTTGCGTTTTCATAAGTACAACATGAACTTTCCCGAGATATCAAAAGTTGAACGCACGTATACTAATCGTGCGTAGCGAAAAAAAAAATTTAAGCACAACGTGGAAACCAAAATACACGATACGCAGGGGCACACTCGTGTTGAACTTTGTTCGCCTCACGCAAATTATTTATATCCTCGACCTCCAAGTCGCTCTTCCTCGTTCGGCAGGATTTGGTTCATTATCGAAGCAGAACTCGTTGCAGTCTCGCGCCGAAGATCAATTGGCTCACTCATGAAAGTAGCATTTTGAAAGAACCCACGCCAGAGGCAGCAAGTTCCTAAATAGCGAGCTTCGTCCTCCTTTGACATGCAGTCTCACCAACCCCACCTCCCTTCTCCCAATTATAATTTGCTGCGCGTTTACCTTTGTACGAACCATACGACGAATCGCCGTAGCCGGCAGTTGGCGTGGAGTAGCCTCGACTCGCACTTCTCGAGCCGGCCACAGCTAGCGCTGCACAAGCCAGCAGGGTCAGAACCTGAATGAGAGGAAGAATACGCAAATAAGAAAGCTGCTCCACACGAAAAACCGGTCGAGGAAGCTCACACTGATTATTCCCCCCCCCCCTTTTTTTTTATTTATTGAACTTTTTCATTCAATAGGGCACCTGCCGATTCCGACTTCTTACCACTTCCCTTCCTGGAGTGCACCAGATTTAAAAAGCGGGTTGCACAGCAGGATGTATTTATAGTGGGCCACGTAAATCACAACAGGAAAAGAAGGCCGTTTCGGAAATGCATCGATAGGGCACGTCGAATGGCTAAAATACTGCTTCCCGGATATCCTGATGTTTTGTCTGTTTTTGTTTTTCTCCGTTTTGTTTCGTTCTCTGGCATCGCTTGCACCACACTTCCAAAAGACGGTGCGAATCTGCAGCAGTTAAGTGCGAACCGGGAACTGCAATGCGCGTGTCACGCTCCATAGTGGTTTCTTTTTTCTTTTCTTTTTTATAAATACTTAGTGTCAATTCCTTATGATGACATCAAAACTTTCTCACACCTCTGCACTTACATAAGAAAAACGTACTGGTAGAGGAAGATTACACTGATGCCTGTTATTGGCCTCCTGATGATGCAAGACGCAATCCGTCATTCTTTTTTTAGCGTAGTTTCATTAGCGTCATAGTCTGGAAAGAAAACTTCGCGTCAAAGTTTCGTGAAATGAGATGAAGCTGTCGGAACATGCCAACCAACATCTTATGAAATTTGAGCGCGAAGTACTTTTATCCAGCTGCCACCACACAACGTCGACGTCAAAGTAATTTTATCTTGCCTTCAGTAAGAATTTCGGAGTTCGGATAACTTCGTTAGTCTAGAATGCCCCGTCACTGTCAAGCAATTATTCTAAAAACGCCCTTCATAAAAGCCGCTAGGGCTTGCTGCAACGGTGCTGTATCTCTCATTAAGAGGAAGCTTTAGCTCGGGCCCAACTCCGACGCGGCCTATTCAAATACATGTAAAAACGCAAAAACGTTTTTCTGAGATGACCCCTGGACCGATTTTAATGAAATTTGTTGCATTTGAAAGAGAAAGTTAAGTTCTAGTGACTGTTGGAAGCGGAATATTGATTTAGGGCTTGAATTTTGTTAAAAGGATTTTCAAAAATTCAGACGTTTGAAAAAAATAGAAGCATGAAGTTTACAAGCTAATAGCTCTGCATCAAGAATAGATATCGCGATTCTGTAAACGGCATCCATTAGACCATTCAAAGCGGACAAATTTGATATGTCAATTTACATCTTACGTGAATTTGTTACGTTGTTTACGAAGGTTCTGCAAAAGTTGTAATTACACATTACTCCATTTTTTGAGGTTCATGTGTAACATCAATTTTGTCCGCTTTAGATGTGCTATCAGGTACAATTCACAGAATTGCGATATCATTTTTTCTTGCAGAGTTACGGAGTTGTAAACTTGATAGTTTCGTTTTCTGAAAATATTCGATTTTTGCCAAATTTTTATAAAAATTTGACAACCTAAATCGAAAATTCGAAACCAACAGTCACTAGATTTTAAGCTTTTCTTTTAAATGCAGCAAACCCCGTCAAATGTGGTGCAGCGGTTGCCGAGAAAAACGAATTCTCCTTTTACATGTATTTAGATAGGAGCACCCGAGCTAAAGCTTCCTCTTAAGGAAATGTGGTTTGTAGAGGTGTTGTAATTCACGAAGCGCTGACTCGGAAATAGGGTATTGCTCTCCGTGTAACTTTGAAAGGGGAGAAAGCCGTACACTATGTTTCTGAGTTTTTACTGATCATAAAGGCGGTTCCCATGAATGTACGCAAAGATAATAGCTGGAGATATGAAACGTCCACAACAGCAATTAGAGCCTGCAGAATCGCTCCACTGGCAGAATATCTTGTCACACCCTCCATCATAATGCACCCTCCGCATGTTTTTCTCTGATGAATACTCAGCGCGGTAAATCGAATATGTGTGGTAATCACTGAAGCTAAATTAAATCTTGCACGCACTCTTGAGTTCTTATGCCTTCCCGAACGCTCGTCTGTATCGGCGTGGCCTTGTATACAGAGTTGTTAGCTCCGCTAAGTCGCAAAGGGTTGCGTCTGGCAGTGCGTCCTAGTGAATAAGCGGCCTGTCTATTTTCACAATAGCCGCTAACTCTTAGTTATGGCGTTGCGTTGCGCCATTGCAGCTACACCTAAGCGATGACTCCGACAACCGCGCTACTGCTGGCCAACGGCTCAATGTGTGGCTGCGTCTTGGCGGGCGCACTTCCGGTCCACCGATTCCGTTTCTCTGTTTACCCTGTGTCTTTTCAGCATGTACATTCCTCCAGCGAAACGTTACGCATATATTTTATTGCGGCCCTGAGTACGCTTGTTAAAATAGAAAATGTCGTTTTGTTTTCCACATTACATCTGAATTCAGGCTCTCATGGCGCATAATCTTAGTATAACTTGTCGGCATCGTTAAAATCTTGGACATCAAATAGACTAAGAACATTGTGCTGTGTTCGACGTGTTATGCTTGCCCATTTTAACCTATGCATGTCCAGCTTAGCATGGCGTGTGTCAATAACTTATCTGCTGAATAATACTGTGTAGTGTGACGGCGATTTGCATTTACGCGAAGCCCAATATCGGATATGTGTGTGGGCATTACTCTCTCGGTGAAGGCAAAGACAAGTTCGACCCAAATGAGTTGTGAAGCCTCGGGCGGGAAGTGGTGCAGAACATCCTCTGTAGTTTTGTATGCGGATGATACCAGCTTGTTTTTCTCTGGCAACTATTTAAGAGATTTAGAAAAAGTAGAGAAGGAGTGCTCGATCTCTGTTTGATACTGGCTTCGCTCTAACCAGGTACAATTAAACGTTAGTAAAATTAAACATATTTAGTTCAAGAGCAGAAATAAGCACGAAAATTACACCATTTATGTTCTAGTTAAAAATAATGACATCGAACGTGTCCCTTTGTTAAAATTTTTGTGAGTACTTTCTCATGAAAACCTCAGTTGGATACCGCAAATGAACAAAATACTTGTCAGTATGACTAGGTCAACTTTTGTCTTATACAAACTCTGGTCTCTGGTACCAGACTGGCTGAGGCTCCAATTATACTATTCACTAGTTCATTCTCATCTCTATTACTATGTCTTAATCTGGGGTACGACTTCCAGAACGAACCTTGAAAGTTTACTAATTCTGCAAAAAAGAGCTGTTCCCTGCATAGAATATCTACAACGAAGTGAACATACTGGGCCATTTTTTAACAAGCTTAAATTACTTACTGTTAACCAACTTTACAGCCTCAAACTAGCCTTATATATTCGTATAGAACTTGAAGATGACCTTGGCAGTTATATAACTCATTGCTACCATACTAACGCTCCCTATGATATCAGACACAAGCAATTTATATACCAAATCCCTAACCTTTTCCACAACAATAGTTATATCCAAGAACTTATCGAACAATGTAGTTCTAAACTCAGTTTAAAAAATAATATTATGGGGTTTTACGTGCCAAAACCACTTTCTGATTATGAGGCATGCCGTAGTGGAGGACTCCGAAAATTTCGACCACCTGGGGATATTTAATGTGCACCTAAATCTAAGTACACGGGTGTTTTCGCATTCCGCCCCCATCGAAATGCGGCCGCCATGGCCGGGATTTGATCTCGCGACCTCGTGCTCAGCAGCCAAACACCATAGCCACTCAGAAACCACGGCGGTTAAACTCGGAGTAAAGGAATATGCTAAATGTATCTGCTCTCTGGTAATGTGCCCTAAATAGGCTTTTGAGTGAAAACATTTTTTTATTATGATATTATCTTTGTACTCGCTGTATTCTCTAGAAGTTATACATTGCGACAAATAGTTATGTTGCATTCTCTTTAGCGCTTCCATCATCTAGTACTTTTTAAATGTCTTGCAAGTTATGTCTGTTTCTCTTTTTTTCGTGTTTTTGTTCTTGTTATGCGTTATGGCTGTTGCATAATTAGACAGTTTTAGTCGGGCGTCCGCAGCAGCTCTGCGTACGCAGAAAATCCGCAAAGGCGAAAGTGCGCATGCGCAGTACGCAGGAGCCCGCACGGTCTCTTGTGCGCGCCCGCAGCTTTTCAAAAGTTGCGTAGCGTCCGCTGCGGGCTCTGCAGGTTCTGCGAAACATTCTCGTGAGTTCTCGCGTGTCCACGAGAGCGCATTTTTTGTTTATGTGGCTCTTGCCGAAGATATGACTCCGGCTTGTGGTTTGACTTCGTGGCGGCTGATATTAGCGACACAGTTTCAAGCGCTGGCATATGGCGGCGCTGAGTAGCACTCTACCGCTTCCTGCGCGTGCAAGCAAGCAATCCCCATCTCAACTTTTGCGTCCGGCCAACTATTGGCGTTTCGTGCGCTTCGCTTCGCTACTGCTTTCTATTGGTCAATACGTGGTACATGAGAGTGTTTTTGCGAGCGTGAAAGAAGCCCGCGAATACACGCAAAGTGCCTCGAGCGGCCCGTCGCATGGCAATTTGGGTGTATTTGCGGGCTGCTTTCACGCTCGGAAAAACCCTTTTATGTAGCACGTATTGAGCAACAGAAAGCTGTATCGGGGGTTTTTGATGTTGCTCTACAATTTTCTTATTGACACTTTTCATTTAATTATAATATTTGAGACGTTGATTGATGAATTAGGACTAATTATCTTATTAAGCGGAATGAAAAAAAATAATCTGAGTAGCTCCAAGCGAAGGCAAATAACAGTACGTTGGTTCTCTCTAGTTACGTGGCATTTGCATATTATTAGGCATTGCCTCGTAGAGCGCTCTGGCGTAGTCACTAACTTTCTGCTTCGTCTGCGATATCGTTTAGCGTGGCCCCATCTCTGATTTAATTTATTTAAACGACATTATAAGGAGGACACTTCGTCTGCTGAAGAAGTTTTCGACCTTGCCAATATGCACGGCCATCTTGAAGTTAAGTAATATCTAAAGCGTATAATGTACGGGGCGCTTGTGATAACTTGTACCGATCCATAATTTAAGCCATGTTGTGCACTACCTGAACGCATCCAACTCATTATTTTTTACTGTCTTCTTGAGCAATTCAATGTGTTTTTTTTACCACGAGATTAAGTCATGAAAAAAAAAAAACAATAATTAACCGAGATTTAGTGCATCTACATATAACCGCAAGCCTTCGGTCGTGAATCTCTGAAAGCATATTGAGTAACATCCAGTTAATTTTATATCATTAATATTGTCATTATGGTTTTACTTTCGGGCGGAATTGGGGACGCCGAAAAAGCGTGCTAGACCTTAAACAGTACCACGTGACTAAGCACTTGCGTTATTGTGGCGTTTGTGTCAGCTTACTGCTTTCGAATGAGTAATTTTTGCACGCAGACTGAACATATGAATAGAGCGCAAGCAAAAATAATGGCTTAGAAGTGATAGTCATGACGGTCGTCTCCGGTGTAACGTCATTCATCGCCAAAACCTCCTCGCCCATTACGCAATCTGTCAACAGCAAGAACACTCACAGATTTTCGAAGAATATTCATGCGTTATTTATCGTTGTATGCCACGGCTCCGTTTGATTCAGCGCTTCAGTTGAGAAGTGACGTTATTAAAAGTGGAAGCCCCCCCACGACCGTTGTCTCCAATCCACCATCCTTCTGCCTATTCAAACATTGCGTCGGCGTGCAGCATCGATCATTCGTTGAAAGTTTTAGGCCCTTATAGTACATGCACAGGTGCCTCGTAATAGGTCTCTGCATTCTATTCTTTTTTCTTTTTTTAGATCCCATGCGCTTTCTTTGAAACCCCGAAAACTGAAACCCCAGCAGCACTCTTTATAGAAAGAAACTAACTAGATATTGATCATTATAGGCTGAATAACAACAACCAGTGTTGCACTTAAATTAGTACTTTAAAATATAGGTAATTAACTTTTTGTGCATTAATTATTGAAGCTCATACTTTGGGTTACTCAAGAGGTCAGTGAACAATACTGAGCCGGTTGCATTGTCGTAGCACACGCATGATTTTTTTTTAACGCTTGGCGCGAGTTAGCTGAAACACTGTATAATTCCTCAAGTTAACTTGAGAACATTAAGTTGCCACTTCGCTCCTCATTAGGCGAGCTTAATTTCGCAACGCACTTGCCTATAGATACGCATTTCTGACTCATTTCATTGTAACCGGCACGTAGTTTTTCGATTTGCCACCTTGCTTTGCTCTTCTTCCTTGGTATCTTCGTTTTGTGATTGGGATGCGGATTGGATTGGGATGATTGGGACTCTACAGCCCAAGCCGTTTGCAGCGCTGCCGAAGATACGAGTCCTACACAGGCAATGTTCTTGCGCAGTGGAATATAGTTCCGGAGTGAAACTGTCTGAATAATGGAGGCATTAAGAGTGTCTTTTTTTGTGTGTCTGTGATACGTTACAGCGATACTTGACATGTTAGGACCTTTGCACATGCGCTTCGTATACCGCGAATTCAGCAGCTGCTGAGAAGACGACGCGGCGCGGATGTACACATCTCGCGGCGCATTCGGCCTTCCTATTGTCTAAGGAGTCCTGCAGCTTCTACAGTGCTTCAAACGACTTCACACTCTAAGTCCCTAACACACGACGCTCTATGATCGCACCGATACAACACCCCATTTCTCGTTCTTGATATAAAAACGGGTGAATTGAGCGTGCGAGGCTTTACCATTGTATAGAAAAGCTTCGCAAATATTCTCATAATAAATTTCGATGCGATATGCTAGGTAAGTGTGCTGCTCTGGAGCAGGCTCCCGGACTCTCTTGAGCACTCTCGAGGGCTGCACAGTGGTTTCGGCGCACATAATTTTGAGAGTGCGTTGCTTTAGTGCCTCATATTTCTTGAAATAAAATTTACTTCCTCTCTCTCCCTCTCCCCCTCTCTCTCTCTCTCTCTCTCTCTCCCCCTCTCTCGCTCGATCCACGAGCTCGCTAACAGTCGAGAGCTTATGCCTCGTGACAATCTCCAGCGCTTCCGTCCGGTTCATTCTTACATTCACCGCTAAGTATCCAGTTACCAATCTCAGCCGGCCTACCCCGCAACCAATACATTTTTGTAGTACCGAAAAGCTGCCGCCAGTAAAAAACAAATGTGCATCGAATGCGTCATTCTACAAGCAAATCAATTTGTGGTGTAAACTTGGAGCCTACGACGCAACCACACCTCTGCAACTCACTCAGAACAAGTTAATGCTTGGCACAGCTCCGCGGAAGGGACCTTCAGCTGGCTCATAGTTTTGCTTCACAATGGCCAGTGTTCTTTTCACACAACGCCAACCATTATGTAGCTCACCCATTTACAGAAACGTGATTCCCTATTTTTTTGGAATAGGGGCTCAAATTTAAACACATATAATGCACATAAAAGCACAGATCAGGTGAGTTCTGGTCTTATTTGTTCTTCTCTGTGTTTGTGGGGCAATGGTTGTCTCTTTTCTATGTACAATTTATGATTTTCTTTAATTCAATTAGTAAGTACAAGTAATTTCCCCTATGTTGTTCTTGGTTTCTTTGTTGGCTTCTTCTGATATGATTAATTAAAAAAGAATTGGGCCCCTTGGTTAAACTCTTTCTCCACGTTCATATATATATATATATATATATATATATATATATATATATATATATATATATATATATATATATATTTCAGGAACAAGCCCAATGAAATCTTTCATTGATTACGTATGCTGCTGATGATTCCTTCAACAATCACACACATACAGTGGGGGATAGGCCAAGAACCTAGAAATCTTAAACAAAATAGACTAATGCGTATTACACCCATAAACCTTGCGCACTGGCAGGAAATCTATCTAATTCACTTCGTTTTTCTTTTCCTCTTTTATCGTTTCGGTGCAAAGTTTTGTTATTAGCTATCATATTGCATCAACTGTTCATTTGAACTTTTAGGGGTTATTCTTTTTGTGCGTTCAAACAACGCCTTCTAAAGTACGGTACACGCTATCTCATCTTACGATTTTGTTAGTTTTGATGCAGACGTAACGAAAACAATAAAAACAAAGAAAAAAAAACAACCTACAGATACTTCATAAAGTTCACATCAAACAGCTTACATAAATGAAACGATGTTATTAAAGAAAACACGAACTACTAATATGCGAGCTTCAGCTTTCTTTCTTTCTTTCTTTTCTTGCATCTTTGAACGGTTCGTAACAAAAAAAAGGAAATTGTACTGGAGCTAGTAGCTTCCCACGTCAATCACAGAACAGGATCAAAGGCTAGATACAAAGTTGCTATAATGAATTCTCGCAAAACAATCATCCTCCAGTGCTGAACTTCTCTGGCATTCCTTCTTTCTTCGTGAAAGAAAGCAAACATGGCAGGCAAACGTAGGCTCTCGAAAATTGAGTGCTCCACTTCGCGCGTTAGAATAACATTCCTAGCTACCTTTTTTCGAAAGTAGCTTTTTTTCGGCGACTTTCGCGCACCAGGCTCGAAATTCACTTCAATGCGTTTAGTGCATCGCATGAATTGTGCTCGCTTCTTCGCAGGCGTCTTCTCCAGTTTCTTCTAAGTAGCCTTTAAGAAGCGTTCTAAATTCAAAGCGCAATTAGAGGGCGAATTAAGATATTATGCGCCTCAAGAACAATCTAGCCGGCCTGAGAAACAGTGACCTCTTTTGTTCCAAACAAGGAAGGCAGCACTTCGGCGTCGATTACACTACGTATAAACGGAAAGCCAACAACGAAGACGCGGCGAAAAATTCACGAAATTCAAAGTGAGATGCTCCGCGTCCCCTTTGTATACACAATGTCAAACACGGGACGAAGCGACGGAAAGCAAGAAAAAAAAATGTAACAACTGGGGACGTACTAAACGTATACGCAATTACATGGTTCCGCGGATGATATCGCCGGCTGAAACGCCAGCTAAAGTTTAAAACAAGGGCTGACTGGGATGGAGACGAGTCGCGAAGACAAAGGAGGTCGTGTTATCGCGCCTAACTTCATCCGCTCCGGCGCGAAATTCGCGTTCACGCATGCCGACGTCTCTGCAATGACAGCGCTTGTCCCGCGTTGGCAAAGTTGGAATAACGCTACCCCGTGTGTGATCGCCTTCCTCGAGACCCGCTTTGTAACTGCTTTTTTTTTACTTCTTTTCTTTCTTCGAAAAGTTCCCTGACGCGGAGTCTATATTTAGGCAACGCATGAGCGCATTTGTCCGCGGAGAAACCTCCGTCTGGCCCTCTGCAGAGCTTTCTTCGATTTTTGTCACTCGCGCCCCGGGAACAGGGTCTTTCGAAAGCATTTTGGGAGAAAGTGATCCTCTAACGATGCGGATACTAAGGTGGCTGCGAGCGTAGTTTAAATAAAAAACAAACGACGTCTCGAAGCCTGACTTAGCGACGCTCTCGACCTAGTCTCCCAAGAGGGACCGACGCCGTACGACCGAGAAGGCCAAAACGACCATTCGCATCTGGCAAGTTCTTTTTTTTTTCGCTTTTTTTATAATGGGACCCTAGCGCATTTTTTTTTCTGTAAACCGCTCTTCGCTTAAGCTCGATATTAGTGCAGGAAAAAAAAGCATGCAGAAGTAGACCTGCACGGCTCTCGAGCAGTTGTGGATCCCGTTAATCAGCGAGGCAACGCGTGAGTGTTTTCTGTCGTCCCCATCATAACGAACGGGTCGATGACACCTTTAAACCATTCTCGCATTATCACTTGTTTCTTGCGGATCTATCAGCAGGCGTTCTATCAGATGTTGACAAACTGAGCGGCCATGCCAGTGGCATTAAAATGGCAGGAAGATTTAAATAGTTCGAAAAAAAAAGGCATACAAGCCATCTGAACAGAGCCTTACTAATACATTTTTGCCGGCGAGTCAGGTTTGCATGATTGAGCCGATGTCAGTGCGAAACAGATATGTTTTATTAGACGTGAACTCCAAGCTGTTCGCGATATTGTTTTTCATTTTCAGACGTGCGCTTGACCTCTCCTGTCTAAACGTGGAAGTTTGTCTGAAAAAAAGGAAAGAATAATCTTTCCTTCTTTTCGTAAGCTCACTCGTTCGAGTAATAAGCGACGTCTGCTGATATTTTCGTCTTGTACCTTTCTCATGGGCCCTATAACCAAATGCTAACCAAAGCCTATTTTCTAGCTAGCTGCACATAAGAAACTAGCACGCGAAGTCTTTTCCTGTCCATCCCAACCTGCCATCTCGAAACAAGACGGTTTAAACCCGCGTTAGTGCAACTGTTCCAGTTTTCGTTAGCGTCTAGGCATCCCGAGAGCGTGAATGCGAAGTACATTTCTGCTGGGTAAACGCAGGAGCACCATTCCGCCGTTCCCAGCTGCTTAAGTCTTTGTAAATCTTCTTGAGAAAAGCAGTCTCATTAAATGGCTCGCCTACCGAGTCGTACACTCAGCCTAATAAAAGCCACGCTTTGTTTACCCTCCCAAACAAGTGCAGCCATAGAAAAAGTGCGATCGTTAATTTTGTATGAGGATGCTTTCAGCAAATTATAACGACTCGCTCGACGCACCTCATAAGGTCAGTTTCACGAACTATTTCTTAAGTCGGCTATTGTGTCCCTAATGACGATGCTCACGGCTGTGGATTGAACGCTTCAGAGATGCGACTAGGCTTTCAGAGATGTAGCAATAATTTTAAGGCCCTTGAGTTCGTTAAGATGCGCAGAAGTTTCTAGTTTCTCACCCTGCTTCTCGAAGGGAGATTCCTAGCATGCCCCGACGAATATTTACTTGAAAAGCGCAAGGATTACATCGTATTTTATTTTGCAAGCTATCGCGTTACACGTTTCGCATTGCTGACAACGTTGCATCGTCTTTGTTATTTGTTTTCTATCTTGTAGCGCCTAACCTTTGATAACCCTTTACAGCCACCGTGGCGGGTTCCGTAGCTATGGCGTTGAGAAAACCACGGGATCGGGGATTCGTTATCAGGCTCCAGGGTCGTATTCCGATGGGCGGGAATAACTAATATTACCGTGCATTGAGGTTCTTTGCACTCGACTGGCCGCTCGAGGCATTTTTCATGTAATTTTGGGCTGCTTTCACGCTCGGAAAAACAGTTTTATGTAGCAAGTATTGAGGAACAGAAAGCTGCATCGGGAGTTTCTCATGTCGCTCTACAATTTTCTCATTAGCACTTTTCATCTAAACATAAGAGGTTTATTAATTAATTAAGACTAATTA
Source organism: Dermacentor andersoni (assembly GCF_023375885.2). Classification (NCBI taxonomy): domain Eukaryota; kingdom Metazoa; phylum Arthropoda; class Arachnida; order Ixodida; family Ixodidae; genus Dermacentor; species Dermacentor andersoni. The sequence continues at coordinate 16,019,394 of NC_092819.1, forward strand.
TCTAATAAGGCGGAATAAAAAAATAATTTGAGTATCTCCAAGCGACGGCAAACAACATTACCTTAGTTCTGCCCAGTTACGTGGCATTCGCACATTTTTTTTTCTAATTTGGCTAAAGTTACGTGGGACATCCTGTATATATGGCCTGCTGCCTTATGCCTGGGCGTACGGACAAGCCTTATGCTCCACCAAATGCTAAAGTGGCTAGCCTGACGACGGCGACAAACAGACGATAACGACGACTGATCGCACACCGCCCACATAGCGCTCTTGTTGCTGCGAATGTCGCTGTAGCTGTGAATCGCATAGGACAAGCGAGTCTTCATTTATTTCCAGCCTACTGGGTGAGGTTTACGGCCTTCGCCGCACATCATTACAAACTGTAAGCAGGTGCCCAGAGCAGCAAGCGGTCTAAAATATTCAGAACAAATCCCGCACCGCTCTCCCTCTGTCTTCCATTGAGATTTCAGTCTTAGCTCAAGTGCAGCCTTGGGACGCAAAACCCATCGCTCATCATCAGGAACGCCTGAAGAAAGCCATATTTCTTTCTGAAGAAATTTCGCTCAAATTCGTGGATTTACACTGGGTTTATCGCTATTTATTACCATGTGTTGAAGCTTAAGCCTCGAATAGCGTCACGCATAGGACTTAGCATTGAACCTTTGTCTCATTCCTTGTTCCTTTGTTACTTTTGTGTTACCTTAACTGGTGTCAATGACATGGAAACATTGTAATTTTGACGAAAACGTATATAGCATACACGTCAGTTAATCCATTGTGAAGAAAAAGAAAAGTCACACATAGTATCTGTTGGAAAGAAGGTCTGTTGCGTGCATATTAGAGTTTATCGACGTGACTAGCCTCTTTGAGTCTTTATTACTGATGAAATTCCTGACACGTCCATTAGGGTGAAAGATAATGCTTGCTGGCCGTTAACATATACTTAAAGAGCCCTTATTTCTGATTCTCAGAAAATGGTATATAAATGTTGCAAAAAATCCTGTATCCATTCATTTGATGCAAAGGAAATCAACAAGAACGAAAAACAAATTTTGGGAGTTTTGCCCAAAGGGCGAAACATTGACAGCGATAGCAGGTTTAGCGTTGGGGGGTTAATCCTCGGACGGTCTTCTAAGCACACGCGGGTGCGACATGCTGGCGTGACGTAGCACGGAAGGCAACTCCTGCCGCGTATGAGAGGAACAGCCGCTACCAGGCGCATCACAACGTTAGCGTCATGAGAAGCGTCGCCTGCTGGGGAATCGGATAGTGCACGAGATGAGACGGACGAGAAACCGTCGGCGTTCGTCGACGCCCAGCGAAATATTAGGTAACGTTAGCTTGACGTTTAGTGCCCTTCCCGCTCTTAGCAGTGCATACACCACGGCAGCTCAGCAGGAACGCTAGTGGGCCAGTAGTGGCTTCCGCACGAGGCTCATACGCCGGCAGCGGAAAGCAGAACGCTCTGGCTCTGCCATCGAGGCGACGATTGAGCGTAGCGTTGACGTTGCGTCGGCCTCGGTTCGTCGTTGTTGCAGCTCCACGTCTCTGGAGGCGCCTCCGCGTGCAAGTAGTGCACGCGCCGGACAGCACGACAGCGGCGGTGTTCTTGCGCCTCGAACGTCCGTTTGCCTGCCAACCGTTTGAGCGCATTTAAAGCGTTGATTCCCCTGCGTATCATGCCTATTGTGTTCACGGTACTTGAACCGAAAATAGGCCCGTCATAGGTGAAGTGTGGGCGCACCCGAAACGTGGCTGACTGACCAAAGCGAGCACCGAGACGGAACTCGTATTTTTATTGAATGAGTGCTTCATTCTTGCGGTTTAAGAGAAAGAGAAAAGGAGAAGGGAAGGCTCAGAGGTCAACAAAAATGAACGTCCTTTTTCCCACCCTACGCAGGGAGAAGGGGGTTAGGGATTGAAAGAAACGTCATGAAGCAACACTGATGCTACAAGAGAGTCCGTAGTGGATGATTCCGAATTAATTCTTAAGCGCCTTGGGTTCTTTAACCTGCTCCTAACTATAATTACATGACCATTTATGCATTTGGCCCCCATCTAAGTTCGACGGCCGTGGCTGGGAATTGAACCCGCAATCTCATATTTTATTCCCGCAGTCACGCTGCTCCAAGACCCGATGCCGCAGTGCATTATATATACAGGTCTTTTCACATGATGAAAACTACGAGCAGGTTTTCTACTCTGACAGATCGGTTTTGTGCCCCGGGCTTCAACTCTCTTGAATTCTAGCAGCACGTTGCCCTTAGATCCAGTGATGAACGTTGTGGCAGCAACCGAGCTTCTAGTGAAAAGTAGCCACTCGGCAAATGAATGTATATAGTGCGCGAAGCCTCCGACAATTGCGTCTCACTAGATCGCTATCGCTTTCTAATGAATGAAACGGGACGGAACGAGAGGGATGGCAGCGTCACCGCAGTACTTACGCTGTATGTTTGCTCACACCTTCCACTACACAGTTCAACTTCTGCAATTACATTACATTGTATAATGGTCCTATCTCACGAGATTCGATGTATGAGCTGCTTACGTGTTAGGTATAAATGTAGATTATCATTAAATTATGTGGTTTTATGTTCCAAAACTTCGATCTGATTATAAGGCAAGTTCCCGCGCAAATCTCTAACTCTCGTGAAAGAACTCGATAACAACGCCTTCACAGTAGGGATTCATTGGATTCCCCCTTACAGTGGCATTGCTGGCAACTGATGCTCTTGCATACACAGCGATTCATCATCCTCCCAAAGTCAAGCGCCCAAAGAGTAATCAAGTTCAGAAATCTGACATTCGAAATCACTTTGGGCCACTTTGGGCAACTTTGGTTTCCACCACATATACTATGCGTAACCAAGAGATTTCGTCGAGAGGAAGCCTCATTTCTGTGTCGAATGAGGACAGGATCTGTTAGTACACTAGTGTGGTTATTTATTACGGGGCGTATCAGTTCTCTGAACTGTACGACTTGCGACGATGCAGGAGACGTTAAATAAACTTAACTTATGGAGTATTACGTGCGAAAACCACTTCCTTATTATGAGGCACGCCGTAGTGGAGGACTCCGGAAATTTGGGGATCTTTAACGTGCACCTAAATCTAAGTACACGGGTGTTTTTGCATTTCGCCCCCATCGAAATGCGGCCGCCGTGGCCGGGATTCGATCCCGCGATGTTGTGCTCAGCAGCCCAACACCATAGCCACTGAACAACCACGGCGAGTACAGGAGACGTTGAACACTCTCTGTGGTCGTGCCCAAAATTCTGAGAGGAAAGGGACGCTCTCCTGGAAAATCTGAAACAATATGAACTTCCGCCTACGTGCCTGCAACACCTCGTGTTCCCCGAAGGACCAGTTATAGCCTGCAAAGAAACTTCACGTCTCCTTATCGCATTCTTAAGAGAGACACCACAGTGATTCTATAAGAGACGCTCGGGCGGAACAACTGCCGGCCTTGATCGCCAGGATAAACCCGCATGTTGCTGCAACTCACTACCCCGACCATGTCGTAGAGGGGCACACCGGATTAATTTCGAGACTGCGATTCTTTAACGTATACTCAATGGATGGTACACAAGCGTTCTTGCATTCCGCCCCATCGAAATGCGGCTGTGATCGAACCCGCGACCTCGTCCGCAGCAGTGCAACGCTATAAACACTGAGTTGCCACGGTGGATAAATTTGCATGATTGCACGATTGTAGATGTGTTGCATCGACGCTGAAATTAATGCATAGGAAGCGCCAAAGTAATAATTGTGTGGCTTCTGTCATCATTGCCGGTTAATTCAGAACTCTTGGGCTACTCGTACGGTAAGTTCCTTTTCGTGACTTTTGAAAATGTTCCGATGACGTACGACGTTTGACGCGCCAAGAAACATCTGCTTTATCCCAGACGATGAACTGTATTATTATCACGAATATGAACTGATGTCTGTGGCGTTATGAAGCGAAGAGGGAAACCAGGATATTGCAGTGGGCGCTTTTCTAAACTTTTGCATGCATAGCGAAGGTATGCCTAAATTCAGATGCCTTTGATGGTAATTGCGTTGAGGAATGGCGATTGGTGAATAAACAAAAACCAAATTAAAGTAATCGCTCACCTTGAGCATGTGCATCCTGAGGCGTCGGCAGGAACGTTTTCCAAAGACGGCTTTTCCTATTGGCAGTTCAGGCAGCGCACTTCAGTTCTCGAGCGCTGCCCGCTTCGCGTCAGGAGAATGAAGCGAAACGAGTGTGGGATGTCACTTCCACCGAGTCGACGTCCAATGTCACTGCACCGAACCGCAGCTAGTCCACTCCGTCAACCGTAGTCCGACGCGGAAGGACGCGCAGGCGTGGAGGAGCCACTTCGAAGCCTTGGAACCAAAGCCGGGAGGCGATCCTGCTGCTCCAGGAACGGTGACGCTGTAGTCCAGGGTCTTCCTCTGCGTCGCCTCGAACCCGCTGTGTCGTGGTCACTCCTCGCGCTGCTGCCGTCACTGCTGCCGGTCCGCTTTGGGCCGCCTGTACTATCTGCACATGCACTCTCTTCAGTGAGAGTCTTGGGCGAAAGGACGATTGCGCATTTATACGGGGGGCCTCTCTCCACCGGTCCTCTTTTTGGGGCCACCACCAGCAGCCCGCGAGAGCATCCAATCCAGTTAGGTCTTCTTTCTTCTTTCCCTCCCGCGCTGCCTTCGCCGCCGCTCCTATGGATGCTGCACGCCTCCTGCAGAGCGGCACGAGGCGCTCGGCTCCTTGCCTACTTCTTGTCCGCGCAACCCCCCCCCCCCCCCCTCCCAGCCTCCCCCTTTCACTCTCATCGGCGGCGGCACTGCTTGTCGTAGGAGGGACAGTGCAAGCGTGTCCGCTGACCACTGTCCACGGCGCGCCGGCCGAAAGTGGAGAGAGCCGAGACCTTGCACTTTCCCTGTCATTGCCACCTCGCTTGTAAGCGGTGTCCTTTTCCCCAGACCGCCTTCGCTTTCAGTTACTTCCCTTTATCAGGCGTGGGAGTCAGCAAGAGATTCCGCAGATCACGTAGTCAATCTTGTCGCCGAAAGGGTAAATAAAACGTATGTGGGGGGGGGGGGACGGAAGGGGGGCCTGAGCTGCTGATTTTGTTCGCCTTAGGTCAGATCTGACCTAAGGTCGGACTTAGGCAAAGAAAATCATGAATTCAGTGCAAGCCCAACTTTTACAACGACGAATGGAAAGAATACAGGACAGCACCTGTTCTGTGTACGTCGTTTCGTCGTTCATTTTCTATTTTACTCTACTGACCATGTTAGCCGACATTTTCTTATGAAAGTGAATATAACACCTTACATTAAATTATGGGGTTTTACGTGCCAAAACCACTTTCTGATTATGAGGCACGCCGTAATGGAGGCCTCCGGAGGTTTAGACCACCTGGAGTTCTTTGACGTGCACCTAAGTCTAAGTACACGGGTGTTTTCGCATTTCGCCCCCATCGAAATGCGGCCGCCATGGCCGGGATTCCATCCCACGACATCGTGCTCAGCAGCCCAACACCATAGCCACTGAGCAACCACGGCGGGTAATATAATGCCTTTCTTCGGTAAAGTGTATCCCAGTCCTCAATATATGCTTTCTCTTCTATCACTGAGCACAATAGAAAGGTTGCAACTTTTTTATTCAAATAATCTGCGTTTGTGCCTAACACTGCGTGTCTAAATAAAGAGAAAATGAGACATCCACCCAGACGTAGCTAAGTACTACAAAGGAAACCCATACGGACTGCGAATCTTTTCTTTCGAGGAGCCCGTATGGGTTTCCTTTGTAGCACTTAGCTACGTTTGGGTGGATGTCTCATTTTCCTTTTATTAATTACTTCTCTACACCTTACGGGTTTCCGCAGAACTATTACGTCGGTATGTCTTATTTTTGTGCAATTTATCGGGAGCACAGAATATTAAGATGCCTTTACCCTCGTATTCAGAAATGCAACCTAAGTTGAAGCCCATGCTTGACTTGATCTAAGTGGCAGCTGTCGTGAACGCGCCGAAGGAAACGCTGTGAGCGTCTTTGGGCCCGTTAACGCCAGGCGTCACCTAAATCAAGTCAAGCATGGGCTTCAACTTAAGTTACATTTCTGAATACGAGGGTTAGACTGATAATTATTGCTTAATTGCTAATTATTGCTTAGACGAGTATGTGCATCCTATTCTTGTCTTGCTTTAGCGCAACTCAGTTCGAGTATGAAGGAACAGGGACAGGTGACAGGGTGAGCGCTCATCCTTTCACCTGTCATTTTCCTTCATACTCGAACTGAGTGCCGCTAAAGCAAGACAAGAATATGCCTTTAGGCGACCGTCGTAAATGCTTTCAATGTCAAGTTTTCTGCGAACGTGTTGTAACTAGTCAGCTAACACGTAACTATGGGGAACCAACAATCTATATGCATTCTGCCTTTCTTCAGGAATGTGTTGAGAAACTAACTGAAATATGACTAAGAATGCCTTTCTGAATTTAATGTCTGTTCACGCCAGTTTAGTTTTGGTCATGGATATTACACAGAGCTAGCGCTCTTCCATGTTACTGACCAACAAAAAAAACTAATTGATGAAATATTTCTTGTGGGCTCAATTTTATTAATATAACACAGGCATTCGATAGCATAAGTCATAATATCCTACTTGCTGAGCACGAGGTAATTGGCATTAGTTGTCCTACCCTTTCGCTACTAAAATGCTACTTATATAACAGAGTTAAAGTTGTTTCTGTTTCTAATGTCTACCTAGACAACTTCTAACAAGGATTCTAACAAGGATTCACATCCATATCGATATGGAACACACTTCACTCTTAATGGAAAACGCAAGATCTTTGTACCAATCTAAAAAAAAAAAAACTCAATACACATTTTCACGATCAGAATAACGAAAATGTTTATTATATCCGTTTTCTTTTTCCTTTTAACGAGTGCTCTTGTAGCAGTGCGAATCAATTCTTGTCTTTTTCCATATCCATACAAATTTTTGGTTACGCTCTGATTTGCTTTGCTGCCATGAGATGTGCTAAAACCTAGTTATTCTTTGTATTCATTTCTCTACCTTGTTCTGCTGACGTTACTTTATTTCTTTGTTTATTTTTTTCCTGTGTGCTACCTTATCGTTCTACTGCTGCTTTGAGTTGCTAACGATCATAATTGTTCTGTATGGGAAGTTCTAACACATCTTTTGAATATAGAACCTCGATCTGTATACTACCATCCATGTAACATGACGGAACCTTTATTAATGTAATTCTGGTTCCGACTGTTCTTCTTTTCCTCTTCCGCATCTTATTCTCCCTTCCCTCGTATAGGGTAGCCAACCGGTGATATCCACGGGTTACCCTCCCTGTCTTCCCTTTGCCGTTATATATATATATATATATATATATATATATATATATATATATATATATATATATATATATATATATATATATGTATATATATATATATATATATATATATATTATATATATATATATATATATATATATATATATATATATATATATATATATATATATATATATATATATATATATATATATATATATATATATATATATATATATATATGTATGTGCGTGTGTGTGTGTGTGTGTGTGTGTGTGTGTGTGTGTGTACGAACCTTTCACCTGATCACCAACGTGAGAGCGCATCTCCTGTGACTCTAACGGGACAGAATTGTAAGACGTTCATCAAGAACAATCTGTTATAACGAATAAACATTGTTTAACTGCTTTCTCCCTGTCCCACTCCTCCATTTATTTTTCAATTAAATCATGATCGTGCGAAAAGACTTGAGTATGTTATGAACCAGTAAATGAATAAACTTCCCACTGCTCGCGTCAAGTCTCATGACAGCAGGCTGCCATCGTAAGCCGTAAGGCAACGCATTATAGTGAGCTTAAACATGAACTGCCTCTCAAATAATCAGCCTCGTACATGCTTTCTCCCACTTACGACTTTTCTTCCTAATTGTTCTCCGTCACTTAGACGTGAAAAATAAGTGCAAGCCGTTATTACTCTAACACCACCAAATATTCTTCCTTATACTTTGTTTTAATAAGAAAGGCGTCATACTATAATAAAACAGGCAAACAATATTGTACCTTAATTGGAAGCTGCTTCGAGTACGCTCTAGTGATGGCAACTATTTCACGTCAGTCCTCGGGGTCGACTTTAAGAACGCGTGTTTCCTGTTACACTTACTACATAATTGCTGTGAGCGCTAAGGCGGACATCACTTAGCAAGCAAGGCTGTATATTCACCGAGCAGTTCCCGCACTTGAGCTGTTCGTAAAAGCAAGCGCCAGCGAGTCTCGATGTAGAAATTAGGATCATCAACGGCGGCTCGCCAGTCACCACGCCACGAAAAGCTCTTCGAGTTCTGTCCCCTCTTGTCCGCTATCCTGTTTTTGCAAATCCAAATCGTATTTGCAGTCCAAGCATCTATTTCTTTTATCCATTTCTTTCTATTTACATTCGATACTTGAGTGTTTGGTTATCGTCGTGTATATTTATACATATGTATAGATTATCCCAATACCTCCTCTAGTGATTCCTTGTGAAGAAACCTACAGATAACTTACCGCGTTCCATGTGTGCGTGTGTATGAGTGTGTCTTCTTCTAACACGAAAACAGAAAGTGAGAGTAAAAGGGCGAAATAGGATGCCGCTGCAACATCGAAGCTGATCACGCACTCGCGATATTCACTGTCGCGGGTGGCTCTATAGTACTTTGCCTTTTTGTAACTGTTGCTTACATTTCCGCGCCCGCCCCTTGCCGTCCAATTAATGTGCCTCCGAATAAGTGACAAAAGGGACGGCGCTTACGTCGAACTTTTCCTTGCTCTCGGCGCGCGCCCCGTTTGGTGTTCTTCTACCTTTCCTGTTCCTTCACGCGAGCAATGACCATTGCAGCAGGCGTCCCGCGCGGTTAATGAGGCAAAGCTACGGGCGATTTGATGTCGCGGGCGCAGCGACGCTCCTTGCCTCCTCCGGGTGCCCGTCATTCCGTCCCGCTTGTCATTCGCGCGACGCCCCATTTGTCTGCGTGCTCTTCTGCTCGCGATTTGCTATTTCCTTTATCGAATAATTATCGCGCATCGTCTCTGCCGCGCTTTACGTTACATATTACCCTCTTGGTTAGTCGTCCGGGGCAAGGAGCCAATTAAAGCTAGTGCGCGAAGGCGTTTTCCTGGCGGCTGTTACGAGCACCTGTCAGGTTTCTCCTCCAGCGTGAACGCGCTTCAGCGTGAGCCAACGTTGGGCATAATAATCATCGTGCGAGACCACGCACGAGAGACACGCATTTCGCTAATATGGACAAGTTAGCAATAGAACGCTACCCTGTCGACTGGGCGCCTCGGCAAGTGCCGTTTTTTTTTCTTACTATTATCTCGATCTTCTTCGCTGAAGGCCTTTAACATAATGAACACAATTCTTCGGATGCGCAAGACAAGTGAGCTCCGCGGCAGCAGCTCGATACAGCGGCGCAATCGCAACTCTATATTTGTTTTTGTCAGTTTCTTTTCTTTTTCGTGCACTGCCTGGTTTTCTGCTCTTTCTGTTCCATCTCCGGAGAGCAGCCAAGTGACGCGCCGTTCCCTTCAAGCATTCTTAGCGCGCAGCTGATTGCAGGCCTCCATTGTTTCGCGAGAGCGTCTCGCCGTCTTTGGCTCTCGGCCCCAGAGGCTGTCAAAAAGAGGTGCAGCGATGCGTCTCTGTGAGGGCACAGCGGGAGGTTCTCCGTTCTCTTTCCCCGTTCTCTTTTTTCGACTACTAGATGAAACCTGCAACACTGTGCGCTGTGTGGTGCAGCGAAATTACGATGCAACATTGTGCTCTTCCATCGCCAGAACGTCTGTTCCGGCAAGGTGCTCTATTCTCGCGCCCCTCTATAATCAGCGCTGCGCGTTACTCGCCGAATCCTGCCCCGTGCGAACAACCTTCGGTCGGCAAAACGCCTATTCGGATTTCTCGAAACCCGGCCCTATAAAAACTGACAGTTGACATCCCTGCCTCAGCCTTGCCTACGACTCAGATGGAGCGAGCCACGTTTGTCTCCGTCCACCGTGCCGGAAGCTGCGACTGGGCACTGCTCGGGTGACGCTGACGCCATTCCTCTCTTACATCTATCGCCATTTATTGCTTATCCCGGCCTCGTTGTACTTCACTTCGCGGCCTTCAGTTGGCAAACAAGCCCTTCTTTTCGAGTGTTGTTTTCGACCTGCTCCTGTTTCCGGTGCGTGTTTCTAGCCTGCCACTTACACGGGCCCTTTTTCACAAGAAAGCTCGTACGCTACAACTGCTCGTAAAAGCAGGTGCAAGCCAATGGAGATGCCATGGCATAAGATTAGCGTAGGCAGCCGTCCAATGGCAAGCGGCACGTACGAATTAAAAGCTCATTATGAGAACCCTCTCATTGTGATGACAGTGTTCTCATATGGATGAAACAAAAGCAATTATCGAAGCTTCAGTCACAACAAACAAGCACTCCCTTTCATATAGATACGACATTGTAGTGCTTTCTCCCTTTACAGGTAGAATTAAAACACTGCGTCATGACAAAAACAAGTTAATTACATTAGACCACTGCAAAACATGCTTCGCATCGGCAGTTATTCTTATATAAGCGCTCTGTAATTGTATCCGGCAGCCCTTTCTTTGTTCGGTTTCGTTCTTTTCTTTCTCTCTCACTGTGAAACATGCAGCAACCACCCAGACGAGGCACAAGTTCCTTTATCCCCTTTCTAGCAACGTTTAACAGAACAACCAACCTTCACCTTCAACGAAAACAAGTGGACTATAGCACGGACGCAGTGTTCGTGCAATTGTTCGGGAGTGGCTCCCTTTCCGTCATAGCGAAGTGAGCTGCGTGCCAGAGTTGCTTACCGCACACGCAGAGCGAAGTCACCGTCAAGCGTCAACTTGTAGCGAGCTGATGCAAATTAGACCTACATGCTGCTAGGACGCAGCGCGGTTGCTCTGACTGTCGCGCTGCCCGTCACACGCGGGAGGGGGGGGGGGCGGTACGACAACCAAAGCTGTCGCTCAGCGGTATAGTAGGGCCCGCTGTGTGCGCCAGAGCGTGCAGCTCTGATGACCTTCTTCAAGGCTCAGTTACATACAGGCACACATATTTATCCTCGAACCTAGAAGTGGTGGGTGGCCTTGCAATGGCGTAATTATTACGGTGCGCACCTAGGAAATTTGAGTTTGCGCGTGCGATCACAATAATTGAATACTTTCTTTTGTTGACCTTTGGTCTCCAATCGAAACCACAGCGCGACACATCTTCACGAAAAGCCCGAGGTGTTAAGTGCGCAATTTGTGCAACCTTGACTGTGAACCTAACGTACATGTACTGCATTGCGTGTGGCTGGCGGATGCTACATTGGAAGTCACGTTATATTTCCTGCAGTTGTTTCCTTAAGTAAGTAAAGTTACGTTTCCTTCTTTTAGAGCAAAGGCTTTGGGGCAGCTGCGACTCCCGTCGGACGCGCGAATAACTACATTATTAAATAAATACTTCACCTTCGTCCGACCACAACTGTTCGTCAGTCGCAATGACACTTGTCCACCTTGGCAACTTCGCTTAACGGGAGACTAAAGAGAAAAAAAAGTAATTTCACCTGTATTCGTAAATACCAGTTTCACAATACCAAAAATGACACATTTACCATGAGAAAACGCCGCAAACGAGTAATCTAAGGCGCAAAAAAAAAAAAAAAAAATAAGAGAGATGGGTGGCGATACCACCTTGAATTTCTCGCACCAGCGCGCCGTGATGTCATGAATTTTGCTGGTGTCTGTTAGGGCCTAGTCATTTCTTTATCGGTAAAAATGGACTACATTGTGTTTTAAAAGAGCCGATCACTGCACATGGCAAGCTTTAGAAACATTTACCAAGCTAATGAAAAGCACGAAGAAATATTTACTGAGCTAATGAAAACCTCAATGCCGTTACTGACATAACGGCGTTGGGGTTTCGGCGCGAAATTAAAAACAATCAAGCTGTGACCTTCCCTCTCTCTTCAAATCATCAACCTATCATCGTGAAATCAACGACAATAAAGTTTTCAAAGATTACTCTGTCAGTCTAAGCTGGTTTAATTTGTCTCTCTTTGTACCTGTAGTTCACGAGGGTCCCATTTGCATAATTCATCTCGCACACTGACACGGTTGCTCTCACCCGGAGGCCAGGCTCGACGCATCCCGAGCACAGAAAATTTCGTTTCGCACTCGCGCGTGCACACTCGCAGCTCCACCGTTCATTTGCGGATTTTCAGCCCAAAGCTTCGAGCTAATAGTGTGCTGTTTTTCTAGGCTCCGAATGCCACGAGGTGTGCGCAGCATCGGGTTCAACGGCGTCGGCTGAATCGTCTTGGTTCCTGCGGATTGCCGTCCAGCGCGACACATGCCCTACTACCTCGTGCCGTGCTTCGAAATGGCCATCTCATCCGGTACAATCAGCAGTTCACCGGTACTCTTACTGTTCCCCGCTTGCAGCGCCCTCAAGCCAGCTGTCCTGTAAAAAAGGATCACCTACGCCGACCGAGTGGGATTTGCAGCCCAAAGCTTCGAGTTAATAGTGTGCCGTTTTTCTAGGTGAGTTTGTAGCGATGTGCCTTTTTAAAGTCTTTTGGATCGCTAGCTGGCTGCAATTCCCCATTGTGTCCACTGTCATTGACTGACGGGTTATGGGTATTGATTTGTGCACTTACCGCGCCCGCATCGGCTATTTCATTCAATCGAGAGAAATTGCGGAGCCATCTAGCCTAGTGTGGATCCGCTCGTATTCGTTTGGTAGGCGTTACTTCGTGGGTGGACGCCTACTACTTGTACTTTTTCTCTTGTTTATTTACTGATTTGTGCCGGAGACGTTGAGGTTATTCCGCGCCCGGATAAGGTTGACCTGCTTGTGACATTAATGACGGGACGTACTTTGTCGAACGACCGATTTCACAAGGAAGTGAGAAATAAACTCAAACATATTCACACTAGTGTTACAGACGTCAAAAGGCGACTCTCAAAAATTGAAGAACGACTTGAGACTGTTAACAACTTGAATGAAAGAGTTGCGGCTGTCGGCTCTGTTCTTCAAGAATTTCAAGTGTTGTTAAAGAACATAGAGCAGAAACCGACTCACCGAGCAAACATCGGAATGGATTACCTGAATAATCGAATGAGGCGAAATAATCTCGTATTCTAGGGTATTCCTGAACAAGCTGCTGAAAAGTGGAGCGATACGGAAAAACTTATTTCTCAATTTGTCAGGGCAAACCTGGATATTCCACCACGTGAAGTAGAGCGAGCCCATCGAGTCGGTCAACGTTAACCTGATCACACTCGGCCCATTGTGGTTATATTTCTGAAATTCAAAGATAAAAGCAATATCTTGAAAAACCCTTTCAAACTAAAATAGATCGGAACCCCTCGCGTCTGGATCGAAGAAGATTATTCACCACGAATGCAACTAATCAGAAAAACGCTCCGTGATATCGCGCGCGCGAAGCGTCAGCAGAATGAGAAATACAAATTGCAGTTTGATACGCTTATAATGGGCGACGCAACTTTCCCAGTTGACCCTTCAAGCAATGAAGTGATCGCCATCCCTATATAGGTACGAGGCTTTCGCGAATGTCAATTGACGTTTCAATGCAGATGACAAAAAACTGTCTATTATTGTGGCAAATTTTAGAAGTCTTTTCAGAAAACAGGATCACCTTTGTGTGTTTGTCGAGTCCTGTTCAGCTGATATCATACTGGGAAAAGAGACATGGCTGTCGTGCGACGTCTCTGACAATGAAATATCTTTTTCTGAAAACTTTATTTTGTTTCAAAAAGACAGGGTAGAAACACCATGCGGTGGTGTTATAATTGCAGTAAAGAAAAAATTCTAAGCACGCCTACTTGACACGGGTTCCTGTATTGAAATTTTTTTTTTGAAGCTTTGAAACAAGCAACTTTGGAACGCATTCACAACGTACACTTATTCCGGCAACATGTCTACACGGATGGTTCGGTAAAACTCAACAGCTCAGCTGCTGATGTCATCATCCCGGCAAAATCTGAAGAAATCAAATTAAAAACTTCCTCTGTGACCCCATCGACGGGTGCTGAACTTGCGGCACTCCGTGCTGCACTTGATTTCATTAATCAGGAGCCACCGCAACAATGAACAGTCTTTAGTGACTCCAAGGCAGTCCTTCAGTGCATACAAAGCCCAATGCGCTACGGAACCAATGAACAACTGGCCTCAGAAATTCGACACATGTATCATCGTAGCCATGACAAGGGACGCAACATCATCTTTCACTGGCTTTCAGGACATTGCAGCATCAGCGGGAATGACCAAGCCGACGAAGCCGCCCGATCTGCACATGAAAGTGGTCAACGTGTCTTGATTCCGCTTTCGCGAACAGACGCTGCGGCTGGGCTGCGACTGATGTCCCGTGAATGTACTTTGCCTCTGTGGGACTCGAACGCTTTCACCATGTGTCGTTTGCGTTCGTTGTCTTCGGACATACGGATGCACCGACCGCCTAGGTTACCACTACGTGAACAGACCATGCTGTACCGTCTGTGGCTAGGCGTTGCATTTACGAACTCGTATATATGCTTTCCTTATTGGAATGGCCAACAGCCCCACGTGCGCCACATGCAACATCGATGACACTCTCGCACATATTTTTTGTGTCTGCCCGCGATATAGTGCCCAGAGACAAGTGCTGTGCAGAGTACTGGACCAGATGGACAATCGTCCATTATCAGGCACTCCCTCAGAATATCCACGCTAAAGGCCTTACTCGCGTTATTAAGGTTCCTGAGGTCTGCGGGGCTTCACGGTACACTGTAAGAACGCCGCCCCCTACCGCTCTGTAGTGTACGCGGTCTGGTCGTGCTCGTCTGTATTCCTTTCTACTCCCCCTTCCATTCTCTTTCTCATTTTATCCCCCTTCCCCCCGTGCATGGTAGCCAACCGGAACTGCCTCTGGTTAGCCTCCCTGCCTTTATATGCATCCTTTTCTCTCTCTCTCTCTCTCTTGTGGGTCATGTTTCAGCTTTCATGTGTAACTTGTGCCGTAGGTGTTTGTTACCGTCCTCCAGGCTCAAAGACACGTTCATTAAATGCCTAAACGAATCTCTAACCTTTGTATGTAACAAATTTTCTGGCTCACCTAGTATTCTTGCGGGTAACTTTCTTTACCCTGAAATTAACTGACGGATGGTTATAGCTGAAGGCGGCCCAAGCAAAGCTGAATGCAAGGATTTTCTTGACGTCATTTCTTTTTATGGATTCAGCCAAATAGTTTCCTTACCAACAAGGAGGGATGCTGTCTTTGATCTTGTGCTCATTACTGAACCTGTCAACGTGTCGGTTAATGTGTTAGATTGCATTAGTGACCACAAAGTCCTTCATTGTGAATACGATCTAAAACACAAAACAAGTGTACAAGAAAAAACAATCTATAATTATGCGTGAGCAAATGTTGAAATGATCACCAGCGAGCTCTCGGCTTTTTGTGTAGAATTCTTGAGGGACATGCATGGCTATAATAGCAATGATAACTCGATAATTGCTGGTAACAAGCCGACTGAACTTCAAGAAAAGTACATACCAAAATACAAATAACTCTGTCAACTGGAAGTGTCTGGTTCACCTTTCACGTAGGGCACTGTATTGATAAAAGAAAGTGTTCTTATTCAAAAGCTAAACTTTCGACATTGATGATGCCTGGAAGTGCTGTCAGGGACAATCCAAGTTATGCAAAACCGAAATTGAAGCAGCTAAAAACAAATTTTTCAACCATGATATTTCCAACATGTTAGGTAAACAACACAAAAGAATTCTGGAAAGTAATAAACCCCAAACCGTCATCATCAGGCTTCATTTCCAAAATGAAATACAACGAGTTCCTTCCATCATCGGATGTCGCTACTGCATTAAATTCTTTCTTCTGTTCTGTTTTTGCAAGTGAACTTCCCGTTCGCGCTGACGTTGAATTCGGTTCTGTTACCTCCATCATGTATGACATCATAACCACCCAAAAGGGCATTGAGGCTGCTATTGATCGTCTTTCTAACGGCTCGGTTCCCGGTGCAGACGTAATCTGTCCAAAACTACCAAAAATAACAAAAACAGTGATATCTCGCATTTTCGCCGGTCTTTTTCAACAATGTAGTGATTCAGGATGCGTTCCTGACGAATGGAAAATATCTAAAAGAATTCCAATCTTTAAGTCCGGTAACCCGTCATCTGTCTCTAACTACAGAGCTGTTTCACTGACCAGTATTCCATGTAAACTATTAGAACACATTATATCATCAGCAATTATAATATACCTAACCGAGTGCAATCTTCTCTTCATTAATCAACATGGGTTCCAACAGGGTCGCTCATGTGAGACGCAGTTATTCGAGATTGTCTCTGGCCTGCACCAAGCTATTAACGACTCATCACAAATAGACGCCGTATTTATCGGTTTTGCGAAGGCTTTTCATAAGGTAGCTCATAACCGTTTATTAACGAAAGTTCTCTATTTTAATATAAATAGTACGACTACGAATTGGGGCAGTAACTTTTTAACTAACCAGTACCAAATTGTGGCTACTAATGAATTTTCTTCTCCGCGATTACTAGTAAAATCCGGGGTGCCGCATAACTCTGTACTGGTACCAATTTTATTCTTGCTACACGTCGACAACTTCAGCAATAATATTAAATCTACAATAAAACTATTTGCAGATGATTGCGTAATCTATAGACGAATAATTAATTATTCCGGGAGTGACATTTTGCACCTCGCGGGAATTACCGGCTGGTGTAAACAGTCGCAAATGGAAATAAATGTTTGAAAAACTAAGGCTATAGCTTTCACTAAATCTAGTAACCCGAAGCTTGCTCATTACTGATTAACGGCATTAGTATTGCACATGCGAAAACAATAAAATAATTGGGAATTCACTTATCTTCAAATGTTTCATGGAATCCTCACATCGAAGCGATTACTAGCAGCGCGTGTAAAACCCTTGGCTACATTAGGCGTAACCTTTACTCGGCAAACAAGTCCACTAAATTATTAGCCTATGCGACGATGGTTCGGTCGAAAATGGAGCACTCGGCTTTTATTTATAATCCGCATCAGTCGTACTTCATAAGCAAGCTCGAGTCAGACCAAAACAAGGCATCCCGTTTCATCACGAAAAATTACTCACGAGCGTCTAGAATCACTAACATTAATATACCTCTTAATCTCCCCTCACTTAAAAATCGCAGGCTGATAGGACTTCCCATTTTCACAAGCTATATCACTGCCGGTCGCCTTTCAGCGCATGCCACGTCAGGCCCGCCCATCGTATCATCCCGCGCCTTGATCATCCCTTTAAAGTGCAGCCCGTTCTTGCGCGAACTAACTTCTTGAGTCATTCGCCCCTCTTTCTCGCGATATAACACTGGAATATATTACCAAATGAAATCGTATCAGCTCTAAGTCATGATGATTTCCTAGCAAAACTAAAACACTATGTTAACGTACTCACGTAGGATTCTTTTGCTCATTCGTTATAGGCATCACTGTGCTATTCAACACTTTTTCTTATTTTACATCTTTTCTTCACCATATTTTGATGTTGCTTGCGCAAATGCTTTTGTTCTAAGTTAGCAGAGTTCCTTGTACTGCATAAAATTTTCTCTGGTTGTGTTGTTTCATAGTTTCATGCAGTATCTGCGGGTATGTGTGCCTTTTTAGCAAGCATTTTCCTTGTATGAAGTGACCAAGTTACGTTGATTTTAACACCCACTTTAATGCCATAGGTATCTTAAACGTTTAGCATGTGTCGTTGCATTGCTATTACTAGTATTTTTTTTCTTCTTCCCTGTTCTTCCGCCTGTGTTCTTTTTATTTTAGCATGCATTATCTGTTTAAATGCGTTTACTGTATCTATCAATGATTTATTGTAACACCACTACGTCATGCCCGCATGGGCCTTTAGGGTACTTGAATAAAAAAATGTTTGACTGCACTTTGAGTAAGAAAAGTTCTTGTATAAAGTAGCGACGAACTCTACGCTTCTTGAAGCCGTAGTTATTCGTTGTTCTTCCAGGTCCTCCTTTTGATCCGTCTTCAGCGACGGCGGTGCGACTTCGGCGAAGCGAAACACCACGTGCTTTCGATTCAAAGGAAGGACCGTCTCAACAGGAGCTCTCACACTGTCCGTGCGCTGTGGTGCGGCAAACATTTTTATCTTTAATGGCTTCACTCAGTGTACACATCTTGCACGAGCGCCACGCAAGTGCCAGGTACGTCCCCTGTAGCGTTCTCGTTTCCTTTATAGTTTCGGTTGCACTTCGTTTAGCTAAAGGAACTCACAGCCGCAGCGAGGCTTTTCGTCAGTGCACGCCGTCTGTCTTCAGGGCCTCCCTCGTGGTTCGGTGCAGCCGGCGGTGGATGTAGCCAGGTTCAGCGAAAGAAGTTCCGTCGCGCCACGTACGTCGTTTTGCAGCGTCAACCAGTGAGTTCCTTTGTTCTTTTTTTTAACAGGCATCTTTCTTTTCTTCTGGCTTCCTCGAAAGCAGACGCTTTAGGAAGAGCCTCTTGGGTTATCGGTACCCTGTCTTATTAAATGCGTGCAGCATTGTATGAGCTGGAGCACGAGCATTGCGGAGCGTATTCCCCGAGGCCTTCTCACATATGCAGATATGGTCTGTCGTTCACCGGTGTTTCTGCATTCTTACCCATCGATCCACGCCTTGTATCGCCCTATATATATATATATATATATATATATATATATATATATATATATATTGCCTCCTAACGCGCTTGTCATGCAGAAACCTGTCCAAGCGACTAATTTACGCTCGTAAGACTGTAATATTTCCCTGCGCTGTTATTTACAGTTAAAACTAGGTTCCCACATCTCCTGGAAGTTGTCGATTGGCCCTACAGACGCCCTAGCTTTAAACAGCCCTAGAGTCGCAGGTGGGTTGCGAACCTTTTTCAGCTGGCCTTTTGTGCGAAACTGCACCGTCGAGCACAGGTTAAAATTGTAAGCTTGACTAACACAGAAAGGAGCAGTAGCCGAGGCATTCGTTATCTCAACCTGTCTATAGTAAACCATCTTAAACAAAGCCGCATAGCTCTGCGAGCCCGGACCCTGCAGTATAGCGAAGGCTGCACCGCTTTACTTGGAAGACCCGTACGGACCTACAGCGGCGAAAAGAGAGGACGCAACTTGTGTTCGTGTCGTTAACAGCGCGCTGGTTTTGTGTCTTCTCCGAAGTCACTGAGTTAAGTTTGCTGATGAGGACAAGACTGGTAGCGGTCTAAAAAAGGCGCGCTTTTGTGCGGGAGTAGCGCGTGGTGCCTGTAGGGATCGGAATTTAGCCCCAGCGTGCAACGACGGCCGTGCGATTTGAATGAGAAGGGAGGTCGCGAACTGTTTTAACTTTTCGAAGGATTCGTCGCCATGCCTGACTGCCTCAGCGGGATACACAGTTTTAGCCGGGAAACATGCAAATGAGGCCGACCTTTTGTCTTTCGTAAGGAGGGCGCTGTTTCGCTACACATCGTTAGAGCACTGTCTTTTGTCTGCACCACCTCAGGCATTTTTGGTGTTCTTGCTTTTCTTCTTTTCTTGCGTGGTGCGCAGTACTTCCTCGAAACCTTTCCTGATTACCTCTATTTCCTTTATTCGAATATTCAGCTATTTACGTGACTAATTGTCTTCTTATAGTTTGGTGCTTTTCCGGCTCTTCTTTTTACGGAGGGGAACTGATGATGCATGGTGTGTATTCCACATCATTGTGCCGCTCGACTTAGTTTCTAAGCAAATGAAAATTTATTATTGCGGGGTTGAATTAACAAAGCTTTTTTTTTGTTATTAAATGCTACTTTCCATTGGCTGGCTGTGTTCGCGCTAATATGTTCAGCATCATGATTGGCTATCATCTTCCCTTCTGGGCAATCTTAGAGTAAGAGAGTATCGTTAATAACCACCCTGTCTCTATTGTGCACATAAAAATATTGGCACATACTTACTTGCTCCAGACTTTTCTAATGTTTTGAGGTGTTTGATTGTCTACTCGGCGGCGTTTTACGTGCCAGATATGTACCTTTGGAATGTAATATACGTTATATGGGGTGGTTTCATTAGGAACCGAAATCAATACACGTGGGCCTGCATAACTGTCACTTACAGCGCTGTCTCTTGCACTCAGACATGCTGACCATTGTCGCGCCATCGTATTACCGATCTTTAGCGTGTTTATTTTTCCAGCTGTTCTTGTTGCTATTTCGTCTCCTATAGCTAGTATATGGCATAGTCAGTTAACTACAGCGTTCTTTGATCCTTGCTAATACACAAGTGGCTAACGAAATCAAACAGCCACCTTTCGTTGTCGTCAGGCTTCGTTCAAATAAATTATTTGACGTGCCAATTTTTTGAAAGATAACCAGAAAGTAAGACAAAGCAAGCCTCTCAAATAATAGCGGCGTATAATTTTTCACCCCGGAACAACAACTCTACAGGAAGCAAGCCATGATCGCCGCACGCGAAGAGCTTCTTCACATTAGAGGCTGTCTGCTCTGTTTTGGCAGCCCTGCCTTGTTCTTCCGCGTTTCTTTTTAAGCTACGCTCGCGCATAACGATGCGTGGTTCCTTGGTGGGCTCATATATGCGAGAAGACGAAATCTTTATTCATGAAGACTCGCAAAAACATAAAAATATATATACTACAAGGGCAAAGCCCAAAGAAAAACTGCCAGGAAATAGCCGCGGAAGCATGACTTGTGGGCAGGTCAGTAAAATCCGGCAGCTGTAAAGCCGGGAGGCGCAGCCTATTAGTTTCCCGCTCCTGTAGTGCCCCATGCTTCAAGGAAAACGGCTACTACACAATAAAAGCGTTCCATCGCGTTCTGCCGTCACTACCGAAAGAACGTAAGAAGCCGTTGATATCTGCATCTTCCTCGGCACGAGAGTGGAGGCTTCTAGAACAACCAAGCGCGGCGAATGTTTTTCAACGTCTTAAAAGAAAGGCAAATTGACGGCCGCTCAGGAAGTGGGATTACTTTGTGAGAAAGTGTAAACGACGGCGCGATTCTTCTGGCATGTCTCGCGTTCCTCGCGTTGTAGGAAGTAAAGAATGATTTTTTTTAATTCTTTTTCTTCGTCTCGCGATGCGGTGCCTTATTCTCGCTGATCACCGAAAACGTTGAGTGAAAGCCGATAAATTCCTGATCTATAGAGGTGCCTGTTTTGCGGGTGCCTATGTATTGCGTCTCATATACATGTTTATTCGCATCAGTTTGAAGAATGTATGCACTGCTTCTGTTCACGCTGCCGCCTCGTTTTCGACGAGGTTTTAAGATAGCCCTGCGCCCTACCTCGCCATTGGCTCGTGGAACTAGCTCGTCTGCTCTCTATACTAAAAGAAAATTTGAAAAGCTAGAACAATGGCGGGAAGGAGGGCTTGTATCGGTTTGACCGAACCACTCACTGTAGCTCTTCGCCCTGTCGTTCAGTATTCTGGTGCACTCTTTTAAATAAAAACGTTGCTGAAAAGAAAAACAGCGTTTTTTTTTCCCTTCGTGTCGGCTTCTCCGTCACACTGTTGCCAGACACTGTTGCCACTGTTGCCAGATTGCCGGCGTCGGTACAGTGTGAAGGAGGAGCAGGCACGAGCGAAAAAACGCTGTTGCCGACTGTCGGCAGACCGAAATCGCTGTCGGGTCGGCCTAGTGTGAGTGAGCCTTAAGAGAACATACTGTGCGTGTGTCATATGTATTTTATTCATGCGTGCGCCTGTTGATATTGGACTGCGTGGCGGCCTTGTGCACATGTTGGGAACTCCTCGTAAGCGAACGCGACTGGACTCGGCCCAGTGTGCGGTGCAAGCTGTCCTCGTCTTTTCTCCATGTACGTTCCGGTGTGTTTCTAGGGCTATAACTGGGCTTCATTTACTCGCTTATCTAACTACGCTTCAGATTTTTCAAACTTGTGGTGTTATTTCTTTCTTTAATGTTACATTATTATTATTATTATTATTATTATTATTATTATTTGCCGCTTTTGCCGTCCTGGAGCCATAGTCCAGCCCTCTCCAATATACCTCATCTCGCACTTATAATATATGATTTCTCGTAGAGGTAATGGCTGCCTCATCGAGTAATTTAGATAATGGATTAGGCAATGTTTAAAAAATGTGGTGCAGCTAAAAAACCTGCTCATGTCACTGTCCACGATAAAATCTCGTAGAACCTTTAAAGTTAATTTTTCTTTGAAAGTTCACCGCTATCCGGCTATGCACAAATTTCAGCACTAGGAAACTTCGATGATTATGACATGAACTACGAAAAACTGATTTATATAACGGCAGAAGAGCATGGTTTCGTCATACTTGGAAATGTGCCATGGTAGCATCAGGTGAATGACTCACAACGTGGTAAACATGACTCGTATAGGACACTTTAGGCGATAATTTAAATTCTTGCGTTATTATTATTTTCTTTTTCATTTTTGCCGCCAACGAGCTGTTGAGCATTGTCCGCTTTGAATTTCAAGTTACTTCTATAACTTGAGCATGCGACTCCTCGTTTAGCTGTAAGTACGTGACCAATTCGACAAGCGCGCAACAAAGATCGCGCTTAATTTTTTGCCAACCGCACCTACTCTTTCTTTCCTTCTAGCCAATAGGCCACTGCAACTAAGTTTATACGAGAACGGAATGTAAAAAAGTTTACCTCCCGCGCCCTGGGTTATTAGCGAGCCTATCAAACGAGTCATAGACGGCACGGCCTCTTTGGTGTAACCTAACTACATTGTATCTACTGGACGTGTGTACGGCCTCTTGGCCATCTCGAACGCCTCGAATATTCGTCGGCGAAGGCAAACACACCACTGCTCTTTTATTTCTGCTTCCTGGACAGCTGTGCAACGAACGGGTTGCTTCGAGCTCGTAATTACGCCTCGAGCGTGATCGCTGCAACGAATCCACCCCCCCAACTCCCCCAGTCGCAACGATGCTCTGATTTGGCATGCGCACAAGCACTGCCGGCTTTCTCGCTAACCTTTCACCGCGGAGCTCTTTTCCTTTCTTTCTTTTTTTTTCGCTGCACATCTTAAAGCTGTGAGGGGCTTTGGAGGCAGCGAAGAAAAGAAGCGAGACGGAGAAAGCGAACGCAGGTCACACACAGGAAGTGAGCGCTGTTTGATCAAGAGGTCGCAATTAGGATTCCCCCCTCAGCGCCCGCGCGCCAGACGAAGCTTCCTCGACGGCACGTCGAGATTACCGACGCCCTCGGCTGGACACTTTTCCTTTCAGACGCCGGCATCTGTTGCATCTGCGAATGGCGAACGCGTAACAGAAAACGCGGCCGAAAGACAGTGGCCATGCGCGCACGTTTCATCAGTTTGGCGCAACCTCTTTCGCGGTTGCCATTGCAGTGCCAGCCTACGCTTTGTGTTGCTGCTTTCTTTCTTCCGCTGTTGTCTTTTGTGACTTTGTTCCGGAAGTGTTTCGATTTCGAGCCTACGTTTAGTGCTCTTGTGTTGACAAGCATCGGGCTAAAGGGAACCTCTGCCGCTTGGAAGTGACAGTCAGCACGCCTTTTTATCATTTAACGCTAATACTCGGTTGCGTACTTATACCTTTATTTATGCTGCTTCGAGCCGCTGTTGCTGGCTCAGTGTTCAGTCAGCTAACGGGAATGTGATGCGAGATGTAATACTTGACCGTAATGTAGGGTATGTTGACAGCGAGTAAAACAACACTGCATACTGCAGCAATGTATCACTGCACTAGTTGTCTCCGTAATATTGGAAGTATAATTTATTTTACTTAGGCTGTTCATCTGTTCACTCACTCCTTTCTGTGTCGTTCTTGTTGTATTTGTCAAATTCTTCCCACTTTCTAAAGTCATTTCTATATTTTATATAATTTATTGAACAAACATCAACATATACATTAGCGTATGCAACATCATTGCGAAGACTACAGATAAATTGATCAAGCGTCATCTATGCTGCGGTTCATAGCGTCAATTTCGTTGCTTCTTTCTACAACAAGCCATGTGCTGCTGAGGACTGCTGCATTATGACGTATAAATAAACATGAACACCAAGAAAAAATTTCTTCTGCGTTCCAGCGGCCCGAGCCTGTCGTCTAAGCTTCGTTAGAGAAAGTGCATTGAGTGGTCAAGGTTTCTTTACACAGCGCCACAAATCGCAAAGCAAAAGTAATTCCTAATTGTCTCGGCAGAAAGACTGACGCTTATTGTCTGCGAGGCAAAAATAGACGACAGCATAGCCTTCAACATGCGAAATCGATAGCGGTCAGTGGGAGCGCACGTGGAGAAAGTGTTTGTGTAAGGTTATATAGAGTGATGCCAGGAGTCACGGTAGATCTTTTTCGCATTATAGAATGGCCGCCTTTAGGCAGTGAACTTTTTGCAGCATGCGCAAGGAAGCCCGAAGGACGTGTAGGTGATCCAGAAGGTAGACCGGCATCTTCCCTTCCCAACAGGACGACGACCTTGGGACCTGAAACAGCGACGTGCCTACTAAAACCAGGCACAACTGTGAAAGCTACAACGGACGCTGTAAATAATCATAGAAGAAATATCACGTAACTATTTGCGCGCGTAAAGGGTTCGTGTCTGGCCGACGTTAGTGGGCTGGTGAATCACGTTAGCGAGACAGCGCGGTAGATTATAGTGAAATGCGTGAGATTATAGCTTCGAGAGTTGATAACCACGATCACCAGGCATCCTCTGTAGCTCCCAAAGCGCTGCACGGTTTTGTTGAGGCAAAACATGCGAAGGGATCCAGAGGAGACGGGAAAATCCGAGTCGGCGTCGTCACAGTCGGACCAGCGGCCGTGGTCGGACACTTCAAAGGCGTCGATACAGCGACTCGACGCGGCTGTTAAACTGCTCGCGGAGTACACGAAATGCAGAGAAGGAAAGAAGGGCGACGCCGTTTGCTTTCGTTTAGTGCCCGACGCGGCGCGCTCTGCGTCCGAAGCCACGGTCGGCACTCGGGAGCACGCTCCGCCGTGTGCCGCGGAATGCGCATATGCGATCGGCGGCTTTCCTCTTCCTCGACCCACGATGCACTCTTCATCTCGGCGGACGCACCGCTGTATAGGAAGCGATGCGCCCTCCGAATCTGCGGCCAGGAAATCGGACCTTTTCTCTCGCTCAATGTTTGCGGCTGCGGGCAAACCACGGATGCGGCGAAACACTTTCCTCGTCCGCGGCCTCCCTCGTATCTCCGATGCCGCTGCGACCCCGCTTCACGCGCTGTCGCGGCAAGGCTGCAGCCGAGCGGCCTTGGATGAAGGGCTCAGGGTCCAGGAGGAAAGCGGTCTCCCGAGAGAGCACTGTCATCGCACGCGCGATGAGCGCTGGCGCGAATGGTTCGCATTGGTGCGTGCATGTGTGTGTGTGCCACGCTGCCGCGTCGCCGTGTTCGTGGCACGCTCCCGCCTCTCGACAAGCGCGCTTTTCGGCCCAAGCAGCGCCACAGCGGGTGGCGCTTTCTTTGAGACCGTCTCAGACCGTCGGGAGTTGTTTGTTTCCACCTCGTTGCGCGTCGTGTCACCTGTCCGGAGGAGTGTATCGGTATCGAAGATCTTTTACGGCGGCCGCACAGAGGTTGCGAACGTTCTCGGATCGTCCTTTCTTTTGTGCGTGCTGATATCTTTCAGACGGGCAGAGAGGGATGCATGGAACGGCTTTCGGCATGGAAGGAGCATATGTCCCTATTCCGCTCCGTTGAGTTCCTGCTTACCAACCGTGTGGGAATGTAGGGGCTCGCGGGGCAAAGTTATGACGCCCTATCTCGAAACAAGACTTAAGAAGTACTTGTCTACACTTGAATGGTGACGTAACACGCCCGCCTGACAAAGTTATTTATTTTCTTTTTTTTTACATTTTCTGTTTGCTACCCTGCACTGTCGTGCGTGTGGGTGGGGGTGCGTCTCATAGCAAAATTGAAGCAATCTTCAATGACACGAGTGTGGTGGTCTTAACAAGAGGATTGCCTTGTCATAATCGCTACCGGCCACGACGCCGGCGCTAACGGTAGTGCCGGAATGTACCGGTGTTCTACCTACTTTGAAGCCAATATAATATCTTTTTTCTAGCCGGTACAGGATCGGATAAGGTCAACAGTAATATAAACTGTGCTTAAGACGTCTGTAGCCGGACGCTTTTCTGAGAATTCAAGCTCCGCGGAGTGTAGCAAGAGCAGTGCAAGGACGAAATTCATTCACCGAAAGCGTGAGAGGGCGCCAGATTGGATCAAGGAAGAGCCTCGTCTAAATACGGGGCACGCTGCCACCGAGAGATAGCCCACGCCACCGGGGAGCGTCAACTCTCCACGAAGAGAGCAGCGAACGTGTGTTCCAGAAGTGGACGCTTTCCGCACGCCGCAGAACGAGGCGGAACGGCAGGTGCTTCTCTGTAGAGCAGTCTCCAGCCGGCGCAGCCGGGCGCCAAAAGATGTCCGCAGCTGATAGGCCTTACAACAACTGGATGCGAGGGGGGCTCTCTTCGCCCCTTCTTTGCATGTCGTCCCACACTTTGCCCTACAACGGTAACAGAAGCGGCGGCGACCATTCCCCGGGAGAAAAAAAGAAAAGCGTAATCGGGAATAGGGGGGACGGTATACGACGCGCTCATAAATCGCGACACCGGCGGCTATGGAGCGTAAGAGCCGACTCGTACTTTGCGTTTTGCTTCCTCACAGCGTGAGCAGTGCCCAGCTATAGCCCACTCGGGAACACACTGTCCGGCGCCACGGTCGACGCTATTCTGGGCAGCAGCAGCAACCGAATAGCGGACGAATTGTAACGTTTAGCGGCAGCGCGCGCACACACGCACCTTTTGTTTCATTGTGATCTCTCTCTCTCTCCCAGCTCACCGCCGTTGCGCCAACCCCCGCCCTTCCCTCAACTCGGCTCACGTTATTCCCTGTACGCCGCCTCAAGAGAAACTGCTCCTTTCGGTCGCTCCTTCGTCCGCGAACTACGGTGAAATAAAAAAAATAGACAAACAGCTGCCACCAGCATTTAGAATACGAAATTCGCGCAGAGACCGCGTCCCGTCGACGGTGTGTGTATGCGCCTAAATATAGCATCATCATCGCCACGCAGTGAAGAGAAGCAATGGAAAAGGAGGAAGAGAGAAACAGATTTTAAAATCTCAAAATGTGACATCCCGCTTGTGGGCTCGTTCTCCACCTTCAACAGCCACCCCCTCCTCCCCTCTCCTTTTTCTCTTCATCTGTATAGATACTCCTTGCGTGCCTTAGTATGATTATCGGTCCTTTATTTTTGGTTTCGGTCGTCGCGTAACGTTCCTACCGTCATTGCAATTACAACCGCCACCATCGACATGGGCACAGAGTCCTAGGATCGCACTTAGCAAAACGAAAATTGTTTGCCTCATTTCCCTTCCCTCTCTTCCTCGCTGAGCTTTCTTTCCGCTTGATGTTCGTGCCTCCACGCTCTACATCCAATAGCGATGTGACTTCGTTTCACCCAGGTCTCCCCCCATGAACGTTTGTACATTCTCGCGCAGCGGTCCGCGTGGCCTCCACATTTTTCTTCTTTTATGTTTTTGTCTTTGTCTGTGTTTGCCTCTTCTTTTATAACGTTCGCATCGCCTTTTCCGGGCGCACTGTCTACGGCGAGACCGTATCATTTCTTCTTCGCTTTCATTCCGCAATCTTCCCTCGCCCTCTTGCTCTACATTTAATGGCAACAACTCGTTTTCACCCATGTCTCCCTCACCACCACCCTCGACGCGGTTCGCAGACCCGACTCTTACGTTTTCCATCATTCTCCCTTTACAACACGCACTTTGTCTTTCCGGGCGCACCGTGGATGCGGCGGAGGCAGGCGGCGGTGAACGTGGGCGCTGATGGCTCCCTCGTGGTGCCCTCAACAATGGCCGGTTTTCGGTGCTGCGCTCGAGACAAGCGGCGTGAGCCGTAATTTAGGGCCGCGGCTACACATGAAGGAAGCGCCATTCACGGCCGCCATTGTCCGTTTCCTCCGCAGCGGCCCGCCTCGACTCCGTGCTCGAGAGCACGGTGTGTTTTGAATCGCTCCCGCAGCGGCGGCGTCCAGTCATTGCATGGGGACGCGGCGAGCGCCTTTCCTGGCACGCTGGTTCCTTCGTAAGTGTATTCACCATTTCACTGAGGAAGAAGCGTGGATGTAGTGATAGAAATATGCACATCTATACGCACGCGCACACGCACACTCTACGCACACGCACACGCGCATAAACAAGCACACGCACATACATGCTCGAATGCGCTCGCACACGCACGTACACCAACTTACACATACACGCACGCGCAGACACAGACAAACGCGAAACGATCCGGTATCCAACACGAGTGAAAACAAGTATACGGTATAGTCCGTTCAGTGTCGAACACTTGTCTAATTAGCATCTCCGTATGTCGCAATTCTGTTCTCGTGTAGCCCTCGCGCATGAACTACATTTCGTCAGCTATTAAAATTTACAAAAATATCCTTTATATCTGTTTTACTAAAGCGCTGATGACGTACAGATAGAATGAAGTGTCATTGTTTATAATATTGAACGTAGCTAATCAAAGAATGCTATTTCACATTCACTGAGCTGTTCGCAATTCGTATACTGATTTTCAGGTGGAGTAACGCCCTTGGCACATAGGTACATCATACAATGTACACGACGTACACGATTTCACATAAGGTCCCACAAGCACCCCGCCCACCTTCTACGTCCTGTGCAGTGGTCAAAAGAATTTTGAGGAATGTTATAATCAAACTGTTTGACGCCGTGTGTATCGCAGTTTGCGTACACCCATCAACAGTGGCATGACGTGCAGTGATCTTACTAACGCTACGTGAAAGTGACACTTGAAAACTGATAACCTCACGTTTACTTTTCTCCATATCAATGGTTTTTTTTTTGTACCAGTAGTGACCAATTTAGCTGCTAGTCAAAGGAATATTAGCAGGCATTACCTCAAATTTTATGGCACAAAAATTGTCTGTTTTCTTTTCCTGTATATAGAGGGTTTTGTAACGTTATTGCATTTGAATCACAGATTTTATAGTGTTGCTTTCAACCTCTATATGATGACTTGAGTAAGGAAGGAAGAAGTAGAGAAGGAAGGCAGGGAGGTTAACCAGTTTAGCCTAACCGGTTTGCTACCCTACACATGAGAGCGGGATGGGGGGGATGAAAGATGGGAGGAGAGAGAGAGAGAGCACATAACACAGCAAACACATCGTCAGTTACAGTCCGTCACTCTTGCGTGGTACGCGACTTCAGAATGTTTCGAGCAGTCAGCGGGACTGCTGAAGTGAAAAGGTATGAACATAAGTTCCAAGAGACATGTTCGAATCGACTTTAAGCGAAGGTTCGTTGAAGTGGTTAATTTACAACCTGTACAATTAATGACGATGCATACAATTATGTTTAGTATCATCACATGCCGAGTGAAACATCATGCAATTTTTAGTTTATCCGCCACAAAGGTCGTAACTTTAATATCATGAAATGTTTATGTGTACGCACTACACCGCTCACAAGCTGTGCCGAAATTAAAACACCACATAAGACGAACGCACAGCCTGAGACGCCTACACGGCGATGTCACGAGGGCGGAGCCGATGTGTGACGTGTGCAGAGTACTGGACCAGTTGGACAATCGTCCACTATCAGAACTAAAAGCTTTAGGTCAATGCTCCGAAAGAACATCCACGTTGAAGACCTTACTCGCGTTATTAAGGTTCCTGCGGTCTCCGGGGCTTCACGACAGACTCTGAGAATGCCGCCCCCTACCGCTCTGTAGTGTACGCGCTTTGTTCGTGCTTGTCTCTCTTTTTTTTCTATCTTCCTCTTCCACTCTGTTTCTCTTTTTTATCCCCCTTAACCCTTCCCCCTGCGCAGGGTAGCCAACCGGAACTACCTCTGGTTAACCTCCCTGCCTTTCTCCGCATTATCTTATCTCTCTCTCTCTCTCTTGTCGAGGTAGGAGTGGCGATGGTATGCAGAGAGAAATACGACACACATCGAACTATGTTGAAGTATTCTGCACTTGTGTCACAGTGGCACATATCGATTCTGAAGGATTGGCCAAAAGCAGACAGACATCCAGTAGCGCATGCCGAATTTATGAATATATGGAAAGCAAATAAATCAAGAATCTACTGTATATGAAGCGTCATTTCATGAACAGATTGCTCTGGTGTGAGGATACCTGTACCCCGAAATTATTTTTTCATGCAGAATTTCTTTTTCTTGTTTCTTCTCATTTTGCTTATTGTTACTAAAAATGCGGGTGTGCTTATTCGCCCTACCTCATCGGCGAGCGTACGAGGGCTATACAGGCTGATCACGTCCAAATTTTATGGAATTTTTAAAAACCGCCTGTGGCAGGTAGCATAATTGCTGTCTTTGAGCTGGATTATTCGACGAGGCCGACATTAGTAGCCCGAGAACTCGAAATGCATATGCGACTAATTATTGAAAATTCACTAATTGACTTTCTAATTAATTAGTTTACCGCCAATATTGCAATTTACGAATTGCAGCCGTTAATCTTGTAGGACGTATCCACTTGAAATCAATTTACAGGATGGCATCAGTTTCTAGATATTACTTCCCAAAGTGTGGGACGAAATACATGGACGTTCCAGTTACTTTTGTGCTTATATACAGGGAAGAAAATCTTGTTTAAAAGCAAGTGGAACAACAGTTCATTTTTACGTCGAGTTTGATGGTGCATATCTAAAAACTGGCATACGCCTTGCAAGCTCGCCGGCTACAATTCGTAAATTGCAGTACATGCCTTAAAGTAATTACTTCTGAAAATAATTACTGATTTGTTTGTTAAATAGTTCAATCGGTATTTCGAGTTTCCGTGCAAGCAATATCCGCCTCTCTGAATAATCTAGCTCAAGGACTCGTAATTCGTTATCTGCAACAAATGCAGTAAGACATAAAAATGATCGCTCTGTTTATACGTATATATATATAGAGCTTGCCGCACGTAACTTGAGTCAAACAAAGAAATGTGCAAATGCCTCGTAGTTGGAATGAACCAAGGTAATGTTTTTTGCTTTCGCTTGGAGATACTCAGATTACTTTTTTCATTCCGCGTAATAAAATAAGCAATCCTATTTAATGAATCACCATCTCGTTTCTTATAGTTAAATGAAAACTGCCACTGACAATATTGTAGAGCAACATGAAAAAGTCAAGCTGTAGCTTTCTGTTGCTCGATACGTGCTGCATAAAAGTGTTTTTCCGAGAATGAAAGCAGCCCACGAATACATGTAAAGTGCCTCGAGCGGCAATGGCGCGGCAATATTGCGTGTATTTACAGGCTTCTTTCACGCTCGGAAAAACACTTTTATGTAGCACGTATTGAGCAAAAGAATGCTGCATAAGGAGTTTTTCATGTTGCTCTACAATTTTGTCACTGACACTTTTAATCTAAATATAATATTTGAGAAGGTTATTAATTAATTTATGCGAATTATTTAATCAAGCGGAATGAAAATGTAATCTGAGTATCAAGCGACGGCCCTTGGTTCTGTCCAGCTACATGGCATTCGCATATTTTCAATGTTTGGCTCAAGTTACATGGGGCACCCTGCATTTACGAGGAACGTTCCGAAAGTAAGTTTCTTCATTCTTTGGAAAGAGAATATGGTGTACTACACCGGGTGAAATAAACAATCACCATAAGAATACACGCCCGTTGCTGCTTCAGCGACGGAAGGAGCGTCAACGGAGGAGGAAAAACGCATGCGCAGAGCGCCGAAGAAGAGTAGCAGCAGACCGGCGTGCCCGAGGTTATTCGAGCACAAATCACGATAGCAGACAGACGTGTGCTGACTACGTGGTCACCAATGGAAGTGCGTGCTGTTATCCTGCATGAATGGGCACGTGTGACTAGTACACGCGTCCGTCATCCATGAACTCCTGCAGATCGTGTATGGAGAAGAAGTCATGCCTCAAGCATTGCATCGCAGGGCACCAAGATTTACCAGAGTGGTTTCTTCAAACTGATTACACGCTATGACCAATGTCTCAATGTCGGTGGCGACTATGTGGAAGAATAGTGCAAGGTGTACAGTTCATGATGCCGTAATTACAGACAGACAGACAATGAACTTTTATTGAGGTCCTGAGGGACTAGCCGGCGAAGACCCGTTGGGGCCCCCGGCTCGCCGCTGGCTGCTCCCATGTCGGAATCGAGAGGCCAAGCCTCTCCGCTCTTTCACGGGCGCTCTGGACGGCCATGGACTGGAGCTTGAGTTCCGTACTAGATGTGGCCTCGTCACAGTCCCGTTCGCTGGTGAAGGACGTATCCCGTAACGAAGGACACTGCCAGAGCATATGAGATAGAGTGCTGACCCCCTCCCCACAATCCGGGCACTGTGGGTCAATTTCTGGGTAAATCCTGCTTAAGAAACCTCGCGAGGGATATGACCTCGTCTGAAGCATCCTAAGCGGGATTGATTGAGATCTGCATAGATTCGGGTGTGGAGGCGGGAAGCGCCTGCGTTCCTCTTTATAATGGGAGGCGATCTCATGAAAGGTTAATAAGAGGTCGCTGTGGCGTGATGTTTTTTTTTTTTTTTCTTGCAGTAAAGTTCCCGTGTGACTATAACTTACTTTCCAAACATCCCTCGTATATATATATATATATATATATATATATATAAATATATATATATATATATATATATATATATATATATATATATATATATATATATATATGTATATATATATATCAACTTCGAGTAAGCTAGCGCAAATTGGAGATCGAGTTCATCCTCCAGAGAGATATCAAAACATGATGATGATGATGATGATGATGTACCGGCGAACATATTCGCCGTTATAAGGACCGATCCCAACCCGAGAATATAGGGGGGGAAAACGTTGTTTTGAGATGCAGAGATGGCAAGCGTAAGTGGTTCCACAAATGCAGTTCGCGGCGTGTCGTCTTTCTTCCCACTTTACGTTTTCATGCTGTATAGTTATCAACACGAACAGACCCATTCGTATCAGTGGAACGTCATCCGTCTGATTTGATGAACCTCTTTGACGCCGACTTGTGTCGCTGGGCATGTGGCGCTCTTCAATAACGATCCTTTAAAGTTTATCCGCTGCTGGACGGAATCGGACCCGCGTCATATACATTTAGACAATCTTGTCTGAAAGTATATTGTCTGAAAGCATTCGTCCTGTCTTTGTGTCCTCCCCTCTCTGTGATCGCGTTTTCGGAACCAAATTCATTATTTTCTTAATAAAATTTCACACACACGCCACACGCGGACTTCACGGCGGCGCCGCTGGATAGCGCGCCGTATCAAGTGGGAAACACAGAGAGGAGCCCAGCTGCATACAGTCCTCATACATGGTGTTTTTCGGCGTTGTCAATACGGTGTGTCGCTACATGGCCTCAATGCTGCTAACCCTATTATAGCGTTGACATTTATCGTAAGATAGGTTCTGCAAGAATTTTATATTGTTGCTATTATTTTTGAAGTTCAAATTCGATTTCCCCTGCATATGCGCGCTCTGATACGTGAGTGCCTCCGCACAGGCCATGTACAGGTACTGAAACAAAGGCGCCGACATCTCGTTGCCACCTACGTTAAATCGCAGCGAGCGTGGACGCTGGGCGAAATGCGTGTCTGTGCAGGTGTGCACGCCAATCCCTCTCGACAGGAGCTGAGGACTCGCATGCACTTGTTTGCGTTTTGTGCGAAATGTGTGTTGCACCACACTGCTGTGCAATGGATGGCTTCAGTCATTCGGGACAGTCTTCGCGAAGCGCTTGGGTTCGCTCCTTCTGACAATGGTAGGCCAGAGAACGGCTGTTCCAGCTGCCGCGAAGGGGGATTGATAAAGGTGGCTGAAGGGGTGAGAAGAAGGGGTTGGGGGAGAGGGTTGGCCATACCGCCATGCCATTTGTACTACGCGAACACGGCGGTGGGCATCTAAATTTGAGCGCTAGCACTCCTCTCTTTGTGTTCCAGTCCACGTGTCAGTCATTGTCTGTAGAAGCTGCACGCTGCAGCACCCACGCGTTGCTGCAAAAGGCTTGTGGGGGTATTGAGAACCATCGTTGACAACGCTCTGGTTGACATGTAATAGCATTCCGCGCTGGAGTGTGTGTGTGTGTGTGTGTGTGTGTGTGTGTGTGTGTGTGTGTGTGTGTGTGTGTGTGTGTGTGTGTGTGTGTGTGTGTGTGTGTGTGTGTGTGTGTGTGTGTGTGTGTGTGTGTGTGTGTGCGTGTGTGTGTGTGTTGCCCGCCAGAATTTAGGACAAGTAAGAAAGCTCAGTAGTCTACATATATAAATATTATCTCTCATTGTAGGCATCTGCCCCCTGAAGGATAGTGCTGGTGGATTGATAGTTGGTCTTTAGAATTCCCCTATACGAATAGAACTGTTTTAGTTGAAGTACTAAAAATAAGACACACATCCATTAGCGACAATTTCTTAGACAAGTTCTGTTAAAAAAAATTTTACGCCTTCCGAGAACGTAGTCTTTTCCCTATATATTATCGCATACTGCCACTGACCAGTAAAATCATAGAGAAGAAGAGAGAACGAAGCGTGTAGTAGTCGTTACAGAAAGCATACCTACTTACTCCCTATACCTATAAAATAGTAGAACAAAAATACCTATAGGTAATACACCTCTAAGTAGTATAGCTATGAGTAGCATATCCATATACCTATAATATAGAGGAGATTATACCTACTGACTTTTTCTACGCCACTACGACAGTAAAAAGCTGCACCACCAAAACATAAACTAATAGATTCCAAGTACCGAAAGGGTGACATACGTGATAGCAGCTAGGTGGGGATTCTGTCGCAAATGAACCATCTATTTCGGTGTGCAAATATTGTCGCAAATAGGACAGAACACTTCAATACCGAACAAACCCACACGTTACGGTGCAGAGAGAAAGCAGCACGAGTGCCGTGACATGCGGAGACCAAGGCTCCTAAATGGGATCCAGATGTAATCCTTTTGACGCGAGCAAGTGCTCCAACTCGACAGAGAAGAAAAAGCTCCGCTAGCTTAGGACCCCCTACAGTATATATAGGCGCCCTCTGAGAAACGGGGACGATCGTTTTTCTCATGGCTAGGGCAGCTGGTATCGGTTTCCTTTCTTTTTTCTCCTCCAGGGCAAATTGCCAAGGTTGCAGCACGGGACTTGGATAAGAAGTGCTGCACATCGATGTCCCCATTTTATATCTTCCGCTTTATCCTTTATTAACCAGATGTCTGCGACTTTGTTATCGTCTTTCTTTCCTGCTTTGTTTACCGCTTGGTTTTACCGCTTAGCGCTTGTTTTCGTGCAGACGACACGAACAGCTACACCATAGAAAGTTATGTCACCTTTTTTCGGGTTGTTTCTTTTTCCACCATAGGGAAGAGGAATTGACGGCACCTTAGAAGCCCCCAAATTATGGGAAAGACAGCTGATTAACAACGAATCAAGTAAGCTTACCAGTCAGACCACGCAGTTCAAAGTGTTTACTATCAACATTACTTCCCGTAGGCAATAAAATGTAATAGCGCATGCGCAGAACATAACTACGCTGCTGATGACGTCGGCCAAAGGAACGTAAAGCAATTTCAAAACCCCACCCTATCTCCGCCTAAAACTGCCCACAACACTCGCTCTCCATTGTTTGTTGCGCAAACAAAAAAACAATGGACAATGCGCAATAAACAAAAGTCAGTAGTGCAAAGTGATAAGGTTTCTAACGCACGACCATTATTTTTGTCTGTTTCATCTTGAAGTTTTCTTTAAATTTTCTTGTGTGCTTCATTGCGTTCTTGTTCGTACAGATACACTTTAAAAGGAGGTTTTCTAGATGCCGGATGCGAATGACGTTGCACTTGGCTAGAAGAGTAACGCTGTCTCATTGCTCGCAAAGCTAGCTTTCGGTTCCCGGTGTTCACACACGTGTCCAACGAAGCGCTGTGCAAAGAAGAAGCAGAACAGCAAACTGCGTTTGCGCTCTCCGTGCGCGATCACCGAAGCGCACTTGGGCGCCGAGCCGGAGACGTACCGCCTCAGCGAACTCACGCGTCGCCTTGTATACTCAGGCGCTCGTTGCATGTCGTTATCGATGTTGAAACAGAGCAACGCTTGTCACCTGATGCTTTTGAGTAATTATTTAAACATGATCGTGCGGGGTGATGGACGAAAACGAAAATGGAGATGATTGAGCTACTAATGAAAAGTACACATATCGAAATATCAAGAAGCAGGATAGACGCCGACCAAGGTGACAAAAAAAGTTAATGTGAACAAGGCTCCCACGTGGGGACCGTAATGTCAAGTATATGATTATTATTATTATTTTTTGCCTTGGTTGGACTATGTCTTGTTTATAAAATATTTCCCACCAGAGAAGATTTCGTTAGACTCTAGAATTCATGAACCATGCAGAAATACGCATGGACAGAAGAACACTTTCTCGCCCGTGGGGCAAAGGAACACGGGAGCAGAGGAAATACTTGAGTAACAGATTAAAAGAAGATCAGAGGAACATAATAAGGATATCCCAAAGCTTTCAAAAGATCCTGTGAACCAACTAGCCTCACAACGTGTTTTACTGTAATAACGGTATAGCGACCACAATATACGGTTAATAAGATTATTTTTTTCAAGCAGTTCTGGGAAGAGATGGCATTGGCATTTGCAATATTGTTAAGGCTCTTCTGAGTGCAGTCATACGCACAATGAATTGAGCTTCGAACAAATGCAAAGAATATATATATATATATATATATATATATATATATATATATATATTGTGCAGGCGCGGCCAGTCATTCACGAAAACGTTGCTGCACACCTCTACTACTACAGATTCCACCTTTTAAGGAAATCTGAATTTTCCCGCAAGAATATTGAACGGGACGTTTCGCGCATTATGTAATATCTGCCAGTCCATGTAGCTTATAAGGAAATATAACAAGGAATATAAATATGATTGTTCTGTGGTGAAACAATTCCGCGTAAGTCGAACAAAAATCGTACATCATTGCGAACAGTGATTTCAACACTCGACACTCAAGCGAGGTCATAAAGAAATGAAATAATCAAGTTAGGGAGGGGCAAGAAAGAAGCGACAGGCATTGCTACAGTCTATACTTTGCATGATAAGTATTTTCTTAACATCGATACTATTTCTTCTGTTTACCATTCTGTAGTTGCGAGACCTTCAGTGACCGGTCCTATTATGTGTGATCTGCACTGCGTGTCCTACATTATTCTTCTAGAGTTTTTCCTGTCATTCTTTCTTTCCTCTTTCCTCCGCTCCTTCATAGGTTCCATTTCTATGTTGCTGTCACCTCCCTTCTCAAGAGTAGGCAGGCGTTGTGCCCCTTCCGGTGGCAGTTGCCAGCCTGCTCTTAGCTTTCTCTCTCCTGTTAGGTGTTTCTTTGTTTTCAAAACAAATAATAATTATTATTTTCTTTTCTGCTGCAGACCTTAAGACTGCTAATAAAGAGAGATGGAATAATTCTTCTTTCGTTGATTTTTTTTTTATGAAACGGCGGAAAGGTCGGCTCGAAATAGCGTCATTTATCATAGTACTCGGCTCAAGGAGAAAGGGAAGAGAAGAAAAAGAGCTATGACTGGAGAAATGGGGAGGGGAAGCGATGAGGATACAGCGCATGTAAAAGTACAGTCACTTCAAAGGCGAACTTAGCACAGCCACAAGACAGCCGCAAAGAGTTGATATATGTTAGGGAAGTACCCTTGCACTGAATAAGTGTTTCAATTACAACATGCAACTTCCGTGTGGGTGTTTCGTATTACCATACTCTGGAACGCACTTCCTGTAACACCTTCCAAACAACTGCGCCCCGTTGGGTTGAACACGCGTCGCTATTATAGCGTCCAGGGGTGTCGCGAACATATATTCTACACATAGCTACTGTGTAATACCCAGCGGGTGCCTTTGCCACGACAAAACTGTCGTCGGTGCTCCAACGACCTCGCAAACGCTCGCCCAATTTACACACAATAGCGCGCGCAATAATTGCACCCTCCGCCACTCAGATAAAGCGACGCAGATGCGAATGGATCGTGAGAACACTTCGCACCTGCTTCCCATATGTTCGCCGGATTAGCCTCTCGGAGGGAAGTATACGGCGACAATTGGCCGAAACGCTGTCGTGTGAACAGGAAGTTGGCTGAAATGACCGCGTCTAATGGCATTTATTTGGCCATAAAAGCGTGAGAGGATGGTATCGTTCACCGGTTGTGGGCAACATGGCACAGCTCGCGGGCACGGAAGGCGATACACTGATCCCGCTATACAGGCGGCCATCGCAAGCGTCTCACCATTTTTCCGATACTCACACGCGAGAAGAAGCACGTAGAAACCTCCATGGGAAGCAACTTGGGAAAAACACGCGAACTTTTCGGATCGTGCGAATCGGTGCTCCGTTTGAATAACGTCGTTACTTCCGGTGTACCCGGAAGGTCTAGGTATGTACGTAATGAAGTGCCTGCTGGATCGAGGGCCCCTGTCAGTCAAAGTGACACGAAGCGACGACCCAATTAAAGCTGGAACGCAAGGAACAATGCAAACAGGAAGGCCCTCGTCTGTAGGGTGTCAAAAGGGTCAAATCAACACACCTGTGCGTCTTTTCAAATGCTTGTTTCACTCCCGTGAAAGGAGCTGCACCGCCGCTGAGAGAGAGTATAGCCGCTTTCACAGCAGCCCGCACACTCCGCCCAGACGGACCACCTCCTTCCGCAGCTTTTCCTCGGGCCACTCCCAGGTCGTTATTGTGGCAGCGTGCTGTTGTGCAATGATGAGAGCGAGCACAATGTGACTATGAAAATAACAAGGACAGCGCAGTGTGTGCGGGTGAATCACCGAGAGACTTGCGTTGACTCAAATACGCGTCATGTATATCTTCGGCTCTCGACCGCGATATCTGCCTCCCGACGTTAGTGGCACGTAAACGAAAC
The DNA here is from genome assembly GCF_023375885.2 of Dermacentor andersoni. Classification (NCBI taxonomy): domain Eukaryota; kingdom Metazoa; phylum Arthropoda; class Arachnida; order Ixodida; family Ixodidae; genus Dermacentor; species Dermacentor andersoni. Next base: position 16,058,465 of record NC_092819.1, read on the forward strand.
CAATTCGCGATGGATTTTACTGATGGTGGTAGTGATAATGGTGACGGTGCTTCGCATGGTATCAGCGTAGCAGTCCGTCACGACATTTGCATTGTTGGAGCACCTCTATTGAATTGAATCGAATTGAATATATCTTTATTTCCAACAGATTGGGGGAGACAGGGAAGAAAAGCTGCAAGTGCAGCTTGAAAAAACACCCTGCCCCCTATGACCACAAGACATGGGCAGCGCGGAGCTGCCGCGTGTTTTTAACAATACAAAAATACACAGTTTTGCAAGAATGCATGAGAAGCGCTAAGTGAAAAGTGAGTAGCTGCGCGTAATGAAGTTACAAAACGTTTCACACATGACAGATGAAAAAAAAGAACATATATACACATATATATGTAAAATAAATGTGAACAAAAAGCTGCAAACTCATCTAATCTGCACTTCTGAAATAGCTGGCCATATAAACATTAATATTAGTCCCACTGATGTAGTCGAGAAAATTCTGATGGGGTAAGGGCACATATATCAATGCCAGATTTGTTGTAAGCATTTAAAAGCCTTGGTATGTTGTTTTTTAGAATTTGTGAGCTGTAATTAGTTCTAAAATGGTGCACAGTTCAAGGTTCTGTGTTTCTTGTGAAACTTGAGGGGAGACGTTCTTCTAAACATGATAATTTAACAAGGGATAGATCGCTTTTCCTGTTCATGTAATAAAACTTCTGCAAAAGTCGACGCCTATAGATCTCGTGCGCTGCGATAATTTTAAACTTGTCAAATAAATTCTCGGTGTGTGAATCGTACGGAACATTTGCTAGGACGTGTACTATCCTTTTCTGTAATAAAAATAATTTGTTTAAATTAGTATCAGTTGTAGTGCCCCATATGAGGTGACAATAATTGAGATGAGAGGCGAATAAGGCGTTGTATAATAGTACTTTAACTGATGTAGGAAGAACGTAACGGTTACGGCTTATTATACCTGTTATCTGACTCAGTTTTTGCGTTACAAAGTTTACATAGTCATTCCATAGCAGCGATGAAGAAAAATACACGCCTAGAATTTTCATGCGTTCTACAAATTCAATCGGAGCATTATTATAGGCTATGCCATGTAGTAAAAGGGAGGTGCTTCCTTTTGGACGAAAAATTATAGGTTTAGTTTTGGTTGGGTTGACACATAAACAGTTTTGCTTAGACCATGTACTAAGTTTCAGGAGCACTTCATTTGATGTTGTCATAAGCTCGGTATAAGAACGTGATGTTAGAAATATACTGGTGTCGTCTGCGTAAATTAAAAATTTTACATTGAAATGAATATTTACAATATCGTTAACATCTAGATTAAAAAGCAAAGGACCCAGAATGCTGCCTTGAGGTACTCCAGAAAGTATAAACCTCTCTTGGGACCTGAAATTATTTATCTGTACATATTGGCGTCTATTTTGAAGATACGACTTAATAAATTTAAGAGGAAGTCCTCTAACTGCATAACGATTGAGCTTATGAAAAAGAATATTGTAGCTAATATAATCGAACGCTTTACTAAAATCTACAAATAAACCGAGAGTTATGAGCTTGTTTTCGAAATTGGTAAGGATATATTCTTTATGATGCAGTAGAGCTAACTCTGTAGACTTGTCTTTTTGAAACCCATAATGAGATTCGCTAATTAAGTTGTGCTTATTACAAAATGAGTTTAAACGTACAAATATTATTTTCGCTAAAGCTTTGGAAAAGATAGGGAGAACAGATATGAGCCGGTAGTTATTTATTTCTAGCTTGTTGCCTTTCTTATGGAGTACTGTTACTCTCGCACTCTTCATCTTTGCAGGAAAAACACCAGTTGAGATGCATGAGTTGTATATGTGTGCAAGTAGCTCAGTGATTTTATGTAGCACAAATTTTACGGGTGTTATTTGTATCCCATCAGGATCAATGCATGACGAGTCTTTAAAACTAGAAAATACTGTATGCACTTCATGAACATCTGCAGGCTGGAAAAAGAGCGTGTTTTGATTTGGAGGGAAAGTAAGGTCAGGAAGCTTTGCAGAAGTAACATAGGTATCGCGATATACCAGTTGTTTATTAATCTGTTCGACCATTTCCTGCCGTGATAACTTCTGTCCTTTGTAAGCAATTTGTTCTATAGACTCGCTCCTTCTTTGTCGCCCCAATACAAAATTCAGGTTATTCCAAAGTTTATGGCTCTGAGAGCAAGAAGAAAACATCTGGAAATAATATGCATCTTTTGCTTTTCGTAACTCTTTGGTTAGTTTATTTCTATACTCTTTAAAAGCCTTCAGGTCAGCAGGGTCACCGTATTTTACAAATTTACCATAAAGCTGCTCACGCTTCTTTATTTTATTAAACCGGCATTTTGTTAGGCAAGGCTTTCTGAAATTGTTATGTATTTTTTTTTTTTTTTTTTTTGCGGACGAAGTGTTTTGAATACACATCAACAAACATTGTGATAAACTTAGTGTAAGCCACTTCCGCATTATTTTCCTGAAGGATATTATCCCAGCTTACCTCACTTAATTCTGCCTGAAATGCTTGCAGCGTTTGTTCAGTAATGTCCTGATAAAATATATGTCAGATGCGTTGCTGCGTATCGCAATATGTGCACTTTCAACGTACATACAAATTGGCATGTGATGACCTGTACAATGCGCCAAAACACAACTGCTAATACATGAAGGATACTAACTTGTCAAAAAGAGATCAAGCGTAGTTTCACTTGTAGCTGTAACCCTAGTTGTTGATTCTATGGCATTAATGCAACCGTTCTGGACAAATGTGTTTACAAACTCGCGCGTCGTTGCGTTTTCAGAACCCGTATCAATATTCATGTCCCCACCAATAACTAATCATTTCCGGTTTTCACTGGCACATGACAACAGATTATCCATAAACATGAAAAAAGCATTCAAACTGCCATCAGGTGGTCGGTAACAAACGGCAAATAACGTATCATTGGTTTCAACACATAGCACCTCAATATTTATATTTGTACACGAAAAGTCGCCAGATAGATCACGTGATATAGACTCATTTACAAACAGGGAAACACCTCCTCCACGCCGTGATTCTCTGTTCAAATAGAAAATTTTCTTATTAGGTAACTGAAAAATATTGCTAGCGTCAGTGTACCACGTTTCAGTAAGCATAACTACATCGCACAAGTTTTCTATGTCAGAAAAAAGGGTTTCCAGTTCTGTTGTTTTATTATTCGCAGATTGCACATTTAGATGTATACAGCTTAATCCTCTTTTTTGTGCGCGTAGTGTAGAGAACCATTCTGTCTTTGTTTTATAGCCTAGGTGCATAATGGTTCTATTGAGCTCAAAAATAAATATCTTTTATTAACGAGCTAGGGCAGAAAGGTCGTCAGAACATTTTACAACAACCGCAGGATCGCCACCATTTTTACGTACCAGGACTTTCACATTAGAACACCAAACATACCTATAGCCAGAACTTTTTGCCCATTTTTTAGCAAAGTAGCGAAGCTTTCTTGTACGGAGGGTCAGGTTTTCAGCTGTGTACATCCTATCCTCACTGTTTCTCAGGTTTCGTTTGTTAGCGAGCCAAGCATCGGCCAATTCCTGGCGTGCGAAACGTACAATGATTCCTCGCGGCTTCCCGGGCTTTCCAGGTAACCTATGTAGGGCTACGACATCTTGCCTGCACAACAAAGCAACCTGTAATCTTCCGGCAATTCCATTTACTTTACTCAACAGGTCTTCTCCGTCATCCTCAGTCACACCATGAATTTCCAGATTTAATCGCCTGCTTCATCTCTCAAGATCATCAACATCAGATTCCAGCTGTGAAAGCTGCTGAAATGTGCCCTGTTTCTCAATTTTCTCCAACCGGCTCTTAACGTCTTTTATATCTTTATCATGAGTATCCAGCCGCTGTTGAATAGCGTCGAAATGATCAGACAAGACCTGAACAGATTTTTCCATGCATGAAACCTGGGCCGGAAGCTCGAGAAGAGAACAGCTTGCGGTCAATTTCTGCCAACTTAACAAGGATGTTGTTATCAGATGCCTGATTTGCAGCGGGAACATGGCTCTTGCCACCGACAGGCTTACAGAAGGAGCATTTCCACGTTTTCAGTGATGTCTCGCGCTTGCTATTAAACGCCTTTTCAAATACTCCAGAACAATCCCCTACATGAAAAACAAACTCGCACTCAGAGCAAACTAGAACCCGGTCAGCATCGTCCAGCGAAACTCGGCAAGCACTACAACGGCCCATTTCTCACGTCTTGCACTATAAAAAGGAAGAAGACTGCGGCACTTCAAGAGACACAAAAACACGTTGATATGTTCAACCGTTTGATACACTTCGACGGCAGCAGCGGAGCAAAAATAGAGAGAAAAAAAAAGAGGGCGAGGTAAGGCAACCAACCTGAGAATTGCAGAAGAGCAGTTTAGAAACGTGTGCGATGCGCTCCGCGGCTGCCGTCAAGTGAAGGGAAACGCCCCACGAAATTATCGAGATTGTTGATCCACGCCAGCAGGGGATGCACACGTCGATGTCCAATTTCTTCCAAATTCTTCCAAATTCCAAATTCTTCCAAATTCCAATTTCTTCCAAATTCGGCGCACGGTGTGCGATTGCTACTCGTCTGTCAGTACAGAGCTTCACACGAACGCGAGCAGAAGACGTGAAGACACCTTTCGTGTTTGTTTGTTTGTTTGTTTGTTTGTTTGTTTGTTTGTTGAAACACTGTGTTTTCTAGTGTTGTATATTGCAGAGCAGTTGACGTAGAAAATTCGTCGGCTCCTCACTGCCGTGCTTGGCGACAAAAACGAAATGGTCACCACAACGCACGCAGATTTATGTTAGACTGTCCGCAGCTTGTATCCTTCAGTTTTTAGGTAATTTGAAGGCTTCTATTGTTTCTCTTCGTAATGTTTCCTTTCTCGTGTAAATATTTCTTTCGATACATTATTTGCTACTGTAACGCAGGTTGCTTTTAAATAGACAGATACATAATTTCAGCTTAAGTATAAGGTGGAGAGATTGGAATAGCTTGCTTGCAATTGCTATTTCGTAATAGCATTGCGCTTTTAGTCGTGCTGCATGGTCGCCTAGACTATTGGTCACAAGGCAGTTTCCTAAAGGAAAGCAAGTTCATCGTAACTAATTATGCATTCGTAGAGTTCAGTTCTTAATATTATATACTTATTGTATGTCTCAATGGTACAATTCACACTGTGTATGAATGTGTGGCACATTCACAAACTCTTTGACAGCCCCCTCACAGACAGTTTTATGTGGTTCATTGTTCTCCTCCTCTTTCTGTCAACTTCGTGCCCTGAGGTTCACCGGATACATCCTCAGGTGAACCTCAGTGTCTTTATTTTGCTCTCATCTCCTCTTGCCAGATTTAAAGAAGTTAGATAAATAACAAAAAGCTGATTTGCGATCGACAAGTGATACCGTGTCACTCGTACAGGACCTTCTTTTATTGCGATAGCAATTATATGGACACTCCAAGCGAGTTTTTGCTGTCGCCGTGAGGTTTTAGGTATAGGTATGCTATTTACCACGCCCTGCTATGTTACATGCGGTATGTGCGGGTTATATTTTCACACCATTCTATCACTAAAATTGCTAATACCAGTTCTTCCATTCTTGACAACATCATTCCTCAGACTTTTAAGAACGGCAGCCCACAAACAAATGACATGAAACAAAACACCGACTGCACATGCCTATCATCTTAAATCTTCCTACACTTTTACATTAAAAGTGCGTAACGATAACTGAGCTCAAACCTTGAAATAATGTAATTTCATTGGCGCTGCTGTGCACTACTTTCATTTCATTTCATTTTATTTCCTTAAAGACCCCGTAGTAGGGGTATTACATGCGGGGTGGGGATACAACATAAAAAAACAAGTGTTATAATGCATTCAATTCTGTGAATAAAAAGTTGTTACATCTTGAAGAACTTGTGAAGAGCACGTGATAGCGATTTGATGAGGAAGGCCATTCCAGTCTTTAGATGCTCGGTAGGAAAATGAGGCTGAAGATGTATTTGTGCATCCGGTATCGGCCCACGAAAGAGGCTTGGAACGTACCCGATACGGGAAAGTGGTGGTAAATTTGTTAAGAAAGGCGTTGGCTTTTATTAATAAACATAGATGAAATTATCCGATGACATCATTCAAAGGAAGGGCCCCCAGCAAATTGGCTCGTTTTTACTTAGCTTATATTTTCTTCAATTCATACTGCCACTACAGTTACGAGCTTTAGGGCTAAACAATGAAATCTTCCTTACCTCAGTAAGGAAGCCTTCATTGCGGTGAGGCTACCTTATGTCACTCTGAAAGCTTCCTTACTGAGGGGCCCTCGGTGAAGGCTTCCTTGGTGCTTCCTCAGCATAAGGTAGCTCCAAAGCTACCTTCATGCGTCCTTACGCCGCTCCTGGCCCTGAACGAGCGCTTCACCTCACTGCTTAACCACGTGACGTTTGCTTGCGCATGCGCGCTGTCACCCACCTGCGGAGAAACGCGAGCACGGTACGTCTTGCCAGGCATGTTCGTTTCAGCCACGCGTGCGGCATGAAAGCGTTCCTAGGCGTTGTTAGGCGTTGCACGACGCCGGCGTGCCCGCATTGATGGAGCACATCAAGTTTTGCACTGTAATGCGCTACTTTTTTGAACTTTAGTAAACAAAACTAGAAGAAAGCGTCCACGCTTCTCTATATTAGCTCTTCAAATTAAAGATTGTGCGACGACACATTTTTTATAGAATAATGGTGTTCGCGTAAAGCTTTTAAGAGATAATCTCGAACCCAGACATGCGGCAACCGCTCCTTACGTGAGGACGGGTGAAGGGAGCTTTCAGAGTACGCTTGCTTCCTCCATCGGTCCTTCGCTGTAAGGAGGCCTCACGTAAGGTTGGGAAGCGCTCGAAAGAAAGGAGCGTTTTATTGTTTGGGCCTTAGACTTCGGGTAATATTCTAACATGTTGCTAGCGCTTCATTGCTTCTCCCGTATGGCGAAACTGATTTTTTTTACTAGAACAGTAGTCGGACTTTGGGTATTGCTATCATTTTACTACAGAAGAAGCAACTCTGAGCCAAGCGCTAGTGAGTGGGTTCTTGATATCAGTATGAAGAATTCATGACACTTGTGTCGACCTTGATAATATATAACAAATTTCGCCGACCTAACAATAAATTCAACCACTGCTATTCCACACGAATCACCCTTACTCTACACAAGATCACCGATATTTATCTGCACCCGCACAAACAGGCCATTTCTCTAACACGAGTTTTACGTTTCTGTTACGTGTCCGGGAAAAAAGAAAGATTGCATCCTTCTGGTAAAAAAAGGCTCCCCTATTAAACTTCCAGCTTCGAACACGTGCAGTGTCATCAACACGTCACTATTTATATAGGAAGAACAAGCTACAAATGCAGGAGCGTTATTCCAGTTGATATGACCGGCCTTTCAGCGACAGGACATTTCAATGTGGCCAGCCTCACCGCTTGTACGGGGCCAATGCCATCGACCCAGGCACGGCGGACCCAGCCTCGGTGACAGACAAGTGGTGACGATGATCAATGAAGCCTTGTGCGTGCCTGCTACAAACCAAGAGAGCATGAAGCCGGTTTTCCGAAGGAAAAAAAAAGTGCGGTCACTGACCTGTTGCCCCTACGATCAAAAAAACTCTGTGACATGGTTTGTACTGCGCCAGTGTTGTACGCAGTGCTATCCAAGTTGCTGCAACGTTTGCGAATGCAATTATCACGAAGAAAGCTCTCAGGTGCTTCTCCGTAATGCCGTGCCCTCTAACACATGCATCAGTGCAACCGTAGCCACGAGTGGAGGAACAAAACAAAGTACCTTCTAAGATGGGACAATCAGCATGGAGCGGGTTACGAGATAATAGCCTCGCGTTAATAGTTAAAATAACCACTACGGGGTACAATACGCATTCCAGGAGTGTTCTGCCACCATGTTTGGCCTCGGGTCAGGACAAGCGTGTGCAAAGGTAGGGTGCGTGGCGCACTGACGCATTTAATTATCATCGTGGTTTTATAGAGCAACTTCTGCAACCAAAGTTGTTAAGTAGTGAAAGCTCCATTAAGTGTAATTATTCCCGCTGTTCTGAGAGCCCCATTATTGTAGTTGTGCGAGCTTTAGTTGCTGTTTTCTTTTGTACGCGATGTCGCAGTTAGTAAACGAATAAGTTAGCCGTAGTGGTCAGGATTGACTTCCCTCACACCGCACTCGATTTGTTCCTGCTCTCCCTTTAGTTTGTTCACATGGTGCCGACCAACGTTGTCTTGTCCTGTCAGCGGCGTTTTAGCCGTGTCGCTGCTTTCAGCGTTCGTACAGAAAAGGCGCAACACGATGACTGCAAAGCCCCCATATTTCACAATAATATCCGTTCTTGTAGGGAATCGTCCTGTTCTTTCTTTTCCCGCAGTTATTGGGTGAATGCTCTTCTGTAGAACTCCTGTCCTTCGGATGCCCGTAGTTTCTATCATTATTATTTGTCTCATCTTTAACCTCAAATTAGAGGGTATGTTGTCTTAGCAGGAGTCTGGTGCGAGTTAGCTGGCTCATGATCTTGGAGCAAACTGTTACCCCCAATCGCTCCACAGTGTACGCGTTTTTTTATGCTCGTCTCTCTGTCTCTATCTCTATCTCACCCTTCCACTCTCTTTCTCTTTTTATCCCCCTTAATCCTTCCTCGTGCAGGGTAGCCAACTGTAACTACCTCTGGTTACCCTCCCTGCCTTTCTATGCATAATTTCTCTCTCTCTCTCTCTCTCTCTTGCCAGCGCGAAGAAAACGTGGCGAAGGACGAGGAACACGAAGAGACACCGAAGAGCGCTCACTTCCAACTGTTTTGTTGAACCTCCAAACAGTATTTATACCATTACTGCAACAAAAATCTAAGAAATTTAACAGTCATACAATCTCTGCAATAATACAACGTTACAAAGGCTAAAGGAAACCAGCTAAAAATTTTATCTCTTTATCAAGCAGGGACAGTGACGTCGTACTGATGCACTTTTGCATTGCTTTAGTGATGTAGTACGCCTCTATAATCTCTATCTCTGTTTTATCTGCAGCTCGCTTTAGGAGCTTTGTTTTTTCCAGCACTGGCTTACACCCGCATCCTTTACAATGGTCCCTCATGCGACCGCCAATATTGCTGCGCACTCCCAGATGGTGCTCGCGTGCTCTATCGTTGAAACACCGGCCTCTCTGCCCAACGTAAGAAAAGCCGCAACTCAGTGGAATGTCGTAAGCCAGGTCACGTGTGCAATCGCTGAAACGTTTTACAAGCATGTTAGAGCAACCAACACGTGCTTCTTTCTTTGACAACGAAGGGCATAACTTGGCCAGCTTGCACGGGGCAGGAAAGAGCACGTTTACCTTATATCTCCTAGCAACCTTTTTTACATTATAGGAGATGCGGTGAAGGTACGGAATCACGTGCGTTCCTTTACGTTCCAAATCGGTTTGCGTCAATTTTGTTTTTATTTCTCTTCACTTTGTGCAGAAGGCTTTCAGAAATTTTCGTGACAAAGGCCGAAGGGTAACCAACATTACTTCGACGCATGGTCTGGTTTCTAAAGACTAGAATCTATTTTATGGTTGCATGAATCAACGAGCGCAGCCTGAAGACACATTGTAGCTGCCCCCCTTTTAACTAGCTTAATGTGCGCACTATCAGAAGGAAGAAGACTCTTTTTCGTTCTCGGATTAAATATGTAACATGCATGCTGAGTCGTGCAATGAAGTTGCAACTTGTTCGCCCCATTGTGAACAAGGCTTCCGTATGGAAGCCGAGACGTCTTCTCTTTTGATAAGTTTTACTTGGTCGGTGTACGTCTTTCTTTGTCAAGGATATAACAACTCAAATGCCACGATGTTTATTCCCATGTTCTCACCAAGTCTAAAGTTAGTGATGATGATGTGTAAGGTTTAATGGCGCAAGGGCCAGGTATGGCCAAAGAGTTCCATGCTAGTAAAGTTAGTGGCACGGAGTGGTCCAAACGCATGAATCCGCACACTAACACGGCCATATTAATGTGCATCATAAAAAAATTTTTAAGAACTGCAGATAAATTGACAGGCATGAGACTTTTAATTACTTGATTAGCTATACGTAAAACACTCTTATTACACCACTTGTCACGTGCACTAGAATATTACAGCGTCACGTGATTTTACAAATTTTCCGAAAAATGATTTTAAACTGATGTATGTCTATATATTTATCATCAGCAGAACATGCAAGGCCGTCTTAGAGGAAATATATTGGTTATAATGTTAGAACGATGCATTCCCAAGGACTTGCCACAGACGTTTATAATTTTTCATATGCTCCGGCAAGCAACCGAATGCTTAATTAGGATTCAGACACGAACGCTCTTGCTCGTCACATTTTATTATATTTGTTTTTGCATTCGTACTCTCTGTCGTTTGAAAACGAGACAAAAACTAAACAAATTTTAACCAAACCTAAGTTGATTAGGCATTTTTTTATATTGTCTCCGACAGCTGGCTTCTCACTTTCATCTGTTTCTTTTCTTTTTTTTTTTTTTTTTTTGATAACTTGATTGAAGAAACAAATGCGCTCTTCACCGACAGAAAGTTTGAACATCAGGGACATTCAAATGTTGTACCAGGAACATCGACGCTGCTGTATTCCCTAGCCAGTGCCTCAGCCACAACGCCCTCTTAAATGAGTGCGTTCTCTGCTGTTATAAGTGGATCGCTCTCGGTGGATTCTGGCAGGAAGCACTTCAAATGCTCCGTGTATGTCTCTTCTGCACCAAAATAAACAAACAAATTGGATAAAGATAACGATCATAAAGATGAAGGGACCGCAACACAGAGTTTAATTAACTAATCTATACTGTCAAGTGTCTTCAAAGATGACCGGCAACATTTAATGAGAACAGCTGGCTCCTGAAAAACAACGGCGGTGGGACCGGGCTATCAAGCAGGCGGGGGTAGCACGCGCACTTCTTGATTGTTTTCCTTCCTGCCTCTTATTTGGCACTGTCCCCACTACTGCAGGTGCCTAGGTGCAGGTGCAACGTCATGGTTAGGCTGTTGTCCATGCCGTGTTTGAGCCGCACTGTCCGAAACGACTTCGTAGTTTACGTCACTAATGCGGCCCAGTACTTTGTATGGGCCAAAATACCGACTGAGCAACTTTTCACTAAGGCCACGGCGGCGAACAGGAGTCCACAATACCACAGTGCCCACGCAGCTGCACAATTGCTGGAGGCGCTTTACATACGGCAGCGTATATAGGACAGCGCCGTGGGGAGCCTCCATCCTGCTTTAGTACGAGTATTTACAAAATGGGGGTAGCAGGAACAAGATCTTCTCGTAAACTATTAAATACCGCGACTACACGAACGTCTCACTGAGGAAGATAGTAAACACCGCTACACATCGCTGTGCAAGCGTTGAGTCACGCCTTCTTTCGTTAACTTATCGAAAGCCCATTCTTCCCTGGCCAACCATAGCGGGGCTCAATTGTTTATAAACGCCGTGCTGCAGCGGCACGTTGCACTTCGAGGTTAACCCATTCAACGCCAGTGACACTTTGACCACGAGGAAACCAGCCCTGCTTCTCGGCACGTGCTCGAGTGTCTACACGTGTTTCGGCTCCTCGCCGAATGCCGGTCCGGCCACGCTCTGCCTTTGGCGATGCTGAATTCAACTGCCGACGCGCTCTCTGGCCGCACAAACTGCACACGAGCATCAGCGGAGCGTGCTGGCATCGCCAAGCAGCCGCGCGGTGTCTGCGCCCGGCCACGCCTCCCTCATCGCGAGGTCAAAGGCGCCGGCACACACCGTCTCTTTGTTGAAGGCGCGTTGTAGCGTCCAACTTGCGAAGCGGGCTTCGCGATACGACGACACAATGGCGGGTCCCGGTATAACAACATTGTCCCATCCGCGCTTCCCACCAGTTGTCGCCGTTCGCAGTCAGTAATTGGACTGCGTCTAACGATTGACGCAATCTTTTCCTGGAGTCGCGTATTTCACTTCGTTCGGTACGAACGATTCGACACCCACGGCTTAAATCGGTGATGGCGCCTATCCAGAACAACAAGTTCAATGGTTGTAGATGTTTTATTCGAGGGAACAGCTCTTGAAATTATTATATGTGAACTGTGCTTTTCAAATCTGTTAACCTTTGCCGTGGCCGACGGAGGAAGCCAAAACGCATCGCAAGCTGACGAACGTACTGGTGTGGCTATTACCGCCTCTTTGTTCTGAGCTAGTCAATGAGTAATACAATAAGAACCAGCTTTTATTGTAAATGACGAGTTTGAATAGCCATTTTCGAAATTACATTCATTCGATGAAAGAACTCTGCTTGTACAAATGGCTGAAACGTATGAACCTATTCTAAAGAAAGAGAAAGGCGTGCAGACACTGACACAAGAGAAGTGGACAACACGAACTCTCGTGGCGTTCGTGTTGTCCACTTCTCTTGTGTGCGTGTCTGCACGCCTTACTTCCTTTTTTGCATTATGAATCCTTACCAACTAGCTCAGCTTTCTGTCGTTCTAAGCTTCAAAAATGAACATATTCTTTTGTTCAGCGAAATAGCCCTACTGTATCTGGCAACAATGCTACTTTTGGCAAAAGCAAACGGATACAACTTAAAAAAAGAACAGCAGTTGGCCGCCAAGGCACACGGACCAAGCGGGGTTGTGGCTTCGCCAGCCAATCACAGAAACAAACAAAATTGTCGTCATGCGACCATCTCAAAATGGCGTAGTACTTGATACCTCCGGAGCATCTGCTGTTCTTGAAGAACTGCTGACCCTGTTTTACTCATGAAACTTCAATGCCAACTGAAGTGAAACTTGACGATAAATAATTGCAGCGTTTTATTTCAGTTCAATAAATTAGGCCTTCACCGTTCTACTATAATAGACGAGTGAAAAGTAAAAATTACGTGCTTATAATTTTATTTTTGTGATTACCGCCTTATTCAAGTAACAGGAAAAGTTTGAAGTACGAACTATTTGTAGCCTCGCGGAGGAATAGTGGCTGGCGGTTATGAGGGCGTGGGCGGTGCTTCATTGGAGACTTGGGTTGTATTCGACTATAGTAATTGGCAAGAAATAATTTCTGTTTTGTCTGTTGTTCAGTGGTAGTTACAAACAATGAATTTAAAGCTTCAATTTCCTTGGTTCATCTCACTCATTTATATATGTCAAGTAGTTTATCTTACCGACTGAAAATATACCAGTACTGACTGAGCCATATAATATATAGTGTCAGATTAGCTCTCCGCCGCCATGCACAGCGCATTTGGGTAAAACATAGTCGGCGTCCTGAAGGCAGAAACAGTTTTCCCTAGCGTTTCTAGGTGTCTGTATCATACCCAATGACTGCGATGACATGTTCTTGTTTTCTGTTCTTCAGTTTCATTATTATTATCATTCGCTTTTAAAGCCGTAGAATAGAACGACGGAGCTATGCAAGGCCAGAAACTCTTCGAAGCAAGCAATTTACAACTGCACAACTCCTAACTTCAGTGCTTGACCTCCGAGACGAACGCGGTGTTCTGAAAGACGGTGCGGTGCGTTCGTTAGTCAGAACAGGTACTTCTCCCTTATATATTTCTTTCGCTCGGCAGTTCTGGCAAAAAATAAAGCCCTTTAACAGCCTACTCAAAGAGAAAAATAAGAAAAATAATAATAATTGAAGAACGAAACAAGGCTGAGAAGGGCCACAGTACTTCGCCCATTTTTACGCACACTTGCTTGACGCAGGATCTCCCCAGGAACGTCAAGCGGACAGGCATGTTGGAGGCTCTCTTAGAATAGAACCCCTTTACTTTATTCACTCTAATACGCACATTTTACTTTCTTTCCTCTCTCTCTTTCTCTCTCTTCCTCGCTCAATTATTCCACGGCACGTAAAGTTCCGGTGGCATGCCGTGTGACGAGTCGCCTCCTACACACCGGCAAGTGCTCGACAGAGGGCGCACCATAGACGCGGTCTCTCCCTTCTGACATCCGCAGACGCCGCTCGGCTCTCGCATTCGTTAGGGTAGCCGCCTCGCAGCCACCGAGCCATGCGTCAACGTCGGAATAAATTTGCGGCCTCAAACGCCTTCTTCTCACGTGATCGATGCCGCAGTTTCCTTTCTTTGCGCTCAGTTCACTGCGCGCGAGCCATGGCGCACCTGGCCGAGCATTCACTTCGCCACGGCCGACGTAGTCTGTACTACTCGCTTGGATATTTCTCTTGTCTTCCCGCTCGTTTGCTGGCATTGTTTACGTATTACCTTCGCTATTCGCTCTATTCATCCGTTTACTTTTGCATTCGCTTTTGAATGGTGCTGTGTGTTCGATACGTTTTCCTACTTATATTTCCCGTCTTTATTTCGTTTATTTCACCGCGCCTCTTTGTTCATGTGTTAGCTTGTCACTTCTTTCAAACCTATGCCTTCCTCTCTTGTATTCGCGTTTGCTCCTGCACTAGTTTAGTATTTACTTTAAGCTTTGATTCTCCATCGGCGTCAATATTTGCTCAAGGCGAAATCCGTCGCCTTGTGCATTTTGGGTTGTTCCGTTCTTCTCGAAAGTGCCGGTGTTTCGTAGCTGGAGTGAGTCCGCAGGTTCATCCATCATCTTACGAACACATCGAAGCCGCGTTTGAAAGATGGCCCGGGAAGCTTTACGACCGGTAGCTCTCCGACACGCCAATGAATTAATGAGGCTCATGAAAATTTTACGAGCGAAACGCCCTAGTGGAGAGCCCCCTTGTGAGAGTCGGATCAATGAAACGTATAAAGAATATCGATGGCGTCGCTTGTGCATGGAATATGTATGGAAAGCGTTTAAAGATGCCGTGACACGTGCTCCCGGCACGACTCGAACACGACCGTGTATCTAAGCGCCCTCATCAGGTTCGTCGCTGGAGCATGCAATCAGGAGTGCGTGTACGAGCGTATATAGCATGGAGCGTTGCGTACGGTGGCCGGAGGAATAACCAAGACGGCAGTGCGTTCTGGTCGCGGAAGTCAAGTGCTGCTACTGACCCGGTTAATGATACGTTTGAATCGAGCACCTCGCACTTGCCGAAAAAAATTTGCCAGACCGTGGCGAACCTGTCCCTCCCCCCCCCCCCCCCCCCCCCCTCGTCCGTTCGTCCTTCCGAGGAGGACAAAATTCTAAAAACCAGTTTGGGTAGCAGCCGCTCTCATTTTCGCGGGGCGTTCGGGAGGTATAGCATGCCCATAAGCTCGCTACGGGCACGCGCGGTTTTACATATGCTGCTTGAAGTTTTTAAACGTCGTCAGGCTGCAAAATACATGACTGGCCAGTTGGGAAAGCTCTGAAAATAGAGGGCCTCAAGCTGCTATTTCTATGGAAAATGTAAATACATGGCGATGATCTATAATGACACACGTTACTGCTGGATATCCTGCTTTACTAAACCATAACGCCATTAACAAATGGAGTCATCTGCTTCTTGATGAAAGTAGCGGAGAAGTATAACGGGAAGCGCCATGCTGCAGGGACTACATCTCAGCTTCATGCGAGAGCCCGCAAATGACGAGGGTAGTCCGCACTCCGCATAGTCGCGGATACGACGAACTGACCCCGTCCTCGGGCACTCCCTAAAGGATTCCCATCGTCGGTCCCTCGACGATTGTGATTCTTCAAGGAACAAATCCTGAATTAGACATTGCGGATAACACTCTCTATTCGCGCTGGGAAACGTGCTTCAGTGGCCTTCTAAGCTTGGATGATCCTTTAAGGCAGCTTAGATCTCCTCCTCTTCCGATGTTTTTTTCTCTTCTGTCTTTCATCCGTTTTTTCTCTTTCATGCTCCTCGTGGCGCTCATTCTCCTTCCTCGATCACCTCCACTCCTCAGCGCTCCCTCCAACCCTCGAGCATGGTCCCTGCAGACGTATTAACATACATCCCATTCGTCGAGCAGACCCTCGCGCCAGCTTTGATGCAGCACCTATGCGTTCGATAGCTCCGAGGACGCGAACGTGACCGGGCAGCGGCGGTGCGTGGCGCATGCTGCAAAGGCACACCACTTTATGCCGGCCACCACCTCTGACACTGTAATTGCGGCCGGACTCCGTGCTCGTGGCTCGGCTGTCCCTCTCCGCGTGTGGTTTGCCGGCTGCCTGCCCCGGCTTCAAGTCAGCCGAGCGCGCGCCTGAACCTTTCCGTGTGAGCAACGACGAGCCGGCGCCGTCCTGCTATTCTCGGCATCACCGAGTGTGTGCAGGAGCGTCGAAGCATTGGACCGAGAACGGAGCCACCATTACCGGGCGTCGACAGAATATACCGTTCGACTCAGCGGACGTCAGCGCGTGCGGCTTTCAGGGCATACTCTGACTGGCAGCTGTGGGCGCACCCGTAGCTCACATATCCACGTAATGTGCCTCTCGTTGCCAACGACAGTCGATGCAGTCGATATTGCTCGACTGCAGTGAAACGATTGCTCGTGGGTCACTCAAGGCGAACAGCTAGAAGCGCACGGGAGGACTGCCCCTTCTTGCTGCACGTGCCGCATGTTGTGTTTGCTGCTTCATTCATTCAGCAGTGAAGCTCGCGAAGTTCCAGATATCGAACAACGAGTCCTCAACCAGCAGTAGAAATGCGCCCACTACAGGCGGCATTGGTGCGATTTGGAAAGGTGGCCGAGCTGCGAGAATGGCTCTTACGGCTGCCACATGTTATAGGCCCCCCCCCCCCCCACTCCTGCTCCTCCTCTTCTTTCTCTGCTGACCTAACTTTCTCCCTTATTCAATCCGATCTGCCTCGCAGGATAGCCTATACTGCTGCATGTTCTCTTCTTGCTTTGCATACGCTTCATTTGTGGACACGTGCGCCAAGCCTTGCCATTTTGTTCTCGTCAAGACCTCTGAACTACGACGCCTGTATAAGCCCTGCCGGTTCTGGTAACTGAATCAAGGAAGTCTTTAGCTCATTGAACTCGTATGCTGCAGAGATGGGACTCCTGAGCCGGCTATAACCTTGCGCCCAAAATACCTTTCCCCTTTTCCTCTCCCCCTATAGGTCGTGAGCCATCTGTTCAACCAGAACGTATTCAATCAATCGATTCTATCCAAATTTGCCACTATTGATCTTGATGTGACAGTTGTAATGTTTTGGGGTGCAGTGTACCCAGTGATTTAAGCGAGAAATGACTGATGACCGTAAATTCGAAATGAGAACTGAGGATTTTGACAACCTGCTTTGAGACTGTATGGCATGAAACGCAAGGGAAGCAACAAGAAGATGAGTTTCTGCTCAAAACTCCTAATATCGCTAGGAGATAATCCTCAAATAACATGTAGTGCTTATACCTCACCTAACGGGTTTCGTGGCGAATGGCCGAAGAACATGCAAATCATTCATCATTTGCAGACACACTTACACTGCTAGGGCGGCCCATTACTAGAAAAATGCCTACATACGAGCACTAATGCTCACGAACGCACAATTATGCGTGCCCTCGATTACATGCACGATCGCCAAATTGCGCGATTGGTCGTTCTATCGCCAATACGCCATCTGAAATATGCAATAGTCAAAGAGCACCGCCACTAACTTTCCTGTATTTTACAAATAGTACGAGAACGCACAGCCCAAAGAATAACACGATGGTAATTGCACTGGGATGTACCAGAGGACGCAGACGGGGGAGCGAGGCGAACAAAAACACAGAGCTCCGTTCAGAGTCTATGTGTTGTAGCGCATCGCCTCACAGTATGGCTTACCAACTCACCCGAGAAGCGGCATGCCGGTTCAACGCAGAATCTATAACAGAGGTGTCTGTCCAACTCTGGCACCCAACACGCATTATAAATCTCAGCACGCATTAGGTGCTTCGAAGAAATGCACGTAGAAGAGCTCGATGTGCAATGGAATGCTAAACGCAATAGGGTGCCGGGGGGGTCTCAGTAGGGTATACGTTTTTATCAACGCACTGTACTGACCGAGCAGCACGAATAGCAAAGCGTGTGCCGCACGCATGTGTAATGGAGCGCTCAGCTTGCAGTGTTACAGCGACTGACATTACACGAAGCGCGTTTGTAAATGTCCCCGCTCCGACCGCTGCTTCTCGTCGCATTCAGCGAAAAAGGAGGGAAGCGTGGCGGAAGGGGGGGGGGGGGGTCAGAAGGCGTGGTTTTGCGTGCCGGAATAAATTAAACGAAAGTGGTGTGAGGTAGAGGGAACTGAATTTAGCGAACATAGCTTTGGATTTTGCTTTCTTTAAGCCATAACATTCACGCAATAAAACGTGTTCTGCGAATGGCGGGAGTTGAGTTGAGTTGAGTTGTTGTAGGCTACTGGTGGGATTAGCCTTGCAGTTGCTGCCGGCAATTGCTCCACCGTAGCGACACTTAAAATAAGTAAATCACATAATCAGACACAGACCTCACAAAATACACATGGTCACTCCTCAGTTCACCATGTGGAGGCCAAATCTGTGTCCTGTAGGTAATTTAAAAGAAGGCGAGAGACCTCCTTCCTACACAACCGGTTCCCGCGCGGGAAAACAATGTCTTGAAAAGAGCTGTGAGGAACTCCTGTCTTTTTGAGGGACCCGAATAACACCCTCCTTTCCGCGTTATACACAGTACAGCACATCAGGTAATGTTCTATGTCACCGCACACACCACACGTTGAACATAATGGTGATAACGCCAGGCCAGTCTTATACATCCACGCAGGGGTTCGAGCAGAGCCCGTGCGAATGCGGAGCAGTAAGGTGGCTTGGTTTCTTTTGAGGCCCTTGATCACACATGGCTTGTGAGGTGAGCTCCACAAAGAACTGAGGTGGCACAACACTGCTTCTCTGAAGAGTCTGTTGTCGTCTTGAGGCACTCTTCTCAATGGATTCCCAGACAGCGCTCTATGGGCGAGGCTGTCCGCCATCTCGTTGCCTATGATACCTGTGTGCGAGGGCACCCATTGGAAACGTATGGAGAAGCCTTTGATATGGAGATTGTGCACCGAGCGTAGGGAGCTAAGACATAAGGCATCAGTAGGGAACCCGTGCTCTAACCTTTGAAGGGCAGATTTTGAATCTGTAAGAATAACAACAGGTTGAGGCGTACAAAACCGTAGTTTCTTTAGAGAGGCCTCAATGGCAACGCTTTCGGCCGTTGTGGAGGACACGACTGCAGTGAAGCGAACAGACCAATCATACTTCAAACAGGGAATGGGAAAAGCAGCTGCACTAGATCCTTTGACCTTGTCCACAGAGCCATCAGTAAAGATTTGAAGATGACGTGCATATTCAGACTCAAGATGTTCCAGTACCAGCGAATGCGTTGCCGCCAGAGGAGAGAGAGAGAGAGAGAGAGGAAAGGGGAAAGGCAGGGAAGTTAACCAGAGAAAAAGATCCGGTTGGCTACCCTACGCTGGGGAGAGAGGGGAGGGGGAGGTAAAGTGGTAAAAAAGTAGAGATAAGGAAAGAAAGGAGAATAGACATACAATCACAGTCGGTCACTGTCACTGAATACTGTCATCGCACAGCACAGTGACACTTGAAGCACTGTCAACACCTGTTCAGGCTACAGCCGCCTGTCCAATTCTGTCGCCCTCAAGAACCGCAACAGTGCACTCGTCGCCCTCTGCTGCGAAGGCTTATGATGGCGGTATTTTAAAATAAGTTCCTCTGTGAGAGGTCTTTGGTCAAAGCGCGCTATCGCGGTTGCGAGTGATTGTCTCGGTAAATTATATCGAGGACAGTCGCAAAGAAGGTGTTGAAATGTCTCCTCGTCACCACAGTCCTCACACGAGGCGTCGTCGGCCCATCCAATTCGGTAAGCGAAAGACTTGGTGAAAGCCACCCCTAGCCATAGTCGACAAAGCAGGGTAGCTTCGCGACGGCAGAGTCCAGGTGGAATACAAAGGCGTAGAGAGGAGTCAAGATTGTGGAGTCGGTAGTCGTGAAAACTTCCAGCGTTCCACAAGGAGAACGTGATGTCACGGCTCGCCAGAGGAGAATTCCGCTTAGCGCGTACGTGAGGAATTGTCAACGAACAATCGAGGCTCGCGAATGACCAAGGTGGTTTCAACCTCTTAGTTCGACCTCTAGCGTCAAGACCCAGGTAACCAAGAGTATTTAGTGCCAAGTACGCTCGGGACTCAGATCTCTTTCGAAGGCGCTGTAGAAGCGCTCGGCCGGCTGCCGTCTGTTTGAGGCGGCCAATTTGCATCAATAACCTTTGTGAAGCGACTAGGCTAAGAGGTCTCGATAGAGATTCACAAAGTACTGCTTTGTTAGGAGCAGTCTGCGGAACGCCAAGAGCCCTTCTCAGGCCCTTTCTGTGCAGAACCTCAAGTCGTTCCAGCTGTGATATCGAGGGGGAAATTAAAGGGAGCTGATACATTATCCGACTCGTCACTAGTGCATCGTGCAACCTGATCATTGAGGAAGGGTGATTTCCCCATTGCTCACTTGCAACTCTACGGATCACATTGAGACGCGAAGATATCGATGTCACAACCGAGTCCACAGCTCGTCGCCACTGTAGACGGTAGTCAATAATGACACCCAAAAAGCGCTTGTGTTTCAATTGTCGAAGGCAAGATTGATCAAGGTCTATCTTCAGCCGCGCATACCTTCTTCCTCTACCTGGAAACATGACGAAGCCAGATTTTTCAACCGAGAGAGTCAACCCAACACCTTGAAGGTAATTTTGAACTAAAAGTAATGCCTGTCGAGCTATCAGAGCTAAGCGCTTGTGTTGATATCCGGTTAACCAAAGCAAATGTCGTCCGCGTATATCGACATATGGACATGCCTGCAATGTTTTTGCACTTCAGCGGGAAGACCAGCCATTACAACGTTAAAGAGCGTTGGGGAAAGAACACTTCCCTGAGGTACACCTCGTGATACCGCCCTTTCGGTGCTTGTGGTACTTCCTAACCGTACTTGAATTTTACGATCACTGATAAATGAGTGAATGAATCGCAGAAGATAGCCCTGTACGCCCACGGCCTGCAAACTATTTAGTATTGAGCTCTGAAGGACGCTATCATAAGCCTTTGATACGTCTAGGAAAATAACTAGTGTTGAAAGACCGAAAGCTCTATGATGTTCAATATGGCTTATCAAGTCCAAGACGCTATCTTGCGCGCTTAAACCTGTTCGGAATCCAGTCATGCATGTTGGTAGAGCCCTTATATCTTCGAGCCACCAAGATAAACGCTTACTTGCCAGCTTCTCCATGAGCTTAGCCACGCACGACGTCAGTGATACAGGACGATACGAGGCCAAGTCTGTCATTTCTTTGCCGGGCTTCAGCACTGGGACAACACAAGCCACCTTCCATGAAGGAGGAACGTCGCCAGTCTCCCACACTCGATTGAGATAGCTTAGGAGCATCTTCCGGTGTTCCAGAGGTAGGTTCTGCATCATCTGATTGGTGATGCCGTCAGGAATCTATTACTGCGCTATCATGCCTATACATATGTGGTCGAATATTCTATCGCAATTCGGGCATAGAAGACTATCATCTCCATGTTTCTTTTAAATATTTAAGCTGAAACGTACCGCGTATAAAGTAAGCAATGAGGCTCGTTATAACGAGCCTCATTAACTCCTGCCGCAGTTAATTGACGCGTGGGGTTTTAGAGAGAGACAAAGACAGAGAGAAACTAAAAGCGAATAGTCGTGGGGTTTAACATGCGAAAGCAAGTAAGGCGCTATGAGTGACGTCGAAGTAGGAAGCTGCGTATAAAGTTTGTCTACCTGGAGGACAACGTGTGAAACTCTTGTTCTTTGTAATGAGAAGAATGTATTGTATTTTCTTGCATTAGAAGATTTGGTGTTCGCAGAAGACGACAGAAAGATTGAGTTTTGTAAGGAAATGCGCGCGAATATACAGAAAGTAAACATTGGTTGACGTGGGCGACATAACACTGAAAAGCACTGGCAATATTACCTCTTGATGCCCGCAACTCCAAGTGGTGGCTCCTATTTTATACGTATACATGTACTTGCACAATGTGTATAATTGAAGCTACACCTTTGCACTACAGGCTGGAGAACCTACATACCTATCTGAGCTGAATTCAAAGCGTTGTGATGTTTCTCCGCATTCCATGAGCAACGTCGCATTCCACTGCGGCTATTGTATTTTTCATCAAGCGCACTAGCGCATCGAGCGTAATTAATTAGTCGTCGCCCCCGTTGACCTTCCGCAATGTAGCTGTCTAATTATACGCCAGCCCTAGCCCGTTTACCGGATGGGTCACCGCATTGAATTTACTCTGCTAATTTGCACCGAAGTGTTGACGTCCATCAATACCGATAATCATCTGTATGAGGTGAGGTCCCATTAGAATTATCGGCCGAGCTTAATTCAGTGCTTTGACGTTTGTTCTGTGGCGGGCCGGTGGCGTCGTAATGCTGTCAAGAAAGCAAACAGGAAAAAGTTTTCTAAATTTAGCTTTTTATGATATGTGGCAAAGGAGGCCTACATACTGGCACTGAAAAACTGAGCTTGAAATTACGTGCACTGGAGAATGACAGGTTTAACCGCCGCACACGGAATTCTTTTCTTTTTATGTCTCTTGCATGAAAAACAAGCCGTGATAGCTGCATTTGGTGGTTCAAGGAGTACTATAAGATACAATAAACATACACAAATAGAATATTTAGACTGATGAAACATTGTTTCAAACTCAATATTCATTGATTTAACATAGGAGGTTGATTACTAAAAGAAAAAATACAGGCCAAAAGTTCTTTATGTTATTATTATTACTTCTCGTGTAATCGAGGAGTTGGTACATCAGTGTGACATCACGTATTTCCATGTATTTTTGGCTGCTGTGGCACCGTGAAGCTCTTCAAAAATTTTTAAGTTCAGTCTTCGGCTCATTTAGAACACAATGTAGTCCATCTTTATTGGTAAAGATTTACTAGGCTCGAGTGGATGGCGTCAAAATATCCGGCGTCACGGGGAGCTAATGCGGCGACTTAGATGTAGCGTCGCCCACTCATACGTCTTTTATATTTATTTTTTCTTTCTTCCTTTCTTTTTTTTTCTGCCCTATCAAGCTTCTTCGTAGGGTAAGAGCGGTTCCTTTAATTTTTCCCCGGGCGTCTGTGTCAGCAGGCGTTTGGTGCGTTGCGACACCACGTACCCGAGCACAAGAGGGTTGGACCCTCCCGTGTGTAGCCGTGCGCGGCTTAGCCGTGTCTGGGGAAAGGGGGATCCTGGGGGTTGAGCCGATGCCGGGTGTTTGGATCTTTAAGGCCCCTCGGCTGAGGCAACACACCTCTTTGGCCTCTGCTTCACATAGACGGCACCCCTGGACTGACCCACCCGAGAGAAATCGGTAGTTGCCTTTTCCTGTCTCTCTCTCCCTCCAACCTTCGTCTTTTTCTCACTTTCCATCTTTCCTGTCTTCTCCTGGCTTCCCTTTACTTCCAATTTTTCCAGGCAGCAAGGGTTAACCTTGTGTCAATAGCCAACCTAGGTTATTTCATATTTGGTTATAGTGATAACGTACAGCTGGCATTTGGAGGACCTGTTTTTACAGTCCCTGTAGCGTCCCCTTGTAGGGCTCCACGGTGGGTGGCTGGCGTTATGACCGAAAACTAGAATTCCTCTATGGATAGCTCCTTTCCTCCACTACCTGATCGCCCTCAGAAAAGAGGGCGCACTGATGAAGTCTTCCAGTTTTTCGGATGCCCCACGTTTCCATGTAGTTCATTCGGAAAAACCCGACAAACCAGTGCGCACCATTTCACCGTTCCTTGTATCACAGACTTTGACTGATGTTTTTGGTCCCGGTTATAAGGCGACGAGGATGGCAAGCGGCGATCTCCTCCTGGAGCTCCGTGATAAGAAGCAATACGATAACCTGCCGAAACTAGTGTCATTTGGGGAGACCCAACTGACAGTAACCCCGCACCGTACTATGAACACCACCCACGGCGTTGTGTCGGACGATGACTTGCTGGAGCTCACTGAGGCTGAACTCTTGGAGGGCTTCAGTGAACAGAATGTTATCAGTGTCAAAAGAATCAAGATGAGGCGCGATGGCAAAGAAATCCAAACCAAGCACTTGATAATCACTTCGGTTCAAGTGTCCTGCCCGAGTCAATCGAGGCAGGGTACATCAAGCTCCGTGTTAGGCCATACGTGCCCAAATCCCCTCAGATGTTTTAAATGCCAGCGTTTCGGCCACAGTTCGCAGAGCTGCCGAGGCCGCCAAATTTGTGCGAAATGCAGTGCCCACGAACACACCTTTGAATCTTGCAAGAACATTCTCCACTGTGTAAATTGTGATGGGGAGCTCGCCGCGTACTCGCGATCGTGCCAATCCTGGAAAAAAGAAAAGGAAATTGTGACAGTTAAAGTAAAAGAGAACATAAGTTTCAAGGAGCCACGCAGGTGGGCTTCATACCAGCCCAAGTACACCTTTGCCGATGTGACGCGTCAGGGGGCAGCGACACAACGGCTTCCGTCGGCTGTCCGGCCCACCAGCAGTGAGTCGGCAGTACGCCATCTGCCCCCGCGGTGGCTGCAGCTAGCGCTGCTCCGCCAACCCAGAAGGGGCCATCCACCTCCGGACAGGTGGCCTCAAAGGCCTCGTCCAACGTGCCGAGGCCTCCACGTCAATCAAAGTGCTCGGAAGAGCGCGTGTCCAGCGCCTCGCAAGAGGCGATGGACACAACCACCAGCAAGACGGCGCCGCCAGCGCCAAAGGAGCGGCGAACCTCTCTCGATCGCTCCAAAAAAGACAAAACTCCCGTCATGGCACCTGCAAAGGACCCGTGAGCTAATTCTCGTCTCTTAAACGCACAGCACCCAACACATTTATCATAATGGAAACACAAATACTACAGTGGAATGTACAATGACTTCTACGTAACCTCGACGACATTAGAGAACTGTTACACACACATAATCCAAGGTTGCTGTGTGTTCAAGAGACACATCTGAAACCTACAAACACTAATTTCCTTCGTAAATACTCTATCTTCCGGAATGACCGCGACGTGGCTACCGCCTCTGGCGGTGTAGCAATAGTAGCCCTCAAATCTGTCGCTTGCCGACCCGTCGCCCTTAACACGCCCCTTGAGGCAGTGTCAGTTCGAGCTATTCTTTTTAATAAATTAGGAACTGTGTGTTCCATTTATGTACCGCCGAACCAGCGTCTCGAAAAAACAGACTTTTATAACCTCATTTATCAGCTTCCGAAGCCTTACATACTCGCGGGAGATTTTAACGCTCATAACCCGATGTGGGGAGACTCACGATGCGACGCGAGAGGTCGACTCATTGAAAATTTCCTTTTAAACTCCAGTGCGTGCCTCTTTAATAAGAAAGAACCGACTTACTATAATCCACAGCATAATTTATACTCGTCAATAGATCTGTCTATCGGTTCTGGTTCTATCTTCCCTGATTTAGAGTGGTCTGTAATTAAAAATCCATTTGGAAATAACCACTTCCCATTAACTCTAAACCTAGTAACAAAACATGACTCCCCTCCGCCTGTTCCTCAATGGAAACGAGCTGAGGCTAATTGGAAATGCGTTAAAGAATCCACCTACATATCACCAGATTTTATAAATGATTTTAGCATAGATGATGCCGTATCATATTTTACCGCTCTTATCATTGATGCAGCAGAAAAATTCATACCTCGAACAAGCGGCACTTCATTGAAAAGACGGGTTCCCTGGTGGAATGACGATTGTAGAGAGGCACGAAGGATACAAAATAAAGCTTGGGACAAACTACGTAAATTCCCTACGGCTGAAAATTTAGTAGAATTTAAACAGGTTAAATCTCAGGGAAGAAGAACGCGACGACAGGCAATGAGGGCAAGCTGGCAAAGGTTCTTTTCAGCTATAAATTCATATACTCAAGAGGCTAAAGTGTGGGACGGGCTTAGAAGGCTAAAGGGACAAGAAATTCATCCGTTGCCCCTAGTAAACGATGAAGGCAATATATAGCTTAGCAGATCAAGCTGACGCACTCGGGGAACATATTGAGCGGATTTCCACCTCAAATCATTATTCCAAGGCATTCCTAAAGCACAAACAAATAGCAGAACGCAAGGCCATCAACCGCGAATGCAGACAGAACGAATTACATAATCTGCCTTTTAACATTGCCGAGTTGACAGCTGCTTTGGCTGCATGTCAGAGCTATGCACCTGGACCTGACAGGATCATGTACGACATGCTTAACCATATCCACAACGATACTCAAATAACGCTACTCGCACTTTTCAATGCTATATGGGCTCCCACGTACCTCCCATCTATATGGAAAGAAGCTATTGTGATCCCTGTTTTGAAGCGCGGTAAAGATGCATCCTTGCTGGCCAGCTACTGTCCTGTAGCGCTTACGAACTGCCTTTGTAAGCTTTTTGAAAAAAATGATCAATCGCCGTCTTGTGCATTTCCTAGACTCCAGCAAGATGCTTGACCCACTTCAATGTGGCTTTAGGGAAGGGCAATCTACAACCGACCATCTTGCGCGTCGAAGCAAACATTCGCGACGCTTTCGTACATAAACAATCCTTCTTGTCCGTGTTTCTAGACATGGAAAAGGCGTGCGATACAACTTGGCGGTACGGGATATTGCGCGACCTGTCAGCGCTGCGCATCCGCGGCAATATGTTAAACATTATCGAAAGCTACCTACACAACCGTACATTTCGGGTGAAAATAGGTAATCCACTGTCGCGTACATTCACACAGGAAACTGGTGTACCCCAGGGAGGCGTACTCTTTATCGTTAAGATGAACACACTTCGTGCTTCACTGCCATCAGCCATTTTTATTCCATCTACGTAGACGATATACAAATAGGCTTCGAATCTTGCAACCTCACAGTGTGCGAAAGACAGGTACAGCATGGCCTAAACAAGGTGTCCAAGTGGGCAGACCAAAATGTATTTAAAGTCAACCCCCACAAAAGTTCTTGTGTTCTCTTCACAAGAAAGAGAGGCCTGGTTCGAGATCCTTGTGTAGAACTGGGCGGACAACAAATTCCTGTCAACAAAGAGCACAAATTTCTAGGTGTTATCCTTGACTCCAGGCTTACATTCATTTCAGACATAAAATGTCTTAAAGCAATATGTCTAAAAACAATGAATTTACTTAAAATCCTATCCCACACAACTTGGGGTAGCGACAGGAAGTGTTTATTGAATCTTTACAGGAGCCTATAGTTCGATCACGACTGGACTATGGTGCAGTGGTTTATCGCTCCGCCGCCCCGAGTGCGCTAAAGATGTTAGACCCCGTCCACCACCTAGGTATCCGCCTCGCCACTGGCGCCTTTTGAACAAGCGCTGTCGAAAGTCTATACGTAGAGTCAGATGAGTGGTCACTCCATTTTCAGAGAACATACTTCAACTTCACCTATTTTCTCAAAGTGCGCTCTAATAAGGAACATCCGTGTTTCACAACAGTTAACGACTTGACGTGTGAAACACTTTTTCGTAATGCACCCTCTATGAGATTGCCTTTCTCAGTGCGTGTAAGAGAACTTAGCAAAGAAATTAATGTCCCATTTCTCGAACATCGCCTAATATCTCCAGCTAATCTATTACCGCCCTGGGAGTGGCAGGTGATAGACTGTGACATATCTTTTGTAGAGGTCACAAAGCACGCTCCTGATCTCGAAATCGCTATGCACTTCCGTGAACTTCAGTCGGAGTACTCCTGCAGCGAATTCTACACAGACGCGTCAAAATCACATGTTGGCGTATCTTACGCTGCTCTTGGTCGCTCTTTTTCTGAATCTGACGTGTTAAACCCACTAACAAGTATCTTCACTGCAGAATCCTATGCAGTACTGTCTGCAGTAAAACATATAGAGAAACTAATACTTGGCAGAGCAATCATATTCACCGACTCGTTAAGTCTTCTAAAAGCACTCATTTCTCTACAAAAGTACAGAAACCAAGTCTTGAGTGAACTTTACTCACTCTTATGCAACATCTGTTTATCGCATAGACATGTAGTTATATGCTGGGTTCCTGGCCATATAGGAATGTGCTTGCCGACGAGATCGCCAAATCAATGGCATCGCAGGGTATTTGTTCTTCTGCTGTCCCTGCCACAGACATGAAGCCTTTCCTAAGAAACAAACTGCGAAGCCACTGGCAACGATTGTGGGACACTGAAACGAAAAATAAGCTTCACTTAATCAAGCCGAAGTTAGGTTTCTGGCACCCAACTACGAAAGCACGAAGAACAGATGTCCTATTCACTAGATTAAGAATAGGACACACATTTGGCACTCATAACTTTCTCTTGACCGGTAACGAGCCTCCAACCTGTGGCAGATGCGGCGACAGGCTGACCGTCCTCCATGTCTTCCTGGAGTGCCGGGAACCCGAAAGAGACAGGAGGAAACATTTTCCTTTTGCATACCGCCATTGCGTCCCTCTGCACCCGGCTATGTTTCTTGGTGAAGAACCGCTTTTTATAACCAAAGCAGTCCTCGCTTTCTTGAAAGATGTTGTGCTAAATGTTACAAGCCCATTCATTTCGTAGCGCGTCCTCTTTCCAGAAGATGCTGCTACGATAGCTTTCTTATATAGCACATGCCTCTAGGCCCTTGGGTATAAAGGGCCCCGGTGAGGCAGTAGTGCTCTAGACGATTTTATATCTCTAGACAATTACATATTTTATATATTGCATCATTCTTCCTCAATGCATTTTAATGTTCAGAGTACACGTGAATTGTCATTCCCATAATTTTATTACACGTAGATTTCATGCAATTTACGTCAACCTTTTTAGGCCCCTTTACAGCCACGTCCCATTGACTTTACAGAACCCATCCGTCCACTGCGAATTCACTAACACTAGCATGGCGCTCTTTGGTCACACCTGGCCTTTGCGCCACTAAACATCATTCATTCATTCATTCATTCATTCATTCATTCATTCATTCATTCATTCATTCATTTAATTCTTTTATTGTAAAAGCGTGATTTACTAAAACGGCTCAAAGTATTTTTCTCTTTAGTTTCCCTTATACATCGAAAGTAGTGCGCGCTTGTTCATGGACGTCTTCTTAATTATATTTTGCTTTGTTTATTATATATGTTCTCTTAGCATCCCTTTGGAGCGGGAGCACGAAAGTCACGATGCACAATGATATATACACAAAAGACTGATGCTTTGGTTAATAATAATGAATAATGTAACAGCATGCATTGACGCGCACACATTGTGTTCAAATAGTAACCATCTATCATTATCCAGCAGGTTATTGTGTATTATGCGTTGAGATACAGAAGTGGCTATCTACTACTCGCTTGCTGCGAAGTTCAACGAGCCTGCTGTGATCTAATTGCATTTAGTGATGATTTTTCCAATTGGTTTTCGTGTTGTAGCAGCTAAGAGGAAAAAAAACATGCGTACATGTGAAAATCGCGTTTGACAACCAGCGGCCCACTTGATCCCGCAAGCTGCGCAGAAAAATAAGTGGCAAAATGACAACCATTCCACTCTGTGAAGATGGAATGGCAGCGAAAGCACTTTGCTTTTCGTTTGAAAGCTTTGACTGTCGTCAAGTCTCGTCGGAACTTGGCATCCGCATCTTTGAAGTCGTTCACTCGGTCAATCCGATACCTCTGCCACCGTATTGCGTTGAGATTTTGACGTCGTCGCTCGTTCGAAGGTGCTCTGGCTCGCCATTGTCGTTTTCGTTCAGCATTGCGGGAGCGTTCTTCGTCGGTGGTCGTTTTGCGCCGGCGCCGTTGACATTTTCGTTGCTGTTCCCTCCGGCGCTCCTGGTACGCATGTTGTTCTTCTGGTTTATGAACTATACATGTCCGCCCCATGGATAACGCAGCTGTTGAAATGATTCACACCCCCTCAATCATCGGCTCATACCCCCGTAGACGCGGCCTCCCAATTACGACGACAGAAGAGAATTCTACGCTGGAATGATGAGTGGCAACGGAGCCAGCTGTGCAAGACGACGACGCTCGCGCCATTGCTACTGATGAAATTTTTTCGCACAACGGAGCCACCTGTGGAAGAAGACGACGACGACGAACGCGCGAGCAGTGGCACTAGCGCGTCTGCGCGGTTGGCACCGAGAATCTGTAGGTGCTTTTGAAAAATTTGTAAGAAACATTTTTTTCAAAACATCTGTTCTTACCCGTGTGTCTGGGACCTCTTCGGGTCTCACGTGCGACAAAAACAGTTCAAGGGTGCGTTACAGGCTCCCGAGCACACAGGGGTATGTGCCATTAAACTTGGACCCGTTCTGCACTGTCACCAGGATCGGCACACATGACGTTTTTTTCTGTTGACGGATGCCGAAAAAGTACAGAAGGTTAGTCATATACAGTTTTCGCTGTATTACAAACAGGCAGGATTTATGCAAGGGCTCCCTTCAGTTGATTCTGTTCTTTCTGCTCTGATGCACCGTTCATGGCCGGCCGAACCTGGAGATATATTGTAAGGGGATGCAGCTCGGGCCACGATGAAGCGTGCGAATGAATAGGTGTTGGTGCGGCAAGCTGCCACCGAATAAATATTTGTTCAGCCCGCTGTTATACGTGCGGCACTAAACAGTGGTTATTGTTTTATTGTTTTCTTTTTCCATTGCAATGAAATGTTATGGAGAACGTTATAGCAGAGGGGTTACAGTACTTAAAAAAACACGTCTTCGTTTTTAAAGTGCAGTTGTTCTAAGCAATATTCCTGACAAAAAATAATTCGCGAGCAGGTTTGTCCTAGATTTGTATTCTTTAATTTTGAGCAGATTGTCATTGAGCTTTGAGACGTAATGTGGTATTATAAAGTATTTTCTTCATCGATTCCAGTTTTGTCGTTATAGACAAGAAAAAGAAGTTTAATCTCAATTTCAGACATCGCAAAGAAAGATTCTCCCAGCCCATATCATGCTTCATTACTACAGTGGCGCTTTCTTCTCATTTTTATCGGCTCAAGACAAACCTAGCTGCTCTGTTCTGAAACATTTCTAAACGTGCGGGCGTCGACGTGCGGGCAATCCAGCAAAGTAATTGTTTACATCCGTACAGAACTGACTTACATTCCCCACTCGGTGCAGCCTCATGATGGAAACCAATACGTGTGTCTCCGCATTACAGAGAATAAAGTGGCCTTCACCCTTCTCGGCGCCTACATCTCCCCATATAGTCGGTTCGACGGCGACCGATTGCGAGACATCCTGACGGCGACTTCTGGACCCAGGATTATCACGGGAGACTTTAATTCTCATCACTTGGCTTGGGAAGCTCCAGAGTAGATTCCAGGGGCCGGAAACTTGTGGAATTTGCTTCCGACCATGAACTCAGCATTATGAACGATGGCAGTCCGACGTACTTGCGTGGTTCGAACTATAGCAGTTGCTTGGATTTGAGCTTGGTGTCACGGCAACTTGGTCAAAATGTTGGATGGTTCTCTGACATCGAGACTCATGGCAGTGACCATATTCCCACCCACTTAAGTATCAATAGATTTGGACGCTTCTCCTTTTCTACTTCCCGACAAGTATATATATTGTGGTCAACGTTAAGACAAAGGTGGAAGAGGCATGCAAAGAAGGATTTAGCGGCAACATTGAGAACCTTATTACAAGTATACTGGAATCGTCTAAGTACACATTTACATCCGCTAAAAAACGTACGGATTTTGACATGGAACTTGAGCGACTTCGAACGATTCGCAGAAGGGCCGAGAGACGATACAGGCGCACGAAGTCAATTCATGATCTTAGAGTTGCTCGACGTATACAGAAGAAAATCCAACGTCGTATGGACAGGCTGGAGGAACAACGGTGGAAGACGTTCTGCGAATCACTTGACCCCCGCAAGCCACTGTCTATCATATGGAGGACGGTGCGCGGCCTTGGCTCGTCTCCACAGCAACGACACCCATTCTCAGCCCTAGCCCTTCATCAAGGCCGTTCACAGGTCGATATAGCCGAAGAGAGACAGAGAGAGAGAGAGAGAAGAATACAGGAAGGCAGGGATGTTAACCAGTCAATAGACTGGTTGGCTACCCTACACTGGGGGAAGGGAGAAGGGGAAGAGAAAGAAGGGAGAGAGAAGGTGTAGGTACGTGTACGGACAGCACTTCAGTTAAAGTCGCTCGAGCAAACCAGAAGTTCTGAGAAAACACAAAAGTGCCTTCACTGCCTTCTGAGCCGATGATCGGTCGGGACGGTGCTCTAATATTGTCTGTTCACTCAGAGGACGATGGTCTAGTCTCCTCAATGTGTCGGACAAATACTGTCTTTGTGCTTGAAATTGAGGACAATGGCACAATATGTGGTCAATGTTCTCCTCGCATGCGCAAACATCACATGCAGGACTATCAGCCATTCCAATTAGGGCTGAGTAGGCATTCGTGAAGGCCACTCCAAGCCATAACCGACACAGAAGAGACGCTTCACGCCGGTGCACACCGGCTGGAGGTCTGAGTTGAAGTGATGGGTTTAGTCGGTGCAGTCTTGTGCGCCTTGTATGTACGGTATTCCACTCTGCTAAGGAGATCGTGCGTGCCAGAATGCCAAGTTGTCTCGCGGCGTCGGTCCTTGAGAGCGGAATGGGGACGCAGCGGTCTTCTTGGTTTGACGTCCGAGCTGCCTTATCGGCGTCATCATTACCAATGATACCGCAATGACCTGGTATCCACTGAAAAGAGATATCATGGCCTTTTTCTCCTAAGTGATGGACAAGTTCCGCGATTTCGCACGTGAGCTGATCGTGATTCCCATGTCGGAGAAATGAATGCACACATTGCAAGGCCGGCCTTGAATCGCAGAAGACTGCCCATTTTCTAGGACTTTCAGTATTTATCACTTGAAGCGCCTCGCGGAGAGCCGCGAGCTCTGAAGCTGTAGACGTAGTGACATGGGAAGTCTTGAATCGCTTGGTTATTCTCATTGCTGGTATAACTACAGCGCCGCCGGAACTGGTTGGTGTAGTTGATCCATCAGTGTAGACGTGTGTGCAGTCGCTGTATTTCTCGTACAACAGAAGTAAAGTTAGTTGCTTGAGCGCTGATGATGGCAAGTCCGACTTTTTCTGAAGTCCTGGGACTGTAAGGTTCACTTGAGTACGGCGCATACACCATGGAGGAATAGAAGGCCTTGCCGCAGGTGTGTAACCTGACCCGAAAGAGGCACGGTGCGCGAAGACAGTCGCACTGAATGTCGTGTGGGGCCTATCTACTGGGAGACTTGCTAGGTGGTGGGTAGGGGTCCGGGCGACGTGTCTTATGTGCACACGCATTGTTTCAATGTCAATGTGCGTTCTAATAGTGAAATCTTGAGCGACTGCAATGACTTCAGTCGTTGACGCACTCCGCGGTAGACCGAGACATATCTTGAGTGCTTGGGCTTGGATGCTTTGGATTGTGTTCAGGTTAGTTCTGCAGGTGTTGGACATGACAGGTAGGCTGTACCGCAGGAATCCAATAAAGAGGACCCTGTACAGTTGCAGCATACAGTGTATTGGCACTCCCCAAGTCTTTCCTGCAAGGAACTTAAACATATGGCAAATTCCTGTCAGGCGTTTTTTCACATAATTCACATGAGGGGTCCAGGAGAGATTTTTGTCAAGGACCACCCCCAAAAATCTGTGACTCGTGCTGTACGAGATGATGTGTCTGTCGACGGATATCACGTATGGAGACATTGATTTCCTGGTAAATGCCACCGCTGCGCACTTCTCGTATGATATACGAAGTCCTTGTTCTCGAAGGTAGGATGATGTTAAAGTAGCTGACTTTTGAAGCCGCGCGCGAAGCTGCAGTCGCGTCACAGCCGACGTCCAAATGCAAATGTCGTCGGCATAGATGGAGAGCCTAACGGTGCCTGGCAGGATGTCGGTGAGTCCAAGGAGTGTTAGACTGAAGAGCGTTGGGCTGAGTACTCCGCCCTGAGGCACCCCACGGTTACTGTAATGCTGGGAGGTCGGGCCATCCTCGGTAAGTACGAAAAAGGATCTCTCATGTAGATAGCTACTTATCCAAAAATATACTTTGCCGCCAAGTCCTACTGCCTCTAACGCGTTGAAAATCGCTTCGTGCGTTACGTTATCGTACGCTCCTTTAATATCCAGAAACAGGGCAGCAGATAATCTTTTGCAGGACTTCTGGTGCTCGACGTACGTCACCAAGTCGATAACGTTGTCTATGGAAGAACGGCCACGCCTGAAACCGGACACTGCATGTGGATATACCTGGTAATGTTCGAGGTACCATTCTAGCCGTGCTAGAACCATCCTCTCCATTAGTTTTCCGATGCAACTGGCAAGCGCAATTGGTCGGTATGATGCAATGTCTACAGGCGACTTGCCAGGCTTGAGCAGTGGAATTAGGCGACTGGTCTTCCATTCTTGGGGAACCGTACCTGTCTGCCAGGAGCTGTTGAACAGGAGCAGGAGCACTTTTCGAGCCTCATCCCCAAGATTACACAGGGCACGGTAGGTTATACCGTCGGGTCCTGGTGAAGATGAACGCTTGCACAAGGCCAGTGCAGCTTCGAGCTCGTCCATGGAGAAAGGACTATCCATGCGGGAGTCGCGTGAAATCGGTGAGTGGCGGAGCGTCGATGTTCCAGCGCAACTAGTTTCACCAGCAATCCTCCTGCAGAAAGCTTCCGCTACGTCAATCTCGCTGCATTGTTGGTGAAGGGCCAAAGACTTGAAAGGGTGGCGCTGCTGAGGGGTTCCACGGAGACCACGAACAGTTCTCCATATGTGAGACAATGGTTTTCGTGGATCCAAAGATTCGCAGAATGATTTCCATCTTTGTGATGCAAGTTTGTCCATACGACGCTGAATCTTCTTTTGAGTTCTTCTGGCCAACCTCAAGTCATGTACAGACTTCGTGCGCCTGTATCTTCGCTCTGCACGACGACGAATTGCGCGAAGCTTCCCTAGCTCAATGTCGTATTCGGTGCGTGTAGACGTTCTCAGAAGCGAATGTTTCGTAGCCTCTAGGGCACCTTTTATGATGTCCTCTAGGCTAGTGGACAAGTCATCACGACAGCCGTCTTCGACAATTGACTTGAACATTGGCCAGTCGATACATTGTGTGACGGCGGCTAACCTGGAGTCCGTCAACCCTTCAACCCTAAGATAAGTGGGTAGGTGGTCACTTCCCCGCGTTTCAATATCCGGAAACCACCTGACCTTTCTAGTGAAGGAGCGTGAAACAAAGGTCAGGTCCAGGCAGCTACAGTAGGTAGTTCCACGTAGAAAGGTGGGGCTTCCATCATTTAACAAGCACAGTTCTTGTTCGGAGGCAAATGACACTAATCTTCTGCCTCTCGAGTTTATCTTAGAACTTCCCCAGAGATGGTGGTGGGCATTAAAATCTCCAGTAATCACCAAAGGCTGCGGAGTCGCTGTGGTGATTCGCCGTAATCTCTCGCAGTCCAACCGACTTGAGGGCGATATGTAGGCTCCAATTAATGTGAAAGTGAGCTTGCCTTTCTTCACTGTCAGACAGACGTATTGGTTTTCTTGGTCAGGCGACACTGGGTGATGGACATACGTAAGATCACGTCGCATGAATACGATGATCTTGCTGCATTCTCCGAGGGTGGCGGACATGAAACATTCATACCCGGACAGTCTGATGTTATCTGATAGGGGCTCGCAGATGACGATGACGATGATGATATAGCCGAAGATTTCTATGTGAAGATTGCGGGCAGTGTGGTCACCATCAATAGCGAAATTCTGGGTGAGGTTCCTGCGACACGCTTCCCAGAATTGAATGTGTCCTTCTCACTTGAGGAATTGGACGCTGCTCTGGACACATGCAGGCGCTCATCGTCGCCAGGAACAGACGGCATCACCTACGCTGCTCTATTCCACCTAGGTAAAGATAGCCGAAGCAGACTTCTGGAATCTTTTAACCAGTCATGGAATGATGGCGTCGTTCGTGAGCGGTGGAAGTCCAGCCGCTTGATACCACTCCTGAAGTCTGGAAAGTCGCCACTTGACCTAGCGTCCTACCGACCCATTGCGCTGTCCAGCTGTGTTGGGAAGGTCATGGAAAGAATGATTCTCACCCGCCTAGAGTGGTATCTTGAGCGCCACAACGTATACCCCGAGGCCATGGCTGGTTTTAGAAGAGGCCGTTCCTCTATTGACAACGTCATCGACCCCGTCACGTGCGTACAACAAGAAAAAAACTACAAGCGTATATCGGTTGCACTATTCCTCGACGTGAAAAACGCCTATGATAATGTAACGCATGAAGCCATCCTTGATGCCCTGGAAAATAATGGAATTGGTGGACGCATGTTTCAGTGGATTCGGAGCTATCTATTCAAAAGATCCTTCTTTGTGCACAGTGCAGATGACCGAACCGCTGACCATTACACTTGCCGTGGCGTCCCCCAGGGTGGAGTTCTTAGCCCCACTTTGTTCAACCTTGCAATCCTTGGACTTACCGACGTTCTACCACATACAGTAAACCTTTCCATATAGGCTGACGACTTATGCATATGGGCCTCGGCAGTTACACGTCTCCAGGTACGTGCCCGGCTCCAAAAAGCAGTGACCCTAACATCATCGTACCTGCGTGCTCAAGGCATCAGCATTTCGACAGAGAAGTGCGCCTTAGTCGCTTTTACCCACAAGCCCATGACCTGGTACCCCATTTCTATTGACCACCAACAAATTTCCTACGCAAAAACTCACTGATTCCTAGGCGTTATTATAGAAAGAGACCTTTCATGGAGCCCCTACATCTCATACTTGAAGAAGAGGCTTACTTCCATCTCCCATATACTAAGGTTTCTTGCCGGTAAAACGTGGGGCACATCCGTGGCATCTATGCTTCAAGTATACAAGACGCTCTTCCTAGGATACTTGCGATACAGCACACCAGTGCTGTCCAGTGCTAACAAAACTAACATCCATGTCCTACAGAGCATTCAAGGCCAAGCCCTTCGAACATGTCTGGGGCTACCTCGAAACGCTTCAACCGTGGCAACAACTGCCACCGCGAGAGACCACCCAATAATGACCTATATAGCTATCGACGCACTCCGGGCTCATGTTCGCCATATATCCAGAGTCCCTGACCCCCATCTCGCTCGCTTGCCTGAGAAAAGACCCAAGGCAGTGTTCTCCAGATCAATTGCGGCTAACCGGCATTCTTTGTCTTTGAGGCACTCACCCGCAACAAGAACGCCATCCCCTATGTCGTGCTTGAAAAAGCCTTCTGTGTACCTTGCTGTTCCAGGAATAGTGAAGAAAGCTAGCCTGACCACCGCGGCTCTCAAGCAGATCACATTGGAACTTTTGCATTGTTCATACGCTAACCGAATCCATGTTTACACGGATGGTTCCGTCTCGGAAAATTCTACGGGCGCCGTTGTTCTACCACCTCAATAGGTCGTCATCAAGTTTAAGACTTCACACGTAACGACATCTACAGGTTCAGAACTGGCCGCTCTTCGCGCTGCTGTCGAATACATTGAAAAAGAACCGCCCAACAAATGGGCAATATATTGTGGCTCGAAAGCAGCCCTCCAGAGCTTGCGAAGTTTACGACGTGGCAATTATGAACAGCTGGTGTCACAAATCAACAAAACCTGCCATTGCGCTTCTGAACGAGGACATGCTATCATATTTCAGTGGCTTACAGAGCATTGTGGCATCGTTAGTAATCACCTCGCCGATGACGCTCCCCGACGTGCCCAGGCTGGCTCACCGACACTCCTTATACCTTTATCGAGAGTCGACGCTGCAAGAGAGCTTCGCAGTCTCGCTCGTACCATCACGTTAGGTTACTGGCACACACCACAGAACTCTAAGTGTCGTTTATAGAGCCTCGACCCATCCCTAAAACTTAAATTACCAGCGAACCTTCCACGACGTGACGCAACACTGCTGTGTCGGCTGTGGGTAGGAGTAGCATTCACCAACTCCTACAGCTATCGTATTGGAATGGCGGATTCACCAATGTGCACTAAGTGCAAGTGCGAAGAGACCATCAGTCACCTTCTGTGCCACTGTTCTCGCTTCGATAATCAACGTGAGACTTTCCAGTGTGCCTTAAATAGAATGGATGACAGGCCATTTACGGAAGCGAAGATCTTGGGAGCCTGGCCTCACAGTTCATTTGCCGAGAAAGCAGTTCGAGCGCTTTTTCCCTACCTGAGGGCAACAAACTTCAGTGCCCGACTATAGACATCCTACACCTAAGTTCTCTCTCTCTCTCTCTCACTCCTCATTCCCCTCCCCACGTGTAGGGTAGCAAACTCGACTCAGTCTGGTTAACCTCCCTGCCTTTCCTTCTTCCCTTCTCTCTCTCTCTCTCTCTAAACGCTCTATCAAAGTGGCCTCTGATGATGGATC
Source organism: Dermacentor andersoni (assembly GCF_023375885.2). Lineage (NCBI taxonomy): Eukaryota > Metazoa > Arthropoda > Arachnida > Ixodida > Ixodidae > Dermacentor > Dermacentor andersoni. The sequence goes on from NC_092819.1 coordinate 16,096,828, forward strand.
CCAAAGGGGACAAGCGTATTTCAATATGGACCGAACGCATGTTAAGTACGCATTATTCTTTTAAGTAAGCTTGGAACGTTTGACGTTCTGCTGAAGGAAGCCTAGAGCCGTGCCAGCTTTCGCGACCAATTAGTCTACAAAATAAATGTTTAAAAAATAAATGTTTATAAACGTTGATGATGGGTGCGCTTACTCCTTGGTGCTCCTGAAAGAAGACGTGAAAAGGTGTGAACGTGTAGCACTAATTCACAAGTTGAAAAGTTGCAGATAATTCTTGAATATAACAAGTACGTTAATGCACAATCGGCATCTGCTCAATTTCTCGTGAATGTCAGGGCGATGACAAGTGAAATACCTCTCTTGTCACCTTTTCAATATCGAGCGAGTGGCACCTGAAAGTACAATCCGCACACAGAGTTTCTTAAGAAGACTTGTTGCTGGGCAAGTTGGTTCGTGGTATGTAGTAAAATTAACAGAATGCAAAAGAAGAGAGTAATGCGGACAACACAACAACATAAGCGCTTGTGTTGTTGAGTCTTGTTGGTGTGTTTTATTGCGGTCTTTTAATTTTACTGTATAACAGGGTTGCTGCGTGCCGCTTCAGCGATGTCAAAACATCAAAGCACTTCCAACCCACTTTGGTGCAAAGTGACATGCGCCGCTTCACTCGAGCTGCTAGTCCTCCTTCCTGATGGAGTGCCCGAGACTGCGCTGCCGCATTTGTATCTCGCAATGAAATCGCACGCGGCGCCTCCTCGCCAACAACGATGCCGCTTGCGATGCGTTAACCACGAGACAACTTCTTCCTTTCCACCTCCTAGGGATAGCACCGCATTCGACAGGCGGACTCTTTCGGCCAGCCTGCCTTGCTGGCCTAGAAATGTGCAACGTTTGATCAAGTATACTGCCGGTAATTAGTAAGTGAAATCACAAAGCTTATCGCACTGTATAAAACATCCTGCACGATATGCATCTGTTACTTGGCCAATCAAGATAAGCAGCGTTATACAAGTGGTACCAAAGCGCCGGTCTCTATAGGAAGCCCATGTTTTACTTGTGAATTCCTGTGCTATGCGTGCCACTATTTCGTGACGTCATCTGAAGCATTTAGAACTGCGCACTGCTTTAGCCAGAAATAGCGTGCTTGCGCGTGAAGCATTTTGCGCAGACCCAGTTGGCAAACGAGGTTACCGCCCCCGACGAAGACGCGTATCGCCGCGGGCACGGACAGAAGTCACCAAGTTTCACTTCTCGACGGTCACACGCGGAGCCGGAAGGAAGTCGGTCGATCGACCCCCAAAGTGCCCGAGGCACGAACGGGCGCATCGCATGTTGAGCGTGCGGCTATTTTGTGCGAGCTTCTGCGATGCCGAAGAAGTCTGCACTGTGCCACATAAAGCGGTCTTACGTAGCCTACACTCATAGGTGCTGCAGCCAGGCTCTTTCTGCCGTTCTGTCAGGACGTCAGTTTCCTCCCAGTAGTGACTTTAGCTTTCGCCATTTCCTTCTTCGTCCAGACAGCACCCTTAGCGCGCAGGCCCGTCAACTTACCGCGCGCGTACGCACACGCGTTTCCTGTGACGACTCATCGGTGCTGCTTGCTCCTGTTCAGCTGTATAGCGGCGCATTTCATCGGCCGGTGCTGCAGGCGCCAGAGTTATCACCGCTTCAATTCTACTGCCGACCGCTTGCGTGCTGCCTCGGCTTTGTGTGGGTATAAGGATAACAGGGATGCCAGTGACCCGCTGTCAAAACAGCGATGAGTTTCGAGGAGAGACGCTGCTCCCCCTTCTCGAAAAACATTTCGTGTTTTGTTTTGGCGGCTCAACAGGAGTCCCGCCTCCCCCGATCTCTCCGAGCTGCTGAACAGAAGCGCTTCCGTCATTCGCCGAGGGTGACAGAATGGGGCAGGAAACGGTGCACCCAGCCATGCGCACGCGGCCAAAATGCGTGAAAATTGGCACGCGCTACCGCTGCCGGCGATTACGTGCTTGCGACATGCCTGAAATGCAAATGGGAGTCACGCTATCTACACGCGGATGCCTGCGCGTCGAGTCATAGACAACCGACGGCCTCTGGGCTGCCTTAAATATAGAGCTTCATGTACAGCCCCGATAAGGCATCGCTCCGCATGTTAAAGGCCTTAGAAAAACAAGAAAAAAAATTGATTCCCTGAGCAAACAGTCTCCTGGTCGGACTATCGCGTTTGGTCGGGGGTCATCACCAGAAGCATCTTAATTGCTTTCCTGCTAAGCTTTTTGTCGCTTCAATTCGCGCCTGTCAACGCGGTGCAGGTTTACTTCGGGTGCGGAAAGCGGTAGATAGGGCGGCTGACACTAAGCGTAATGGAAAGCACACTTTCTGACGGTTTAACGCCTCGCCATCTAATGAACTCCACCTTGACGCCTTCCCGGCGCTTCGCTTCGGCCTAATTCTTGCGGCCGTGCGACGCGGATTGATTTTGTCGGCTGCCTGTCGATACGCACGCTGTGCTTGCAAAGAAGCCATGTTCTTTTAAACATTGTATATCCGTGAGCCACGCGACTTCCAGGGTCGTGCATTCTGTTTTTCCTCTTTCAATCTTGCAAATCTTGGCAGTTACGCTTGTTGAATGAATTCTGTAGTTAGAGGTGCCAAAATCACGATTTGATTATGAGGCACGCCGTGTGTGGGGGACTCGGGACTATATAATTTTGACCACTAGGGAATCTTTAACGTGTTCCCAATGCACGTGACACGGGCGTTCTTGCATTTCACCCCCATCGAAATGCGGCCACGGCGGCGGGGATTTGATCCCGCGACCTCGTGCTATAGCAGCACAACAGCATATAGCCGCAAAGCCACCACGGCGGGTGCGACGCTTGCTACCAGATGATTGGAGAAAGTATGTCTGAATGCAATGGCCGGTATACTGCTGGGACACGTGGATAAGAATATTGTGGCTTTCTTTCCAAAGGCAAGACTCGTAGACGCACGATACATCTTGATTACTCCTGAACCTCTAAGGCGTAACCATGCATAATGTAACGACACTTCACATGGCAAGGTTCCCAGGAAGTAAAGTATTGCGCACAGAAAGTCACATATTGGATGAACACCACAGAGCTTGGTAAGGGCTGCACAAGAGCTATGAAACCTTTTTTTCAAGTACTTTTTACCTGGCCCATCTTTTAATTTCGTCGGCGCTGGAACAGTTGGAACTTTTCCTTTTGTTCGTTTCCAGGAATGTGAGTGGAGAGGTGAGGTGTATCAGTCAATTTTTTCAGCGAGTACTATCGCACCAAACCTTAATTAAATTAATCAGTACTATGATGCACGAAGTATTACGCACAATCCAGTTCGTCTTTCCTAATTATGTCAGTCTTAATATGAAAAGCATTAATTAGGGGAACTCGAGAGCTCGTTATTTAGTCAAAGTTCGTCATGTTACTTTATTTATTGTACTCGATGGTATACGCGTAAAGCTCAGGGAAGTGAAGCATATTTTGTACCCACACCATGAACCCCCTCCACTGCACAAATGCGACACCTAAACTTTAGTTCAGTCTACGCGTTTGAGGGCTTGTATTTGCGTTTGTGCGCGTGCGCGTGGGCTTGCATCCGCCCGTGTGGGGCGCCTGTACTGCATGTGTACGTTTGCGCGTGCATGTTTCAGGGCGCACAAGCAGGCACAAGTACCGTATGTATGCATATATATCGATATATATATATATATATATATATATATATATATATATATATATATATATATATATATATATATATATATATATATATATATATATATATGTTTGCGTATGTATGTGCGTTCGTATATTAGTGGACATGCACGTGCACTTGCGCCTGCTCCCATAATACGCTCACAAGCGAAAGTTTACAGCTCAATGATGCCGGGAAAATAATCTTTGTATTTTCTTCGCGGCCTGGGCATGCCTGATGAAATCAAGCACTATGCCGTATTGGTGAAGCAGCGCGCTGACCCGGACAAGGCGGAGACACGCGAGAATACACGACACTCGCTGCCCTCGAAGCGAGTGTCGTGCAGCGAAGCCGTGACCTCTAAACTTTCGCTCGCAGGGGTACGTGAGTGCGTGGGTTTGGGTATGGCCGTGTGCGCTCATGTGTGCGTGCGTGTCTCCGTGTGCATGTGTTCGTGGTCGCGTGCCTGCCTTCGCCCTCATTGTCATGCGCGAGTGTGTCGACTAAGACGCCGGCTTGCAAAACGGACAACCGCGATCGCTTATACGCGCAATCATGAAGTGGCACAGAGCTACAGACTCCTTGTCAAAAGTCAAAGGCACTGCTTACAGCGGAGGGCGAGCTGCCTGATCATAAGGCTCGACGCAGGACTTTCCTCTTCCAGTTTGCAGGCCGCGGCCCGGGAGACCAGAAAAGGAAAGAGGCCGGGTTTTGCGGACGCCGCATGACGAGGAGCAACCGCTTGTTACGTTTCCCCGTCTCCCGCTGCATAATTTCGGTGGGGCGCGCTCTATGGCCGAGGCACCACGGAGCGGGACGACGGCTCGCAGGTGCGGCTCGTTACGCCTGTCTCGCTCGGTCCCTCCCCGCGGAAGATACTCCGCGCAGAGTGTGGCTGTCTCCGGTCAGCACGTGCCGGCCGGCAACAACTCGTCGGCCGCGACGCAGCTTCCGTAAACGGATTTATGATTCACCTTTAAAGCCTGCTTCTCCCCCGGTGGCTCTTGTACAACGCGGCGACACTGGAGATGCTTGGCGTGCCGCTCGCCAGGGGGTCACACGCGAGGGTCGCCGCTAAGTGGAGAGGAGAACCTGGGGTTACGCCTTGCTCCACCTAGCCTTCCCGGGAGAGCAGCAAACGCTATAGCGTGTGCACCGGAGGACCCGTGTTTCATTATCTCTTCCGCGTTTAATTTCTTTGTCTTCCGCGCTTCAATGGCCCGCGCCTGTGTAAATGACAGCCGCGTGCCAATCCTACAATTTCTCGAACTACCCTTCCGCAGCATAATTGTCTTGTTTGTAAACTTTTCTCCGAAATACTTGTTTCACTCTTTTCCTAATGAGCGCCATCCAATTAAGTGTTTATGTTTGTTGTGAGAATCGCCGCACTTGCTTGTTTGGTTTTCTGTCAGGCGTATACCCCTTTGTCTCAGCACCTAAGCAATCTGAAACCGCATAGCAAGGTTTACGTGAGTACATCGTCGTTTGTGACAATGTTCACTTGTTCGAGGGAAAAGAAAAATGTGCTGAGCGTGCCTCGATGGTCTTGTCACTGCCTTTTTGCGAGTATGGGAGCATTCGGTAGAATGTTGACTTCGTTATACCCGGTGGTTTATTACAATGTTATTGGTATTAATGTAATGTTATAATAAAATTGCAGCTGGAGTGTTATGTTGTTACGAGCCTCTCTATACGAACGCATTTGTTAATTTGGGTTCTAATTATGAAAGCACGGATAGAATTACAGAAACTGAGCGAGAGATGCACTTTGGCTTGAAGAAATAAACCCTTGTAGATCTGTCCACTTTGTAGTTGACTGTAGTGTTTGTACGATGGTGCTTGTAATGCGCAGTTTACCAAATCTCAGCGTTCATGCGTTTCTTTACGACTAGCCTTTGTTAAATTGTGTGTTTAGGCAAGCAATTCCTTCCCATTCTATCAATAACACTGGATTGCAGCTTCAAGCTGCTTCTATATTATTTCTGGGACTCGTGTATCAAGATAGAGAACTGAGAGAGTTTGTCTCATGCCATAATTGTAAATGGCGTCAAAAACAAGGAACACTCAGAAACACTATACACGAGTGCGCCAGTCTTTTTCATTGTCTCGTGTTTCTTATGCGATTTACAATCATTTTTTGACTCATTTGTTGCTGTCATCATCGGGATTGTGTGGTGTGAGAAGTGTGGGCTGAAGGGAACACTATTCTGGCTTTCATATTTGGGGTTGCGTTCTCGTGACGCTGCAACTATTTTCTTTGCGGGAGACCGCAAGTTTCGTGTGTTGGCACATGTAGTCTTCGTAAAACAAGCGGAATTGTTTCGCGTGTATTTACACACTCTCATCGAAACACTTGATATTTTTGTATGTTTGTATGAAAATAAATACAACAGTCCGCATGCCACCATATGCTAGCGATAGCTGCTTCATTTCACTTGGCGCAAGTTGCAACTTATAATCTGTAAGAAAAAAATGAAAACCCGATTCAAGCTTCTTTCAGAACTGATATAAAACAGGATAAAGAAACTGTAGTGACCAAAGGTTAAAGTCTTTCGCGTAATGTTGCAAGTCTGCGGATGTCAAGAGGTAGACCAGTAGCCTCATGTGACGCACGAATGAGGCGCTTATAACACATGGGGAGAGGGGGTGTGGCAAATATTGCTCATTTATGCCAGGGTCCTCAGAAAAGCGTTGAAGCGCACTCACTGCCCTGTGCTGCACTTATTTTGATGGCCATCAACCCGGCACCTTAGAAAAAAAATAGCAGTTGCTATTTTATGTGCATTTAGAACGGCTAACAAAAAGAGCAACATGAAAAAAAAGAAGAAGCAACTAAGGAATAAAGCCCTATTTCTCTGTCAGTGAATCAACCCGACTTTAGGAGCCCTTCTGCCTCCTATTTGCTTGTAGTCATTCATCTGAACCAAGTTGCACATGACCAAGACGAACTGTGCGTTTCTCCCGTTGGTGCCGGTGACTGGTGCCTTTCGGAGCGCAGCGGTGGCCCCCGCACGGCCTCTCGTTCTGATACATGGCACGCGCCTTGCCGGTCGTGACCGCGCCGCCGCCAGGACCCTTGGGGTTATCACTAGGTGCAGCCAACATTGTGAGCTGCGCGGACGCTACACTCCATGTGCCGAGGTGTTGAGTCGCTTTACGGAGAGGACAAAAATGAAATAAATAAAGAATAACCAACCCCGTGCATTCTTTCGCTGCTTCCTTCTGGGAAGCGATTCGTGGTGGTCAGGTCGGGAAGGCGCTAATCCATATTTAGCACAGCGGTCATCTCTATTTTTCTATGTTTTCTTTCTTCACTCACTCTTCATTTTTCACTTATTTCCCTCGCTGTTTCTTTTTCCTCCCATGCACGCAGCCGTTTGTGAATATCCTGGTTGCTGCATCTTTTTGTTTCCCCAGTCGTCCCATAAGCAGCCATGAACTGTTTCTTTTTTTCTTGCATTTACTTTTTCACTGTCTTTAACGAGGTAAGAACGCTGTTCTTAGTTTTTCCCACTCTCGTGTAGCTTTCGCGAAGGCGGCCGTTGGTGCACGATTTTGGAAACCGCTGCTGTTATTGTTTTCTTTCTCCTGCAGTTTTCGTGCATTAACCGGCGATTCTGCGAGCGTCGGTGCGTCTGAGCGTATGGGCGCTATTGTCTGCCTCCGACGGTTACAGTGACGCCCTAGACCTGCGCGCGAAGTTGCCGCGAAGTTCACGACCGCTGCTTGTTTTCGAGCTCCACCTCATTGTCATGTATGACGAGATGTCTAGTCGGGGGGAAAAGGTCAAATCAAGTTGCAAAATCAAAGGCAAAAAAAAACGCAAGGGAAGGATTTTGCAAACAATTTTCATAGAGAAACGCCTGAGACGGAGGCTAGATTTGATCCCTCTGCGAACCGCGTATCTTCTTTTCTTATTGAGTTTGTTGAGCTGCATATTTGTAAACTCTAGCGAATCCGTTTATTGTTTGAGGCTGATGCTGAGGCTGAGTAGAGCAATAGCGTTAATTAGTGACTAACTGTCACTTTTTTTAGAGCGCAGCTCTTAGGCGCCCGTTGCTGCCACGAGCGTCGGTGTAACCGAACGAATGAGCGCCGCGAACAATGAAGCGAAAGCAGAGCGCAGTGGGAGATGAAAGAAAGACGATAGCACAGGACGAGGATGCAATGGAACCGTGAGGCGGAAAGCGGAGGAGGAAGCGGAGGGGAGATGTCCTGCACATGCGCAGAGTTGCCAGCCGCCTAGGCATCCGCAGCCGCGTGGGCAATCTCATCGGCGCTTCCGAGAGGGGGGGAGGGATGGAGGCTGGTGCCGTGTGAGGTGGGGAGGGCTACGCTCGTCCGTGGTGTCAGCTGCTGAGGTCCGTCCGCGGTACCAGCGTGTGTGAAGGGTTTCACTGCTTCTTCAAGGGGCGATGGCGAGAGGCTACAGTAAGGATCGATGTGACGCTCCTTTGGGTGTTGTCGCCGCTGACACTGGTGGCACTTCCCCGCGACAAAGGACCGCTCTCGCCGTTGGTGGAACGAAAGCGTGAGAAGAAAAGCGTAGTGCCACGCAAGACGGGCTGTGTGGTGACGATGACTACGATATGGCACCAGTCACGCGCGTCGTCTGTATCGAAACAAAACGCCGCATGAGCGGAGGTCTGCAGCGGCAGCTGCTCTGAATCGTCCCCACGCGTCAATCACGCGCTGCCTCTCGCGATCTCGCAAGGCGGACGCGCCACACTTCGCTCCGTTTGCAACGTGCTGCATGTGGTAGATTGTCCTCGCCAGCCAATATATCGCGAAATGAAAACATGTACAGCGCTGCGCTTAAATTTTGCTTTAGGGAATATCGTAAATATCGTTGAATTTTTTTTTTTCAGATGCTGTTGCCCCCATCACCGTTTCTTCCTTTCTTTCTTTCTTTCTTTCTTTCTTTCTTTCTTTCTTTCTTTTAGCGATTGATGCTACAGATACTTTCCAGCTGAATTCGTAACTGTAGCCGTCGTCAATGATCATAGTAGCTCCGTAGTAGCATCTGTCATCATGTCATAACTAAGATAGAGCTAAAAGATTATAAGGGGAACCAGCGCTGGCCAGGAGGGGCTGCGGTACTTCGATTCTTAGAAAGCCTACACGCGCGCGCAACTCCGTCTCGAGAAGGTATGTGCAGGCTTACTATTGGATGCGCAACTGAAATACGCTGACACCGTCCTGCCGGGAGATCACAAAAATGCATCGGTATTCTGAACGATAACAGACACATGTCAGTGTCAACGTTTGCTTCCGTCCGATGCGTCCAGCCGAGCTGTGCCCGCGGCCATGCGTGTTGCGTGTGGGCACACGCGTGCCACCTTCTAGCACTCTGGTGCCCAGTCAGGCCAGAAGCCGGAGCCGTAAGATGAGAGGTGATTTGGCTGACGCGCAATCGCAGTATGTTCGACTGAGGCTGTTTCCTCCGAGGCTGTGCGTTACGGCGGTGCTGTTTACAAGTGAAATTTCAGATTATTTAGATTCGGAGGCCGAAACCGGGATATGATTGCGAGGCATGACGTAGGGGGGACTCCGGATTAATTCTGGCCACCTGAGGTTCTTTAATGGGCACCTAGCTCTAAGTACACGTGTGAGCGTTGTTGCACTTCGCCTCCATCGAAATGCGGCCGCCGCAGCCAGGATCGAACCCACGACCTCGAGCTCTGGAGATCAATGCCATAGCCACTAAGCTGGCGGCGCATGCGACCTTTCAGTGCTCATCTCCCATATAAGCTTTAATTACAAGAGAGGCGGTAACGAGTTTCGACCGAGTGTTTCTGCGAAGACTCTAAGTAATTTTAAAATTTTAAAGGCCACGGGTGGCAAATAACACAATTGTAATCCTTGAGGTGTATTGCTTAAATAGGTGAACATTACTTGCGTGAAAAATCGAAATGCATAAGTAACTAATTAATCGAAATTCACTAATTAAGTTTTCAACTGATTGCAGTACGCCACGTATTGCACTTAACAAATTGTAGCTAGGGAAATCGCAAGGCGGATTGAAGTGGAAGCAATTCTCAGGATGATACCAGTTTCGAGTTGCTAATTCCCGAACATTGCGAAGAAATATTTTTTGTGGTCTAGTTACTTTTGGGCTTTCAATGCATGAAACGGTGTTTTGTTAGAAAAGTAAGCGAATCGACAGTGCGCTTTTACTGCATAGTTTGATGGCGTATGTCTCTCAAATGATGTGGTCCACAGAATTATTTTCAAGTGGATATTCCTCGCAAGCTCACCGGCTAGAATTTGTAACTGACCATATGTATCGTGTTGTAATTAGTTAGAAACTTAATTAGTAAGGTTATGCAATTAGTGGTTTGTGCATTTCAATTTCTCGTTCCAGTAATGCCCGCCTCTTCTAGCAGACCAGCTCAGCGACAATAATTGTGCTCTCTGCAACAGGCGATTTTTAAATTTTACCTCATGTCTTCGCAGAGGCACCTGGTATAGCACAGAGACTATGCTTCAAAACATTTCATTTTTGCATTTGTCAGTAGCCCAGCTACGATCCGCCTATGTTATCGCAGCAACCGGTGAGTTGTCAGCGGTGGTTAAGAAATCAATAGAATCGAGCTAAACGAATCGCCACGTCATACCGGGCTTGGAAACTGCCAAATGCTCCGTCGGCACATCGACAAAGCCTGAGCTGACAGGGGCCAACAGTAATTCACGAGCAAGTAGCTGTGAAGTGCGCTACAGCACTCGAGAAAACTATATAAGCCGTCATGGAAGTAAATTACTCGAAGCTAATGGCAGAAAATAAAAGACATCACAAAAAGAAAATAGGACGGAAGAACCGGGACTTTTCTGAGGAGCTTGTGCCCATGCTGCTGGGTGCACGATCGTTCCTCAAAATGTTTAGTGTGCGAAACATCGTGAGATTGAACAGGATGAAATAATTGGTGAGTTGGCACGTAGGCATACACTTTGAAAGGGATTGCGTGAAAGCAGGAGACGTTCATTACGTCCTATTGCGCAGTTCTTGAGTTGTATTGCTCAAGATAATGGGCTGGTTGTAGCTGTCATTGTTTGTCATGTGTCAACTTTGCTTAAAAACTAAATTTAGGGATATTCGAAAAGCAATACATGAAAATCAAATTTGAATATGAAACAGTTCATTTTCTTCGTGCATGCGTGTGTGCGCGTGCGCGTTTGAAGTTATTCAGTGCTTTGAAAAACTTATTAGGAAGCATTAAGAATATATAGCCTTCTTTAGCCTTTCATTCGAACAACAGAAAGCTGAGTGTTTGCTTACCTCGTAAGCAAACACTCAGCGAAAGTGGCGCCTTTCCGAAATCGCGTCGCACACACGATATGCAGCCCACGCGCACTTTTGTTACGGGGCCGCCTTGTGTGCGACAAGTAGGGAACTCCTTACTAGACTCGGTTAAAATGATTAAATGGAAAAATTGTCATCCACCCGAATGTAGCACAAAGCTGTAGAGGAAACCCAAACGGTTTTTTTTAGTATAAGAGGCTTCGCATTTGAAAAAAAAAAAGTCGTCCTGGTCAATTAAAATAGTTGATCGTAACTCAGGCATCACAAAGAAAGCCCGTACTGTAGCGTTGTCCCCTTTGTCGACACTAATCTGAGTCAGCCTATCGTCGTATCCCCTTTCTTCGGGATGTTTCAACATCGCACATTGGTTTAGTCAAGTGCATACGAACCAGATAGTTTAGAGTCAGCCACTCTTAACTGGTACCGCTGTCTGGCACTTAAAAGCCGGGAGCCTTATGTAACCTTTATTCAGTAGTGCCTTTCCGAGAATATAGCCCTCGATGGCATCGACGCACAGGCATCGCGTGTAACAACATTCTCTGGCGCCGTCAGTGCTCAATCAGTTACTTCGCCGACGCGCAAGCTCTGTTTATCGCAAACGACTAGCGTTAAAACTTTTTTGCTATTTTGCCAATGTTTGGTTCATCTGTCTTCGCTATCGATTCAGCGGCCGGCAATGAAGCGAAATCAGCTACAGCTACCTACGGCAATCTCGCTCCCCATAGCGAATTGAGAGGGTCGGTAACGCTCCATTAGCGCAACGCCTGGCAAAGACTAAAACATGTCGCCTACTGTAGATAACGTCTATTGAAAACAATATGCAAGAGCCCTGAGGAGAGAAGACGACGAAGTGGTTGTTGTACACAGCCGTGTTTTGAGGCAACAACAACATCACTGTTTTCGTCCCTCTGGAATATTACAGATTTTCGCCGGTTTCTGCTGGTAGATGGCAGTCCCTTTTTTGGGGATGGAATTGGAATCGGTAGAGAACCGGTCAGACCTGCCAGCGTTTGCGAGAGCTACTTAAAGGGAAGGAGAGCTGCCCTCGGAGTGAAGCTGACAGCGATGACAACGAGCTGTACACTCTCCATCGAGCGACGCCACTTCTGACAATGAAGGCTTCGAGGTCTACACACTCCGGAAACAAAGCGAAAGGTTTCGACATGCGGACTTATCTTTTTCAAGGCTGCTTGAAAAAGAGAAGTCCACTTGTCGAAACGTTGGCTCCGGCTTTCACCGTGTTCCCGTTTTGCTCATCGTCTTGAATTTCCATCTCCCGCTTTCCCCGTGTTTTCATTAGATAGTGCAACAGGTCTGCTATGTATGTGAGAAGGTACAAGAAGTTATTGTTTTTAAACTCGAAAAATTATTTTATTATATATTCGTACGTGCATCACGCAAACAACATAAATATATGAAGCCATCTATCAAGGAGAGATTGTTAATAAAATAAGCCCAAAAATCTATCGAAGAAATTGTGAGTAGCTTTTTTTATCAATACGGAGTCGAGCGAAATCAGGCCCGACTCGACTCATTGGCAGAAAATCAGCCTCGACTCATTTTTCTTTATTTTTTCATGATTGCGAAAATTGAACGTCAACCACGCACATCAACCTGAACTGGGCACATGTGAATGTTACAGCCAATCATGTTCAGGCTGTCGAACAGTGGTAACATCCGATGCCAAAAGATTTTGTTAACGCTCGTGTGGGCTTTCAGCTATAATTATGAACGTGTTTCCTTCTTTTATCGACTCATGACAGTCTTTGTGCTCCAGGGAGCATGGCGCAAAATGTGCAGCTCCCTGTGTGTCACACTGCGTGTTATGTCGCACTGCAATGCAGTGCGAAATAAATTTTTTTAAATGTTTGCGTTAACGATATCAGCGCCCTTTCTAGATTTACTGGCTACTGAAGTGCAAATATTTCTATTTATAAACTGCTTGAAACGTACCTTTCAACTCTGCAAGGCTCCCTAACGAAATTACCGCTTCGTGATATTCCATCTGCAATGGCTGTATGTTTCACCTGGCACACCAAGCACACGCCACATAGCGTTGGAGCTGTCGCCTCTAGGCAATAAAACGCTGACCATAACACGATTTCTCTGTAATCTGCGTTGCAGACGAAGCCAACTCTGTCGTCTGCATCCCAGGCCGGGAACCTTCGGCCTACGTCGAAGAAATGCCGGTACTGACACAAAAAAAAAAAAAAAATCGCATTTGAAGAACGACATCTTGTAGCTTCTCACATGCATAGCAGACACGTAACTCTATCTAATAGTGTGTCACATATATTTTTATGCCTATCACCGCTGTTTTGACCTTGAACACGAAGCTTCTTGCAAAAAAAAAAAGATATATATATATATATATATATATATATATATATATATATATATATATATATATATTTATAGAGAGAGAGAGAGAGAGAAATGAACGATACAGCTTCTTTTTTTTTCAGCCGATCGGCTAAACCTTCGAAGGTTCAAATATTTTTAGGCTGTACTGCCAACTGGGCTACCATTCTATATTTAATTTGTTCGTTCTGAATTTCTTGTGTTCTGAAAAAAATTCAAGCGTTGCAATTTTACTCGCTTTTGCCGGTGCTTAAAGCACTCGAAGTGATCAAATATATAAAAAATTGACTATTTTGGCAGCCATACCACTTCAGTGTCTTGTATACGCACTACTTAAACGACTGGATCATAGAAGGTGGCATTAAAAAAATTTATTGTTGCCTTCTAACTCAGCTGAGCAGAAAAAAAAAATTGTCGCCAAAGTTTGTTGCAAGAAAAATAAACGTGGAGAACGCGTTTTGAACTTCAAAATTACGTGGAAATTTTTTAAGCTGCATCTGGGGTGTTCGAAAAAACGCTGATTGATCTGGCGGGGAATGACCCCTCTGCTTTTCAGTAAACCTACCGCGATAAGTCAGTGGTGGTGGCGTTGTGCTGCTGAGCAAGAGGTCACGGGTTCACTCCCTGCCATGGCAGCCGCATCCCAGTGGTGGCGGAGTGAAAGAAATGCTCGTGTACCGTGCATTTGGTGCACGTTAGAGAGCCTCAGGGGGCCTACGTTATTCAGGGGACGCTCACTACGGCGTGCCTCATAACGAGTATTGTGATTTTGGCACGTAAATAATACCCCAGAATCCAATTCAATTCTCAAGAACCCCTAGTGCTAGAGAGCATACATCCTATGACTTCTCCTTCGAAGCTTTGAATTTTCTCTCCTCATTTCTTCAAGACTTTGGCCTAATTGAAAAGCTCCAGCCTGTTTACACCAACACCGCCACATTTCGCGCACCTGTACATAAAATGATCATATATATTCTTGGCCTTTGTTTTCTTTAGCCACCTTCGTCTCCGTAGGGCCTTCTGTCCCTAACGATACGTTTTCTCCCGCAGAGGAGCATGTCGGTGGCTACATACACGCCTGCGGAATTCTCTGCACTTCTTTAAAGAGCGGTGTCTCCTCTCCTCTCTGTCTCCCACAAATATCCAGTTCTGATTCGCTTCATCTGCTCAGCTTCCACGCAGTGCACAGAGACATTAGTTCATATAACGTCCTTGACTTCGCGACCAGTGAGCTTAAAGTAGAACATCTAAGGCCAGGCGTTCTTTGCCTCCTTACAGGTACATTGCGGTAGGTAGGCATTACCTGTTTCTCGACATTTCGGACTTCTGTGATAATAAACACTGCACGCTTGTGTTACCTTGCAGAATCACAATCCAATTTCTAGCGAAGCGACAAGTTGCAATAAAAATTTCGCTTGCCTTTAATTCAATCACACACTTTTAAACGTTGCACCTATATGACCGGTTCATTTGACACTTTGCCAGCACATAGCATCTTCAGCACTCAATTGGTAAATAGATTTTACAAGTTGAGTAATTCATCCACGCACATTTTACTTTGTGCGAACAATGACCATAATGCCCCCTAAATGACCGCTAAATGTGGTCTTGTAGGCGTCTACAGTTCCCCCAGGGCAGCAGATTAAATTCTTCGTTGTTCCTCAAACACAGTTATATATAACGATCCGGGTAGCCTGTATACGTATTTTGCTGTTAAGGCCGTAATTTGTCCACATACTTTGAACTTCGTTTACAAATAATCTCTTAGTTACCTTTAATTCTAAAGGGCTATAACCATGGTGTATTCGGGCTGTTAATCGAAGTCACAAGGGAAACCTACTATACAAGCCTCGTATAACACACACGCACGCACGCACGCACGCACGCACGCAAGCACAAAGGAGGCTTCCGTAATCATTTTCCGCGCCTCTAATCAGGCAAGAAAAGTGGTATTTTCGTCTGCTTGCCTGCTAATTGGCCTTAATAGTTTCACTTTTTCTCAAAATGTAGACTTTGTCAGGGATTCGGTTTTCTCATAAAACCATATATAAACCATCATAAAACCAAACAGGCATATATAAGGTTTTTGGTTCTGGTCGTAATGATATCTTCGCTGTCAAAAAAATACACCATCGACAGCGGAATTAATAATCTGCCTTCGAGCCCAGGAACTGCCCAGTGCTCTAACGGCCACCATCGCACGCTCAGTCCTCTCGCGCCAAAGCCGACTATAGTGCTTCGGGACGCTTGACGCACCCTTATATATATATATATATATAGTGTGTGTGTGTGTGTTTCAGCTAACTCCGTGCTATAAGCCTTAAAAAGTCCACGTGGGCATTACGAGAATGCAACCGGCTTATTATTTTTGCTATTAGTCTAGGTAATTATTTGCGATTAATTAGTTAAGCAAGCTTTTAAGCCAGGGATTTAAATGCGATATCTGCAGTGCAGGAGCTGTGGATCATTATTGACAAATATTCAAATAATTCCATTCCGTGATGATATATCTGTTGCAGTTTTAATTATTTTCGGGTTGCAAAGAAATGTCGAGAGATTTGAAAAAGTTCCACTCTTCAAGGTTCTTGCGTACAGGCACCTTAGGATCCTCGAACATGCTATACCAAAGAATTATCGATGCTGCACCCAGAATGATGTACGTAGCTAATCGACGCACGATTCGCGCTGCTCGGACGACAACATTTGATGCATCCGGCTTTAAAGCAGCCCCCTGGCGAAGCGCGGGACAACATTGTCGAGCGTGGTCACGGGATCAACTGCGGGTTGCTCGCAAATAACACTCGTCGAAGCGCAGATTACTATTCTGCTTCGCACTCCACGAGCCGCGTCTCGTTTGTCCGATATAAGCTCTCGCCGTCGGCACGAGGCCGCAGCGCTCCCAGTGTGGAAGTATTAGGCCTATAATTTCGAGCAGCGCCCGGTCTGCGCTGCCTAGCCCGCAAGACTGACATTGTAGGCGGGAAAATCTCCGATAGCTGTTCGTGTGAAGGAAAAGGTTTTTGTAATGACGAGAACTTCGGCGGGAGGTGCTTCCGCGGGGCGCTTGAGTGACAGACGGTCGTCATCGTAGAAATGTGCCGCGCCACCCAACTCTTGAGCGGGGACTGGACCAGTTCGCGGGCTGCCACATTTTCAACGGTATCGCATGTGGCAGTCACACTCGGCGATGTCCGTATACTGGCTGTTCGCAAAAATACATAATACCTCTTTGTTTTTAGTGCTTGTCCCGCTGCCTCGCTAGTTAGGTAAGATAAAGCATTAGCTAGGAATTTGCCAAGTAATACGCTTCCACCTACTCCAATGCGCTTATCGGTGCGAGCAGAAATACGATACATGCACGCCTGGACAATAAGCTGGACCAGCTAAATGCCCTGATGCAACTTACAAGGAAAAGCAGCTATGCGCTTGGGAAAAAGATATTCCCATTCGTCCAATCGTCATACCTTAATTCAAGTACGACAACGTAACCTAAGAAGGATTATATGATTCTTATTTAATAGGTTTGGAAACATATACACACGTGACAGAGAGAAAATTAAAGGAAGTAGCTGAAGGCTCGCAGCTGCGTCCGGAAAGGCCACAACGCCTGCCTATACTCTTCAGGAAGAAGGGGACAGAAACGTATAAATGCAAGATCGATAGAAGGGAACGAAAGGGCAAAAGAAAGAACAAGATGAGATATCATAAAGACTAAAGTAAAACAATGACAAAGAATAAAACACAGTGCATTAAAAACCTAGAAACACAAAGGTGCTGCAATTCAAGCGAGACGCATGTTCACAGGAAGATGGAGCCTTGGAATAATTATCACTCGTCGAACAAGAGATCAGAATTATGTCTGGATACGACTAGCCAAAGTCAAGGAATCTGCTGGCAAAACCAGGTCCTCTTATGGAAACGGAGAGATCTCTTGTTTGACCACTGTTAACCATTACATTGATCCCGAAATAGTTTACTCCAGAAAGCAGTTAACGGCTCGACAACAATGTCAAACACGGAAGCATTGCGACGTGCATAATACGACAACCACCGAAGCGCGGTGAAAGCGATGACTGCGTAAGGATGACGACGGCAGCACGAAGGCAACGGCGACTTTCGGCCACGACTCTCATGCGGTGGTAGCTTAGTGACAATGGCGTTGCCTTGCTGAGCTTTAGGTCGTGGTTTCGATCCTGTCCATGGCAGCCGCATTTTTCGGGGGATTAATACAATAAACGCTCGTGTACTTAGATTTAGTTGCGTACATTATAATGAACCGATGCGGTCAAACTTAATCTGGCGTCCCCTATGCTACGTGGCGCCTGATAGACAAGTCGTGGTTTTGCACGTAGAACCCCAGAATTTAATTAATTTAACGCGAAAGCGGAAGCACCTGAAAGCATAAGCTGTTTACATTCGCACTAATAAGTTCGGTAATTCAGTGTCCGGACTATAGATTCTGGGAATCTTTTGTTTGTGTAACTTGTGTACAATGCCACTTGTGTGTTCCTGCAAATGGCTTTATCAAGTGTTCATAGTCTCGCAGAAACTGCGAAGAAACCTCTCAAGCGCAAAAAAAAGCAGTTGTCGTGAAGTAAAATGCACAATTCACGCTGTATTCAGACAAGCACCAATATTTCCCGAACCTTCCGGGGCTTTGGAATCTTTTACATGAATTATTGCATATTATTCGGTGGATATTCATGGGCCGGTACAGTAGCTTATACAAAATGTGACCTTCTTGCTGAATCACGACGTGCGTGCGTGCTCGAAACCCATTAAGCGATAGGTGCGGGTCATATAGTGCTTCAGCCTTTTCCTTTCACCAGATGTTTTATTCTTTAGCGACGTCTGGCCCATTTTGTGCTTGCTCGGGGGCGAGGATACAAAGTAAGAGAGACCACAAATTTAAGACGGTACCCATCGAAGAGCACCTTCCTCTAACACGCTCCCATCATTCCTCACAAAGCCAACAAAGAAAGAAAAATTGGAAGCAGATAATGCAAGACACTTCCTGCATGTGCTGGTCAAACAGAGAAAGGCTTACACGTGTTATACGGCTTACGCGTGTTATTGTTTTATTTTTATTTGCTCCGTAACCGCGCTCGACCGAGCAAACTGGAAAGCCACGGAAAGCGAAGGAGGCGCGTGATAGGTGCAAGGAAGAGCCGCGAGAGCAGAAACGGAAGGAGAAAAACAAGAGAGGGGCCAGGCGTGATCGTGAACCAAGGAGTGCTGCCGTATCGCTTATTTATAAGCCGGAAGAAGGCGCATTCGCGACCTGCCGAGGTCGTTCCGTAATAGTGCAAAAAAGAAAGAAACGGGGTGGGGGGCGCAGGTTGCGGGCGTCTGAGGTTCGTTAGGCTACGCATAGACCAGGCAAACTCCAGCTGGCTCCAGCTGAACGACGGCGAATACGACCCACATGCGACGCCTGATGCGTGCGTTGCGGTTATGGTAAGAATCGTGGGACACGTGCAAGAGGTGTAGGCGTCTTCCGCATTACACCACCGTGTTATCATCGTGTTGATGCGTGGTCAGCGAGAAACCGTGTAACCCTTTTTTTTTGTTTTTTTTTTGGGGGGGGGGGAGGGGGGGGGGGTGCGCGCGCGCGCGTGCTTGCTGCGTGCGTAAATTAACATCTGTGTGGAATAGATTTGTTCTAATACAGCACTTATGGTCACGAAATCACCCATATTCTGAGAATTACATCGGAAATTCCAACAAAAAACTTAAGTTGCACTAAAGCAATATTAATTTATTTTAGTTAAAGGGCATAAATATTTTAAACGAAATTCGGACTACAACAGATTTGCTAAACTTTCCTAATGAAAACATTGATCTAACACGAACCAATCATATTGAGCTGGATGGGCTAGACTAGACGCATTTGGTGCCTACGCCAATAATCAACATGGCTAGCTTACGCGAGCGCAAGAAGTTAGCTTCTTTCAAAGTGGACTATTTATTCGACTAAGGCTGTCGCCAAGCTCAACAAGCATTTACAGATGTTCTCGAAATGCCGAAGCTGTATTCAACTCCGGCCTGAGTAGCGCCTTGCGTCGCGGCTGAAACCAGGTCTCGCCATTAGTCTTCCATGTTGTGACCCGACGTATTGTCACGGGCTTCACACTCTACCGCACTTGATAGGTGGCGCTCGGACGTTACAATTGCTGCCAGCTTCTGCAAGTCTGCAGCTAGCAACAGCTCCTAAACATTTGACCAAGCAGCAATTCAGGGATGTGTGCGCTTCAGTTTATTATTTCTGCAGGCGTGCACTCATGTTCATATATATGCTTCATTTTTCTTGTAAATTTTTTAGGCAAATCTTTAAGGACAATTTTACGTTGGACGCCAAAGCACGCTCGGTATAAATAATTATCAGAGTGGCTGTTTATTTACGCTATAGTAAGGTGATCAAATCGGCTGCTTTGTACATTTCGGTGCAATGTAAGCAGCCAGACACAGAACTCGGAATGAACCACAAGCGCTCTTTCATTGTGATACTTTTTTTCTCTTCTGTAATTTTGTTAGTTTCTTTTGTGTACGTATAGTTGTGAGAATGTGAGCGGGAACACCGAATTAGTTTTCAAGAAACAATCACCCATGATGTGTGAATACGAATGTGACATTCTATCATGTGGCAGGTAGCTCCCCCTGCAACGTTTGGTGTCATTGAGCACTTTTGTATCTGGCAGGGGCGTAGCCAGGGGGGGGGCTTATGGGGCTTCAGCCCCCCCCGAAATTTTTTCGGGCTGTCCATGGACCGCCAACCAAAGCGACCCCCGGCGCCGGAAGTCACTCTGGATTTTGTCTAGCATGCCCTTTGGCGCTCGAAAAGACATCTAACCGCGAAGATTGCGAACTCGGGCTGGATTTCGTGGCCACGCCCATACACCGGGAGTCACATAACGCCAAGCAGTCCCATCCGAGCACAAAGTTTCAAGGGCGCTTTGATGGTGAGCGGGCTCGCCGCGGAATCCCACTGAGGCCACGGAATCTATGGAGCGCATGGATATCAATTGCGAAACTTTATGGGTATAAATCTCATAAGCTCTTGATGTGAAAGGTGCATTGACATTTCCAAAGTTGTGCTTTAGATTTTCAATTGCGGAACTTTGTGGGTTTAATGTTGTTATAAACATTTGACGCCAAAGGTTCATTGACTTTTCTAAAGTCTTACATCGGAACATACAATGAGACAAGCCAAATCAAAGCAATGGCAGACGAGTTGACAAAGCACGCAGTGAGGTCCAATGAGACGAAGCGTTGGGGTGATTCATTTGTGCCGTCATGTCACATAAAAAAAAATCAACATTTTTTTTTAACGTACGCCAGAACATCCATGTCAAGACACTAAAGCCAGCCGAAGTAACTACGTTCTTATTTATTTTTTCTACTCTGACTTTTATTCGCGAGGTCACATTGAGCCGCTTCAATTTTTTTTGTTCTCGCTACCCTACCCGCGGGCTGCCAGAGCCAGCCAGAGCGCATAAGTTTTTCTCGTATGGCCCCGACCACCGCGCGGTGCAGTACGGTGCGCGTTCGGTTTGCTCTGGCCGAGTGGATTTTCACCTGACGGAGTTTTGGACGCTTTCTGGCTAGCAGACGAGAAAAAAACAAAACAATGGTCGCTCGCCGCCATCAGTGGGGGGAATCGAAGGATTGCACCGCGTTCCTTGAGCGGAACCTCTCCGGAAAGTCTTGTTTCGCCGGTGTAGGATACTGAGCAGTATGCGTATGGTTCTCAGTAGACCAAGCGTCTCATGTTTTCTTCGGCATTCCTTCCGTAGCCCCATTAGGTGCCCGAAGTAGGCATTCGATTCTGACCAACATACTTTCCTATGCGTTTCTTTTTTTTTCATTTCGGTGCCACCGCCCCACAGCAAAAAAAAAAAAAAAAAAAAAACATTGTTACGGCGCAGCGAATTGTCGCATGGTGAAAGTTCGATTTTGATACTTCTTTTGCGGAAAGTAATGGGCGACGGGACGCTTCAGTTGCCGGATACGTTTATTGTATTATTGCGAGAACAATTATATAGACACTCCAGCCGCATTCCGACCGTCACCGTCGCCCTCGTGTTTCGTATAAAGTCCAAGGGTAATAACATCGTGACCACGCGCTGCATGCTGTATGTGCGAGTGAAAGCGTAGGAGGGGAGGTGGAATGGGTGAGCCGACGATGGTGGCTCAGTCTTGTGTGCGCAAAGGAGAAAAGCGGGGAGCAAGCGCGCAGCCTTCCGTCGCGCGCAATACATCGGGGAGAGTGGATGGAATGGGGGCGGAATCTACGATTCTGTGAATCTATGATTGTGCAACATCTTTATTTGCCTTGTTTGACGCATTATACACAGTTACTTTTTCTTACATACACAGACTCATTGGAGACTTATACTTATACTTAAGTATCTTGTTGCGAGGTTTTGTGTATACATGCAGTGAACTTTGTTTCCAGTGACACTTTTTTGTCCTTTATCAAGCCGTATTTTCGCATTTGTATATCCCATTGTATCTTTGCATTTCTAATGTACGAGGGCGAGTCAAATGAAAGTGAGCCTACTCTAACCGCGCAATAATGGTTCGGTTCATTATCTGCGAGGCATGCGCGTAGGAGAACGGCATGTCTCATTTACAAAAGTGACACGCAGGTGTGAAGATAAATGTTCTTTAAGGCTCTCCTACACTGGGTTGAATATGGTTGCGTCACATAATGGACACTTCGAAAATTGAACAGCTCGGTGTCGCGAAGTTTTTGACAGCTGAAGGTGTTTCCAAAACAGAAATTAATCGCCGTATGGCTGCCTTGTACGTTGAACACTGTATTTCAATGACCACTGTGAAGCGTTGGAGCAAACGGTTCAAAGGACGTTGCAAAAACATTCCAAGACCGGGCCAAAACCATCGTGCAATCACCCCCCACACAATTTCAAAGGTTCATGAGCTGATGAAACAAGAACGGAGGATAAACATCGATGAACTGGCAGACCGTCTGAACATCAGTCACGGTTCGGTTCACGCCATAATTCATGAGCTTCTCGGTTATCGGCTGTTTGGCGCGCAATGGATCCCCAAGATTTTGATCCATCGCGAGAAGACGGCGAAGTTTCGCGCTGCCTTGACTCATCTGATCGGGTATCACAATGAGGATGAGGACTTCTTGTTTGAAATTGTGATGGGGGCGAACCTTTGTGCCACTACTACGAGCCTGAAACACGATGGCAAAGCTTACAGTGGAAACATTCGAATTTACCACGCCCAGAGAACGCAAAGGCCATCATTTCCGCTGGAAAGGTGTTGTTGACTTTTTTTCGATTGTCAGGGTCCATTACTGATAGAATTTGCTAAATCTTGAGAGGCTATCAATTGTTTCCGATATTGTGAAATGCCAGAACGGCAGCGTGTCGCAATCAAGAACGAACAACGTGGAAAATTGACGAATGGGGTCATCTTGTTCCGCGACAATGCCTG
Organism: Dermacentor andersoni; assembly: GCF_023375885.2. Taxonomy (NCBI): domain Eukaryota; kingdom Metazoa; phylum Arthropoda; class Arachnida; order Ixodida; family Ixodidae; genus Dermacentor; species Dermacentor andersoni. Next base: position 16,119,656 of record NC_092819.1, read on the forward strand.
TCCCCACGTCGCTTATGTGGTTAATACAAAACTGGCAAAGTTCAAGTGGGAAACGCTGCAATATCCGCGATACAGCTCAGACCTGTCACCTTGCGACTTCTACATTTTGGGGCAACCGAAAAAACAGCTCAAGGGAACCAGATACAGACTTTTTTAAGCAGCAACCCAAGGAGTTTTATAAGACGGGAATCACGCGACTAGTTAGTCAATGGGACAAATGTCTAAATTCTCATGAAGACTACTTTTAAATAAAATACCCCGTTGTTGGCTCACATTCATTTGACTTGCCCTCGTATATCTTGCAGAACTCCTGCTTCTTATACGTGCTCTCTGTCGCGACTATAACTTCGGTGCAATTGCTCACGATACACGACAGGGGACAGCTACTCCTGCGTAATACATCGGAACAAACGACAGCGTTATTGAGATTTTTCACTGGCCATTGCATACATACAAGAATGTAAGCACAGTTCTTGAATGACAAAGTTTCATTAACATATTTGTCCTCAACTTGTTCAGTTCATTGCCTCTTAATTTTTCCTGTCAGCGGCATGCACTGCTTTCCTGGTTTCGAACTGATATAGTTCTAAAGTTCGTGTGATATTTTCTTTACTTAATAAATAGACAAAAATATGGAAGCATTGATATCAGTTATTTTGGGCAAAATTTTTGGCACATACGAGTATATTCTTTTATGAAAAAGTACATATTTTATTGTTTTGACAGTGCGTAGCGTTCAAGAATTCGTTTGCAGCATCTTTGGCAATGACAATGCAGTTATTATTCATGTATTTGATCCCTCGACAAATTGTTTAAGAGGAAGCTTTAGCTCGGGCCCAATCCGACGCGGCCTATTCAAGTACTTGTAAAACGCAGAAACGCTTTTCTGAGATAATCCTGCTAATCGCTTTTATTGAAATTGGTTGCATTTGAGAGAGAAAGTTAAATTCTAGTGTCTGTTGGAAACACAACTTCGATTTCGGGCCTGAATTTTGTTTAAAATATTTTGAAAGATTCGAAAGTTTGAAATATAGAAGCACGACGTTTACAAACTAATAGCTATCCATGAAGAACAGATATTGTATTTCTGTAAACGGCATCTATTATAACAGTGAAAGAGGACAAGTTTGATATGTCAATTTGTATCTTACGTGAATTGGTTACGTTGTGTACAACGGTTGTGCAAAAGCCGTATTTCCACAATACTAAATTTTTTTGAGATTCATGTCTAACATATCTATTTTGTCCGCTGTAGATGTACTATTAGATGCAATTCACAGAATTGTGATATCATTTTTCATTGTTGAGTCACGGAGTTTTAAACTTGATAGTGTCGTTTTCTGAAAATTTTCGATTTTGACCAATTTTTAATAAATAATTGACCACCTAAATGAAAAATTCAGAAACCAGCAGTCACTAGAATTAAACGTTTTCTTTTAAATGCAACAAACCTCCTCAAATTCGGTGAAGTGGTTGCAGGGAAAAACGAATTCCCCTTCTGCATGTATTTAAATAGGGGCACCCGAGCTAAAGCTTCCTCTTAAGGAGGAGGACGAGCTGCAACGTGCCCCCCCCCTCCAACAAAATTTCTGGCTACGCCACTGGCCCCATGTATATATATATATATATATATATATATATATATATATATATATATATATATATATATATATATATATATATATAGATGGGGCCAGTGGCGTAGCCCCCCCCGAACAAAATTTCTGGCTACGCCACTGGTATCTGGTATGTGTGTTTAGCCACTACAGCGTTTCGAAAGCATTTTTTCTTTGTTCCCTTTCATGTTGTCAGAGGGATATATATCGATTTCTTTTTTAACTGCCTATTCAGAACTTGGCATTAAGAATTGTTACATTCAAGGATTTGTCTTGCCATTAAGTTTCTTTTTGTTCTCAGTGCCTTCTGCGACAGCAGTGATCGTGTAACGGCACAGCAGCTGTCACATAGAGGCTGAGAAAGATTTAAAGATAAATTCTAATGTTTTACGCGCCAGAATTAGGACATTATTATGAGGCACGGCGTAGTGAGGGACTGCGGAATAATTTCTACTATACCTGGGGTTCTTCAACATGCACCCAACACTCTTAAAAAAGTTTGCACCCTTTGGGGCTTATCTTGTCCCTCGACAATAATCGACATCTGTCTTGCCCGCAATTCCTTTCTTTAACGCTGCGAACCAGTTTCATCCAAGTCACGAACGGCATGCGCGTTATCAGCGTGACGTAGCATTTTCGACAGGAAAGTAGCAAGCGTGGAGTTTTCCAGAAAGGAAACGCAAGTAATGCAGATGACGATTATTGTTGTGAATCAAGATATGTCCCAAAAGGTGTAGACCTCTTTAAAAGTGAATGCAGGTTTTTACATTTTGCCCACCAGAAATCATCCCGCGCCTTCAGGCTTAGCAGCGTAGCAACCGCTACGCCACCACAGCCGGTATAGGCTGAGAAAGTTAAACAACGGATCACTGTGACAGAATATTTCCCGTTGGCGCTCTTCTGGGTATTGCGACGAAACTCGGTGCTTCCTGTTAGCGGTGCCTGGGATGCTCACTGTCACTACGCGCGTCTCCTGCTTAAAGCGAAAGAAAGGAACAGTAATGGACTCCTGTAACGACCAACGTTCTCAGCGCGATAAACGAGTTCAGTATGGCCTTCAGACGAAGATTGCCGGTTATAGCGCAAAACCTGCAGACGGCCGATCGGAAAAGCAGGCAAGACGTTGTCATTGTAACCATGCACCACGCTGCAGTCCCCTCGCAAGTGACAAACTCGGTGTTATTTACGAATCCTTATTTAACTGCATTGTGCAGTCTTCCGTGATCGGCATGTCATTTCCGGCACTTTGCGTATGAAATAAAAGAAGGAAAGAAAGAAAGCACTCGGGTAGGTGCGCTTCCGGGAGACGCCGCTCAATGATCCCGCGTAACGCGCATCAAAACCGTGGTCCACGTGACTCGCTGTAAATAATCCTCTCTGCCCAGCCTCGAACCCGCGGAAAAACATCGGCCGCGTGGAAAAGTGAATCGCTCGAACAGCAGCCGCGCGCCGTCGAATGCTCATCCCGAACCGGAAACGTATAACGTCGACGGAAGATGAAGAACGCTTCGGCTCCGACTCGGTTCTCTCCCTTTTCCATCGGAAGCATTTCCTGGTGAAAGGAAAGTCGATTCCTTCGCGAGCCGCTAGCGCATCCACGAGGGCTTTTGCGCTCTGCTTTGGTTTGGTGCGTGTATGCAGCAAGTAAGCTAGTAGTCAAGCATTATGTATGTATGTATGTATGTATGTATGTATGTATGTATGTATGTATGTATGTATGTATGTATGTATGTATGTATGTATGTATGTATGTATGTATGTATGTATGTATGTATGTATGTATGACCAACGTTAGGTTTATACTATAGGTGGGAATTTGTCTAAAATGTATAGGCACGGCTCACATGCCGACGCGAACGTTTGACGCTGCTTTTTTCAGTGTCTTTTCGTTTCCTACTGCAGCCCTTTCCAAAAAGTCTAGGCTTCGCACGTGAAACCGTGTTCGTTCCTTTCAATTCATGCATGAATAGGTTGGCCCAAGTTAGGGCGGAGGTGCCTAAAATGAGCGCTTCGAATGCGCATTCACGCCGCGTTTGCGACTGAAGGTAACTCGCGCCGCCGCTTGCTTTTAGCCATAGAGGTGGTTTCGTTGTCCAAGTGCATCTCACACTCACCGGTTCGGCGAGCGCCGATGTTTTCATTTGGCGGTCGTCTAAAGCAGGTTTTCATGCAAGCTCGAAAAGTGCTTTTCAATGCTTCTGGTTACTTTGCTGCGTTCTCTTTCGCTTTCACGTTGCCTTTCACGCTTCTGCCTCTAGTGGTGTTGCTGTTTCGGCGAAACTTCATCGATAACCTGTATTCAGGGTTTCGGATGCTTCACGTAGGTCGAATGCTTCATCCGCTCAAGTCCCACAAGTATACGCCCATCTGTCTGACAGTATTTCGCTTTGGGAACGGATCGACGTCCACTGACGCCCACAACTTGTTTCTCTCTAGTGTTGTGCTCCTTCGCTCCGAACTACTCTGATTATGGCGCCTTCGCATTCTGAGCTTTCACGCCTGACTGGCAGAAAGAGAGCGAATCCAAGTACGAGTAGACCTTACTTGGAAGGGCCTTTTTTTTTCTGGAATAAACTTTTTTTTTCCTTTTCTGTTTCATGCGCATATTATGCGCATGTAATGTGTGCTACGAGGTGCGTTCCCGCACCATGTAGCACCCATGGCTAGGACGACGGGAAGAGATGTGAAGTGCGACTTGACGTCAACGGACATTATTACATCGTCATCATCCAAGGTAATGTTGCCCACCTTGTTTACAAACGACAAATAATTAGAAATGTGCGTTGCAGTTCTGCCGGTCAGTTTTCTTTTTCGGGGCTGTTAGCAGTGGGCCATCGTTTTACACTTTATTGACGTCCGCTTCAGGGACTTAGCAGTTACTTGAGACAACCATCGAAGCGTACCTTGCCGGCGCATCTTCTGCACATGACATTTCGGACGTGGTACTGCCGAGACCGCTTCCGGTTGTGAAACAGCCCCTGAGCAGCCTGTCTGTCGAGCGGGTCCTAGGTGTTTAACTCCAGGAAGAAGAACTGCAGACCCAGCACGATCACGCCCACCATCAGCCCCGTCGTTCATGCCTTGCGGAGGATGTTGAGACCCAAGTTGCCCCCGTTGTCGACGTTCAGGTTGTAGACCCGGGTCTTGCAATTCATCCTAGCTATGAGAACGTTGAACAGGAATCCAACGTTCTGGCAGAAACCTTCGTCCGGACAGATCATTACTTTAAGGTTCATCAGTTCGTGCGTGAAGGTCAAGCTCAACCATATCCTTCGTGATGCGCATTGGGGCGACTGAGAGGCGCTCCGCTGCTCTTCGTTGCTGTTGCTGCAGCTCCTTCAGGAAGTAGAGGTTGATCATCACGTCGCTTGTTCGCTGTTGTGCAAGTGCTGAGTAAGTGTCAGCCCGTGGGCTGACACTTAAAACTTGCAGTGGGCTTCCGTACCTGGAGCCCATGTAACTAATCTACAATCCTTTTTCCTTCATTCCTATTACTGGACGTACTCGTCAATGGGCTCGGTAGATACCTGGCCTAGACGCCACCTCGAGCCGCAACACTATAGAATAACGCCGCTATCATAGCCAATGAAAAGAATTCGATGGCCCAGTTTTTGCTGGATTCGTAACTGACCCAAACAACGGCCGACTGATATGAACAGGATAGGTAACAACCTACCTTTTATCTACTCTCTCTTACTACGTCATATTTTGTCATAATGTCAAATGGCTCTTGCCATAGATTTTCCCACAATAATCACTAGCGGGAACTGTGTCGCTGTAATCGTTCAGCCACCATGTGAATGATGGGAAGTACATGGATTTGTCTGATCTTTGTGCTTGTCGATTTTAAACGTTCTTGTGGCTACGTTTATTACGCTTTATATGTCTTCATAGCCGTAAATTACGGAGAAATTTATACTTTTCTAAGTGCAGAAGACGCTTCGAACACGAACAATCGCTACTAATTGCAACGGTTCAGCTGGTGGCGGTGCCCGAATCTAAACGCGCAAAGCGTCTCAAGGCCCTGGCTTGCCCACGATATGTTCACAAGGGCATCCTATGCCACTTGTCGATGTGTGCGTCCGTGGCGTAGTGATTTCATTATCGGACTTGTGTGCTAGAGGTTTTTTGTTCGAATCCTGCCATCGGGCAATTTTTATTATGTTTATCTAATTATTTATTACTTAATGCTTTGTTGAAAATGACTAGTTTACAAAGTCACAAAACCAGCCAGAAGGACGAAGTTTGGGCAAATCCATGTACTTCCAATAATACCCATGCTAGCCGAACCGCCCCAATTGCAGCTACCGTAGACAGAAGAGCCAGAGCTCCCTCTGGTACTTATTATATGAAACTCTAATGCTCTTGCTGGCCTTGGTGTGACCAAGGGACCCATGCGGGCTACGATACGTCTGTTGTGTCGCCTTGGCTTGGTCAGTGACCGCAACCTCTCAGACGAGTTCTCGTCGAACCGTTCACTATAGCTTGTATCACGGTACCCGAGATCTTGTTGCACCACCTGATCTCGGAGGCGATACATGTACGTTCATCATTTGCGGCCGTCGCATTACTCTTCTCAAGGCCGGATTCTCGTTACAATCTAGAAGAAGCATCCTCGTGTTTCATATCACACATCTCAGACTACGTCGGCTGTGAAATCCACGACCAAAATATTTGTGCCGACGACCTCGAAGTTGCATACGTGAGCCACACATTCTCTTCTCCATTTTTTATTCTTTCTCTGTACAACATCTTGGTTTCTTTTTGAACGCTCGGCAGCACGTTTTGTCTGGTCTCGGGCGCGCGTAGCAGGTCTGCCGTGCTTGCCTGCCGTGCTGGCCTGCCACTTGAAAGAGAAACAAATACGCAAGCGCTAAGAAGAACGCCTTGCTTCCTCGCCTTCTATCCTACTCGCCCGCTGCCGTCGTTCGGAAAGCGTGCTCGGAGCAAACTGGTTTCCCGTGCATCGATGCTGCTGCGTTTATCATTTATCTGCACTGAGTGATGTGCTCATGCATGTTGCTGCTCGCGCCGCCCAAGAAAAATTCGTTCGGGATGGCCGACGAGGTTCTTATTTCGTGCCCGGTTTCTTCGTTACGTTCGTTTTTCCTCAAGCACCCCCTGCAACTCTCAACGTAATACCAATCTTGGTGGCCTGGCGTTCCTGTGGGAGGAACCGGGAAGATGCATTGCGGTGATAGCCGGTGTGGGTTCTTTTTTGTTCTCTTTCATGGCCGCGGCTGTTCGGTGCGCGGAAGAACGGTCAGGTATGAAGTGGTATTCGAGGGAAGCGCCTTCGCATCGCGCTCCATTTCTCGCCTTGGGTCGCGTATATGGACTCACCTGTTCATCGTGATCTCCCGCTGCTTCTGGCTTCTGCATCCTCCCTACGTTCGTGGGCAGAGAGATCGGTGTGGTAGCGGGGTGCGGCAAGCCACATTGTTACTTGAAAGAAACCGCTCGAGCGGACAGTGAAGCCCGATCATCGCATCACTCGGCACTTGGCGGTTCAAGAAATACGTGAATGCACAGTTGCATCAAAAGCTGCCACCCTTGAAACCTCCCTTTCCCTTTTTGTTTTGGTTACACTTGTTTTCGGTCTAGCGGTAACGCTGTACTCGGAAAGAAAACTTTTCTTTTTCGTATCGGCAATGGTTGCAATTCTGCCGCAGTTTTTACTCGCTAACGCTTTTATTGTATTGACAATAAAGAACTGCGTGCCTTATTCTCTCATAAGAGTCGTTCTCCTTTTGAATTATGTTCCTTCATTGTACTGATCCCTGCCGGGATGGAAAAAAAATTGAAGCCAAGCATTTATTCAGCCACACTTTGGCCGACACCTAAGAAACGTAGCTGTTATGGTCACATTCGCAATTCTGCTTCTTTTTTTTTTTTTTTTTTTTTTGCTATATTCCTTATCGTGCGCGCTTACTCAAGTCCCAGGATCGCCAGTGTTTCACGGAACCGCACTGCGGAAGCCTTTTATCGGGTGTGAGCAAGAGTTCACACGCCAGAAAAAGACTCGCTGGCCATTTCAGCTTCGGTAACGGGCATCAGAGGAGATAAGCTTCTCTTTCACTTTATTATACAACTGTCAAAGGGGCCAGTTCTCAAACGCTTCATTTCAGTAGGTATCTGCGCTGATAAATAAAACACTAAACTCCGAATTGTAAGCAGGCATTTCCGAAAACTTTATAAGGTTGGATCTTGCGAGCAACAAATGAAAAACATTTAACTACGGGGCATTCGTGAAATGAAGTGCAAAATGTTAATGAACTTTCATGGCCGTTGACGAAATTGTTGCTGCTGAGGAGTTGTATGGCTGCACATTAATGGATGCCGAGTTTTGTGAGCACACACCCCTACACTACGAGCTGTGAGCTTAGAACTCTGAGCTGGGCAACAGTGAGGTTAGGCGGTCACCTGAAGGCACGTCGAGAGGAAGGGGGGGGGGGGAGTGATAAACAAATTTTAGCAGTATCTAAACGCAATAAATATAATTTTGGTCGAACGAATCTTCTAAGCTCCAACTAAAAGACTAAGCTTCATCAGTTTCGAAAGTCCACCTTCTGGACGAATCAAAAAGCAAAATTGCAAACTAAAGCTCTTTCGCGATTTAGATGGTGAGTAGCCTCGGAGTTTCACATAAAGACAAAAGAAAAGAACAGAAAAAACTGAAAGAAATTGCGCGAATAATTGAACAATCTGTGGTTTGTGTCGAAGCCGACGACAACGTAGTTTCCGACATTTTCAAGTATATCCTACCGTTGCATCATTTAGTCAATCAATAAAAAAGGCAGAATCATGCTACCATCACCAATACGTTAATTCGTACGTGTCAGCTCAAACAGGAAGCAAACCACCTTAATAGCACAGCACACTCCAACGACCCAATGTGCTTTATTAAGACTGAGATTGTTCTCGAATGTGATGTGAAGGTCATTTGGCGGGTCACAACGACCAATGACAGGTTGCTTGCCCCGTTTCATCGCAATATTCCATTATACATGGACGGCATAACGATGCGATGTCTCACCCTTCCGCGGCCAAATACGTCTCACCGTCGTTATCGTAATGACAGACAGAGGCATCCCATGTTAAGGGCGCTAAGCAGGAGAACCAAGTATCCCAAGTGTACATAATCATCCTCCCGACGAGGCGAGCGGCCGGCGAGCGCCTGTATGCTTGCGCGACGGAAAGGCAGCACTGTGGACGGAAAACACGCTCTCGGCGACTACTTTCTCGGGATGTCTGCAGCTGTTCGTTCGATAGCCGGCGCAGTGTTCTCGCTTGCGCCGGTCGTGGGAAAAAAGCCTGAGCGGCGCTCTGATTGCTTCGTAATCATGGCATTTCTGCACGGCGCCTGTCTTCCTGTTCGGCTGTCATAGAGGAGTCGAACGAGGACAAGAAGGAAGTGTCCAGGAAAACTTGACTCAACATAACTGTAAGGGAGCAGGCTTTCCTTTTTTCGAGCACATTATCGGTCAATGAAATAGACGTTAGGAGCTTTCTTGGACAATCGCAGTAGCGCACAAACTTTGGAAAAAAAAATAATGAGAACAGTTGTAAGAGAGAGAGAGAGAGCAAATAGTAAATTAAAGGTAGGGGGGTTAACCAGGACTGAGCCCGGTTTGCTACCCTACGCTGGGGAAAGGGAAAGCGGGACGGAAAGATTAAGTATAAAGAAATCTCCGAGCCTTTTCTCCACGTGAACCGTGAATGCCGGCATCACTCGAGCAAACTCCTAAACATGGTCTCCACATTTGCCCATCCGCTCTAACCATGTTATCAACCAGAGTCGCGAGTGCGCTTCAGACAGGCGCTCATACGAACTCATTTTCCAGCGGTTTATGCGTGTAATAGTGTTTCGTTTGGTTAACCAACTCGCAGCGAGGCGCGCTACGAACATCAATTGTGCGCAATACCGCAAAGCGAAATGACATAACGCTTTTGTGAAAGGAGAAAAACGCGAACAAGTCGTTGAGTGGACTGAAATAAAAGTGCACGCATTGCATGGCATTTCTTTGAAACATTTCAATAAAGCTTCGCTGAACGTGGATTCCAACAAGTGCGTTGTAGATCTACCGTAATCTTTTTTGTACGACGAAAGCGAACCATGTGTCACAATTTATAGAATTTTTTTTCGCTCAGTGATACAGACAAAAAGAACTTATAATTTCATTCTCACCGATGTAAAAAAAGAAAGGAACTAAACAGAATTTTAAGGTAAACTAAGTGGCAGCACTCTTATTCCTGAAGTGGGAGGTGTGGGTAGGACGCCCGGACCGTGTAACTGCAGCCGCACACTGGTGCGCGAGGGCTGCCGCGGGTAGGATGCTGCCAATGGAAGGCTCCGTAGATAGATAGATAGAATAAATTTAATGTCCAACGGATAAGGTGATCTACCCACCCCCCGACACGCAGGTCAGGGGGCGAGTGCCGCGCCTCAGAGGCAGGCTGGGAGGTCTGGGGACCCAGCAGCCTCTTCAGCCAGTTGGACGAGCCGGAGCTGGAGCTCAGAGTCCGAGCTGCGCAACAGGGTCTCCCAGGTGTCTCTACTACCTATTTTGTGCGTGCCCCCGGGAGAGTACGGACATTCCCATATTATGTGGTCGAGGGTCCCTCTCGCCCCACAAAGATTACATCTATCGCTCCTGGCCTCGGGGAACATGTGGTTCACCATAACCGGGTGCGGATACGTATAAGTTTGTAGCCGTCGCCACGCGACTGCTTGTTTGTTGTTTAATTTTGGGTCTGGCGGGGATACCAGTCTACGAGCCAATCTATAATGCTGCGTGATCTTCCCATATTTTAGCATGCGCTCTCCGCTCCCTCGGTCATCGAGGGGCCCCGTAGCGGCTCGGCGGTAGAGATCTCGAGCCAGCTCGTGGGCCGCCTCGTTGCCGGGGACGGCTTCGTGCGCCGTAGTCCAAATTATAAATTTTTAACGCGCATCTAAGTATGCACGCACTCTTCCTCCATTGCATTGTTCCGCCACGAAATCGCCGTGCTCGATATGGGAACGCGAATAACAAGGCGGGTGGTGGGATCTCTATATCCAGTCTCTTGTTGCCTGAATTATATGCATTTCTCCGCATGCATGCAGTAATTTTTAAACTCTGATTAATAACGAATAGACAGCGCTCATTCTGAGATCATCGCTCATCGCCGTTCTCTTTCTCGAAGAATCGAAGCTATGAGCCAGCGACTGTCCTCGTTGCCTCACTAAGCCACACTGGCGGCTGTCTTCAACGTCGACGGGTGAACGATGGATGCCTGCTCAGCAAATTGGGGACCGGCCTTGCTGCAGTTCGCCATGTCTCGCAAAGGGCGCGCAATTCGCGCTGCACGTGTCATTTCCGGGCCTCCACGCTGCGTTACGCCGTCCAGAAGAGCGAGGTTATTGTGTTCGAGGCTCTTTCACGCGCACCCATACTTCACGTGAACGTCCAATCCGCGGGTCTCGCGTGAAGCCTGTTATTTATGACGGCTGGCGGGAGGTCAGAGGCCACGCAGCAGTTTCGCATTTTTCTCAGCCCCGTCCTTGCTCTCTTGGCTTAACGCCAATACTTCTTCGTATTTCGACTGCCCTGTGAACTCCTACAATATGTTTGCTTTGCAAAAAGTAAAATGCAGGCGAAAAAAATAATTCTTGCTGCTTTACATCTGACATTTGGCCCGTCAAGAGCCCGACGTACGTGTCGGTTGTACAATAGCCCCCTAATAGGGGACCCGACGGGCTGGGTGAACTCGAGTCGCAATGGTTGCGTTTGGCGGCAGTGTGAGCGCGCGTGCAGCGGCTATTTTTGACGTTGCTCGAACATTTGCGATGCACACGTTCTACCTTATAGGAAGAGGGGCGTTGGGGGTGGGGGCGGGGCTGCTAAAACCACGCTGTAGTGGTTGGTAAGCGCTGGTAAAAGGTCACATTTGTCATCCTTTCCCTGACGTATACAGAAACGTTTAAAACTTGAAATGAGTGACTCGAAAAAGGCGCATTCAATGAAGCAGGATTACAATTTCGAGATCGTGCTATTCACCCCAGTAGAGTCGTTTTTCACGGTACTAGGTCACATTTTGCGGCAGTTTTGCTAAAATCTTCAATTTCAAGTTTGACACTGTCGATGGTGACCACTTATTCGGCATTAATTTCTCGCACATATTTCACGGTACCGTAGCGAATCAAAGGTTTTTTTATAACTGTCGGACTGCGCCTGACTTCTGTATTACTTCATAAATAATTGGTAGTCCTGCAGGTAAACGACAGCACGAACAAAGCATCAGTTTTTTTTTTTTTTTTGCATCTGCTCTTAGTTGCTGCAGCTCGAAATGCAGTGCTCCATGCTCAAAAAGAATACCTGGACTTGCGTTCTTTATTTCTCTCCTTGGCTGTAATACTGCGACAACTGACGTAATGTTCGTCGCCGCTGATTCCCCATTCTGATAACTGTGGCAAGTACTAAAGAAAGGAGGTCGTATCGCCACTTTTTTGCGTAACTTAGTTGAGGAGAGGGAGCGTAGAGAAGAGGAAAGTTTTATTAAAATATAAACGTGCGAGACTTTTTTTTTTCTGCACTTTTGTTTCACTATGGCTGTCGCTAACATCCTCTCAAAATCTCTAGCGGAACTTGCATCATCTCAGCACATACGTTTATCACTCAGAAAAGATTAACTAGAATTGCGTTGTCGTGTGTCACATACGCGTGCAGAGTTATCCGCCAAAACCGTGCTTCGTATAACGTGGGGTTATGCCACGCTTTAGTCGTGTATATGTCTTTCCCTTTCTTTCCTGCGGCTTTCCTCTCTAACGACCGTGCGCTTTTCTATCTCTCCCTTTTCTATACGAACGCTCTCGTGCTGCATTTCTTCCTTAGCGGAGGAGTGCTTTATGGCTGAATCTCGCACTAAAATCTCGTCAAGTACAGGTGTATGAACGATACTTGCGTTTTGTAATGCACGTCAGCGACCATGGTATTCTAGTTGGATGTTCCCATTCCTCGCGAAGGCAGTTATGAGGCATGTAGCTTCTCTTACATAGCATATGATTGCGCGCAATCCAACATTTGTATTGTAACAAAATAAGAATAATAATAATAAGAAGAAGAAATCATTGCACGTTCGCAAACATGTCAGAAACACGCTAGCCTTCTACTTGACCAGACGTTAGCTTTGTGGTAGTTTCACTTGCTGACTACATGTGGACTAGTTCTGCAAATAAATGCACGCGCTTCGTCAACCGGAGCTGGCAGTCAATACAGATATTTGTCTAGTGCGGAGGGCTCTTAGTTAATAACACAACTCAAGCCAGATCGAGAAGGTCAACGGAAACGACGCGACAAGACAGAGCGCGAGTTCGTAGTGTGCACGCTATACAGCCTACCTCTTACTGCCTATACCCTTTCACATAACGCTGGCAGTCGTTGTCGGTCGCTAATATTGTCAGAGTCACTGAGGAATTCTAGGATGAGCCAAGACTCCGCCTTCCCATATATGCGGTAATCTGAAAGGAATATCGTGTTGTGGGGGCGTTAGTTTGTACAGCTTACAGCTTACGGCCCAGCAACGCCACGTCAGTGTTGTGCGTGTTCGGTGAAGGCAAGCGTTCTCACAGAGTGTCCTTATTTCGCCTTATGTTACTCTAGTATAAAAAATAACGATTTCGGCAGATTTTCTTTTCCTTTTCAACAACTTTTCGCGCTTGTCCTGTCTGTTACTGTCTTTCCTCTTGGTTCAACCAAGTGTGTCCGAGACCACGCTGTAGCTTTTACATTAAAACTTACCTTTCGCATCGTTTTCACTACAACAAACCTCGAATGGTTGGCCTTGGGTATTACAAGAAATCAAGGAAAAGTGATAGTGGAGCCGCGCCATCGCAGAGTTTGTTGTCCGTACAGCTGGCCGCCTGCAGTCATTGTTTTCTTCACGGGTCATGTGATGCATCCTGAGAGAGCGCTCGGCATCATTGACCAACGCCGTCCCTAACTCACTTTCGCCATAAAGGCACTCTCGTTTCAGCTCGCTGCGCCCGCAATATCATCGACTAGCCGCTGCAGCGAGGTCATCGTTATAGAGGGGAAATCGTTCAAACCAAGCAAGGAAAACATGCATTCTACAGTGGAGAAAAAGCAGGGTCTGTCATTTTCTCTCTATGAGGAGCCGCAATGTTTGGTGCAGCAAAACATGAACGATAAGCAACAGCATTCGAAATGTGTAGAAAGACGTGGTTCGACCAAGGTTTCAATAGTTACGATTTCTTTTACAATGATCCGCTCTTCGAGAATGCCCGCATCATACACTCCAAGACGCCGACTTTCATCGTCATTAATGGCATTAGACCGTAGACCACTCAGTTTAGAGACATTATTGGGGCGGTGATGAACAAGAGCCAAGCAAAAGTGCCTGTTAATAGCATTACCAATATTTTATAGACAGCGGCATTATTGTCCGTTTTTAACACATTAAACAAATACATTTCATTCATATGAGCCTTCATCGTTTTTCCTGCCACAGTGTGTGTGATATTATTATGTTTTGTACCGCTGCATGAGTGTTTCTTTCTAATTCCATTGTCTTATGTTATATTGTTGTTCGCATTGTTGCTTTGAGAGTGTCTTTGTAATGCAGTGCTTTTATTTTGACTTGTATGTGATAATACAACTTTGCTATAGCTGTTTGTTGTGTAATGTGTATATTGTTGTAAGTTGTATCTTGTAACAGTACTTTGTATGTACCACCTATTCAAGAGCCAAGGAGTAGCCCACGCTGTATTCTTGCGCCAACACTTCCTTATATCAGGTAAAGAAGTGATAACCGATTAGTTAGCTTGCGTAATTTCTTTCACGATCTTACGTGAAGGAATCGCACAAAAATGAAAGTTCAATTCAATAACCCCTTTTGATGAGTCAAACTGAGATGTATAGCCTTCTTCATTGACTTGTAAGTTGCAAGAAAGGCGTGAAAAAAAAATTTACTCCATGATTGTGGAAGACAGCTTAACATCGCCTTAACTTAGGCTAGGTAGAAGCCCTAAGGCAGTGAGATAGAAACGCAAGTGTGAATTATTGTTTTACTAAATCATTCCTTCGCACTATTGTTTCTATGTCCTAGCGAAAGGGCTTTCGGTTGTAGTTCGGATGTAGGTGGAACTGTTGGGAACTATTTTTTTTTTTTTGCTGGCTTCTTCACGGACTGTAAATTGTTCAACGACCAAATTGTAACAAAATTGCAAGGACATGATAACGCGACAAAAACGCGCTGCGGCACTAAATCAGTTTTCGTAAACATGCGTGGTCAGTCTACTCAATATACACAAGGAATATAAAAAAGAACACGCAGAAACAAGACGGCGCGTTCCGCACGCAAGTGCAAATTGAAGACATCATTGACAACCAGCTTCCCGCTAAAATCTTATTATGTTTTCGTAAATGAACTGTCCCTGCATAGCAGCTCCATCAATTTCTTAACAGAGTTCCCTTTCTATAGGTTTGAAAGAAAACGTACCGTAGAAAAAATACTTACACGTTAATTTGCGAGTCTCAAAAGAGACAGATAGAGAGAATAAGCATCGCATTAGCGTCCTGTTCTTATAACGTTCGCGCGCCTGTTAATTACGTCGTGTGTTACGACTGTCCATTCAAACAAGTTTAACACAATGGAATAGATAACTGGGCTAGTCGGTGCATGATTAATTGTGAAATCCGTTGTTTAACACAATGCATACTTAAAACAAGAAAACGAAGGGACAAAGGTGCATGTGTTAACCACTGGATTCTCCCTTAAGTTTATGGCATATTTGTTGAGATAGAAAGAGAAAAAAAATTTTGTTAGTTGAAAAGTAGCGTGACGGCCACTTTCTCCCTCATTAAGCTGCAGGAGTTAAAAAAGAAATTCATGAAGTCCAGCTTAATTGTTTGCCGCTAAGGTATTCTGTGCCAAGGCACCTCCACTGCTCCGTTTTGCGTGCGCCACCATACGAAGCAGCTTCTATTCCCGCACATTCTAATTCAGCCATTCTGCCCCACAGCACTTCCAACGTAAGTACATGCCTATTAGCCAGTTTTGCAGTCGCCGCAGCCCCCAATTAACGACCTGAAAAAGGATGTTTCGTTCACGCTTCGTGGTCTTTCACTCGTCTCCGTTGGCATAGATCGCACGACAGTGTGGCAGCCCAGAAGCAAGCAATCCTGCTGTTCTCGTTTTGAGTTCGATACCGGACAACAATGGAGGATACAAGAAGATAACATACAAAGGCGCTAACCATAACAAGATACGATGTTCTATGCCACTGCAGCGGTGAAATAAAACGAAAGTGATAGGTAAGGAAACGAGGAAGCTATGCGAGCGCATTCTGTGGCGGCTGACGTATCAATCACTGATCAGTAAGGAAACCTTCGCTGTTTTATTTCTGAATGCACCTTCTCGCGCCTTGCACTGATGGCATAACCACCCTGGTTGGCTTGCGAAGAATACAGAACAAGTAAATGTGTGCGTGATAGTAATCTCCCCGTTCCATTTCTGCCCGCGGTGGCACTTTCAAACTGGTGGAATCACGAAAGATGAAATTAAAAGGAAAGAGATGTTCGGGGGGCAGCGTGCACGATCGCGTGCGACTTTCCGAGCTCGGGAAGTATATACCCAACCAGAAAAGCTCAGGGTGGAATGCGGAGAAGGTGCAAGAACAGGAAGAAGTGCCGGCTGTAGCAGTGGAGAAGGGTGCATGCGAGGCGAGAGGTGTGCAGGATGGAATGCATAAGTAAGGCATGGAGTCCTCGCGCGGCGTCGTCGAGCCGGCCTTGGCGCTGCGGCGCCTGCAGCTCTCGGCACGGCAGCGACGGCCCCAGATGCGCACGCTAGCCCGTCAGGTGGACGGTTTATTTCTGGGCGGCATACAAAGGCAGATTGGTCAGTGCCCGGGGCAGATGGCCGACCGCGATGAATGGCGCCGCGGACGTGGAGTGGGAGAGGGGCAACAGAGAGAGGGGAAGGAGAGGATGGCCGGGGAATGACCTACAAGAAACGGGGCGAGGGTGAAAATGCGCCGATGAACGCAGGAATGAAGGATATCAGCCTTTTTTCGAAGCGAAAGATAAAAGTGTCGCGGATGGCAGTGCATCACGGCTTGGCGTGAATGTGTAAGGGACGGATAATTTGGCGGCATGTACTACTTTAATGGGAGAGCGAGGCCTGTATCGAGGCAAGAAGGCTCTATGGTATACAGCGGAGTTACAGGGGCAAGTTTGCTACCCAGTCGCACTTGGCGATTCGCAGTTGAACGAGACATGTATTAGGCAGCGAGAAGTGGGCATTGAACGAGCTGCAGCACCAAGCCTCAGCTCTGATCAGTTGTTGGAGAATGAGCTCCAGCGCTCATATTGTCAATTTCTACTCATAATGGTTGCCATGCTGCGCGGGTTTAGGTTTCTTTTCATATATCAGGTAAAGCGAACTGCAAAACGAAGACAGCACGGATAGGCGACATACAAACCCACAATGTTTGCGTGCGATTGTCGCTAGTGGCTTTTTTTATTGCCGTCTGGCTGCCTGTTCTCGTCGTGACACCCAGATAAGAGACGCTTAAAAGGAAAAGCCAATCGAGCGAAAAAGGTAATAGATGCTTTCCGTGCTTGAGCGATGATCCCATTCATTTCACTCGCTGCCATTTAAACACGATTTCGAGTGAAATGCGCACAACTCTTGCAGGCAGTCTTGCTTAACTTGCCCCTTGCCTTGATTTTATGCCTACACCTTTTCATAGTAATCTTACACCCTGTGTCTGTATCTAGTCTTTGTACTCGAGATAATAAAGAAAAGCATCCTGGAGCGTGCGCGCTTATGTGGTAATCTGCCTAATAGCGTATAACTCAGAAAAACGATGTATCTTTTATTAGCCCGACAACAACATAGCGCAGCGCACTTTGCACACCGTGTTTCAGGATTGAAAACGGATCATGCATTGACATCTGAGAACAAGGTATTCCCTTTTTTTTTTGCGATTTCTCTAAACTTTCGTCGCACCGACGTAAGAACTTCATCTTTTCTTTAAGCACTGCACTCGGAGCTTTCTATTTATTATTGTCCGTCTAGAGAAAGAAGCTTTCTGAATGCTAAGCAATCATAACATTCACGAAAAGGACCACCTGGTCGATATGTGGTACCAAACAAAGGCAATTAATCAGTTAAATGCACCTAAAACGCAAGCAATCTCCAATTGCATAACTCTAAATCCTAATCATGCCTCAATATTCAGTTTTCTTTTCAAAAAAGATCTGTTTTCTACGAAAGCCCAGAGTAGAACCTACAGAAGTAAATGGCTTCTTCTTTTTAAAAAAGTGAAAGGATGGGTTGTCTGCTACGTGCCGAACTCGGCGGCATGTCACTCTTCGTTTCCGGAAGAGAGAAATCATTTCTTAACGGCTGCTCTGTTCGCCAATTTAGCGTGCGGAGTACCAAAAAGAAAAAGCACCTAGAAATTCTTTGCAACTGCTTGGGAGCCCATCTTTTTTCTTGAGAGTGTACAGGGGACACATGTAAGGCGGACGCACATTGAAGAAGGTTCTAAAGATTATCAAAAAGACACAGCGAGATTTTCGGCTGACAGCGCACTGTGACAGGAGCGCTAAGTTGGAACCTCAAATTAATTTCGATCGCTTAGTGTCTTTCATTTTTGGCAGTCACCTGGAGACCAGCCCTTCGCTAAAAAGCTCTTCTTTCTATACGTAATTACACGTCAAGTATCAAAACATAGCCTCCATCCTTGGAAAACTGGTCAGTCCTGCTGCAGTAGCTGAACCAAAAGACTAGGGACAAGGACTCTCGCCTGACGAGGACGGGACGTTAAGAGCGTAAAGAAGAAGAAAGAAAGGAAGAAGGGGGCAGAGGAGAGACTAGGTCGCGCTGCGCTGCTCTCTTCTTTCGGACCGCGAGAACTGTGGCCCGGCGAATGCGACGCAAGAGCTTGTCATTGAAGCGGAAAGGTGGACTTAATTTGCGTCGGAAGGCTCCCTCGTAAGTGGAGACATACGTGGGCGATAATCCGAAAGGCTGATTCCCGCTCGCCTACCTAGCCCCAGCCAAGTCCCATCCGAGCCAAGCTGGAGGAAGTTTCCCCGTAATAGAGTAGCTTCGGAGGAGTCTACAAGACGTGATCTTGTGCGACGCAGTCAAGGAAAATGTCACCTTACTCGTCGAGACACGTTGTGTCTTCCGTGGTGAATTTCTCGTGTGACCTGGGACGGTCCGCGACGCGTCTGTCGTTGACAGCCGGTCGATCGCGCTGTTGCGAGCGTCGCGCCCACTGCGGCACGTTCATAGGAACGAAAGTAAAGGGCGCTTTTCGAGGCGTTCCGTCAGGAACAAGACAGGCCGAAGCGGGGCACAAACATTATAAAGAGAAAAGCCAACTTAACCGAAGGCGAGTTTTACGTGCCGCATGGCCTCTCGGTTCTATGGGGCGTAGACCCCCTATTTTGCTTGTAAGTGGCTTGGAGAGCGGGATAGAGCAGACCAGCAGAGCGACAGTGTTTGTTGACGGCCACGAAGCCGAGCTCCGTGCTTGCCACTCCTCTGGCGAGAGACCTGGCGGACAACCGTCGTCCGAAACGATTTAAGGAGAGATCACTGCCCTGGGCCGTCCTCCGCCCAGACCTTCCTCGGCCACTTCGCCAACTTTGCGTGTCATTTTATTTTTCGTTGCTTCTGCTTCCTCCGGCAGACTCTCAAGGTAGTTGAAAGCAGATAGCCGTCACGTTCCGGCCTGCTCTAGAGCTTTCGCGTCGGTCGCCGGCCAACTGTCGCTTTCCTAGCAGTCTGCTCGAAGGACAATGACTGTAATCGTGCTTCTCCTTGGCTTAGTGCCCACACCTGTTTTTCTTAAAGCGCTGCTTACTATTTTCTTTTTTTTTTCGCTCTTCACATCTCTAAGTTGCCCGTATTCCCTAGGTGGCAGTGAGAATTTGGTTTTCGGTAGTCAACTGGGCTCAACCTGGTTAACCTACCTGCCTTTCGTTCATCACGTCTCTGTCTTTCCTTGTGGTTTTCGGTATAAATAGCCCTCTGGGACGTCAACTTCTTGTTTATAATTCTTTATTGAGTTTTTTTTTCATTATATATTTGCTTCACCAACCAACCACACTGCTAAAGACTTATGAACAATCTGAACTGACTGCGTCATATCTGCCTCGCAGAAACATCGCTGAACTTGTTGACGCACCCCTGATGAAGAAAGTGAACCAAAGCGATAACAGACTGCTCTCGCAGCAATTCACCAGCTTAAAGGAAAGTTTCAAACCGTGAAAGACAGACATACAGACAGAGAGGCCCACTGCTGTGAATTCTGTACCGATGTCGTGCCTTTTTCAGAGGTATTTGCAAGCCTGTTACTAGGTGGTTGGTTATGCTATTTCGATCTTATTAATGGCAATATTGAGAGAGAGAGAGAGAGAGAGAGAGGGGAAGAAGGAAAGGCCGGGAGGTTAACCAGACTTCGGTGGATTTGCAACTCTGCACATGGGGAGGGAGATGGGGGAGTGAAAAAGAGAGAGATAGAGAAGAAACAATTTTTGGCCGCACTTTCACGTGCACTAAGCCAGGTGCAGCATATCTAAAGTCGGGCACTCAGGTCTGTTGCCTTCAGGGGCTGAAGAAGCGCTCGAAGGCTTTTCTGGGCTGATGAGCTGTGAGACCAGGCTCCCAAGACTTTGCTTCTATACATGACTGCGTCCAGTATATTCAAGGCGAATCGAGAACAGTGTCACAGAAGATGATCAATGGTCTTTTCACACTTGCACTTAGCGCACATGCGTGAGCCCGCCATTCCAATGCGATAGTTGCAGGAGTTAGTCAATGAACGCTACTCCTATCCACAGCCGACACCGCAACGTTGCGTCACATCGTGAAAGGTTTGTTGGTAATTGTAGTTTCAGTCATGGGTCGCGGCTGTATAATCGACGGTTAGAGTTCTGCGGACTATGCCAGTAGCTCAACCTGATGGCACGTGCGAGATTGCGAAGCTTTCTTGCAGCGTCTACTCTCGATAAAGGTATAAAGAGTGTCGGTGCTCCGCCTGGGCACGTCGGGTAGTGTCATCGGCGAAGTGATTTACAACGATGCCACAATGTACCGGCCGCCACTGAAGGATTATATCATGTCCTCGTTCAGAAACGTGTTGGTTCGTTGATTTGGCACACCAGTTTGTCGTAATTTCCAAGTCGTGAACTTATTACGCTTTGGAGAGCGGCTCTCGAGTCACAATGTATTGTCCATTTGCTACGTGGTTCTTTTTCAGTGCATTCCACAGCAGCGCGCAGAGCGGCGAATTCGGAACCTGTAGATGTCGTTACGTGTGAACCATCTCGATCGAGATGGTATAACATTAGCGCCCGTCGAACTTTCCGACACGGAACCATCTGTGTGAACATGGCTTCGGTCAGCGCACGAACTATGCAAAAAGCCCCAATGAGTTCAGCCTGAGAGCCGCTGTGGTCAGGATAGCCTTCTTCACACTTCCTGGAACAGCAAGGTACACAGGAGGCTTTTTTCAGGCACTGCATAGTGGATGACGTTCTTGTTGCGGTCTAGTACCTCAATGACAGAGAGTGCAGGCTAGCCGCAAGTGATATAGAAAACGCTGCCTTGGGTTTTTTCTCCGGCAAGATGGTGGTCAGGAACTCTGGACATAAAGTTATGTAAGTCGTTATTGAGTGGTCTCTTGCGGTGGTAATTTTTGCTGCGGTTGAAGCTCATCGAGGACACGTTCGAAGGGCTTGGCCTTGAATGCTTTGTGGGGCACGTCCTTCAGCTTTTTAGCGTTGGACAGAACTAGTCTGCTGTATAGTAAGTATCCAAGGAAGAGCGTCCTGTATAGTTAAAGCATAGATGCCACAGAAGTGCGCCACATTTTACTGATGAGAAACTTTACTATATAGGCGGCAGAGGTAAGCCTCTTCTTCAAGTATCATATGTGAGGGCCCGATGAAAGTTATCTGTCAATAATAACACATAGGAATCGGTGAGATAATATTCCTTCACCTGTGGCCACCGGGCAGTCCAAGCTGTGTTTTTCTGAGTTCCTCTCTTTCTCTTTGTCGTTCCACGAAAATAGAAACAACGTAGCTCTTGTCAATATCACCCCGCAACTACAAGAAGCACGGCTGCGCACGCTCATCGATTTTTTGCTCTCCGCTTTGATCCTGCAGACATACGATGCCCACTTGTATCTAACGTGCCGTGCACACACCACTCTATATCCACACATTACGGGGCTTTAAATAAAGTTATCTCTCGTCTTTGCGTTGTATAACTTACTCTGTTTCTTGATCATCTTTACTTCAGCGCCCTACATGTTGTTTTTGCCCAGCCTTGTAGCGAGCAAGGCTCGATGGATAACCTTCCGCCTCCTTGCTCCCGGGGTCGCCGGTCTCTACCTCTTCGTCTGCGATGATTACGGTGCTTAAACGCCACGGTGGGCCTCTCTTCCGGTGTCGGAGGAGGTACCCCGCGTGGCGCAGCAGATACAGTCGAGGAAGTGAGCGGATCAGAAATATTCGCCGCGGAGCATGTACTATTCTTTGGAAACCTTGTCCTGCATGCAATTCGTGTCACAGGGGAATGCTATAACGTGGGTGTCCATATTCTTCGCCTATTGTCTATAGATAGGGTATTATTATTATTATTATTATTATTATTATTATTATTATTATTATTATTATTATTATTATTATTATTATTATTATTATTATTAGTTATGGATTTCTCAACGGCCACTCCACTATCACAAATCTCTCAAGTTTCATGGCACAGATCTCCGCTCCGGTACTTCAAAGGGCGAAAGTTGACAACGTTTACTGTGACTTCAGCAAAGCTTTTGACGTAGACAGCCACTCACTGCTTCTGATCAAGCTTACGCACTGTGATGTTGATTGGTCATTGTCAATGTCTTGCACAGTTATCTTCTTGATAGGTCATGTTATGTTAACGACAATGGCCAAACGACTTATTTTTACATGACAACTAGCGGCGTCCCTCAAAGATCAGTATTAGGACCACTCCTTCTTAACATTTATATTAATGACGATCATACCGCTATTCGTAACTCTTCTTTCCTTTTATATGCAGCTTACCTCAATAATTTTGAGATAATTCACACTGTTGATGACTGTCGCACCCTGCAGTCGGGCCTGTTTTCTTTTTCTAAATGGTGCAAAGATAAAAACCTCTCCTTGAATGCTGCTAAGCCCAAGGTCATGACTTTCACACGCAAAACAGCAAACATTTATTTTTCTCATTCTTTAGATTCTGTACCGTTGTGCACGGTCTGTCAGATAGATGACCTCTGTGTAATTTTTGATACAAGCTAAACGCGTTGCAAGGCGGGGTACGCGCTCTTTTGGCTCTGTTTGCAGGCTGCCGAGGGAATTCAATTCCTACGCAGTTACGCAAGTTGTAGGCTATAATCTGTGTTCCTCAACTCGAATACGCGTCGGTCGACTGGGATGGTTTTTCCAGATAAAACAATTAGGTTATCGATGGGCTCCAAAAAAAAACGTTTTTAAGCGTATATCATCACCGATTTGCTAACACGAACAGTGGACCTTGTTCTTGGTATGCTGGATTACTGTCATTGCATTTACCTCGCTGCCGACGTAATCCTGCTGAGCTTCTGTTCCTTTTCAAACTCCTTCATGGTATCCTCACCTGTCCCGAACTCCTCAGTTGTATCCCGTTTCATATTCCGCGGAACATACCCAGGCAACATACACCTTTCCATGTTCCTGCTTGTCATGACCAACACTCGGCCGTCCACAGAATAGAATCCTTATAGCGTTTATGTTCATGATCTTGATATTTCTTTTCTTATAACTCACTGTCGTCATTCTTTTCCGAGCTTTGCTTTGTGTCATAGTTTCACACATTGTTCTGCTGCCTTTCTCCCGCTTTTTCTTTTGTAACTACATTGCGCTTTGTTGTGGGTACACTATTGTTAGTTCTTTTTATTCATTGTGTGTGTTTTTTTCTAAATGATATTCCCCTGCAGTATTTTTTTTCTTTAATGTATGCGTGAGCCAGCACTCAGACCTTAGGGTTGTTCCTGGGTCCGTTAAACAAACATGACTGATTGATTTATTGTGAAAATGCAGAATATCTAGAGTTTAGTTCAATCTGAATTGCAGATACATAGCATACTTCCTTTAAAGCATTCTTGTACGAGTAGACAAATGTTCAACGGGGACTGTTTAGTTTGTCCCTACGCTGTCTGAACGACTCCGTTCTCCTCCCCATCCCACCCCTCTACCCATGCTACTTCTAGACAAAACATTGGTGCTGCAGAAAAAAAATAAAATAAAACAATGGGCAAAGAGCAAGAACTCTCAGGGTCGCAGCCCGCCCCAACTGGTTAATTTCACCCGGATTCAGGGTCGGTATAATGCAAAAAGTCATTCTTCCATATTCTATTTCTTTATTATCATCCTCCGCTCTCGACCGGCCGATCTTTGGGATAAGATATGCTCGAACCCTTAATAAAGCTTTTAAAAAGGAACACAGAATATAAACGCCCAGCGTCCCAGCCGAGAGAGCTGCTTATATATACAACATTTATGTGCGATAAAACTAGCATGGCTTAATTCGAAAGTCGGCATATGAATACTGCGTCGTTCTAAATTAGTAAGCCAGAAAACAAAAGAATCCGAGGACATCTAAACACTTCTTACGAGTTGCGAATTCGAAAGCATTAATGCCCAATTTAACGCCGCTGAGGGGTCCTTCGATTCCTGAACTCCCCGCGGGCAAGCGAGACCGTTGAGACGCTTGGCCAAGGCCTGCTAGATAGCACAAGGCCGGTGCGCTTCGTTCTGTGACGTCATGCTATCGTGCCCGACTGCCATAAAATATAATCTGGGTGCACCTAAGTAAGCCGCGGTGATTTTGACGTCACCGCTTTCTTCACGCCGGGCTTGGCAATGAAAATTCTGGTCCAAGTAGCATGATGTCATAAAGCAGAGTGCACAGGCCTGCTATCTATAAGAGGCGCTAGGTGTGACACGCGGCTTCTGAGCGTGGGGTCGTAGGTTCGAAACTCACTACCACCAACGGTTTTTTTTTAAATATATTATGTTTTCTTGTACATGAATTTCTTTATAGCGTTTGCTGAGGCGTTGTTAGAACGCAGGCGAGAGCTTGCGCCGTTAGGGAACGCCAGGATAGCGCGGGTTTTTGAGAGCGAGGATGACATGGCGTCGCAGCCAATGGGCATTTAGGTGCCGTTTTGCTGCTCCAGACGCCAGCTCAATGCACTATTTCGTATTTTCGCATCAAAAAGAAAAAAAAGACATTTTAGGCTGCAGTCAATGCGCAAGACATAACGTGCGAACTGTGAATAAGGCGCAATCACAAAAAGCAACAGTCCTGTCCTGAGTATGCCGGGGTACTTATAATAAATAATGCATGCGTTCTACATGGCTAAGCCACCCTTTTACTTGAGCTTTTAGTTTCAGATGCTCTTCCTCTTACTTGAAAAACCGCCAGACCTTAAGTTGTCCCATTTGTAAGAAGCACTTAGAGCCGTCAAGGGGCGAGCGAAGACAATATGAGGTAAAGGAACGAAAAATCATTCGGCGAAGTGCCATGCAGTTTCCCAGGGGGTATTTACCTCTGTGGACCCACGCTCACAGGAGCTGCTTCAAGCGCTAAATGATCGTTTGCGCACGCTCATTAATTATCTTTGATCCGCCTCATTTGTTCCGCTGCAGTCGCCGTTCCATCGTTTATCACTGCCACATTCTATTTCAAAAGAAGCCGCCGCGTCATTCTGATAGATGCCATAGCGTGCGAAGTTTTCGAAGCTGCACAACGGATAAAGTCGAACGTTTTCCCGGAAAGCATTTCGCAAACTTCAGAGAAACGCTCGTGCACCTGCTGTGTACTTTACCATCGTCACCGACTGCTTCGTGTGTGTGCACACTTTGGCATGCAACAGTCCACCTATCTAGACGGCTGAGAGTGTTCCTTTATTTATTGCGCAAGAACTCCTTGCGCATACTTCCTCTCTCTCCATCTGTTCCAAAGCGAAGGGCAAATGCTCGGAGAAGCGTATGTATACACAGGCGTTGTTTAAGAAGGCCGGAATCCTCGAGGCAGCGTAGTGGGTGCATTACCTTGCTAACAATGCGGCCTTACGAAAGGAAGTGAAATAGTCTGAATATCTCCATGCAGCTGGTCATAGTTTCCACTGCCGAAAATAGCACAGATAACGGCTCAGTTCATATAACCAAGGGCAATTGAGAAATTACTTTTTCAAATCGAAAACCGATAAAAAAAAAGTGTACTAAAAATGCCTGCAGTGTAAGTGCGCTGCAATCAGCTCACAGTGTCCACGCTATGCCTCCAATGAATTCCAGCCTCTGAGGTGTCTTTAGCTTTTTTCAAAAGATCCGTGTGTACTTCTTTTGTCCTATTTTCGCCCTGCTTCAAGTATCCTCGCTGTCTGATCGCGCAGGTCCCTCTATAGGAACAGCCCACGCGCTACCGGGGCTGTTCCTTCACGTATGCCATTAGTAGCCTGTTTACACGCGGATTAGGATCTGGGACGGTGGTGCGCTGACAGCCGGGAGGAAGGACAGCAGCAACGGGAGCCGACGCGACCGGCGGCTACAATTGACATAACTCCAATCTCCCGCCCCTCTCACGCCGGAGGGTGCGCCGGGAGGAGCTACTGTTTTCAGTGCTCGGCGCACAGCGCGCCTGTCTGGAGCCGCTGACGGGACATGACGATCGGGTCGTGACCTCGTCTGCGACCCCTGGACCTCGCTTTCTGGAGCTCTGAGCGAAGGAGGAACGCTGTTATTGCGTCGTGTCTCGAGACGAAGCAGCGCGCGGAGGAAAATGAGCGAGTGACGAAGGACAGCTGACTTGCATCGCCTCTGCCTCCTCTTTGTGCGCGTTGCCGAGCCGCTGGTGCGTTGCGGCCATTGTTTTCGTCTTTCGGCATGCAATACAAGTTTACTTTTCTGTTAGACGCAACAAGGTAGACAGCGCCCTTTTATTCTGAGCTGTATCCTAGCTCACTCCGGGCTCGCTGAGCAAGCAAGTGAAATGTATACAAGTGCTCAAACTATAAAGAGATGCAGTTCTGAGGGCCTCGCTCGCGTTACTCAGGGCAATGTATATATTCCGTTTTATTTCCTTAAGGAAAACATTACGCGAAGGCATTACTTGTCTTTGGTTCGAATATCATTCCCCGGGACCTTCGCGCAATCTCCCCAACATTTTTCTCAGCATTGCCGGTCTGCTTTCAGCTCCCGTGCAACCGTGCAGCTCAAGTGTTCCTCGTCATTATACCGCAATGGGAACTATGTCGATTTTCCTCTCTCTCCGCACTTCACGTCTGCCATTTTCATCTGTTCTCGACCTTGCATTCCCACGCTATCTGAACCACCCAACTGCCTCTTTATGCAACGTATATATATGTGTGTGTGTTCTGCGTTAGCGCAAGTGTGCGTGTCAACTTAATTCGAATGTGTGTTCCTGTACACGTACTTGGGCTTGCGTGATCGTGTGCGCATGGGCGGTTGCCGCAGTGCGTCTTTGCCGCCCTCGTGGGAAGTGTCTGTGCGCATGCGAGAATACTCTGCACGCGTGAAGGCTGTTTAACTTTGCTTGTGGCAGTGTCGTGTGCAGAATAATCCCTGCGAAGTTCATTGCCGGCTTATGCGTCGATCGCTCTGATACAGGCTGATCGTAAACGGAGAAGGACTCCATTGCAGCGCTGTATATTCAACCATTAAATATTGCCTCACTGCATTGAACTCCTCGACAAGGCACGAAACTTGACACGATAAATATTCACTCCGCTCCAATACCGTAATCTGGTTACCTGGGTGTAATAGCGTAACGCGTCGGATTTATTTTGTGAAAGCTCACTGCTGCTGATCGCCACCAGGTCTGGAATCACTCAACGAGGTTCGTTCAGGCATAAATCGTACATTCGTATCGCTCACATACAATCCAAAGCCAGCGCCGATCCTCTACGTACTTTAACGAAACTTCACTTAGGCTAACTTGGTTATAAATGAGTGGGATATATTACTGAAGCGATCGTTCTGTTCCCTTTCTCCCTTCCCCAACGCAGGGTGGCCAACCGGACTTTTGACTGGTTAACATCCCTGTCTTCCTTTTATCTCTCTCTCTCTCTCTCTCTCTTGGTAGGGCTGCATGGCTAATGATTGTCTAATGTGTTATTACCATCCTTTAATTAGCGCCTGAGCACACGACGCGTGCACTTACTGATTAGGAGATAAGATGCAAATCCCCGATCATGGCTTCCAAGATTTTCAGTGCACCACGGATCATGCCGAGCCTGTTCTCAATGTTACCGGTCCTACGTCATTTCCAGCGATCAATAATCGTCACTTCTTTATTTTTTCAAGTTTCACTGCAGACATGTGAGTTATGCCAAAACGAACTGAAATTTGGACGAGTTTGTTAGAATTTGTGGTTGACTTAAGGCACAAAAAACGAGAACACAAGAAGGAAGACAAGACAGGACCAGGAGTAGACGACCTAAGAGGATACCGGTGTGTCGTGGAAACTGAAGATCCCCTTGGTACTCTTCAAGTTGTGTGTGTGGGGGGGGGGGGAGGGGGGTGCAGGTGGGAGAGGGGGGTCAACTGCATACTATATATACGTTTGGTTTCTTTGTGTTTTCTGTAAATCAGCTCAATACCGCCAGTTGTCTTTTGAGGCCTCGTTAGATGCCCCTTGTAAGGACTGGGACATTAGAATAAAGCAAGTTTCCGAACTGTCATGAGCTCTTTTACCAGTGCACCCACCATTAAGTTTCCTTTGATTCCGAAGTGATCTACCACGTCTTATTGAACTGTGCAGCTTGAGTACGTTGCTTAGGAGACCGTAGGTCAGGCTGACGTCTGTTTGTCGCGCAAGATTATTTTTAATACAAGCGCTGCGAAAGCTTTCGGGATGACGACACATTTTCGTGGTGACTCTGATGGTTTGATGAAGCCGATGGCTTCGCCAAACGTGTTCTATTGTGTCTCTTCTAAATTTTGTTTACATTCCGCGGCTGCTGCAGCTGCTAGTCCCGTAGTACCGTCGCCACAATTTCCAGGACTCATTCACTTCCCCTCAGCACTGCCTCTGCAAAACAGCCTACCTTCTCAAGAAGACGCCGTGTTTTCTTCCCCAGCATCATATAGGCAGCGCCACGTTACCGAGAACGATATCTTTTTTGCGATGGCTATCATTAACGTCACAATATGCATTCCTCCGCCTTCATTTCCGGCGCACATTCGCAACCGCGGGACATATGGTCTCCCATTTCCCAAAATAGTTCCCTCCGGCCAGCACATAATCGCTCTTGCTCTGGGCCTCGCACTTCCGCGATTATTGTACGACCGGGCCTGGTCGCGACGCTGTTCGCGTAACAACACGCGCCCGCGGTTGCGCAGTCCCTCGTCAGCAGAGCTCGAGCACAAAGGGCCTGTGCAGTCGTGCATAATCCTTCCAAGACGACACGCGAAAGCATCGAATGTCACCGTGCGCTTTATACGCGCACACGTTTCTCCATTCATTCCGAAGATCCACGGCCGCCCGCTTTTCTTCCGAGCGTCGCCTTGCAGCGTGTGTGCGTACACGGCGCGACACGCGACGCAGCCGGCGTATGGCGAAGCGATCGTCTTTCCTCGCTCCCGCGGCAGCGTAATGGAGCGAGGCAACGAGTCTTTCCTGGCCTCGGCTCGGCGTTGGCAGCGCACGGAGCTTCCCATCCTTTGGGTCGTCTTTCCTTAGCCTCGGGCTCCTCGCTCGGCTTCGCTTTCCTGGTAATTAGGAGAGCTTTACCTCACTCTGACGAGACAGTTGCACTGCGTGCAGTAGAAGCCAGTCTAATCATTTCTACGCGATGCGCGCTCTGCGTTCCCGACGCTATGCACCCTTGCCGGTAGACGAACCTGCCGAGGCGTTGTTTGGTGTTGCCGCTCACGACGCAGCGGCAGCGTGCGTCACTGTTGTTTCGACTAAAACGGCCGCATTATCATCTTTGCCTACCTGGATAGCGTGGTGTTCTGTAGAACGCGCAAGGCGTAATAACGCGGAGTATTTAGGGGCATTAAGGCGGAGACTATGCATACGCCATCTACAACAGCGTGCGCCCGCGCTAAAGTACACGCACATAGCTGCGGGAGCGAGTAAAGCGCTCGCGGTCGTGACGTGCCTAGGGGAACAGAGAGCCAACCACTCGCGGAGCCAACCGGAGAAACAACAACAACGGCGATGAAGAAAAAAGAAACAGTCTGGCTCCTCCTTTCCCGGCCGACATGGCCGCCGCGTGTGTTATAGCCGCGTCACGCTTGTGTTCCTTGTCAGATTGGCTCGAGAGTGACAGCGCTCGTGCGGCGGCATCCTGCTGACGGAGCCCTGTTTCCCGCCACGTACACAATGCTTTGCAGTAAAGGAGCGCATAGCCCTTGATGTTACCATCACTCTTACGCGGATTTACACTTCTTTGCCTTCGGGCTTGCTGGCGCCCGTATCTGTTTATTATCCTTTTGACAAAGCCGACACTAGCGCAAGCACTCCTGCCCGCGCGTGGTATTCACGCTGTGCCAAAGATTTCGCAAGGCTCCTCGAAGCGTTTATTCAATGCCTGTCGCGCAGACCTAAGTATCTACTGAGAGGCGCGGGCATGCTGGCTATTGGAGGTTCTGTTAGAAGCGTTATCGCTCAGCTGCTGAAGGCGCGAAGAGGGACGAGGCATCGGAGCTGATGGAAGCGCTAAATACCAGAGAGCGGCGTCGTCTTCTAAAAGCATCTCGGCACATTTTAACAAACGCATGTCAAATCAAAAGCACTTGAAGCGGAAAATTTGGTCAAGTCAATGCTCAATTCAGTGTTCGAAAATGGAATGCCCGCGAGCGAAGATTTATTTGACTGAAGACCCGGAAGACGAACGGCACCGTACAGCATATATTAGCGTAGAACCAGCAGCGGACACACGGCGTCCAACTTCTCACATCCTCTTGGCTCCTTTTAACGAAAGGTTGTCCAGAGGTCAGAATCAAAGACGACATAAAATTTTACTTCCGCTCCTGTTTCCTGTATTAGGAAGCGGTCAGTGTGCTGCAGGTTCCTTCCTACGCAGTTTCAAACTGTTTTATACTTCCTGACGCCTACTTAGCTCGGAAAAACGCTCCCCCAGATTGGCGTGCCTCTTATGGCTATAGCGGAATGCTCCGTGACAGTCGCATTCAAGAAATCATCTCTCGTCATTCTTACAGCAGGTGTCAGGGAGCGCAGCGTTTAACGAGAAGACAGTTTACTCGGGCGGCGCTTGCACGCCTCCTTAGCCCTAAAACGCGGAACTCAGCTGCCGCAGTCAGTAGGGGCCAGCGTTCCACAGTGAAAGGGGGGACAAGTGCTTTCGGACAGGCACCCAGCCTCCCACCGGTGCCGTCCCTGATTAGCTTGTCGCTATTCAACGCCCACGTTTTGTTTTGCCGATTCGAAGGAGCGCCAGCAACGCCCTAATGCACTCGGCAGGGGCGCCGACGGCGTCCGTCCTTCACGTCTCGGGGTGCGGGCGGACTCGTATCTACGTGCGTCGGCGCCTCGCAAACGAACGTGCTCGCTTAGCCCCGAGAGCCGCCATATCAAAGGGCCGCTGCTTTCGGGCCACGCGACGAGCGAGTTCGGTTCGGATATGGCATTAAACATGACGCTTGTTATTAGTGGCACGTGGCCACCATTGTCTTCTCCGTTTGGCCCCGTTTTGTTTCTTGTTGTTATTCAGGCGAGAAGCACCCGCCGCGCTAGCCTTCCTTAACTCGCGCCCGAGAACCGTGTTCGCGCGGAGAAGCCGGTAAAGCGGGCTAAAAGAAGTGCTCGGGCGTCTAAGGCGATTAGCTGTCTGTAACGTCTGCCGTTCGGTCTGTCTTTGTTGTACCGTGCCTCGCTCGGCCTTGGACGAGAATTGCGTCTCGTACGGCGCTTGTAAACAAGCCCTTTTACGTGGCTGTGCCTTGCGAAGCACGTATAAGCTGTAAGTGCGCCGTGTCGGGGCTCTGTATAGCTACCGTGCGCGCATTAGGTGCAGCAGAAAGACAGCGCTCAGAATTGGATGTGCATTGCGCCAGAGAATTGTAGTGACCGTCTGATTAGGTCGTATATCCGTGCACGCGGTATTATATGAACAGCACACGCGTGGAAGTTCCGTGTAGTGGGCGTGCACAGCAGCTACTCTGCGCAGACAGCGAGCTGTCGTTTGTGCTTGCTGCACGTTCGGTTGTGACCTATTTGTGGAGATAGTGAAGCTTACTGCTCTGTACACTGAAAGGAACGACAGAATGGACGAACGGGAATGTGGGTTCGTTCAACTGAGCTTAGTCCCGCTGTCTTGTGAGCGTGATTAGTGCGCAAATTAAACATGAATGGAACGGAGTTTGTTATTACACTTGGCGGTAACAGTTGAGACAAACGGTGAAACATGTACTTATGTTTCAAAACATGGTTCAAAGTAGACTTACCCAGACTGCTGCTTGCGAATACCGTATACAGTAAACTCTCAGTTGTACGAACGTCATTTTATCGAATATTTCAGAATAACGAACTTTTTAAACTCCCCGGCAGTTATCTTATAGGTTCTATGCAAAAATGTTTCACTTAAACGAATTTCGGAACAGTCAATATTTCAGTTTAACGAACTCGCTCAGAGGATAGACTCCGCGATGTGGACAGAGATCTGTCATCAGCTGGAGGTCGATAGCAATACTTCGTTTGAAGACTATGCACAGTGTGACAGTGCACTGATTACCTGTGCTGGACAGACGGATCTGGAGATTGTTTCCAGGGTTCGTCCTGAAGAAGAAGAGTGCGACGACGAAGAGGCAACTGCCGAGCCAGTTTCAAGCCCTATAACTCTATCTGAGGTTGTAGGGTACATTGGAAAGCTGAGAGACTTTGTGTCTCAACAGCAAGCTGTGCCAGAAGAAGTGTACAAAAACATTGACTCTTTGGGCAGTTTTGTTACTTCCTGTGCTTTAAAAGTACAAGTGCAGAAGAAGATGACAGATTTTTTTTCTAAGTGACAAAGGCAGCATTTTAACTGTTATGAACCTTGTACTTGTTGATTTGTATAAATTCTTTTCAGACATTTCTAACACCATGGATGCCATGTCTTTTGCTCCATGAATTGCACTTCCAACTTTTGGCTCTGTATGCCATGCCTTATGTTGGTCTAGTGAATATTCAGTTTAGTGAACTTTCAGTTAAGTGAACTATTTCATTCGGTCCCTTGAAGTTCACTCAAGTGAGAGTTCACTGTATATCTTGTTTATTATATTACAGTCAGGGTATGACGCCTGGTGGTGTAGAACTACGTAGCATTTACCTTTATATTTATTTGTTCATATAACAACCCTTGACACGTGTACTTAGTGACCATATCTCATGAATGAGGAATGCCCGTGATGTTCATTATTATATTTAATTTTTTTATACAACCTCGCGCCTGGTATTCACTTGTATTCTTGTATTGACTAGTTAGTTCTAAAGCTCGGCTCGGTCCACGCAGCTGAGCTTGGCAGATCAAGCGATTTGACCCACCTCGCTCAAGATTCACCTTATCGAAAAAGCTTTTGGGACAATAAATAAATAAATAAATAAATAAATAAATAAATAAATAAATAAATAAATACATAAATAAATCACTCAATCAATCAATCAATTAATCAATAAACAGAACATTTATTATTTACAAAGGTGGTACACATTGTGCATATAGGTGGGCATAGCTATCTCCCCGATCTGCTAATTATTGCTGTGCTAAGTTATTAAACCATTCATTCTCATCAGTTTTTATTCTTGAGGATATGACTACATGCCCTAACACTGATGTTGTTTCCAGTATTAATATGACTGAAATAATAATTGACGAAGCTGGTATTTTATCTTTACTGGGAAAATTAAAAACGTCACCTGCATCTGATCATAATGGCTTCAACAACAAAATACTTAGACATATTTCTTCTGGTATCTATCATTGCTTGGCAGCCATCTTTTCTCTATCATTATCATCAGGCACTGTTCCTCAGGACTGGATAATAGCAAAAGTAGTGCCCATATTTAAATCATGGGATCACTCGTCCCCACTTAACTACAGACCTATATTTTATCTAGTACCATCCGTAAACTCTTTGAACACATTATAGACTCACAAGTAATTACATATTTAGAGAACCACAATATCATCTTCAAATACAAGCACGGTTTTCGCAAGCGCTTCTCATGCGAAACACGACTTGCAGGATTTACTCAGGATCTACACTCATCACTGGACGCCGGCATCCAAATTGACGCCATATTCCTTACTTCTCAAGAGCGTTCGATCGAGTTCCTCACCACCGACTCTTACTAAAACTTAGACAGCTTAATATTCACGCACTTGTTCTGGCGTGGGTGCAAGCGTTCCTCTCCAGTAGACAACAGTTCACGTCGGTCAATAACTTTAGCTCTCCTTTCGTCCCAGTCTCATCTGGTGCTCCTCAAGGAAGTGTGCTTGGTCCATTGCTTTCTTTAATTTATATTAATGAATTACCCTCCTCCGTCAACTCTAGAGTTAGGCTATTCGCCGACGATTGTCTTATTTACCGCAACATCTCTTCTGGTGAACAAGCAATTCGCAACTACGGCGTCGATTCTAGGAACGCTAGAGGAGAGATGCTGGTAGAATTCGCAGAAAGGAATAAGCTTCGAATAATGAACGCCTTTTTCAGGAAGCGTAGCAACAGAAAGTGGACCTGGAAAAGCCCTAATGGTGAAACAAGAAATGAAATTGATTTCATACTTTCTGCTGATCTCAGTATAGTGCAGGATGTAGAAGTTATAGGTAGGGTAAAAGTGCAGTGATCATAGGTTAGTGAGCGCTAGGATTGACTTCAATTTGAAGAGAGAAAGAGTATAAAATTGGCCAAGAAGAGGCAGGTCAACCTAGAGGCAGTAAGGGTAAAAGCAGACAAATTCAGGCTGGTACTTGCAAACAAATATGCCTTAGAACAGAGAGATGAAGATGACATAAAGGTAATGAATGAAACCGTAACTAGGCTGGCTTCAGAAGCAGCAATTGAAGTGTGAGGTAAGACACCAAGGCAACAAGTAGGTAAGCTCTCCCAAGTAGCAAAGGACCTAATAAGGAAACGACAAAGAATGAAAGCGTCCCACTCAAGAGATCAGGTAGCATTCGCGGAGCTGTCAAAACTGATGAATAAGGTAAACATAAGGAATATTCCAAATTTTAACATCAGAAAGACTGAAGAAGCAGTAAAAGATGGGCGCAGCATGAAGTCAGTGAGAAGAAAACTTGGCCTAGGTCAAGCCAACATATATGCACTGAAAGATAAGCAGGGTAATATCAGCACTTTCGAACATATAGTGAAAGCAACGAAATAATTCAATACTTACCTGTACAGTACCTAGAGTACAATACCCAGAGCAGCCACGATACCTACATTCGAAGTAGTAACGAACAGATTACAGAGGCTCCTTAACTAGCGATGAAGTTAGAAGGGCCTCGCAAGACATGAAACGAGGAAAAGCGACAGGAGAAGATTGAATAACAGTCGATTTAATCAAAGATGAAGGAGACATCATGTTTGAAAACCTGGTGGCCCTTTATACGAACTATCCCATGACTTCAAGGGTCCCAGAGAACTGGAAGAATGTTAGCATTATAATATTCCACAAAAAGGGGGACGTTAAAGAACTGAAAAAGTATAAGCCCATTAGCTTACTTCCAGTGTTGTACAAAATATTCACCAAGATAATTTCCAATAGAACAAGGGTAACCCTGGAATTTAGTCAATCAAGGGAACAGGCTTGCTTCAGGAAGAGATACTCTACAATGGATCACATTCATGTCATCAATCAGGCAATCGAGAAATCCGCAGAGCACAATCAGCCTCTCTATATAGCTTTCATAGATTACGAAAAGGCATTTGATTCAGTAGAGATACTAACAGTCATAGAGGCATTACGTAATCAAGGAGTACAGGAGACTTACGTAAATATCTTGGAAAATATCTACAGAGACTGCACAGCTACCTTAATTCTCCACAAGAAAAGTAGAAGGGTGCCTATAAAGAAATGGGTCAGACAAGGAGACAGAATCTCTCCAATGCTATTCACTGCATGCTTTTAAGAAGTATTCAGGCTAATAAACTGGGAAGACTTAGGAGTAAGGATCAACGGCGAAATCTCAGCAAACTTCGGTTTGTAGACGACATTGTCCTGTTCAGCAACGCTGGGGTCAAATTGCAACATATGATTGGAGGACCTGAACAGAAAAGGTGCAAGAGTTGGGTAGAAAATTAGTATGCAGAAGACAAGGATAATGTTCTATAGCCTGGCAAGGAAACAAGAGCTCAAGATCGCCAGTCAGCCTCTAGAGTCTGTGAAGGAGCCCGTTTACTTAGGTCAATTACTAACGGGGCACCCTGATCATGAGAAGGAAATTTACAGAAAAATAAAAATAAATTAGAGTGCATACGGCAGGCATTGTCAGGTCCTGACTGCGAGCTTACCACTGTCATTGAAAAGAAAGGTGTACAATTGCTGCATTCTACCAGCGCTAACATATGGGGCAGAAACTTGGAGGTTGACAAAAGAGAGAGAGAGATAAGTCATAAAGGAAAGGCAGGGAGGTTAACCAGGCTGAGCCACGTAGGCTGCCCTGCACTGGGGAAGCGGGAAAGGGGATTGAAAGAGGAGAAGGAAGAAACAAAGTCGCAGTCTCCACTTTTATGCACACACGCACGCACCACTGAGTCAGTGACAGGCGGTCATACAGGCTGGTGCATTTAAAGAAGCGCAACAGCGCCTTTGTGGCCTTGCACACAGCAGACGCACAAGCTAAAGTCCAAGTTAAGGACCGCGCAAAGAGCGATGGAACGAAGAATGATAGGGGCAACGTTTAGAGACAGGAAGAGAGCGGTGTGGATCAGAGAGTAAACGAGGATAGCTGATATTTTAATTGACATTAAAGGGACACTAAAGGTTAATATTAAGTCAACGTGGACTGTTGAAATACCATCCCAGAAACCTCGAAA
Source organism: Dermacentor andersoni (assembly GCF_023375885.2). NCBI lineage: Eukaryota > Metazoa > Arthropoda > Arachnida > Ixodida > Ixodidae > Dermacentor > Dermacentor andersoni. Next base: position 16,156,377 of record NC_092819.1, read on the forward strand.
CGCTTTAACACTTTCGTGACCGCGCCTATTCGCGTCGACAGTATGTTCTCGATGGCACAAGTTTGAATTTTGGAGCTTCTCTTAGCGCTTCGGACAGCTAGTGCTATCGAGCGGGTCAAGGAGAGGCTATTTTATCAGTTTCGGATTTGTGTTTTTCTTTTCCACCGCGCGGGGATTTTTAAAGCGCCTGCGTAGTCGCGGTGACGAGCGCTCTTTGTTTCCGAAATAGCATCTACGTCGCGCGTGTCCGCCCCTCGCAAACGGCGAGTTTCGACGGATTCCGATGCATCTGTGCTCGAATTTGCGGATGATCGTAGCAGCACAGACTCGGAAGACGACTGCGATTCGTCGGACTTCAGTACGGACGACGAAAGTGCGGCCAACCGCCCCGGAACATCGACAGGTATCCGCTGGTGAGTTTTGCTTTCTTCTCGGACCATGTTATCGCGTCGTAAGGATTTTCGGCGTGTTCTGAAGGTCACAGCTCTTATCTGCAAGGTGTCAACGTCGTTCGGACGGGACCATTTGCCGGCAGCCGCGAAGAGAGTGAAGTTTTGCCCACGAAGACCGCCGGGAGTGGATCTCGGAATCGCGCTCCGGAGTGCTGCGCGGCGGTTCGTAAGAGCCGTCGATTCCTTGATGTTGTTTTTCACCGCCGAAATCAACAGGAAGATCTGCAACAACACAAATAAGTATGCGTGGATGCATATTTTCGAGAAACCCACGTACAGCGAGAGAGATGGATCGTGGAAGGAAGTCACTCAAGAGGAGATGCTCAAGTTCATCAGACTTCTCGTATACATGGGAATCGTGCAAGTCCCACGCTTGCATTGTTATTGGAGCACACGCAGAATATTCTCAGGGCTTCTTCCGCCTACAGTGATGCCAAGGAAACGGTTCAAGGCGTTGCTTGCCTTCCTGAGTGTGTCTGATCCAGAGAAGACAACCGTCGCATCCCATGGCAAGCTTCACCGCATATCTTCTGTGCTTCAGCACGTCAACGATTCTACCGCGTTATTTTTTCAACCGCGTCGGAACCTCTCCGTCGACGAGAGGATGGTCAAATCAAAAGGTCGGTCCGGAATTCGCCAGTATATGAGGGATAAAGTGATCAAATGGGGTTACAAATTATGGGTTTTGGCAGATTCGGAAACGGGGTACACTGTTCAGTTCAGCGTCTATACGGGAAAGCGCGAAGAACCTAGCGTGCGAGGTTTGGCATTCGACGTTGTGACGCGGCTGTGCGAAAATTATCTTGATCAGGGTTACCTAATGTTTTTGGACAATTTCTACACTTCCACATATTTGTTTATTCATTTACTGGAGCGCAAGACACTTGCGTGTGGGACAACGCGGAAAGATCGGCGTGGCTTTCCAAGTGAACTCAAAGACACACAGTGGGAAAAGAAGGCAAAAAAGGGGACGTTCGATGGCTGCGGGAGCAGGACGTTTCGTACCTGCAATGGAAAGACAGGCGGCTTGTGAATATGATGTCTACCGCGCACACAGCGAACAAATTCGTCCTTGCAAAGCGAAGGAAGAAAGTGGGGAATATGTGGACAGACGTGTCCGTGAAGAAGCCGGTTCTGATCAAGAAATACAATGTGGGCATGCTTGGAGTGGATAAATCCGACCAGCTCATCGGATCCTACAACGTCCTTATGAAGTCCTTGCGATGGTGGAAGACACTGTTCTCCCACTGCATCGATATAGCTGTAGTAAATAGCTTTATAATGTTTAGCGAGCATCGTCGGCAGCATACAGAAGTCCCAGAACTATCGTGAAGTTTGCACTTCGACCAGTTGGCCTTCAGGCTAGAACTAATTGACCAGCTGCTGGGATATGATGAGCCACATATTGCGGACCCCCTAGTCGCGCCTGTTGTTCCCTCTCGGAGTGCACCTCAAGTTCAACAGCATCAACCACAAAAAATGGAAAGATATAGAAACTATAAACTATAAACTATGCTATGAAGAAAGAAAAGTTGAGCAGAAAACAAATGTTTTCTGCGAAACATGTGCAGCTAACCTCCGTTTCACTTCATCGAGAAACTGCTTCGCACGGTGGCACGATAGACACTAGGTCTAATGTTTTCCTGTGTACCTAAATAACTTTTGTGGATACACAGCTAATATTTGCAGGATGATTTAAAATGGCCCTTTTGTTGAAAATATATACTTGGTTTTTTTTGAAATATTTTTTTATGCAAAGCAGCATTGATGTTTTTGTCGATCTTTCTCGTTCTTGTTGCGATGTTTTTTTGTTTTGATAATTTTTTGTATTATTATTATTATTATTATGTTGTTTGAAATTAATACCGTTGGAAAGATAATTCCTTTTTCTACAATTTCATACCATACACTTCAACATGAATCATTTCCTGGGGCAGGAAACAAAATAATTACCAGACTTACCGAAAACTACCGATTTTCCCACAGTCACGAAAGTGTTAATCGTGAGAAGAAGAGACTTATTTTAAGAGAAAATGCGTTCTGAAGCGTCCGCGTACCTCTAGCGCAGTTCAAATCACCCGCCCTCCAATCGAGGAGTATTGACGTCATGGTCTCATAGTGACGTTGCGCCGTCGGTGAGTAAAACAGCTCCCGCAGATGGCGCTACGGCTTTTCTGCACAAAACGCAAACGCGCGGCCAGAAACAGAGCCAAGACAGAGCCGACAGCAGCGCAAAAGCGGAACTATGGTGGCTAGCGGAAGGGAAAGCGCACGACGATAAGCTGGTTCTTTATTTTATGACGCCAACTTCGATGCTCGTTGCAATGGATGACCCTGACAACGACACATTAGCTCGCGATGCTGGGCTCGAGTTCAGCGATTTAAGCACTGATGAAGGTGACCTGCTGTTGAGGGCTCGCGCTGCCGGCGTCGTTGCGTACTACTACGACGACGGCCTGCTTTGAAAGGCACTTCACGCGACTTCAGTAAGTCGGCGTTGAACTCGTAATCCTCTGGACGAAAGTGCAGCGAGCACACTACGTGATTTTTCGGCTCTTTGCCAGCGCGCTGTGGCAGAGGTACGGCACTTAAGCGCTTCGAACGGAGAGGTTCACTCGTTGGCACACAGTGATAAGTAACGTTGGATTCGTCGCTGCATCTGCCCTTGGCCAAGTTCCGCGGACCGTTCGCGCATCCCACGACATCACATGGACGTGGCATACTCGCTGCTTGTTCCAAATGCAAGTTTCGTGAGCCAGCAGGACCACCGCAGCACGACGCGATAAAGAAACAACTGAAACTCCAAAGCGCGCGCGGCGCAAAGTCGAGCGCGCAGAGTCGAGCGAAAACGAAACCTTTCGATCCCCCATACTACTCAAGGGTAACGACAAAATGTTTTTTTTTTCTTAGGATCGAATAGAAGTAGACAAGTAGCATTTTCTTCCGTCTTATAATCTAATGAAATTATCTCTTTAATACGAGTAGTTGAGTACTAGTGACAAATTATGATAAGGAGTGCTTTCGTCATCGGGCTAGTACCGGAATGTCGCTGGGGGGTCTTAAATCGTGTCGTGCATTTACCTCGATTTCTCGGTTACTAAAGCTCTGTTCGCGATTATATTGACGCCTTAGACGTTCTAGAGCATTGCTTTATCACTTTAACTTGACTTTCTGGTAACCCTTAGTGTCCCTTTAAGAGAAAAAGATGGAGCTGGGCAGGTCATGTAATGCGTAGGTTAGATAACTGGTGGACCATTAGGGTTACAGAATGGGTGCCAAGAGAAGGGAAGCGCAGTCGATGACGGCAGGAGACTATGTGGGGTGATGAAATTAAGAAATTCACAGGCGCTAGATGGAATCAGTTGGCACAGGACAGGGGTAATTGGAGATCGCAGGAAGAGGCATTCGTCCTGCAGTGCACATAAAATAGGATTATTATTATTATTATTATTATTATTATTATTATTATTATTATTATTATTATTATTATTATTATTATTATTATTATTATTATTATTATTATTATTATTATTATTATTATTAAGGTAACGAGCCCATATCGTAGCATCTGCTTTCCATAATCCGTATGGCAACGAGTGACAGTCCATCGTCCATGCAGGATAGCTGATAGCACATGTAATTTCATTAATTTCAAGCCCTGCCAGGCCTTCTAATATGTTGCTCTTTCATTATTGCATTTCTTACATAGAAGCGACATAGTGCCATTGTTAGTGTGAAACCACGCTGATAATGTGCGCTTTCCTGAACAGTTCGGCAGTATGGGATAGGTAAGGCATAAGAAGAAGATTACCTACTAACGGTCACTCAAGTCAGTTTAAATTTCTCTATTTTAAATATCCTTTCTCTAGGAGTTCCTCTCTTGGCAACTACCGCAGGGATGTCTGCTCAGCCGTGGAGGAATTCATAGTACTGTCAGGACGTTTTCCTGAAGTTTTTCGCACATTATTTTTATCCGTTTCCCCGTGACATTTTAACCAGTTTTTGTACCAACAAAATCTTCCTAATGCCATGCAAATCTTGGCCGATCCCCCGCAGTGGGTACGCGCCATCGAAGAAGGGAATCCAATCCAATATGATGGCTCTATTCCGATTCATCTCTGCTTGTGGAGGTGACGCATGGTGACACTGTGAGCACATCGTCATGTGTGGCGCATGTGCCACCATTGTTTTACTAGCTCCTCTGCTGAAACTAAACATGCAGCACCACTTTCAATTCAATAAAATGTGCCGTATGGCAAATCATACGATCCTTTTTTAAAAGAAGCAGCTATTTAGCTTCGCTTTAGCTTCCCCTACATTTTCTTATACACTGTGCTGTTTTGCGGAGATCGCCTTTTCACGTTATACGATTTGCTTGTACGGCTTCTTCGGTGTGCCGAACCAATAATTTAGTGGTTTGCATTCCTTAATTACAGCGTCGTAACTTGTTTCACGAGTGGCACAGCCTTCCGTGTGCCGCCTGTAGGGTTGCGCTCGTAAACTCCGCAGCGCGTTTGGTTAGACCTTCGCGTGCGACAGTCGTTTCACGAGCTCCGTGCGTAGAGTGAGAGGCCTGCTCTTAATATGAAATAGCAGGCTTATGCTTGAATTACTTGATGCGTCTCTTCTTTGACGTTCGTTTTCTGCACCTCTTTCACTAAATTAATACTTTATGTGTAATACGCCTTCTCTTTTATGTCTGTAGGAAAGGTGGCTCTTCGGTAGACTATTTTAATGTCTCCATCATTTAACAACCGAAAATAACAACGAAGACTGCGGAAGCGGATGGAAAATACAGATCTGAACGTGCATGCTGCATTCAATGTGAAGCTTTCGTGAAGTGGTAAATTAAGCGTTATACCTCTAAATGCGATGCGTGCATCTGTGTTTATTTTTATACTATGCAACGCTAACGTGAGTCAATATGTTGTTATGTAATACACAGGTCACACCATTAATCTGATTCAATGTTTATGCTTATGCAATTGGTACACCATTCACAGGCTACGCAAAAAATGCAAACAGCAATTTAGGCGGATGCACACTGTGATGCGTCGATGCAGCAATGCAAAAAGACAAAGGTGATGTGTATGGTGCTTGTCGAACGAAGAATGGTGATGAGAGAGGTGTATGGGGGAAGGGAGGTGCTGGGCGTGGGGGCGCACAGTGCGTGAAGTACGACGTATACGTAAATGCAGTTAAGGGTTCTGTATTCCTTGTGTTACAGCGGCACGTACCTATTGTGAAAGAAGAAGGAGGAGGAGGAGCGGGTGGCGCCATAGGAACGTGTTTGATCACGTTTGCGATTACATACGATCAACTAAACGAATAAGCTTTTGAATGTTCCCTTATTTATTATTTTATTTTATTTTTGTTTAATTCTAATATGTAATACTTCAAAACATTAAGTAAACGTTCAAGCACACAATTCTTGGATAACCACAGTGTGGATACGAGGCATAGTATGAAGCCATCATTATCATTATCATTATAAGAAGAAAAAGAAGGAGAAGGCGAATAAAAAGAAGTCCTTATTATGGTAAAACCTTTTTATTAACTGATTTATTATAAGCAGCTAATTCAACGTAAAACTGCCCGATTCTTGGTCCAGCCCCAATGTGGATACGTCTCATGTTTTGGAGGCACAACAACAACCGTATACGACAGCTTTGTTCCTAGTCATCTCTGCTTCTGGTGGTGGCGCTTCCTTGTGGTGAATGAGTGATGGGGGGTCGCCGCCCCATTCTGGAGGACTGGCCCAGAATGGCCACATACCCATCAGTGCATATGCATTGCCACATACTCAGTCGCCCAAGAATAGGTGGCCAACATACAAGAAAATTCAGAAAAAATCATTGAAGGCGTTGAATATCATGCGCTATTTCGTAAGCTGTCTTCGTGCTCTAAGGATGCATGTGAGAGAAAATATGTGTACATGTTTGTAATTTGTTGTTTGTGTACTCAGACCAGTGATGCGTTCACTGGACACTACTTTTGTGGTCGTCATTCTCAACTATGAATGCCGATTAGTCGATGGGCGTACAATGTCCACAGCAACATATATATATATATCCGGTGGCATACAAAAAGACTGACGAGACATCATGGGGGCTAAGTCAAGAATGCTTCAATAAAATTTCGACAGCACGCTAGTTCATTGAACATACTAAAGTTTGTGCACAAAAATAACGGAAGGGTCAGGCTGCAGCAACTACACAAATACAAGACACCAAGCGGAACGAAAGCTTCGCACTAGTAATTACTGTACACTTTCATTACTAGCGTGAAATTGTCTTCCTCATCTTAACTACGCCGGGCCTCGATTCCAAGTAATTATGACTTGGTTTCCTACTCGCAGTAGTTGGCTAGTGTTTTTTGTTCTATAGCATTTTTTTTTTTTTTTTTTTTTTTTTTTTTTACTCTGCTAGGACTATTTCGAACGTCGTAGGAACAAAGACAGTGGCGCAGACCCTGTTCTTCTCATTTCCCAAGGTGTAGACTATATCTTCAACGTGTCTTGCGACATAAAACCGACGCCCAACGGAACTAAGGCGCCGGCAGTTCAGGACGAGGGATGACCTCCGAACTCTGAATGGCGTGGAGTGCTATATATATACACGCAAGCGAGGCGAGACTCCGTGTCACGACTAGAAAGAAACGCTCCTCGCTTGCCTTTTCCACTCGTTATAAAGTTCCGTCTCCGAATGACGCATTATTTAAATGGGCGCCGACTGTGCAAGCAAGTTTCCCGGTAGGAAGTGTGCGTGTGCCCGATTGTGCGATCCACAACACGCTGTGCGAGTAATCGCGCCGTTGGCGGCCAGGAACAGTGTGTGAAACAAAGGGGGGTCATTTCAATGCGCAAAACAATGTGTACTCGGTCCCTTCGTATACACCTTCGCTAACAGAAAAGCAGCCACGCGGTCTGAGTTGTTTGGTTGAAATAAGCGTGCCCTTAAGCACAACTATACTCGTTACCATGCGTAGGTGAAGTGACCGGAAAGAGCAAAGGTTGAGGCGCAGCGATTTACCGACCTGACCTGAAGTAATCAGGTGAAATCGCTCTAGCATGCTATGATACTTGCGTATTCGCATGCGTGACAATGTGTCGTAATCGCACAACTGCCGCCAGTTTCTCATATTGTTCCTGTTAAATTCGTTTCGCTTTTTTGTGTTCTCGCTCGGTGCGGTTTCCTTCAGGAATATTACTCCATCGGTGTATATAAAACCTAGTTTTGGTAAGAGGTATGACCTGTTGCGATAACGTGTAGCCCATACACGAACCGCGGCCGTATAGTGTGCATAACCTGTAGTGTCGCTCCTGTGACCTCAATTACGGGCATAATTCGACCCTGCAGGCTTCACGGTGCCTTTATGTGCTCAAAACAAGTTAACGCCATCGAAACCACCTAGGACTACTAGTAATATGGACGCAGACAAGCGCATGCCCTGAGGCCACTAGCTGGACATACTAAGCATGTGGGATATATGGTGAATCGTTGCTGCGCATATAAAATTGCTGCATGCTGTCTACTTGTTCAGGTATTTATGAGCTTTGCGCAACTATTTCTTCAATATACTATTATGAAAAAACCAAGATAAGCAGTAGAACGAACCGTCCTACATGCATTGGCATCTCCGGATAACTTATTTGAGATGTTAATAATCACACGGTGAAGCTGCTGGTTACGCGTACCTTGGGTCGTGCCCGATTGCTCCTTCTAATCGCAGTTGCCAGCATCCAGCTCTTTTTTTCTCTCTGTGTGATTGCTTTATGTCTGCACACCTGATAATAATCTCTCAAAGTCATATTCTTGCGACCTAAAAAATAATTCTGCGGCTTTACGTGTCAAATCACCTGATTATCAGGCATGCCATGCTGAGGAACTCCGACATAATTCTTACCACATGGGGTTCTTTAGCGATCACCGATGCGCAGTACACCACCGTTCTTTTTCCTTCCACGTCCATCCGAATGCGGCTGCCATTGCCGGAATCGAAACCATGGCCTCGTGCTGAGCAGCACAATGTCATAACAACTAAGCTGATGCGGCGTGTCGTGTGTCATAAGTATATCCCTTCATCACAGATTAAACGAAGTTTCTCGGGCGGCAGTAAATAACGACGTATTTATGCGTCGCACTTCTTGTACAATTATTATCAGTTGCCAGGCTGAAGTATCGTAAATGGCCCGAGAACACAAATTATTTCCCCCTAGCGTTTTACGCCACTATAGGTACGTCGTCTGGTCACCCACGATAATTCATTGTACATGCGGCGGGCTAGCGATGACAGCTGTCGCAGGACAGAACAAAATAAAGATGACGAAGCTGCCAAAAGTCCCTTTCGGTCGGGTATAACTAATTGCCATCGATGTCCCTAGAGGCACTCTACCGCCCTTGCCGTGATGCAAGAACGACGGCGGACAAACAACCGAGCTTCTCCTGCCGTCAGGAACATGCTTGCGACTCGTGTGTATGACGCGCCGAAGAATCGTAGGTTGTGTAGCGTCTGCGAACGTTATGCTGCTGCTGCCGCCGCCTTGGCGTTGCGACTGTGCACGTCACACGGGACTGCGCCATCTCAACGCGCCGACACGACAGACCCGATGCGTGCGTGACAGGGAGGCTGGAACGTTGCCTCCTACAGAGCCGGCGTCGTCCGGCACCGCGAAGGCGTACGACGCGGTGGGCCTCTCCTGCGTGCACCTGCGCGCTCGCGACGGTGGCAGCTCGACTGACGGCCCCGCGTGGCTCGGCCTGGATTCTCCGCTCAAATTGGTGCTCGCTCGGCGGCACGCGGCGACTCCAGCCAGGCAGAGTAGTAGGCGGCCCAGTCGCCGATCGCGGACGAGTTCGCTCCTGCACGCGTCCTCTCGGAAGAAGAAGAAAAAAAAAAGAGCAAAAGGGACCGAGAGACGAATGCCCGAGTCGCGCCGCGTTGCTCGGGTGGCTCGCGGATCGCGTTTCGAGCGCGTGTCGGCGATGCTCGAAGAAAACGGGCGGAGAAGGGTTTTCGCCTTTGTTTTGCTTGCGCCGGCGTCCTTGAAGGAACGGCCGTCGCTCCAGTTCTCACCCCTCCTCGTCGGCTCTCTCGACTTTCTGCGTTCGGTCGAGTATGTAAGCGAAAGTCTGACGTTCTGGCAGCGTTATGACCGTGCATAGGCCCATTCTTTCTATATTTCTTCAATTGGCGCGCTTATTACCCTTAGGCTCCGCCCTCGCTTTCTATATATAAATGCAAGGTATACGACTCTGGCTTCTGTCTTCAGAAAAGGAAGCCTGCTCACCGTTTCTTTCATTTGTTTTGCTTCAGATTCCTAAGAGCACAGACAGCGCGGGAGTTTACTTTGTCCAAGAATGTGCGTGGTTTGTGTCGCCGCTCATGAAATAATTTATTTCCCCCAATTCTCTTCATTGGGCGTCTTTTTCCTTAGCTATGGTTACAGAATAGGGCGTCCTATGAATAGCCGAAGGTCCAGTACCACTGCAACTAATCGACAAAAAGAAAATGCATGCCTTCTGTCAACAACCACGTTCCAAGCGCGGCAGCCACTAAGGGGGCGAGGCGTGGATTTCTTTCTCTTTTTCTTCTGTAAGTAAATTGAGCCCGTCAGATATCTGGGACACAACAAACACTGCTCGATCCGGTTGTCTCGATTCTTCAAGCTTCTCAGATGAAACGTGCGCTGCCGAAACAGGTGCCAGTCGATGGACCCACCACAACGTGTTTCATATTAAGGCCAGGGATCTTGATGTTTGACGCGCGTTGAAAAATCGCTCGTTCTTATGGGTAAGCTACATTCCCCGTGAGTGCAAACTTAAAGTACAGTCAAAGTCTCGAATATTTCGTTGGGCGCGTACGTGCACGCTGGTTTCGGACTTCTCGTAGCTGCTCCTGCATCACCTTGAGCTCGGAATACCTTCATGTGCCGATTTTCGCGTTTCTTTTCCACTTGTTCTCCGGCTGGTCTCGGAAAAGCTTTAGAGTCAAGATAAAGATTAGGCGTTCTCATAGGACCAGGCATGACGAAGTGGAAGCTTCGCGACGTCTCCATGGAGATTTTGCGAGCCAACGCTCAAACGCACTTTCTGTAGGCGCACGCAGGGTGCACGCCTAGCCTCGAGCAGCAGTTCATCAAAGCACTATGCGGCTGGCCGGCGCATACGCACAAGCACATGCGCGCGCTGCGAAGAACCAACACGCCAACCCAAAGAAGCACGCCACGGCTCAACGGCCCGGTGCCTTCCAGGCGCTTGCGCGGTGACCTCCAACGGTCTTCACGGTTGCAAAACGCGCCCGCACGCGCCCGCGTGGACCATAAAGCGCCGCGCAGGCTCCCGGCAATCAAAAGCAGCAGCGGTAGGGGCTCCCCTTCGAATGCACGGTGTAGAAGTACACCGTATCCCGTGGGCGCATGAAGCGCGTGCAACGGCGGCGGCGTTGTTCGCGAGCGCAAATCGCGTGCGTATCGTGCATGCCGCGTCCGAGGCAGAAATAGAAGCATTTAGTCGCAGCGAACAGCCGCGGCTGGCCGCTGCGCAAGACGTCGTCCCCGGCCGGCTAAACGATGCAGCAGTGCCGCGTGGCCTTTCAGCTGCGCCGCTCTCTTCCACACGCGTTCCGAGCCGCTCCTGCTTTCCACGTGCCCAGTGGCCGCGCCAGCGCGCCTCGCACGGGATCCAGCTGAGATGTCGTCATCGGAGGACGCATGCCTCGCGGTCACGGCCGGCAAATCGGCCGCGAGCGCGCGGCGTCGCGAATGCACGCGAAACAGGCGGCGCTCGCTTCGGGGCACCGACCGCGAAGACGGCGTGGCAGCAAACGAAACGTGGAGAGCTTGATCGAAGAACGCCGCTGAAACGACACCTGAGCAGGTATAAATAAAAGGGCGTTCCAGGGGATGAAAAATCCACGACGTGGAAGAGAGACATCGCCACGGGTTTCAATCCTCTCGTGGGCGTCCAGGAACTCGGAGAGTACAACACTTCCCTCTCCTCCGCTGCCCTCTCTTTTTTTTCACTCACTGTTTGACCAGTTCCGCGCAACAGAGCGTAAATAAGAAGGAACACGCGCGCGGATCGAAATAAGATATCATTTTTATTTTCTGTTACTTATATTTTTCTCGCCGCCGTCGGCCACTTTTCCTTCGTTCCTTATTTCAATCTTCGTGCAGAAGATTCCGCTCTTTCGTTTCCTTTGTTCCAAGAGGGGCGTCACGATCGCGTGTTTTATTCATCGCAGCCTAGCGCAAGGAAAAAAGAAAAGAAACGAAAGAGCTGGCCGGTCAATTCTCCCTGAGGGACCGCGCGCTCTCCTTCTTCCTGCTTAGCGTGCTCGCGCTTCATGCCGGAGAAAGTGCGCCATGGGGCAAGCGAGGACTCCCGTTAATATTCCCGGCACACGAGCGCAGGCAATTTAGAACCCACCTACGGCACTTTATTTATATTTTCCTGCGCGCGCAGCTTGATTCCGCTGCACGTTCACCGAGCTGCAGTAGCACTGCCCCGCCGATTCTTTCATCCTTCGCTCCAGCCTTCCGAGCCTTCGGAGATTTTCTCCGCCAGTTCTCCTTCCCGTATCTGCTCGTAAACATTTGATCCTAAGCGCGAGCGAGTGCGAGCGTGCTTTCGTAACAATTCCACGCGTGCCGACGTCGGACGCTTCGATGCGTGCGCTTCTCATTGCTACGACTCCTCCTCTGCTCGTGTTGTTTTACTCCTTTGGTCGCCGTTTGCGAAAGTCCGGTCATCTGTAGCGGCAAACGAGGGCTTTCGAGGGAATCCTCTTTCCTATCGTCGTCTAAACATAGCAATGCATTGAGAGGCATTCGCGCACGACGCTTCCTTTCAGTTTCGTCTATCCTGTGTCGCTCGAGCATGCGAATGCAGCTTTATTAGAAGCTTTCGCCGTTCTTATCTTCAGGCGGAATGAACCGACAGCTCTTGCTCGCCGACTAATGCCTAGTTTCAATTTCTGGGCAGCGGAGCATGGAAAAAAGGTATGCATGTTCTCGCGTTCTCAGGTAATGTAAGCCCTGTGTTGAGAAACGGCGGATCAGTTTTTTTCCCGATGCCACTCATTAGCCGGCATAAAATCTGGTGTAGATTTTGCGTACTTTCGGTTTTCTTGCTATTGAGGGCACGGTTAGTTATGACAGGGACATTATTTCGAGTCCTTCGATTCCGTTCGCTCATTCTTTTCTTTCTTTTTTTTTTTTTTTGTCTCCCTCAACGTGTTCCACTCGTTAAAGCGTCAGGTATGAGAATGCCTTTCTTGCAGTGACTGAGTTACATCTGTTGAAACTTCTAGGAAACTTAAGGCGCCAACTGCGCGCTTTTCTGGTTCAGTTGTCATGAGGAAAATATTGTTCCTGGTGCCCTGGATTTTCGCCAGCATTCTGTAGAAAGCTCGCGTTTTGCAACGTACGTTCTTTTTTTTTTTTTTTTCTCTCATGGCGTGACGATAGCGCCCTGCAAAGAAATGGTGTTCAGTAGCTTCTTTCGATTCTGAGCGACGGCCGCCCGCGTTATCGCTTAAGCTGATTCTCCATGGAAAACACATTGTGTATGCAGAGTCTGGAAGTAGTCAATGTGTCACCATTTCTACAAACGGGTGACATTTAGCGGCACGTGAAACTCTATTTTCTGGCGAATGTAAAAGAGAATAATGTTTTGACCACAGTTTTTAAGCCAGAGATATCTCAATATGCACGCCGATGATACTGTTCAGCTTGGTGAACACGTGAATAATTTCTAAAGCGAGCGCGTCGCGCTTAGTAGAGATTCATGGTATTCTCAGAAGCAAAGAATTTCAAGAGTCCTTGGGTTATTTAAGGCCGTTTTTCTCTTTTACATCTGCCACCTCATGCGCCAACATACCAACAGATGAAGAGGGCAAAGGTTAAACATCAACGAAACAAAACATGACCAAATGAACATACACATAACCTACCTATGCGCATACGTGTGAACAAGCAACCGGCTGGAAAGACGAGGACAGAGGAGCGCGCACAGCTGTCTTTGTTTTGAAAGTGCAGAAATGAGCTTCGCACAAGCAACAAGTTTTGTCGTGAAGCGAGAACGACTCTCCCCCCCCCCCCCCCCCCCCAGGTGCAGGAAAATAAACACTCTCAGGAAACTTGCACGGCGGGGCCCACATTAACAAAGAATTTCTCTCGTATGTTCTAATTGCCATTCGACGGTCATTTTCTCTCATATATCCAACATCGTGGCAGGCTGGCATCTGCTTTTTCGATGTTTCTTGCGTAAGAACAATTTTCTGTGAATACGAACCCGTCGAGCGTATACACTTATTCCTGATCTGCAACCTCACTTCCTTGCCCTCTCTTACATGCCTGTTACGACCATAGTAAATTACCCGTGTCATCGTAGCTCAATAAATGAGAAATTTTCTCTTGTTAGCTTCTTCATTACAATGTTTCCTGTCTATCTGCCTGTGTGTCCGTGCTTCTCCGCGGCTAGAAACAACACACAAATATAGAGACATATCGAGGGATTTATCTCTGTTATGCCTGCTGGAATAGCATATGCTGGTCACTCCAGCGAATACACGTTCGTTTAGTGGAAACTGTCATTCCGACAATCACTATCATGAACATGATCTTGGATTGTAGCGCGAAGTGACACGAACAGAGACTAGAAGCAGACAGGACGAGCGCTGCTTCTAGTCTCGGTCCGTGTCACTTCGCGGAACAATCCAAGATCATGTTACCGTACCAACTCGCCCAACATTTTATCCTTTTGCGCTATCGTCAAAACAGCACAGTCACCTGAACGAGGCGTGCACCTTCTTTTCGTAGTCATTTCCCTCCTTGCCCATTCGTCCAAACACTGGCTAACACTAACCACAGTAGCACAGGTTTTCAATGCTGTACTTCCTTCAGCCCTCGCGCTTTACCGTGCACCTGGGAGGGCTTAACCCATGTTCACATTCACATTCAACATTGTGTTTATTCGCGTTCAAAACTATCCTTCCCATTCTCTGTGCACGCATGTGACCATCGAGGGGCGAGATGGCGTGCTCCGTGTCCTCCGCTGCCCGCTGCCGCCTTGCTAATGAGGGCTATTTTTGCGCTGTTTACTGGCTCCCACGGCCCGCATGGAAGCGGCACGCCAGCCGATATCGATGGACTCAAAGCGGCGATCGCTACCAGCAGCACCTTGCTTCGGCTGGCGCGATGCTCAAACCAGAAGCAACAATAACTGAAGGCCGAACTCGGGGGAAATGAAAGCTCGGCCCTCGTGGAGGGGGACGCCGGGAGCACGCATATTAATAGATTCCGCTGCTCAGAGCTGTGCAGCCAAGCTTTTTCTACGCGCATCTGAATAACCAAAATATCCGAGAACTCTCTTTCGCCCGATTAACTCTTATTTGCGTGACAGATGTTTCCCTAAAAAGAAAACTGTTTCTTTCCTGCTCTCTGTCGCTATTTAGTCCACATAGGCAAGAGGAAAATACGAGACAGTCGGGCTTTGCCTTCGTTCAGCTCATCCAGACCAGTTCAACGTGTACACTCAGCATCAGCCCCCACTGCGTATACTACCACCGCATAGCTTTATTGTTCGTATTCTTGCGCTTTCTTGTACGCCATTTATTTGGTCGTGGATCTGGATTAGTTTTTAGGCTATCTATTCTGTGTTTCTTACACGACCCTACGTAAGCTCTTGTATTACAGGCTGCCACTATCTCGCATCTCGTTACTGTTACCACTATTGTTACGTTATCACTGTCTCGTTATAGGCTGCCATATCGTGTAATCCCATGCATGACATTACTTATAAGACCACCCAATGTATTAGTCAATAGTCCCACGTCTACCACTGGCTGGCATTTATTTATCGCTATTAGCCATTGAGTCTCTAATTGTGCATTGCACCAAGGAGACTTCGCATAGCTGAGAAAAAGCGTCAGAACATTGTAAACGTCGCAGAATAACTGTGGCACATGCGCATTCCGACTCGGCGCACGAGCGCGCAGCTTGCCCTGTTTTCGTCGTCCTTTCGGCGTGTTTCATTGTCACTTCTGGGTTATTTAGCTTAATTTCTGTCTAACAGCTAATAACAGACGCTGGACATGCAAGCCGGGAAGCAAAGGGGCGTGTCCCGTAGTACACATATGTGCATGGACTCACTGAGCGTACTCTTTCCTTTCGTCACGAGCGCGGCTGCTCTATTTTTTCATTGGCACTGCGTTCCCCTGCGCTACGGATATATTACATTCTATGTGCGCAGCGAATTTTCCCATGCGCCTGGAATAAACCCGACAATGCTACTTTGAGTCTGTGTGCGCCACGCGCACGCTCTCGAATCGAAGCGATCGCGCAGCCGAGGCGGCGGCAGCCGCAGCACACAATGCGGTCGTTAACCTGCTTCGCTGGCGTCGTTCGCTCGCGCCGGATGGAAAAAGAAGACAAAGAATTGGTCCCGACAACAACGAACGACACCTATAGTCCGATCATGCTTCCCGCTATTGATGACTCGGCGACTGCGACACCTTAAACGGCAACAGAAGCCGAAATAGAGAGGGAATCTAGAGGCTGAAGGAGAAAGCGAGATGAGTGTGCAGCTTTCCGAGCAAGTACACACACGTATGTATAAAAGTGTGCCTCTGTGTTTGTGTTCCTCGACCAGGAAGCGTCGTTTTCGCTCCTGTCTACGGATCGATCGGCTCGCCTCGGGCGAGCATCGCTCCACGGAGGCGAGAGAGCGCTGCATTTGCTTCGACGAAGCCGGGAAGTGCGACAGGCAACGCGCCGTGTCCTGATTGACGTGCAATCAAATCCCGCTTCCACCTCCGCGCGTCCCCTTTGCTTGCGTTATTCCCTCTCTATCTACAGCTTTATTTTGATGCTCTTCGTTCTTTTTTTCTTTCCGCGAGAGAGTTGTACCGTCGTGCGTGTTGTTCCTATTTTATTTCATCGTCGATAGAGAGAGAAAGAACAGCGAATGGCGAGCGAAATCGCGTCGCACTGGCAGACGAAGCGGTAACTCGCTTTCGAGCATCCGGAAGACGTCTTATATGCAGATCGCCAACATATTCGCGCAAGCAGCTTTTGTAGAGAGACAGAGAGAGAATTACTGCACACACAAAAAAGGAAGTTGCTGCTGAGTTAATTTCATCTCCCTTTGTTTTCGTTAGCAATTTCTTTTCCTGTTCGCTTCCTGCAGTGCACGCCGAATGCGCAGGCCAAACATATACCGCACATCAGCCTCGGTCGAAACATAAGGAACGCAATTTGCACCACTCGTCATCCGCCGGCAATGCGTGGAGCGCGACTGAAATATTTACCGCATAAATAAGTGAGATAACGAGCCCCACCGAGCCAAAGGCGTGTGGGAGAAGGTTTAAGGTGAAGGGGCGCCCACTTGGATTTACGTCCCTTGTGTATTTGAAGCGCCATCTGGGGCATCAAAATAACGACACTTGCGTCACCTGCTGTTTTTATCCGTATGCCCCTGCCTCCCTCACCTTTTCTTTCCCCCGTTGTCGCCATCACGTACGACACTCCTCGCAGGAGTATTCTCGCACACGCCCGCATATATACCCGACAGTGTGTCTCGATTCCCTCTTCGCTCCGCATCTTCCGCGTTGCCAGCAAGCTTCTGACGTCGAGGTGATGGCGAAATGTTGTTTACGGAGCATGCCGGCCCGTATTTGCATACCGGGGGGCCTGTGCTGCGTTCGCCTGCTATGCGTAGAAGGCCGAATGCAGGACGCAACGGGTCGTACGCGTTTTACTTTGCTATGCGTATAACGGGCGCGTAATTTAAACGGCGGTGATTCACGGCTGTAGCCGGTCCTGCCTCATTGCAGGGCGGCGAGCCGCATCTCTTTTCATGCACCCTCCCGACGTACACTTACGTCTCTGCCTTGACGGCACCAGCTGTGACGATGAGTCACGGTGCATTGTATGCTTTGTAGCCTCGCGTGTATCTGTATACAGCCGGCCAGGTTATTCCTGCCAGCAACGCGACGCGCCTTCCATGTTCTAGCATATGCCGCCGGTCACTCCACTCGCCTTCACTGCTTGCGCCATGGCCCTGTCTCGTGACGGAGGAAAGGGGAAGGGGGGGAGGGGCCGACGTCACGTTTTTAACCCTAAGCTGCAATCTTGCTGCTTTTTTACTTGCTTCGTACTGCGAGTGGGGATTGCGGCGCTGTTGATTTGTTCGATTCGCTATATGGGCGCCTACTTCCGCGTGAAAGCCGGTTCTCGTCTTCCGTTTATTTCTTTATGTGTCTGGATTTGTTTGATCGCAAGGTAGTTATTGCAGCGTCAGTGACCTTCATTGAACTCGTGGCCTCTCACGGTCTTGTAATATAATGATCGACGCACAATCGCCCGTGAGTACGTTGGACTGTCTAGACGACGGGTAACGCGTAATATTTCTCACGTCCGTCTAAAGCTACCGCTGTAGTGGATGCCAATGATCAAGGCCTGTCACACACACGTTCATCCGGTGCGCATACTGAGCACACACGTGAAAGGGAGCGATCTTTTACGCGAGCGAAGTGTGTCATGTCCTGCGGCCTGTAACAACGTCCTCTGGCCAACGATCGATATTTTCAAAACGCAGTGCCATTTCTAGATAAAACGCAGATACCAAATACTTAAGCATTGGAAACTGTGTTTCTTTCTTTTTTCTGATTTTCACTGCGGCAATGCAGTGAAATTTACCCGCACACTTCAATGTAATCTTTAGCGTCTTCTTTATAATATGTGCAGTGAATTTTTTCAATTTGAAGGAAATGACAAGAAGATAATTACAAAGTTAGCCGTATTCTACACACATTTAGAAATCTTTGTGGAGTGAAACTTTATGGAAGCGGGAAATTAAATGCGCCACAAATAGATACGATCCACAGTATTATGTTCATTTTCATCATATGCAGCGTTTAATATGCTATTGTTATTTATTATTAAGTGAAAAAAAATGGAAGAGATAGTTTCTTTTGGACCGAGTATTCCAGTGCCCGAAACACCACTAAAGAATAGGAAAGGAGAAAACAACGTAAAAATTAAAAACAATAAAATGAAACAAACACTGCGCGCACTATAACACAAGCTATATACGCGCATGTAAACAGGGGCGCTATAACGTAAAACTATTCCAATTCTGCAATCAGCCCTCTGCGATTGGTGAAAAACTTTTCTGGACCACCCCCACTTCGCGTGTCTGTTACGCGACGTCACGAAAACCGCGATAGCTGCCCATCTGATATGACGTGATACACTGATTATGCATGATTTGACCGAACAAAGGAAACATAATTATTTCTGATTCGACGCCTTTTCGCCATTAGGCCTCGGCTGTTAGCTAAATGTTTTCGGACTGCACCCACTTCACCTGCCTGTCACGCAACGTCACAAAACCGCAAGAACTCACCGCGTCAAAGTGACGTGTACGCATAAAGATGCATTAATATGCCGAAGAAAACTGAATTTTCTTCTGAATAGCCGCAGGCTGCCCCTTTCCGAAAGGAATAAAAGACGGCTGCCGCCGATCTCTCAGGCACTGGCTACTCGCACCTGCCGGAGAGCTTGGGTTTATTTGCGCATAATAAAACTTTTCGGGTGGCTGTGTAACGCTCACGAGCACTTTCGGCACGTTTACAACCTCGCTCGGCTAACTCTTCTTTGTTGAGGATCCGTTTTAGCGGCATTCTTAACCTTCCGTTGCATGCCGCCGCGATTTTCCACCAGCCACCACAAACCAAGTGAGGGAAAGCGGGCCAATCGCAGACGTATCCGGTTATCGTATCAGGGATCATCCACTTATCGATTTTCAGTGTAGTGGCTCGGCCCCATCGAATCCCTCTCCACTTGAGCGTGCTCCTCGCCTCCTGTCAGCCAATTAGATAAGCCGTTCAGTGTAGGCAACGTTATTCGTTTTTCAAGCAAACAAAAGTGACCTCCTAGTAACGAGGAGAGCGTTTGACTGGTCTGTTGAGACAACCCTGTGGGGGACCGCCCGATGCTTGCGTCGGCGGTAACGCAGATTTGACGTCAGGAGATTGGAAGAAAAACATATTGGAATAGTTTTACGTTATGGGGCCCCAGCTAACGCAATTTTCGTTTATCTACAGGACGTGTCACAACTTTAATCTCATTCAGTGTATGATTACGTGCCGCAGCTTTCATAAGTAATGCCGAAATGCAGACAGTAAATCAGGCTTGTGCACGTTGTGTAACATCGATGCACCGACCTCACGAGGACGAAGGCAATGTATGATGCTTATCTTGTTGACTACCCTGCCTTTCCTGTTCTTGCTTTCTCTTTCTCTCTATCTCTCTCTTTCTTGTCAAGGGCAGAATGCTGATGATATGTGTACGCACAAACCATGGTGCATATCTAACTAAATTTCAGGAATCTATAGCAGTTGTGTCACATTGTCACGCAACGGGTCTGGAGTATTGGTCAAGAATAGGCACATACCCGGTGTCCCAACAGTGATGTAGACCCAAGTAGAAGAAAATTAAGAATATCAGAGGAGCTGTTAGAATAAATAGGACTACGTGCAAAGAGGGTACGCATAGAAAGCCTCGCCCTAAAGCACGTGACACGTGACAGCACCTGATGCGCTCGCACACAAAGGCGATGCACATTCACTGTCATGGTTCACCTGAACACGCCATAAGTGCTTTTCGGCTTCTCCACGGTAAAGTGATGGAGATTTCTGGATGGAACACCTCGAATGTGCTAACATATCGTATCTTCCTTCCAGAGCATTCGACATTTGCGCCATGCAGCCCGCGCTTGTTGTAGAGTAATTCTGCTATGGATGTGCATCCATTGTTCGAGCTAAGTTTGTCGGCGCATGCGCTCTCAGCTGTGGAAGTTTAATCACACGTCTTCGCATCGCACGTGCCATTGCCAACGTCTACGCCTCATGTTACATCTATAGTTTTCTATTTCGCGTTGTCTTCGCGTGGCGTTAAGAGTTCCTCGCACTCTTCGGCGTCGTAATGCGCGCGCGTGTCTTTCGCTTTTCCGTTTTCGTTACCGCGAGAAACGCTCCCGCGTTCACTCCTTCGTCGTACGCTCGCCGTTGCGGAGGTTGTTTTGCTGCGTCTCGCCGTCATAAAGACCGCCCGCAATCTCCGAGATATGAGCGAGCCCATCAAATCTAGAACCAAGCCCGCTCTTGGCAGGGCCCAGTCTCAGGCAGAGGGAACGGAAGGTGAAAAAACGAAAAACAATAGCTATACAAGAAAAACAATGCCTGTTCTCCCTCTTTTTTTGTGCGTGTCTTCTTCGAAGTTTCGCTTGACTACGCGCCGCTCCCTAACAGCAGCACCGCGAGGCGATCACTGGCAGCCCCGCCGGCGTGAGGCTCGCGGGAGAGAACGCCGCGGCACGGCTGCCGCCGCAAATACTCGTTGCCCAGCTCGTTTAAGCGTTCATTTCTCTTCGATCTGGAACAAGGCTCATTGTTAGGGGACCGCCAGTTTTAGGTGGCGGCCAGTCACGCAGTATCAGTTTAACTTGACCTAGAACGCCGAAATATTCCACGCCAGAGGCGCGGTGTCCCCATACGGAGGCGTTCGCGATATAGCGCGAACACTTGCTTTATAGCTCCACACCGCGCGCGAGCATCTCCGCCGCCAATGCCGTCGAAGAAGAAGAAGAAGAAAGTTGCCGCCGGCTCAAGCCTAAAGTCGTCACGACTGGCGAGCAGCGGCTGCTGCGAGTGAGCGGAGGCGCAACGGTGGCTAGCTCTTCAAGAATGGTGCGGCATCGTTATGCGCCCCGAGCCCTTGAGGCAGGTTCCTCGTTCTAATCGTTCCCGACGGCTGCGGATGTGCGTTCGCACGCCGTGTTGGACGCTTCCTCCTCGAAGGCATCTCGGCGGCCGTGGGAGGCCGTTGTCCGAGAGCGCGCTTGACCGCTGGCCGCGCGCGTGCGATCTGTTCCCGAACACGCGGTCGCCGCCGCGTCTCTGTCCGTTTAACGCCGCGGTCACGGTCGCTCTACATGCAAGTGCAGTGGTTTCACTTTTCCTCCATCTTACACTTTCTGCCCCTCGCTCTCGAAGCGCGTGCTTTACCGCAGTCGTGCTCCGAAATTTCTTGCTCCCTCCTCTCTTTGAAACGGGAATCCCAGGGGTGGGTATATATTAGAAGTGTACGGGTACCCGCAATGAAATTGAAAGACGCGCAGGGCTGCATATTACTTGCATTCCTTTGTGTCGACAATATAATCATAAACTATAACGACTGCACCGCAACGGCAGGGTGGAACGACCCTGCCATCTGGGGGAATCATTCAGAAGAGTCCTGGAAGTTCTTGGTTCCTTATGGCTTTTGACAAGGTTCCTCACGAACGGCTCTTCCTAAAACTATAGCGTCTTAATCTTAACCCTTGCGTTCTATACATTAACGACTTACCGAGAGGTTGTTCTTCCAAAATTCGTGTATTTGCTGGTGATTGCGGAATCTATCGTCCTAATACTAACGACGCTGCTTCTCGTGCTCTCGAGTCCGACCTTAACGTCATTGAAACTCGGTGTAATAATCAGTTAATGTACCTCAACGTTAAAAAAAACGTGGCTACTTACGTTCCACCGTCGCGAATCATTTATTTTCGCTAATTACGTCATAGCCGGTTCTGGAATATGTGCTTTGACTTCTTATAAGCACTTAGGTATTAAACTGTCCAGTAACATCGGTTGTTCCTCGCACATTTGCAGCATTAGCAATGATGCCAATCGTGCACTATGCTAGCTGCGCCGTAATATACGTCTTGTTCCCCCTTCAGTAAAACTACTTCCGTATTAACACTTGCTCGACCCAAACTGGAATACGCATGCTCAGTGTAGAACCCATTTCAATCTAACCTGGAAACGGGACTGGAATCTATACAGAATCGTGCAGCAAGGTTCATTCACTCTGACTACTCCTACCACACTAGCGTCACTAAACGTAAGTCATCTCTGAACCCTCCAACCCTCGAGCACCACAGCAAAACAGCAAGACTGTGTCTCTTTTACACATTTTATCACTCACTGCTTCACCAGACCGCCATCGCGCCTGCGCATCGCACTTCTTCCCGTAATATCCGTTCAAAGGCTGTTTATCCCCCTCCAGCTCGCACCACCGCTCATCAAGACTGAAATCGTCTACCTGCTGAAGCGGTGCACCACTCAGTCATTCATCGTTCAAGGCATTCATTTAAAATATGACCTAGATATGCCCACCACTCATGTAAAGCCCCAAATGGGGTATTTGTGGTATGAATAAATAAAAATAACTAAATAAAAGACGAGTACATCCTTAATTAAGACAATGAGAATCCAAAAGGCATCGGAGAAGGCGCTCGGTTTTACACTTCGGAAAATAAAAGTTGTTTGAAATTTTTTCAATAACTAATCATAGCACAGCGCTAAAAGTGTTGCAAGTGACTAGTACTGAAGACTATGAACAATGGATTATGAGCAAAACAATTTAAAAGTCAGGGTTGCAGTATGTCTGTGAAACGGACCTTGACGCTTATATTTAGTTTCCTACTGATGGTATGCCGCGTGGCAACCCAGGCGAATGAGAAATGCGGACTAGTCGCTCACCCGCCAAAAGTGAACGGCTTCTCGCCTTATAAGTCAGCGTCCTTCCGTGCGTCCTAACCCCAACGATGGGCTTTCTGTTCGTTCAGCGTAGCCTGAATCTTTGCGAGAGTGGGTATGTATGCGCGGCTGGCGTCGTCAGGGACATTGCCTCTTACTGGGCCTATTTGTTTGTCGCCTCCAAGGCAAATATCCACTGAAACATTCTTATGAAAACACCGCCCCTAAAGCACCCCGAAGCCATTTTCGTTTATGCGTGTGCTAATGTGAGACATTCCTTTGCATCTATAAAGGTACTACCAATAAAAGAAAATATATTTATCATGCTTCACCTTCCTACGTAGAATTCTTCAATGCGTTTCAACAATGGAATGCAGTTCCTTATTAATCAGTGGTTCTTAATTTCTCCGCCAGAATACGAACACTGTATTAACCAGCGAAAAATTCACTTACATAAACGGCAGGGAAAGAATAAAATGTCGCCGGCATGATTTCCGGTACATTTAAAATTAAGTAAGTTCGCAGCACATACATATCGATAACGACAGCCATCAGGTA
This sequence comes from Dermacentor andersoni, assembly GCF_023375885.2. NCBI lineage: Eukaryota > Metazoa > Arthropoda > Arachnida > Ixodida > Ixodidae > Dermacentor > Dermacentor andersoni. The sequence goes on from NC_092819.1 coordinate 16,179,971, forward strand.
AATAGCTTAAATATATTGAAACACTTAGAAAAATAATCGTAGGTCTTAAGTTTACACAGTAGAGTAAATGACAGAAATGTAGAAAGGTAAATCCATTAAGAAGAGGTTGGGATTGCACTTAAACACATAAAAATATCAGGTCGCCCTACATTTATGAAATTCACAGAACAGTTGATCTTGACAGAATATCTACAACAGCTTGATATATTGGTTTAACCTGCTTAAGAAAACTAGTCCCTTTATATTACATACATACATACATACATACATACATACATACATACATACATACATACATACATACATACATGTATACATACATACATGTATACATACATACATACATGTATACATACATACGTACATACATACATACATACATACGTACATACATACATACATACATACATACATACATACATACATACATACATACATACATACATACATACATACATACATACATGTGTAACACCAGAAGCAAGAGACGTGGCATAGCTCAGACGCCATAGCTTTATTCTAAAGCACACGCACTTCATCGTCGTCCTCTTCTCGAACCATTGCATTCGTTCTTAAATAGTCACGCGTTTTCCCCCTTCCCTCGAGAAAGTCTCAGTTCAGAAGGCGCAGAATAACGCCGCAATTTGCTAACATGAACAATGACGCTCTTTCTGCCTAAAGGCATCACTGAGCGTTTGGTCACATGGTTCACTGGTGATGCCTTGTGTAGAGTCTTGTAACGACCTTCCATGACAGAACTCACCTTGCCGTTGGGATGTCATGGTGTCTCGTAAAGTATTGAGTCAACGACTTGAAGGTCAAGCTGGAGAAACTTCCTGTCACAGATTACTTTGTTCTTATCGAGTTCTTAACTGCAGTTTTCCTTGCTTCCTCAATATTTCCATCTCGTTGCTTCAACATGGCTGGATAAGATGGAATTCCATATATCACGTACGAAGGTGCGTAACGAGTAACTTCTTCAGGTGTTCTATTGTATTCCTTAATGACATCGGATAGCAGCTTCGTCCAAGACTTCTGTGGTTCATCGTTGACCTTGCATTTAGGTCTGGTGACTATGATTTGATTTGTCCGCTCATTAATATCGTTGCATTGTGGATGGTGAGAAGGCGTGAAGAGCTGATGTATTCGGTTATGCTTTAGGAACTGCTTAAATTTTCCCGCTGTAAACCCTGTTCCATGGTCTGAAAGTAACTTCCGCGGTTTGCCGGCAGCAAAAATGCTTTTTAAGCATGAAATGTAGGCGTCGCTGTTTTCATTTTTGCGAGCGAATGCCCATTCATGGCGAGTGGCATGGCCAATGACCAAGTGGATGAACATTTCTGATGAGCCATATCCAGAAAATCCTCCAATGGTGTCCATTGCAAGGACATCAAAACATTCTTCAGCTTGAGGCAGTGGCTGAAGTGATCCGTACTTCTTTGCTTTGGTCTTCTTGCATTTCTAGCATGTGTCGCAATGTCGAATGTAGTTGGGGACATCGGTTACTATTTCTGGCCAGTAGTATTGTGGAGACAGGAATGACAATGTCTTCGTCACGCCGACATGCTCAAAATTTTGATGAGCGTTCCTCAGGGCGTAGCTCATAAGTCAAGTATATCTTCCTTAGGCCTTTCTTTTTGATGATGAATACGCTGTTATCGAGCGAGCACGTTCATCTTGGGCTCTCGCCCAAACAAATGCATTTCTGGAGATCGGTGGGCGAGAGAAGCTGCACTACACGAGCTCTGGAAAGCGCTTCAGCCTCAACATTGCATACGTCTTCCTAACGTTTAATGTTCACATGTCCACCTCATACATTGAGAACATTAACGACCATCGAAAGAGCCGATCTTGAGGATTCTTGAAATCCTTCCACAAGTGTAGTGACTTGTTAAAACAGTGAACCGCTTCCCATGAAGATAATAATGTCACTTATCAATCGCATCTACGATGGCAAGATAGTCTCTCTCTGTAATGGCATAGGTAACTTCGTGCTTGAGTAGCTTACGGGAATAATAGGCAAAGGGATGTTCATTGCCTTTGTCATCTGGCTGCTCAGCATGACACCAATCCCTTCGCCAGATGCACCGCCGTACACAGCATACTGTATTAAGCGTCGTATATGCGAAGCACTGGTCCTTTAGTTATCCGTTTCTTGAGTTCCAAAAAGGCTATTTCGCATACATCTGTCCACGTCCATTTAGTGTGTTTGTGGAGCTGTTTCATGAGAGGAAGAGCAATATCGCTGAAATGAGGGATGTATTGACGGTAAGTGTTTACGGTGCCAAGAAAATGCTGGAGTTCTTTTTCTCGTTTGGGTGTGCGAAAATTGACTATCGCAACAACGTTGCTTTGCTTAAGTGTCACAGTTCCTTGTGAAATTTTGTGGCCCAAATACTCGGTGCTGGCCTTGGTAGATTGGCACTTTTTGCGTTTCACTTTTACATTCTCGGTCTTAAAAGCTTACAGTAATCCCTCGAGATGTCACACATGGTCATCAAAAGTCTCTGAATATAAGACAACATAATCAAAGTAGTTGATTACATATTGAGCCGATGTTTCGCTACTGTTGACTTCATGGCTCTGTCAAATGTAGAAGGAGCGTTCTTTAGCCCGAACGGAATCACCAGCCTTTCTTAATGGCCATTAGACGTGACAAATGCAGTTTTCTGAATGTCATCAGGATGCATTCGGACATGCCAGTATCCGGAGGTCACATCCAATATAGTAAACAACTTTGTATTTCTCAAGTGGTCAAGGACATCGTTAATCCGGGGTATTGGCTGGCAATCGGGCACCGTTACGAAGTTCAGCTTGCGGTAGTCAATACATAAACAAGTGTGTTCCTCGCCTTTCTTTTCCACTGTAATGACCGGTGCGGCGTAGAGGGACAATGATGACCTCACACCTTCCTTAACAAGAATGTCAACTTGTTTTTCTATTTCTGCGTTGTCTGCTTGATGAATGGGAACAGCATTGGTAAGTGCTATCCTATGTTGCTCAATAGAGATGCATCCAATATCTGTCTGGGATTTCGAAAAGATATCTTCATATTTAGTTAAAAGACATTCCAGCATAGTGTCTTGCCGTTCTGCCAAATCCTCCTTTGTCAGGTTCTTTATCAGAGAGATTTTATTGCTTTCCTCGTGGTTCTGGTCGTGTGCCTTCAAAATTTAAAGTGCTTGCGTAACTGTCTTGCGTTCCAAGTTTGCAGAAAGATAGAAGTACAAGGCGTTGCCTCGGCCAAGAAATAACTGCGTTTTCATGCCTTGCAGCTCGTGCAAGTCTACTTTATTTGCGATGTTTCCAATCTGCAACTGTATGATTACGCGACCCCAAGTTCGAATGCTTGATGTAACGTGTTGAACTGTGGTGCTACAGTCTCCCATGAACTGAAGTCGGAGCTGCCTGTAAACAGCCTCACTGATACAAGTAATCGTTGCTCCTGTATCGAGAGTTACAGTGAATGGTTTTCTTTTGATGAGAGCTTTACAGCGTATTAGTGAAACTCTGGGTCGCTCTTCTCGTTTCCCGATACAGTCTCAAGAGCAGACATATTGCCATGGCACGGACATTCATTGTGCCAATGAAACTGTCGGGGGAAAGCAGCAGCTGAGCAGTATCTACATTCGTTTCGAGGAACACGCGGGCTAGATGTCAAAGTTGAGTGGTGCAGTCTGTTGGAAAAAATTGGATCTGTTGGCGTCGTACTAAAAGTTCGAGTAAAGGAATGTCCTCTCACCAGTTTCATGGATGTCTCGACTTTTTCGGCAGCGGTGAGCCGCTCTGATAGGGAGGTGAAAGACAGTACGGCTAGCGCTAGTTTCATGTCAGGAGGAATGCCGTCAGTCAACCCAGAGATGATGTGTCACTCTTTAAGGTCGGCCAAGGCACCGAGTCGACTTTTCTCCTCGTTCTACTCCCTGATGGCCTGTCCTCCTTTCAGACGGTAGCGAATGAAACGTCGGAAGGCTTCTCCATTGGTCGTCGCAGAGTGGTCCCGCATGCCGCACTTGCTGTCTTCCATGATTCGTTGTTGCCGAATATCTCTGTCAGGTACCACATGAACGCTTCCCCTTCGACGTTTTCGCTGAAGTGACTGACCCGATCGTGCTGCGTCCATGATGCTTCAACCACCTTTAGCAACCACCTTCAACCAACTTGTCGACGGGGATGTCTTCTGGCGTTACTTTGTACTTCCGAATGTTGAGCGGAGACTTCGGGGTGGACATGGCAGGTTGATAAGGTTGATCCTGTCGACTTGTGTGACATCAGAAGCAAGATACGTGGCGTGGCTGAAACGCCATACATTTATTCTAAAGCACGCGTACTTCGTTCTCATTTGTATATAGCCATCATCATCCCTGTTTTTCCGCTGCTTCGTGTTGGAGCCTGGGCAGTGCCTGGGGAATAAATGGGTATATAAGGTCCGGTGCATAGGTAGTTGAAGAAACGAAGGTGTGCACTAACCAGAATGCATTTTTTTATGTTTTAACGTTTCGACTATGGCACGGCCTTCGTCAGAATAATATATATATATATATATATATATATATATATATATATATATATATATATATATATATATATATATATATATATATATATATATGTGTGTGTGTGTGTGTGTGTGTGTGTGTGTGTGTGTGTGTGTGTGTGTGTGTGTGTGTGTGTGTGTGTGTGTGTGTGCCTGCAAGTGGTTGAGAATTATGAGTTACGCCGGGTGCTCCTTCTTTCATATCATAAAGCTAATTAAATTTCGCTTTAATTTCGATAAAATAATTTGGTTCCTTTAATTCGCTTTGACCTTTCGTTCAGCCTTATCTCAGCACCCTTCCAGGCTGTGCAGCGGCTCTTGCGGCAGAATCTCTCGTGTGGACCCACGAGACCCGCTGTTTCACTTCTCGACCGCAGCATGCTAACTCCGAAAAGGGAGGACTGCGCGAACACTCGTATGCCAAGCCTTGCGCCCATTCGAAAGAGACAGAATTTCAGGCGGTCGGAAGTGATCCTCAACCCTCAGCTATAAACCACCTCATCATAGTTAAAGCGTCGATTTGTGGCATCAAACCCTATTTATTGGCCCGTGGGTTCTGTTTTGACTACGGGATCTGTCCCTTGCTCGCGCACGCGTTGAAAATAATGTTGTATTTGTCCTGCTCTTCATTCTCTAGCCGCTTCTGCTATCGATAGGGTAGCCAATCGGACGCGTTTCCGGTTAACCTCCTTACTTTCATTCCTGCAGGTTAGCTTTCTCTCTTTCTTTGACTGTGACCCCTCTGTCATTATTTACCATTCACTTCCTTTGTGCCCATGCATGAATGTGAAATATCCTCAATGTTGGCATGTCACCTTGTTACACTGTGCCGCCAAAAATAAAAGCAAGAAATAAAAAGAACAGATGTCAGTCGACGCGCTGCTACGGAGCGCTAGGCGGCCGTCGTACTTCTGCGGTTCGTTCATTTATGCACAATAAAGGTTCTTTGTATTTCTCCTTTTTAGCGGCCTATTTATAAGCGCTTATTCCTTTCGCGATAGCTTTCTTTTTGTTTTTTTCTTACATGACCTTAACGGTGCTTCCATTTTGACTTTGCAGGCGCCTTTTTCCCTGTATATTTCATTCTTATTCGCCTTACAGGACTACAATAGCGAAACGTAAAAATGGAAAAGGCTTTCTTTGTGCGTCTAAAGAGGGAGCAAGAATAGACCAGACGGAACGTTTTTGCTCCTGTACACTACATTTATTGCAGGTGCCGGGATAAACAGTACAACCAACGAAACCTGCCTGATGTACGCTTATGTCATGTCAGTAGCTACAGCCTGGCTATAAAAATGGGGCCATCTATTTTTGTATATCTCGCAAGCACATTTTGCGAGCCTGCTCAACGCGCTTGATGGAACATGGGATCCGTTTTCCGACCATCGAGGCCTTAGGTGATTCTTAAGAAAGCGCACGAACTGCGTAGTGCACAAAACAGAAATATTGTATCAGAATAATGTTCGTACATCATAGCGTTTTCTTGCCGGAGTACACCGAATCAGTTCTGACGAAATTATCGTCGCCGTCATACTGTTGCTGTCACTGTCATCTTGTTGCTTTTATCACACACATGCTCACGTCACACACCGAATCGCTCACCTTAAACAAACACCTTTGTCCATTTGGCAATGCTTTGCAGAAACCCAAACGATGCTGGATAAATACCCACGTGCAAAATGCTTCGTACAACGTCGATTCTTACGATACATGAGATCTGTCTTTCTTGCGTAAGCATTAGGAGTGTCAAAGTGCGAAAAAGAAGTGTATGTGTGCGAATTGTAGGCAGCTGGTTAGGTGGTATATATTATTACGATATCGTCGAGCGATGCTCAAGAGACGAGCCGCCGCGAGAACGACGATGAAGTTGGTCGCTGCGCTTGGCGCGAGCGAGTGTCGGTCTGGCTGCCTGGCTCCAGTGTAAATAGACTGTAAATAGCCTCTTCTGTCTGTATCTTTCCACACGCAACGTTCTGGTGGAGGTCAGCGAACCCCGTCATCACAACGGAACTCCGAAGTGGTCGGCACACCGAGCTTGTCACCATGCCTCCCGGTGAAGCGCCCACCTATGCAACGGCTTCGGCTTGTCCCACTGCTCCAATCGTCACGGTCGCCCCCCATCGCGACCTAGGTGTGTTCTCTGGCCTGGAGAGACAGGATGTTGACGACTGGATCAAGCTCTATGAACACACCAGTGCTAATAACAGGTAGAACCCAACCTATATGCTCGCCAATGTCATCTTTTATCTCGGCGGCACCCCACGCGTGAGGCACCAAACGCATGACGACGAGATAACCAGTTGGGACAGTTTCAAAAAGAAGCTACGGGAACTGTTCGGCGACCCCATCGGGTGCAAGGGTACCGCGAGAAACGCTCTTGCTACTCGTCTTCAGTCATCTACGGAGCCGTACGTTCCCTACATCCTCGGCGTCTTGGCTCTATGCCGCAAAGCTGACGATGCTATGTCCGAAGAAGATAAAGTGTCACATGTTCTAAAAGGCATCGCCGACGACGCTTTCAATTTGCTTGTTTTCGGCAACGTCTCGACTATCGACGCCATCATCAAAGAATGCCGTCGCTTTGAACACGCTAAGAGCCACTGTATCACAAACCACATCACGCGGCTACTCAACACTGCTGCTACGTCGACATGTGAGGGTCGACCACCTCAGACCACCACCTGTGACGACGTCACTCGTATTATTGCCGCGAACTCGAAGCCGCCTGTTCGCCAGCTTTCTCCACGACGCCTCCCGATCCACCAGCAACCACCATTGCGATGATCCAGGCCGTCGTCCGACAGGAATTTGAGAACATGGGTCTGAACTCCGTGTGTTCCACGTCTCAACCCAATGTTCCCCAGTTCTCTAGCGGCCCTCCTCGTCCTCGGCAGTCCTTTTCCGCTACATCTCGCCGCAACCTGTCCGATTGGCGTACCCCCGATGACCGGCCGATCTGCTTCCATTGCTGTCGCATCGGCCACGCCGCCCGTCACTGCCGCAACCGATGGCCACCACCTCCTTGGACATACACCGCCGCTTATTCCCGCACCTTTGGACCTTCCGTTCCCTATACCACCCGCCATGAATCCACTGCCGCTGATGCTCCTGCTCCGAAGCTTCGGTACAGCCGCTCGCCCTCACCTCGACGCCATCAGTCTCGTTCGCCCCAACCCCGTCGCTTCTCTTCGCCGCCTATCGCCTCCCGGATCCAGTCGGAAAACTAGGCACTGCAGCTTCTGGAGGTGAAGCTGCGTTGTCGACCCTGCCCTCAAGTCCTCTGCTCACGTTACCCACGAACCGAAACCTTCTTGACGTGCACGGCTATCCTGTCACGGCACTCATCGATACAGGAGCACATCTTTCAATTATGAGTGCTGCCTTCCGCCGACGGCTGAACAAGCTCCTCACCCCAGCGTCGGCACGCGTCGTCCGCGTTGCGGATGGCGGTACTGTGCCTATCATCAGCATGTGTACGGCACGCGTCAGCATCGCCGGCCGCCACACTCCTGTCCTCTTCACTGTAATTGCTCATTGCCCCCACGACCTCATTCTCGGCCTCGATTTTCTCTCCGCACATTCTGCTCTTATTGACTGCACTTCCAGTACCCTTCGCCCTGAGTTGCCGGTAGTCGCAGAACCTTCTGACGCACCCCACTGCCGCTTACGTCCCACCGGCTTTCTTCGCCTGCCGCCAAAGTCAATAGCCTACATTGAACTGTTGTCTTACCCACCAGTCCATGATGGCGAGTACCTCGTCACTCCTCTGCCCGACATTCCAATAAGGTATGACGTTACAGTGCCTCACAGTATACTTAATATTACTGGGAACCGCACTCGCATGCCTGTCTGTAACTTTGGTTTGGCAAAGAAAATTCTACCACAAGGTATTTGCCTTGCCACCATTGATTGTCTCGGCGGCCAATACGTGGCAGCGTTATCGACCGATGGTTCTCGCGAGCTTAGCATGCCCCTCACGCCAGCCTCGGGTGCCGATCCCAACATAAAGAAAATGGTTGCAACGGACCTGTCCTCTGCGCAGGCTGAAGAGCTTCGCCAAGTATCATCGTCCTACCGAGATATTTTCGACTTCGACGATCGCCCTTTAGGCCAGACGCTCGCGGTCAAGCATCGGATTCTTACTGGCGATGCTACACCTATTCACCGACGACCGTATCGAGTTTCTGCGTCGGAACGCCGAGTAATCCAAACGAAGTCAACAAAATGCTAGATAAAAACATCATTGAGCCTTCTTCGAGTCCCTGGGCGTCACCTGTGGTGTTGGTTAAGAAGAAGGACGGCACGTGGTGCTTCTGTGTAGACTACCGTCATCTGAACAACATTACTAAGAAGGACGTCTACCCGCTCCCACGTATAGACGACACGCTAGACTGCCTGCACGGTTCCAGCTATTTCTCGTCTATTGATCTTCGTTCGGGATACTGGCAGATTGCTGTTGACAATTGGACAGAGAAAAAACCGCATTCATCACACCAGATGGCCTATACCAATTTAAAGTAATGCCGTTTGGATTATACAACGCCCCTGCCGCCTTTGATCGTATGATGGACTCCTTGCTCTAAGGTTTCAAATGGACCACATGCCTCTGCTGCCTCGACGACGTCACCGTCTTCCCGCCAACGTTTGACACTCACCTTGAACTTCTCACAACTATACTTGATGTATTTCGAAAGGCGAAGCAGCAACTTAACTCGTCCAAATGTCGTTTTGGCCATCGACAAATTACACTTCTGGGCCATCTCGTTGACGCTTCCGGAGTACAGCCTGATTCCGGCAAAACTCGCGCTGTCAGAGAGCTTCCGGTTCCGAAGACAGCCGCAGACGTTCGAAGTTTTGTAGGGCTATGCTCGTACTTTCGTCGTTTTGTTCCAGATATTGCGACAATTGCTAGACCCCTAACTAATATTTTGAAGAAAGGCGTACAATTCTCGTGGGGCACTGGAGAAGCCGCCGCCTTCTCTCGTATCGTCACTCTTCTAACCTCACCACCCATTCTCGCCCACTTCGACCCTGATGCCCCTACAGAATTGTGTACAGATGCCAGTGGTCATGGCGTAGGTGCCGTCTTAACCCAGCGTCAGCATGGCCAGGATCACGTTATTGCTTATGCGAGCCGCCTCCCAGCCCCATCGGAGCGCAACTATTCCATTAGGAACGAGAATGCCTTGCTGTTGTCTGGGCGGTTGCGAAGTTCCGTCTTTACCTTTACGGTCGCCCTTTTTCCGTGGTCACTGACCATCATGCTCTCTGCTGGCTCTCATCGCTAAAAGATCCTACAGGCCGCCTTGGTCGATGGGCTCTGAGGCTACAAAAATTTTCATATTCCGTCGTGTACAATTCTGGCCGCTTGCAGCCAGACGCTGACAGCTTGTCGCGTTACCCTGTTGACGACTCTGACTTCTCCAATATTGCCAGTGCTTCTTGCGCATTCTCTGTATCACAGCTGCTTCATTTCGCCGACGAGCAACGCCGTGACGCCTACATCAGAGCACTCTATCGACTGTTTTGAACACTCTCCGGCCGACACCACCCTACGCCTCTTCGTCCTCCGCGACGGTACTCTGTAGGAACTCATCTCAGTTCTTACTTGTAATACCTAAACACCTCCGCTCCACCGTTCTAGAAGAGCCCCACGACGCACCAACGGCCGGACATCTCGGCGTATCTCGAAACTATGACCGTGTACGTCGCCGTTTTTTCTGGCCGGGCCTTGCCCGTTCCGTACGACGTTACGTAGCCGCTTGTGAACTTTACCAACGACGCAAGAAGCCTTCTCAGCTCCCTGCTGCTTACCTGCAGCCGCTCGACATCCCTGCCCAGCCCTTTCATTCTCGACCTTCTCGGCCCATTTCCGGAATCTACATCAGGAAACAAGTGGGTTGCAGTCGCGGTGGACTACGCGACCCGCTACGCCGTAACCCGTGCTCTTCCGACCAGTTGCGCAACTGATGTTGCGGACTTCCTCCTACATGATATTATTTTGATGCATGGTGCTCCGCGTCAATTGCTAACAGACCGTGGCCGTACGTTTTTGGCCAAAGTCATCGACGACATCATGCGTGCCTGCTCAATACGTCACAAATTTACCACCTCCTACCACCCCCAAACGAACGGCCTCACTGAGCGCTTGAGCCGCACCCTTACAGACGTGCTATCCAAATACGTTTCCGACGACCACCGTGACTGGGACCTGGCTCTACCTTACATAACCTTTGCATACAACTCTTCCCGTCTCGAAACTGCTGGCTTTTCCCCGTTTTGCCTCTTGTATGGCTGCGAACCAACGCTACCACTGGACCCTGTGCTTCCGTCCGCCACAGCTTCAACTAGCGATTATGCCCGTGATGCAATCGCCCATGCTGACCATGCTCGCCAACTTGCGCGCGCTTGTCTACAAGTGCCTCAAGACAAGCAGAAGCAACGCTACGACCTCCGTCACCGTGATGTCCATTTTGTGCCCGGCAGCCTGGTGTTGCTTTGGTCACCTTCGCGTAAAGTTGGCCTTTGTGAAAAACTGCTTTCTTGTTACACAGGTCCATATCGCGTGCTCCGCAAAGTGACCGATGTCACCTATGAAATCGTTCTAACCACGCCCACTACGTCCTCCACTGTGACAACCAGTGACATTGTCCACGTCGCCCGACTCAAGCCCTACAACTCTCCACGCGCCTTGGATATTTAACAGCACCGTGTCGGTGCTTTTGCCGCCGGGGGGGTAGCATTATGATATCATCGAGCGATGCTCAAGAGACGAGTCGCCGCGAGAATGACGATGAAGTTGGTCGCTGCGCTTGGCGCGAGCGAGTGTCGGCCTGGCTGCCTGGCTCCAGTGTAAATAGACTGTAAATAGCCTCTTCTGTCTGTATCTTTCCACACGCAACAATATATTGCAACTGATGGTGGTCTGCTCTGGACAACCGTCAGTTGCAGTTAGTTCCTCGAAGAAGCAGGACGTGCATTAACAGCACGTGAACAGCTCGTCAACAGCACCTCGCAGTGGGGTCAACGTGTTTTAAATGATGAATCGGGAAATTCGTAGAGGTGCGACGTAAACCTAACACATCTCTCTCGCATTTACCACCACTAGATTGGCTATCTATCTATCTATCTATCTATCTATCTATCTATCTATCTATCTATCTATCTATCTATCTATCTATCTATCTATCTATCTATCTATCTATCTATCTATCTATTACGCCAGCCCAGTGGTCCAAGTTGTTTACGTGCTAGGGCCCCTAGGTGTGTGCTCGCAGTCATTATGCCGTCGTGGTCATTCTATCGTCCTTATTCCAACCTCGCCATTCCAGCTTCGTCGTCTGACTTCCGTCCTGCCGTCGTCGTCACGTCTTTCACTGCGAACCCAGTAAACCAAGTAGTCTAATAGCTTGGGCCACTAGGTATATGCTCGAGCTTGTGATGCCGTCTTGGACATTCTATGGTCGTCATTATAGTTTCGTCACGTGACATTTGTCATGCCGTCATCACGCAGTAAACCAGCTTGTCCAGTAGCCTGGGTCACTAGGTGTGTTCGTGTGGCTGTGACGCCATTGTGGTAGTTGCATCGTCGTCATTTGAGCTTCGTCATAACGCTCTCCTCATGTCGTTGCTGTCACGCCTTCGTCGTCATACAGTCGTTGTGCATTCGTTGTCACGCCGTCGTGGTCGTTCCGTCGTCATGAGTCCATCAGCTTCACTCTAGCTTCATCATCCGCTTCTTCTCATGCCGTCGCCGTCGCGCCATCGTCGTCATATGATGCATTCCTTGGCACACCATCGTCGTGACGCCGCCGTGGTAATTACATTGTAATCATTCTAGATTCGTCATCTGACTCTCGCCATACCATCGTCCTCCCATCTTTCACGCCGTCCTATTGAACCAAGTTGTTTAATAGCTTTGGCGGCAGGTTGTATACTTGCGGTTGTGATGCCATTGTGGTCGTTCCATGATCGTCATTCTAGCTTCGCCATCCGGTTCTCGTCATGCCGTCGTCGCCGTGCCATCATCGTCATACAGTGGTCATCATGCACTGGTTGTCGTACCGTCGTCGTGATGCTGTCGTGGTCGTTTCATTGTCGTCACTCCAGCTTCGTCATCCACCTCTCGTCATGCCACCGTCATCGGACCATCGACATCACACAGTCGTAATACCATTGCCGTAATGCCGTCGTAGTACTTACCATTGACGCAATAAAGTCGTCGTCAAGCCGTCATTGCCCTTAGGGTCATCGTCATACCTTTGTCCTCACACTGTCTTCGTGATACCGCCTTCGCCGTTCCATGATGCCATTCCTTCTTAGTAATTCTATCGTCGTCACTGCGTGGTCCTTATATAGTAGTCGTCATTCCGTGTCGCTTATGGCCGACATTGGCTAGCAATTGCCACAGCAACGTGGGCCCAAACTTGACAATAGTTTTTGCGCATGTACCCCAAGATACAAAATTCTAAGAATGGCCGCTTTATAGATTCTTAATAAACGTGTCTTCGGGAATTCGTTGTGCCGCTACATTGATTGAATGCCGATTGCATTACCATCGACAGTCATCGTGAGATAGGTTCTTCCGGAATTTCCCAGCGATCCAAGTTCCCTACTAGCTTGGGGCATTACATATGTGCCGGCGGCTCTCTGGCCGAGCAAACAACATGTACCATTGGGCATATGCCCCAACACACGGCTTGCAACGTGCTCTCAGCGGTCTGACACCTTCCCTCACTGGTTATGTGCCCCTTTGCATGCGTCCGAACAGACAGCTTCTACTCCATAATTACATACCAGAAACATAATTATTAAAATACCAATAATGAATTTCACATTCTAAACTCACGCATGAATCACCACTTGAATTCTAGTCGCATTAACATCGATAATCATCCCCAAAGGATGCGTCCTGCCAGATATCTTTTTTTTAAATAAAAGGTCTGCACTCTAGGTTCTGAGTAGACTTAGCGTTGTGCTCTTCGCTCTTCTCTCTGTCGTCATCGTCACTTAGTTTGTCCCTCACTTTTTCTTTCTTCTGTTCCTCCCAGCGCAGAGTGGCTCTATACAGAAATGCACGTCAAGGACGTCCACTGTGCCTTTCTTATCAATAAACTGCCCTCTCTATATCTCTTGTGTCTCCACGCCCATCGTCGCAGCTATTAGAGCAGAAGGCGAGAGAGCAAGTGACGGAATTTTATTTTGAAACTTTATTTGAAAATGTTTCCTGAAATCTCTCTTTTCGTGTTGCGCCTGATACCTCCGCTGTCGCTCAACAGGCTAAAGAAATTAAATTCTGAGGTTTTACGCGCCAAAACAACGATATGATTATGAGGCACGCCATAGTGCGGGACTCCGGATTATTTTTGACCACCCGGGATTCTTCAATGGGCATCTAAGTATAAGCACGCAGCACGTTGTATTAAGTCCCCATCGGAATGCGGCCGCCGCCGTCGGAATCGCATCCGCCACCTCGAACTGAACAGAACAACGTCGCTGCCACTATAGGCTACCGTGGCGAGTATCGAGAAATTTGCGTTAGTCATTTCCTCCCCTTTCCTCCTCCTCCAGAGCAGGGTGGCCAACAGGGCTCAGTCCTGGTTAACATGCCTGCCTTCCATTTATCCTTTTTCCTTTCTTCCTTCCTTGCGTTGCACACAATCTTGTAATGGTAATGACAAGCCGCCAGCAACCACGGGTGTCCTCTCTTTCTCTCTTTTTTTAAGGACTGTAAAGAGACATTTATCAGCTTGCTTCGTAATAAGCCGCTATTCTTCGTTCGTTCGATTGTCAGGTTTTGCTGTTGCACTTCGGTATCACACACGCCGACGTAACGCAAGGAAGACCTTTGACATAATGAAGCCAGTTTCTGCGCGACCTAGCTGATGGCCCAACAGTGATGAAATCATGCTAAGAACGTCAACTGCGGTATGATAATGATGAATCGACCACGATGACGATGAATATTGTGGCATGACGGTGACAATGACGCGATAATGACGCCGACGGCACATAACTGTTATCCTGCACATGTATTCAAAGAGTCACTGGAGTCTGGGGATCTTTAATGCGAATCAATATTGACACGTGTACTTATATTTAACGGGCAACCACGTTTCGCCGCCTAACAAATGTTATCGCACAGCGCGGGACGCGTCTGCATGTATCCGAAGTTTCTGGAAAGTTATCGATGCTTCTATCCGCTGTCTGGTGTCGCCAAACCTTGTATTATCTGATTTCATCGCGTGACTCGAATGTTGTAGAACTCTGTGGAAGGCATGCGGGTCCCAACGATTAGTCTGGAACATTCGACGACTGTTCTATAAAAGCCGACGCGCTTGACCCGCTGATCAGATTTTCGACGATCGCCGAGCGTGTTCGCCACTATCGTTGTGCTATAAGTGTAGCCTGTTTTGTGGGCACAGGTTCGCCCAATAAAAGTTAGTTTTGTCGTTCACAGTATTGCTACTGTGTTATTTAACGTCACCACCACGTGACATCTGGTGGAGGTGCTTTACGTTCATGTACCGGACGCCCCTGACAAGCCGTAATTCAAGCCCGGACCGCAAAGACAACACCAGCGCCGTCCCGGAACATCGAGCAAGCCGCCGGCTATAGCAGCTGCCCCCGGAACACGGAATTCTACCAGAGACGACCAAGAAGAGCGTCAGAGAAGTTCGTCCAGAGACGACCAAGAAGACAGCCCCAATGGCAGCCGGAGCAGCCCCAATAGTTCTGCAGCAGCCCAGGGAGCCACCGACGTTCCGCGGTTCCACATTTGAGGACCCGGAAAGCTGGCTGGAGACGTATGAGAGGGTCGCTAAGTTTAACAGTTGGGACAGCGACGACAAGCTGCGGCATGTCTATTTCGCATTGGAAGACGCCGCCAGGACGTGGTTCGAGAATCGGGAAGCCACCTTAACGACGTGGGACCTGTTCCGAAGCGGCTTCTTGCACACGTTTACAAGCGTCGTGCGAAAAGAGCGAGCCCAAGCTCTACTAGAAACCAGAGTGCAGCTGCCAAACGAGACGATCGCGATCTTCACGGAGGAGATGGCCAGTCTTTTCCGGCACGCCGACCCGGAAATGTCGGAGGAGAAAGAAGTTCGCTTCCTGATGCGCGGCGTCAAGCAAGACCTTTTCGCCGGACTTATTCGTAACCCACCGAAGACTGTGGCTGAGTTTTCTGCAGAGGCATCGATGATCGAGAAAACTCTGGAGATGCGCACCCGGCAATATAACCGCCAGGGGCACACGCCGCAGTATGCCATCCAAGGACTGGATTCGGACGACCTTCAAGAGACCATCAGGGCCATTGTGCGCGAAGAACTGCGCAAGGTCCTGCCTTCGTCGCAGCCTCAAGTAGCTTCGATTACTGACATCGTGAAAGATGAGGTTCAGCGATCGCTTGGGGTTCCTGAGGTGCAACCTCAATTACCGCAGCCCCAGCCAGAAGCGATGACCTACGCCGCCGTCGCACGCCGTCAAGGTCCCCCTCCGCGACCACGCCAGGTCCCTGCAACGACGCAATTCCGTCGTCCGCCGCCGCCAGCACGCCCACCCGTCGCCCAGCGCACCTTCGCGAGGAAGACGGACATTTGGCGAGCCCCCGACCACCGTCCGCTCTGCTATCACTGCGCAGAAGCCGGCCATGTGTATCGCCGATGCCCATACCGGGAGATGGGACTGCGAGGTTTCGCCGTCAATGCTCCGCGCCCGCAGCGAGGTGAACGCCCTCGCGATATCGCCGACTACCTCGCCGCTACTCAGTGGAGCTCTCGACGACCGTCGCGTTCGCCATCACCAGGCCGCTACCTGTCGCCGCAGCGCCGACCATACACTGGCCCAGCCCGGGGCCGGTCAGCGAGCCCGTATCCGGAAAACTAAAAGCAGCAACCGATGGAGGTGCGGTTGCTGTTCGTCGAACTGACGAAGATCCTCCGCCGCCGACGAAGACGACGAAGAAACCATCTCGACGACCTAATGACGACACGCCGCCGTCCCGACGAAGTCAGGAAGCCAAGACTACACCGACAAAAGACGACTTGACGACGCGACGTTCCAGCTTCAGTTCAACACGACGCAGCCGTGATCCGACGCCGAGACCTAACTGCAACGCAAGACAAAGAACCACCGACCTCGACGTGCTTCTCGACGGCCACGCAGTCACCGCCTTAGTAGACACAGGAGCCGATTACTCCGTCATGAGTGGACCCATCGCCGCCCAGTTGAGGAAAGTTAAGACTGCATGGGAAGGCCCTCAAATTCGGACCGCTGGAGGACACCTGATTACGCCGACTGGGATCTGCACGGCAAGAATTACTGTTCAGGACCGGACTTACCCTGCCACCTTCGTTGTCCTCCAACAGTGTTCACGAGACGTCATTCTCGGCATGGACTTCCTGAATCAACATGGCGCAGTCATCGACCTGAAGTCGAAATTGATAACGCTGTCACAAGATCAAGCCATACCGCCGGAGAGCTGTCGTAGTCACCACGCCTTGAGTGTGCTCGAAGATCAAGTGAGCATCCCGCCGCGCGCCAGCATTATTTCCGTCGGCACTGAGACACCCGCTGACGTAGAAGGCGTCCTCGAGGGCGACCAACATCTACTGCTCGACCGTGAAATTTGCGTCGCAAGAGGGATCGCTCGACTCCACGGAGGGCAAGTGGAAGTTATGCTAACCAACTTCAGCCAACAGTTCAAGCACATCAACAAGGGCACGACAATCGCATACATCGAGGAAATTGTGGAAACCAGCAATGACTTTGTCCTCTCGGATTCAGCCGCATCTACCCCGATGAGCATTGTCCCCGAACCAGACTTCGACGTGAATCCAAGTCTTCCTATGAGTAAGCAGCAACAGATCAGAAGTCTTCTCCGACGATACAAAGACTGCTTTTCGACGTCATCGAGGATTCGACAAACACCAGTTGCAAAGCATCGCATAATAACCGAAGAGAGCGCTCGACCACTCCGCCAGAGCCCTTACCGAGTTTCGACGCGAGAACGTGAAGCTATTAGGCAACAAGTCGACGAAATGCTGCGCGACGACATCATCCAGCCGTCGAAAAGCCCGTGAGCCTCTCCTGTAGTCCTGGTAAAGAAAAAGGACTGAACCCTACGCTTCTGCGTCGATTATCGTCGACTGAACAAGATCACGAAGAAGGATGTGTACCCCCTTCCACGGATAGACGACGCATTGGATCGGCTCTGCAACGCTAAATACTTCTCGTCGATGGACCTCAAGTCTGGCTACTGGCAAATAGAAGTCGACGAGAGAGGTCGCGAAAAGACTGCCTTCATCACGCCAGATGGCCTCTACGAGTTCAAGGTCATGCCATTCGGACTGTGCTCGGCGCCTGCAACGTTTCAGCGCGTCATGGACACTGTGTTAGCCAGACTGAAGTGGCAGACGTGCCTTGTTTACCTGGATGACGTCGTTGTCTTCGCTGGAAATTTCGACGATCACCTTAGGCGGCTTGCGACAGTGTTAGAAGCCATCAAGTCATCAGGGCTCACTCTGAAGCCGGAAAACTACCGCTTCGCTTACGATCAGCTTTTGTTCCTAGGCCACTTGATCAGCAAATCAGGAGTACGCCCCGACCCACAGAAGACAGCTGCCATCGCAAAGTTCCCGCAGCCAACCGACAAGAAGGCAGTGCGCAGATTCCTTGGCATGTGTGCCTACTATAGGCGCTTCGTCAAGGACTTCTCACGCATCGCGGAGCCGCTAACACATCTAACCAAATGTGATGTCGCGTTCAAGTGGGAAACGCCGCAGGCCAAGGCATTTCAAGAACTCAAACGACGCATGCAGTCACCGCCGGTACTTGCACACTTCGACGAGGACGCCGATACCGAAATCCACACTGACGCCAGTAGCCTAGGCCTCGGTGCCGTCCTAGTCCAGAGGAAAGAAGGACTTGAAAGGGTGATATCGTATGCTAGCCGGTCGCTTTCAAAAGCGGAAAGCAACTATTCTACGACTGAAAAGGAATGCCTCGCCATCATTTGGGCTATAGCTAAATTCCGCCCTTACCTCTATGGCAGGCCATTCAAAGTCGTCAGTGACCATCACGCATTGTGTTGGCTAGCTAACTTAAAGGACCCTTCAGGACGGCTGGCGCGGTGGAGCCTCAGACTACAAGAATATGACGTCACGGTAATATACAAGTCCGGAAGAAAACACTCCGACGCCGACTGCTTATCGCGCGCCCCCATCGATCCCCCGCCGCAAGACGACGAGGACGACGACGCCTTCCTTGGGATAATAAGCGCGGAAAACTTCACTAAACAGCAACGAGCAGACCCGGAGCTAAAAGGCCTCGTCGAGTATTTGGAAGGGAACACCGACGTTGTCCCTAGGGCATTTAAGCGCGGATTGTCGTCGTTCACGCTACAAAACAACCTGCTCGTGAAGAAGAACTTCTCACCAGTCCGCACCAGCTACCTTCTTGTTGTACCGTCAGCGCTGCGTCCAGAAATACTGCATGCCCTACACGACGATCCAACCGCTGGGCACCTCGGATTCTCCCGGACGCTGTCGAGAATACAGGAAAGGTATTACTGGCCGCGTCTGACCGCCGAAGTCGCCCGTTACGTCAAGACATGCCGAGACTGTCAACGACGCAAGACACCACCGACAAGGCCAGCAGGATTACTACAGCCGATCGAACCTCCTCGCCGACCATTCCAGCAGATTGGGATGGATTTGTTGGGGCCGTTTCCGATATCAACATCCGGGAATAAGTGGATCGTCGTGGCGACGGACTATCTCACCCGCTTTGCTGAAACTAAAGCTCTACCAAAAGGCAGCGCAGCGGAAGTGGCGAAATTTTTCGTCGAGAACATCCTGCTGCGACATGGTGCCCCAGAAGTCCTCATCACCGACAGAGGAACGGCTTTTACAGCAGAGCTCACCCAAGCCACTCTGCAGTACAGCCAGACAAGCCACAGGAGGACAACTGCCTACCATCCGCAGACGAATGGTCTCACGGAGCGCCTGAACAAAACCCTCGCCGACATGCTAGCAATGTACGTCGACGTCGAACACAAGACGTGGGACGCGGTCATGCCGTACGTAACCTTTGCGTACAACACGGCGGTGCAAGAAACTACACAGATCACGCCGTTTAAGCTGGTTTACGGCAGGAACCCGACGACGACGCTTGACGCCATGCTGCCGCACGTAACTGACGAAGAGAATGTTGACGTCGCTAGCTACCTCCAGCGCGCCGAAGAAGCCCGACAGCTCGCCCGCCTGCGAATCAAGAGCCAGCAGAGGACCGACAGCCGACACTACAACCTCCGACGACGCTTCGTCGAGTACCAGCCCGGTGACCGTGTTTGGGTTTGGACCCCTATACGCCGATGAGGACTGAGCGAGAAGCTCTTGCGTCGCTATTTCGGACCGTACAGGATCATCCGACGTATTGGCGCCCTGGACTATGAGGTCGTGCCAGACGGCATTTCGCTGTCACAGCGGCGCCGCTCACGACCTGAAATTGTCCACGTTGTGCGACTCAAGCCGTATCACCAGCGTTGACGAACTTTGGGACTTCGCGTAACTGACCTTCGGACTTCATTTCTTTTCGTTGTTGTGTTACTTATGTTTAATAAGTGTCCTTTTGTGTTTCGTTCCCTTATGTTTGTAGCATCGGGACGATGCTTTTTTTTAAGAGGGGGGTATTGACACGTGTACTTATATTTAACGGGCAACCACGTTTCGCCGCCTAACAAATGTTATCGCACAGCGCGGGACGCGTCTGCATGTATCCGAAGTTTCTGGAAAGTTATCGATGCTTCTATCCGCTGTCTGTTGTCGCCGAACCTTCTATTATCTGATTTCATCGCGTGACTCGAATGTTGTAGAACTTTGTGGAAGGCATGCGGGTCCCAACGATTAGTCTGGAACATTCGACGACTGTTGTATAAAAGCCGACGCGCTTGACCCGCTGATCAGATTTTCGACGATCGCCGAGCGTGTTCGCCACTATCGTTGTGCTATAAGTGTAGCCTGTTTTGTGGGCACAGGTTCGCCCAATAAAAGTTAGTTTTGTCGTTCACAGTATTGCTACTGTGTTATTGAACGTCACCACCACGTGACAATATAGAGAGCGATCCCTGAGTGTCTTCGTGCGTCAGGCCGGCTGGCATGGTTTAATTTTGACCGAGAAAGTAGCGCCACCGGACGCAACAACAATAAATGAATACATAAAATTTGTACATGCGTATAATGTCGGATTATTGCTAAAGCACAAGGAATTCTTAATTAAATAGCGCATGATGTAAAACGCCTTCTTTATTCTTTTTTTTATTTTATTATGTTTCAGTTACTACGTGCACAGACTCAGCGGTTATATTCACCGACTCTCAGGCCGCCTGCAGAAACTTCTTGAGGGGCCGCATCTCGGCCGATGCACTCAAGATACTGCAAAGACGAAGCACTCCGCTCCCGTACACCTCCGTAACGTGGGTACCCGGACACGAGGGACTAGAGGGGAACGAAGCGGCCCACGCCACTGCCCGCGAGTACGTCAGCCGGGCTCCCCTCTCCCCACGCGCTTTCGGACCCGCGACAGAAGAGACGGAGGCCGTACCCACCAACTATTCGGCCATATTGCAACATTACAGGCTCGAGCGTCGAGTGTATCCTCCACCGCACCCTAAACTCGACAGAGAAGAAAGCCTGATCCTCAGACGCCTTCAAAGTAATACGTACACGCACGGAATGATAATGCATCGCCTCTACCCGACGCTCTACGGTTACCTCTGCCCGCTCTGCAACGTACCCGACACTCTGGCACACTTGCTCCTGGAATGCCCGTGGCACGAAGGCAGCGAAATGCAACCAGAGACGCACGCAAAACGAGCAATAGAAGCAAACGACCTATTCGAAACGTGGGAGGCCAAGCTAACCCTCGGGGACCTGGAAGACCAACGACAACTCGTCGCCAGGGCCAAGAGGGCAGTCGAAGCCAGAGGGTTCCTGGACTAAGGAGCCTTCCCACCTTAGGGTGATACCCGTCCTCGCTCGGGACACTGTTTCGTACAATAAACGTTTATTTCTCTCTCTCTTTCAGTTACTCCGTTCTTGAGCCACTGTGTATGTACCAACGAGTATGTACCATCGGTATATGCACATTTTGGGCCAATCCGCTCTAGCTGTTTGTTAGCGCGTGTCATTTTGCTTGTTACTTGTGCATGTTGCGTGCGCATGTGTGCTGTGTAAGAGTGGCTCTTGCCATGCATCACCTTTGTCAGATTTGGCGCATAGCTAGGCACGCACCTCCAGCATCTATCAATGTCCCTCTCTCAGCAGGATCAATTATCTTTCTCTCGTTCTCTCTCAACCAATCCCCTAAAATGAGTATGTGCCACTGTTACACAAGAGAGAGAGAAGCTTTAAAATTATTGATATATGTGTTGTCCTGTTTAAGTTCACGCAAACCACCATTTCTGTCCTTATCTTCAACCCTTCTTTTTTCTCTTGTTACTCACATTCACTCTTTTCCAAGGCTGAGTATAAGGTCCAAACTTTGATTCAGGCCAACTTCTCCGCTTTCCTATAACAATAAATGCCTCTCTCTCACTTCTCTGTGCGCACACCTCTCATGACCGTTCTTCTCTCGGCGAGCATCACGCATTGCCTTCATCCTCGTTGCATCGCTGCGTCGACGCCTTAAAGTGTGCATCCGCAGAAAAGAATAGAAAGCAGGAGCCGAATTCGGAAGTGCCGGAAGTGCTTTGTGCCATTGGCCGGTTGCCTTTGATGATATTATATGCAGTGCCATGACTGGCTGGAATTTTCTTTTACGGACAATTCTAGTGTAAAAGCTTTTTGTAATACTATCCCAGAAGGTTTTCATGTGACGAGCGCCGCAATCTGTACGTTCTTTTTTTTTATGTAACAAAATGCACCGCCTGCACGAATCAATTGCGTGGTAGTTAATTTTCTCACGCATTGTCTAGAACATTCAACGCGCGCATATAAATCAAGAAATTAAAAGAAAAACAGCGCTAAGGAAAAGAAGGGAAACCAGATGCAAAAACATAAAAACTATTGAACATCGAACCCTCATGTTGGAAACCATGTGACATGAAGCATTTGTAAAGTGGCTAATTAAAGAGGCTATACAACTAAGTACGAAGCGTCCAGTTGTGTTTGTTTTCATGCTATATATCGTTTAATCCAGCTCATGCCCCGTTCATATTTGTGCATCGCGCACATTACAGCTTTGACGTCATGGAATGTTTATGTTTATGCACCACATCGTTCAGAAGCTATGGCGAAATGCAAACACCAGTTTCCGCGAATGCACGCTATGCGTTGTAGTGCTCGAGTAATGCGCAAGTTTGCCGCTGGTTGGAATATTTGCTTAAATGCATTTCCTTAAATCCCGATTCAAACGAAAGAAATACCTGTAGTAAATATGTCTAAGTGCATAGAAAAAAATATGAGCATCAACACAGAAAGCCACTCTCTGAACATCATGTTTAAAGGAAACAGCGTAAACGTGGTAAACGTAGGCTGTACCTGCAAGTGAAGAAAACGAGAGGGAGAGAGTCGCATATGAAGTTCAGGCACACTTCTTAACTAACAATTTGTCTTCACTGCGGACTTGCGACGCAACCTTTATTCTGATTAACAAGCCGTCTGCAAGATAGTTAAGCTCTTCGGGCGTATACACCTGAACCGAAATATGTTTTTGTACATAAAAAATTCACGAAACGTGGCCTGGCATCACTCTTGAGAATCGCCTGCGTTCGACACAACAGCACAGCATTCGGTCTGTCGTAGCAGAGTGAACCATTTTGTTCGAGGTGTCTTTAAAACAAAATGAGTTTGGAATCAGCATCAGAAGGCCGAGTGCAGCACATTCCGAGGCCACAAGCAGGCATATAGAGAGAGAAAGGAAGTAAAAGAACAACAAATAAGAGAAAGGACAGAAAGGAAACAAAGGAATGTTGAACAGGTTGCACCTATAGTTTGCCACCCTACACTGAGGTACGGGAACCTGGAAGGAAAGGAGAAGAGAAAGGAATGATAATTTCTGCTAGCAGGTACACAAACAGCGTTCACAGTGAATTGAAAGGCGGTTGCATACAGAAAAACAGACTTTAAGTGCTGCTTTAAGTGGACTGTACGACAAAGCTTTTACAGAAGTAAACATATTGGGACCATGCACTCGGACGTCATCCACGCAGCAAGTCGTCAAGGGCCTGGTACGCGTTATAAAGATCATCGAAGGAAATGCAAAGTACACAAAGGAGTTGAGCTGAAGCCTGAAATATGGCGTTCGTCGAAGCGCGAAAGAGTTTATACCTTCTATCGCTAACACTCACCAGACAGCAATCGCTTTGTTTGTTTCTGAATCACGGCCCATTTGCAAGACATGCTGGCGATGTTCACTCTTACACGCGCGGTTGAGTTTGCGCTGCACGGAATGCAGAGGGCGAGCCACCGTTACAGCGTACGTGAGGCCTCGTACAAAGCGATGCACACGAGCGTGGCGACGTGCCACAGACGCGCCAGCGCTCTTCGGCTGGGCGGGGATAGGAATCAATCTTTCGGACGGTGCGGGAAGAGGCGGCCGCGGGGGGAGGCAGGAGGAGGGGGGAGGGGGGGGTGCGCGGTGTACCTGTCTCTGCGGCTTCGAAGAAAGAGAACAGCCAAGCGCGCCAGTTCCTCTCATTGTGTGCCGCGGTGCGTTCTGTTTTTAGCCGCAGTACCGCTCGCTGAGAAGCGAAGCGCTTTCTTCTTCTGCGGACTGGAAGACGAGGGGTGGGGTGCTCGCAGACGCCACATCAGCATGGCCACGATGACGGGCATGCACCGTACTCTGCCTTTGCGTGCTCTGCCTTTTCTTGAAAAAGAAAATCTTTTTCGCGAGCAAGCAATATCGCTAATAGACCAGTGGCTTTGGTGTTTTTAACTGTTATGACTGGTCGTCGGTGAGTGAGTCACATGCTATCTTTATGTGTACCAACAACTTTGTGCATTTCGTTTATAGTCAGCGTACGTCAGCGTCTCAAGTACCTGACACTGCACGATTTTCTACAGCTGATTGCAACTATATATACAGCAGAAAATGTTGGCGCCATTGTTTCAATTAGGGAGATAACATGCATTGAGGTAAAAAGACTCACGAGACGTAAAATTGAAGCTATAGCGCTGGTAAATGTTAGGTGTTGTAACATGCCGCAAGTCTCACAACTTGGGCTTTGTTCGGTTGCTTTTCTCTCTCTCTCTCTCTCTCTCTCTCTTTTTTTTTTCTTTTTTGATCCTCTTCTGAGGACTCCATTGTTTCCGATTAGCCATTGTGAACGGTATGCCTTTGTTGGGCATGTTCGCGAAGCAGACGGTTAATAAGTGTCGCCAAGACTTGAACGCTTGTAAACGGCGCGAGTGGTCACCAACACCTCTGTTTCCTGTATAGCACGAACTCATTCTTTCGAAACTACAACGCTATAATTGTAGTGCTTAAAAGTTCCTTTCAATGAGACAATAAATATAATGTTTAGATACGATTAAAAAAGTTGAGGGTTGCAAGAACAAAACCAGCCTAACGCAACCGATCATGTTGTTAATTCACTTTCCATAGGGCTGAATAACGCAAAAATACGATCTTTAAAGCTTAGACTTCTGAAACATCGGCTTGGTTTCAGGCACAAATAAAGCTGTCTAAGGTGTCCTGACATCAGGAAAATGAGGGATTTTTTTTTATTTCTTTATTTTCTTTTATTTATTTATTTTTCTTATTTTTTTTATTTTTTTTTTGCTATTCTGTGGCTTAGGTGTTCATGGACACAGTGGTGTCTATGAACCACAAGAACGGACTTCCGACATTATTTGCAGCGATGGTTTTGTTTACACTGCAAGGAGAACAAGTCAAATGTGGTGCTGCGCTGACAGGATTCTGACACAGTAGAGTTAAATTTGAACAAATTACCCCTAAATACACACCTGTCGAGGCTTCTAGAGAGTAAATACTTTCGTCAAAGTAATAATCAGCATGTTAGCTTTGCGTAATTTTCGCGATGGCATTTCTTAGTGTCGCCATAATTTCCTTGACTGAAGTTTCGTATTCCTCATTCTCTAGTGGGCATCGCTTCTTCCGTACTTTTCAACCCTCCTCCAGTAGTCTCAGCTTTCTTCGTTCGAAAGGGATGAGCCACGCCAGCCGTCTAAATGTGCCGTGCATAAACGTGGGCGCGGCACTTTAGGAGCTCCAGCCGCAGCATTTCTGCATGTAATTAACGAGGCGCGTGCCGCACCACATCCTGCTCGCCACCCACCCGATAGGACTGCCCGTTCGTTTTTGTTTCATCCGGCGAGCACACTCGGGACGCGGCGCGCACGCTGACCCCTTAAGACTTGACGAGCGCCGAGGGTCATTAGCATGTTGTCCAACGGGGGCCGAAGAGGCAGGCACCACTGAAAGGAAAAGCGGCGCCGACCTTCGTTCACAACTGTACGCTTGCCGTGGCGGTGTGCGGCGGCGGGGCACTTGTTATACCGCAAGTGTAAGCAACGCTGTGTGGTCTGGCACTCTGCTTCAGCAAACGACAGAGTTCGTCGAAGTGGAAACTAAATAACGCACGGCTGGTGGGCAGCACTATGGCTGAGGACGGCGTAGCAGCGTAGGCCACCTACGATGAATGCATTCGCTCGCCCCCGCTCTGCGAGCACTTTTTGTTTGAAAAGTTCGCTTGCGTCGCGACGGTGTTCCAAACTGGGTCGGACTGGTTCCTGGTAGCCGTGCCTCAAGCAAGGACGGAGAGACCCGTGTACTCAAGAGCAGATATTTTTGCCACGGTGTGTCGTACAAGTGCCACTTCGCGTACTTGCTCAGCAGATGTGACTTCTTCCCGTTAGATGCTTGTTTTTCTTCTCAGTGTACAAACGGAAGCCAACTGCCAGAAAAAGACTCCTGTCAGTGCGAGTCGTCATTGAGTGTGGTCTTTTAAAAACAGCCGATGATATCTTGTGTATGAAAAGTACATAAGTACCGTGAAAAACTCCGCGCTCACTTCAACTTTCTGTAGAGTACTGAATTCCGTACATAGATAAGGCAACAAACCTGCCTTAGAATAAACATTCCGAGACTTCGAGTGCATTCTATTCTCCGGTGTCTGAAGAAAGCAAATGGCATTCATTTATATCGACGGACCACCAACGCATTAAATACGCGCTGTTTGTATATTTGTATTTGTATAGCAATGCATGCCTTAGCTGCCACATTGTCACATGATAGTATGACAACTAGTTGCAGTTGATAAAATTGAGGTATATCGATATATGTACAGGAGCATATGCGTTTAGAAACACAAAGCACCTATAGAATGAGGAACTCCCGCTTAATGTGGCTTGGATACGCCCCTCTGACCAGTCGCAATAAAGCTAAGTTCAGCATGGGCAAATTACAGTGTTCTCAATAAACTTAAACAAAATAGATAGTTACATGTAAATATATAGCTTACATATAGTTAAGTAAAATACAGGAAAACAAGGGCAACATGAAGCCAGGGAGCTGAAACTCTGGTCCAGGGGTCTGTACATAAAGCTTAGCAGCGCTTTGTTGTGGGAACCACTAGTCACATTTTCTCTTTGTTATTGATGAGCTCTTGATGGTCATTTTCATTCGCGCATCCAAGGAAACCATAACCCTTACTCTTGCTGTGGGAAACCGCTCGATCAGTAGCAAAACAACTATTATAATAATAGGCTTGTTATTGATCGAATAAGCAACTAATTATTCGATGAAGTGATAACGATGAATTGGCTCAGAAATCGCAGGCTAAACGCGGCGTTATATTAGCCCGATTTCCTTATCACCTTCGAGTGGCTCCATTAAGTACCAGTTGTCCCTCAGGGCACAAACTCCAAGCATGCCTCATCTTTCGATACTTTATGTTACCGCTCTCGCATCTCAGTGCACGCGTAACCGCTAATTATCTGCGTATTCTCACGCCGTATCAGTGACGATCTTGCTATCAGTAACTCTCGCACAGTGAAGTAGGAACGAACTGCTTGTCTTGATATTACTTTCTCCTTCCTCGTCTATAACCCGCAACACTTAGTCACCATGGTCTTTCATTGTTGTTATGAGCTGGGCACAGCAAAGCTATCTCAAGACCGGCCACTTATTTCTGTAACAGTGGAAGTGAGGACGCCAGCCGCATCTAATGGTACAGAATTCACAACGCTTTTTGTTCGTAAGGGATGTTTGCTATTAGTCGGCCTCCTTCGCTAACAACTTGTCACCTGCGCCTCATATTCTCTGTTCGTGAGAGTAGATACCAGCCATTGGCGATGTTGGACGAATTGTTATCGAAAGTGTACGGCCAATGGAGAGGAGCACTGAAGGACGAAAAGCTTCGTGAATTCCTTCACTTTTTCCTAATTCTTTCGGCACATACACGTAAAAGAAGCGCAAGCATACGATCGATTTCAAACTGCGAACTTATATCATCATTTCACGCGACTGAGTGGCAACTGCCAACCAGTATTATCAGAGTCGTCTGTTCGATCCAAGTTATCTCTTGAAGGGCGTCGATTGCCGAGGCTTCTTTTCCACGCCATTATATCGTACATACGTGTAGTAAAATAGGGTCATCAGACACAGTCAGACAGCACGAACCAATTCACAACGCACAGCGCCGGGTTACATCGCTGCCAAAACTAATGAACGTCGCAGATAACAACTGACAGAGCCATTACAGATTTATCGCTCAACTTTGAGACCCACACGGTGATCGGAACCCGCGGAGCGCGTGTTACACTGCCACCCACAGCAGAGCTTACTCGGCGTGTGGAGTGCCTTATCTCAAAGCCAAGCTGTGTGGAGTAGAAATGTAGTGTCCAGGTGCGGAGCCGCAGAAACAAAGCGGCGCTCGCCACAGACTTGCATGCACGTTTGCCGGCTGTGCTGTGGGAAAAGAATAGCGCTTCTATTCCTTTGAAACTGTCGACCAATCATGGCAGTGCTCATCCCGGTGCACGGTGACGGGACAAAATAGGTTCAGGAAATTGCAGACAGTAAAGAATACAGCTGTAGAAAAGCCAGACACGACGCTGAGCTTAACTTTGTCTTGGAACTTTTTAACCACTGCGCAGAACCGCAGTTACACGGGATGTACCCCCTCTATCGGGTTCACATGAGATAAACGCGGGAGCTCGATGGGATGTACCCACAAGGTACCAAGGTGGAACTAAGCCTTTCCAGTGTCTGTTCTTCTCTTGTCCGAGTATTTCTTGCGTCCTACCCTAACCGTGATCCCGCAAGGAAGAATCATGTCTTCTTGCATTCATAAGAGAGACCGGTTTGCTGGACGTGCGGTAACATACCCCATCGGCAACGCAAAAGGCGCTCAGCCGAAGCCATTGCCTGCTTCGACCACCAGGCTAAGCCCACCTGTTACTATAATCCACCATCAGCACTACCACCCCATCCAGCAATACAAGAGAGAACACCTAAATTAACAGCCCGTAGACCATAGTGACTAGACACATATGCTCCGCATGAAGGTGTTCGTGGGGCTAAAGTATCAACGAGAAAGCTACTCGTCTAACATGTCAGCTTCGAGATCACACGCCACAAATAATCGTAGGTCGAAAACAGTTCCGGCGTCCCCTCTCAAATTGATCCCATCTTACACTCAGTCTATCTTACGAAGCCAGCCGGCCGTTGTCGGCAACAGACAACTAGTGTTTACTTTTATTCTTTAGCGACAGGTTGTACTTCCGACGAATCGTTTTGTGTCGTCGTGTCGTTGACCAGTGCAGGTGCGTACGTAGCACTGCGCAACGACCACTCTGTAATCTCGGTTGAATATAAGTCACCGTGGGTTATCCTTCAAAGGCTCGCATTTCAGCCATGACCACACAGTTGGTATATTGCCCCGGAAAAATAGACGCGCTGACACAGGTCAACGTTTTCACCTAAAACTCGTCTCAAATGATTTTCATAAATAGGCCACTGCAGTCTTCCCTCGCCGAGTCAGCTCTTTTACGATAGGTGCCTCACCTTCACTGAATATCGCTACTTAAAGATTAAATTGCTTGCGTGGAAATGTCGCGACTATTGCCTGCTTCGTTATCTGTAAGTTTATCTGTTTGTTATGATTACTCTGCTATTACCAGCAGCCAACCTGTTATTACCAGTAGTAAATGAAACTGCTTCAAATCAGCGTCAGTTAGGTAGCGTGCTGCGAAGTTTATTATCCTGTCGAGACGCCAAAGCGCGCCTAAATTATTTTAGAACTGAATCAGTGCCTTCGTAACAAATACATTTGTCAGAGTTCGTCACATACTGAGGATCTTCCTAAAGTTCACATGTTTTGGCATGCTCATATGTCCAAACTTCTCAGAAATATGTACTGCAGTACCACAGCCGTCGTGTTTGTCGGCAAGTGCGCACCTTTTGATGACGCCACTAGGTCAAACGTAGTCGGACAAAATCTGGTGGCTTCTAAGAGATTTCGAGGCGGGTAGGTTCACAGCAGCTATAATGGAAAAACTACGCATGCTTGACTACATCGTCCTCTGTGAATCGCAGATGACAGCCGACAAAGGAAAACTTGGGACGCGAAATTGAGCTATATTTTCTTGCTGGGTGCTACTTACAGTAACTATCATGCAGCGCAAGTTTAGCATGAGGTTCCACACAAAGGATTTTTTTTTCCTTACTGAACACCTGAACGCTTATCGCAGCTTCCACAACGCTTAATGGCTTTAGTGCGAATGCACATAGGAGAAGGGGAAGGGAGGGATGGTGGGTTGGAACTAGAACGTACGGAATAGAGAAGGGCCTTCCGCGACGGCCACCGTACTCCCGACGACCGACGACTACTTTCCTGTCCATGCACTTTGCCTTCCGCTATCACGACGTCAATCTACGGCCAGTGCACATCGCCGCGGCGGGGCTTAATAATGAGCACACGTCGTTGCCGTAGCGGCAGTGTGGATTTCGGACCAAGTTCGCCCAACCGAAGTGGTAGCGAGCAAGGCAGGCGCATGAAGCGGCCTTGTGGAAATCGCCGCAGTTCCGTAATGGCGTGGGTTTTCGATGAGGATCGCGAAGCGGCCATTATAGCGATCTCCGACTCTCTCCTCGCACGCCCGATCACTCGAGCGACAGTGTTGTGCTCAGAGGAAGCGCGGTTTCGGGGCCCTAATGCGTTCTCGTAGTATGTACGAGTTCGCGCCGTTAATGATCGGATTATTCCTGTCCCGTAGCTGCGCTGAACCTGCCGAATGTCCGCCTTGTACGATGCACTAACTGCCGCCCTCACTTTCCCTTTCCATCCCTCATGTTTTCTTTCCATCTTCTTGCATGCGTCACAAATGCATGAGTCATAATGAGAGCCGGTTTATGAATAATGCTGGAACATCTTATTTCAGGAATTGTTAGCGTACCAAGTGTAGGTAATTGCGTTACACTTAGGTAATTGCACTCATGTTGTGCCCAATGTACGGACTTCGTATATTGCTTTTATTGTGCATTTGTTTGGGCTGTTTTACCCACTGTCATTGCTGTCTGCTTGGGCTGTTCCATGGAACCATTATCACACTTCAGTGACATTATGAACCACATGTGCTTGCAATTTCACCGACATATATGCTTGACGTCAGCAGCCGTAATAATACTCACGTACACACTCTGCGGTGGAACAAACCCGCAGAAATGCCATTTTCGGTTGGGCTTCAGTCACTATTGCGCGTGAATTCAATCTGAGCAGGAGCAGGAGGAAATAAAGGGAGAAGGCAGGAGTATTAACCAGAAATGCACTCGGGTTGGCTACCCTACTCTAGGGGATGGGAAAGAGGGAACAGAAAGACGCGTTAGAGAGAGGTAGGGGAGTGGGAGGAAATCTGTGGTGAGATCGCGCATGCACGCGGAGTGCCTGAGTGAGTCAGAGGCGTTCAGTTAGACCAGTCGCCCTCAAGAAAGGCAAAAGTGCCGTTACAGCTTTATGGGCCGACTAGCGATAGGGACGGTCTTCAAGTATAACACTTGCACGGACAACGGCCGATCGTCGAGTCGTCGCAATGCGATAGATAATGTTTGTCTTTCCGACTGAAATCAATGACAGTGGCGCAATAAATCTTCGATGCTCTCTTC
This sequence comes from Dermacentor andersoni, assembly GCF_023375885.2. Taxonomy (NCBI): domain Eukaryota; kingdom Metazoa; phylum Arthropoda; class Arachnida; order Ixodida; family Ixodidae; genus Dermacentor; species Dermacentor andersoni. The sequence goes on from NC_092819.1 coordinate 16,211,637, forward strand.
GCCGCCGCAGACGTCGCGTGCAGCCCTGTCGGTCATTCCAATCAATATAGTGTACGCGCTTTCGTGAAAGCCACTCCCAATCACAGCCGGTATAGAAGCGATGCGCCACGTCGGTGTCGTGTGGGTGGAGGTCGGAGTTGGAGCGAAGGGTTCTGTTCTTGCAACCTGGTGCGCCTTATATTTGGAGTGTTCCACTCTGTTAAAGCGAGTTTGCGTGCCAGGCGACCAAGCTGCGTTGCAGTGTCTGTCGTGAATAGAGGAATGGGTATGCTCTGTTGTTCTTTATGTGCTTCTCGGGCACCTTCGTCTGCAAGGGGAGTACGGTAGCGCGATTCAAAGACGAGACAAAAGAAGACACAAAGGGACACACAAAGCGCTGTGTGTGTCCCTTTGTGTCTTCTTTTGTCCCGTCTTTGAATCGCGCTACCGTACTCCCCTTGAAGATGCATTACCAACAAGCCCACATTGCAACCCTCGTGAACCTTCGTCTGCTTGATCATTTCCGCTGATCCCGCAACGGTCAGGTAGCCACTGGAAAATAATTTCGTGGCCTTTCTGTTTGACGTCGTGGTGAAGGTTGACAATTTCGTATGCTAGCTGTTCGTGAGCTCCACGTCGCAGGACTGATTACATGCTGTGTAAAGCCATACTCGAGTCGGAAAACACGGCCCACGTACAAGGACTCTCTGTGTCAATAAATTGAAGCGCACTGCACAGAGCCGTGAATTCTGCAGGCGCGGACGTCGTGACATGTGGCGTCTTGAATTGCAGTGTTATTCCTCTTGTCGGTATAACCACAGCACCCCCAGAACTGGTCGACGTGGTCGATGTGTAAGTATACATGCGTCCGTGGCTACCGTATTTCTCGCACAACAGGAGTAAGCTCAATTGTTTTAGTGCAAGTGGTGGTAGATCTGACTTTTTCGGAAGTCCTAGAATTTTGAGGTGTTCTCCAAATGACACAAACACCATGGAGGGGACACCAGCCTGGCCACAGGTGTGTACCCCAATGTAAGCGAGGCACGATATGCACTGACAGTTGTGCTAAATGAAGTGCGGGGTCTTTCCCAGGTGAATGCGGCGAGGTGGTGGCAAGAGGTCCGGGCAATGTGCTTGACATGTGCACGCATTGTCTCGACGGCTATGTGCGTCGTGATTGAATAATCTTGAGCAATGGCAATAGTTCATTGTCATTGACGCAGTCCGTGGTAATCCAATGCATATCCTGAGAGCTTGGACATGAATTCTCTGAATTGTACGCAAATTGGTTTTGCAGGTGTTGGATATAACATGTAGGCTGTACCACAGGAATCCAACAAACAATACCCTGTACAGCTGTAACATGGATTCTTGGATGGATTCTGTAACAAAGATCGCTTCATACGGGGATCACGTGAGAATGGTGAGTAGTCGTGATTCGGCATTCACGTGGAACTTCCTTCACCGACAATCTTCCTACAGAAGAATTCTGCGATTTCAATCTCTTGGCATTGTAGCTAAAGAGCCAGGTAATGAAATGGGTGGTGCAGTCCAAGGTTTGCACGGAGGCCACGAACAGTTCCCCATATAAGATACAAAGGCTTTCGGCGATCCAGAGACTCGCAGAAAGACATTCATCATTGTGAAGCCAGCTTATTCATACGACGCTGTATTTTCTTGTGTGTGCGTCTGGCGAATCACCAATCATGAATAGACTTTGTGCGCTAATATCTTCGTTCTGTACGCCGGCGAATTGCTCAAAATTTCTCTAGCTCAATGTCGAACTCGGTGCCTGCTGAGCTTTTAAAAATCGAATGTGTGGCATCCTGAAAGGCACCTCTTATTGTGTCCCTAGGTTCCGTGGTATGTCATCTGAACAGCATTTTTCTAGGATTGATTTAAATTTCGGTCAGTCGGTGCATTCGACGGCTCTCGAGAACGTGTATCTAGTCAGCCCCTCAATCGTGAGAGAAATTGGGACGTGGTCACTTCTCCACGTTTCCAAATTCGAGTAATGTAGTGTGCTAGCGATGTCAATGTCTGTTGTGGGTAGCAAAATGTCGCCAGCACTTTAACACATGAAGGGATCATCAGCGAGAAGACTTTTTCAGCACGCTCGATTGCCTAAACATTTTCGAAAACACGTGGCTCTTTATCTGCGGCAGCTTTGTTTACAAGAATAGCCAGTGCTCTAGTTTATATTTAATTTCGAATTTTAATGAGTGTACAAATGTTAGTGCAGCACCGAAATTAATATTCTCTATGAGGGTACTGTCGACAACTACCGTGAGTAACATACGAAGGCTCATTACGAATGTGCTGCATCTGTCCGAAAGCCCAGCAATGCAAACTTCACTGCATACCGTCAATCAGCGCCGGTAGCCGTCAATAATTACCGATGTTTGTGAAGCACTCTCACCTTTCCAGAAATTAAAATTATGGGGTCCAAAGACGTGTTCCAAGTACGACCAGCATTGGAGATGGTTTACGTTGACAGTTAAAAAGACAGCTTCGAGCACAAGCAACCGAAACTCCATCTGGAAGACATCTGTGCAACTTGATGCCATCTCAAGTCGACACGATAAGGCTAGGAAAGACATCTAGTATCGCAATTTCTTTTTTTTTTTTACTTCTTTCGTATGCGAACCTATGAAAAATACAACGCAGCTTACAATAAGCGCACAATAAAGCATGACTATATTTTCTTGTGCGCAGACGACCTTCCCATCGAATTTCTGAGCATTTCACTCACCCGCCCTATTGTCTGGTCAGCAAAGTAACCTGCTTCGTTCTGGACTTCGATGCTGTCTTCACGACGCTGTCTTTTGTTGCCGGATTCGTCAGAATTTACGCCAGGTTTCATATAGCCGCTGTCCGCTTAGCCGTCTGCTTTGCTGTATAAGGCGTGTATTGGAACACAACCCAAGACTGCTGTCTTGGGCCCATTGTGAAGATCAAGTCGATGAAGTCGCTCAGTGTTTATTTCCACTGAACAGTACGAGTAGTTGCATTTTATTGGCATCTGTCAGTTCCCACGCTTTGGGTTGTCAACAAATATTTTGTTCTTGGAAAGCGGTACAAGCCATGTCTGGCTTTGTGGCCACCTGTTCTTGGAAGGCGTCAGGATTGTGAAGCAATCACTGGTGATATCGTAAACAAGCAAAGGAAAAAAAAGAAGAGAATGAACTGCGGCAGTCTACCAAATTGCACTGTATACCGTGCTGACATGTTGCCACCACCGTCAGTTTCGAGGCTCATCTTTGTATGACTTCTAGCTTCGTCCCAATCCTTACCTGTGCCATTGCTTTCGAAACTCTTCGCAAGTACCCCCCCCCCCCCCATTTCAATCCTTTCTCCATTTACTGTTTTCAAAATTCAGAGCAATATCCCGGCGACTGTATGTCATGATTAAGTGTTCAATGCCCGCACTCCTTAAGCGGTTCTTCGAAGGCTCACGTCGTTAAACACGTGGAACTATCTTCCCTTAGCCGTCGTTCGAATTAAACCCTGGTAGTTCGTGGTCTCATATTTCTCCTTTCACATCCTCTTACGTTCATGTCTGTCATGTTTGAAGAACTCTTGGCCGGGCATTTACGAAGAGCGCATAGCTGTTATAATATGCAAAGAAAAGGTGTTTTCATAACCAGTCATCCATAAGGTTACCTATCGCTATTCCAGCTGGTGCGCGTACCATCTATACACGTAAATTCGCATACTTGACCTACCGTGAAATGCGAATAAACTTGGAGAATTAGATTGCATTTATGTTTACTAGGAATGCAGGCAACGACAAACCAACAAAATAAACGAACAGGACGACAGCGCATTTATTTCATGGACGCACAATTAAAAATAAATATAGCTCAAACCATGCCTTTCCGAGTTCATCTGCAACTCAAGACCCTGTGGCCACATGGTTGCGGGCTGCAGCCCGCAACATCACCCACAACTGCCGTCGTATTTAGAGAACAGAACATTTATACAGCTGTGTTTGAGTCCCATTTCGCGTTTCGTGACACGAGGTCATTTGAACATAATCTATTGTAATTGGGGCAAGCCGACTTGGAAATTGATCAATTGGATAGTCACGCACACCCAACGACATGCGCCACTCTTTGACCTCTGTTCTGCAGAAGCGGGTCAAGAAGTGCCGACTGAGAAACCTAGATCTTGTTCCTTTCTTTGTATGCGGCTGTCGACAGCTGTACTCGTTCCATGCCCATGTTTCTTGCACTTAGGTCGCGTACACAAGGTCATCTACAGACATATCTTCTTTTGAATGGCTTCTAGCTTTTCACTTCCTACGCTTTCACACTCAGAAGAGGGACACAGTTTGCAGCGCTTCGGCGCTTGCTTTTCTAACACCTAACTGGGAAATTTGATAGGCGCTGCAAATTATGCACAAGGTCATCGCGTTCTTTGTTGACTGCTCTGGAAAACTACCCTTCTATTTTTCTAAACGATGTCTATGATCAGTTGTAATAATCGGTAGACTCTGCTTCAATACGTTTGCTTCTTTTCCTCTTGATTTCCCAAAAGCTGGTCCTCCGTGTTAACACTACTACTACTACTACTACTACTACTACTGATAATAATAATAATAATAATAATAATAATAATAATAATAATAATAATAATAATAATAATAATAATAATAATAATAATAATAATAATAATAAATCGCGTTTATTTAATGTGCCCAGGAACAACCCTAAGGTCTGAGTAGTGACGCGCGCATACATTAAAATCCAAAAAGGAAAACGCTACGGGAAATATAGCTTCAAAAAACGCAATGAATAAAAAGAACAATTGCGAAAAGAGTAGTGTACATACAGCAAGGCACGGGGTGAATACAAAAGAAAATGAAGGAGAAGGGCAGTTTAACAATGCATGACACTATGACACAACAACGCAAAGCTCGGAAACGAACGATGACAGCGAATTATAAAAAATATCAATATCATCAGAATAAGCTTTATAAATACATTTTATTCTGCGGACGGTTGTTTGTTGTTGATGACAGGCAGGGACATGAAAAGGTCTATGTTCTCTGGTGATCTTGCTTGGAATACGAAACACGATACAATTGAGGAGTTCGGGAATTGAAGTTTCGCGTCATCAGCGTATAACAAAATTGAAGAGTTTTGAATGACTGCTGAAACGTCGTTAATAAACAGCGAGTAAAGAATAGGGCCCAGGACAGACCCTTGAGGAACTTTACTTGCAACTGCATAACGGTCTGACGATTGACCATTTACGCTAACGTAGCAGTACCGGTCGCGTAGGTAGCTTCTTATCAGTGCTGTGACATAGTGGTGCAGATCAAGTTTTGTCAACTTTTGAAGGAGTATTTTGTGGCATACAGCATCAAACGCCTTACTGAGGTCAATATAAATGATATCCAGCTGTCCTTATACACTGCTTGAGAGGCATGCATCATGAAGCTAACGAGGTTGGTAGCTGTGGAGCATCCTGATATGAATCCATGCTGCTGAGGAATGATAGCATTTTTAATAGAGGTTGAAATTATTGAGTGCAGAGTTGACTCGAATAATTTAGATGCTGCGCACAGGAGAGAAATAGGCCTGTAGTTACTCGCAGCAGTTTTTACCCCTGACTAAAACACAGGAACGACGCGCGCTGTTTTCAAAGCCTTTGGAAATGCGTTCGTCATTAAAGCGGAATTAAAAATACAAGTATAAGCACTGGAACAAGCAAGGGCTCGTACGTCTTAATCAAAGCAGGCGGAATGTCATCAGGACCGCACGAAAAAGACGGTTTTAAGCGTTTCATGCACTTAAAGACAATTTCCTCTGAGACCAATAAACTTGAATCCAGGGAAGGGTGATTGGAAAGCTCACTAACTCCGTCACTGTACCCTTCACCGTACACAGACGCGAAGTGTAGGGAGCAGGCGCCCGCGACATCTGGAATAGGTTGGCTGTCACCACTAAGTAGAGAGATATCTTGTTTCGTATTGTTGGATGACTGTTCGCGAACGTGTCTCCAAAAGGACTTTGAATTTTCAGAGCTACTAGGTTCCAGATGTGCTATATAGCTGAAATGATCACGCTTGTAAAGACGTTGAGAGAGTGCCCTGTACATTTTAAAATCTATATGCCAGTGTTCCTGATTTGTAGGCTGTGCCTTCCTGTGAGCACGGTCTTCTAACTTCAAAGTTGTTTTCATATCAACAGAAAACCAGTGGGGAAATTTATAGCGTGTAGTACTTTTTAGTGCTATAAAGTTCTTCATTCCATCGTGAACAATAATCGTGAGTACCGTGACTTGGTCATTAACATCTCGTAGTTCTATTACTGAATACCAGTCCGCATTATTAAGATAGTGGTAAAGACTCACGTAAACTCCGCTTGAGAAATTAAAAGACCGAGGTGCTCCTGTATCCTTTAATCTCCTCCTACTAGGTATCGAGAACTGTAATGAAATATGAAGCGGGAGATGATATTAATCTAGCTTAAGAAAGAGAAAGTCGCCACAGGACGCATTCACAGCTTCTTCGTTACTAAGGCATAGGTCTAGTACATTGCCACAAGTGTTCAGAATATTGTTAACTTGGCGCCGAGATGTAAATTATGAAAGGTCAAGTAACGAGTTGCACTTGGCAGATAAGTAAAAAGAATTCGCTGAAATTTCATCACTTTGCCGGGAAATGACAGGCGTATTAAAATTATCAATTATTAGTATTTTATGGTTAGCATGGCCTCATATACCATTTTCAATAGTGGCTAGAATAGTCATGTACATCTCAATATTAATATCAGGCGCAATAATAATAATAATAATAATAATAATAATAATAATAATAATAATAATAATAATAATAATATGTTTATTGCCACGAAATATACAAAACAAACTAGCAGTCCGGTCTAAGCCTGAGTTGGCTTGTAGGACCGTGCCTATGAATATGATAGACAAGGCAAAAGGAATATATATATATATATATATATATATATATATATATATATATATATATATATATATATATATATATATATATATATATATATATATTGATGAGACATGAAGAAAAAAAACGAATGGCAAAAAAATTGAAAAGAGCAAGATAACATTGGGTTAACAAATAACAAAAGAAGTTGAAAAGGTAAATAATAATAATAATAATAACCTGCCAAAATGACAATTTGACAAAGTCACTGACCTTAGTGTTGGGGTCAGAACGATTTAAATCAGATATGTTGCTATACCATATCGTGTATATGAATCACTGTGCGCCTACTTCAACTTCAAGTAAACTCCATTGTGGGCTGGTACTTACGTTCTTCCTCTACATCGCTTCATGAAAAGGAAAGCTGCAATACTTTCTTTGTGCAGCAATACTTTCTAACTGGAGCTTCTTCAAATTCGTTCTACGGGCTCTCAGTGAACTTGCTGGATGCGAAGTGTTATTCCTGCTTTATAACGGCTCACCACAATCAGTTTTTCTTCAAGGGCGTGCGCGCTGGAATGAAAACTGACTGCTTTGAGCTGCGATGAAAATTATATGGAAACCAGCACATGAATCATAAGAAAGGAAGGATACTACGTCACCCAGAATGAAAGAATAAATTACACTAATCTACAGCAGTGACACGCCAAATTTGGTAGTCCTATCCTCGCTCACCGAGAACTTGCGGTGGGATGGTGGCCACAACCCAACGTAGAGCCAAAGCGAAAATAAGCGGAATCAGATTAGTGACACCCGGATTGCGCCGCACACACAAACACATATAAAAAAAATATACGTCTTCTTCCCGCGCGCGCATATAATCGGCGTCATCGCTTCGCTGCGCAACGGTATAGGCTACACGCCTTCGTTGCGATGTAAGCCCTTCTTCACAGCTTCGAGGATGGTTCTGCATCGCGATTTCGCGCTTCGGCGCAGCTGCTTCCCGAAAAAAAAAAGAAGAATTCGAAGAGTGACAGAAGAGAAAAGCAAGGAAAACGCTTCAAACGTTGGAAAATCAAAAATTATGCGGTGCTGCGTTTCTGCCCTGCGATAGGTTCCCTGTTCTTTTCTCAACTGGGGCGCACACACGGACACTCGCTGCGGAATCGTCGGCCATTCGGTTTCCCCGGTCTGCTTATTTTAATTTATTGCGCAGACCCCGTATAAGGATGAAAAAAATGGTGATCCGCTTTCGTAGACTTCATAATGGTTTTCGAGCAGCCCAAGGATGTTCAGCGAAGGGAAAGCAGGCCTTGAATAAATACCTATACAGTAGCTTGTGTCCAGCGCTTTTAGACTATACTGTTTCCTTTAGTTATTGTTGTTCGGTTTCTTTTGCCTACTCTGTCTGTCTGTCTGTCTGTCTTCTTTTCTCCCCCTTTTTCAATACAGCCCGTCTCGCTGGACGCAACTTCGTGGAAATTTCAGCGCTTCAACAATCCTATTTGATAGCTTGAAGCAACGTAGATAACGGTACAAATTTCGACCACGTGCACAGACATTCGAAGGAACTTCACACGTACGTTGGTGAGCATAGAAAGTGTCCGTAGGGTATTATTTCGTGCAATAAGCAATTAAAGACGCTGTAAGTTAGTCTCCAGCTAAGTTTCTCAGAATCAATTGCAGTGGAGCCGTCTATACTTTCGTGTTAAGTTTTTCCTTGAGGAGGAGAACCATGGTAAAGGTACGGCATCGCGGCTTTTCTGTATATGGGGGATATCTGTTCAGATTTCATTATGACACTGTAGTTATATTTAATAAAAGAACTGGAGCTTCTCATGGGCCTAAAATTCAGAACTGCACACTCAATGTGGACCCGCGTTAGCCCCTCACGTCGTTTAGTTCCCACTAAAATAGCATACTAAGCCAGCACGAAATAAATGCGCCACTTTTTCTAATGTGGTGACATCTTTTATAGTCATAGCTGCACACGTTTGCATTCACTGTGTGCTATGTCTATATACACCTTAACTAGGCTAAAACTCACGGGATATATCATGAAGTGTTATGGGAATACATATTTTTCAGGCGCCGAATTCCTGTGGCTAATATTAAGAGACCTTTAATATGTATATTCTTGTGTATTCTTACGTATATTATACGCGTATGATATGTACTTCAAGTGCAGTTGTATCCTTGTAAGGTATTTGCCCTTTTCACTTTCTCTTGATTTCTCTACTTCTATTTATTGTAAATTTCCTCTTGGCTATCTTAACTTTCACTTGCGCCTTTCTCACGGCCGCGGCACTGTTCGGTCTCCCCCGCTGAGAAGAGGGAGAGAGAAGCGAGACATTTTCCATACGCAAGGCCCCTCACTTCGTGCCTCATTTTGTCTTTTGCAACAAACCACTACTACTGCTACTTTAGGCTACTTACTGCCCCTCTGATAACCCACTGACAAAGTCGTTGACGTTGTAATGCTTGTTATAAACGTGAATACATGAGCCGAATCGCCATTGTTTTTGTTTACTTGTTTTACGTGTTCTTTTTACGTGTTTTGCATGTTCATTTTTTTTACGTGTTAAGTACGCATGTGATAACGTAATTTGTCAAGCATTTTGTCTAGCTAACATCACCATCCCCGCACTGTGGGCTCACGGTGATTTGCGTGAAATGCCGTTCCCAGTGCTGCTTGGGCTTTTTTTGTGTGCTTTTACCACCAAGAATGAGCCTCTGCAGCGATGATCCAGCAAGTGTGCCCACCGTTTGTGACCATATGATCCACATATATTGCTGTTGATATCGCGAAAGATGACGAAGGAAATGCAGGCAGGTAGTGAAGCAAGGCCGTCCTCGGATAGCTACCCTACACTTAAGGAGGGAGAAACTAAAGATAAGTGCAGCAAGTGGGAGAAAAAGTTTAATATTGGACACGCCCAGCTACGCTTGGGCTTTCCTTCACACTTTCAGCTATTTGTTGATCGATGACACGTCATGAGAGCACCGATTGACCATATTTTAACCAGAGTTTCTCTACGAACGCAAATACACGTTTCATTTCCTGTGATTTGCACATGCGTCTTCTGGCAAAACTATCACCATAGGAGCAGGCCGAGCTGTTAAATTTATGGCCCGCCTCGACTTTCAGAAACATATCATCATTTCTGATTTGTGTGACTGGCAGCCGCACTGGTAGCCCCACCTGCGATGGCAGCGGTTGCAACGAAGCAGTCTATAGCTTTATTTACGTTTGCCCGCGTCGTGGCGCAGAAAGTAAGGCAATCTGCACTGCAGCGGATAAACTATAGCCAGTATAGTCCTTCATCAGGTACAAGAACTTCTAGAAGCGCTTCCACCAAGACCTTGTCAAGACTACGAATAAGCCGTTTTCGGTCATTTTTGCTACATTTTGTTCCTGGCTGTCTTTCCTTTATATTTATATTCGGTTATCCTCTCCAACTGTCCCTTCTTCTCGCTCCGTTGTCAGGAGCGAACTGCAAATAATTTCCGATGAACCTCCGGGCCTTCATCTGGCTTTTTTTTTTTTACCTGTCTCCGTGGTGATAATAAACTGCATTATGTTGAAACTTCCACACATCCACCCCCCGCTCCCCTTCCTTTTCCTTTGTATTACTCTAGCTTGCATTACACTTTCTTGTTGCATGCTCAGAACAGTAAGCGTACATCCATGTATACCTGAGCCGGCGTCTACCTTGACTTTCTTCCCGTGCACCACCGCAGTTGTGAAATAGATCTCACGACACAGTAGCTGTAGCTTTTGAGATGGCCATATATTCAGTTCCTGTGTTAAATCCATGGCAAACCTTAGCCGAGCATTTCGTGTGCGTAGGTTCCTCGTGGTTGTAACGTTACTTCGCCAGTGTCAGCCCAACTTAGTTGTATTTCAATGAGCAACGCATCTGCAATTAACAACCCCATTTCTGGTACCCGGTGCCTGACCGGTTCTTAAATAAAGCGAGAGGTTTCATGAGAGGGCATGAATTACGTGAATACGCGAACGTGTGCTCCATCTTGCGACTGTTTTGCGAGACTTGCGGCCAAACTAGGTCACAGAAGGGAAGGGTTGGTCTAAGAGCTGCCGCCTAGATGGCGCGGTGGTTTCCAACAACTCCGTAGGCGTGATTCGACTGTAAATGATGGGCCTGCTATGCGCCGAATACATTTTTGTATTTCCCGCCACGCTGATGCCTATGCATGCGACCTGCTTATGGGGAGATAGTAAACTAGCGAGATGGTAATCTTCTCTCACCAGTGGCTTAACTAAGGTAATGAATAACACAGTGTTCCAGAAATTGCGGGTCACAGCCAGAAGCTTAAATTTCTTATCGGAAACATAATTATCCGGAACAGAAACCCTCCGTAAATGAAACCGTAGATGTTAAATGATGAGCTCTGTTACTCGTCTGGGATTCGGTGCTGCATGTCAGAGGATTGTCAGAGGATTTAGTCAAACGAGCCGCAACGACGCCCCAGCAGCATGCTTGTGCCGCGTAGTACTGATATTCCTACTTACTGGGTTTAACAACCTGGAATATCTGGTTTTAGTTAAGCCCGATGACTACCTAATACAATTTCTCTGCCTGAAGGCAACAGACTTGAGTGCCCGACTATAGACATCCTACACCTAAGTTCTCTCTCTTTCTCTCTTTCACTCCCCATTCCCCTCCCCACGTGTAGGGTAGCAAACTGGACTCAGCCTAGTTAACCTCCCTGCCTTTCCTTCTTCTCTCTCTCTCTCTCTCTCTCTCTCTTCATTTATAAGTTTAGCCCGCGAGCTTGGCTTCTTCTACCTGTGCTCCGTATTTTTGCATACAGTTAAATATGACCAGCCTTTGACAACTTGCTCCATGGTTTGTTTTCCTAATATCACTCATTGAGTACACAATGTGAGAATCCAATATCTTTTTCATGAATAGCTCAATATTAAATGTGTAGATATTGCATAATTTATCTTTCGCAGTTGATCTTACAGGGGTAAGCAGCTTGATCAAGTTCTTCAAAATTATTTATTTCTTAAGCACGATTTAAAGTTTGCGGAGCATCTATAGGTATTGGACTTATCATTTTTCCCTCTTTCTTCTTCACGCACATTTGCTGTTTTCTCTTCCCTGCAGTAAAGCTGGTGGGCACGTCCTGACAATTCGACACTAACTCTACCACAGAAAAGGCTGGTATTGGCGTTGCATTCGAGGCACAATCACTCGACAATGGCTGGCAACGGAAGTGTGAAACAAATATCTGTCTTTAAATTACACCGTTAGGGTTTCCCAAACATTACGTTGTAAGGACCAGATTGGAAAATCAGTGTAAAGAAAAAAATAAAAGCTACCATGAGGGTCGTCGATGCTCACACGAACCTGTCCGACTAATGACAGGTTTTCGTCGCGCATTCAGCACGAAACAAATTTTCGCTTCAATTGGCTGCAGTGTGCGGATGGCATGTTGACGCACTCTTCCTGCGTGTTTCCGTACATAACACAAGAAGAACATACGAGCTGTGTGATCAGAGGTTTGTGTGACTACATCAACAGGAGAATCGTTTCTACAAACACGTCTTACATGGCGCAGGACGTCTGTTATCAGAGTCAGTGCTTCACAAATGCACAAGGGACGAAGTTCCGCGATATGGCTTTGCTAATGGAGCCTGTAGATGACCATGTGCTACAGTTCGAGGAAGGTCCTTCATGAGAAGGAAGTTTCCGTACAAATTAAAAACCAAGGTTCGGAGTAAGAGCGAGAAAATACACAAATGGTGGAACTCCGCCTTGTAGAATAATATAGACAAGTCCCCGATGAGAGATTCTGGGCATTTATATCAGTTAAGTCAAACTCGTCGTCTCCTAGCTGGCACGTTGGACTTGCAATTAATGCACCTTGATTTCCAGCTGTAAAAATAAAGTGAATTTCTCGCTAAACCCACTCTGGCCTCGTCGGAACCACGCAGCTCAGCCACACAAATGTCCCGACAAGATTACGAAGGACTGAAGTGCTTGAAAAGATCAGGCACGCCGTCGTGTTCATACAGATGTTTGTGATGATGGCCTCTGACAAGACGACGCTGGCTTTACACTCTTGCTAGGATGCACATTTTTAATTCCGCGGAAGATAGTATGTCATATGCGCTTGTGTTGCCTGGGGCGCAGTTTGCTGATATTGCGCCAGGGTGTGGCACTCGGTCACGTGGTGCGGGACGTCCTCTTAACAGAAAACGTCACGGGTCAGCCGCCTTTCACTTGCGCCACGAGCAGCCGCTGAGTGCAGCGGTGCGTCAGAGCGGCGAAAGGTGCCACATCGCAGCGTGCGGCGGCGGTTCACGAGGCGCCGCTTTCCACGGGCGCTCGCGAACCGTCGAGACGGCCCGCACAGGCGGCAACACAAAGCGGCCGCTGTTGTTCTGCCGAGGGAGCCGGCACGCCTTGTGTACTCGGGGCGTCCGAATTACGTGTGGTTTGTTGATCGCTTTCCTCACTGTTCGTGGCCTCGGCTTTCCGTCCGCGGCGCTTTTTCTCACTGACGGAGTAACTCGTACGCGTTACTAGTGGTGAGCCGACACATTGCGGAATTTTGAGCATGACTAGTAGCGCGTTGAAACACCCACTGGTCACTCCGAAAGGATCGCGTGGTAGCTTGACACGACGCCAACAACACATATGAACCTTCCGTAACCTACGCGGATGGCACGCTCGAACGTTGTATATGCACCAATATTAAGGCGCAAAGCTCTTTGATTTGATTTGATTTGATTTGATTTATTGATTTCCATTTACACACACACATGTACAGAGGAGTGGTAAATGGAGGTGGATGATGGGCACTTTCAGAAAATAAATGAAATGAAATGCTTATCTATGATAGTGTATATATACTCGCCGGCTTACCCAAAACTGCATACAATCAATGTATGTTGTTCGAAGGAAAGGCTCGAATACGGAGAAATTATTATTATTATTATTATTATTATTATTATTGTTGTTGTTGTTGTTGTTGTCGTTGTTGTTGTTGTTGCTGTTGTTGTTGTTACTATTTGCCGAAAGAACGGCTCATAGCTTTAGTGTTTCTCTGAATACCTATCAAAGATGACAAAGGGGACTACAACGTTTTCTTAAATTTTGAATAGTCCACGAATAGATGTATTGATTTTAGAAGAGTTAACTGCTGGGCTAGTTGGTGATCTTGCATACTGAAAAGATTTTGCGACAAAAAATAACACACACAAGAAAAATGACGGCACCACGGGCGCTTTTTTGGCGCAAAATCTTTTCAGGATGTATTGATTACTTAAAGAAATTATTAAGCCGACAATACCCATCAATATAGGGCACTGATCACTACTTGTGGCCACATCAATCACTACCCAAGACGATAATGATATGCCTGACCTAGCAAATGTTAAATCTAAGACAAAACGCGGCTGATATGAAACAAAAGTTGCGACTCTAAAATTTAAACAATAAAATTGTTCAAAGCAGCCCAATCCTATAAAAGTTTCTCGGATGCATCCGGACGAAGCAGCACTACACATGATATTGGCACGGACTAGTTACGCTAGAGGTCGAGGAAGAAGAAGTGTGCGTGGTAGCTGCTGCAAACACGACCTGTAAACGGCTGTTCGCTTAGAACTGACTGACTGGCTTTTCCTCTCGTGACAAACTGGTGGAGGTGCTGGGTACGCATCCATCGTATGCCTACGGGTCCTGAACCAGAAGCTACCGACGCCAGTACCTCGGGGACGGCAGAAATCTATCGAAGCAGCCGTCGCCTCCAAGGTCTTCCACCGCAATACAGTCCCCTGGCAAGCTCCGTGAGGAAGATGTCAACAACTACCGCAAGCCAAACCGAGGTGATCCCAAATGCTCCCGTACCATGCATTCTCAACGCGCCTCGCACGCCTAACCCGTTCCATGGCGACGCCTTTGAGGACGTTGAAGACTGGTTGGACCATTTCGACCGGGTCGCCGCCTTTAACGACTGGGACGATCGCCGTAAGTTGAAGAACGTCTACTTTTCCCTGTTAGACGCGGCGAGAGTATGGTACGAGAACCACGAAGCCTCATTTACCAGCTGGCAGGAGTTTTACCGACTGCTATGCGAAGCCTTCTGCACTCCCGAAAGGAAAGAAAGAGCCGAACAGGCACTGTCTTCGAGGTTCCAAATGCCAAACGAAACCGTCGCCATGTTCGTCGAAGACATGACGCGATTGTTCCGTCGGGCCGACCCACTAATGCCAGAAGACAAGAAGGTGCGTCTGTTAATGCGAGGCGTAAAGGAACAGCTTTTCGCGGGCCTCGTGCGTAATCCTCCTACAACAGTCTCTCAGTTCGTTCGTGAGGCAACAGTCATGGAACGTATGCTTCGGCAGCGGCTCTCGCAGTATGGACGCCAGACCACCATGACTGCTGCATGCTCTCTCGTACCTGCAAATGATGACAGGGAGTCACTTACCGAGCTAATACGACAAATTGTTCGAGAAGAACTGCAGAAGTCCTATGCATCGGCTCCGACACCTCCCAGTGCCGCGGTTCTTACGGATGTCATTCGAGAAGAAATCGGCAAAGTGGTTCATCCCTCGCCACCAACACGACCCGAACCTCCCACGTTCTCGTACGCGGATGCTCTTCGGGCTTGCGCGCCGTCGACGGGCCGTTTTTCGCAGCCGCCTGCTGGGATTTCTCGACGCTCCCCAAGTCCGCTCCACCGCACGAATCCGCAAGCGCCTTTTCATCCTGGTCCGCGCAAATCTACAGTATGGCGCGCCCCCGACAACAGTCCGTTGTGCTATCACTGCGGGGAGGCTGGTCACATGTATCGCGATTGCCAGTACCGACGGATTGGTCTGCGGGGATACCATCCGGACGCCCGTTGCCCGCGCTATGGCGAACGCCCGCACGAAATCGAGCAATACTTAGAAAGTAACCGGCTTCCTCCTGCCCAACAGCGAAGACAGTCACGGTCGCCTTCACCTCGTCGGTACGCGTCACCGAACCGTGCTCGACCTGCCTTTGATTCCGCTGGAGTCAACGGTGGAAGCCCGCGCCGGGGAAACTGAAAACGGCGACCTCCGGGGGTGAGGCCGCTGTCATGCGAACCGTCAAATATCCTCCGCCGACGCCATCCCCTCGCGACGTACCACTGACGCCTTCATTCGCAACTGCAAAAAAAACTTCTGCTGCTATTACTGCTTCAATCGACGGCTATCCAGTAACTGCACTTGTTGATACGGGAGCTGACTACTCGGTTATGAGTGCCTCACTGGCGACTCGGCTACGCAAGGTGCTGACAGCGTGGGACGGCCCACATCTGATTACGGCCGGAGGACACCTCGTGTCACCCATTGGACGATGCACCGCCAGACTTGCAATTTCTACTTCGACTTTCGTAGCGTCTTTCCTTGTGCTGCTCAAGTGTTCTCGGCTAGTTATACTGGGCATGGATTTTCTCCAGGAATATGGGGCGATCATTAACCTTCGTGACTTGTTCGTGACTTTTTCTAACTGTGTTTCTTCGGATTCGAATGTGGCGGATGAACATCACCGCGCGGCTTTACGCGTGGTCGATGACTGCGTGACGTTACCGCCTCGAAGTAGCATCTTCGTCCTCGTTGAATGCCCCCAAGAACAACTAGGAATAGGCATCGCCGAAGGTAACCTCGCCATGTTGCTGGATCGCGAAGTCGGCGTCGCACGAGGTCTCGTAGAGCTCCAACATAGGCAAACCACGATTCTAGTTACGAACTTCAGTGGCGAATACAAACACTTTGCGAGGCATACCACCATGGCCTACTTTGAAACGGTGGCCGAGTCCAACGCCTGTGCTTCGGTAAACAATCTCGATTCCGGAACCCAGCGATGTGGACTTGACCAGTCACATCAACGTCAACCCACAGCTCGACCAAAACGAGAAGGAGAGGCTCCTTACTCTGCTATCGTCATTTAGCGACTGTTTCGCCACCACGTCGAAGGTCAAACAGACTCCTTTAATCAAACACAGAATCATCACTGAACCGACCGTCCAACCTGTTCGCCAACACGCTTATCGCGTGTCGCAAAGAGAACAGGATGCTATTCGTCATCAAGTGAAACAAATGCTCGACGATGATGTCATTCAACCATCGACAAGTCCTTGGGCTTCACCTGTTGTATTAGTTAAAAAGAAAGACGGTTCACTAAGATTCTGTGTCGATTATCGCAAACTGAACAAGGTCACGAAAAAGGACGTTTACCCACTTCCTCGAATTGACGACTCCTTGGATCGCCTGCGACATGCCCGTTACTTTTCTTCAATGGATCTACGTAGTGGGTACTGGCAAATTGAAGTTGACGAACGGGACCAGGAAAAAACGGCGTTTATAACACCCGACGGTCTCTATCAATTTAAGGTCCTCCCTTTTGGATTGTGTTCCGCTCCGGCCACATTTCAACGCATGATGGACACAGTTTTATCTGACCTCAAGTGGAACTCGTGTTTAGTCTACTTAGACGATGTAGTTGTTTTTTCCACCACGTTTGAACAACACATCCAGCGGCTTGAGGCGGTTCTTCAAGCTATCCGCACCGCCGGCCTCTCCCTGAAGCCCGAAAAATGTCACTTTGGCTACGAGGAGCTCAAATTTCTAGGTCATATTGTCAGCAGCACCGGTGTGCGCCCTGACCCTGACAAAGCCCTGGCAGTTGCTCTGTTCCCGATACCGAAGACAAAACACGATGTCCGCCGATTTTTAGGGCTTTGCGCGTATTACCGCCGTTTTGTACCCAATTTTTGTGAAATTGCCGAACCTTTGCAACGACTCATCAAGAACGACGTCACATTTGTTTGGGGCCCAGCACAATCCGACGCCTTCCACGACCTTCAGCGACGTCTACAGACACCACCGATACTTGGTCACTTTGACACCGAGGCAGACACAGAAGTGCATACTGATGCTAGTAACGTTGGTATCGGAGCGACACTCGTACAGTTTCAAGCGGGTGTTGAGCGCGTTATTGCGTATGCCAGCCGAACCTTGTCCGCTGCTGAAAAAAACTACTCAGCAACTGAAAAAGAATGTCTGGCAGTCATATGGGCTATCCAGAAGTTCCGCCCATACCTGTACGGACGCCCCTTCCGTGTCGTCAGCGACCACCACTCTCTCTGCTCGCTGGCGAATCGCAAAGATCCTTCAGGCCGTCTCGCAAGATGGAGCCTTCGGTTGCAGGAATTTGATGTGACCATCGTCTATAAGTCTGGCCAGAAACACACTGACGCCGACTGTCTCTCCCGCGCCCCCGTCGAACCCGCACCACTCGATACTGACGACGATTCTGGTTTTCTTTGTACTCTCCCGTCTTTAAACCTTGCTCAACAGCAACGCCAAGATTCCGAGCTCCAGCCCTTGATTGAATACCTTGAAGGAAGCCGCCCACAAACCCCACGGCTGTTCGCCCGTCACTTGTCCTCTTTCTGCCTACGTGGCGACATCCTATACAAGCGGAACTTTCACCCTACGGCAGCCGTTTTCCTGCTCGTTGTTCCCGCTACTCTCCGCGACGACGTTCTACGTGCATGCCATGACGAACCAACGTCCGGGCATCTTGGTTTCACGCGTACTCTCGCGAGGATCAAGCAGAAGTACTATTGGCGAAAACTCACAAAAACCGTGAAGCAGTACGTCAGAAGTTGTCGAGATTGCCAGCGCCGCAAAGTTCCACCACTAAAACCAGCCGGTCTGCTTCAGCCTGTCCGACCTCCTTGCTCACCTTTTGAACAAGTAGGGATGGATTTACTCGGCCCATTTCCCAAGTCTTCGGCTGATAACCGCTGGATCGTCGTCGCCACCGATTACCTCACTCGATACTGCGAAACACAAGCCGTTCAGCGAGCTACTGCTTCAGATGTTGCTAACTTCTTTATCAAAAATATCGTCCTTCGACATGGTGCTCCCGCTGTCGTCATCACAGACCGTGGTACGGCCTTCACTGCCCAGTTGGTCCGAGATATTCTGCAGCTGAGCGGAACAACGCACCGTACGGCAACTGCGTATCACCCGCAGACTAACGGTTTAACAGAGCGTCTCAACAAAACGATTGCGGATATGCTTTCCATGTATGTTGCCACGGATCATAAAAATTGGGACGAACTGCTCCCGTATGTGACATTCGCGTACAACACTGCCCTACAAGAAACCACCGGGTTTCCTCCTTTTCGTCTGGTCTACGGACGCGACGTCACCACTATGCTCGACGTGATGCTCCTACCAACTTCGTCTCAACCTACCGCACCAGATACAGACGCCTTTGTTCAGCGTGCCGAAGCGGCGCGGCACCTTGCGCGGCAACGAATTCTATCCCGACAAAGTCAAGATGCTCGTCGATACAACATATGCCATCGAGACGTCACGTACAACCCGGGAGATCTTGTATGGGTTTGGACCCCTATACGTCAACGAGGCCGGTCAGAAAAATTATTGCGCCGATACTTTGGACCCTACATAGTTTTGCGTCGTCTAAGTCCTGTCAACTACGAAGTTATTCCAGCCGACACTTCGCACCACTCCCGTAGACCACGTTCCTCTGACATTGTTCATGTTACCAGGATGAAGCCTTACCATTCGCGCTGACTCTCATCCACAAACTTTGTGATGCGGCCCCTGTCGTCTCGTCCGTTGTCTTTCTCATTTCTTTTATTTTTTCCTTGTGGCATTTAACATCTCCCCAACTTTATTTATTTATTTATTTTTTTTTTGGAGGGAGGGGTAATGGCACGGACTAGTTACGCTAGAGGTCGAGGAAGAAGAAGTGTGCGTGGTAGCTGCTGCAAACACGACCTGTAAACGGCTGTTCGCTTAGAACTGACTGACTGGCTTTTCCTCTCGTGACAATATGTTCATATGAAGTGTGATCAAAAAGAAGTGATCTATTGTTTCTTCGTCATTACAGGAAATAGAGACGGCGCAATGTCTGAAACCAGACCTGTGTAGGTAAAAGTTCGGAGAGGGTATCATCATCATCATCATCATCATCAGCCTGGTTACGCCCACTACAGGGCAAAGGCCTCTCCCATACTTCTCAAACTTCCCCGGTCATGTACTAATTGTGGCCATGTACCATTGTGGCCAGAGGGGGTATGCCACAGTGTAATTTGTTGAGCAATACAACAGGTGATAACTCCGTTAGACAGGATACCATAAAGCTATCGCAGGAGACGAAAGATCTGATCAAGAAACGCCAATGCATGAAAGCCACTAACCCTACAGCTAGAATAGAACTGGCAGAACTTACGAAGTTAATCAACAAGCGTAAGACAGCTGACATAAGGAACTATAATATGGATAGAACTGAACATGCTCTCAGGAACGGAGGAAGCCTAAAAGCAGTGAAGAAGAAACTAGGAATAGGCAAGAATCAGATGTATGCGTTAAGAGACAAAGCCGGCAATATCATTACTGATATGTATGAGATAGTTCAAGTGGCTGAGGAGTTCTATATAGATTTATACAGTACCAGTGGCACCCACGACGATAATGGAAGAGAGAATAGTCTAGAGGTATTTGAAATCCCACAAGAAACGCCGGAAGAAGTAAAGAAAGCTTTGGGAGCTATGCGAAGGCGGAAGGCAGCTAGGGAGGATCAGGTAACAGCAGATTTGTTGAAAAATGGTGGGCAGATTGTTCTAGAAAAACTGGCCACCCTGTATACGCAATACCTAATCACCTCGAGCGTACCGGAATTTTGGAAGAACGCTAACATAATCCTAATCCAACAGAAATCAGACGCCAAGGACTTGAAAAATTATAGACCGATCAGCTTACTGTCCGTTGCCTACAAAATATTTACGAAGGTAATCGCAAATAGAATCAGGAACACCTTAGACTTCTGTCAACCAAACGACCAGGCAGGATTCCGTAAAGGCTACTCAACAATAGACCACATTCACGCTATCAATCAGGTGATACAGAAATGTGAGGAATATAACCAATCCTTATATATAGCTTTCGTTGATTACGAGAAACCGTTTGATTCAGTCGAAACCTCAGCAGTCATGGAGGCATTACGGAATCAGGGTGTAGACGAGCCGTATGCAAATATACTGAAAGATATCTATAGCAGCTCCACAGCCACCGTAGTCCTCCATAAAGAAAGCAACAAAATTCCAATAAAGAAAGGCGTCAGGCAGGGTGATACGATCTCTCCAATGCTATTCGCAACGTGTTTACAGGAAGTGTTCAGAGACCTGGATTGGGAAGAATTGGGGATAAGAGTTAATGGAGAATATCTTAGTAACTTGAGATTCGCTGATGATATTGCCTTGCTCACTAACTCAGGGGACCAACTGCAATGCATGCTCACTGACCTGGAGAGGCAAAGCAGAAGGGTGGATCTAAAAATTAATCTGCAGAAAACTAAAGTAATGTTTAACAGTCTCGGAAGAGAACAGCAGTTTACGATAGGTAGCGAGGCACTGGAAGTGGTAAGAAAATATATCTACTTAGGACAGGTAGTGACTACGGATCCGGATCATGAGACTGAAATAATCAGAAGAATAAGAATGGGCTGGGGTGCGTTTGGCAGGCATTCTCAGATCATGAACAGCAGGTTGTCATTATCCCTCAAGAGAAAAGTGTATAACAGCTGTGTGTTACTAGTACTCACGTACGGGGCAGAAACCTGGAGGCTTACGAAAAGGGTTCTACTTCAATTGAGGACGACGCAACAAGCTATGGAAAAAATAATGATAGGTATAACGTTAAGGGATAAGAAAAGAGCAGATTGGGTGAGGGAACAAACGCAAAATAATGACATCTTAGTTGAAATCAAGAAAAAGAAATGGGGCATGGGCAGGACATGTAATGAGGAGGGAAGATAACCGATGGTCATTAAGGGTTACGGACTGGATTCCAAGGGAAGGGAAGCGTAGCAGTGGGCGGCAGAAAGTTAGGTGGGCGGAGGAGATTAAGAAGTTTCAAGGGCGACATGGCCACAATTTGTACATGACCGGGGTAGTTGGAGAAGTATGGGAGAGGCCTTTGCCCTGCAGTGGGCTTAACCAGGCTGCTGCTGCTGATGATGATGATGCTGCTGCTGATGATGATGCTGATGATGATGATGATGATGATGATGATGATGATGATGATGATGATGATGATGATGATGATGATGATGATGATGATGACGACGACGACGACGGTATTGAATTATTTACTACACCATGGATATATAGTTGCTGCTGCTGTTCCTCAGTTACCTGGCGCAACCCAGTTTGGGGGATCAGCCAGGAATAGGGCTGTGAAGGTACAAAAAAAAAACAATACTAATTTACACAATATAATTTCGATCGTATTTGGTAACTTGAACTTGAGAAAATTATTGTTACCTGATTTATATGTGAAACCCATTGTACTTACATATGATAGCATATAAAAGTGACAATTAGAAAATAAAAGAAACGAAATGGAATGTTTTAGCATTTCATTTTTTTGTTGTCTCGCACAGGAATTTGCAGAGGGTACCACAAATATTCCTGTAGCTAAAACCTTGTTAGGTAGCAGCAAAGGAAAAGACCACCGGGAAGGTCAACATCAAGCGAAGCTTACGTACATTCTTCTAACATATTTTACCGTATTCTTCTAACAATTTTTTTCTTTTTCACTTTAAAACAGCCAACCCCCTAAAAGGAAATGTTCTCGAGGTTCACTCTCATTACAGAAGTGGCGCTAAGGTGAGACCATACCTGTGAGTATAAATGTTGAGTTGGCGTTTTGACACCGTACTCTCGTAATGGACACTTCATCATTTCTAGTGGAGCACGGTTTATTGTTCCAAGAAAAATTTAGACGCGGAATTCGGAGGCTAGACAATGAAGATTTGCGAAAATTACTCGTAATTCCAAATTTTCTTAATCGCGCTGCCGTTACAAATGCAGACGACGGTAAAATAGTAACTACCTCACCATCATGTGATGCTACTGTGTGTTCATCACTAGGCTCATTTAGCTCTAAACCTTTCTGTCCTGGCTCCCACACCAAACGAACGAGGCGTAAATGTCTTCGGAAGAATTAAGTGTAATGCGCTTGATAAAAGTAGGTGTGGTTAGCGAAGAACAAACAGAGTGGCAATCTGTTAAAATTGACTGTTAGCAAATAGGAAGGTAACTTACGTAAAGATAAAATAATTGCCACCAATTCAGCCTGGAAAATAGGCGCGGAGTAAGGTAGTCGAATCGAAAAAGACCAATGCACAGATGGCGATACGATGCTCACATCTGCCTTCTCTTTATAGACGTAAATGTCAATTGCTATCGCGTTCTTTTTTTTTTTTTGTAGGTATGCAAGCTGCTCTTCTAAATTACCATTTAGGAATCGATGGGGTCAATATTTAGCATTATTCCGAAATAATTCATCTACCTCAATCTAATCGATCGGAGCAGAGCTGCCCAATTAGCAAGTCTATCTCAAAGGGGTGAACTTGTAACGTGTATAACAGACGTTGCACAAAAGACAATTCGAGGCCACCCTAAACGAACCACTGATATTTTAAAAAATGAGTGACTGATGTCCGATTGATGAAAACGTACTAAGATTGCCTCTGTGGGGATGCATAAATCTTGAGATAGGCTTGAACTGGTACGATATGGAACCGAGTGAGAAAAGGAGACAGTCGCGCTCTTGATGTAAGATATTATTCGCGGCAAATTTAGACAAGCCAAGACATAAACGCCATTATTCTCGTTCTAAAATAACTCGAGAACGAATTTCTAAGCATATCTGCGAGAGAAGAAAACTCAACCGAACTCTAACATCGGGCGAAGAAGCATGCACGAAATCATTAGTAAGATTTCCCAGCGCATTCCGAAGCAATGGTTGCTAAGTCTATACGCAGCTACACTACTGCGCGTGCTCCCTTGGATGCAATGTGTTCTATGTTTGGACTTCAGTTAAAATTTTCGTTGTACATAACTGCCTTGTAGGATAACCTCTTCTCGGTAGACCACCCAAATGTGTACGGGAACGGTTGGAGGAAATTCTAGGATCGCACTTTTGTTGAGAGTAAGAGAGAGGCTAATGCCATCAAACAAATCTTCATGGCTACCCATGAAGTACTGCATCATCTAGTACTTCAGAGTTTGGTATAATGTATGCATGTCCACTTATGGCAGCAAAAAATCCTATGTCATCGGCGTAGACATACACCTAGACATCCTGTTGAGAAAGGACAGGGCGTAATAAAACATTAAAAGAGGTGTCGATAATCAACCACCGCGCTTCTATCTTTTTTTTTTTTTCTGTGGCTTCACGGTTTCGCAGGGTTGGTCCCTCTTGAAGCTCCGTGTTTTTAAACGATTCGTTATTTTGATATCCGTGCATTGGCTCTGATTGGCTCCATTTGCTTTTATTTTTTCTCACACCACGTGCCCTCGTGCGTGGCTCTTCATCGCCGTCGTCTTTTCTCAAGCCCCGCACTTTCGTGCGCGCGCGCAGTCTTTGTTGTCTACTTCGTTTTCTTCTCACCAAACACTGCATTCGGCCTCTCGTATTTCTTTCGTGACAGTGGTCACGGCCATGAAAACAGGGTCGATGGCACAGAAGAGGCGTGCATAACAATGATAGTGATGAGCCCCAAAGATGGCGTGCACCAAGAATGGAGGATGCACCAAGAGTCAGGTGGTTCGCGAAAAACAATGCCAACACCGACTCACCGACGTCGTCATTGCCAACAACGACGTCACAGTGACAACTCCGCGATTTCTGTTACCTAGCCGTGCACATGATTCGCACAGAGGCCAAGTGCCGAGTATTCATATGAGCACTCCGTATGTCTAGAAAAAGCCTGTACTTTTTTGCGCGAGTCTTGTAGGTGTATATAGATAGGGCTGCATCCTTCCACTCGGTACACCCGTTGCAGAATTGTGGTTTCTGAGGAGAGAGTTCCCAGCCGGGAACTTCAAAACGACTCACCAAGAATAAAACCAAGACGCTAGTACCGCAGCAACTCGTGAAAAAATGCGGGCTTACCGTGCAAGCCAGGCACACTTACTTTCAATGGCTACATAATACTTCTACAAACCCTTCACTCCCCTCCAAAAAAACAACAATAATAATAACCGCTGGATTCTCGGTCAGTGCCATTATTTGAGGAACAAGCAAGCAAGCGAACAAGATGGTGGTCTCCACTGTAAAAGCAACGTTACTAGATCCGCCGGTGGTTCTTGTAATGTCGCGTGAGAGAATAGTGCGGTTGCAGAAAAATGACGAAGGAATACATAAAGTCAGATTTTTTTTTTCAATCCGGTTTCATATTAAGCGCCATCCCGGTCGAGAATCGAACCAGCGATTTGGTTCCGTAAAAACAGTCGTTCATAGTTACAGAGGCATCGTACGAGCGGATGGTTTAGCGCCGAGGTGCAAGTATGGCCTGACAACGAGCATCATTCGTTTATAGTTTTTAGATCCGTTTGGAGATATAATGCTTAATTTTCTTTTAATAAGATTGACTACGTGATGAGCCTAATAATCAATAGGTTCATCCTAATTTCGATAAGTAATTCAAACTCGTGACAAACAAGGTAGCATTTCTGTGGGATAAACAATTTTTTTACACGCAATGTTTCACCTTTCGTTGTTTTGGTCATCTGCTGTGTTGCTGAATTGTTCTATTCTTATTTGCAATAACGGCTAACCAACTAAATACATAAGCACATTAGGAACGTTCGATTGGCTGAAACATAAAGAAAAAATAGTTCCGCCAGGAAATCACTATTTTTGCGCTTTTCCGCCCTCTCGTGCGCCAGTGAATCGACGGAGTCAACGTCCTTCCTCTGCCATTCTTCAGACCAGTGGCGCCATCTGTCTCACAACCGGCTCACTCGCGCTGGAACTCGGAGAATTCTACTGCTCGATATTACTGCAATTGTGGGGAACGAAGACGAACGCGAGTGAATTATGGAGTTGTCTCGTATTGTTCTTGTTGTTCCAGAGGGTCTAAGCTTTCATAACGAGGTTTGTGTGGAGGGCAACGCGGGCAGAAGTGCTGTCCACCCACAGACACAGTCAAACAAGATGTAATCTGCGTACGCACTCGCCAAGGTTTCGTTTTAAGCAAATACCTATTTCTCGAATATGAATCAAATACTAATAGTAAGTATCGCATATTGAATGGAAAAATTGAGTAATCACTCCGAGGACGCATATATTTCACAGTAGGAATATTTATTTCGGTCTATTTAACTGCAAAGAATACAGTGAGCTATCAGGGACAAGGGATCAGTTTTAAGCACAAGATGACTAAGTGTGATTAAAAGAGCCGCACAATGGCATTATAGCTTGTCTCAAACAAGCTTTCCAATAACGCTAAATAAATGGCTGCCGAAAAGAACGCGTAAGTTGTGAAAAAAAGAAAGAAAAGCTGCCGAAAGATCTGTGTGCTGTAAACACATGTAAAATGGACCATTGCAAGGAAAACAGCCCTCGTTTATAGCGTAAAAGATAAGTCTGCTGCATCATGCATGACTAACCTGAAGGCAGACTACAAGTAAAGCTCACGGTTCTCATGCAGACTTCAGCAGTGAAGCCAAAAAGAAAGCTTGTGTTACCGCCTTTGTATCTACATTGCTTTGAAAGCATTTGTCGTTGTGTCATACCTGATAATTTATTTATTTAGTGGACAGAACAAGACATTAAGAGCATACGTTGTTGCGAAATATTTGGTGAGTTTCCAGTGTTCGAAAATATCGAATAGTTCCGTTTCAAATACGAATACGAACAGTTAGCGCGCAATATTCGATTCGTATTCGAAACTTCCAATACTGTCTCACCGCTAATCTGAACGTTTCTTCATCACGCAAGCCATTGCCCGATATTTGAAGGTATTATAACGCTCAATCTGAGTTGCATCTCAAGAATCCGTTTTCTTTTCTGTTTTCTTTCCTTCTTTCTTTCTTTCTGTTTTTCTTTCTTCCTTTTCTTTTTATTTTTATTACGTTTTTTCAGGCGTTTCCCTGCTTTCATACGGTGTCTGTATGGTAGCATGGCAGTGCCTCAAGAAAAAAATTCCTGAATACCGTTCCCACTACTGGCAGCACCCTGTTTACAAAAAATATCGCAGTTGACATTTTTATTATTGAAACAACTGATGGTTGTATGTCCGAGTTTCAAGTCATATTGAGCGTCATAGCACATTGAAAATGAAATGTATACTCATATAAACATATAAAAAGGTTTTCTGGTGGCGAAGGCTCAACACAAAGCGAAATAAACAATATGACTTGCGAATCTGAGCTATATATATATATATATATATATATATATATAGAGAGAGAGAGAGAGAGAGACTTTCTAGGCAGCGCTACAAAAAAAAACATTATAAGAAATTATAAAACATTATAAAAATTCGTCCGGCGGGTGTGATGCGCAGATAATTCCACTTAACAGCAGCAACAACAACGATGCTGACGACGACAACAACGACCGCTGTTGTTCTAAGTGTAAAGCATGCATATAGCATAGTCATGCTCACATTCTCGAAGGGCCGATGATTCTCAGTATTCGAGGAAGAACTGTGCTGCATATTCAATTTTCTGACTGACTGACTGAATAAACTTTATTGAAACCAGCAAGAGATGGTGGCTGGGCCTATGCCTCCCACGTGGGGACGTCGAGCTGTGGCCTCTTTGCCGCCTCGCAGGCCTGCTGGGTCGCCCAGAGTTGGTCGTCAAGGTTGGGGCTACGCAGGGCAGCGTGCCATCTCGACGAGAGGGTCGTGGGGTTAGTGTCGGGGTATTGGTGTGTACAGTCCCAAAGCATGTGTGGAAGTGTGGCTGGCTGTGTCTTGCAAATATGGCACGTGGGATTGGGGTAAATGTCTGGGTAGATCTTGTTATAAAGTTGTAACGAGGGGTAAGTATTGATTTGTAGCAGGCGGAAAGTTGTAGCCTGCGCTCGGGATAGTTTGTTGTGTGGGCCGGGGAAGGTTCTACGCTCTAAGTAGAAGGACTTCACAAGATCATTGTAGCGTGTCAGGCGATCCCTACCGGTGGGGGCAGCCTCCCCTTCTCCCGCGCGGTTAACTAGGCCTCGCGCTAGGGAGTGGGTAACCTCGTTGAGGTTGAGGAGGTGCGGGTGGACGGTGCCTACATGAGCCGGGAACCCGACGAGTGTAACCTGATGGTCAGTGGAGCGGGGCGCTTGTTGCAACATGCGCAAGGCTTGGTGCGAAATACGGCCGTTGATATAGTTGATAACGGCGGAGCGGGAGTCAGAGACGATGGTATGGCATGTTGGGTCTAGTGTGGCTTGCGCGATGGCCACTTCTTCAGCTTCCTCAGCGTGTGGGGTTACGAGGCTGATAGCGTGGTGGAGAGAGCCTTCACGCGTGGTGACGGCTGCAAAGCGGGTACCGTGGGGATATTCGGCGGCGTCGACGAAACTCACACCGTCGTGGCGAGTAAGGGATTTGGTGAGAACCGTGGCACGTGCTGTGCGACGTGCGTGGTTGTATTCGGGGTGCATGTTTCTGGGGATAGGATCGGCGTGAATCCAAGCTCGTATGGTGGAGGGGATCTGGTGCTTATGGCCGTGTTGATGGTGGTAGGTGATACCGTGCGAGGTGAGGATATGGCGACCCGTCGCTGTGAGAGTGAGTCTCTCCAGCTGAGAGCGACGTTGGGCCTCGATGAGCTCGTCCAGTGTGTTGTGGACGCCTAGTTGAAGGAGGAGGTCAGTGCTGGTGCAACCGGGGAGGCCGAGGGCTTGTTTATAGACACCGCGTAGGAGGATGTTGATCTTGGTTTGTTCAGCCTTGTACCAGTTTAGATACGCAGCAACGTAGGTGATGTGGCAAATTACGAATGACTGGATTATACGGAGCAGATTCTCCTCTTTCATACCCCCACGGCGGTTGGAGACCCGCTTCAAAAGTCTCATGGTGTTGGCTGTATTCATCTTGATTTTTGCGAGGGCCATGCCATTCGCTCCGTTCGCCTCTATGAACAAGCCGAGCACACGGATATTGGTGACGAGGGGTATGGGGCTGCCATCCGTGCGATGAAGCGCAATGTCTATCTATTTGTGGAAACGAATGATGGGAGACCGTCTGAACGTACGTTATCGCAACGAGTGCCGCCAGGAAGTGTCCTCAGCCTTACATTGTTTAATGCGGTGATAGCATTATTTCCGCATCGTCTTCCACCAGATACCCAGTGCTCAATGTACACAGATGAGATTTGCATTAGCACCTCGGAATCTTCGATCAAAGCTAATGAAGTCATTAGGGGACGTATAAACAGAAGTGAACAATTTTATTCTCCAGCGTGGCTGAGCTTCCCCACTGAAAATTCAGCGGTGCCGCCTTTTTCTACTAA
Organism: Dermacentor andersoni; assembly: GCF_023375885.2. Taxonomy (NCBI): domain Eukaryota; kingdom Metazoa; phylum Arthropoda; class Arachnida; order Ixodida; family Ixodidae; genus Dermacentor; species Dermacentor andersoni. The sequence goes on from NC_092819.1 coordinate 16,240,873, forward strand.
GCGCTTCAAAAAGATTTCAAATTATACATCGACAACAATGCTTTGGAAATTCTCAAGAATACCGTTGCCGCGTTCTCGGAGTAATACTGGATAGCAGGCGCTTTCTTCTTGCCTTGAGCACACACCGTTTGTGGAATACATACGCATATTATTAACAATGATCCAGGCACGTAACGAAGGGGGGGCCCGGGGGGGCCCGCCTCCCCCCCCTCGCCCCACCCCACGCCACCACTTCTCACACACATTCCTGAAGTGCTGCCAAATCAATGTTGAGTCTTGACAGCTATTCGGCGGTCAACATTTTGCTGCCTTTTTCACTCCTTTTGGAAGGCGGTAGTTACCGGCGTCTCCTGGGATGTGAAGGCAGCTTCCTCATCAATTAAGTGCCCGCGCGATTAACTCCACATGCATTCACTTGTCACCGTGCATTCAACTGTCACGCGCATCGTTGTTGCTTCGTTAGTTCAACCTTCTTCGTTTAGACTGATCCAGGGACCAGGAAGGCGATTCAGTTCGTGGTCAGCTGGTCTGTATGCACGTGGAACGAGTTGCGGCCAGAGAAAATGTCAGTTGCGTTTAACGTTTCTTTTTGTTTTATTATTTCCTCGAGTGACTGCTCGCCGCGACGCTGGCAGATCCTCGGAACTATATATCCGTGATATGGGTTAGATAAGGCGGAAAATAAAATAATGCGAGACAGTGTCCATCATCAAACCCTGCGATAACCCTTAAACTCATAGGCAATATAGCTGCCACCCGTTAACTCGTCTGGTTTTTCCCTACTTGCACAGCACTAAATTTTCGTGCAAAATTGCCAGTTGGAAACAAGAGTCGCAGACGATTTGAGAAATAAAGCGATCTACTAAGGAAGAGAGCCACAACAACAGCCAAACAGGAAGGAAAAGCGAGAATTACCAAATTTAACAGTTGTTTATGAAAATATTTATGGATCAACATCTTTTTATTTAAGTAGGAAGTAGAGAAAACGCCGCCGGAAGTGGAGGGTAATTCTGTGAGTTCTGAATGAAGCTTCTACAGTTATCATTCGAGCGGCCTAACATAGCCACTTCTATGCTGTGCTTATGTAGGTGTTTTTCCAACCTTCTGCGGTGGCCGTAGTAAGTGTAGAATCGCAGCGTCCTGCGCTATACGTGGTTGTACGCGACTGGCGGCCACGCATCGTTGCGTAACTTCCCAAATAACAATACGAGTCGGTTGTGGCACTTAACTTGTTAGAGCAGCAAACAAGGGATCCAAAAGAACTGTGATTGTTCCACAAATATATATTTCTGCATAATTCTTCCAGAGCTAATTAAAAAAACGCTACTATAGCCGGATACAACTTAAGTCTGCAATGAAGCTCCGCCAACGCCTTCATAACCACCAGCCACTGTTCCTCCGCGAGGCTGCAAATAATTCGTACTTCAAACTTTTTCTGTTACCCAAATAAGCCACTAACGACAAAAATAAAAGTATTAGCGCGTAACTTTATACCTTTTCCCTCGCCTATTATAGTTTAATGGCGAATGCCTAATTCTTTATTCAACTGAAATAACATGCTTGTTTCGCTTGTTGTGAAGTTTCACTTCAGTTGGCAGTGAAGTTTCATGAGTAAAACGGGCTCAGCAGTGAAATGAACTGCACCGCAGACTTTTGAAGAGCGAAATGCTCAGACTCCATACATTTTGTCAATGTCTGTTGCACACCTCATTGCTTCCGCCGATGAAAAGAGTCTTCAAGAACAGCAGTCGCCCCGGAGGTGCCAAGTACGACGTCATTTTGAAAAGGCCGCATGACGACGATTTTGTTTGCTTTTGTGATTGGCTGGCGGAGTAACACAACTGCGCGCGGTCCGTGTGCCTTCGTTGCCAACTGCTGTTTTTTCAAATTCTATTCTACTAAAGTAAACTTTAATTTACAATTTGGCTTCTTTACTTGTTCTTGGCAGTGTTCTTCCTGCGCTTCTTTCCTGCTCGAGTCCATTTGACGTGGTTCTTTGTTTGCCAAGTAAAGGAGAGGTGTGTCGCACAGGCGTACCTGTAAAATACACCTTATTTCATTTCTCTTTTGTGAGTTCACGCGTTCTTATGGCGAATGGTGAGCATTATTCACATTTGTACTATTAAAGGTACCCCGATTATTTGCATAGAAAAGTTACCTTGGGTTAGCCGCCCCCCCCCCCCCCCCCGAAAAAAAATCCTGGGTACGTGCCTGTGATGATCTATCTTTAGACGCCAGAAACAGGAGCAGCAGATACAGAGAAACAAACCACTGTTTTTATATCGCAGTGACGTTTTCAGCGATTTTCCTGTTGCCAATTTCAACTGCTTCAGAAACATGTCCGAATAAACTCGCTCCATGCCATTACCTCTCCGACGAATGGCTTCTTTTTCCCCCGCAAAAAGGCGGCATAGGTACCATGACAATCTTTTCTTACATGCATTTCTTTTTAAACCTTGTGCCTACAAACCGTTCAGTACATTTAAAACCTTTTCGTAAAACTGTACTCAAGATTCGTAAAATTGTAGAACCAGCGTAAAGTTTACGAAAAGTCGGGGAGACTTGGTACATGTGTAAATAATGTGGACCTATCTTTCACCGTGGCGTTCTCCATACATTGCTATGAGTGCATGACGTCAGGTGCTGTGCAAGATTTTCTTTCATTTTTCTTTGCGTGTAACTTTGCTTCTAACACTGATAATACATGAGCGCTCGAACATTATTTATTTATTTATTTATTTATTTATTTATTTATTTATTTATTTATTTATTTATTTATTTATTTGATTTGTACTGAGTGTGCATGCATTCACACTTTTATATTTTTTTTACTCTCGCTCTTAGCGTGACATCACATCACCGGCCACCACTTGATCCTTTTTCATTTTGCCATAGTAATCAGTATTTTTTTACTAATTAAATCATTCATAGCGCCTTAGCCAATATGCGTGTAAGTTAAATGGTCTAAAACGAGGTACGTGCTTCCAAACTCCCCAACTGATCCCCCAGCTAAACATATGTATCTCTACGACGACGACGACGACGACAATGGCGGCACGACGGTGACACGACGACGGCACGACGAAGACGACGACTAGACTGCCTGAAAATATTTTGCTGTCTCGGTGTTTCTCGGCGCCGAGCAAGCCCTCGACGTCCCTTCATGGGAGGCTTAGGCCCGGCCATCATAAAGTGCTGGTTGTACAATGAAAGTTTATTCCTCCTCCTCTCGGTGTTTTTGTTCCTTGCTGATCAGCGTATTACGGATTTCTGCATAGCCGGCTACAGAGAGGCTTTCCTTTCCATTGCTGCTTTAGCAATAATAAAAACGCGAAGCGAGGCAGTCTATATAAATACTTTGATTAAAACACAAACAAAGTGAGTAAATCCTGCGGTGAACATAATATAGGCTGATGATGAGAAAAAACTAAGAGAACAGTCTGCTATCGCGTGCAGCTTTCTTCCGAAGAGGTTATTTTTCATAGTACGCTCACTAGTGCCACCGTCGACGAGACAAAATAACAAATGCAGATAAGGAGTATATTTTTTCCTTGCCTCAAGAGCTTAGAAGTATCCAGGCACGTGGCACTGCCATGAAAACGCCATTCTACAGTGGAAACGGAAGATTAGGTTGCAGCTCCGCTCGTCCTCCCCTGAACAACATCACTAGCGCCAGAAAAAAAGGAAACAGAAAGCGATGTGCCGTTTTCCACGAGAGACCAAATGATCCGAGACTCTTTTCATTAAAAAGAAAGAGCAAATAATAAAGAAGCTCGATGGAAATGAACTTTGACGGTGACAAAGAGCAACACCCAGCCCCACGTGCAGGACAAAAACAAGCCGTGTCATCGCTGCGTAAAAGCGTCTCCACGAGTTCGACAGATCAACCAAATGTTTAACGTCTAATGTTTTTCATCTTGAAGACAGTTTTGCATTATGAATAACGTGATAACGTAACAGGAATCACCTTAAGTATGATTCAGCCGCGCCGCTTATCATTGGGCAGCACTGTTTAGTGTGGTTTATTTGTGAAATATTGCTTCTTTTCGTTTCTCTTCTTTTTGTTCTCCTATAGGTGTTACAGAAGTGTCTATCACTTATCTTATTTCTTCCCTCGCGTTTATGGTGTAAGATATCGTTAACAGCGTGTACGAGCGCCTTCCAAGGACAATATAACCGCTGCTAAACGAAGAACTATTTTGTCTTTTATTTTTTTTTTTTTTTCAATGAGCAGACTTAAAGATTTGCTTTGGCAGAATGTGGTATGAACCTGAAATCGGGCAAGTACACCGTTCCTTTTCTCGCGCAAGAAAGCAGAACAAAATAAATATTCAAATTGTGACGTTTAAAGGCACACTAAAGAGAAAGACCAAATCAGTTTTGACCGATCATGTATTGTTTCAAAACTCCATTTTCTTTAATTGAACGTGTAAGAGACTGTTTACTAGAAGAGAAAATGAACGCCAAGCTTTGTATATATATAATTTCGTGCCGGAACCTTAGAACCGGCGGGTTAGCTTGACGTCATGGACTTCATACTGCGTATTTTCACGTACAGATGGTGCCTAAAACTTGATAGTCATGACATGTTTCCGGCTCCGCAGTACTTTCCGCGCACGTTTAGGCGCAAAAGCCTTCGAGATGCGTGCTTAATATTCACAGGCACCCATTGTAGGCACTTAGAGTTGGACACCACCTACTTGAGCCTTCGTGGCTCAGTAAAAGTTCCGTCTTTGGCTCCTTTAAAATACACTGTAGTCCATTTTTACAATAAACATTTAACTCGGTATATAGCAGACGCCGTGAAAATACATGACGCCATAGTGAGTTGGTGCGGGAACTTCAAGGTGTCCGCCAGTTTCTCTGTTATTCTTTTCTCTTCTTGCAATACCAACCCTCATCTCCCACGGAGAGTGGCTTTCTTTATATGTTATAAGCATAAGTTCCTAAACCCCTCAATCTACTCTTTTTTTAAGTGTACCTTTAACATTCCGAAACTGCAGAATGGACTATAAGGGATGCCCCCCGTAGAGGATGGCTCGAAAATTATTCTGACTACCTGTGCTTCTTTAACGCACATTTAATCTAAGTACACGAGTTTTTTTTCCTTTTTTTTCCATTTCATCACCACAGAAATACGGCCGCTCGGCCGGCATCAAAGTCACGCCTCCAAGATGAGCAGTGCAACTATGCCACTGAGCCAATGTACAGCAAAGTGAGCAGACGTCGTGTTGTCTTTTTACAATATGTACAATATATTTTATTAACAATGGCGGTGAGGTGAGCGCCGTGAAGTCCCGCGGAAGGCCGCGGGCGCGTGAGGTCAACAATATATTACACAATCCCGGAGAGCGTGGCACCTGTGCCTTTCTGCGTGGTTCATTCGAGTGCGTGAAGACGTTCTTGCGCTGAACCATGGCGGGTGTGCTCTGGATGAAGAGGCCTGCTTGCTTTGCGGCAGGCAGCCTCTCCAAATTCGCTGCGGCAAGTGCAGTGGTCGGCTGAATCACAGTGTGTGTTTGGGAAACCTGCAAGAAGATCAGTGCACGTTTGTTGTCAGGTTAGAACTCTATTGAATACGAGTAGCCGCAACTTAGGCGTTTTAACTTGCGAATATGTGGTGCTTACGGAACATTCAGATAACTCAATATTGATGTGAGACATTTACATTTATGTGTAGTGATCTTTAAACAATCCTTATTCCTGAACTTTTCGGTTGCCCTATTTCCATACAAGAATGTATAGGCACATGTGGTTTCTCTTATATTGATTTTTTTGTCCTTATAACATTAGCGGATGGTACGATAGAGTTTTGTGAAAGGCGGCTCGTGTAAACTGAAGTAGAGCTGGAGATTGCGAGATAATCTGGATTTGCATCGGGGGTTAATGCGCATTCGTATGCATTCCTTGGCTTTAACAGTTCCCGCCCATGCTCCCCAGCTTGCTATATTGCGGCGACCTTATTCCAGTGCATGTCCCGTTCTGTCGCCAGTGTCTGTCCTGAGCGTCTGTCCTGTGAAATATTTCTTCACCCCTGCCGTTAAACCACTCATCCGTTTACAATATGTTACTCGAGTGCTTCTTGGCTAGCTGCCATTTTAGGCTACAAAGCAAAACGCCTGCTGCCGCCCCCCAATAGCATCCCCAAATAGAGAATTTGGGGATGCTATTGAATGCTCCCCTTAGCCATGTTACATATGCTTCTTTTGTATAGTGATTTGTTTTGTTTTTTCCACATTTTGTATTCACCCACTCCTGCAATAGCCCTTCCGGGCTGCAGTATTTGTAGATAAATAAATAAATAAATAAATAAATAAATAAATAAATAAAATAGTGGCCCGCCACCCTCATACAGCATCTAACTCACCCGCTCATTGCCATCCACCGCCATGTCCTCCGTGGCCTCCTCCGCCACCGCCATAGCCGCCTCCGAATCCGCCGCCGCCGCCACCACCTCCTTCGGCGACCTTGACAACCTCGACGCTGTGAACCTGCGCACCTCCGCCGCCGCCGCCACCGTGTCCACCACCATAGCCTCCGCCTCCGCCATAGCCGCCACCGCCGACGGGCGCTGCGTGTGTCTTGGTCTCTTCGTGCACGGGGACTTGCTGCAAGTTGGCACCGCCGCCTCCGCCGCCTCCGCCGCCGCCATGGCCTCCGCCGAAACCGCCGCCAAGACCGCCGCCAAGACCGCCGCCGAGACCACCGCCGAATCCTCCACCATGTCCACCGCCGAAACCACCGCCACCGCCGCCGCCGTAGCCACCTTGACGGCAAGCGCGGGAATTCGCAATGGACGTGTCATCGGCACGAACATTCAAATGATGTCAACTGCTGGAAAAATTCTTTAATAATGCTTCCTTTATAAGCTTCTCCAGCATCATAACGTGCAACTGCGACCTATTCTTGCCTTTCTTACTTATTCTCCGCTTTCTTTCTTCAAGCCGTGCCGAATGTATGACACTAAAGGGGCCACCAGTTTCCTGTTTTATGCGCCAGATGGTCCATCTGCATCGACATTTCTCGTCAATTACGGCTAGAATATTGCTGGCATAAGTTTACCAACTATTTATTATCTATCATAATCTTTCTCACACCTTAGTTTCATGCTAAATGACTTACCATTGCACTCTCCTTGGTCATTTCTTTCAAGGCTCCAGAACACGTCACAACGCGTTTGAGGTAGGCAGTGTCAACTGTAGTTTGTGGCGCAGTCAAGACCCTGACGAAAGTTACCAATTTCAACGTACGCCTCATGATTAACCAGCTAAAGCGACGTGCCGATAGCGATTTCTTCTTGCACCAATTCTACTGGTTAGTTTCCGTATGCGCTTACTGGATGCACTGCAGAAACCATACCAAACCAGGGTTGTGACCATTGTCGCAAGGAATTACCGCACCGAGTTTCGAGATCCCAAAAGTGCAATGTCACAGCATGTGTTTGTTCTAGAACACGACATCTAAAATTTAAACCTGAACACGAGTCGGCAGTGACCTCTTTCTGGTAGATCAAAAAGAAGGTGCTATTGCACATTATTTTTTTCCCATGTGGTTTGCTACTTCTTTTTTAACAGGACAAACATTTGGGTGAGTACGCTTAAGTTCATATTAAGGAACAAAGCACATACAAAAACATGGTCAAGAAAGACAGAAGCACACAGGACCGGCGCTCGTATCGTCGTCCTGCCCGCCCCCCCCCCCCCCCCCTTCCTCCTTTCTAGTCCGTGTTAATGATTGCGCTGTGTTTCTTAAGAAGATGTTATTTCTTTGTCGGCGACATTAAACTAAGGATTCCCTCTGTCACAACTGCTAGTTCCCTTATTTCGCAAACCGCTGGGTGACTCAGGCCTTCCGTCCACTGGTATTCGCACTTACCTCCGAATCCACCACCACCACCGCCTCCGCTGGATACAGCCTTGACTTCGTACACCTCATGACCACCATCGCCACCGCCGCCGCCACCGCCGCCGCCGAAACCACCTCCAGCACCGCCTCCGAAGCCGCCTCCGAAGCCGCCACCGAAGCCGCCTCCGCCTCCTCCTCCACCACCGCCGCCCTGAACTTGGGCTTGGCCTTCCATGGCGACCACGTAGCCTACGGGGCCGACGCGGGGCCTGATCGGCTTGCTAGGGAACTTGTTCGGAATCTGTAGGTCAGAAAAAGAAAGACAAATGTATTGAGACTATTATCGGAATTATCACCTTAATCAGCCCTATTACGTCCACCAAAAACCGAAGATCCTACCCAACTCTGTTCAGTTGTGCCTGCCTTCTGCGTAAGCCGAACGATCTTTTGGCTAAGAACGTTCGTGTATCACCCTTCAATTACCCATTGGCTGTACTTGCTTCGCTTTCCCCTATCCGCCGTGTTATTTGCATATATTCCTGCCTCAAACGTTTGAAGAAGGGAGTAGTGCCGTAGTGTCACCACTTTGATCAAATGTGTATTATATCAGGCTACTCATTATCACTATTGCTACTTGTGTTAAACAAATTATGGGGTTTTATGCGCCAAAACCACTTTCTGATTATGAGGCACGCGTAGTGGAGGACTCCGGAAATTTCGACCACCTGGGGATCCTTAACGTGCACCTAAATCTAAGATTGCTACTTGTGTTCGTAAGATAGTTCTCGTTCCGTTTGAAATTCATCCTCGCCGTAGCTGGTTCAAGCACTGACGCAGTGTTGTTGTTGTTGTTGTTGTTGTTGTTGTCGTCGTCGTCCGTCTTCTTCTTCTTCTCGGTCTCCAGGGTCACAGCGCGCCAAGTAAACTGAACTGAACGCAGCGCGACTGATTGCTTGGTTGTATTGAAAACTGTGAGAACTATCAAGTAAATGACTTCACAATTGGTCAGTATAAGGGCTCTACTCGATGTTTCAAAGATTCAAACAATTCCAGTGAGAGGAGCTCAAGCAGGAGCTGGCTATGCATTACAGTTATTGACTCTCTCGAAACGTGGCGTATATAGCGCAGCGAGTTCTCTGGACGAAGTCTCTGAACGGGCGTGTTGCCAGCCGCGCACGTGCCGAGCCTTCCGTGGCGGCGAAGCGGTCGGTGTCAACCGTGAGGTCAGTTCGCGAAACGAGGGCGCCAGTGCGCGCCGCGAACCGCCATCGCCCTCGCGCGTCCCGCCCGGAGAGGCGGACGCATCGCCAAGCGCTGCCGCCGTCGAGAGCGATTATCCCGGTCGTCACGCGGAAGTTATTACGAAGCAGCTGATTTGCCGCTATATTCCCGTGGCCGGATATCGCCCACTTCTATATCGTCCCGGCTATAACAAGGAAGATCCAAACACGCATACACACAACAGAGGCACGCCGGGCACGGTATACACGACGCATCCTCTAGGTGCTGTGGCATTTTCTTTACCGGGCCTTACTATCGGCCAGCATCCTCATCGAGCAGTTCGCGCACGAAAGGCTGTCTTTATTTTAGACAGTTTTTCTTTCTTTATGGTTCTTCCGCAAGTTCGCGGCCGCGTTCGCTCTCTCTTCTACTCTTTACGTCCGTCTTAGTTCTCTTTTTTTCAGCAAGGCCGCCGAGCTCCTTCTGTGCGCGGTCGTGAGCCGTGTGTCATGTTTCCGTCCGTGACGGCGAGGAAAAAGGAAAACTTCAGATCATATCTGATTCGGCGCCCACTCTCGGTTTGTCAACGTAGGAAGTGGAGTCTGGCTGTTCAAATTAGTTTTTGGGGACACAGGTATTATCCAGGTTATTGTTCCGTACTCAGCACACGCTCTTTCCAGTATTGTAGACGATAGCACGTCTCTGCCGAAAATTGATATTGCAACGCAAGTGGAGCCTGATCATGATAATAATCATGGAGTGCTTTCAATGTGGTGCGCTATGGGTTTATGCCAAAATAAAACTCCACGCGATGAACAAAGAACCAGGACCAACAACGCAGCCGGGCTTTGCTTTCATGTGCCGCTGTAAGATTGCGTTGGTCCATTGTTTAAAGCAATAAAGAATATACTGATGCCCTAAAGGGCATCAGTATATCATTAGCCGCTTTAACTGCTAATACACAGGCAGCTGCTGTGCCTAAGCTGAAAGGTAAAGGGCGTTATTACTTATATTTTGTTCTCGTGTAAAATTTTCTCTATGATGGAGGGGACACTGTACTTAGTCAGTTGCATTTGACAAAAAAAATATTTTTGCCGTGGAACTAGAAAAACAGTCATATCGATATGTAACCACGGTGGACATCACAAGCGTGTCAGAGGCTTATGTTCTCAGCGAGTTGTAACACGAAATTACCATATGATGACCGAAGTGTTATTCACATAGCATTGTCTTTGTTATTTTCACATAAATGACAACCAACCCTTCCACGCGTCAGAATTAGAATTTTGTGCGCTGAAATTCGACTATATATTCCGAAGCGGCTTATCGCTGTAACAACCTCTGGCGACCTCTGGATATTATCCAGCGCCAGCTGCTTGTAGAGTTATTAAATATCCCAAGGCGCCATGTGTCCTCGTGTTTTCCGTCTGGTCTGCTATGTCTGCCTTAAAGAAATTTAAGGCAGACATATAAGTGCAGCGTTTCGATAGCTGTCGAAAATAGAAGCATGAATGTATACTGGCTGCTCCTTTCCAAAAGTGTAATTTTTGAAGCTAGCGCGCGCATTTTAGACAAAAGTATTTCTCAGCCATTAAATTGAAACTGAAGCGCAGCCCCAGGGTTATTGTGATCTGCTTTTTTTAACAGTTATGAGTTCGCATCTATTTAATGAAAAAAAACTGCTTGTTTGAGCAGAGTAGCGGGAAGAACTAGGCGTGTTCCTCGAAGGACGATGCCCTCGGGCGTTGTTGTTAGTTCTGTTTTTATAGATGCAAATGGCTTCAGTTCAGCTGAGACCCAGCTGGTGAGTGTGGGGTGCTGGATAGCACTGATAAGTGACTGTAGCTACTGGTCTGCTTTCGTTGCATCAGCGACTTCTTGAACCGAGAAGGCCTTTGGGATGTTGTGGCGCTGGATAAAGTTGACATACTCATTAGGTACTTTGTCGATGCGGGCAAAGGGGAAGCAAACGATTGGAAACGTATTGATGTTTGAATTAAGCATTTCAAATCATTTTAACGATCGAATTGAGTTCAAGTTATTTAAAATATTTAATTTCAATCATGAATTGCAAATTACTTTCGCATGTATGCGCAATATTTTCTTCAGAAAGAAAAAGAGATATCCAACCTCATTAGATTGAGTCTTTTGTTCCTTTACAGTGAAATGTACTGTAATCCGAGTTCCATCGATGAATCATTAAGTACTTCCGAACGGACCCTGTCGAAATGATATGATTTCACTAGCACGTAGAGCGGCAAATTTAAACCAGTCTTTCGTTTTGTGTTTTTCTGGCTTACCGAGACGGCGTTCATAGTAACAGTGGCACTTTTGGTATCCCGGAAGTGCCACGTATACTAATTATTTCTATTAAGTGCTCATTTGAACACATTTAGGTACACCTAATCAAAATAGGTAGTTGGGAGAGCTTGTCCGAAGTTAATGATCTAAAAACAGCGCAAAGCACTGAAATGCTGGAAGAAAATGGGATTGTGGTCAAACGAGCTACAGAGGCACATGCTTTGACTAATAAAATTCAATTATCAGCCAGCATTTGTGTCCGTGGTTATTTTCTTTACCGCATTCCTATTTTCTTCCTGCACTTCGGTGATTTGCGCTGCTTTTGCATCACGTGTTCTAGGTGGTTAAAGAACGTTCGAGTCCTGCACGGTATTCTCCCCAAACACAAGACATCGCCTCCACCAAAACCTCACGATGCTATTGGGCAGTTTCTAAGAGGCACTTCATCGGGTAAGCTATACACGATCACTTCCTGTCATATGCCATAACCACTATAGCGCCTTCCCTGCCTTTCCTTCTTCCCTTCTCTCTCTCTCTCTCTCCTCGTACAAGTACGATCCAGAGAACTCGATAGGAATAATCATGGATGTGTCGGTTTTGAACGGAGCAGTATTTAAGCTCGCAAATGCAATTGAGAAGCATATTTAGCGCCAGCGAACAAGAACAGAAGGGAGACGACACCACAATGCGCTAACTTCAACAACTTAATTTTCAGCAAACACCCACCTATTAAACCAATACACAGTGGCGCCACCTTATCCAAATTTTAACCATGCAAAAAAGCCGTCTCCTTATCTAACAAGTCGACTGAAGGGGCACTAACACACGTATCACTATTCCGACAGATAGCCTGAGCCTTAATAATCTCTCACACATCTTTATCTTTGTGCTTCGCAAGAACCCGGCAGGACCGATACACCGGCGCACAGCCGCATTCCTGAACAGTGAGTTGACAGATGACCGTATTGCGTATTTCTCACGTTTAGATTATGTTCTCGTAACCGGTCATTAAGACACCTTCCTGTCTGTCCGATGTATTTTTTCCCACAGGACAGCAGAAGCTCGTAAACAAAAGCTTCTACGAAAAACATTGGTGCTTTACGATGATTTGTAGAACATCCGACAGCTGTTTTACAGTACGGGTCCGTTAATCCCAAGACTGGCGTTAACCGTAAGACTGTTGAAGTTAGCGCAGTGTGGTGTCGTCTCCCTTTTGTCATTTTTCGCTGGCGCTAAATATGCTTTCAAGTCAGTTTACCAACACGCCCAACAAATGGCAATGCTCAAATGCAATGTTTTGTCTAAATCACAGTGGCATTAGCCGTAAGGCTAGGTGGAAACGGAACGTGTTGAGATTCCCCGGTGGAATGCAGTGACACCTACTCAATGACGCATAGTGCTTATCTAAGAGCACAAGAAGCTCCTGACGCTATGAAAGTGTGCGTCTTAAGATATAAATAAATACTGGGAGCCCCCTATTGCGCTTCGTCTTTCTTTGAGTTCAGCAACCATAGTTATCACATTACTAAATTGTAAATATCACACTGATAAGTACATACTTCATATTGCTTTAGCGCAGAATTTACAAAAAGAACAAAGGGACATGAATGGGACAGGCGCCAAGTAAGTAAGTACATATACGATTTGTATACGATATGCATAGGTACATAGGCGATAAGTAAATATACGGTCTCGCTCCACGGACGTGTACCCATCGTTACCGCCCCGTTTCACTTACACAACGTAGATCGTTCGTTAAAAAAAAAAATCCTGAGCCCAACTGCTCCGACTGGTTTTCTGTCTTCAGCTGTATCTTGCCTTTTTTTGTGTGTCAGCTGTATTTATATTTATCCCTGATAATTGCACGCGTATTTCTCTCTATACGTTGATTCTTATTGCTCATTCTGTTTGTCAAAGGAAATGCCTATCTCAATCCCCGTTTCTAAAAGTATAGAATGAATCTCTACATTGGTGTTCAAGTTAAGTGGAACTGCTAAATGCTGTACATCAACTTCTAGACCATCAAATCATCATGAAACCTGATTTATAAGAATATCCCGTAAAAGGAGAAGAACAATAAGCAGTGTAAAGAGTTGGAGAGCAAAATGCGCTGAATAGCGAACTTAACAAATCGTAAGTTATATGCTAGTGCATTTGCGCCGTGGTTGTTACGGATCAGAATATACACACATCTACTTTTCTAGGTAAGCCACTGTGCGAGATGTCTTGAAATCATAGATGACATGGCACAACAACAAACGAGTTTAGGAAATGGTTTGGAGGCCAAACTCACTTGTAATTCTCGCATCAATAAATTGTGTCTATGCAGGAATACCGAGTTTTATTTTCCTTTGCCCATTGACTACAAACAGCTGTCTCCTATACCCCTGTCGTCAATAATATCATTGGCTGCACCACTACACTGCACACGTTATCCTACGTGATGCACTTTGATTCTGCGTTCTGGGCTAATTGTGAGACGTTATCTTTGTTTGCCTTAATCGTATTCCGTGCAGTGGCATTGCACTCGAATTACACACGTTTCCACTCTGTACGCCTTACGAAACCACTCATGCTTGCCTTCTGCCTTTGTTTTTTTTTTTTTTCTTTTTAGAACGAAGTTGTTAAGGCCCAACGGTGTTCGTGCGGTGCTCTGCAACACTGTGGACAATATGAAACGTAAATGCAGCGCAACGTGATTCAGAGTCCCGAATTCTCTTTGAAACGTAATGATCGATGACTTTAATATTAAAGTTACCTTTCGTATATCTCATTCAAATAGAAAACAACTCTTATGCGTGTTTTATTGCCCAGTACACCGTAATGTTTGTCTCTGACGTCCCGTTATACCGGCTTCACGTTGGAGGCTAGCTACGAATTTGTGCGGCTGCAACGGTGAATTCTGACGGCGTGTTGCTGCCTCGCATCCCATGTGGAAGCCATCCCTAACCACAGCCAGCCACGGCATCGCTAGAATGCAGCTTGCCTCGGATCCGTCACTAAGAGTAGTCAGCTACGAGAGCGCAGTAGCAACTGCTGCTGCGGTCAAACGACCGTGAGCCAGCAAACTGACCCCTAGCCCTTTCGAAGGGTGTGAGAACTCCCACTCCAAGGTGCGAGAAATCAGTTTGATGTATTAGTTGTCAGACTGGCATACATCTGTGAGGGGTTTCTTTCTTTTAAGCGGGGCATTCTTTTCAAATGTAGCTAAGTTCTTTCTGCCGGGTATCTGACTGTTTTCGTGGGCCGATTTAGGAAGCAGTGCAGTTAACAAAGCGCCTGAAATAGCGTCCTAGGACTGTATTGAGACCGCAAAGCTGTTATCGAACACCTTGATAGCCCTCGATGTGATCTTCATACCCGGTAGAGCACTGATAAAGCAATGTGCAATCACTTATCGCTTGACACATCCGGTCTCGGATTGCAAACATGGCCACCTGGGTTCTCCCAGAAGTGCGCATTAACATCATCGACGACGCACCTTGGGCTTGCTTCGCCCTAACCAATTATTCCACCAGTGAAACAACCAGTGATGACACCGGGGAAGGCACAGTCGAAACCACAATCAGTGAACCGATGCACTTTGAATAATTATGTGGTGATGTACAAAAGTACATAGCCTAACTACGTAAAACTGTAATGTTGTCGATAATCATCGTTTCCAACAATACAATGTCATCTAAGCTTTTCATCTTTACAACCTGTGGTGTAGTTTGCGCTTCAGAAAATTAACATGGTTCGTAAGGGCCCCTACACTACGAAACAACAATGCTTCGCATCCCGTTTGCGCTCAACTGTAGTTGTGGCTGGCATTTTTTTAACCGCAGAATCATGTTAAAAGATGTGGCCGAAAGCCCACAGTGATTCCACTATCTGTTAGGTTCATTTCCTTCTTTCTTTTTTTCTTTCTTTCTTTCTTTCTTTCTTTCTTTCTTTCGTTCTTTTTTATATTCCTTTCTTTCTCTCCTTTCAGTTTGCTCCCTGCATTACCACCTAACGCTTCTTTTTTTGTCTCTCTCTCTTTCTTTAGTTTCCTTCAGAGTATGTATTCTGATAACAAAATAAACCCTTCTGTTAGTAGTCAGTGCTTTCTACTGTCCGCCTTCTCGAGTCCCGCCTCTCACGCAATTCTTTCGTCCCGTTGTCATTGTTCTTTCATCTTTCCTGTTCGTGTACTCTTCTTTCCTTCCGCACAACTTTAGTGTTTCCCTTCGCACAAATGTCACACCAACTAGCCCAGCGATTTACTATCCCGTTGTCATTTGTTCACGCAAGATAGCAAACATCATTACTTCTCGGGTAAGCCTCCCTTTCTTCACTTAGCTATTTTCTCTCTCTCTCTCTCTCTACATATATATATATATATATATATATATATATATATATATATATATATATATATATATATATATATATATATATATATATATATCTGTTATGCTGTGGTCCATGTCATTCCGTCTGCACACACTGTACCTGAACATGCTGGAAGTCTATGGGCACCGAGCTGGTGTCGACGTGGGCGGTGAAGCGACGTAGCGTAGTGACTAGCCTGCCGCCGCCTCCACCACCTCCTCCTCCACCGCCACCTCCTCCATTCTTGATGACGATGACGTTGGCGGTGTCTCCACCCCCTCCTCCACCACCGATGGCACCTCCGCCACCGCCGCCGCCTCCGCTGACCACGGTTGAAGGAACTTCGATGGCTGCAAGGGAATTGGGACACCGCTCTCTGAAGCGTTCAAGCATGTTAGAAAATGTGTGGTAAAAATGTGAGCAGCACGGAATTTTTATTTATGTGCATAACCTACATGTTACATGGTGCATACAGGTTGCAATCATTTTTTTTCCTATAAAATTGTTGTCGTTTCCTTTATCGTATGCTACTGAAACCGCCATGGTATCTATCCACTTGCTGTTCTAGTTCTGCTTTTACCCTGTAGTATAGAAATATATTTATATTAAGTTTTTAACTTGCCCTGTTATGAATTCATATCAGCGAAGGTAGTTCTTTTGCTCCTTTAATGCTCTTATTATTCGCTTTTTTTCAACCTTCGTATTTCATGTTCTGCTTTGTTCAACGTAAAGTGTGGTTTACTTTATTTTAAACAATAATTTATTTATCGTTGACCCTCGTATGATTGCACAGTTTTCTTCCTCTACCCGCTACTTCAATGATCCTCAGTTTCGGAACAGCAAACAGCCCTTAGCTTCACAGTCAGCAGTCAACTACACCACTCATCAACTGTCGGATGAAATTGAAAACAGACGTAGACACCAGGAGGCGCAAAGTACACACGAAGTGCTTAATGTGTCCTGTGTCCTTGTGCCCCTGTTTATCCACGCTAAAACAATTTCTCTATTTATTTATTTATTTTTTGTTCTCCATAAAGCAACATATCTACTTGCCTCCACCGCCAAATATCAAAGGCATCGTTGCCTGAAAGCGTGCTCCTTTGCAATAATACGTATGTAAAGGTGAAGCCCGCTTTCTTCCGCACAGGCATCAACGTTTCGGGAAATCTCCCATGGGCCTTAAAAATAGTTACACTCTAAAACTATCATCATTGTCGTGCAGTCTTAAAGTGTACAGTCTTTATCTTTAACCAAACGAAAGGTGTAAATAGCATGTGGTAGTCACATATTTTCTCTGTTTTGAACCGACTATATTTCTGCTGCAATACCGACAATATTTCTAGCTGCAAGCTCATCAAGTATCTTCAGTCTAACAGAGAAATATGCGTTCTTGTCATTGTTGGCGGACTTTTCTACGTCGAGGAAGACAACAACGACGTATAACGGTGTCTGGTACAAAACACAAGAAAGCATAAATTAGGGTACCTCGTGATTTAGCCAGCAGTGTGTTAGGTGCCGAGGCCGCATTACAAACGTAGAAGGCCCGTTAGGGCATCTACCGGATCCCGCGAACACCCACAGCCATATCTTCACTTTCATTGCGTTCATATCCCTATGATTGCAACCAGCGAAGCAGGAAGTCGGGCCCAGCGTGCCTCTATGAAACTCTAATTGCCTTAGTGCCTACGTTGCATCACTGTTTTCGTCATCCAAATGTATTTTATTTTCCATCCCAGCATATCTAGCTATATACAGTAATGGCTGCTTCAAATCTTCGTGACCTCGACACATCTAGCATGTGACATGGGACAAAAAAGGATGAAAACATTCCATAGATTAATCTGCACCTCCTTAACTTATAATAGTACGCGCGATCCCCGGTGTGCTGGACTCGACTGGAAATAATCAGCTACCATCTAATCTTGGCAATATTGATGCTGGCGTCTTAACGCTGTGGCGAAGAGAGAGCGAATAGTAGCAGAAAATGTCACCTTGGACGCTGACGGCGTGGCCGCCGCCTCCGCCTCCTCCATGGCCACCATCGAATCCACCTCCGCCGTGGCCTCCACCGAACCCGCCTCCAAATCCGCCGCCGCCACCACCACCGTAGCCACCGCCACCGCCACTGAAGCCTCCGCCGCCGCCGCCGAGTCCTCCGGCCAGGGTCAGACCCCAGCAGAGGGACAGAATCAAGCCCTGTTGGTGTTCGACAGTCCGAAAAGACAACACTTTGTAAATGTCAGCGCTGCATTGGAGGCATTTAGTCTAAACCATGCCCGTCAAATATTTCGTTATTAACAACGCCACAGGATATAGGGACGGAGAAAGAGGCAAGAACGGCAGATTAGGCACCGTTCAGCGCCTTTTTCCTGTTGTTCTGGCACCTTTCTCCGTCCCTGTTTCTCTCGGTGTTCTTAATGAGCCATCTTGTCCAGTTTGCCATTCTCCTAGTACTCTCGTCAGTTGCCAACGCAAACATCGGTTTAACACCAACTGGCATTGCGAAATACGCGCAGAGTAGTAGCAGTGCGATATGCATGGAGACGATTAAATTTACAAGTGCTGTCTGGGCTCGAAGCAGCTTAAGAGCTTAAGAGACTGCAAACAAGTCACTGTCGGTGCACTGGGAGGCAGTTTTAAGACTTCCACAGCCCTTAACTCCATCAAAACAATGCATCAAACAATGCAAAACAATGTACCTTTCGCGCACTCTAAGGTATTGCGACGAAGGCGGTAGCTGCGCTGTTACGTTGAACGTCCTTGATCTGTTTTCGACGGTGTTTCGAACGGCTTGACTTAAGAAAATCAGCGGCCTGTGTATATACAGTAAGTTAATTTTGTAGTTTTGAACCTCACAAAAGCAACTAAGGCATACGAATAATTAGCGAAGAGGGACCCATGTTTATTCCGAAAATATTTATCTATGAAAATGTGCCTTGAGAGTGAACGCTAAAAACTTGTCATCCTTGCAGCGGTCCCTGTTATGAAGAAGTTAGTAGCTCCGGAGATTGCTATATGCTCTTCTGGCTCCAAACACCCACAATAGTTGCTACTACACAGTGGGCGGACATATCTGTGTCGCTTTCAGAGAAGGGGCAACCAGAGGAAACATTCGAGATATCTGCGTAGGGACGAAGTTGCTTCATTTCTAGGCGCCAGTGTAGATAGGGCTAACTTGTACTTTACAATGTTTATCTAACACACATGTACGAACCTCAAGCAAGCACATTACTTGGCGAAAGTACAGTCACTAAAGTAGAGCGGCTCCAAGGCACCAGCAAGTGCAACATCAAGGAACCGTTTTCATTTCCACGAATGACATAATTGTAGATTAAATATCTAAAACGACCCCATACATCCTCTGAATAGCAGTTACACTGTATAAAACTCCTTCCTGCAGATGTTTATCCAAAAGGAAACTTAGAATCCAGTATCTTATCTTAAACTCCGATGTGACACAACCGGTTCTGAAGCCGTTGGAGCCTCTTAAGCGTAACGAAAGAAAATGATATGTAGAGCAAAACGAAGATGCTGGTACTGTTCAGACCACTGTGTATACTCGCTCTGAGCTGACTTCTCCTGACTCATCCACTGCCCCAACGCCGTGCCAGCCCGACCGGCTCTTCCTCGTATTGTCTGCGCGCTCGGCAGCTGTGGGAAAAATAGAGACGCGCCGGCTAGGTCGTGTGTTTTGGCTGCCGCTGGATCGCGTGTCTCTGTGGTGCGCGTGCATCTCTTGCCAGCTTCCTCCTCGTCGCTTCCTTCCTGCCTGCCTTTTCCACGCGTCCGGTTGCCGCCCCGTTCCGTCCGTCGCGCCGCGCCGCGTTTTCCGTCGTCCGACGTCGCCGCCGCCATAGGAAGCGACCACTTCCTCTTACCTTTGTGATCGCCATGTGTCTGAGATCTCTGTGCTGCGCCGTTTCGGCTCGGAGGCCTCGCTCAGCACTGATGCCGTGTCTCGGGAGGCAGGCGGCTTTTTATAAGGACTATACTCCTCTCTCCTGACTCTGCGCTGCTCGAACTGTTCTCGGTCCGGGGCGAGGGTACTCCTCGTTGGTGTCGGATGGCGGGGAGGAAGGAACCAGAGCCTGTCCGCCGTACGAGAAGAAAACGGTAAGGAGGCGAAGAAGAAGCGAGCGAGGAGTACGCGGCTTGCTTTCACCAGGGAGAAGAAGCCGCCGGACCCACATTTTCGCTCTCGTCGTCGTTCCGTCCGGTGCCCCTTCTTGCCACTTCCCAGGTCCGGCCGGCCAGGAGAGGCGCGCGCGAGGGGTCCTCGGCGTCGTCGACCCGTGCGGAGATCAAGCAGAACAGAAGGTGTAACCGGCGTTTGCTTCTTTCTTTTCCTCTCCCGACGGGCCGCCGCTGCTCCCTCGGGAGGGCGGAACGAGAGGCGAGCATAAGCGAAAGTCCGCGTTGAGGCGCAAAATGAACGAGAGCGAAAACGGGGGTGCGAGGGGTGCGGTGAGCGCCTGGTAAGCGCAGGTTTCCGGATTATCCTCGCGCCATGTGTGACGCTCGTTTCTGTCTATAACTGCGTTGGTTGCGTCGCATACGTAGTGGCGCGCATCGCTGGAGTCTGGTAGCGCGTGCTGGTTCTGTAGATCAGAAAGAGGGAGAAAAAACGAAAGGCCATAAGACATTCTGGATACGACAGGAAGGTAGCTCGCCTACCCTGATATACGCTGTCCAGCCGTACTTACGACTTCAGCGTGCTCCACTCATAAGGTGTAATGTCCGCACGCTTTAATATTTGTTGCTTGCGTGGCTAAAACAACTGCTCAAGATTGCCCATTGCCATACCATCGATCGCTCGTACTTTTTTTTCGCTAAGGGAAATGTGCACTGCGTCAGCAGTGCACATTGTTTTTCTACGGCGCAGACCCTCTCAGAGACCGCTTTAGGGCGCATCGTAGGTTTACAGACGTGGAAGCTCACTTGAGCGTGAAAAGAACAAGTTTGGTTGGTCACTGCTAGACGTAGGTCTAAATATGAGCGACTACCTTCGGAAAGACTGTCAACTGTGTTGCTGATCCGGATTTGCCTGCTTACAGATGTCGATATTTTTGTGTTCTAAAGCGCTGTAGCCAACGAACATAAGCTGCTGTCGTTATGACATATCAAATGCCAGAGACGAGGTATGAATCTGTTTCTAAAAGAAGAATGTGGCTGCTACAAGCATTTTTCTTCGCCATAGTTGCATATTCATGATTCACTTTTGAAAGATTTAGCCCTACAGCCGTACTCGCACTCTATAGTGCCTTGTCGTCGTATTTGACACACCATAGAACATAAATTTTGTTTGTGACATCAGGAGTGCACTATACAATCTTTAGGAGTGCATAGTGCATTCTTTATGTCACAAACAAAAATTCATGTTTTCATAGAACAACTCATAAACTTTTTAGAACAAGGATTCATGATCACCACTCAGCCTCTAGAGTCTGTGAAGGAATACGTCTACCTAGCTCAATTACTCACAGGGGGCCCTGATCATGACAAGGAAATTTAAACAAGATATAAAATGAGTTGGAGTGCACAAGGCAATCATTACCAAATCCTGACTGGAAGCTTAAAACTGTCCTTGAAAAGAAAACTGTACAATCATTGCATTCTACCGATGATAACACCTGGGTTGAAACTTGGAGATTGACAAAGAAGCTCGAGAACGAGTTAAGCATCGCACAAACAGCGATGGAAGGAAAAATGTTAGGCGTAGCATTAAGAGACAGGAAGAGAGCAGTGTTAATCAGAGATCATATGAGGATAGCCGATATTCTAGTTGACATTAAGAGAAAGAAATGGAGCTGGGCAGGCCATGTAATCCGTAGGGTAGCTAACCGATGGACCATTAGAGTTACAAAATGGGTGCCAGATATAGGAAGTGCAGTCGAGGTGAGCAGAAGATCAGGTGAGGTGATGAAATGAGGAAATTTGCAACCGCAAGTTGGAATCAGCCAGCGAAAGGCAAGTGTAATTGGAGTTCGCTGGGAGAGACCTCCGTTCTGGGGGCAGGGGACATAAAAATAGGCCGATGACCATGATGGTTACGACGAGGGCAATTTTTTTAACTCCTTCAACACACTTTTGAGAGCAAAAAGCACCGTGCATAGGAACTGGCATGCTTGCCTTTGTAAAGTTCTTGCTATACTCTAGCAGGATAAACGTTTCATCAAGGTTCGAGGCTTCCTTGTCGCGTTATCAACAAATTGTGAAGCGATTTTTGATGTTATTACAAATATTAGTGCTTTTAAGAATTGGTAGGTAGCAAGACAGAAGTAACGCTTGTGTTCAATTGACTTCAACCGAAAAAATTATAGACCACGTGACGACAGAACAAGGTACCATCGGAGCGCATATCCATCATTAGTCGCGGGTATCATCATCTTCGCAGGCATTCAGCAGACATAGATTGCTAAGCATAGTGCTGCTGTCTCTAGACTAGTTTCTTCGTTATTCCTTTCTCTGATTTGACAGTAGTGAGGAAAAAAATTGTGCTTTAAGTGACTGAAAACTCTGAGCAGGACACGAGATTATTTTTCCAGTGCTAGTCATCATCATCATCATCATCATCATCATCATCAGCCTGGTTACGCCCACGGCAGGGCAAAGGCCTCTCCCATACTTCTCCAACAACCCCGACCATGTACTAATTGTGGCCATGTCGTCCCTGCAAACTTCTTAATCTCATCCGCCCACCTAACTTTCTGCCGCCCCCTGCTACGCTTCCCTTCCCTTGGAATCCAGTCCGTAACCCTTAATGACCATCGGTTATCTTCCCTCCTCATTACATGTCCGGCCCATGCCCATTTCTTTTTCTTGATTTCAACTAAGATATCATTTACCCGCGTTTGTTCCCTCACCCAATCTGCTCTTTTCTTATCCCTTAACGTTACACCTATCATTCTTCTTTCCATGGCTCGTTGCGTCGTCCTCAATTTCAGCAGAACCCTTTTCGTAAGCCTCCAGGTTTTAGCCCCGTAGGTGAGTACTGGTGAGACACAGCTATTATACACCTTTATCTTGAAGGATAATGGCAACCTACTGTTCATGATCTGAGAATGCCTGCCAAACGCACCCCAGCCTATTCTTATTCTGATTATTTCAGTCTCATGATCCGGATCTGCGGTCACTACCTGTCCTAAGTAGATGTATTCCCTTACCACTTCCAGTGCCTCGCTACCTATCGTAAACTGCTGTTCTCTTCCGAGACTGTTAAACATTACTTTAGTTTTCTGCAGATTAATTTTTAGACCCACTCTTTTGCTTTGCCTCTCCAGGTCAGTGAGTATGCATTGTAATTGGTCCCCTGAGTTACTAAGCAAAGCAATATCATCAGCGAATCGCAAGTTACTAAGGTATTCTCAATTAACTTTTATCCCCAATTCTTCCCAATCCAAGTCTCTGAATACCTCCTGTAAACACGCTGTGAATAGCATTGGAGAGATTGTATCTCCCTGCCTGACGCCTTTCTTTATTGGGATTTTGTTGCTTTCTTTATGGAGGACTACGGTGGCTGTGGAGCCGCTATAGATATCTTTCCGTATTTTTACATACGGCTCGTCTACACCCTGATTTCATAATGCCTCCATGACTGCTGAGGTGCTAGTAGTGCTAGTAGTGTTGAATAAAAGTAGCTTGTCGCTTCCCCTTCCTGGAATAGGCTATATATATATATATATATATATATATATATATATATATATATATATATATATATATATATATACACTGTTTTTAAAGGAAGAAATTCGCGAGCGATGGGTGCGAATATTCGATTCCGTCTTCGAATCGCGTACTCACTATTCGCAAATGCGAATATTTTTCGAATACTTTGGATATTTCAATACGTGAAATGAGCCCAAATAAACATAACATTGCAGCAAAAGTACGGTCAGTTTTCACCTACGCGGGAATGATATAGACATAAAACATGAGAACTTGCGTAGTGGAGCAGGCAACGTCACACAGGTCGCCATACTTTACAGGCGGTACAGCGACGAATCGCGCTCTCTGAAGAGCCATGTGCATGCGAAGAAACTGCTTGTTTGCTTTTAATGCTTCATTTCTGATTTCGATAAACAACGCTTCATAAGGTACTATATGTAATGACCGAAATTTGCTAATTTTAGGGATACTGAGATGTGAACATCATTTTGTATTAATTGGTGTAACGGCTTTTCATTATGCGAAAGCTATTCTAAAATTATTTGATTCATTTGAATTCTCTCCTGGTATTATTCGATTCATACTCGAATTCGAATTATTCGATTCGTACTAAGTGGTCATTTGTGGCAATTCTCAGCCAGCTGAACTTAAGTATTCATGGAGTCCAATTTACGAACAGCGCTATTTCAGGGGTTGTGTTCCTTGTCACCACTGGAGAGAACGGGCAAAAATAAGCCACTCACACAAATGTGTATACCACGAATGAAAACGATGAAGTGCATATCTCTGAGATCTTATTTTCTGATGAATGAGAACATACACCGTCATCGTCTGTGGCTATGCGTACAGTTCCTTCAGTTTTCTCGTCGTATCAAGCATGCGTTATTTTCTGCTTCTCATAAGCATTTACTGACCTCGTTTATTTTGTCGCAGGAGACGAAAGATCTGATCAAGAAACGCCAATGTATGAAAGCCTCTAACCCTACAGTTAGAATAGAACTGGCAGAACTTTCGAAGTTAATCAACAAGCGTAAGACAGCTGACATAAGGAACTATAATATGGATAGAATTGAACATGCTCTGAGGAATGGAGGAAGCCTAAAAGCAGTGAAGAATAAATCAGGAATAGACAAGAATCAGACGTATGCGTTAAGAGACAAAGCCGGCAATATCATTACTAATATGGATGAGATAGTTCAAGTGGCTGAGGAGTTCTATAGAGATTTGTACAGTATCAGTGGCACCTAGAATACTAGAACACCATCCCAATCTCTTATGATCATCGGCTCAGAGGCAGTGAGGATACTTCTGTGCTTTCTGAGAACATCTAGCTGGCTTTCGAAAGCGCTGTTGAATCCGTGGTGCTGTCTTTGCACGTCTCTCTCACTTTTTTCTATTCCCCTTCTCCCTTCCCCCAGCGCAAGATAACCGACCAGACTCTTGATTGGTTAACGTCCCTACCTTCCTTTTTTATATATTTTGTCTCTCTCTCTCTCTCTCTCTCTCTCTCTCTCTCAGTTGCTGGCTAAACCTCGAGGCACTGACCAAACGTTAACCTATTTTTATAATTGGTGTACTCTGAACGGCTCTTTCACTCCATGGGGACAGATATCTCCGGATAAGTTAGTGCGTAACCCTCTCTCGTGTTAGGTTTGCTTATGTAAAGGTGTTGTCAGCAACCACCTCTTCCTTTTGTTTCGGTTTCGCATTGTTTCTCCCGTTTATTACTGTACAGGGCCAACCGGACTTCTTTGGCTCACGAGGAAAAGCGGCAACACGAAGCAGTAGCAGAACAGACGAATGAATACTACCTTCGCATCGGCCTTTTCCCGCAGCAAGCTCAGTTTCTCCTTCACTGAAGCCACTTCGGCGTTTCCTTTCCCGAGCCCGTGGTCTAACTGCCATGTCTTTTCGCGGCCCCCGCGTTCATTCGCGTGGCGGCGTCCGTGCTAGTTCGTGCAGCTTCGGAGTGAAGCTTGTCTCTTCCAATATCCAGGAAACGTCGCCACGAACACCCCTTGCTATGTAAGCAGACCGCGTCGAATTCCAGACAGAATAAAGCAGCATGACCGAGGAAAGGTAATAGTGTGCTTTGGCGGAAAGGGAAGGTGGACGACAACGATTCTTTCAAATTGGCAGTCGACGTCGACAACGAAAAAACCAGCGGCGTATATGGAATATGCCGAGAAAAAGAAGGATGCATCCTTACCGTCGCGCCATAACTACACCACGAACCTGCAGCACCGCAGTCGTCTCTGAACCAGAAAGAAAAAAAGCAAGGGAACGAGAGGTGGTAGTTCCTGCCGGTGCTTTTTCTTTCTTCCGCGAGGATGGAAGAGTGCTTCCTTCCCGCAGCGTCCTCCGCGATACATCCGCGCACGACCCCGTCGTCGGTTCCAGCACGTGCCCGTCGGCAGCGGCGTGGTTCTTTATTGTCTTCTCCTCCTCGACTCACGCGCGCAGTTCCTCTCATCAGGGCGCGCGCAGCTCGCGCGGGCGCTGCCCCGAAACGGTCGCCATTAACTTGACCTCTGCTCGCCGCCACCGCCCGCTAGCACAAAAGAAGTGCGTCCACTTCCCAAGGCTGACCCAGATGGGTCGCCGTCGTCGCCGCGGGGGCCGCTGGCTCTTTCTTGGGACTCCCGCTGCGTTTGACGACACGGAGCACGACCACGCTTGTCTCTTCACCGCTGCGTAGACCGCTCGGCAGTGACGATGCTGTCTTCCAGGCCGTTAGCACCGCCGCCTTAGAGGGCTCTCCCGCTCTGCCACCTTTCACTGCTACGCGCGCGCCAGACTCGTCGCCTTGCAGCACTCGAGAGAAGAAAGCGATCAGAAATCACAGCTGCGATCTCATTTCCTCTCCATCTCGACGAGATAACGTGATTACAACGCGGGGGCTCTATACTTAGGCTCGCGCGGAATAAATCACTGTGTCGAAGAGTGTGTTGCCCCGTCGTGCAGTACATCGTCCGGTTCTGCACGTCTTGTTATGGACACAGTGTTTGCGTATTCATAATCTGAGTTCGGGCGAGCTGGCTTTTGGGCACCTGCGCTTCGCTATAACGACCGGCTTTCCACGTAGCCCTCTGAGTTGAAAAGGATGCCTGCACTACTTGAAAATGCGCGTAGCAAATGTGAGCAATGGTAGAAGGAGTTCAACTTTTGGACAATTCAAAGTACTTTTTATGAGCGGTATGCTACGTACACGGAGTGAAAAATACCCGCTTTTATTTTGTGCGTTGGGTGAAATAAATTATTGGCTTCTTTGCACCACACCCAAAATAAGATGTTTGTTTATTAAAAGATGTTGCAATACAGTTCATCCCTTTGACTCGGCGCACTGTTCTGTCCGGCATCTTGTGCCTTCTGTTCTCATTACTCTGTTTGTTTACTCCTATAAGGTTGTCTTAAAGGCATAAGAAGCTCGTGTTACCGCTTTCCGTAGTCCCCACGTGCTATGTGTATACTCTGCCATGTGAGACATCATAAGCCGCCGCCATGCGTGTGTCGCAGCCAGAGAACACCTACAACCAACTTCTGCAGAGCTCTTGCGCCATCTTTTTCGACGCCCCGCGGCTGCATTTGGAATTCTCTGGTGTGCACTCTGCTCCTCTCTCTGGTGCAAGCACACGCTTCGCGCTTGGCACGTCTGCACTTCCTATCTGTCTCCTCTTTTCTGAGATAGCGCACGTCTCGACATACTTGTGGAAACAGTGAGTGGGCCAGTCCCAGAAGCAATCCTCTAGTAGAAGTGAATGGGCTCAACGCAGAGGGCAAGGCACTAACGGCCCACGAATACTGCGACGATCTTTCTTAAAAATGAAGCTTTCTTTGCCTAGCCCCCAATGGTTTCGCATAGATCGGTTGGTCTTCCAGTATATCGCCGTATGTATGGGGGGATATATATAGAAACCTACTTACACAGCACTGAGTGGTGACCGAGAAGTTAGTGACAGCGGGTGCACGTGTCTTATGGCGCGATCAAAGATGTATATCACTTTTAATAAAAGCGCGGAAAAGAAGGGACGACCATAGAAGAGACACATAACCCTATCTGTCTGTCTCTCGTTTTAGCGCCGTTATTGTTGATAATGAATAACCAACTCACCCGAATTTCCGCCCTAGTAGTATATCACGCCATAAAAGCTGTAGAGATCATGTGGCTTCATAAGTATATTAAAGCACACAGACCTGATAATGAAATTGCGCATCATATTGAACGGCTCCTTGATTTTGTTAATTTGGGCTACCACATTCTTGAGCAACTGGGTAGGTGCCGCCGAATTCTCCGGTATGTATAGCACGGAATTTCGACCTATGAAGTGGTGCCAACGAGCGCAGCTCTGTCCCACGTAATCAAACAGTGAACAACTACATAAAACCTGTAAGTACACAATGTCGACTCATAAGTATCTCTAAAGCACACAAACCTATTAATTGGACGGCCCTTGGTTTTCACTGACTTTCTTGAATTTTCTTCATTTCTTATATTTAGCCTACCCTATTTTTGGGCCATGGCATCGGGGTATGTGCTGCTGTGTTTATTCCCATTCTTGGTCACTCGCCCAGGATGGCTTATCTGTCAGTGGGACACAATGAGTATAGAATACTGAAATACATTTGTGGCACGTGTGTCATACTCTTTGCACACACCATTTCATCCGCATCTTTTCCCTTGACAAGCATGCATCGCCTGCATCCCAATGACGTTTCACAGTCTGCATCTGTCTGATTTTGTGTTTGCATTTCACCATAGCTTGCGAACGGTGTAGTGCATAGGATGAAAATAAACACACTGTAGGTGTCTCATTTTGCTGTATAACAAAGAATTAAACACATTACTAAAGCTCCGCTTCACATATATTCCAACATCTGTGTTGCATTTGCGTTTGCGTTTTCTGCTTGTTTTTTCTTCCCTTTTTTTTTCAATGTAACATGTATCGCAAACTGTGGTTAGTGTAACTAACTTTTCCAGTCCACTGCATTACCAGCCTGATTACCAGGGAAGTTGCAACTATCCGTCACGTGACGACATCCGAAGGAACAACGCTGCTCGCAAGACACGCACTGGCAGTATAAAGAAAGGCGTCAGCAGATCCAAGCAATATCACGGTTCCTCGCTGGCCCACGTCGCCACAAGGCGACAACAATGCTGAGCCCCCACACTCCCGATCTTTGCAAGTTGTCTCTGCTTCGCTCGCGTTTTCCTCTTGTTCACGCTTGATCGTACGGCGCAGTGCATGTGGCGGGCGTGAATGAAGCCGCTCGTATGCGCACGCTATTTGTGCCCCGTCGAAACTTCCTCTAGCCATTCGGAGCCGCTTTTGTCGCTCGGCGCTGAATAACGCAGAATGGAACACGGCTGTCGCTGAAGAACAGCTTCTCTTCACCATTAGCGCACGCGTAACAAGTTCCGCCGTTGCGGCGCGCGGTCGAGCCCCCTTAAATATAGCAGGTCGTTCGGAGGAGCTCGACCGGTGTAAAGATGGGTCTGGTCTGACGGAAATAGGCCACTCTCGAGCGGTATGTGCATAGCGGCCTGCAATTCTCTAAACCACCTCATCTTACGCAGCTTCGCAATCTCTGTGTTGCAGGCATCGCTCAGAATTTTTCCTTTGTTTGTTTTTCCCGCTTCCTTAATGCGTCGTAATCCGTCAGTGCCTGGCACGCGGGCATCTGACATAACAAAAGTTGATGGCAAAATGTTTTTGTGCATAGTTCCTTAAACTAGATGTGCGAGGACCTTTGCGAGGAGCCCATTCCTTCCTCCCTATTTTCGTACGCTCACCAAATTTTGAAGAACGCCGTGCTTCCTTCCTAAGAAAGAGATTTTGAATCGCAGGATTGTTTTTTTTTTGTGCCTGTACGTGGGAACTGCTGACATGTTCCGAGCATAAAAAATAAGCTTTGCTCGTTGTTACCTCGCACTCCTCGCACGTGACATTGCTTTGTGTTTTCCGAAGAAATTGGTATTAAGCCTGCCACCTTTCCTTCCTTCCTTCTTTCATTGTTTTCTTTCTTTCTTTCCTTTTTTACTTTTGTGTGCGTGCGTGCGTGCGTGTGTGCGTGCGTGTGTGCGTGCGTGTGTGCGTGCGTGTGTGTGTGTGTGTGTGTGTGTGTGTGTGTGTGTGTGTGTGTGTGTGTGTGTGTGTGTGTGTGTGTGTGTGTGTGTGTGTGCGTGCGTGTGTGCGTGTGTGTGTATGTGTGTGTGTGTGTGTGTGTGTGTGTGTGTGTGTGTGTGTGTGTGTGTGTGTGTGTGTGTGTGTGTGCGGACGCTGTATGAAAAAAGAAGCTCGAGAACAAATTAACGGCCATCCATGCAAAGAGCGATGGAGCGACAAATGTTAGGCGTAACATTAAGAGACAGGAAGGGAGCGGTGTGGATGAGAGAGCAAGTTGGTATCGCCGATATTCTAGTTGACATTAAGTGGCAGCTTAAGTTCGGCCCCAACTCCAACGCCACCTATTCAAATACATGTAAAATGCAGAAACGATTTTCTGAGATAGCCATTGGGCCAACTTTAATAAAATTTGTTGAATGAGAGAAAAAATTAAAGTGTATTGGCTATAGGAAGCGGAATTTTCATTTATGGCCTGAAATTTTTAAAAGAAGTTTTGAGGAATCGGTCAGCTTGAAAAAAAAAAAAAACCAGAAGCACAAGGTTTAGAAATTTGTAGCCCTTAACTAAGAAAGACATCACAATTATGTAAACAGCATTTGTTAGAGCATTCAAAGCAAACAAATTTGCTATATAAATTTATATCTTAGCTGAATTTGTTAAATTTGTAACAATGGTTTTTCAAAAGCCTTACTCGCGTACTCGCGTACTAGTGGCCTGTTTGAAAGCCATGTATAATGTATAAATTCTATCTGCTTTAGAGGCACTATTAGGTGCAATTTGAAGAATTGTGATAGCATTTTTATTGCGGAGTGACAGAGTTTTAATCTTGATAGTTTCATTTTCTGAAAACTCGCGATTTTCAACAAATACTAATAAAATAGATGGCGTAATCAAGAATTTGCCACAAAGAGTCACTAGATTTTAACATTTTCATTCAGATGCAATAAACTTCATCAAATTTGGTATAGTGGTTGCCGAGAAAAGCGATTTATTCTTTCCCATGTATGTAGGTAGTAACCCGCGAGCTAAAGCTTCCTCTTAACAGAACGAAGTGGAGCTGGGCAGGCCATTTAACGCGCAGGGTAGATAACCGGTGGATTATTATGGTCACACAAAGGGTGCGAAGGGTAGGGGAAGCACAGTCGGGGACGACAGAAAATTAGGTGGGGCGAGGAAATTAAAAAATTTGCAGATGCAAGCTCGACTCAGCTAACGCTAGACAGAGGTGATTGGAAATTGCAGGGAGAGGCCTTCGTCCTGCAGTGGACATAGAGGTAGACTACTGCTGCTGATGGTGATGGTGAGGAGGAACGCTACGGGAGCCTTAATTCTGCGGATTCTTCAATACGTAACTTCTGCATGACAGGGGCGTGCTTCGGGCAGAGAGCCTCCTCGTTAGCAGGGGAGAGCTGTTGCTTCATTGGGTTGATGTCTCTTAAAAATAGGTATTCATCGTTATGAACAAAAAGCGCCGGACTTTCTTAACTTTCATGCTCTCTGTGGTTGAGCCACTGCCGACAAAGCCGCTAAATATTAGCGGACGCGCCGCTGCTATTCCCTTCCTAAAACGAAAACACTCGTGGAATTTATCGAAGTTTTCAGCGTTGGTTAACACTGGAACTGTTGTAATCCCGAAAATTCATTTCAAATGGATACGCCTTGCAATCTCACCGGCTACGATTCGTACATTGCAATATATACAGTAAACAAAGTAATTAGTAACTTAATTAGTTATTTCTTATTAATTTGCTGAATATGTATTTCAATTTTTTCGGGCTAATAATGTACGCCTTTTCGAATAATACAGCTCAAGGACAAGAATTATGCTATATACCACGGGCGATTTTTAAAAATGATTACCCAATATTAGCCGCCCACAAACATAT
This sequence comes from Dermacentor andersoni, assembly GCF_023375885.2. Lineage (NCBI taxonomy): Eukaryota > Metazoa > Arthropoda > Arachnida > Ixodida > Ixodidae > Dermacentor > Dermacentor andersoni. The sequence continues at coordinate 16,272,275 of NC_092819.1, forward strand.
TATGAATTATTGTTACAATATATCTGATTAACTATCCCAAAGTCATAAGCCTATGAACAATACGTAGGTTTACGAACGTGTGCACTTCGTGGGCACATCTATTATCCAAAGACAATCTATATTTTGTACTCAGTCAGTGACAATTGTCCGTATAAACTTTACAGACTTTCTACTGAGGGCCCAATTCATCTTTGTAAAGAATTTTTCCAGCTTTCACCCTTCCTATCCTTCGGATAATAATTTCTTCTAACACATTCTGCCGGTGATAAGCCAAAATTGTGAGCTGGTTTGCGTATTTTGACATATTCACAGCACTGAAAAAACGGAGAAGCACTTTGATTGAGGTAATTGAATGAATAAATAGAACAGAATTTGCATTCGGGAGAGTTCGTGTTGCTTCGTCATAAGTAGCACATCGGAAACAAAGAGGTGTATTAAAATGAACGGAACCAGCGCCTGTACCGTTACTTCTTTCATTCTGGTCTGTGTTTCTGCGTACGCTGTTAATGAACGCGAAAGAAAAGAGAGAGGCTCGATGTTTGTTAATCATGACCATATAAAGCCAGCAGCCAGTGAAGCGAAGGAAAGCATAGTGGCAATTAGCTGTGATTGAGACTGAAATGTAGAAAATAATGAAGAAAAGAGAAAATAATGTTGGCGAAAAAGCCTGTCGCCACGCAATGCGAAGGTTGTGGGTTCAGTCCCCACCAGTGACAAGTTATATTTTCGTCAACTTTAATTTCACTTTTTCCCTTCATTATTTTCTATATTTCAGTTGAAACCACAGATAATTACCCATATGCTTTCCTATAGGCCCCATTGCATGCTGGCTTTATGTGACGTGATTAAAAAAATCGAGCCCCTTTGTTTCCATTGTCCTCGTTCATTCATAGCGAGAATCCCAAATCTGGCAGCCTTGATGCCATAAGGTAGCATATGAGAATTTATTAGCAACGTGCCTGCTCTCCTAAGTTCGCATGTCACGGGACGTCATCGGGTAAAAAATGGTGTTCTACATCCATCAGTCATGGCTTTGAGTGGCGCTTTAGAACGCTGCCACGGCTAGATCTAGAACACAAATACCTAAGCTAATGGGCGGATTGATGGCCGTCGCTATAGCACAATTGGTAGTGCATCGCACGCATAATGCGAAGGTTGTGGGTTCGGTCCCCAGCTGCGAAAAGTTATATTTTCGTCGTCTTTCATTTTCTTTTTTTCCCCTTCGTTATTTTCTACATTTCAATTTCAACCAAAGCTAACTACTCCTACGCTTTCCTTGGCCCCATTACCTGCATTATTATATGTGCGCGCTCTGTTACTTAAGGTGAGATCAATTTATAGAGCGAAAATATCTCTTAGTGTGTTGTTTTTGGTTGCTTTTAGAGGGAGCATCAGATCGCTTGCTTCGACATTGTACGCTTTTCTAAAGCCTTGAGAACACGGATTTATGATTATTTCACGTGGGGAGAGAGGAGGAGGGAGACATGATAGCTCGGTAAAAGTGTCTTTGGCCTAAAGCAAACATGCCAAAGAGAAACACGCTCTACTTTAGGTTAAGACATCACGGCCATACTAGCTCGACCGGTGCACTCCGATCGTGAAAGTCACGAGCCATAATGTAAGCGCCTAGCCTGCTATCGCAGACGACTGTCCGCGCCAAAATCTGGGCTACGACACGTGCTTCTGCTGCAGTCCGCGACAATTCACGACGCATCGTCCACTGGCCGGATCCCCCTTGTCTGACAAACACGCGCTAGCACACGAGGAAGTGCAACACGCGGCAGCCGTCCCATCCCCTCGGAGCGTCCGGGAAGTGAAGACGACCTGTTATTATCGCGCTGGCCAAGTTGTCCAGGTGTGCGCGGCGAGCGGCCACACTTGAATGCAGCGATGGAGCTCTCCATTATCGGCGCGCGGCAATTGCTACTGCGGACTAAGATCGTTAATGGTCGACAAAGAATGTTTGCAAGGAACAATGTCCGCCCCTTTCGTACACCAAGGAACGCGCGCGTCCTGTCCGCTTCTACTTCTGTTGTCCGTGTGTTTATAGCGCAATAACCCCCGTATTACAAGAACTTCCACCAACTAGCCCAACTTGCCGCTGTACCGAGGAACAATGATAGAAAGGAGGAAATACAATACGATTAATCTGTTAACCCCCTGTTCGCCATCTTTTACGGAGCAAGCAAGATATGAAAAAGACATTGTGAAATAACTGAAAGAGATAAGAGAATGGATAACACGCAATTGAGGGAGATGCATCGCTCCTATAAGTAATCGCCCAGAACTGCTGAATTGAGTTAAATACATTGTTATATGTGCCGTGAAACCAGAGAAGAAACTCAACACAAGAATATTAATTTATTTATAAAGGTGTCCACAGGTTAAAGATAGCGTGGTAGAAGTGCAAACCAACAATAACAAAGAAAATCAGCTCACAAAGGGTCATGAGTCTCAAGCTACTCGAAACCTTCGTGCGCGAACACGAGCGAAGACGCTCTCAGGCATATAGTGCTGCAACCTTTTCTCATAACGAGCATGCCAATCTTCTGGAATTTCTCTTTCATCAGACTTGCGCGAGCAGTTGCTCATGCTTGTTGGCTGTGAAAAAAAAAAGAAACGCAATTAATAGGCAAAGTGTGGGCCCGAATTGCGTCAATATAGAAAAATGTTCAGCGTCGAGGCTAGATCTGTGTACCTTTTGAGATTGCGCGTTATTCGCGAACGTTGAGATTGGTCGCATCCCGAAGCCCCAGGGCTCCCATATCATTTGCGTGCTCTATCTTACAGTGCGCGTACTTTATTTCACCTTTTATTTTCAATACTGCCCCTATAATGACACATTATTCTCTCCGTACACCAGCAAAAATGTTTCCAATCCGAACGCACTGTTTTTAACCTTCTAGAAATACTCCAACTAATAACTCTCTGGAAAGCGTCAAACACGGCACAAAATCTCATTCGCATTAGAGACATTCTGTTATTTCATTGAAGCAGATATTACATGCTAAAGCGCCCTTGGGAATTTTATCAAGAAATGCCGTTACATTAGGAAATTAAGTGGTTGTCGCCAGGAAGCCTCCTAAGTAATATGCGTTTAGAATTGCATTTATTCTGCTTTTCTCACCTTCGCAGAACAAGTTTACACACGCTTTCAATCCTCGAAGTCAGCCGCCAGCGCGATGTGTCCAGTTTCGTTTCCACTGCGATCAGGTACGTTCGCCTGGGGAGCCTCCGTTCGGAGCAGCTCAAGAAGGAGGAAGAAGTCTGAAGGAGGGTAGCATTGATTGAGCTAAACTGAAAAAAATTAGCTGCCTAACGAGCGCTCTGCCTGCGCGACGTGTGAGCGCTTCCGAGCGGAGCCTCGAGGCACTCTAGAGTCTCCGTGGCCGGGCGAGTCGCTCCCTTCCTCGCCTCTCGCACGCCGAGGAAGCAACAACATGTCAAGCGCAGCAGCGGGATGCGAAAGAGAGGGCGCTCGAGGAGGTGCGCGCAGGAGGGAAGGCAGCAGGGCTAGTGCGTGCGCGAAGACACAACGAGGAACGCGCCAGGTCGGAATTGTTGTCTCGCTGGTTTCGCTCACGCGGAGGATAAAAAGTCCCGGGGCGAGGAAAGCAGGTGGGCGTGAAAGGTTCTCGCCACCGTAGTTGGCCACATCGCAGAAATCCAATGACTGCGTATACGCGAAGGGGGGATGTGGAGGGTCAAATCTCTCGAAATAGCAGGCCGCCAGAGAGGGTTGACAGCTCGTCAGGCTAAGCGTTCCTTGTCGGCGGTGCGCTCAACGCTGGGACATTTCCTGCGTCGGTCAAGCCCACAGACGCGCTTCACAGAGCGAGAGCGCGCTCCCCCCGCGCGTCTGGGCGCTTCTTCCTTCCTTTTATAGCTGCTACAGTTGCGCCGCCGCCACGCCGGCTCAATACACTACAGGAAACTAATGGGCCTGGCCAGCGCAGACCCTTGAACACTGGTTGCACCTGTTCAAGTTTTTGGGATTGGGAAAGCCTGCTCGCCAGTCTGGCTAGCTTTTCCTTCTTTTTCGAATCGCAGCCGTACTTGCCTACCCGCTCAACATTTCTCCGTTCTCCATTGGCGCAGCTTTTGCACGTTTTTGCTAGGCGTAGCTTCAAGACGTGTGATTTCGGCGGCTACAAGACGCGGCATAGAGAGACAATTCTCCAGAAACTGCTTGAAATTTTTCTATTTCAACTTCACTTTAAGAATGAGACAAACGTAGCCATTGTACGGAATTTAATCGCTTGTTGGCAGCGTCTTTAGCTAACAGCGATGTTCGTAACCGCATTCCTTAAATTTTGCGCCATCTAACATGCACTTGGATCGATGGATCATTTTCGCATACTTTTCTCCTCGCAAGTTTGCCGCTTGTGCATTGTTATTCAGCTGTCTATGAAGTAACGGCTTCCAGGGTCATACAGTGATATGGGTTGCAGCTTTATATGACTTAACATCAATTCACTGTTTACAAAGCGGGGAGAGAACAAACGCTGACACGAAGAACTTGCCCATCACACGAAAGAGAGTTTACAGGAAGGGTGCTGTATGACGTTATGACGTCAGGAGAACGTATGCTACGTAAAAACGAACTGCCTTGACAACATTCGTAACAAAGGCAATTAGAAAGTGAAATGACGAATAAAGATAAAAATCAGGAGGAAAAATCGAGCGGAATTTTTTTTTTAATCTGCGTACTTGGATTCATCTGGCGCTTGTTTACTTGGCGACGAGGGCGTAGCGTCAAGGAAGGATAGATGGGCGGACACAGCAAACGCCTCTAACCACGCTTACAGAAGAAGAGTTTGTAGGGGCAAGTTAACTCAAACATCATAGCTTCCCTGAGTGACTTGTGCTGAATAAGTCGATGCTATTCGCAAGGTTCAACTTCGCACGAAACCCAGTAACAGTATAATAGAGAGGAAACAGATGACGTGGCATGCATAACATGAGATGAAGCCCGCCGCCAGAGAGCGCGTACCAGTGCGCAGTAAACGTCCATGCCACCGCAAATAATGAGCGCTTAAAAAGTGAATGTTGGTGCACTCATAACGTACTTGGCTCGTGCAACTAGGGATAAATATGCAAATGTCAAACATGAATCAATGACGTTAAACTGATACCATTCGAAGTAAACTAATTAAAAAATGGATGTTTATTGCCGCTGTCTACATGGTAAAGCACCACATTTTAGAGTATCGCGATTAAGGTTCAAAGACTTCGACTACAGTCAAGTTATAAATTGAACGGTGATTTGCAGCCTAGATTTACGGCAGTGTTTCTGCGAATCCCTGCAAGCTGCGCATGTAGCTGTGCGCGATTAGGAGGGCGGAGGTTTTAGTGAAGAGAGAGGAGGTGAAATTGGCTGGAACATCATGTCTCCAGCCTGCTACTCTTCACCGGGGTAAGGGCAAAGGGAGACGTGGATGACGCTGCGAGAGAGATAGAGAGATAGAGAGAGAGAGAGAGAGAGAGAGAGAGAGAGAGAGAGAGAGAGAGGGGGGGGGGGGGGGGGGGGGGGGGCAAAGGAAAGACAGAGGTTGACCAGAAGATATCACTGGTTGGCTACCTTGTACCAGAAAAGGGGTGCAAACGATGAGAGAAAAAAGGAAAAGTAAAAACATACGTAACCTTCTCTGTTGGCGCTGTCAGACAGCCTGCGAACTATAGCGTCGCAATAGTACAATGAAGACTCTCCTCTCCTTAATCAGCTCTAACATTGCATGGTAGCTCATGTGCTTGATGACGGGCACTGTAGTTACTAATAGTGACGCCGGCATACTAATATTTATGTTCCAGCAACTGCATCGCTGTAGAGAAGGCTCACAGTGACAGGTGCTGCAGGCAGGCCATCCTGTAGTTCTCTCGCGATGCTGATGTTCGGAAGTTGACAGCAGTGGAATTCGCTTCGTCTATGCAATCACACCAGGGTGCTATTATTCTCCACAATAAGCTTGGAACAGACATTAAAACCTTAATTGATTGTTTAACAGGGGGATCAGGTGGATAGGTAGGAAACGTGTACCTTCTGCTGCTCCACATACCTTGTACATTATTAAAGCACTATGAGTCAAAAATTACCTTTTAAACTGTCCATTGATATGAAAAAGAAATAAGAAGAAAAAAAGTGGAGTACGTAATATTGCGCCTAAGCACGAAGTTGAAAAAGTGATGAAGTTCAAAATCATGCACAATTTCAGTACATTGAAAGACCGTGTTATCTTTTCTGTCTAGCAAACTTACGGCAGTCACTATCATTATTTTTTCAGTCATTATCAGCCTGTCCATTGTTATGTCCACTGCGCCCACTGCGCCCACTGCAGGACGAATCCCTTTCGCAGCGATCTCCATTTACCAAGGATGTCGGCTGGCACACCCCTGTGCCAGCCGACTCTCTTCTGTCTTCAAATCTAATCTCATCACGAGCCACTCCGTATTCTGCTAGACCACCGGTTATCTCCCATACGCATCACGTGGCCTGCCCATCTCAACGCCTTCTTAATTTTAGTCGCGCAGTAGTAGATGCATAATTTCTATTTCTAATGCATACGGCTGCCTTCTTTTCTCTCGACGTTAAGAGTTTTGATTTTCCGTTCTATCTCTCGTTGTGAGCTCCAGTTTCTTGCCGAGCTTCCTTTTTGTCCTCCAACTTTCACGCCCAAGGTTATTAATAGCGTTCATAGCTTAGTTTGCCACAGCCATATTATTACTCTGGAGCATCCGTTTGTCTATTTGTATATATATAAGCGAAAGTTCTTTTTTTTTTTTAGAATGAAATGAAGTTTTGTTGTTTATTATTTTGTTTTCTCTCTTCGAGCGTTCCTCTGTCTGTAGCAGACAGTACACGAAACTTGGTGCAATGCGCAAGAGGCGCCGTTACGTACTTATAGAGTCACGTGTTCTGTCAGAACAGCTTTTCGCATTCATATCAAAGTATGTAGGGCTGTTTTATGCATTTGAAGATATTTAATATAGCCGCTATTTCAAGACGCGTTCTTCAAACATTTATTAAGAAGTTAAACTGCGGTGCAATCTTTTTTTTTTTTTACTTATGCTGAAGCCAATAAGCCAATTATTTCTTAAACTTCTTTTAATACAATCCCCCTCTCCGTCAGTGATAGTCAGCCGTCAGATTCCTGTGCAGTTGTATCTAGTAGTCAACAGTAATGTGGAATGTCCCAAGCAACGTTAGTTACGCTGCGTTCAATTAATAAAACTTGATAGCGCACTCATCTCCGCTGAAGAGAAAATTAGTGCTGAAGTTTCTGTGCAGAACAACTACAGAGCTCATAACCGTGTTACAAGCTGTCTACCTATTTACAAATTTGTTCACATGCTTGTCATCGTTTTGTACATGTTACACAAACACGGTCTTCGGTCCGTATTTTCTCGCAGGTGTTTCTACGTGCAACTGTACTAGTCGCGCTACTGTGAAAAAAATATGTTGTCGGTATCATGCTGCGTGTTCCAGAAAAATTTAATAGACGTGCGATGCTTACGATGTGAAAAATAAATGTTGAAAGAAAAACACAAACAGGAAAACTAAATTTTTATTGCAGAAAACTTCCTTCAACAGAAAAAAACAAAGAATATTTTATTTAACGCGCTACTTTTTCAATTTATGGTCAAAGATATTTTTTTCTTCTTTTTAGCATAATTAGTACCTATACGACAAAGTGAGAAATGTGTAGTCAGTACTATAAGTAAAATGAGATTTGTTCATCTCCTTCTCACCCGCAATTAACATTGGTGAGCAGCTTCACCAGCCACGCAAGTGTAGGCAGACAGACCGCGCATGCTCTCGCGTTTCTGAGTAAGATGCAACTGCAATCAGTGCGAGCCACGCCGCACAGAGTATGACTACATAAACTCGCAAAGGGGATACTAGAGGGGATGTGTCGTGTAGTGCCGTGTAGTGCCGGGCGTCTTAGCGCGTGGTGCCGGGGCCGTGTGTTTTGTCAGGGGTCACATGTTCTACGTAGCGTGTTTATCTGTGATGAGTGGTCTAGATGTTACTTCCTTAATGAAATAAACTTGCTTCCATAATTGGGCTCATTATTACATGAAATCGTGTTAAGAGGCTGCATTGCTATAATCTGATTTCGACTATTTGTTAAATTCATTTTGGCAGAAGTACATTGGAAGTTGTGTACGAACTTTTTACCTGAGCTCCTTTTTATGTTATCTGCAAACATGCATACACTGGAGGAAGTTGCTAGCGATACTGATGCACCAATTGTACCTTACGTTTCACGAATGTAACACCGAACCGCAAGGATGACCGTTCTTGAAGCCAATGACGAAACATGAAACAGGAAGCCAATGCCGAGCCCATCAATGATGTTTTTGATGGGTTCTTGTAACAAGCGTTTTGCCTTGAAGTGAGTCAGAAGAAGTCATTCACCATAAGACAAAGAAGTAACACGGTACTGATGTTACTGACACGTGCAGAAAGTGCACATTGATTTCTTTCCGCATTCTTCGTAAGAATGGGCGTAGTACAATAAATAACGATAATATAGTTCGTGCCTGTGAGCATGAAGTGAGGTTGAAGAAGACCCGACATCGTCAGCTTCGCTGCTCACACGTTCCGTCGTCAACGTTGACTTTGAATGCCGCGATAGAAGTGCTGAAGCAGGAATATTGCAAATTCCAAAAACAGCGCAAAACATACACATACACATAAAGAAGACACGAAAGACCCAAACAAGCACTTAACGAAAACGCTTGTCCGCTTCTTTGGTGTCTTCTTTATGTGTATGTATATTTTTTGCACCGTTTTTTGAATTTGCACTGTTAGACCAACTAGCCTAACAGACAGTCCTACCGAGGAATATTGCAACACATCTCCTTTGATACGAGGGTATAAATGTTGACATTTATGGCTTATAGTTCGTTAAGACTGCCGTTATCGTCTTCACTGGAGAAGAAAAAGAAACGAAACCCTTCTTTTAACCATATTTACAAAGGTTTATTTTACAGAAGGGTTGAGAAGTTCACGCAACGTCTCACAACAGTATATTACAAAACAGGATGACAGTGTTCGGCTGGTGTTCCCTGGTGCCGTGGCAGTGCTGATGGTGAGCGCCTCGGCGCGCGGCGCATTTGGCAGGTCTGAGCGAGATGCTCGCAGCTGGCGACAATTCTTCGTATCAACTATTTGGTTCCTGCAATAAAAATAAGCAAAGCAAGCGTTAGCCGGGTGTTTGGCGTGCGAGAAAAAAGCCCTCAAAGTTCTTCCCGCTGACAAAGAAGATGCAAAGAAACAAAATGGTCAATCTTTGCGGCTAATAAACATGCTGCCGGTGCCAAGCTCAGGTGTTCAGCTGGTGGAACGTCAATAGGAGAGATAATGTAGGTGATGTTACGCTAGCGCGTTCCGAATGAAAAGCAAAGGAGATAGCTTTTCAACGTGTAACTTAAAGAGCTTTAGATGCGGATGACACATGAGCTTATTGGCGAGACCAGAAAGAGGCGAGCATTAACGCCTGCATAAGTACTGTGCGCTTTCTAATTTTTCTCACGACAACAATTACCATCCGCTAAGGACTAATATCAAGGCAAAATTAACTATCATCACTTTAACGATCCGATCACAGGCAAGTTCTGAGGTACTGACGTCCTGAGGTCTAGTTCCATCCTCCTCCGTGATGTCCTCCTCCTCCTCCGCCCGATACAGCGCCGGCACCGCCGGCGGCTCCGGCGACTTCGACCACCTTCACCGGGATGGCAGCAAACGCAGCGCCTCCGTGACCTCCGCCACCGCCGCCGTGTCCACCGCCTCCGTAGCCACCGCCGCCACCGAATCCGCCTCCATGTCCACCGCCGAATCCGCCACCGTGTCCTCCGCCTCCGCCTCCACCACCGCCATGGTGGTGGACGTCGACGCTTAAGACAGCGGTGTCACCTCCACCTCCGTGGCCTCCGCCGCCTCCTTCCTTATGCGTATCGGCTGCTGTGCCCAGCGGAATCTTGTGCACGGCTTCGGCTACTTCTACCCTGGGGTGCGGGAACACACTGCCGCCGCCACCACCACCGGCGCCACCTCCGAAACCGCCCCCAAAACCACCTCCGAAGCCGCCGCCACCGAGACCACCACCGAGACCGGAAAGTCCTCCTCCGAAACCGCCGCCTCCGTATCCACCGCCGCCGCCTCCACCGAATCCGCCGCCACCGAAACCGCCGCCGCCGAATCCGCCACCGCCGAATCCGCCGCCGCCAAATCCGCCACCGCCGAATCCACCGCCGCCAAAGCCTCCACCGCCAAAGCCTCCGCCGCCGAATCCACCGCCTCCGAATCCACCGCCTCCGCCATCAACCCTCTGGATCTCGGCGACGTGAACACTGGCTTGCTGTGGTCGGGGGATGCCCTGCGGGAAGCTGATCCTAGGTCCCGGCACTTGAGTGGCGACCATGATGGGCTCGACAAGAGAGATGCCATTGCCAGTGGCGACGAGACCCTGCTTGTACTTGATGGGCAAAGGCGTACGGTCAATGTGAGCAGTGTAGCGGGTTACGGGCCGGGGAGCAGGAGCTGCACCACCGCCGCCGCCTCCGCCGCTGACGGAGACCACAATGGTCTTGCTGGCGCCGCCGCCGCCACCGCCGCCGCCTGAAGGAAGATAAAAGAATGGGCTCATCAAGGTTTGCCGGAGGCATGGAGAAAATGCGCCTAATGCGTAAGCTTATCTTATGGTAATTACACCATTGCCATGGATCGTCTCATAATTGACCAACTCCAGTGTGAAGGTAGCATTCGGGAGCAATAGGTAATGAACACGCTGTCTGTATACTGAGATAAACTGTATACAAGTTTACCTATGACTGTGTCCTTATGTTAATGCACAGTCAATGTCTCGTAATAATGAACTATTACGTAAACAAGAGCAATGTGCAGTATGAAGCAGCCCTGCTAAAGTCTTCACAAACATAATGCTCAGATGCTGAGAAAATTAGCAGGATATGACACAGCTTCCTTCACTACATTTGAAATGCCGCTTTGACTGAACCAGAAAGGCTTTCGCTAAAGAGTTTAGGTAGAGCCCTCTTTCAGGCAGCTTCGCACTATAGTGGCACGTTACCGCGCCCTGTGACAGGGAGTCGCACCTCCAAACCCACCACCTCCGAATCCGCCGCCGCCGCCGCCACCGAAGCCTCCACCTCCGAAGCCACCTAGGAAGCTGGCTCCTCCGAAGCCGCCCCCGCCGTAGCCTCCACCACCTCCGCCGTAGCCTCCACTACCTCCGCCTCCACCGATGTCGCCTGCCATCGCTAGGACGGCACACATGGCGACCGTCAGCACCTGCAAGCGAGACACGAACTCCTTGGTTTCCCGGGCTGCGCAACCTTGTAATCCACTCGCGACGTCGGGGACAACGCGCGCCTCCACAAGCATCATGTCACCTCTCGGCGTTTACCTTAAAGGGATTCATGCCGCGGCTGTTCGGGTCCCTGTGCTGGGCCAGATGCCGCGCTGCTGCTTGCCGACTGATGTGCTCAACAGTGGGGGCACTTGGCATTTATACGGGCCGCCTCGCAGCGCCCTCGGCCAGCTGTAGGCCTGCGAGTGCAACGAGGAAGAGGACGACGACGCGAGAGGGCAGCGAAGAGAAAGTTCGTGGCATCGGGGAGGAGGGGCCCGGCAGGCCCTCGCTGCTTCCCCGCCGAAAGGGAAAGGACGGGCCATCTCCCACCGCTGGTGGCCGGCTGGCCCGGATGGAGGAGCAAAACACTGCCATTCTTGAGGCAGGGGGCGAGAATAGCCGGCCGCTAGGCTGGTGGACGCACCTGCGCCCCCTTGGAAGCGTTCGCTGGACGCCGTCGGCAGCGTCCAACGAAGGGGAGAGCGTTCGGCCGGACGGGTCCTGACCCCTAACGAGTTTCCTCGGATGAAAGTGGAAGCCGAAACTCGAACGCTCGCTCGCCGGACGGATGCCTTGCACGCCGGGAGGAGATGGCACACTTCCCTGTTGTCTAGCCGAGCGTCTCCTCGCGCTCCTGTCTCGATGGCGCGCAAGGGATTGCGAGCGGGTGGCGGGAGCGGACACGATTATTGCGCGTTTACCTCGCACGGCTTTTCTCGGATATAATGAAAAAATAAAGCAAGACAATGTCGGGGACGCGGCCTGGTTAGGCGGTAGATTTCTTTACGTGGAATGCGCATGCTGGGAGATAGGCATTGTGCATCCTGCTTGTTCTTTGGTGTGTTGCTGGCCTGACACGGAGATTTCGCAAAGAATGTGATGGGTAGATTTACGCTATGTTCACACTTGCAATCAATGGGCCGTGCCGCTTGGTCACATGACGGAAATTGAGTGTTGTTCGATAGCATGGCTTCTTAAACAGCAACATCAACGTCGTTTTCCTTCGCTGCCGCCTCAACAATATTATGCAGTGTTATTCTGAGACGCGGCATCAGTGTGTGTTGTACAACGTACAATCGAATGACGCCATACACACATGTAATCCCGTCTGATTCTTTCAGCGTTTAGGAAGTCACGAGGGCCATTCGTATATCAAGTTTGCATTACGTTGCACTGTGTGCGAGCAGCATCTATTGTTCCTTATGAAGCGCATACAAATTGAAGACGGTCACCTTATAAGATAGCTTTATTATATGCAATGTCTTTCTTGTTCTTACTTCTAGTCCATTGCTGACTTAAGCTTCAGCTTTGTACGTTAATTGGCCAACATTCGTTAACATTTCACGTACGAAAAACCAGAAAATATTGGCGCAGTTCCTATGGCACAAACAGCTATTGAACAAACCAGATAACTTCATTTGTCGTCTAGCATAGCCGTGGACAGTTTTTTCCCCAAGTAAATATCAGTGCCCCATACAATGCAAGTCTACGAACATTTAATGTGAGCGCTACATTTTAGGATGCTTCCACGGGGGTCATTCATTCTCGCTGAACACTAGCTGAAGGGGGTGTGCGCATAGGAGCGGGTCTTCTTAACTCACCCATGTTCTATTTGTCCCCGTTCCTTCTTTCCCTGTGCAGGGTAGCAGGGGCCAGAGCTTACTGGCTGAAAGTGACCTCTCTGCCTTTTTTCATAATACGTTATCTCTCTTTAAGAACCATAGGCGAAGTTCTGAAGTCTCTTAAATTGTGCTAGTAAAAGTGTGTTTTAAACGCTACGTAAGAGAGAAATAGTTCGCAATGAAGCTTTAATCCAAGAAGCGGTCAGGTTTGACATGTGTGCATCACATGTGAATCAGTGCCGGGAACACCGCATTCAAGAACCGATAGTGCAAGAGACGATGCTGTCGTAGCCAGAGAAGAGCAAGGCCTGCATTCATAAGCACCTTAGACTCTTGCTTTTTCATATATTATTATTCATGCGGATGTACTTGTTTTCTTATCAGCTTCTTCATTTTGTCACTCTTATTTTCTATAGTTATCTCTCACTCCAACGCTGGGTAGCAGGCTAGAACACTCGAGTTCACGACTATACTTCTCAGCTTCTCACTTATAATAAATCTCTCCCTTTCACTCTCTCTCTCTCTCTCCTTATCAGGCTATTTCGTAAGTGATATCCACAGCTGCCCATTGCCGCGGCAATCGTCTCGTTATTACGCCGATCGCTATCAGGAATGGCACGTGGCCTTCAACGAGGAAACGCTCCTTCAAAGATAAGTTGTGTGAATACTATCATTGATGTTTTCGTGGCGCAGGGTTACGCTTAAGAAACTTCTGAGACGATAGACTACTGTTTGTACGTCCTATAAAATTGCTTGAGCGCGTTGGCTTTTATTTTTGTTGACCTATTCTCATACACATAATCTTATACTGGCTTACTGCCACGTGCAATAATACTCGAAGGCAATTTTTCCGCTGTTCGCAGTTTGAGTTCTGTGAACCCGACCTGAGGCAAACCCTTGTAGCCCCCGTGCTTCGCGTTTCTTCCTTTCCTTTTTTATTTATCTCGTCGGCCACATTAAACGGGGTCTTTGAAAAGCTGAGGCGTCATTTGCAACAGTAATAACGGCTGAGCTCCGGCGGCTATCGCTCAGTTTAACGCTCCACCTGCTATTTTAAGGTTTTTCAGCGGAGACGCAGACGTATTCCGTTTGGCGCAATCAGCTGAAATAGAGCAGTTATGCTACGGCGTGCGGGAAAAGTGGCACCGCAAAACGTGCCACGCAACGCCCGTGAGAAATTATTCCACGCCCTGCCTCGGCCGCGCTGCCAGCGCCATTTGCGGCATCCGCTGTGACTCCCATTTGGGTCTATGGAAATCCAGACAGTCCGGTCAATTGTTCAACACACAGTTCGCTTTGGCGAGCCTTCCTGACTTCCCCTGGCGGTTCCTCTGCCTTTGTAACCGCCACGACCACGGTGCATTCTTGAGAGTAGGGGCATTGTCTCGTCGTTCGCAGCCGACCATCGTCGAGGCGACAGCAGGAACCTGCTATACATCGTTGGCGAAGCTGCCCGCATATTCCTCGAAGACGCCGCCAACTGCATTTTCTGTGTGATTTTCTGGCTGCCTTGGCTGTCTTGCGCAGGAAAGCTGAGTTTGTGTGCCAAGTTCACTGCAGTGCACTGAACCGAGCGCGGCTAATTGTGACGACAGCGTCTGCCGCGCACTTTTGTTCTGGCAGGGCCGTCTGAGCGGAAACTGACTGCGGGACGACAGCCGAGGAGCGACGTCGTTGGCATTCCACTGTCTACCACGGTCGTTGTTTCCTCACTTCGATTCTGGCAGCTTTTGTTGGCCACATGAAGTCGCGTTCCCGAGGCTACATGCGGAACGTAATAGCGGTTTGTGATTCAGCGGAGCCTAAGCGGTCATATTTCGATATATACTAATTAACTGTTCAACTGGTCCAAGCACTCCCACCGTGCCACCATCCTCCGCGTCGACGCAACTGCGTGAGTGAAAATCCGGGAGCAAAGAAGCCCTCGCTGAGTCCATATGCAGGCCACACGCAGACTGCATGGTGTGTTTTGATATGTTGTTCGTTAAACTCTACATTATCTTGTGTGTGTCGGCCAGGTGTAGCTGATGATCTAGTTGAGAGTAAGAGGCAGAAGTGAAATTGGGCAGGTCAAGTTATGCGTGGAGCAGACGACCCGTGGTCTGTATGTGTCACAGAATGGCTACTAAAAAAAAACACAGTAAATAATTATAGATGTTTAAGTATTTTGATAAGATTGGAAAATTTGCAGAGATGACATGGATTCGGCTGACACAAGACATGACCCGTTGGAGTCAGCAAAATTTTAAACTGCGCGAGGAAGATGGGACTCTATCACTGTCAACGAAGGAAATTGAATTCTTAGATGGTGCATATTAAGACTCTCCCATGCTCTTAGACACACTTAGCATTGCCAGTTTTCGTCACTGCCTCATGCACGATTTCATCACTATTGTTTGTTCCTTGTTTATCTATTTTGTAGAACCATGCACATTTGCTGCCTTCACGAAATAAAGTCAATTAGAAGACTGCGCTTTGTGGGTGCGTCTATGTTTCTGTTCATGTCCCGTCTTCTTCGCGCAGTTTAAAACTTTGCTGATTTATGAACCGACTAGCCCAACAACATGCTTTACGTCAGTTGGAAATAGCTGGGAGAGGTCTTGTACCTCTCCCAGCTATTGGACACAAAGTAAGCGGATCGTGTTGGCAATGCGTTACACACAATACCTTGAGTAACAGTTCATTCTTATTACAGCAATGCGGCTCTGTTTATTGCCGTGTTGAAATATGTATCACCGACCAAACGACCGACCGAACTACCAATTGATTCATTCATTCATTCATTCATTCATTCATTCATTCATTCATTCATTCATTCATTCATTCATTCATTCATTCATTCATTCATTGTGTTTCAGAAAATTTGGCAAGAGATATGCCTGTTTAGTACGCTTGGTCAAGAAAGCATTCCTTGATGAATTACTCCCGCCAGGTTCCGCATAATTTCGATTCCAAGTACAGCGATGTTTTTTCGTTTTGTTTTTGTTTTAATACGCGTCTGGACACCGCGAGGCCAAGTAATTCTATTACCTAGCTAACCCTAGTGAAAGAATGTCCAGCACCTGAATGAGCCCGTACTATTCGAAGGCATAATTCAACTGGCGCACGATGAGGTGACGGAAACAAAGTCGTGCAAGGGGCAAATAGTGGCAATATTCTCTTTAGCTCCACTGACCCCCAACAGCAGCCTCTTTGCCTTGAATCTTCTACATTACTTAGGCTACGCACAGGCATTGGCGAAACACCATTTACGGCCCGCCACGGTCGCCCAACGGCGACGGCGTTGTGTGGCTAAGCTCGAGGTAGCGGGTTCGATTCCGAATACGGCGGCCGCACTTCAATGCGGGCGAACTGCAAGAAACGCTCGTGTAATTACATTTAAGTTCGCACTGAAGAACCCCAGCTCGTCAAAACTGACCCGGAGTTCGACACTACGGCGTGCCTCATAATCATATCGTGGTTTTGGTACATAATGCCCCAGAACGTGACTTTTAATTTAACACTAACACAGCCGCAGCCGGAGCCACGTCCAGTGATACCGCTGCGCACGGCTGTAGAGCGAGCAGCGCGGGTTCCTGACAAATTGCCCGAAGAAGACCGGCAAGTCGTTATGATGCTCCGGTCTCTGATGAATACCCTTCGAGTGCTCTTAAATAACCTGCACACTCCGTCAGCGCGAAGTGCAATGCAAGTGCTGGATGCTCTCAATTCAGTACTTGCAACTCTTGAGTAAGCACCATGGCTCACCCGCATCATTATATTCGCACTGAAGTCAGAACGGCCGGGGTTTAGCTTAAAAATATACTGCCATGCACTGCAACGTACTGCTGACGCCCACCGGATCCTTGGTCTACACTAGCAACTTCAACGTGCATCACCAGCTATGAACCACCAAGATTGACGGCAGCCTAACGTATCGACGGAGCGCTTGCTTTGACTTGACTGATTTCCAAGCACTTTGCTGCACGCACAGACAGTGTTCCCTCTATCCCGCTTTCCTCTTTCTGTTCCCCCTTTCCTTTCCACCAGTGTAGGGGAGCAAACCATGACGCTCGTCTGGTTAACCTCCCTACATTTCCTCTCTTCGCTATCTCTCTCCCTCTCTTTAATTTAACACCATTATGTGCAGGTGCCCTGTGCAACATCTAGCCATGAAATGCCTGTGCGTTAAGGCTGATACTGCATGTGAAAGGCGACAACCGTAGGACATAATAAAGCAGCAGAGACCTTTTGGTACTACACAAAAAGAGAAATACAAAAACAAAAACTCTGCTGGACTTCTTATATCAGATAACAAGTAAACTCAGCGATAAATTCTCTTCATCGCATTGCATGCACAACATGAAGGTCCGTTCCGCAAGCGCTAAAACGCACAATGCGCTATATAACAAGAATATATGCCGACCCAACTCACGAAATTGGCGTATATGTAAAGCGAAGTTGTGGTGAAGCGGGTAAATAAATGCTATGAAACTAACGACGATGTGTAAAACTGGGTATATTTTCACGCAATGCAAAGCGTAATCTCGAGCAACGTTTGTGCTTATGCACTGCAGAGGTCACATCTATATTTCTTTGTCACATAGGCACCTACATGCAAATACATTTAAGGCTTCTACATCCCTTGCGTCACAATAACATATACCCATTTAGGATTAGCTACGAATTAGCAGAAACCCAGTGGCACATACCGAATGGCTAGATGAGATAAAATAGCCTAAATCAAATACGCTGCTGAATATAGTGCGCTATTGCATAAAAATGTCGGGGTGCTTAAGAGGTGTATAATGCCGGATTATAAACACCTCTTAAGCACCCCGACATTTTTATGCAATAGCGCACTATATTCAGTGGCGTATCTGATTCATATATATATATATATATATATATATATATATATATATATATATATATATATATATATATATATATATATATATATATATATATATATATCGTGTGCGTGCGTGTGTGTGTGTGTGTGTGTGTGTGTGTGTGTGTGTGTGTGTGTGTGTGTGTGTGTGTGTTTTGAGTAACACGATGAATTTTATGCGACCCTATAAATCTCGAAAAGCTTTCGTCTCCGTCTGGCCCCTGTCCACTGATGTTGCCTTTGATTTGTGAGAGAGGGAAGCTCTTTATTGGAAGGCAGATTTTTTCCGGCGTGCATACGACCACTAACATGCTACTTTACATACGACGAAAAATAAGATTAAAACATTTCAGAGTATAGTGGAAAAAGCGAAAACAAAAATAAAATCATCTGGAAATATAAATATTCGTTTGCTCACCCTAGAACCTGAGCACGTCTCAGCTGCAGTTGGAAGCCAGCGTCCTGCACCACTTTTTTAGCAAAATATTTATTTATCTTCAACTTTACTCATTGGCGAATCATCCCGATACTCCCCTCATCCTCTTTTCGCATGAGGGACTTTCTCTCTCTTTCTCTCGTTACCTTTAACCACTCTTAGACCAGCATATACCAAGCTACGGTCATAACTACGAAGAACCGCTGTGTTTAGAAAAAGTTTATTCAACAAGAAACGATATGAACACTGAGTCACAATCACGGCACATTTCACCACGACGATCACATATACAAAGTATGAAGCACTGTATACACGGCACGTTTTCAAAGAAGTGTCCGAGTCCTCACTCACTAGCACATAACCATATAGACCCACGCAACGCACAGTTACACAGAAACTAATTGTCACGTTATATAAAATGATGTTCATATATACGATGTACAAAATGATTATGTACAATGATGAAGCGATAGAGACATTTTATATAATTTTGAAGTGTTGCTGTGAGATGGGTATATACAAAAATGATCAGGTAGTCACGTACAGCAGTCACACATCAGGTAGTCACACACATTAGTCACAAGCACCTACATTCTGTGCACATTCAGTGAACACCTCTGATGGCCTGGCTACAAGAACCAGGCTGGTCGAAAATTAAGCCGTACGCGTACATCAGCCACCGAAAGGAAACGGCATGACCACTGTCGAAGGAACTCTTCTTTTCCAAGGAAGAACAACTCCTCTGATAGAAACGCCAGTAGCTCAGAGTAGAGCCTCCTCAGAAGTGGAAACGGAGCGCGGCGACGACGTCCCGCGGCAACTGCCTCGCAATGGTTACGCCATAGAAAAAAGGCCCCCGCAACAATTAAAAGTCGCGCGAAGCGTCCACGTGAGCAGCGACCAGTTGTAATAAAGCGGTTAACTCCAAGGCCATGGAAACCAGTATGCATGGCCCTCCAAAATATCCTGGCAACGACGCATTGCCGCAGCACATGTTTATTGGATTCTTGAAGGGGGCAATTGGGGCACATCGAAGATGGGACAACGCCCCACCGTTCCACCCTGTCACGAGTTGGAAGCACTTGCAACCCTAGACGCCCCATGAAGTCGCGTAGGTGGCCAGGCAGAAACGATGCCGTTATCGCATCCCACTGCACATTATTGGAACGTGCGAGGCGCGCTGGGGGAACTAGAGGAAGCAGTAAGGCTGACATAGTATCTACTACACGGTTTTCAAGAACATCTACATCAGGACATACCTGTTGTATGTGACGATAAAATGCCACGGCCGTACAGTAAAATGTAGGTGCGTTTAACACTTGTGGTCCGCGAGTTAAGTGCACGCCTGGTAATATCTAACAAATTTCTGTGCCGAGAAAATAGCAGGCGAGTTCACGCGCAGGACACTGATCACGCTGTAACAGGCGGAGCAGAAATTGCAGAGCAAGCAGCCTGCAGCGGACTGACACTGAGGGGAACGCGAACCCACCGCGAGAGCGTGGTTGCCCAAGCGCCGCGCGACAGACAAGTTCTGTATGGCCCGACCAGAAGAAGGAACCGAGAAGGGACTGCAAGGACCTAGTAACCCGTAATGGTGGCTGTATAACGTGACAAACGTACCACACTCAGCCGCAAAATACAGACTGTGCTAAGTACTTTCTTTCTAGTGGTGGTGGTGGTGGTGGTGGTGGTAAACTTTATTGAAAGCGGGAAGGGGAAAGGGGGAGGTGGCTGAGGGATCGGGCTCAAGTAAGCCTTGGGCCTGCTTGGCCTTCTCCGACCAGTCCACCAGTTCAAGATGTTCACCAGTTCAAGCTTTTCACCAGTTCAAGAATTGCTCTTTTGAAGACGGGAAAGGGGACTTAGGCGTTTCTGCGGTGAACCAATGAACAAATAACGACATTTTGAAACATTTAGCGCAGAACCTGAAATATTTCCGTACTCAGTGAAAATACGAAGGCCACGGGTTAAGCTATCTTCATTCCTGAGGTATAATGTGATGTCATCGGCAAAGGCTGTCACCTTCACAACACCGCTTCCAGGCAGTGGGAGTCAACAAGCCTAAGAGTCTCTCAGTACTGAGCGCAGAAATGACTCAAGGCTGAGCACAAAGAGTACTGAGGATAGAGGGCACCCTTGACGAACACCACGAGTAACGGGAAATAGTGCACTTTCAGGACCATCAAAGAACAATGTACTTCGGATATTTGAATAGGCATTCCTAATAAGTTCAACAAAATTTGACGAAAAGCCGAACGAGGTCAGTACATTAAATATGTAGCTATGTTCAAGGCGAGCGAATGCCTTTTCTTGATCTAGTGAAACTAAGAGACCACGTGCTGACCTGGTCAGCGTGTATGTCATTATGTCACGCGTAACGAACGAAAGACTGTGTATCTCTCTGCCAGGGACTGAGCATGCCTGACGGTGTCCTATTAAGGAAGGCATCAGGCTTCCCAAGCGCTGGGTGAAATACAGCTGTGAAGGTTTTGTAGTCAACTTTGAGAAGCGTGATTGGCCTCCCTTCTTCTGGGCGAGCTGATGATGGATCGTGCTTAGGTATCAGCACAATACGACCGTCGTGAAAACTAGACGGTAATTCAAAGTTCTCAAAGCAGCGGCTGATAACAGATACGAAAGTGGCCCCAATATCTTCCCAGAACGTTAGATAAAACTCAACGGGTAACCCGTCCGGCCATGGGGCCGAGCCACGCTTCATGGAAGATAATGCTGCCTTCATTTCATCAGCTGATGGTCGTGCACAAAGACGGTCAGCTACCTCAGGTAGAACCTGAGGCTGCCCACTAAGCACTGTACGAAATCCTCGAGAGCCAGGATCTATTTGCATAGTTATACGCGCCATGTTTTCAAAATGCGTTACAAAGAGCGTATAGTCACGCGTGGGACGCGACGTAACAGGAAGTGCTCTTGGAGCCGCAGAACCGAATGCATTCGCCTGTCTAAAAAGCAAGTTTCTTGCAAACCGCAGAACTTCAGGGTGTGCACACGGATTACGCCTGCATCGCCAAGCAGCAGCTGACAAAGACGACGCTGCGATGAGGCGTTGGAAACGCCTCCGTATATACTCCCGCTCCCATGACCGCATCAACGGAGTCAGTTGATTGACCCGCAATACGAGGCTTCGTAGCAGTATCCGCCAGTTCTTCTGACATACGCCGTCTGGGTGCACGTCCTTCAACTGAACAATGCAGACGCCACTGCACCTTGAGCGCGTCCCATGATTCTGGGTCACATCTAGAAACAGAGGCGTGCAAGACTCTTGACAAACAAGAGCGCGAGCGAGTGCCATGTAGAACGCGAATGTCTAGACGCCAAGGTATTACTGATGAAGCAGGGAAGCGAATTTCAAGTATAACTGGTCTGTGATCGGCGCCAGTCGGAATTACTGTTTAAGAGTGTGACATGTGATGTCCACGATATGATAACCTGGTCTTACAGCAAATTCCTCAAAGACGCACAGACACACAGAGCTATGCGTGACTTACAATCCGCCTAGTAAATTCACATCGTTGCTGAGATTTCTTTTTAAAAGTTCGGAGGCAATGCAAGCGTGAACTTCTAGTCAACTGGGCTGCAACACAAGGCATCCGAGGTACACGAAATGCACTGGGATGGCAAAGGTCGAGTTTCTCGGCCACGGCCATGTAGGCGATGGCACTGCCGCTCTCCAATAGCGCATTCGCTGAGAGAAAGTCTTGTTTATATGTTATGAATGATGGGAAGCTTTGTTAGTGAAAGAACAGCTACCTCAATATCTCAGCCAAGAATAAAGTCAGCCTACCTAATGAAAATATGTTGTAAGACATATGAAGAATTACTTAGTTCCCATTGCCGATAAGCACTAATTTATACCTTTAAGCCTTCTTTTGTTTTCCTTCAATTTTATTTCCGTTTACCTTGACGCAACGTCGCCAGCTGCACTTTCATCACAAGCTAAAAAGCTTGGGAAAAGATCGTGAGAAGTGCCAGTGCGAGTGAAGCGAAGACTGTCATTACCGCTCCCATTCCGTGTGTGCGATATCCGCTCGAAAACTGGGCTGCCCATGACGCGAGCAAAATGCAGTGTCGTGACCCCTACATGAAACCAATCGAAGTTGCAATGCGACCAAATGCTAAATGCATTTATGTAGTGTCGGGCACCCCTTGCGTTAGGTCGTTTTGTGGAAAAATATTGGCCACGTACTCGCTACAAACGACGAAATCCGTCGCTAAGCGGGACCCCACTATGTTTCCTCCTGGGCATGGCTCCAAATATCGGCAAGCACACCAGCTTAAGCTTAAACACACCAGTATAAGACACATGGATCGTCTTGCGACAGCGTCGCCAGTCCGGGGAATCCCCCCTCTACAAGTGTGCACACACGAGCGACGCATCCTGCAAGGCCTCGACGGAGGCGCCCGCTGCAACAGGAAGACGCCCGGCTAATGGCGCCCCGACGTCCCTCGCTTTCGTTTTCACTCCGGCCCCGCGCAACGCCGCTTCTGGCCGTGTCTGCCTCAACGCGGTCTTCCTGACGCAGGTGTTTGTCACCAGGCTTAAGAAGCGGTGGCATGTCACGACGCGACAGGGGATCGTGCTTGTTCTGGAATGGCTTCAAAGCGACAGTCTGGCGTTCTTCTTTCTCTCGTTTGGCCATGCGTTGACTTAAGGCTGTTTCGCATTCTGTTTGTATTTTCGTGCCCGCCATTTCGGCTAGGCCTCTACGAGCGTCAGAGAGAGCGTACGCGAGCTATGTGTCTGTTTCCATCGTACTGTGTATACAGCCGGCCTCACTAGAACTGTGCAGCACGGTCAAACCTGTAGGATGGTGTTAACTAATCAAAGACCAATTAGTAAAGCTTTCCGCAGGTGAGAATGGCCAGTAATTAGACAACGCATTAGCTGTAGTATTTTAGGCTGTCTTGGTTTACCACGCCAGACACGCTTGCTCATCAGAAATAATTCTGATGTACGAGCAGCATAGTGAATGTGGCACCTTGTTAGCGGAGGTCAATCCACGTTTTCATGGCGCTGAACGGTTTTGTGGCAACAGAGTTGCATGCAGTCCAAGAGACCACCAAGCAGCCGGATCGAATTGAACGCGGAAACTTGCGATTGTTGCGTACACTTGACGTAGTTGGATCGCATTCCCCTTTCGTAGTTTACCTCTGCCGGCCGCGACTGCGGTTGATCAAGGACGACGCTTGTCCCGTCTAATCCAACGAGGTATTATAGACCATCCCCGCCGTCGCTGCTTCCGCCTTGTGCTGCCGTGTTCTGTCCTGTGTCCGTGCTTCTCTGACCAGTGTTTCCGGTTTGCGACATGTTACGGAAACTCCGAAAGCGTCAACCGGAACGCTCTAGTTGCACGGAATATCTCCTGGACGAAGCATTTGGGTTAGAGATCAGTCGTTCGTGGGAGCAAAACTTAGCAGTCTTTGTTGAATGCCGCTGTTGCCCATGATCTTTGTGGCTTGCTCTTTATTAATGACGGGGTGTTTTTTTCTTCTCATCTCTGCGCTATCCCTTCATCAGATGAACCGTGAGAGTGTTTCTCTTTCACATTATTGAAGAAGAAGAAACCAATAAAGGTTAACAAGAACGTGGAGCTCAGCCGTCTACACTTTTGCATGATAGAGGTAAAATGAGTGTTGAAGAAATAAGAAAACATAATAGAAGAGCGAAGAGATAAAATGGCTTATGACTGTCTCGTTCTTATTTGTTTGTCTTTAAACTCAATTTACTTTAAAAATATCATGACACAGCATCACTTCCTCAGCTTTGCTTGTAGATTTAGGTTTACTGGCCGAATTCACGAAGACTTTTATTCATTCATTCGCAGGAGTTTGCCTTTGGCCGACCACTTTCGCTAATATGTCCAGCACCCAGATTGGCTGACACTTCCTCTTACGAACACTTCTGGCCCAAGAACTTGCTTGTGAAGGCGACCCAAAATTATTTAGCTTGCAACAAAACTTTATGCGGTGTTACTGTGTTGGGGTTGTACGGTATAATTGCTTGGGTTGCGTGATAGCACCATCTCGTTTTGAATTGAAATGTGCACCAAGCTTTGGAATTAAATGGTTAGATTTCCTAACGCTTCAATAGCGTCTATTCAAACATTAGTATTTCAGTGTGTGTGAGCAAAAGCAGGGTTGATTAGCTCTTAAATCAGTGGAGTATGGAATCTTCCCCGTGTAACCAATCGCATAATTCTGAAGTACAATTTTGTCTATTCCTAAAAGCAACGCCAATTCACTGTTCCATCTTACGTCACTTTAAGTCCTCGCGCTTTTAAGAAAATCGGTAACTGGTGTGATTCATTAGGCGGGCATCTATTAATAAAAGATGGTGGCCGAATGTGCCCTTTCTAGTATTAGCAGTAATCGGTTCTGTGTGTTCCCTTTAAGAGTGGAGCACACAGTACGTGTACTTATCTTGCATCGTAAAACGCAGCTCGCACTCGCATTTACACCTTTTTTTTTCTTCTAACTTTACCCATGACGGTCTGCAATCAGGATCATCCAGGGTACCTGGAGGTGCCACCGTATCTTTCAGATTCACTTATAAGAAACAAACAAACAAAAGAAAGACAGCTCAATATTCAACAAAAGCGAGACATCTCAGTTTGTGGGAGTAAATAAAAGGGGAGAATAAGGACTCTTTTCACAGGATTCGCCTTGTATACGTGCGAAAATGTGGAGCGCAGAAGCCGAGAAGCGATTCAATCTGTCCGAACCATGCAGCTTGAAAATCGCCTCCTATCGCGTCGCGAGACACGACACGCTCGGCACTCCAAGGGTCGTTCCCGAAAAACGCGATAGCGCACCGCACTCTTGTATCCCCGTGTGTTCGCTTGATTGCACCTTTTATATGCGGCACGTACTTCGTCTGCGGTTTATCTTGGCTGTAAATCTCCGCGAACGATGCCTCCCCGCAGGAGCTTGCACGTCTCTATTGGATCTGTCCTGCTCTGTTTGCGACGACATTGACTTCCTAATTTTAAACGGTGGGCGCTGGGAAGCAGAGGCCGGACAAGGTTTTAAGAACATACCTCGGAGGAAAAGATCCGCGGCGTATTCACAGAGGTTTTTTGTTCGTAACAGATGTTCACGATTGGCCGGCCTCGTTCGGTAATGATAATGCATAAAATTATCTTACAAACACTTTTAGCTGGGTGTTACGAACAATTTCAGCGTAATAACCTTTCTGCGCATGTATTCACGAAAACTTTTCGCTCGTAAGTTTTCTTTACCATTAGTCGGTCGTCTTCGCTTACGAGCAAGGTTAGTGTAAGGGCCTTTAATAAATACGGGCCACGAGTCCCAGGAGCCATATTCAGAAACCTTATTTTGTTCCCCTTTGTGAATGCTCAGAGGCATTCAATAAAAGAATATTAGCTCTGCCTACCGGCCCGGCGTCATGAATTTAAATATATATATATATATATCACTCTAGCCTCTATGGCAACAAGCAGGGCACGTATTCACAAAGCCTTGCGTTCTGAAGTGCTTTCTGCCATTGGTCGTCCGCCTCCGCTAATGATACGTTTAGCATTGAGATTGGCTAGTATTTTCTCTTAACCGCAATTCTAGCGTAAGAGATTTTTTGAAGACAGGTCCATATGAACCAAACAGACAATATGGGAAGCATTAGGAAAATTAACCACTATGTTGTTGTTTTTTATTGTAGGAATGATAATAAATTTATGTTGTGATTAAGAAAAACAATCTAGACCTTCGATTCCTGTGATTCTTCTCGCTCATTGCATCAGAAGGGCCTCGAATTTGGCATCCTTGACGCCATGAGGTTGCATACGAGCGTTCTTCGGCCTGTTGCCCGGTCCTACGTTCACGTACTACGCGATGCCTGCAGTTAAAAAGACGTTGCACATCCGCTGCTGTGGCCGTGAGAGGCGCTTGTTACCACTGTCAAGCTTAGCTCTAATACACTTACACAACAAAAAAACCCAAGAGGAAACGATAACCTCTAGTGTAAGAATTACGTTGTGAAAACGGGCCCCTCGAGCGAACCCGTAAGAGCTTTCTTTGGTCAAAACATTTTGTCTCTGGCCGGCCTTCGATAATATGTTCGACATGACGTTTCGCTGGTTTTTGCTCTTAAGAACCACTTCAGTGGTTCTTAAGAGCACCGGGCCCTGAGGTACCGGGCCCTGAGGAATAAGGGCCCTGATGTTGAATTCGCAAGGCTTATCCTGTCTATGAACTCTTTGTCATTGACTGGCCAGCCTTGTAATGTTCAATTCGCTAATATCGCTCGCTGGCGCCTGTTCCTATACGAACCAATCTAACTTAATGATGATGATGAAAAACTTTATTTATACCTATTTAAAGGGAAGGGGGCAACGGAATAGAGGGTGGGGGCAGGAACTACTTGAAGTAGGCCTCCTCTATCCTCTCAGCCCACTCCAGGATGGCCTCCTGATGGTCGGGCCTCGAGCTGCGCAAGGCAGCCTCGCACCGCTCCTCACTAGAACGCGTCCGTACATGCGGGCCTCAATTTACCGATGCACTATGCTATGAAGCGTACTGTTTTATGAATATAAGTTGAAATGCTAGACACATTCAGTGGGAGCAGTCCTTGGAAGTAGTTCGTGAGAAGTATCTGTCAGTTGGGATAGCGGACATGATATCATCGAAGGCGGCCAGCCCATTACAAACAGCACTCACAACCGAAGAGCTTTGTAGATTGGGCGTCAATTGCAGGCTCTAGTTATACCGTACCTTAAATCAGGACCAAATAGAAGCGAAAACGTCTTCTTCAAGTATTCTTCGCGTACTGTGTGTATAATTATTACAATGGTAGTCCGCCATTTTTATTTTTTAGACTTCTTACATTTGTCTTTATCTTTACGGATGCTTCTTGTTTTTCAAATTTTGTTCTTTCAGCTACTTGTATTTCTTTTCAGATCAAAACGCAGCGAAATACAATGTTTACGGTTCCCGCACATAAAACACCCACTGCCAAAGCGATTTAGCTAGCGCAGTTTTTAAGCAAGACGCACGAGGCCTTGACTAAAGTGTTTAACGTTAGCGTTACTAAACCGAGCGCACGGGCAGCCCAAATCATCGGGAGTCAGCTAGCGTTGACTGCTGAAAATTCCTCTTCCCTTTTCGTTTCGTTTCCTCCTGCGAAACCGCGCGCTTCCTAGAAAAGAAGGAAAAAGGAAAAGATCGAGGCACTAGAAAGGCGCCAAGGCCTCGCAGCTTGCGCAGTCGCGCGACGCGAGGGTCAGATCAGACGCCCCTGATGAAACAGTACCTCGACCTTCCGTGCGCCTACACGAGGAGACCCGAAAGCGGACGTCCAGGTCTCTCACTCTCTTTGCGTTCTTGTTTGACTTTGCTGTCCGCCAGGCTCAGACACACAGGCATCTGCTTGCCACCAGAATGAGATGCCGGGCCACTGAAACCGATTGTAGTCGCCGGCTTTTATTTATTTTATGAATTTTTGTTCTCGGCCAGACGTTCAGCTAGCCAGGAAGACGCTCGGGAGGATAGTGGAAGTCGAACGAGAAAGGTCCCACGGCGTGGCCTTCTGCCGTTGTCTTGTAAGGCCGCGGCGCACACTTGGCTCTGCCGGGCGAGCTCCGCCTCGCTGAAATGCATGGCCATTGTTCTGCTTGACCTGCGCTAACCTCGGCTCGCGTCGGACACGTGTACACTGCTATGAATGCATTCTCTCCTCTTCACTAATGTGTTTACGAGGAGTGATCCCCAGACGTTAGTCGCGCTGCAGTGCGCTTCAACGGATCGAATTACAGCTTACGCCAGGAAACCTTTGTTACATGTTAACATCTTTTATTTCGACAAGCGGGCAAAGCTTCAGGGCTTCACTGAAGGCACGAGGCATTCAAGGCACAAGGGCGCCTTACCCGGTTTTAAAATTGGGATGATTCGAGCGACTTTCCAAGAGTCAGGTACACTTTGTTCTATCCATAGATTATTATATATGTCTAAGAGAGCATTTGTACCTGTCGGTCCGAGGTTCCTTCGCTTATTGTACCACAGGGAAGCGTATTCAGCCCTTTTCTTTTCAACTGTATCATGGCTGATTTAACAAGAAGACTGCCGTCACAGATAAGATTTTCACTGCACGCAGATGATGTGTGCATTTGGACATCTGGGTATAATGTTCAATTATGTTCAATTACTTCAGATGGCATTGCAAGATGGCATAAATATCATAATTCAATTTTGAGAAAGAGAGAGAGAATGGTTATATCACGCGCAAGGACAACTGTATTGCCCTTCACTCGGAGGCAGTTAAAAAAATTCACTCTTAATCTGGAAGGATACCCTCTAATGATTGTCACACAGCATCGATTTCTTGGCACAATACTTGATAGGCAGCCATCCTGGGCACCCCACATAAAGAAACTCGAAAACAATGTCAATGCGATAGTGACTGTACTTCAGAGACTTGCCGGCACATCATGGGACCGATCAGTATCGCCCATGATGACTGTTTACAATGCATTAGTGCGGCAAAAATTGCGTATCCCGCGCCCATCTTACTTTCCCACACGTCAGAAGAGCGACTTCAAGAGGACTACGCATATGTCTAGGAGTTCTACGAGCGCCTTCTAGCTGTCTTGTAATAGCTGAGGCTCGCCAATTACCATTTCCAGTTATGAGAACTACGGAAGCATGCCGACATTATGTCCGTCTTCAAACACAGCATAAAAGCGCCCCATTGGCTCTAGATATAATGAAACGAGATAGAAGTTATGGTTATAAATAAATTCGAGAAAATCTTCATATATTGCCTAGAAATGAATTTGGAACTTGGACGTCGAATATCCTCCATGGCTGCTTACACTTCCTAATGTCGAATTGTCAGCAAACGGGATATTAAAAAAAAGAGACGTTCATTCAAGCTGCTCAGCAACTACCAGTACTACCAGGCTCCAGTACAGCAACCTCTTCAACTTTAACATTCATTATACCATGCCTCAATAAACAAGAATCATTTAAGCTATCTCGTGCGACATCGTCCACAACAGCTGAACTATTCGCATTCCTATTTGCGATAAAATTTATAACGTCAGTAAGAGATGCGCAAAAATGGGTAATATTCAGCGATTCACAGGCGGGTCTAACATCACTCTGCAGCACAAAAGAAAACACTGTCAGTGATAGTATAATATACAAAACACTTAAAGACATCAAAAATGCAAGCCAAGCGAAGCATGAAATAGCATTTCAGTGGATACCAGGGCATTGTAACATTACTATAGCAACACAGCAGCCGATGAAGCAGCAGGTCAAGCACACCTCAAAGATCGTGTGGTTCCGCTTCCAATTTCAAAGAATGAATTACGCTGCATTATAAGGACAACGTTTTTTTAAAATACGTAGAAATTCGTGGTTTGACCAGAATTCTGAGAGCTCGGATTTGTATCATATTGATCCGATAGCGACATTGTTGGCCGTTATTAACGCTTTTAATGTTCCTTTCATTTCAATATCGCTGTATATATGTATGTGTTTGTGGATTATGTTATGTTGACTGTTCTGTTGTGGCTATATGTGATAATGTAATTACGTGATGTATGTACCACCCGCTGACTAGAGAGTATATTATTATGCGACAGTATCATTTGTACTTTTGAGACTTTCTTCTACAAAACTGTGAAGTCATTTAACTTGTATATTGTATGTACCATGTATTTCTTACGTCATAGTGTTACTGTGAAAACGTCGCTTGACAAGTTCTGGTGCTTGCATGAAAAGTTTATTTGATATGTAATCTTGAACACTGTATGTTGTAGGCTAGACCCATTCAAAAGCTAAGGAGTTGCCAGCGCCTCAGATTGTGCGTCAACATCTCCTTATATCATATCAATAAAAAAAACATAAATATTCGAGCAGTTCAAGAAAAATCAGCACATTCCACACTTTCTCCTATTGAACAAAGGGCACTAATAGCGTCGCCGAAAGAAATTAAGTTGGGTCTTAACGCAACTGCAAAGCCTTACGTTGAAACATTAAACAAACAAAACTTCTGAATGTCATAAAAAGGTTAACCTAAATGTTTGCGATGCCTGCCTTTTATGCACGTATAAACTATAAGTTGTATTTTGTTAGGTTCAGTACAACTTTTATTATACGCAGCGTGAATTCATCATTGTCGCCATCGTCGGCACTCAAGTATCCAGTTCTTATGTGTTAGCGCACTGCAATTTTCGTGCTTACAGAACGTGCTTAGATTGAATTACCTTGTTCATCTCCCGAGCTCATTTACCGCCGTGGTAGCTGCGGTAGTGCATGTGTTGTTACTATACGTGGCGTCGTTCTAGCAGTCCGTCTTGTTCAGAACACAAAGCGCGCTAGAACTCGTCTGTTAATACCGCGGAGCTATATGAGAACGGGCTACTGTTTTACGGCACTTTCAGACTTTAATTTCGCGGATGGTTTCCAATGGTGCTATTCCTGGCCTCACTATAAACCTCAGAGAGGAGGCGCGTTCGTGGGCGACGGGCAAACAATATGACACCGCTGCGAACACAAAAGCTGGCGACAGATCTCAGTGGAGTTCGTCGCAGCAAATGGGCGAGTCGACATGTGCAGAGCATGTGCACAACAGGAACGCCGACGTAAGCACCGGCGTTCGCCTCGCCCAGCGTTGCCGCACACTGGCGTTGAAAACTGCACAGCGCGCTACAATGCAGGCTGCTCAGTGGACCCTCTCGCTTTCACTGGCCGCCCTGGGAACAACGGCTGCAGCGGTCATCCTGACACCATGGGCGGAGCGCCGTGGCCCAGTTCTTGTTGCTTTTCTTTTCTCTTTGCTGTTGCTAGTCGGCCGTCAGGAACAAAGATAGAGTATATGAACCGGTAATTACGGCGTCCGGATGACAGAGTGTATACACCGTGCGCTCGGCATCTCCTTACAGTCCCTTCTCTCGTACACCAGATCACGCCTGCGTGGTCGCGTCAACCTCTCCACAATCTGTAGACGACCTGCTTCAGGCTCAGTCGGGACAACCTGACCCCTCTCCACAGAACGCGCCGTGCTTGTCTCCTCCTCTTTCTGGTCCTGTCGTCTAGCGCTATTTGAATTTTATTGTTACCCTCTCCAAGCCACGCTGTGGCCAGCCCTTCGCATACATAATGCAAGGCGCTTCTGTTCTCCGAGTCCTTCAGGCTGCCTCGGTGGTCCCCGCGTCTTCGGCGTCGCCTTACTGCTGTAGCTGCGCGCGGCAGAGATTGTGCCGCTCCCGCCGCGTCTGCAACATCGTCTGATTTTCCTTTCGTGGTCTTTTCTGTCGTTTTTTATATCTGCGTACACAAACCAGCAATTATGTGCTGCCATTTGTTGCTGCCTGTGATTGCACTGCTTCCGATTTCGCTTTTCTTTTTTTCGTTGCGCCAAGTTGAACCGCCTTCTCTGAGCACTGCAGCTTTTTTTAAACGTTTACGTACATTTATTGCCTGTTACTGAAATTGAAAGTTCTGAAAGAAAGAGAGAGAGGATGAGGGGGAGGTGGTGCTATTTTAATAATCCTGCAGAGGTTTGCCTAACCGCAAGCCTGCATGCTGCTCCAGATGGGTACGAAGAAAAATGAAATGATGTCCAGACTGCACAACACGTATACACAGCATACACAAAACACGCCACAACACTCAGCAAAATAAAGTGTCTGATTGAGACCAGTGCCTCTGAGGAACTTTAGAGCTACCTTCGTTGTGCGAGATGCACAAGCAGCGTTAGTCCATGCGACAAGGACGTGACGTGTCTCAAGGAGCGACAGTCCTTAATGAATGCTCAGCACTAATATTAAGACTGTCTGTTCTAGTAGGTAGCCTGCAAGTCCAGGTTAATTGGCCTGTATTTTCACGTACGTCGCACGTAGGGCACAGTAGCAGACTTAGCCGTTTGATTTTAAATAGGAAGTATTCAGTATTTGCGATATTTAGACGAATGCAGTGTAGACATTCCGAACCGCGCCTGTTAAGGCCACACAGCATGCGCAACTCCCACATAGGAGTGTAAGTGAAAACCTGTCCTACTATAGAGGTATACATGGGCCTATATACATACATACATGCACACACACACACACACACACACACACACACACACACACACACACACACACATATATATATATATATATATATATATATATATATATATATATATATATATGTATGTTTATATATATGTATATATGGGACCTCCTTTTCAAAGTTAACATAAAAGTTACAATGGCAAGAACTGCAGCTTGATTAGTACACTTACAAAAATTATAGCTAATGAGACACAGATATAGAGATAGAAAGCAAGGACAGGAAAGGCAGGGAGGTCAAACATAAGAGCACCCGGTTTGCTACCCTACACTGGGGGTGGGGGAAAGGGGAATAGAAAGAGGAAAAAAGGGACACAGTAAGCACTGAATGCGTGTGGGAGGGACACTATAAACGGTCTCTTAAGCAGGTGCACTTCAAGTATTGCACTAGTGCACGAATCGCTTTTCGTGTCAGTGACGTGTGTGGCCACGGTCCGAGTATCTCTGGCTCACTGAACGGTCTTGAGTCCAGTCGGTGCAAAGTCGCCCGCAGAGAGAGGCGTTGTAGATCGTAGCGAGGGCAGCTACACAATAGGTGCTCACTAGTTTCCTCGCACCCACAGGAGTCGCACATCAGGCTCTCGGCCGTTCCCAAACGATAGGAGTATGTGTTCGCGAACGCCACTCCCAGCCACAAACAGCACAGCAAGGTTGTTTCGCCGCGGGAAAGGCTAGATGGCAGTTGTAGCCGTAGCGTGGGGTCCAGTTTACGTAATCGGCAACTGAACGCACTTGAAATCCAGAGATCTTGTCACTTTTTGCGTGCAAGTAGGCGAAGTTCCCTGGTAGCATCCGACCTCGCCAAAAGTGTTGGACGCGTCTGGGTATCTTCGTGGGCAGATCGGGCAGCTTTGTCAGCTAGGTTGTTGCCGACGATGCCACAGTGAGCAGGAATCCACTGAAATATGATGTTGTGCCCTCTTTCAAGAGCATGATGGTGCACTTCCCTGATGTCCGATATCATCTGCTCGTAAGTTCTGCGGTGTAATGCAGACTTGATACTGTGAAGAGCTGCCTTAGAATCACAAAATACAACCCATTTCTCTGTTGGCTCTTCGGTGACATACATCATAGCGGCATGGAGAGCTGCAAGTTCTGCCGACGTAGATGTAGTCGTGTGTGACAATTTGAATCTAACTGTAAGCTGCTTGGCTGAAACGACGATTGTGGCAGTCGAGCTGGTAGGTGAGGTCGAATCGTCGGTATATATATGTATGCGGTCATGATACGTCTGGCGTAGTAATAGGAGCGAAGTTGCTTCAGAGCCGCCGATGGATGATTGGACTTTTTTGTAATTCCAGGAATAGTAAAATTCACTTGAGGCTGTCGCAGGCACCACAGGGGGGAGGAAGGCTTCGCCTCCGGTGTAAAAGATGCCGGTATGCACTCTTGATGACCGTTAATCACTCTTGAAAAGGTCGCTTGAAAAGTGATGGTTGGGGATCTTTGACCGATGGCGAATGTGCGCTCTAAGAGAGTCGATAGCTACATGTGTCTGGATCATATGGCTTCCCGCGATGGCAATTGTTGCTGCTGTTGGGGTGCACCGAGGCAGCCCTAAACACGTGCGTAGGGCTTGACCTTGCATGCTCTCCAAAGCGCGAAAGCTCGTCATGCATGCATTTGACAACACTGGTAGACTGTAACGTAGGAGTCCGAGAAGCAGTACCCTGTACAGCTGCATCATAGAATGGACGGGTGTACCCCAGTTTATCCCGCAGAGAAATTTGAAGACCTGTGCAACGGCAGCTAACTTCTTCTTCAGATAGACGCAGTGAGGGCTCCACGAGATGCTGCGGTCAATGAATACACCCAGAAAGCGACGCGTCCTAACATAGGATACCGCTTGACCATTGATTGAAACAGGATACAATGACATTTGTTTGCGCGTAAAGCCAACAAATGCGCACTTTTCAAGAGACACACTGAGGCCTTGTTCTCGGAGATAGGACGCCGTCATGGTTGCCGCCTGCTGAAGTGTGGCTCGTACGTGAGGGCGAGTCACCGCAGAGGCCCAGATGCAAATGTCGTCTGCGTATATTGAGACATGAATTGTCTGCGGTAGGTACTCCGCTAGTCCTACCAGGAGGAGGTTGAACAAATTAGGGCTCAACACTCCACCCTGCGGCACACCACGGCAGATGTAATGGTGGTCTGAAGTTGGGCCGTCTTCGGTCTGTAAGAAAAAACGCCTCTAAGTCAAATAGTCCCGAATCCATTTATATATCAGGCTACCAACTCCAACAGCCTCAAGTGAGTTTAGTATGGCCTCATGGGCGACGTTGTCGTATGCTCCTTTTATATCTAGAAAAAGTGCCACTGATAGGCACTTGAGGCTTTTTTTTGTTTTTGAACCCAGGTTACGATGTCAATGACGTTGTCGATGGACGAGTGACCTCGACGAAAGCTCGTCATGGCGTCCGGATACATGTTGAATCGTTCTAGGTACCATTCCAAGGGGGCAGGAATCATTCTTTCCATCACTTTCCCGACGCAACTCGAAAGCGCAATCGGATAATACGATGAGAGCACAAGCGAAGACTTTCCAGGTTTCAGAATGGAGATCAAGCGATTCGATTTCCATTGTTTAAGAACGGCGCCGTTCTGCCAAGACTCATTGTAGTAGTTGAGCAGCTCTCCACGTGCGTATTGTCTAAGGTGACATAGGGCAGCACACGTGATGCCATCAGGTCCTGGTGACGAAGAACGCCTGCAGGTCGCCAACGCAGCATCGAGCTCTTCGAGTGAGAATAGCACGTTCATTTCTAGTACATGTGCCTCAGGGATGTCATTCAGTGCTGCGTCGGTAATGATGGCCACGGACCCAGCAACCCGCCCACAGAACTGTTCAGCCATTTGAAGTTCCAAGCGGAGTTGGTAGAGGGACAGAGCGGCAAAGGGCTTCCTTTGATGCGGAAATGAGCGAAGACCTCTAACCCTTCTCCATATGTGCGAGAGCGATTTTCTGGGATCGAGCGACTGACAGAAAGTTTTCCAACGCTTGTCTTCCAATTTATCCATACGACGCTGGACTTTCTTTTATATGCGTCGTGAAGTCCTCAGATACAAGACGGACTTCGTGCGCCGATACCTCCTCTCCGCCTGTCGGCGTGCCGCACACAGCCTCTCCAGTTCCATGTCCAAGCCTGTTCGCCTTGCTGATTTTGCAAGCGAGCAGATGGATGTTTTCAATGCCTCTGCAATTGCATCTGTGATAGTGTGTGAGAGGCCTTCCCGACAAGCGTCATCCATATCCTTTCTAATGCTTGACCAATCAACTGTGCGCAAGACAGTAGAAGAGCGTTGCTCAACTCCTCTAAACTTTATATATGTTGGAATATGGTCGCTTCCATGTGTTTCTATGTCCGTAAACCACTGGACGCTCGAGGCAAAGCGCTGTGACACGAAAGTCCAAGCAGCTACTGTAGGTCG
Organism: Dermacentor andersoni; assembly: GCF_023375885.2. Lineage (NCBI taxonomy): Eukaryota > Metazoa > Arthropoda > Arachnida > Ixodida > Ixodidae > Dermacentor > Dermacentor andersoni. The sequence continues at coordinate 16,308,109 of NC_092819.1, forward strand.
TGCTTTGCAGAAATGTAGGGCTGCCGTCATTCACACAGCAAAAATCATGGTCGGCGGCAAAGGAGGCAAGACTCCTGCCTTTGGAGTCAATTTTAGTGCTTCCCCATAGCTCGTGATGCGCGTTGAAGTCACCTGCGATAACCTAGGGGCCATTGTTCATTAGTAATATTTTCTTAAGTCGTACGCCGTCGAAGTGACCCACTGGGGATATGTAGGTTCCAATTAAAGTAAATGACACATCCTTCTTTTGGACATTCAGGCAGACATATTGGTTGTCGTCAAGAGGCTCTACCGCGTTAGCGACATATGTAATGTCCGTGCGGATTAGATGATCACTTTCGTGCTCGCACCGCATGTGGACGAGACGAAAGATTCGTAATCGGACAGTGTGAGTGGAGTTGATGTGTTTGGTTCGCAAATGACCAGTATGGAAAAGCGATTTGCAAAAATGAATTGACGAAAGTCTGCTATACGGGTCCGGAGACCCCTGGCATTCTACTGAAAGATCGGCGCACCTTTAACTTCAGTGCGGAAGGGGACTATTGGTCGAGCCATGATGCTTAAAAGATGCTAGCAAGCACTGGATTTAGTGCATCCAGTATTTGCAGAGCACTTCGAGCTGCTGGTGTTTCCAGCTTGTTCAGTATGATGCGCATTGTATTAATTATCGATTTCAGCATATCAGCCACCTGCCTGTCTTGGTCGCACAAATCACCGACAGTAGACGGAGGAGGTTGTCCAGCAAAAGTTTGCTGTGAGTCTGTTGGTGGATGCTGTCGTTTCGGTAGAGCCGGCCAAGATTTCGCAGATGGGGTCTTCTCAGTGGCCTTGTTCTTCGCGGTCCTTTCCACGGTGTGTGGCCTTGGCGGTACAGGAGGAGGGAATGTTGTAGGAAGTGGCATGCGTGTCGCAGAGGCAGCAGCCTTCCTTGAGGAGCACCGGCGACGGCAGCGTCACTTCCTGATTTTATCGGCGGCTTCACGATGCGATGAATGATCTCTCGCCATCTCTTTCAAGATGACCATTTTCTTCTTGATATGTGGGCATTTCTTCGATGAAATGCGGACTTCGTGCGCCGATACCTCCTCTCCGCCTGTCGGCGTGCCGCACGCAGCCTCTCCAGTTCCATGTCCAAGCCTGTTCGCCTTGCTGATTTTGCAAGCGAGCAGATGGATGTTTTCAATGCCTCTGCAATTGCATCTGTGATAGTGTGTGAGAGTTACAGAATGGGTAACAAGAGAAGGGAAACGCAGTCGAGGATGGCAGAAGATATAGGTCGGGTGCTGAAATTAAGAAATTCGCAGGTGCTAGCTGGAATCGGTTGGCGCAGGACAGGGGTAAGTGGAGATCGCAGGGAGAGGCCTTCGTCCTGCAGTGGACATAAAATAGGCTGATGATGAGGCTGAGCAATTAAGTTTATTATGAAACAAGGAAATGATAAACGGAGGACAGGGAAAGCCCGCCAGGATAGACATATTTGTTTTCCGACCTAGAGTGTAGGAGTATTGTCTTGCACTATGCAAGCTTCTCCTAGAACTAAGGCACCATGCTCAATATAGCGGAGCAACACTACTGGGGCTTACGCTGTGCATTACATGTCGGTACTGGACTACACTACAGGACTTCTATGCGTGGTGTCTTTCTTTTCTTTATCTGCACCAAATTTTTTTGAAAATTGTCTGGGCCCGATAGCACAATTCTAACCCCTGACCTAAATTACTCGATGAGGCGGCCATTACTTCTGCGAGAATTCAAAATACTTAATTTAATACTTAGCATAATTACACTACGTAACTTTTTAATTACGTTACGGGACACATTTATATCTACAAATTGTAACTAGTGAGCATGCAAGGCGTATCGACGTAGAACGAATTCTGAGGGTGGCACCGGTTTCGCGATATGCGCCGTAAAACGTCATGTAAAAATGCATTGTTGTTCCTCTTCATCATCATCATCATCAGCCTGGTTATGCCCACTGCAGGGCAAAGTCCTCTCCCATACTTCTCCAACTGACCCGGTCATGTACTAATTGTGGCCATGTTGTCCCTGCAAACTTCTTAATTTCATCCGCCCACCTAACTTTCTGCCGCCCCCTGCTAGGCTTCCCTTCCCTTGGAATCCAGTGCGTAACCCTTAATGACCATCGGTTATCTTCCCTCCTCATTACATGTCCTGCCCATGCCCATTTCTTTTTCTTGATTCCAACTAAGGTGCCATTAACTCGCGTTTGTTCCCTCACCCAATGTGCTCTTTTCTTATCCCTTAACGTTACACCTATCATTCTTCTTTCCATAGCTCGTTGCGTCGTTCTCAATTTCAGTAGAACCCTTTTCGTAAGCCTCCAGCTTTCTGCCCCGTACGTGAGTACTGGTAAGACACAGGTGTCACACACTTTTCTCTTGAGGGATAATGGCAACTTGCTGTTCATGATCTGAGAATGCCTGCCAAACGCACCCCAGCCCATTCTTATTCTTCTGATTATTTCAGTCTCATGATCCGGATCCGCGGTCACTACCTGTCCTAAGTAGATGTATCCCCTTACCACTTCCAGTGCCTCGCTACCTATGGTAAACTGCTGTTCTCTTCCGAGACTGTTAAAGATTACTTTAGTTTTCTGCAGATTAATTTTTAGACCCACCCTTCGGCTTTGCCTCTCCAGGTCAGTGAGCATGCATTGCAATTGGTCCCCTGAGTTAATAAGCAAGGCAATATCATCAGCAAATCGCAAGTTACTAAGGTGTTCTCCATTAACTCTTATCCCCAATTCTTCCCAATCCAGGTCTCTGAATACCTCCTGTAAACACGCTGTGAATAGCATTAGAGAGATCGTATCTCCCTGCCTGACGCCTTTCTTTATTGGGATTTTGTTGCTTTCTTTATGGAGGACTACGGTGGCTGTGGAGCCGCTATAGATACCTTTCAGTATTTTTACATACAGCCCGTCTACACCCTGATTCCGCAATGCCTCCATGACTGCTGAGGTTTCGACTTTGTGCTGAGGCTCTCTCGTAATCAATGAAACCTATATATAAGGGTTGGTTATATTCCTCTTATTGGTTGTTTATGTTCCTCTTACCGTCTTAAGAAAACGCTGTTTTATGCATTAAAGCACCAAACTAACTGGAACACCAATGCATTTCGTCGGACACTTTGAAAATGAATATCTCGAAACTGGCGTGGCGTAGTCCTCAGAATTCGTTCCAAGTGAATACGCCTTGCGAATTCATCGGCTACAATTCGTAAACTCAAATATGCACCGTGAATTAATTCAGTGAAAAGTTTATTATTGCAATTATGTTAACTATTCAGTTAAGCTTTTTGATTTCTCATAGAAGTAATGGCCACCTCATCCAGTAATTGTAATCAGGGGTTAGAATTGTGGTATCTGACACAAGCAATTTTTAAAAAATTTGGTGCAGCTGAAAGAAAAAAAACATCCCCTATTGTTCTTTGAGAAGGTAACGAGTTCTGATCGCTGCCAAAACTTCACCTGATATCTGCATTCGCCATCCGAACCTGCGTTGGAAGCACAGACCATCACCCTTCAACGACGTCGCCGAAAATAAAGTAGTGAATAGGAAGGCGCGCGATGAAGAGGCTGCGCTTTCACGTGACCTTTCGTTATCACTTTTTTAGCCTCGCAAGAGCGCAGGCTACGACGAAACAAAGCGTCTGTTCCATCAAACTGTCGCGTGAGCAGCGGTAGAGGAGCGCTCGCGATTATGTGAAAAGGTAAAGGAGGTTAAGGAGAAGAGGTACAGCATGGAGACCGGAAGCCTGATTCTTCCGCGTTAATCGCGGCGCACAACCCGAAGCGGCGCACTAAACAGAGATTACGCGAATGAGGCAAGCTCGGTTGGCCTCAGCGGGCCGCCAGTCTGGGTTTCCTGCGAGACCGCCTCTAATGACCTCCTCCCATTAGCGCGAGCTCGCTGGCGCCATTATCTCACGGCATGAAACCACCCCGATCTCCCCGGTATAACCGACTGCCATCAGCGCTTCTGTCCGGACCCCGATCTTATTATTACTAGCTGGCCTTTCTCGTCACTTTCGATAGTCAGTAGCCCGTCTTTGCTCTTTATTATCTCTCTCTCTTTTCTCCCTCGGCAACAACCCTGTCGAGTGCTCCGGGTGTTTCTGGCAAGCCAGTGACGGCCTTACTTGAAGTGCTGCTTTTTTTTTCTTATTTACTACTTTGTGCCCTATATGGCCTTTTGTTATCTTAACAGTGGCGGCTATGTACGCGTACAATATCGGCAGCATCAATCACCGTAACATGTTTGCTCTTTTCCGATATACAACAATCATGCATCGGATGTCACTTCCATAGGCGGCCCGTAGTTGAGATCGTAGTTGACAGCTCTCGCTTACTCGATTAGGTCGAGTTGTTTGACGTATTAGGGAGAGAACCAGCGACTTGTGGCTCAGCAGCCCAATGCCATAGTCACTAAGCCAGCTAAACTATACAGTGATCTCATTCAACTGCCTCAGACGCATGAAAATATCTGTTTATGTCGTCGTTTCAGCTAGCCGATAGAGCTACCGTACGAGAATTTATAGGAAAACGTTAGGCGACAATTGTTTCTAAGAAAGGGCATTGTAAAGCTGTCATGGTACAGGAGACGACAGAGGAAGGCTCGGTCAGTAACGAGCTCGTCTTTCTTTTAGTGAGAACTTAGCTTTGCGATTTCAGCCGAAGGATTCCTTAGTGCGTTAGTCTTTCATTAAGTAGAATAAAAGTAACACAATAAAGAGCAATAAGTGGAACGCAACATTAAGTTACACCTTCCTCCCTCACTATCTTTCTAAGAAAGATTGCACATTATTTGTCATTGCACCTTTCTCTGTTGCCTAGCTTACCTTGCACTGCATCAGAACATCTGCAGCTGAGTTCGCAGCACGTTACCATCGCTTCTCGGCCTTTTGGCTAAGATCAAAGTGTAGTAGCACGTTACCAGTGATTTTGCAATCAGCACTAATCCTTAAAGCCCAGGCTACACGTACGCGTGCCGTCGCGGCTCGCGTGCCTCACGCATACGCAGATGGTGCAGGACAGATCGTACACGTCGAAGCGCGGCACGTGTATAGATATCTTCTCCAGAGAAATATCCGTGTTCCGGCTGCCTCACAAAAATGCGAAACTACGTCTGCCAAGGCGAGAATATTGAACCAATATGTGCACGCTGACGCGCGGTTTGTAGGTTCAAGCCGCCATTGCTCGCGAGGCACAGCCAACGCAAGGCGCGCGAGCGCGAGCTGTCGCGCGCCGGAAAGCGTACGTGTTGTTTGGCCATAACTGTTTGTAACGAAGTGAGCCCTTGTTAAACTAGCACGTATCGAAGTAGTAGTACATCTAGCGTTGTATCAGAATGTCATTGTGCATTCTCCCGATGTTCTATATCTTTTAGTGATATTTCTGCTCAAAAAGAAAATTGATTAGTCCAACACAGTTTTCTTTTTCCGTCATCCTAAGGTAGATGTCGTGCACAGGCGTCCCGCTTATAAGTTGGTAAACGCGGTACTTTCTCTGTAACTTCCAGTAGCGGTTGCATACAGTAACAGCGGCCGCTCCTACCTCGGGGCTCCTTCGTTCGCGTGTTTCGGTTTTATCGCGGCTTCCGTCTGACGCTTCTTTGACCGACATGTTTAAGGAACGTGTCGAAACCATTGACCTGCTTGTGCGTGACGCTGAGTTTCCTCCCAACTCGACTTACTTCGACGCCCGCGGCTCGCTGCTGCCTTTCTGCAATCATTGGCGGCTTTGATCTCGTTCGCAGCTACAGCATAGCTGCTGCATACGCCCCAAACCGCCTTGAGCTGCCGACGAGCGATGCGTCGAAGCGAATCGCTACGAACGTGCCCACCCTGCAGAAGACGTGATACGGCCTCGATACCTCTCATCTCTGGCGGGGCAATATTTTTGTGGATGTAATTATAGACATGAAGGCAGCTATCGAGACACCGGTTCTGCTATTATAGCGTTAGAGACGCCTAGTTCTCTATTCGAGTTCACTGAATTGCTTGCGAAGAAAAATACTGCAGTGCTTGCGGTTATATCTGATGCGTTATGCGTTTCTAGATGGAAACAATGAAGTGTGAAATGTTATTACCATCTTCTTTGTCGGTTTAACTTGCCCATCTCTCTCTCTCTAAATATATATATATATATATATATGCTCAGTCCAGTCATTCAGTCAGTTCAGTCAGCCAGCCATATAAGTGTCAGCCATTTAAATCAGTCAGTCAGTCCATGTGTCCCTTTGGTTCGACATTCGTCAATTTGTTCTTCATATTATTTTCTTTTTCGTGTGAATATCCTCAGCTCCAAATGGCGACCCAGATGGTAGCTGATTGGTATCGCTAGGTCATCGGTTCGGTAATCTGCTCACACGTACGGTTTATGGACGTCGCACTTGACTTCAAGATGTGCTTACGCCCTGCTGTAGATATCATCTTTTCCTCAGTGGAAGAGTGCCTTAACGCGGCGTCAAGAACGGCGAGGGCCCGCTGGGGACGTTGCCCTTCTTCCGTGATGACGTTACACTTGACACTGGTGTTGAACCGCGTGCTTTTCCAGTTGCCATTAATAACGCCGTCAAAGTCCCAGTAGGTTCGCCTGAATTTGCTGCATCGAAAAGTCCTCAGGACAGCTACTGGTGTGCCACAGACAGCTGCCAGAAACAAGGTTGCGCACGAGTCCCAGTCGTCCTTTCTCCACCGTCTTGCATATTAATGACTGCTCTTGCAGCTGTGCCGCCTCAGTAAGACTGATTCAGGCAGAACTTTTCTTCATAGACTTTGCAGGCGGACTGAATCTCACGGTATTGCGGCCAGTCCACGTTGACTACTCTGCACGCAATTTCCATGAAATGTAGAACATCTCGAACAAACATGGTGGAACGAGAGTGCAGAATGCAAGTTAAATGCCCCTAATGTTCCCGTACAACACCGTACACCTGTGACAGAAGCAAGATCCTTGGTGCTAGAATATGTTGACAGAACGTATGACAGTTATATACATTTATACATCGATGGTTCTGTCGACAAAGAGGATGGGGCCCGCGCAGTGGCTTATGTCATTCTTGTTTCACTTTGTTGTAGGCTGCCAGACTTGACCGAGTTGTGTCCTCTATATACGGCATGCGAAAATGGAGCCAATTGAACCAACCTGGCGGAAACTGAAGTCATACCAGCATTAACGTGTTGCTCTCTTGAAACAGGAAAGCTGGCCTGCAGTTACTACAACACCGGTTGCTCCTAGACAAGTGTATTCAGCGTACGCTAGCTACTGTTAACCATTTACGTATCATGGGTTTTTTTACCATGATGTTTCATTGTCGACTGACGAACGAAAAGCTTTTTGAATTCGGCCCCTGGTGTGTGGATGGCGAAATGTGCGGGAGTTCCAAGAGGGCGAAGTAGGATGGACGGCGCACTGCATGTGGCGTCCCGATTGGAATACTTCCACGCTGTTATTCTTCCGTGTATGTGCTGTTCCGTGAAGGGCTTCAGACTCTACCGCACTCGATAAGTGGTGCTAGGGTGGAGCAGTTGCCGGCAGCTAAGGCTGGATCCACCCGCAGCTAGCAACACCCCCTCCTCCTCCTCCTCCTCCTCCTCCTCCTCGATACCATGGCTTTTTTTTATTTTCGTCCACCACTCACGACCGACCGATCGTGCTCGCAACGTACGTAGGGAGCCGCTCAGACCACATGAGCAGCTGGTGTTAGATAATACAGAAACCAAACGCAGCCTCGGTGAGAAAGGACAGCAAGTCATCTTTAAGTGGCTACCAAAGGGCCTAAACGTAAAATTATTCCAAATGTTTTTATTCCAATCTCCTGGCGTCAAATTTCCGTAATCGCCGACGCAAGCATCGGGCGGTGACCCGCAGGGTTGTCTGAACAGATTGATCGAACGCTCTCCTCATTTATAGAAGGTCACTTTTGTTTGCTTTAAAAATCAATGACATTGCCTACACTGAGCGGCTTGTCTTATCTAATTGGCTGAGAAGAGGCGAGGAGCACGCTCAAGTGGAGAGGGACTCGATGAGGCCCACCAGTGCACTGAAAACCGATAACTGGACGAAGAGGGTGGTGCCGGCGTCTGCGATTGGTCCGTTTTCCCTTACTTGGCTTGAGGTGGCTGATCGAAAATTGCTGCGGCATGCAACGGAAAGTTAAGAATGGCGCTAAAACGGATCCTCAGCAAAGAATAGTTGGCAGAGCTAGGTCGTAAACGCGCCGAATGTGCTCTATAACGTTATACGATGACGCAAAAAAGTTTATTGTACGCAAATGAACCAATGCTCTCCGTCAGGTGCGAGTATCCAGTGCCTGAGCAATCGGCGGCAGCCATCGTTTATTCCTTTCGGAACGGGGCAGCCTGCGGCTACTCAGAAAAGTAAATCCGTTTTGTTCGGCATATTAATGCATCTTTAACGCGTACATGTCACTTTGACGCGGTGAGTTTTCGCAGTCTTGTGACGTCGCGTGACAGGCAAGTGGAGTGGGTGCTGCCCGAAAGCTTTTGACGAAGAGCCGAGGGTTAATGGCTAAAAGGCGTCGAATCAGCAATAACATTTTTTTTCTCTGGTTCAGTGATGCATAATCAGTGTGTTCGCGCCATATCAGATGGGGAGCTATCGCGGTTTGCGTGACGTCGCATGACAGACAGGTGAAAAGGGGGGAAGGTGAAAAAATGTTTTTGACCAATCGCGGAGGACTGATTGCAAAATTGGAATAGAAAAGTTTGGAATAGCTTTACGTTATAGCGCCCCAAGTCACTCTACAGCATTACCGGCAGTGAACATGCAGATGAAGCTGCTCTTTTAGCCCACGGTTGCAGGATACAGCCAGCTCTCAATTCTGAATGTAAAGGAGGACGCTGAGTGGAACGAACCGCACATCCCGTATACCCGACTCTGTTTTCTAGATGCTACTTTAAGCACTCGGTTTCCATCAAGGCTGCCCCCGACGAAACGCGGTCCTCTTGTGTAGGCTATGGTTGGTTGTGGCCTTCACCAGTGACTACACGTGCGGCAAAGGGATGGCCTACAGCGCAGCCCGTGAGCACTGCGGGAACGAGAAAACAATATGTGATATTCTGTGCCAGCTCCCACAGTACCGTGTGCAGAGGCCATCACTATACGTCGTGCTCCACCAGTTAGGTTTCCGGCAGCTGCCGGAATAAACATTCCTGCAGCGTCGAGAGAACTCATCAGCACTTCAGAAGATTGTGCAAGCATTAATGCGATTTTTTTTTCACCAGCCCGCGTGAATGCCTATAGTTGAGATGCCATTCCTGAATTTTCTTTATTTCTTTGATCCCTCTCTTTCTAGCCCATTTTCCTCAACCCCTGTGCAATGAAGCAAACCAAGGACTCTCATCTGCCTTTCCTCTCTCTCTCAATGCCCTGACAGAGCACGGAAATAGAATCGTTATAGAAGCGTTGCGTTATCCCGGTCCACGTGCACAAATATTAAACGCACTTTTAGCGCAGTGTCTGCGCCTCTATTTTACGTCGAGCCTCGCCTCCACTGTGTACTCACAGCTGACTTTCGTCTCTTGTGATTCCCACTTTAAGTGCAAGCGAATCAAGGGAAGGCGATTGCGCCTTGATTAGAACGCTGCCTTCGAGCTTTCTAAAGCAAACGCGCATATGTCCGGTCATAAATATATGTACAAGGTGCATTCTGTGGGCCTACAGTAGAGCGGTCTTTCACACGTGAGCTTTCAAAACGTAGTGTTCTCTGAAGGGCGCGGAGTAATCAGGAAGAGAGATGCACGCCTGTCGATTGCCTTCCTCCGAAACACCGAATTGGTGAACTTTTGGTGGATCACAGGTGTGCTGACAGCGTTCCAGATGATCAGGCGGAATAATTTCCTGCCAAGCACACCGAGCTCAAGCCTGGAATTTAAGCATGCAGATTGCATATGTTGATATCAAACGGTCTTTGTTTGTAAATGTCCGATCTCTTTAGATTTCCTTTTCGACGGAAGTGCAATAACATATTTCGTACCATCACGCTACAAGTAACACGTACAAGAAATCACTGGCGCTTTGTTAATGTTCATAAACCGTTACTAACGCAAATGTGCACACCTGGTTCTGGTCCATTTTTACGAAACTGTGCCATTCTGATGGTGCGTTAAAATTCCAATAGAACTATACTGTCAGAAATATTCTAGGAGCCCTATAACGTAAGACTATTCCAATATGTTTTCATTCCAATCTCCTGACGTCAGATTTCCGTAACTACCGACGCAAGCATCGGGCGGTGACCCGCAGGGTTGTCTGAACAGACCAATCAAACGCTCTCCTCGCTTGTAGGAGGTCACTTTTGTTTGCTTTAAAAGCGAATAACATTGCCTACAGCTAGCGGCTTTTCTTATCTAATTGGCTGACAAGAAGCGTGGAGCATGTTCAGAGAGAGAGAGAGAAAATAATGCAGAGAAAGGCAGGGAGGTTAACCAGAGGTAGTTCCGGTTGGCTACCCTGCTCAGGGGGAAGGGTTAAGGGGGATAAAAAGAGAAACAGAGTGGAAGGGGGAGATAAAAAGAAAGGGAGACAAGCACGAACAAAGCGCGTACACTACAGAGCGGTAGGGGGCGGTATTCTTAGAGTCTGTCGTGAAGCCCCGTAGACCGCAAGAATCTTAATAGCGTGAGTAAGGCCTTCAACGCGGATGTTCTTTCGAAGCATTGGCCTAAAGCTTTTAGTTCTGAAAGTGGACGATTGTCCAACTGGTCCAGTACTCTGCACATCACCTGTCTCTCAGAACTGTATCGCGGGCAGACACAGATAATGTGTGCGAGCGTCTTGTCGATGTTACATGTGTCGCACGTGGGGCTGTTGGCCATTCCTATGAGGAAAGCATATGAGTTTGTAAAAGCAACGCCTAGCCACAGACGGTAGAGCATCGTCTGTTCACGTCGTGGTAATCCAGGTGGGAGGTGCATCCGTATGTCCGGAGACAACGAACGCAACCGACACATGGTGAAAACATTTGAGTCCCACAGGGGCAAAGCACACTCACGGGAATCAATCGCAGCTCAGCCGCAGCGTCTGTTCGCGAAAGCGGAATGAAGACTCGTTGACCACTTTCATGTGGAGATCGGGCGGCTACGTCGGTGTGGTCATTCCCGCTGATGTTACAATGTCCTGGAAGCCACTGAAAGATTATGTTGTGTCCCTTGTCATAGCTTTGATGATATATGTGCCGAATTTCTGAGGCCAGTTGTTCATTGGGTCCGTGACTCAGTCTCTGCCTATCGAAACGACTTGATGCAGAAAGATAAGCGCCCACTAAAGTAAACGCAACTTTTTGTTTTTTCACGGTCAAACACACATACTGATTAGTGTCATGTGGCCGCACTGAATGAACAACGTAAGTCAGTTCACACCGTATGTAGTTGATCACTTTGCTAATGTCAGTACAAGTCGATGACACATGAGGTTCATAGCCTGAGATCCGGACGGGCTTCTGTAGCTTCGGTTCACAGACGACAACAATGGGAAATCGATTGGTGAAAACGTAATGGCGAAAATCACTGCGGGATTTCAGGCCACGGGCATTCCATTGCATAATAGATACTTCCTTGACTTGTCTGAAGAACGGAACGTTCAAGTGGAGAGTGTTTCAATAGGGCCGAGCCCGCGCATTGAAAATATATAACCGGAGGAAGAGGGAAGCGCCGGCGTCTGCGATTGGTCCGCTTCCCCTTACTTAGCTTGCGGTGGCTTCTCTAAAATCGCGGCGGCGTTCAACGGACAGTTCAAAATGCCGCTAAAACGGATCCTCCGCAAATAGTTGACAGAACGATGTCGTATACGTGCCGAAAGTGTTCGAAATCGTTACACTTTCGCACAGAAAGCTTTATTGTACGCAAATAAACCCAAGCTCTCCGGCAGGTGAAAGTAGCCAGTGCCTGAGTGATCGGCGGCAGCCATCTTCTATTCCTTTCGGAACGGGGCAGTCTCCGGCTATTCAGATAAAAATCCATTTTTTTTTTCGGCATATTAACGCATCTTCAACGCGTATACGTCACTTTGACGCAATGAGTTTTCGCGGTTTTGGGACGTCGAGTGACAGACAGGTGAAGTGGGTACAGCCTGAAACCTTTTGACCAATCGCAGAAGGTTAATGACGAAAAGGCGTCAAATCAGCAATATTTATTATTCTTTTGTACAGTCGAATCATGCATAATCAGTTTTTACACGTCATGTCATATTGGGTATTATCACGGTTTTCGTGACGTCGCATGACAGACCGGCGAAGTGGGGGTAGTCCAAAACATTTTTGAACTAATCGCGGAGGGCTGATTGCAGAATTCGAATAGAAAAGTTTGGACTAGCTTCACGTTATAGCGCCCCAGGACTCAATTCGTAAAATATTCTTTATTCAACTTGCAAATTTCTACTACTATGTGAAGCTTCTGGTAGTAGACGCCTAGGATATCACGCACAGCTGCTATCGTTTTTATAGGTCATCAACCTGAGAAAGTATCATCTGGGATGCTATTCAAAACATTGCGCTGCATTCACAAAACGCTCTTACGTTACAATTGTCTATGAGAGAAAATTACAGCCATTCATGACGCTGGACATATTAATGAAGGCGGCCGGCCAATGGCAAGTGGCACTTACGAACGAAAAGTTTTGTAAATTCGGCACCTCGTTCGTAAGCGCCTTCTATCAGGGTGTAGGGTCAGGGTGTAGACGAGCCGGAATCAGGGTGTAGACGAGCCGTATGTAAAAATACTGAAAGATATGTATAGCGGCTCCACAGCCACCATAGTCCTCCATAAAGAAAGCAACAAAATCCCAATAAAGAAAGGCGTCAGGCAGGGAGATACGATCTCTCCAATGCTATTCACAGCGTGTTTACAGGGGGTGCTCAGAGACTTGGATTGGGAATAATTGGAGATAAGAGTTAATGGAGAACACCTTTGTAACTTGCGATTCACTGATGATTTTACCTTGCTTATTAACTCAGGGGACCAATTGCAATGCATGCTCACTGACCTGGAGAGGCAAAGCAGAAGGGTGGGTCTAAAAATTAATCTGCAGAAAACTAAAGTAATCTTTAACAGTCTCGGAAGAGAACAGCAGTTTACGATAGGTAGCGAGGCACTGGAATTGGTAAGGGAATACATAAGGGCAAGTAGTGACCATGGATCCGGATCATGAGACTGAAATGATCAGAAGAATAAGAATGGGCTGGGGTGCGTTTGGCAGGCATTCTCAGATCATGAACAGCAGGTTGCCATTATCCCTCAAGAGAAAAGTGTATAGCAGCTGTGTCTTACCAGTACCCACGTACGGGGCAGAAACCTGGTGGCTTATGAAAAAGGTTCTACTTAAATTGAGGACGACGCAACGAGCTATGGAAAGAAGAATGATGGGTGTAACGATAAGGGATAAGAAAAGAGCAGATTGGGTGAGGGAACAAACGCGAGTTAATGACATCTTAGCTGAAATCAAGAAAAAGAAATGGTTATGGGTAGGACATGTAATGAGGAGGGAAGATAACCGATGGTCATTAAGGGTTACGGACTGGATTCCAAGGGAAGGGAAGCGTAGCAGGAGACGGCAGAAAGTTAGGTGGGCGGATGAGATTAAGGAGTTCGCAGGGACAACATGGCCACAATTAGCACAGGACCGGGGTAGTTGGAGAAGTATGTAAGAGGCCTTTGCCCTGCCGTGGGCGTAACCAGGATGATCATGATGATGATTATGATGGTGATGATGATATATTTTACAAGCTCGTTCTGCTAGTCTGGTAACTGCTGTAAGAAGTTAACCTCAATGAAACTTTAACAGGCTTAGCTATGCGGCCACCTTGCGCACATTTTTGCAGAAAACCATGCCCAAGCTTTTATCTAGCAAACATCCACTGGCAGCCTCCAGTATCACAGATAAGGCCTTTCGAAGCTCTTAAAGTTCCAACTTACACCTTTTCATTGACAATATCAAACCAAACCGTAGCGCTAAACAGCAGGCTGAGCCGGTAGACGAGCTTACGGAAATCGTGCCACTCGTTCGCCTGCAGACCTTAAGGTTGCAACTTTAGGGATGTTCCTAAGTCAAACCAAACTTCAACTCACTGTAGAACCACCACGGTAGCTTAGTGGTTACGGCTTTGTGTTTCTGAGCTGGAGGTCGTGGGTTCAATGGCGATCGCTGCAACTGCATTTCAAAAGGAGCCAAGGGACGATATGCAAAAACACTTGTGTGTTTAGATTTAGGTACACGTTAAAAAAAACTAGGTGGTCAGAATTATTCTAGAGTCCCTCACTACTGCGTGCCTCATAATCAGATCATTATTTTGGCACGTAAATTCATAAAACTTAATAATTTAACTCACTGTGAGGCTTCTATATATATAATTAAACGCGGCCTCTCGGCGTGCCTGCGTGCGTGCATGCGTCGTGCTAAGCGACAGCACGCTACTATTCTTAGTTGCAGTGGTCATATATTAACATCCTCAGACACTGTTAATTAAATCTAACTGACAAAGCTGCGCCTCTGAGATGACTGTGCATAGACACCCTCCGTTTCTTTAACACTTCGCACGTGGAGTTTCCTGCGCCTGCCGTTCATTTGCTATTTGCCCGAAGATATGAGCACGCTTTGCGGCAAGACGCAACACTGTGCGAAAGACCACCAAGCCTCGCAGAGAGAGAGAGAGAGAGAGAGAGAGAGCCTCGAATTGGCCCCAAAGGGTTCGGTAGAGCCAACGCAGCCAAGAACAGCAGCCTTTGCCGGCTTTCATGACAAACGGCGCGGTCCGCTCTAACTAGACGAAGTGGCTCGCTAGGAATTGAATAAGGAAACGATTTGTCTTGCGCTTGGGGCGTTGGCTGGCCATTCATGACCTTGCCATAAATCTTGAGCCAGGGGCGGCCGCAGCTCTTCCGAGAGCGCCGTGCCCGTAGCGGTGGCTGAGGAAGCCGAACGGAGCCATGGCTGAGGCTGGCACCGCTGCGGGTTCCCGGTTCACTTTGCGCGCCGCACCAAAAAGGAGCGCCGGCGCTGTGAGGTCGCTATATGCAGGAGTTATCTATAACTTGGACGCCGCTTTATTTTGAGGCACTCAGTTTCTCGTCGGTAATGCACGGCCTAGATTGCTTGACGTAAGCGGCGTGGACGGTGAAGTAAAGCGGTTGCGTCATTTGTTCATTTCGGCTCGGTAATGGGGCGGCAGCCGTTCACAAAGTTCCTCCTTCGGTGAGACGAAAATAGGCGCTACCCAAAGGGTTTTAACGGAAGCTCCATGGGAACGCCTCCTCCGGGTCCTCCGCCCCCCCTCCCCATTTCTTTTTTTCGTACGTTGCGAGTCTAAATATGGCAGCTTGAAAATATTTGCCTGTAAACGGAAACATTACTGAATGAAGTATGGCTTTGGTCTAGGGCTGTTTATTTTCCAAATT
This sequence comes from Dermacentor andersoni, assembly GCF_023375885.2. Lineage (NCBI taxonomy): Eukaryota > Metazoa > Arthropoda > Arachnida > Ixodida > Ixodidae > Dermacentor > Dermacentor andersoni. The sequence continues at coordinate 16,323,547 of NC_092819.1, forward strand.
AAGCAGTTTATTTTCCCGCGCACTCGATAAAAGGTTCCCTCATTATAAGTTAAAATTAGAAGCTGCGAGCGAACGTTTAAACATGCGGTGGAATGTTCTTCACCGATTCGCCAACGCATTCGTTTCGTTTAACATCGTGAGCTGTTATGGGCTCCTTGCAATGGCCGTTTCGGTTGGCGATTTTGTCCGCTGCCGTGGGTGTCCGGAGTCCGTCGCAGCTATCGCCTAGCGCGCGAGAAGTCACGTGATGTCATAGGCGCGCCACGTATTGTCGATACGTGCTCACTTTGCATTACAGTTAGATATTGTGGTGCGTACGAAGCCATACTTATCCAATCGATTCACGTTTTAATGTTTCGTGCATACACATGCTTAAGTTTCACATCGGGACGATGCATTACTTCAAAGGGGGGAAATGCGACGTCTGTAGTGCGGCAAGCACAATGTTGACAAGAGGACATATCGCCATTTAGAAAAAAACATACATAGCGAACAAGAAGTTAGCAGCGCGGGGTAGTGAACCATCCGTTCTTGTTACTGTTCCTGCGGACTGAGCGCTTTGGACATTCCAGTTTCCACTTGCATCATATCGTCACACGTATCAAGGGATGTGACATGTGCGCCGCCAACTCTCACTACTTGTCAAATATCTCTTCGCAACGCGTTATGGCGCCTCCTCGCAAGGTACGAACCGCTGCTAAAGAAGCGACTCGTAGAACTACGCGCGCGGCTGCAACTAGGCAACTTCGGGCTGAGCAGACCACTGTGCAGAGAGCAGCACAAGCCGCAGGTCGTCGTCGACGCCGGGCAGACAGTTTATTTCGTTCTCGAGAAAACAACGCAAAAAGACTTAGCCGTGGAGACCCTTTAGTGCGCGCTGCTGAAAGTACGGCCCGGCAGCTTCGCCGCGAATACCGTCAAGTGCGTGCTGCCGAAAATCAGGCACGACAGCTTCTACGCGAGCAACCTCACGTGCGCTCAGCCGAAAATACGGCCCGACAGTTTTGCATCCTGCTAGTAACAGCGCAAAATGTAGACAAGGGACGAGACAAGAAGACACCACAGCGCTTGTGGTGTCTTCTTGTCTCGTCCCTTGTCTACATTTTGCGCTGTTACTAGCAGGATGGAAAACCAACAAGCCCAAGCTGCTATTCTACCGACAGTTTTGCCACGAAGAGCCTCGTGTGCGTGCAGCAGGAAATGGGGCCCGGGCGCGTCGCCGCGCAGACCCTCACGTGCGATCAGGCGAAAATGAGGGACAGCAGCTTCGCTGTATATGATAACCGTCAACCTAGATGTAATGGACGGACTGGTCAATGGTGTGGTTGGGAACCTCGCCCACATTGAGGTAGACGAGTCGGGACTCGCAAAGAGACCCTGGTTCAGGCTCGACTGTGGTGCCAGGGTACGACTGGCACGGCTAAAGGGGGCACCGTTGCGCAGTGTACTCAGGATCGCGGTCCGCCCCTAGTGGGTACCAAGTGAACAACGCCCGGTGACCACAACGTTGGACCATAAGGTTGGCATCACATGTCGCCGCACACAATCTCCCGTGGTGCTGGCTAGTGCAGTAACGATTCATAAGTCTCAGGGTGGCACATATACTAGCGTTGTTTACGAATACAACAAACGACACCCCCAGAAACATGTATACGTGGCACTGAGTCAAGTCACCTCACTTGATTGCCTTTACATCACGAAAGCTGAAGACGACTTCACGTTTCACCACCCCACCGAAAACCCATATCGAGCACTGCGTGACGAATACCATAGGCACAAACAATATGGCCTTGACACAATCATGCATTGTTGCTTTGCACCGCTAGATCAGCTCCAGCGATTTCCCGTCTGCTCTCTCCACGGACGTTCTGTGGCTTTCCAGCTCTCCCATCTTTCTAACTTGCTGTTCTCTGGCTGCACACAGGCGTCATGCACGACTACATCTCAATGCGTGTGTCCCTACTCTGTTTCTCCGAGACATGAGGTCGTCCACATGACATCACCTTCTACAGGTGTGTCGTGTCAGTAAATAGAACTGCGCACAGGGCCTCGGGTGTGGCACTATACGACCGAGAAAATAGTGTTTGCCATTAAGACTCGTAGGAGCCCCGGACGTATACTTTGCCGATGTGTGCGCAGTGCGTAACTCCGAGGGTGTTGTAGTTGCTTCAGCGTACGTGTCGTCAGGTGCTCAACATGGGAAGATTGTGAAATTCTTCGCACACACCTTCGCTCCTCAACACGATGTTCCCGTAATTTTTACGGGCGATTTCAACGTAAACACGAACGATCCCCACAACCCCGGGTTCGTACACTGGGTGCAAGACCTGGACATGGGATTTGTGTAAAAGATACAGTGCAGCTCTTCGCGCACCGTTCCTTGATAGGGTTTTGGATTTACGAACATCAAAGTAGCCTTAATTCCCCGTCGCATGTCCTTGTCGACCTACTTTTCCGACCATAAAGCCCACCCGAATTTGTTTCAATAAATGTATGCAATAAAAACACGACTTTCAACATACTTACTCCTTGCAGTTACCGTGTTCAATCAGTTTACGGCGGCCTTCTATGGAGACGCTCCTCCAGCTTACGCTGTAACTGCGCTGTGTGTGCCGCACAGGCCTGTGGCGCATTTAACCTTGCGGGGGGAAAATTCCCGGTTGTTCACAGAGTGTGGAGCTGCCTCTCTTCGGTACTCTTTTGTTCTTTGTCGTGACTTTTTATATCCCTGATGATGCTTTGATGCAATGTTATTTCTCCGGTAAATCACTTACATTTGCAAAACGTGAGTGAAAAGTTGTCGTTTTTTTTTTTTTTTTGGTGTTTGCCTCTCTCTCTATTTTTTTTTTTTTTTAACGGAGACAATGTGCCATGTTGTAAATCTCAGTATTGTGATATCTTTCGTACGGCAATCTTACGGCGCTGTCTGCAACACGTATGAGAGCGAGGGAAGAGTTAAGCAGAGACAGAAACGTTAATCTGAGGAAATTTCGGTTGGTTACACTGTGACGAGGAAAGGGGCTAAATATGCCAAAAGCTAATACAAGGAGATAAAAACCTACAATTACTTGGTGGGCATATAGGAAGCCGCACTTCACTATGAGAGTCTGTCACATTCATTGCTTGTCTCTAAAAGGTAGGTCAGCACTTTTGAATCCTACAGTCTGCTATCAGCCAGCACCACCTCCACTAACGCAAGAACGTCAATCCTAATATCCAAGGATTAAGTAAACATTCTTGGAATGGGGTAGAACGCGCGCCTCTGCACACAGCAGTGAGGCGAGTCGTACGTAAACGAAATACTGACCATCTGTTTGAAAACACCCGCCATGGTTGCTCAGTGGCTATGGTGTTAGGCTGCTGAGCACGAGGTCGCGGGATCGAATCCCGGCCACGGCGGCCGCATTTCGATGGGGGCAAAATGCGAAAACACCCGTGTACTTAGATTTAGGTGCACGTTAAAGAACCCCAGGTGGTCGAAATTTCCGGAGACCCCCACTACGGTGTGCCTCATAATCAGAAAGTGGTTTTGGCACGTAAAACCCCCTAATTTTCTTTTGTTTGAAAACATCAAGCTCTCAATCATGACGGTACGGACAGCGTATATGGTTCGTGAGTGCCACACCTGGAGGAAGACTCTGCGATGTGCTCCCGTTGCTGCAACACTGGGGAAAGGCAAAGCCAAGCCTATAAGAAATATTTATATGTGCCATGAGTGGAGAGCCATGTAACCGCCATGGAGGACGCCAATTTTCTCTCGCGATAGGAAAATAAAAAAAAAGAAGTGGAGTACGAGAATGCACCTCTAGACCTGTCATTAATGTGCAGACGTATCAACCCTCAAGAACCCATTTGGCCGCTCCTTCTGTACTCTATGAGCATTTCTGTGTTATGTCATCGCTATTCTCAAGTCGACCGAGATCCAGTTCTTGATTACATAGCTCATTTATCTCCAAGACCTTCTAAAGAGGCGCATAATTTGTGTAGGGTCGGTAGATTACGCGGACTGTGGCATGCTTTGTTGAAGAGATAACCGGCGCTTTCTCATCGCTCAGCAGTGAAAACAGCGATATCCAACGGCAAGACAAACGAGTCGCACATCTTAACGACGTATCTCATCCCGCGGCTATAGAGGTGAGTCACGGTTCTACGTGTTCAGTCTCACAGATCCTCGCAACGGTCCCTTCGTCAGCAAATATCGGCCACTCCCACGACGAGCGCCAAATTTTTCCCAGCGAAGCCGCCGACAATTGGACATCCTCATTCTGGAGGCTTCATTCATAACTCGTCTTTATGTGTCGTATAGTTACTTTTTTTCTTTCTTTCCATCGTTCCAGCATTACTGCACCCAGCTACACTCTGCTCGTGTTCTTTTGTATCACCTCCGCCAACAGGTGAGAAGAGGAGCAAAATATTTTCTTTCCTCGGATTACTTCCGGGAGGGCCGCCGACTTTTCAGCATTGTGCGCTGCTCGAGGAAGTCTGGCGCCTTCGTGAAGAGGTGTCGAGCCGGCACGGGCCGTTCTGCGTGTTTGGGCTGATACCGTCCGGGCGAGGCGCCGGAGTGTTAAACGCATCGATTATTCTGTACAGCGCAAGCCTGAACTGCGGTTGTTGCAGGTATGCAACAACACTGTAGGCTTTAAGACATAGCACCAACCGCGTTCAGATATTGTACTCTCTACAGGCCAAGAGCAGCTGCGCGTGCGTGCAAGTTCCGATCGCGTTTAAGAGTTCCTGTGACGTGACTTCGATCGAGCACCACGGAATGAAGTGGAGTCTGCCATATCTCACCATTGTGGTGTTAGACATCCGGCAGTTTTGAATGAGCAAAAGAGAAGTATGGAGCATGCCTTGTCTGCAGTGACAGCAACAGTCGCTTTGCACATTCCGAGTGATATAGAAAAGAAACATAGCGGTATTTTCCAGCGTGGAAATGAGCGTCGAATATGTCACAGTAAGATGCCACAAGAAATGCTGTCGTCCATTCAGCGTCCCCTTAAAGCTATGTTTAAAATATCGCTCAGGATCATGCAGATACCTCCAACCTGTCCAACAGAGTTCTGAAAATTTTATAGGGTGAAGATGCTCTCGAAAATGTTTAGAAAACTGCGCAGCACACTCACAAACCCATCATAAGAAGTGGCACAGCGGTAAACTCCAGTTGTGACGGGAATACATGTAAATCAAATCGCAATCAAGGATATCTCTGCCATTCTAAGATGTCGACGGTTCATAGAACAGGGTCGCCGGCCAATCATACTGACCAGGGAGAGGGTAGTAAGAAACGCCGGCCAATGAAAAACTGATTTTACGAACGAAAAACGCTGCGCATCACTCACTCTGTGCTAGCCTGAGCACAGTGTACCCGTTCTCGTATCCCTCAAGCGCTGGACACCAACGCGCAAAAATACTTGTTGGCAGTAGCCACGACATTAAAACGTGTACCGCATGCCAATGGTTTGGTCATTAATTCGCTTACTGGAAGGAGTTAATACGAGAATTCCCCCAGATTATACTGAGTTAGCGTCACTATGCATACAGTATGTGCGCTTTTCATTAAAAAAAAAAACGAAGGCATGAAAGGCTGTGAAACAGCGTTCGTACTACCAGAAAAAAAGGTAGTCCAGCAAACACGAATTCTTGAATATATAGGCGACGAAGAACCGAGCTTTTGAGCTATCAGTTCAGCGTTATTCCCTGCAATATTCAACCAATCCGCGAAGTCAAGTACTGACACTTTTTTAAGTTATCCGCCGATCACGCACATATGCAACCATTAAGGTAGTGATGCAGCTGAACTACTGTAGTTACCCTTACAAGTATATTATAGGTAGCCTTACGCCTTAGTGCATGCAACTTTCTAGACCGCGTGCAGGAAAGAACGGGGCCGCTTGGACACGAATCGTGCAATGGTCGTCTCCTCCCTTTATACACTGTTTTATACGTTTTACTTTCTTTTCCGTCTCTGCTTTCCTTGAACGGCGAGACCCGCATGCTATAGAACCGATCCCCCGCTGAGCTTAATGTTCCCACCCTGAAGCGGCTAGTAATTCTCGCGCCAATTGGTATGTATCGGCTACGGACGCTCCTAGCGTGAGCCCGTTACGTCACGCGACGGCGCTGTTCCACCCTACTTCCGCGTTCGTAAGAAAGTTGCAGTGCCTGCCGCTTTCACGAATAGTACGTGGAAAAAGTAGACAGCACCACCTAGACAGACGCAGGTTGGGGCTGAAGACTAGCCAGTCCAGGGCTGCTTTAATTACACCATGTACGTCTATTATTTCTTTAACCCTTTATCGTCCAAAGGACAAATATATTATTCGGAGCTCATTTGCGCGACCGTGTTTCCCATAATGGAAAGACATCACCCAGTTATTGGAAAGATTTATATTGGCTGAAGTATTTAAGAAAGCAAGAAAAAGGAAGAAAAAAAGTTGGTCCTCGCCATTTCAAGGCATTCGAAATTTTTTGAATTACTTGTGTAACGTTCAATAGCACGGCCTCCTGCATATGCGAGTTCCCCCGTAAGCAAAAAAAACTTCAATACGAGAGCATAATCTTTTACTGATAAGGCTAAATTGCTTCGGTTCAATACGCCAGACAAGGACTTATCCGATCGTTTATAAGCGTAATTCTCGTTTGGGAGTAGCAGTACTTATTGATTCATTCTCAGGTATCAAGAAAGTGAGCGTTCTAACAATGCTTTCCGACCATGGGTGGGTATACAGGGTGTTCTAGTAAACACTTTCAAACAATTTTTTTTTTTCAATTGCCTGTGGCAGATTGCGCAATTCTAGTCCATGAGGTGGTCTACTCGAAGAGGCGGACCTTACTTGCACAAGAAATTGAAATGCATAATCAATGAATTATCAAAAATACAATAATTAAGAATTTAACTAATAAACTTATGGCACATATTGCAATTTACAAATTCTAGCGATTGACACTTCAAAGCATATCCACTTGAAAAGAATTGGTGGATGGCACCATTTACGAGAAATGCGCCGTCGAACTTGCGGTAAAGATGCACTGCCGTTCCACTTACTTTCTTAACACTACATAGTTTTATGCATTGAAGCACAAAAGTAACTGGAACGCCAATGCATTTATCCGAGAAGTTCAGGAATTAAAATATCGAAAATTGATCTCAAAACTCCCCAGCTAGAATTTGTAAATTGCAATATGTGCCATAAGATAATTAGTTAAAAAACTTAATTAGTGATTTTTTGCTAAATGGTCGGTCATTCATTTCAATTTTTGTGAAAGTAATGCCCGCCTCTTCGAGTAGACCAGCACATAGACTACGATTATGCTGTCTGCCATCGGGAATCTCTAAACATTTTTTTTGAAAGTGTTCGCTGAAACACCCGGTATAAGGTTAAACGGGGTATAACCACGGGGAGGTTGCAATCAGTACATGTCCGACTGTAACCCCCCCCCCCCCCCCTCCCTCTTCCTTTTGGCTGATATGCAAAAAATAAATTCACTTTATACGAGCCTGCCATCCTCCTCTTGGACTATTTCTATCAACTATTTCTATCAATGCTTCCAAAAAGAAGAAAGAAAGAATAGCACTTTGTATGCTTCATGAAAGCCCTATACGGGAATATACATGACCACCAGCTATGCTGCTACTCACGCAGATACGTTCGTGCAAAGCAAAAACCAGACGTTTACTCTTTTTTCTTTTTCTATTTGTTCTGTACTTTCGGTTGTTGTAGCCTTGCGAACTTGGGTAACGCGCAGTGATGCAGGAGGCACACAAAGAAGCAACACAAAGGAGCAACGGCGGAGCGACCGGTTGCTGCGGTCCATCGCGTGCACAATGGAGCGGCGAAATTCTCGCACTGGGTCAATCCCGGGGCACGCTGTCTTTCACGGGCAGCAAGATCGTAAACTTGGTTTCACGGAGAAAGAACAAAAAAGGAGACAGAAATGCACTGCGGCGAAGGAGCAGAAGACAAACCGACGATGTTTGCACTTCCCTCGGCGCCTGACAGTGGAACCTATTCGCTCCTCGTCCGCCGCGTGATGAACGCGACTGTGAAGCAGTGGCGGTTTTTCTGTCTCCTCGCCGTTGTTTCAACGTTTCGTTTTTTATTAAACGGCCGCTCGGGAGACAGTGTACCCGCTTAGAAGACAGCCGAATCCATCCGTAGCTTTTCACCACGCCCGGCTGGCCACTTGTTCCTTCCGAGCGGCCCCTGTCAACACCACTCGTCGGAATCTACTTAGAAACGGAAGTGGGCACGCTGGCTGGAACAAACGTTAGCAAGTGACGCTGCGTGTTTGTGCATGTATGTACGTACGTTCGTATGCTCTGTGCGTGAGTCGGAGGCGCGCCAGTGGGATTGCCTTGATGTGTGCGTGTGCTTCGCACGCTCCACTTCTCCGCCGCTGCGGTGAAAGAGGCGGAAAGACAACATGCACCAGCATACACCCAGTCCCGCGCTGCCAGCCGATTTGTTCATCCCTGCTCTCTGTTAAATCGCTTTTCGATAGGTTCGTTAGTTCATCTACAGCTTTATTTGTCCAATCGTCCACTAATTCTCAGCTGGCGATTCCTGTTACTTTGTCCGTTGTTACTCGAGTAATTAGCCCCATCAGAGTACTCGCCCCTAATTATAATGCGTCAGATTAAGCATCTCGTTGTCTCCCTGTCTTGGCCGTTGATACTTTATTAGCTATTCTAAATTAATTATCTGCTTATTTCTTAAAGTTTTCTTGCTGCGTGAAGGGAATGCTTAATTCTCTTATTCACTGTTCTGCATGTCTGCATTAAAACGTCTGATTTCAGCGGCGCTGCATATATATGTGTAGATATAACTATCCAAACCATTCATCGCTCCTGAGAGTAACGTCTATTCTTGGCCTTCCTGCTTCCTAATACCTGCGCGGAGTGAAAGTGACAGCGTATAATATACGCACGGCGTGGTCAGATAGCCGCTGCGCCATCAACTTTATTTCTTGCTCCCGTCGAGCCCTTTGTCTTGGCTCCACTGCTGCACCTCGCGCAGGCTAATCAGGTCGCTCAGTCACGGAGTGGCTCCGCGAAGGACGCGCTTCGGAAGCGTGCAAAGGGGAAGTGCTTCGTGGACTCTGATTGACCACGTTACTCCTCCCTAAATCTATGCAGCACAGTAAGAATTAGAGCCTGCAAACGCAGAAAAGTTCTTACGCCAGAACTTTTCGTGATATTGGCGAAGCCGGCCGGCCAATGGCGAACAGCACCTATGAACGAAAAGCTTTATGAATTCGGCCCTATAGGTCCTGCCTCCGCTAATCAGTGGCTGAACTGACGAAGCAATTGGCTCGATATTACCATGTGTGATCGGCACGCTCTCATTCGCTGGCCAATCACGACAGCACCGCAGTGTGGCCGGGATACAGACCGAGCATATATGTTGAGACGCTTTACAACATCTCTTCAAATCTACCTCTCTTTGCAGCTGCGCATTTTCCTCGGTTGTCCTGCGTGCGTGTGCTTTGGATTGCGCTCGAACACCCGGCCTCGTGCATGCACCCCCAGTGGCCGCTAACCTTTACCTGTCAAAAGGCAATGCGCGACTGGGATGGTAAACTCCGCATTCAAGCACAGCAGCGCGATGCTCTAACCTATGGGCCATGGTCGCACGCACACTTCTCTCGTGCCAAAACTTAAAGGCTCTTCGAGACGTGCGCCACGTGCCACTTTCTCGCATTCTCCCCTTGTGACGACAAGCGCTTTGAGACGCTGTGCTAGACTGCACCGCCGTCTGGTATTGGCCCACATTCCACAATCATTTCCTTGTAGCAGATAACGCTACGATGAAGCTGTGCGACGTTGTACCGCATTCGTGATAGGCCAAGGTAAAGCAGGCTTTAACGTTCCTTCGGCAGAATACAAATGTCATCGTCGTTTTAACGTACATCACGTGACATTGACGTAGGTATAACACTTAGCCGCACATGATGTCGCAATCTGTGTTTCTCTCGGTTATGCCTGTCAAGCACCTATATAACAAGTGTTTCTACGATGGCATAAAGCCATTTTTAAATATCGCCTGTGGCAGATGGCAAAATTCTAGTTATTGAACTGATCTACTCGAAGAGGGGGAAATTGCGCGATAAATCAAAATGCAAAACCGACTAATTAACAAAAACTTACTAATTAAAATTTGAACTAATTACATTACGGCACATATTGCAATGTACAAATTGTAGCCAGTGAGACTGCAAGACATATCCAGACAGACAGACAGACAGACAGACAGACAGACAGACAACGAACTTTATTGAATCCTGAGGAGCTACTTTCGGGACCTCCTAACGGGAGGCCATTGTAGCCGCTGGCCGCGCCCACGTAAAGGACAGAACGCCGTGACGCTCCGCTCTTTCCTGGGCCCTCTGGATAGCCTGGGCTTGCTTTCGGAGTACCGTGCTTCTGATGGCCTCCTCCCATTCGGCTTCGCTGGAGAGGAAGTCGTTAGGCAACGCGGGACATCGCCAGAGCATGTGAGCCATTGAGCAAAAGGTTTCAGTGCAGTCGGGACAACTAGGGTTCACATCCGAGTACATCCTACTGAGGAATCCCCGCGACGGGAAAGATCCCGTCTGCAGCATTCTAAGTGTAGCTGACTGACCTCTACTGAGCTTCGGGTGAGGCAGAGGATAAATTCTTTGACCAAGTTGGTAATGTTTGGTAATTTCATTGAATGTGAGGAGTGGATCGTTCTGCTGAGTCCCTTCCTGCCCCTCCGGAGCCTCCAGACCGTCGCGGCGCGTAAGTTCTCGCGCACGGTCGTGGGCAAGCTCGTTGAGGTTTGGGAAGCCCTCGAGAACGTTCGTCCCCATGTGTGCGGGGAACCATCCAGTTGAAAATATTTATGTGCATGCCACCATTTACGAGATACGCGCGTCAATCTTTCGGTAAGAATGCTCCGTCGATCCACCTACTTCTTTATCAAAACGCTGTATATATATATATATATATATATATATATATATATATATATATATATATATATATATATATATATATATATATATATATATATATATATATATATATATATATATATATATATATATATATATACATATATATATATATATATATATATATATATATATATACACATTCCGAGAGCGAGAAAGAGGACGGCGGAAGTCATGGTAAGTACACTTCGCGATAACACTGGTTTTCCCACGAAAACTCTAACATGAGAAGAAGGAAAGAATTTGCATTGTTCAGCATAACTTCGCGTTACCTCAGAAAAAGGATCTCTATATTGTTATGAAACTGTATTATATATGGTTTGAGGTTCGCGCCTCTATATAGAACGTACTTGACAAAACAGCGCTAAAACACACGAGAAGAAAGAAAGGAGGGAACTCCTTATTTATCCTCTCTGTGTTAGCGCTGTTTTGTCAAGTTGTTATGTTCACCAGCTTGCACAAATTCGCTTCCTGCTCTAGACAGAGCGTAATAGTTCTTACATAAAAGAGTTAAGCGGGAGACTTCGTAGCATCGCTAGCCAACGCCAGCTGCAGCTTCCACAATACTGCACAGTTCCAGAGATGCCGAATGTGTCCTACGCGCAACCCAAGCGGTGCCTGTATGCATGGCATCGCTGTGGTATAAGAGACGCTATGGCAAGAACCTAGATAAGGCAGCGGGCTACCGTTAAAGACCCCTCCGTCTTCTCCTGTTGCTGAGAGCGGACTGACATGGCGGCGAAAACTATCGCAGCCGAGCCCGACGGCGGCACGAGAGTGATGCGCCTGCGACGGAACTGTGTCAAAAGTGGCTCTTCGCTAAGCCCTTCTATTTAGGCATTTCCTTTACACTTCTCGCCGGCTTCCTCCATAGGTGTGTTCATCCTAATTTTCTCTGGCCGGTAACTGCCTTCAGAGCTACTGTCTCCCGGTTGTGCCGTGTACTAGTAGTTGCAAAAGCGTCTTTGTTGAGTAGATTCATACTAAAAGCGCCGTTTTCACTCATCCGGCCTATCTGGCGATTCGGGAAGTTTTGAAAGGGTATTATACATACAAGCGCAGACACGCGTTGACTTGTTTACTATATGTAGCCATTGTACGCTTGAAAAGTTGGCGCGCAGTGAAGGATATCTTTTTTTACCCGAAGAAGCTCCTTTTGGGCTTCTTTTACGCCGCCGATGTCCGATGGAATGTTATAAAAGATCCGCACCTGTGTTAAAGTTACTAATCTGCTGCGTTTATCAGCCCGTCAAACTGGGGAGAAAATAACGCCGCGAATGTACAGTTTAATGTACCTGACTTTTCTTTTAATCTTTTGTCATTGTTTCATCCTTTGCAAGTTGGTCAATGCGTCATATATAGCTCCCCGAATACAGACGGGGACGCAAGCGGAACGACATAGTGGCACGTTTGAGGCGGGATTCAGGAAGGACAAGTTCGGGCAGTAGAGACTACCTGGCCGGCAATAGTGGCATCGACAAAAGCCTGGACTTGTCCGATGTCTTCACTACCTCCCGTAAGCTGTAGTGCCAGAGTTCCTTTCGGTAACTTTTGTAGAAAACTCTATTGTTAGTATGGCCAGGTTGAGATGTCCTCTCTAACAGTGTCCTTTACGAAAGCAAAACAAAAAAGTGTGCGTCAAAGTGCGGCGAACCCCCCCTCCCCCCCCCCCCCCCCCCAAAAAAAAAAAAAGAACACGTCCCGTGAAAGTTTACAACACGAGCAAGAACTCTGTTCCAAGCTTCCGCGGCGCCTCCAGGCGCGCGCGTGGAGCATCAACAGCAAAGAAACACCGAGGCGCGCGTGGCCAACTGCTGCTGCTACGCGGTTTTGTCACGCAGAATTCTTCACGCCTCAAATATCCTCGCGTTTTCTGCTTACTCTAAATCACCGCACGCTTCTCTCTTCCGACTAACGCTCCGCGCACTAGCTTCCCCTTCAAGCCTCGGGGCTGACGAGGAAAATTATGGCGTGTAAGTTAGACTGATGCCTAACTCGCATGCAAGAAACACACGTGTGAGGTTTCTTCGGCCTAACTCGCCCTGAAACAGTCTTCCTTTGGCACTCCGAGGAACGTAACGGGCAGACAACACGGCACGCGACGGAAGCGAAGGGTATATACTGTCAGAAACTGAGACGATGGGAAAGCCTCGAGTCTGCGGTGGTGCCTGAAATGCAAAGTTATCGCTCTAATTTGTTGTTTCACGCCTATTTCGGGGCGCTAGAGAGAAGCGGGATGTTTTCTAGACGCCAATGAAAGCATCTTCTATTTTGAGGCGTGCGCTGAGGTCCCAAACAAACGTACCATCTGTTCTTCTCAGTATGAAACTGTATATCTTTTAGTTTATCAAAATAGATTGAAACCGCCTTTAAGCTTTCTATATATATAACACAGCTCGTAAGTCCTGTACTAGTAACAGTTGTGCCAAGTCAAATAGTCCGTGGACTGTCCATGGAAAAATAATGCCCGTAGACTGGTTAAGCAAAATTTCCTTAGCTGGTAAGTCTGGTTGCGTGCATGCATGAACCTTTTGTACCCAGACATAATAAAATTTTCTAGAGGCGTTCTTGTATGGCTGACTGAAACTCAGCTCCACTGTAACCGAATACGATATTGCTGAAATTTGGTTTACTAAAGGGGCTTGTGTGCATGCGTGCGCGTGTTTTTATGTACTTGTATCAGTATTTTCGTTTGTGTTAATGCGGCCTTGACGTAGTGCTTCTCACAGGGTCGAATTAAGCTTATATCAACTCGGTCACGCCGATTCACCCCTTTCGTGGGTGCTTTGCGCGTCGTTTGAGCTTCGTCATCCAAACCTGAATCCTTTGTGCGATCATGGTCAAAATATGTTTTGATGCGTGCGGCTCGCTGAACACCTAGAGAAACCGTCCCGCGAAAGAAAAAAAGTTTTGTCAAACGCGAAACCGGAAACGGCTGAACTCGATCGAACCGGCCAAACCTAAGCATGCGAGTACTTCAGCAAGCATTTCGATAGCAGTTACACTCCGCTCATTGAGGTCATCGCCCATAAACAATTCTCGGGCATCAGATTCTCCCTCATCTCATTCGCGTCATAAATTACAACAGCGGTATTAACCTACTGCTGCATACCCTGATGCGACTTCTCAATGCTGAGCCCTCATCACCCTTCAAGAAAGGGAGTGGCTTCCCGGTGTGGCACAGGAAGGAAGGCGCTGCGGCGGAAGCGGAAGCGAGATTCAACTCCGCCAAATCACTGCAGTTATGCGCGCACGGTGTGTCCGCTCGATGGTATTCCGCATAAGCACCTGCAGGACAGCCATGACTCAGTCTGTTGCCATGTTTGGCCTAATAACTGTTATGCGCAACTGCACCCTCTGCGAGGAAAATAAATATAAAATACGAGGGCGAATCAGAAAGTCTTTGCCCTAATTCTTTAGCCAAATTACGACTGTGAATGCGAAGTCAACATAGCCATTCCCAGCTGTGGACCTTTCTTGGACCAGCCCGGCTTTATGTGCCGGTAGCTCCGCGGCACGGCGCTGCTGTTAGTTGTTGAAGATGGCGGTTGTTCTTCACACGTCCACGGCGCGTGAAACAAGGGCCGAACGCCCATCGAAATCCACAGGTAAATGCCGCCCACGTCTGGGGAAAGGTGTCTCGCTTTGAAAAGTGTGAGGTGGTGGTGTTGGGATTCACGTGCAACAATGAAGCCAAGACAGCAGTCCGACGGTGGTTCCGCAGTCAGCCAGACGAATTCTACCACAGGGACATCTCAAATTTAGTACTGCGATGGGACTAATGTCTGAACCGGTGTGGGGACTATGTGGAAAAATAGTGTAAGGAACGTAAAATAGTATCTATATTTGTAATTACCTGTATGTACCTTATTTTGGCTAATAAAAATACTAATTAAGGCAAATGCTTTTTATCCGCCCTCGCAGAAGTAAAAAAAAACAACAACAAAGGAAGCGGCGGAATCAGTGTAAAGCAAATCTCTATGCGCAATGGGAAGTAAAAACTAAGGAAATAAAGAATTAAGTAACCAGTAGCTGCACTGAGCCATGGTTTTTGGGCAACAATAACAAGACTGCTTGGCTCTACTAAGCCACAGGTCATAAAGCACAACCAAATTTGTACCCCATTCACCGGCCGACTTTTCTTTATGATTCCTGTCCAGTGATATGAGTGTGTGCTGTATGCGACGTCAGTTGTCTAGCATGTTTCTTTTAATTTTACTGTATTTTTTACTGAAATCACTCACATATTTCATAATCACAATCACAATTCACAATCACAAATCACACAAATCACAAATCACAATCACATAAATCACTCACATAATCACAATAGACAACATATTTCTGCATTGACGAGGCAGACTATCGTCTCATAGGCTACAGGTAAAAGCGGGCATTTCCGTGTAATAAATTTCTTCGGTTCTACGTGCCAGAGCCACGATCTGATGTGATGCATACCATGGCAGTCTGCGGAATAAAAATAACGGCCTGGGGTTCTTTAGTAGCCCCTAAATCTAAGTACAAGAGCATTTTTTTTTGCATTTCGCTTCAATTGAAATTCGGCTGCCGCAGCCGATATCGAACCTGCGCCCTCAAGCTTAGCAGCGCAACATCGTAGCTACTAAGCTGCAGCGATGGGTATTTTTATTTGTTCGTTACTACATGCTGCGAAGTTCACTAAAAGAACTCAGTGTAAGGCATTCTTCGCGTTATAGACTAGCATTACAAAACGAAGGCGACTATGACTCAGAAATGTCTAGATCATGTGCATGCAGCAAGCTGTCGCTCGTCGATAGTGTTTTCTTTTTTTTTTTTTTTTTTCTTGTTCGGGTTCCGCGCATTGTGTGAACGACCGTTCGAAATAATAGCATTCAGTTTCATTGCTCTAGGGTCTTGCTTTCTGGTCACAGTTCGACCTTCCAGTTCCGGAATTCTATAAAGACACCCCACCCCGTCTGATCGTCCGCACCATAAAAAATGTCACACGCAAAGTTTTGATAAAAGTATAAAATAGGCATCTATATCTTTTTTTTTTTTTCACTTGGCCTTCAATATGCAGGTCGTGTGGCAGTGAGACGCGCAGTTCAATCGTTCCCCCCTGCCTTTCTTTAAAACCGGGTGACTCTCAAAACGGCGTCCATGTGAACCGTGTCGCCAGGCCCTGTCGCAAAGGAAGGAAATTCTACGCGTAGGAAGACACGCGCAGACGGGTCACGATCGGCGCCATTCGTATGTATTGCGCGTTTCCTAAAAGGCAGCCGTGGCGGCCGCCCCGACGGTGCGACACGGCGGCGGTGCCCTCGGACGTCCTCTAACGACGTCCGCGACGCGAGACAGGCGCGCTGACCCTCTGGGGACGACTCGCATCTTGATTGCGGCCGGAGGAACAAAGCAGCGTCGGCTCCTTGCGACGCGTCACTCCTCCGGGAATGGCGGCCGATCGATCCGCTCGAGCGTCCACCGACACTTCCGGATGAGAAGCGTCGCCTGGCAAGGACGTCCCGCACTAACGAAACGCCTCCCAGGTGTGGTCAGGCAGCACAACCTAGTGATAAAGACCCGGTATACTAGGTATTGGTTCCTTTATTTGAGTGCAGAAGGAGATATTAGTTTATGAGCAACATTATTATGTCACCCATGTTTGATAAGAGCTATGCTGGTGTGACGTACACCACATACAAGACTACAATGTGATGTGGTGACTCCAAACGACTAGACCGTGCTTTCGGTGCTGACCTTCATGGTGACACTCGTGTGCTTGTGACTCGTGTCACAGTGTGCGTAGTGTTTGTTGTTGTCTTCATCTTGTTCTTTTTTCTTTCTTTTTCTCTTTCCTGAATAGTGTTTGGAACTTTGGGATAGCCTGCCCTGAAAAAGGGTACCTTCTAACTTTTATTCACTGAAAAAGAAAGAAAGCAAACATTGGTCAAACAAAATGACTACCGCTACTCCCTGTGGCATGAGTAATAATGACTGTGCGACATTGACCCCAACATACTGTGTTCGTAAAACCAATCATGCGTACATGCGGAAATGCAACAATATGCCACCTCATGCAAAGTTACCAAATTTGCTCACTATAAGACGTAGGTCTAGGCACCAATATTGAACGGAGCAGTCTGAGCCCGATATAACACATTGTCTGGTTTTCTTTGGTTTGTCACCTATTAGAAACCAATCAATGAGTTAGCGGTAAGAGGGAAACTAGAGGAATTCCGGATCAAGCTACAGAACAGGTATTCGGCTTTAACCCAGGAAGAGGACCATAGTGTTGAAGCAATGAACGACAATCTTATGGGCATCATTAAGGAGTGCGCAATAGAAGTCGGTGGTAACGCCGTTAAACAGGAAACCAGTAAGCTATCGCAGGAGACGAAAGATCTGATCAAGAAACGCCAATGTATGAAAGCCTTTAACCCTACAGCTAGAATAGAACTGGCAGAACTTTCTAAGTTAATCAACAAGCGTAAGACAGCGGACATAAGGAACTATAATATGGATAGAATTGAACAGGCTCTCAGGAACGGAGGAAGCCTAAAAGCAGTAAAGAAGAAACTAGGAATAGGCAAGAATCAGATGTGTGCGTTAAGAGACAAAGCCGGCAATATCGTTACTAATATGGATGAGATAGTTCAAGTGGCTGAAGAGTTTTATAGAGATTTATACAGTACCAGTAACACCCACGACGATAAGGTGAGAGAGAATAGTCTAGAGGAACTTGAAATCCCACAAGTAACACCGGAAGAGGTAAAGAACGCCTTGGGAGCTATGCAAAGGGGGAAGGCAGCTGGGGAGGATCAGATAACAGCAGATTTGTTGAAGGATGGTGGGAACACTGTCCTAGAAAGGTTGGCCGCCCTATATACACAATGCCTCATGACCTCGAACGTACCGGAATCTTGGAAGAACGCTAACATAATCCTAATCCATAAGAAAGGGGACGCCAAAGACTTGAAAAATTATAGACCGATCAGCTTACTGTCCGTTGCCTACAAAGTATTTACTAAGGTAATCGCAAATAGAATCAGGAATACCTTAGACTTCTGTCAACCAAAGGACCAGGCAGGATTCCGTAAAGGCTACTCAACAATAGACCATATTCACACTATCAATCAGGTGATAGAGAAATGTGCGGAATATAACCAACCCTTATATATAGCCTTCATTGATTACGAAAAAGCATTTGATTCAGTCGAAACCTCAGCAGTCATGGAGGCACTACGGAATCAGGGTGTAGATGAGCCATATGTAAAGATACTGGAAGCTATCTATAGCGGTTCCACAGCCACCGTAATCCTCCACAAAGAAAGCAACAAAATCCCAATAAAGAAAGGCGTCAGACAGGGAGATACGATATCTCCAATGCTATTCACAGCGTGTTTACAGGAGGTATTCAGAGACCTGGAGTGGGAAGAATTGGGGATAAAAGTTGATGGAGAATACCTTAGCAACTTGCGATTCGCTGATGATATTGCCTTGCTTAGTAACTCAGGAGACCAATTGCGATGCATGCTCACTGACCTGGAGAGGCAAAGCAGAAGGGTGGGTCTGAAAATTAATCTACAGAAAACTAAAGTAATGTTTAACAGTCTCGGAAGAGAACAGCAGTTTACGATAGGTAGCGAGGCACTGGAAGTGGTAAGGGAATACATCTACTTAGGGCAGGTAGTGACCACGGATCCGGATCATGAGACTGAAATAACCAGAAGAATAAGAATGGGCTGGGGTGCGTTTGGCAGGCATTCTCAAATCATGAACAGCAGGTTGCCCCTATCCCTCAAGAGGAAAGTGTATAACAGCTGTGTCTTACCAGTACTCACCTACGGGGCAGAAACCTGGAGGCTTACGAAAAGGGTTCTGCTGAAATTGAGGACGACGCAACGAGCCATGGAAAGAAGAATGATAGGTGTAACGTTAAGGGATAAGAAAAGAGCAGATTGGGCGAGGGAACAAACGCGGGTAAATGACATCTTAGTTGAAATCAAGAAAAAGAAATGGGCATGGGCCGGACATGTAATGAGGAGGGAAGATAACCGATGGTCATTAAGGGTTACGGACTGGATTCCAAGGGAAGGAAAGCGTAGTAGGGGGCGGCAGAAAGTTAGGTGGGCGGATGACATTAAGACGTTTGCAGGGACAACATGGCCACAATTAGTACATGACCGGGGTAGTTGGAGAAGTATGGGAGAGGCCTTTGCCCTGCAGTGGGCGTAACTAGGCTGATGATGATGATGATGATGATGATGATGATGATGATGATGATGATGATGATGATGATGATGAATGATGATGATGATGATTGATGCTAAAATTTTCTCTACTTGCCGTTATTGTAGTATTTTGGCAGACCACTTTTTGTCTTGTATAATATAACGGCACGCATTATTATGTGCTAAATTCACCGATGAGCAACTTAGCAGCTATTGATATATTGGGATCATTGCGAATAATATAAGGCTTTACAAATTTGTAACATGGTTCGATATTACAACATGGTTGTGGCAACTGTTGTCACGATTTCTGCGTGATCTTGTATGATTGAAACCGCCTTTAAGCTTTCTATATATATAACACAGCTCGTAAGTCCTGTACTAGTAACAGTTGTGCCAAGTCAAATAGTCCGTGGACTGTCCATGGAAAAATAATGCCCGTAGACTGGTTAAGCAAAATTTCCTTAGCTGGTAAGTGTGGTTGCGTGCATGCATGAACCTTTTGTACCCAGACATAATAAAATTTTCTAGAGGCGTTCTTGTATGGCTGACTGAAACTCAGCTCCACTGTAACCGAATACGATATTGCTGAAATTTGGTTTACTAGAGGGGCTTGTGTGCATGCGTGCGCGTGTTTTTATGTACTTGTATCAGTATTTTCGTTTGTGTTAATGCGTTAAATCTAATGGCGTTTCATGGGTTTTTGTGCGCAGCCAAGTATAGGAGACGCTAGTTTCACTCTTTGGCCTCAAGGCACGCTACTATATAACGTAATGATATGCGCTGAATGTGCGATTCATATATCGACTGTCGCGCTTCCATCTGGGTTGCAGGATCCGCTGATACACGTCCTGCAGAGAGAGAGAGAGAGAGTAATATAGGAAGGCAGGGATGTTAACCAGTCAATAGTCTGGTTGGCTACCCTACGCTGGGGGAAGGGAGAAGGGGAAGCGAGAGAAGGGAGAGAGAAGGTGTAGATGCGTGTACGGACAGCACTTGAGTTAAAGACGCTCGCGCAAGCCAGAAGTTCTGAGAAAGTATAAAAGTGCTTTCACTGCCTTCTGAGCCGATGATCGGTCGGGACGGTGCTCTAGTAACATCTGTTCACTCAGAGGTAGATCATCTAATTTCCTCAATGTGTTGGACAAAGATTGTCTTTGTTCTTGAAATTAAGGACAATACGTGGGATAAAGTAATGCAATGGGAGCCGATTTACATCAAGCTGCACAGTCAAATTTATGTTCAAATATTCGCAAAGTTGTAATTTTGCGCACAATGCAAGGTTACCGCACAACCCAACAGCGTGTATTTTGCTCATCAAGGGCAGAATACACAAAGCTTTTCGTTCGTAAGTGCTGTTTGACATTGGCCGGCCGCCTTCGCTAACGATGTGTCTACATCACCATTGGCTGACATCCGCTCTTACGAACAGTTCTAGCTTAAGTGCTATTTCACGCGGCAGCGTTATATGGGCCCCGTGTGGCAGACAGTCCGGCGTTGGTGTCACCGTCGGCGCCGGCGACGATGTCCGTACAAGAAAAATAGTCCCGAACCACGCATCCCGATCCACGCTGGCGCTCCGCGTGGCGCGTAGGCGTCACTGAACTAATTGAATTTCTGGAAGTAAAATTCGTCAGAAAATTCGTAGAGTTCGACTTACACACAACCTACAGACACGATAGCCTCGGATAGTAATTTGAATATACGAGAAAACATAATTTCGTTACGCGGAAACTCAAACACAAACCCCTTTTCCAGCTACTTTTGAAGCCTGTCTTAGTACAAGCGCTGCGCCCAGCTCGGTTCCTTGCAACACCATCCAGATGGCGCTCGCCTCCGCGAATGCGAGGCAGCGGCGGTGTCCGGCGTTGGGGGAGAAGGGGACAAAAAATAGCCAGAAAGCTCACCTTCGCGCATAGTGCTCAACGCCAGCGTTTCCAGGAAAGCATTATGGTTACATGAACATAAGCTGCAGTTGCCGGGAAGCGTGAGAAGCAGTCAGGGATCTTTGAATGCTATCGCGTTCCCCTCTTAAAGGTGAAGCTTAAGCGATCTCCAATTTCTTTTTTTATTTTTTGCGATTGCGAGCCTAGTACTTTCCATTTCAAGTAAGAATGCAAGAGGAATCGACTCACCGGTGACAAGCCGCGAATCTTGACAATCACGTTACTTTTATAGATTGAGCGTGAGGTGCATGAGCACAGCTGATAAAATATCTGCTTAACGATTTAAAACAATTAGTCGACAAGAGCTATCAGAACACTGAATATTCGTTATAGATGTTTCACTGTGACCTGGTGTGCCTTAAAACGTTGTTACAGCCGCGGATTTTGTTTACGTGCGCTTGTGAAGCGAGCTACTGGTGCAAACTGAGACGCAAGAAAGTTGGATTCAGGTATAGCACAAGCGCTGGACTCAACTCTTTCGGACTACGAATCTCTACAACTCAGTTGTTCGACGCAGTCGCCATGCAATACCTCATTTGACCAGCTCAGTTTGCGCTGTCAACACGCTTCAAAATTTTATCAACCATGTAGCCCGTCTGAAAGCCATTAGTTCGCTTCTTTTATTCATTTACAATATCCATCGCCGGGTTTCAATGCACATTGCAGCAAGGAAACAACGACATCGGCAGGCTGTTCCTGATGACACGCCCGCACCTCGAAGCAGCGGGTTGCCACTCCCTGCGCGCCTGACTTTTGACTCCGGACGGCCCACATCGTCCCGAGGCAGTGGCCGCAGAGACGGTGGACACCAATGCCAGAATATCAATCGACGCTCATCTCGCCGGCGGCGCGTTGGGCCGAGAGGCCGGGCTCCACCCGCCGTGTATACCCGCCGGTGGCGGTGTGCTCTGGAGCGTGGAGAATGCCCGGCGCCGCGGACTGGCCGCAACCAGCCGATGATTCCAGGCCTCGCTGCCTTCCTGCGTGCAAAGCTCTCCGTTGTGCAACGCGCGCGACCGGCCAGCCGCAGGTGCAACGCTGCGCGGCCAACGCATCACTTCGTTCTCTCCAGCGCCTCTTTTTTCTTTTCCTCCCGGCCGGGCCGTCTGTTTGCCTCTTTGCTTTCGTGTGGGGACCGGCCTCTGTTTTCCTCGTTCAATAGAACGGCTACGCTCCCGGCGTCGTCGCGCCACTTGTGTACCGGCCCCGGTGCTGCTACCGATCCACGCGCATAGAGCGCACAAAACGGAGCCCGCACCTTGCGAGCGTTGAGGTGGCGTGGCGCAATCTTCGGGGTCGGCGTCCCCGCTCCTTATCGATAGCATTGTCCACCCCGAAGAGGTATGCCACAGTTAACGGGGCCGGATAAGTGGGTTCGCACATTTTGTCCCGTAAGATGCATCCAAGCAGTCCTTCGTGAGGCTTTTGCGTCGGGTTTATAAACAAGATGTTCCTATCTCTCTTTCTAATCAAAACTCATCAACACAGTCACGCGAAAGTTTTTGTCTACACTCGCGTTTACCAGCGTGAACATATGCCGGCCGCAGGCGCCTACGTATACGTGCACGAAGGCACCTGACGTACACCTCTAACACTCGCAGGCGTGTATGTACGTGCGCTTGTGTCATTGCAGTTGTCCGATTCAGTGAAGCATGAGACGGAGAGCAGTGGGTCAGTGCAATGTTGTCAGAAGCGCCAGTCCGCTAGACCTCTTTGTCACGTGCCCGCATTGTCTATTCGGTTCCAGTCACGCTTAGCGTTACACATGCGACGCACCGTACGCTGCTATCACCCATTGAACATGACGCAAGACGAGAGCAAAAAACTTAAGTGACAGGGAGGGACTGTTATCGTGAGTGAGAACAGCAATGTCGGGTCTTCGGTAAGCTCAGGTTACGTAATCTTGCCCGACGACAAACACACAACTGAGTCGGTGCCGGACGCCGGAAGTGAAATCCTATTTGTGTGTCACTGTGAATATTGTGTTTATTGGTGAAACGACCCCTTTTGAGGGCAAGTTGCCCTCTCCGAAGCATTGCGATGTTTCTGGAATGGTATGTAAACAGTACACCCGACTTAGTATTTGCCTTTAGTGTCCCTTTAACGACACATGCGAGCACCTAATGCCCTATCTAAAGGCTATTTCATTATTTTTTTCGTTCTCTCTTTCTTTCAATCTTTATTTATCTCTTTAGTTCCTTCTATCGTTCCTTTTCGTTCCTTCTTTCGTTATTTCATTCGTACTTTCTTTATTTCGTTTCTTCATTCATATTCAGTAATTGCATTTTTGCTTGCTTACGGGTGTATGAGCCATTTCTCATGATGATATTTTTTGTCTGACTGTACTAGACGCCGCTTTTTTCGGATATGAGCCATTGCAACGAGCCACTTAACGTTTTCGCCTTAGATAGATAGATAGATAGATAGATAGATAGATAGATAGATAGATAGATAGATAGATAGATAGATAGATAGATAGATAGATAGATAGATAGATAGATAGATAGATAGATAGATAGATAGATAGATAGACAGATAGATAGATAGATAGATAGATAGATAGATAGATAGATAGATAGATAGATAGATAGATAGATAGATAGATAGATAGATAGATAGATAGATAGATAGATAGATAGATAGATAGATAGATAGATAGATAGATAGATAGATAGATAGATAGATAGATAGATAGATAGATAGATAGATAGATAGATAGATAGATAGATAGATAGATAGATAGATAGATAGATAGATAGATAGATAGATAGATAGATAGATAGATAGATAGATAGATAGATAGATAGATAGATAGATAGATAGATAGATAGATAGATAGATAGATAGATAGATAGATAGATAGATAGATAGATAGTATGTTCAGCTTAAAAAGACGAACAGGGGCGCTGCGCTGCTGAAGACATCAGATCATGCAGTTCCGGGAGAAATACTATTTTCACCAAATAATACAGCATCAGACAATCGTTTATCAGGGACCCAAGTCTGCGCATATAAATTTTCTGCTTTTAAACTTACAAAATAAACTAAATAATAAATACATAGGATAATAATTTCTTTGTGGGGTAAAACCAAAGACCCCTGCGGTGGTTTTCATCGATCAAAACAGCTTAACTTTCTTTTTTCTCTCCCTCTTTCTTTGTGGCGCCCTTCAGTAGGTGCAATGTATGCTTCATAATGTGTGAAGTCATCCTAGGACTCGATGAATTCAGCTCGCATAAAGCAAA
This sequence comes from Dermacentor andersoni, assembly GCF_023375885.2. Taxonomy (NCBI): domain Eukaryota; kingdom Metazoa; phylum Arthropoda; class Arachnida; order Ixodida; family Ixodidae; genus Dermacentor; species Dermacentor andersoni. The sequence goes on from NC_092819.1 coordinate 16,347,928, forward strand.
TACATCGACACGTTTCTAGAGCTTTGGTCATTTATTGTGAAGCACAGACACGTAGACCCGACTGCGAGAAAGCTTGGCGACCCGGAAATCAGACCATGTAGATACCTTCCTGCGCATAAAGCGCGAATTGAAAGCACAAATCTGATTGGACGAGTGTGAAATAACCCCGGGCGTTCGCACGCTACCCCGTCCGGACACACACACGGGGGGGGGGGGGGGGGGGCAGTTTTAATTAAATTGGCCATTAACTCAGCGCGCGGAAGTGAGCCACCCTCCTCTTCCCAGTCCCGCTACCTCCATTGCCTCTGCCGTCACCGTCCCAGCTGGCTTGGCGACGACGTCCTCAAAACAACGGGTCTCTGTTTAATGGCCTCCGGCTAACGACTGAAGCGCTTCGCGGATGCTTAGCGCATTTGGTAGATTTGCATTTTGAGCGTGACACCCTCCGCGGCGCTCGCGAGAACGGGCTCTCCCTGCGGAGATTCACACGCTGTCGCCGTTCTTCCGGCTGACGCGGCTGTTCTACAGCCGTTGGTCTACTCTTGCAGGTGGTGCGTACGAAACAGCATTTGCGCTGCCGTTTCTTATGCAGCCAAGCAACTTAGGAACTGTTTAAGCCAAGCGAACCAAAAGGCATTGAAGAATAAAACTGAATGCAATGAATTGCTGCGTTTTTAGAGCAACAATGCTTCATTCCTTTAACGAGCTTCATATAATCGACAATCTCCTACCCACCTTTACGTTTAGGCTCACAAAATTTATCAAATAAATATAATAGGAGATCAACACAGCTAGTAGGGCGAGTTGTTTCAACACTGCAGACGTGTAAATGCGTCTAGGAGACAAGGATGAAGAAAACGACAAGGCGCACTTAGCGCATAAATCAGTTGAAAGTATGCGCGCTACGTGTGTCTTGTCCTTTCTATCGTCCTTGCCTCCTAGGTGCATTTGCGCGACTGCAAAGGGAGATCGCGGTGTTTGAAGAGCATTGTAGCTTACTTCCTTCAACAAGCTACCCATTCTCTCTCACAAACCATTCCGTTTTACTTCGGGCTCAGACCACGGCTATTGTCGAATGAAATGACACTGAATACGGTTACTATGTAACGAGACAAGCCTCTATTCTTACTGAAGAAACCAAAAGTCATAATGGATAAGTTCTTGTGCAGCACTGTTGAATGTCTTTTTAATAACGTAACTTGGTTTTAGTGAGCACCGATGAATGCATAGTGAGCACAAACGGATTATTTCGTTTTCATTTTCAGTGCATGGCTCCAGGGCCCGTATTCAAGAATAGTTATTACGCTAGAATTGTTCGTAAGTGCGAATATCAGCCAATCCTGATGCCCCCCCCCCCCCCCCCTCGTATTTCCACTCAAGTAGCAAACTTAACGCATGGGCCGTCTGAATGCACACGTATCGCAAAGTGTATACGTTCTCAGTCGACCTCAAGTGGGCACGGACAGCATGGTCCCGCGCTCCTCTGGTCAAAAAACAAAAGAGTGTGTGCACCTGTTGTCTGTCTGTCTGTCTGTCTGTCTGTCTGTCTGTCTGTCTGTCTGTCTGTCTGTCTGTCTGTCTGTCTGTCTGTCTGTCTGTCTGTCTGTCTGTCTGTCTGTCTGTCTGTCTGTCTGTCTGTCTGTCTGTTTGTTTGTTTGTTTGTTTGTTTGTTTGTTTGTTTGTTTGTTTGTTTGTTTGTTCGTTCGTTTGTTTTGTTGTACCTGCCATTTCTCACTCCCTTTCTCCTTTACTGTTTAGTATTGCTTCTGGTAGTGATCAGACAACGACAGTTGTCGTCTTGCTTCACACCTCCCGTTCTATATATATCTTCGCCAGGGGCCCTAAACAGGACTATTGCGCATAACTGGATCTGCAAACTCAGGTTGCCGGGACAAAGGATAAAGCGGAATTATTCGATCACTGCATTTATTCTTGAAGCTATATGCTTTAAAGCTTGTCGATGCGTAGCCTAACGCTATTATCTTTGAGCCCCCGCCTCTCCAAGCAGGCACGCATACTGCCCAGTTGGGGCCACATAAGGCTTATCCACTTTAATGAAACTGGTGAGCAAAAGGTGGCTAGCAGATAAAGAAGGCAGGCTCTTTGGACCTTATGCATATACCGGAGTACCCCCGCAGCAGCCATAGAGAAGCAGCGTAATTTGCATACTTGACATGACTGTCAGCGTCAAGCCAAATTTTCGTCAATCAAGGTGCTCGGCCAAATTGCATATTCAGATATGCATATTATTTTATGTTTCCATGATAAAATTCAATAATGCGGATAAAAACGAGGACGCAATAATAAATGGAGAAAACGAAGGCTGACATGATCCACCTTTCTTCGTTTCTGTAGTTACCATAACTTTATTTCGTAACTTACTTCTACAGTTTCGTAACGCGAAAGCGTCGTCTGTCAGAGCAAAGGAGCGGGAAGCCCCTGCAATAGGCGCCCCAAAGTTCATTCAAGCCAGCGCGCTGAGCAACGGAAGTTCTAACACTCGGATGCTGCACCAGCTGTTCCGGAGTAACCGGTTTGTCTCGCGCATCCTCACAAACAATAGTTCCTGTCTCTGTATTTGTTTCTCTAATGCAAAACGTGCACGTGTCAGTGTCGTAATTCCATTCGTCCTTCCTTTCTGCTCCTTGCGATTGTTTCGCTTACAGAGAATTGAGACGTCAAAATTTAGGCTTTATGTCCGGGTATAAACAGCAACGTGGAAGATTTGCTTTCTGCTTGCAATTGTAAAGATATTATTTCTATTACATCCGTGCAATTTAACAGTTCAGAAAGTTGTTAAGGCATTTTATGAAACTTTTTAATGCCATTTTTCTTTATTAGCCGGCAGCTTTAGCTTTGATTTCTGCCTAACGTTGCGCTTGACAGATGGCAGCTGTGCGGAAGTGGTCGCTAGTGCTTTGTTTCCCCGGTGCTCGTAAAAATATGACGCTCCCCTAAGCATTTCGGCTGCCACCTAAACAACCGTCGGCAAATGCTGGCGCCCTTTGCTCATCACCGCTAGCGTTGCATTTCGTTTCCTGTCTTCGCAAGTCGCCTTGTGTGCAACTGCAGAGTCCGTGAGAAGGCCCCTTCACTGCTGTGTTGCCTGCTTTTTTTTGTTTTTGTTTTCTCGATTCTGCCTTTGTGCCACGACTTTCTGTGTTGCGAACCTAATCTATTTTACGACACGAGCTTAAGCAAAATGCCAGTAAATACTGTAAGCTCATTCTTGTGTTCTTAGTCCTTTTTAATGATGATGATGATGTCCTTGATGAGTTTGGCGCATACCCACTCACGAGGATTGGCCAAGAGTCGGGCAGACTTTCCTTATGTGTTCAGGTAACGAATTTAAAAATCTGTAATTCTGTTGCATAAATTTAAGCGACGAAAATTCAAAACGGTTCAGTAGACTGTCATTCAATCAAGAGAAAAAAAATTACATAATAATATAAATGAAGCAATAAAGGAGGAACGCAAAGAACAATACGGTCACCAATGAAATCTGTTTGATTCAATAATGACTTTTTCTAAGGTGATGCACACATTCCTGTGTGAGTGCCCAAGCACAGACGCTCCGAAAGACAGCAGTACCGGAGTGTTCAATGGCAGGCCGAGCCGTCGCACTGTAATTTGTAAGGTCATTTTTCCCATGGAGGAGAAACGCCGGCATTCCAGTAAGTAGTGCTCGATCGTCTCTAATGAGTTGCAAAAATGGCACAATGGGGATATTGCCAGACCAGATCGGTGCATGTTTCCTGCTCCAAAGGAATTGTAAGTGGTGTCGTTCCAAGGATGATTTAAGATTTGATTTTGATGTTAAAGGTATGTACCTTCTGAACCTGACAGACGTGATAAAACCCATCGTTGGAAGAAGGGTAAGCATCGGCCGCTGATAGAAGCCTTGGCCAATCTGTCTGTCACCTCATTCATAAATATGCCTTTGTGCCCAGGTACCCATATTAATCGTAAACTCCGCAAATGACTTGGAGCCAGTCAGTACAAAGTTTTTAATATATGTGACTCGCCGGGAGCAGTAAGTGAGGTGCACAGTGACAAAGAATCTGTGATTATTACCGCGGTTGTCCTGGAATATTGTAGCTTTCGTAAAGCTAGGACAACAGCTAGGAATTCGGCTAGATATATTGGAGTGAAGTCGGGATGCCGAATAGAAAAAGACCAATCTAATGATGATGAAAAAATTCAAACTCCTGCCTTTTCCTCACTCTGCGAAACATCTGTTGCTATAATTACGTTAGTGTGGAGCTGATTCAAGTGATCCTGGAGTAAGCCGTTAAGAATATGCTAAAGAAGCTGCTTTGAATTATTTGGGTATAAGTCATGATAAGTAATAATCAGTGAATTTGATATGCTGTTTGCCGTGATTACATCATTTATATTTACATCTAACGGATTCAATAACGATTGTGACATAATGACTTGTGGCGTGTGAAACCGGGGCCATTTTACTCCATAAAATTGCTCGTTGCTTGATAAAGATGGACTGGGACCTTTTTAGGGGGGAATCATAGAGCCTTATGAATGTTTGAATGGGGAGTATTTTAAATCTCATTTAAAGGGAAGGTAATCATGATTCCTCGAAGAGCACAGCGTTGGCTACAAACTTTGGTAGCCCCAGACATGAGCGAAGCGCTTCCCGTTCCGGCAAAACTAGTGGACGCACCTTGTAAGCCGCGGCGCCGGAGAATAACACACAGCTGAACTCTAGAATAGGTCGGATATACATTGCGGTAAATCATTATGAGTGTGTCTCGGCACATGCCCCATTGATTATTGCTTATCCTTCTTAATATCCCCGTTGCACGAGAAGCTTTCGAAGTTATATGTTCAATATGAATGACGCCAATTAAGATTTCCATCATAAATAATTCCAAGGTACTTCACTTTTTCCTCTTGTGGGATAGTGGAATGACGGTATGAAAGGGATATAGTAACTGGGTCTTGTAGAGAAAAGACAAGAACGGCACTCTTACTTACATTTAGGGACAAGCGAATGCTGTCCAGCCATGCTTCTAGCTCGCATAAGTATTCCTGTAAGCATTCGTACAGTGACTGAATATCACTTGCTGAAGCAAAAAACGCTATATCATCAGCGTAAACGTAGGTGCTTACATTGTGATGATAAGGAATGGAGCTGAGTAGGAAGTTAAACAGCGGGGACAAAACTGCGCCTTGAGGAACCCCGTGTGTTTGTCTGAATTTTCCCGATGAAATTCCACTTTCTGCACAGTAAAACTCCCTGCCCTGCAGAAACTCAGCAGTCCACGTCACAAATTTGTCAAGCAATCCAATATCCTGCATCCTCTTTATTAATATAGGGTATTCCACACTATCGTATGCTTTATAAATGTCTAATACAACTAGAGCTGCATATTTCTTTTGGTAACGAGCCAATTGAATTCGGTTATTCAGGTCGACATGTGCGCACCAAATTGACATTCCTGGTCTAAATCCAATTTGGCAGGGGCTCAATAATTCTCTTGTGGTCACAAACTTAACCATACGTGCGTTTAATAATATTTCTATTCATTTTACAAAACTTGATGTTAGAGAAGTAGGCCGAATATTGTCTAGAACATACCTTTTGGTTTGGTCTTTCAGCAGAGGAATCAACTTCGCAATTCTCCACACAGGAGGGATCCATGCATATTGTATTGAGTAATTACGGCATATAACAAGCCGTTAGGAGCGACTACAAAGAGAAGTTTAATCATCTTGGTAGCGAGTCCATCGGGACCTGGGGCTGCAGCTGGTAAATATGAAATAGCTTGGGACAATTCTGACATAGAAAACTCTTGGAAATCTTCTGAAGTGCTCTGTCCGTGAGGAGAGAAGGGAAGAGAAGTAGTGAATCGGGTCTCTACCCCTCTTGCGATTACACCTAGAGAGTCAGATTTTTCACTGGTGGTTAAAACTACCGACTCCCAGTTCAAGGGGCGTGGAATTATTTTTTGGGATCTTAAAAACCGAAATAATGCGTGCTTATTATTTGCTTTTGGAAGGAATTCGAAGGAATTCGAGACATTGTAATCGTCTTTTGCCTTAGACACCGTTCTTTTATATGTTCCAGCAATAAATTTATAGTTGCTCCAGTTTTTCGGAGACTGGTTATGCATGAGTTGTTTCTATGCAGTTTTACGTCGCTTGTAGTCCCGCGAGCAAACTTAATTCCACCAATTTGTAGAAGCAGTGTTTTTGCGTGCATTTAATTGGAACTCTGATCTTTTGTGCGAAGTATCTATGATTGTGCAAATATCCTCAGCTTTCAATGGAGAATTTTCAATTGATTTGAAAGTGGTCTGCAAGCATTTTTTAAATGTACGGTAATCCACCAAAGAGTAGATTCGAGCCTCCACGGTGGACTGCGGACCTACCACTTCAAACACAACTGGAAACTGATCGCTGGTTGTCCCGACATTCACCGTTTCCCATGCGGATGTGGAAAGACCTAGACCCAAAAATGTAAGATCCAGCCCAGATCTAAACTGTCCGCGAAGAAATGTAACTGATCCCGAATTTTCACACGAAAAGTTATTTGTTATTGCCCAGTCCCATAGACGTTTTCTGCACTGGTCTGTCCTGGATCCCCATGATAGATGATTAGAGTTGAAGTCACGAGCCAAAACTATAGCTGAACCGCATTTTGCCGTGACCGAGTCCAGTAGGCGTGTATCCTGCACACCCGAGGGAAAGTATATATTGACCAACGAGAAAGGCCTACTGCCAGGGAGAGTAATTTCTACTGCTAGAATTTCACATGCTGGAGACATCAGCTGGAATGATATATTTGCCCTGTGGCAAAACTTGCTTGAGACCATAATTAACAGTCCCCCACCTCCAGACGGGCTCGCTAGGCGAAATGACCTAAAATTGCGCAGAGAAAATTGTTTTTCAGGGGATTTCTTGCAGTAAAATTACATCTGGAGAAGTTTGAGAAGATAGAACGTTTAAATCAATAGAAGCAGCAAATAATGATCTGCGGTTCCACTGCAGTACCCTCATCTACCTTCCTGTGAACTACCTTCCTCATTTCAGTTTAAGATCCAGTAACTTCCAGCCTCCTCCAAAATATTACATTTAGGGTTGACTTCAGGGAGGATTTTCTTGGATTTACTAACTGAGTGTGAAATAGTAGCCTCAAGGGGGAGAACATCTCCTTTTCTGTGCCCTCACGTCAATTTCCATGTTTGAGGCATCTTGATAGTCAGGCTTGTCTGGGCTAGTAGTTGCCTTGTTTGAGGAACCTGTAACAGGCCTGACTTTCTCTATATGGGTTGTGGACGCTATTGCCCCATTTTCCTGAGAGTGGACTAAGCAAGCATTCATGTCAGAGTTTGGTGGCAGAGCAGTAGCACTCGGTATGAATTGTTCTAACTTTGAGGATACCAGTCCATTAAAGCATTCCGTGACGCTTGCTACAATGGGCTCCATAATTTTAGCCATAGACTTTTCAATAGCTTGTGCGATTACCTCTGACAGGCTTCCATCAACGACAGCCTGGTGTCGTGCTGTCACACTCGCATAACCATGGGCTCTTTCCTTTACCGCCGCAATGGCCTCTCGGCGTGAGCAGCGCCTTTTGTCCATAACTTCCAGTATTTGGACTTCTTGAGTTCTAGCAGGGCAGTTTTAGCAATCAGCCTTGTGGGCTCCACCACAGAGGCAGCAAGAGTCCAACTCGGCCGAGCAACCACTAGCAGAATGGCTCCCGCCGCAGACGCAACAACGAAGGCTGGATTTGCAACCACCCATGCTATGACCACAGCGCCAACAATTGCGACATTGTAATGGACGCTAGGAAAGAGCGTCCACTCTGAATATTAGAGGCCAGACTTTTATCTCAGTAGGGCAAGATGTACCTGCAAACGTGGCAATTACTGACTCTGTAGGGACACGTGTATTGTCCACCATTCTGTTGCACCGGTAAACAGCAATTATTCCAGCCGCGGAGAGATTTTCTAGAGTCTCTGCCGGACTTAAAGTGGAGTCTACACCACGTCTATTCCTTAGTGCAGGCAAGATGCGAGGGAATGAAGGCAATCACTTGCATCGATCCGAATGATGAGCACTTAAGTAAGTCGTACACACATGCCAGGTCTGGCGAACGGCAAACAATCTCACCTCTGCCAAGCTGTCGTACATCAGTGATGTGCAAGTAGTGATGCGTTGCCGCCTGAAGTTCCGCCTGCACTGCCTTCGGGTTGTTGAGCCGCATGGCTGCTCCATGCAGAGGCACCAGCGCCACAGTAATGCTGCTCACCCCACTACGAAAGAAAGCTTCAAGAGGCATTTGATCCGGTGGTAGGGAGGCCGACCAAGGCGGAGATCGCCCCGGGCCGTCGCCTGGAGAATTTTTCGACATTTGTGGCACTGTCTCCGTAGCAGCCAATATAAATTTATCTTAAAACCCTGCTTGGTATCTACAAAACTGGACTAAGTCCGCCCGACACTTGGCCAAAACCTCGAGAGCTCACTGTTGCGATGCGAACACCAGCTTCTCCGATGGTATTATTATTATTCTTATTGCATATAATCACCAATCTTATGGACTTCATCTTCTTCAGTGGGTTCTGTCCCGGAGCTTCCAAACAAAACCATTGGTTCTACCTCCGTTTTACAGGTAATGAAGATGCGTAGTTGGAAAACAGTTCCGGAAACCCAGAAACGATAATATTGGTCATCCTCCCTTTCCTATTTTGCCCTATTCCCGTAATGCGCATTACTACTCTTCATGCGGGTCTAATGTCTTAGTTCGTCTCGTCCATGTCGAAAGTATTGCTTCGCAGCACAGTGTCTTACCATGTCACAAAGCCAACTGGCCCACTACAACACATTTTTAGTTTTACAACAAATTCATGGCTGCGGTAAAATTCTAGGTGAAATTGCTCGCTACCACGCGACCTAGCACACACACATTCGTGCACTCGTAAACACGCAGTCAACCACAAGCATACAACTTACACATCTGCGCGCAGGCGTTCGTTACACACTGCACACACGCCAGAAAGAAGAAATCAGTTTGGAAACCCACGAAATGTGCGACGCGGAACAGGTGCAAGCCGGGCGTTTGAAACGCGGTAAATTGCGCAAGCCTTATTGCGCGGTGCTCAAGAAGAGGCTACAATTAAACGCGGCGTGCGTTCTTGCCCCGTGAAAGTAGGCGCATCAGTTACCAACCACGACGCGCGGCAGCAGCTTCCGGTGCTGCCCAGGTGGGCGGCCCATTTTAAATGGCGCCCAACGCAAATCAGCTCGGACGCCGTTCCTCCCGTAATTAACCCGAGATGCGGGCCCGTCTCGCATGCCTGGTCTCGCCGGGACGCTGCGTCGTCGAGATACGCGGCGCGCTCTTCCGGAATCGCTTTCAGAAATTTGTTCCCACATCGTGCGCGTTTAAGGGGCATTAGGCTGTTCGCGTGCTCGTTCTTCAGACGACGTGTTTCCAACTTACCGTCTCTTCATGCTTTCGCCAGATCTTTCAACGTTCCTTCTATATATACAGTACTGCGTAGTAATAGAAATCTATAGCAGCGTCGTCCTTTGTATCTGGAATGTATTATGTAACTAGGCACGTTGTCAGCAGTGCCAAAGCATAATGATTTACGTTGTTACCAACCGTCTGCACAATTCTCTGACTATTCCTTAAATGAAACGGGAAAGCGAAATGGCTCATATATCGAGCCCTTACGTGTCCCTCGGTCTGGATCGAGTGTATTAAGGGATCGAACACCACGCGCACATGTTAATAAATAACACACATTGTTGTTGGAAGCGCATTACTGAAAATATGAGTGCTAATAGCCCTGCTAGCACGGTTATTCAGAATGATATTAACTGTGGTGCCGATCCGGATGTTCATCGACGCTGGCACAAGATTCGTAAGTCTCGCATAAATTTCTCCCGTCTGAATGTTGCGCCCCAACCACCCTCAGCCCAGGCGACCTCAGACGACGCGCGGAAGTTTATTTCTTACTTATTGAGTTCTTTTCTGAAGGCAAATAAGAGATTCACTGCCTTTACTTTTGTTTCAGCTCACGTTTCACCAACATTCATTACCTAGCCGAGATTAGGAAGGCGAGAGCCAACGCTCAGACGGAGGAAGCACTGCCCCGCGGGGTGGTCAAAGAAGAAAACTGCACCAGACCAGTGCCTGCACAAGCAAAGCGCGTACATTACGGCGTGGGCAGCAGGTGCGTTTACGCCTCCGTCTCTCGGGATAACTGCGCCGCTGCTTTTTACCCGCGCTTTTATATTTAGAGTAGCGAGAAGACACTCGAGTTCTTGAGGCACGCTAAGCCAGCTCTATAAACGGTCGCTCTGCAGGATGCCCAGCCCGCGAAGGCGCTCCCTGCGATCTCATGCACATACGCCACGCGGTTCAGACGCGCGCTGCGTGAGTGGCGTGCGCAAACGGGCCCGCGGATGAGCAAATAACGCCGCCACTCTATGTCGGGGAACGTCTGTGGGCGTCCGTACGCGAGCAAAGCCAAGTTGCGCCTCAGCTGTTCAAGCGTGGGCTTAAGTTTCCGGACAGGGCCCTATGCGTGCACTTCACAGTGCAATGAAGTGCACGTCGGCCTCATTCTTGCTTTCCACTGTTGCATCTCGGTTATCTAACGATCGGAAAGCTGCCTCAGGTTACAGGCCGGAGAATGTCCGGTTGCAGAGAATCGCTGCTTAGGCAGGCGCATTCATATAAGCATAGATGTTGGATATAAGCGTGACGTCTGCGAGTAAGTGAAAGAGTAAAACAATACAAAAGGTACTGGAAAGAGAGACGCGGTGTATATTGGAAGTGACAAATGCCTGCTTTGTCTGCCTATCGAGCGAGTGAGCGAGCCTAGCATACGCTTAGCTTTGCACGAAGCTATCGAACGTCAAGAAAACTAAAAAAAACAGAAGGCGTAGCACTGCCTCTCAGCAAACTCCTTCGGTTCAGTAATCAGCCACAGGGAGAATCAATCATTGCTGCGTAAGCATCAAATGACTAATTCAGCGAAAAAGCCGGCGTCTGTAGCAGCGAAATGGCACCTAAATTCCCGTTGCTTCAAACTCTATGCACCAAAGCGAGCTTTGTGGTAGAAACGCGGCCTCTTGCGTGGACCGATCCCGGAGGTAGTGCACAGCGGCGCCAGAAATATACATCATTTTCAGGTTTATTTTATTGTTTCGAATTTTTAATATGTAAGTCTTACAATATTTCATATGAAAGGCATGCATCGTCGGTGCTTTGTTTCATGACATTTGTTTGTGGGCTGTCAGTGTCAAAATTGAGAATAATAATTTTGTCAGGAATGTAAGACAAGGTATGAGCAACTTTAGTGACATATAGTGTGAGCAACTTTAATAACAATATGAGCAACTTCTGTACTAGCAATATTTCCGCGAGGGGCAATATTGCTTGTATTCGCGGTCTTCTCCCACGCTCAGAATAACACATCTATATAGCACGTATTGCACAACAGAAAGCTGTATCAGGAGTGTTTCATGTTGCCCTGAAATTTTCACATTGACACTTTTCATGTAAGTATAATATATGAGACGCAGATTAATATATTATATATATCATATATATATATATATATATATATATATATATATATATATATATATATATATATATGCAAGGTGCCCCTACTGTAATGCGCCGATATTTAAAAGTATGTAAAAATGGCCAGGCTTAGCTTGGTTAAGCCAAGAATGCGTTGCATATTGCGCGCGAGTTGGGGCCCAGCTTTTCCTCCGGCTGTCGTGACGTCACGGCACGTGGTTGCGCTAAAGGTCAATGGTGGCTGCCCGGCCGCGCCCAAGGGCTGCACTGAGTGATTGCAATATGCAACGCATAAAACTCTAGTGTAGGGGTATGAGCCACTATGATGGCTCATACCCCCAATGGTGGCTGCGCGGCCGCGCCCAAGGGCTCAACTGAGTGATTGCAATATGCAACGCATAATATATGGCGTGAAGACAGAAATGCGCACTTGGGTGCGAGAAAAAGAAGAGGCAGAAGTAAATGGGCGTTCTGGCAGACGGTCGATTGTCTGTCGGCTTTCCAATGGCGCAGCCGCTAAACGAACCAACCTACGCTTGAGACGCTTCCAGAAAGGATGCAGCATGTGTTAGCCCTTGGGCCTCAGTTTGATGTGGAACCCCGTATGTCGCCACATGAGCTCCTCACCCTTGTCAGGCAAGTTGCAGGACGTGCCCCGGATACTGAATCTGAAAGGTGTGTTGCAGAAGGTGTGGTTGTTTTGACGCGTTGCAAACCTTACACAAAGGTACCCCGATCGAATATGTCACATCGTTTCTGAAAGCGAACTCGTTATCATTTTTACCCTCTGACAAAGAAGGTGGTTTCGCTGTCCTGTCGTTGGGTGACTTCAATTCCCTTTAACTTCAATTCGAAGGCCACCCTTGCCATTGATTCAGTTTTTAAACGTGATGACAGTGTTTCCTTTACAAACGTGAAATTGAAAGCAAAAATACTATCCAAATTCCTTAGCCTTGACAAGCTAGCAAAAGTGATAGCAAAAACTAAAAAGCTAAGCCTAGATATATTCTTTTCAGCTAAGACGCATAAGATTGACTGCCCTCTGCGTGTTGTCGTAACTGAAGTAGCGACTTACCAGAAAGCTGTTGGCTTGTTTTTGCAAGAGAAACTAAACCTTCTAATCATTGAGGATCCTTTCCTTGTTAGAGATTCTGGTGAAGTTATTAGTTCTTTAAGAGAAAATGAAAAGGGACTCAAGATGTTCTCGATCGACGTTAAAGATCTGTACTATTCACTACCGCATGACAAGTTGCTACTGTTTGTTGAAGAATGCATTGATGACTTTGGATCAGTTGGCTTTCAACATGCTGCAGGTGTTTCAGTTAGCGGCTTTCTTGAATTGCTGACTTTCTATTTGAAATCCACTTTCACATCATGGAATGAATGAAATTACATACAAAGGAACGGTGTTTGTATAGGATCATGCCTGGCGCTAGCACTAAGTAATATTTATCTAGCTCATCATGATCGCAATATTCATGGTCACCTAGACACATCCCCTGTTGTCAAAGTGTGCAGGTTTGTGGCCGACTACCTGGTATTTATTGATTGCACTTCACGCTTTCGAGCCTGCTGTTTCGGAAGTCTTAGATATCCTTAAGAAAGAGCTGCAGCCTCTAGAACTTACGCATGAAGTCCGCATTGATGATTCGTTGCGCTTTCTAGATCTCAGGCTGTGCCTTGCTAACAAACATGTGTGCTGGAGCTTCGAATCGAGAAGTAAGAAGCCATTCTTGCCCTTTAACTCCGCACACTCAAAGCTCGTTAAACGAGGTATTATAATGTTATGCCTCGTTAACAGCCTCAATAAATCTTGCTCACACGAGATGCAACATAGTATTGCTGCACAGATTGATCGCCTTTCATGGCCTGGTTACCCTTTGGCCTTAATTTCAGCCATAGCGGAACAGCTTCTGAGGCGCACAAAACGTGATGAGCCCGCCCAGTCAAGGAGCCAGCCAGTTGAAAGACGCAGGCTTGCAGTGCTACCCTATGTGCATGATGTCTCCCATAGGCTAAAGAAGATTGGTCAGCGTGCAGGAATCAAAGTCGTTTTCTCAGCTCCGGAAAAGCTGGCAAGGCTCTGTAAGCGTGTAAACGCGACTAAATCACATCAGAGTTGTTGCTCTGTCGGGCACATGCAGATGATGATGATGATGATGGCAACTTTATTGTACCGCCGGATAAGGAGGCCCCTACTCCCCGTCCCCGGCACACAGACCTTGGGGACGGGGGCCGGAACCTCCACGATTAGAAGCAAACAAAGAGGTCTTGACTCTTCGCGGCTTCTTCCGCCAGGCGGATGGCGTGTTGCTGTGGAGTAGGGTCCTCGCTCCGCAGCAGGGCTTCCCAGGCCTCTCTACAATTTATATTTGCTTTAGGCCCTGGTGAGCTAGCGCATTCCCAGATTATGTGATCGAGGGTCCCTCTCGCCCCACAGTGTTTGCACTCATCGTTTTCTGTATCATGCATAACATGGTATGCCCAGACCGGGTTTACGAAGTTCCCAGCTTACAGGCGCCGCCATGCGACTGCCTCTTTATTGTTTAGACTTTTATCCGGTGGTGGCACCAGTCTCCTGCGTAGCCAATAATTTTCGACAATCTCCGTATAATTTTGCAGACGCTCGTCCATGTTCCGGCAGTCGGGCGGTTCCACAGCCACCCGGAAGTAGAGATCTCGGGCTAACTCGTGGGCCGCCTCGTTGCAAGGAACGGACGTGTGTGCAGAGGTCCAAATTAGGCTAATTTTTCTGTTCAGCCGTCTACTGGCCAGAACCCTTGCCGCTTCCGGCGAGACCCTACCCTTTCCAAAATTCCAGATGGCCGTTTTGCTATCGCTAATTATGAAATTTGCTTCCGTTCCCACGCAAGCGGCACAACGCTTTTCTTCTCCCGATTTCGCCATACGCTCGTCCTCCGCTTTCATCCTCGCGCTCTCTTCGCTATCGCCGTCCTTCACCACCCGCTGCACTCCGCGTTCGCTCTTTCATCCTTCGCTCGGCTCGTTCGATCCCTCACGAGGTACCCCGAGGGACACCGAGGCAACGCCGACGCCCAACGCAGGAACTGGCGCCTACGAACTACATTCTAAAAGCCGCTCATCGGCTTGACGGGGACTGCGGCCGCTTTACAATGCAACAGTTGCAACGTGTGAATGCAGAAAGACAAATGATACATTTACAAAGGTCAACTTACAAGCGCATATACGCGGTATACAATGATAATTGAAGCGTACAAATGTTCGTTTACACATATAAAAAAATTCGTCGTTTAACAGAGCTAATAACGCCCTTCGACACAAGCGATAAATTGTGAGTTGACTTATCTTATTTATACGTGTATTGGTGTAACTCAAGTTGATCCTATATATTTATGAATCCGGAAGCGAACTTTTTGGCGTCCGTTATTTGTCCTGTCACATGGTATAAACAAATCAACATATGCGCGGGTTGGATATGGAGCCTGACGTGGAGAGTTAAACTGGCTAAGTTACAAAAAAGAAATTCTTGTTTCTATGGTTGCGCGCCAATGCTGAGGTATATGAATTAGTTACAGGTATCAACTTTAGTGACATAAGCAAGTCTCACAGATAAACAGTGAGATAAAGAAAGATATGCGAAATGAGTTAATGCAGTGTTTCAGAATAATAACCATGTTAGCGGAAGCCACTGAAGAGATATACTCTGCCCATGAACTTGGTAACAATAGCGCAAATTAACTGTATCACCAGTTCTTCTTTGAAAAATATGGGGTGATCATTTTTTTAAGATTTGCGGAATATTTATAAAATGCATGTGGAGGATAGGATAATTCTTGTTCTTGAGCTGGATTATTCATAGAGGTGGATATTACTAGCACGAGAAACTGAAACACATAGTTTGCTAATGAGCGGAAAATTATTAAATAAGTTCTCCATTAATTACTTTAGAGCACTTATTGCAATTTACGAATTGTAGCCGGTGGGTTTCCCAGACGTATCCACTTGAAATAAATTTCCAGGAGGACACCAGTTTCGATATATTATTTTCCAAAGTGTGCAACGAAATAAATAGGCGTTCCAGTTACTCTTGTGCTTCAATGCATAAAAGAGCGTTTTGTTAAACAAGTAGGTGGAACAACAGTGCATTTTTGCGGTGAGTTTCATGGCCCCTGTCTCCAAACTATTGTCCTTCTGGAAATTCATTCCAAGTGGATACGCCTTGCAAACTCGCCTGCTATATTTCGCAATTGCAATATGTACCATAGAGTAAATAATTAAGCACTTAATTAGTGATCTTCTGTTAATTAGTTGAATAAATGTTTTCATTTCTCTTGAAAGTAGTGTCCGCATCTCTGAATAATCCAGCTGAATAAGTAGAATTATGCTATCTGCAACGCGAAATTTTAAAGATTCAGTAAATATTAAAAATTTGAAACCCGTGTAATTGCAATGTACAGTGAAAAATGCCTCAAAACCTAATATACCGTGCTTTTTATTAATATGTATGTGCCATATAACAATTCGGTCGGTTTAGGTGGATTACCTGAAGCGGCGCACATTATTAGCAGTAAAAATCGCAATGCCCGGGTGGCTAACTTAAGAGATACATTAGTTGACGGACTCATTATTCACTTTTGGACACATGTAATTGCGAAACTGGAGCTATGCAGTTGTGTAATGATGTCTGCTTAACAGAAATTGTATAGCTAAGGTCACTTTCGAGATATCCGACTGCAAGATCTTTAAATAAAAATTATTGACGTTACAGTCGACATCATCCCGAACTGCTTGATGAACGCCTTTGGCAAACATTCGTCTGTATATATTTCGCGCATGTCTTTCGTAGCGCACTTTAAGGCCAGATGTCTTAAAAGTGAAGGTAGTCTTAAGATTTCAACTAATCAAACATGATTTCACAACTGCTCCGCTTCAATTTTGCAATTGTACTATGTACCCTAAAGCAAATAATTACAGAATTCATTAGCGAATTTATTAATTAGCGACTTGCGCATTCCAGTTTGTTGTACAAGTAAGGCCACTGTGTTCTATAAATGCACCTAAAGAGGTAGAGCAGCGCTATCCGTCACTTATATGTTTTCTTTAATTCATTTAAACTAAAAAAGAGAAAGAAGGAAAGGAAGAACAGGTGCAAACACCTGATCGCCAGGTATTATATTAACCGTAACACACGCGACAGTGTTTTCTTTCCCTTTCGTTATTAGCACTCATATTGTGTTTTCCATTCAGTATGCGTGTTATATGAAGATGTAAATCCTGTAAATTGAATATATATGTATCCACCATCTGGCGCCGCGGTGGCAGAGTGGTGGTGGCTGCTCTACTGCTGCACTGTTGTACTGCTCAGCACGAGGTCGCGGGTTTGACCACTGGGCGCGGCAACCGCATTCCGATGAAGAGAGAACACAAAAGCATTCGTGTATCGAGCTTTTCACGCAAACTAGAGAACCCCAGTCAGTGTATCTGGAGCTCTTCTGTACGGCTGCTCTCATATTAACTCACGTGTTATTACGATACGCTAGACCAAATCAATCAGTCGATTAATTATTTAATAAACCAGACTGATCTGGTTACTGTGGAAATATTTAAGGTAATAAATATACTTAGGCTACACCATTTATTTCTGTTCTAAGAAAACGAAGATTGACTAACGAATAAAAGGTGGCACCAAAAATAAGCGTTACATGATGGAGTGTTCAATCAACATCTCACTGTTGGCCACGTCGCTCAAATAATGCAATGAATTAATCAATCGGTCGATCAATCGGTGATACTCTCCTATCCGTGGTTAAATTTTGGCAGTGAAGGAAACCGAAGCATTAGAAAATTATGATAAAGATAAGTAGCTTTAAGGGACAGACAACCGCTCAGAACACGAATAGCGATAACCCCACTGATGGAAAAATGGCCTACTGTATTGGTTAAAACGAGCAGTATTTTTCTCATTAAACGTGGATTTATATATTTAATTATTCAGTAAAAGTCGCGAAAAATAACCTTTGGCATCACACGTGGCAAAAACGTGAAGAGGCATAAGCGGCCTATTACATGACCTCTATTAGTGTACGAGGTTCCTGGTCTTTTTATTAGCATTGAAATGCAGTACACGTTTTCTAACTTAGTTTTTTTCTCTAACTTACAAAGTGTAGCTAGCTTGGAGTACCCGCCGTGGTTTCTCAGTGGTTATGGTGTTGGGCTGCTGAGCACGAGGTCGCGGGATCGAATCCCGGCCATGGCGGCCGCATTTCGATGGGGACGAAATGCGAAAACACCCGTGTACTTAGATTTAGGTGCACGTTAAAGATCCACAGGTGGTCGAAATTTCCGGAGTCCTCCACTACGGCGTGCCTCATAATCAGAAAGTGGTTTTGGCACGTAAAACCCCATAATTTAATTTAATTTTTTAGCTTGGAGTGGGTAGAAGAGTGGCGCTGCCATCGTCTTCGTTTTCGATTATTTGGCTTGGCTCGTCTATCGACAGAAAAATGACGATGGGGGCCGGCCAGCCAGCCAGGACGTAGGCGTCTACTTGGGGGAAAACGAGGTGCAGATATAAGAAAGCTCTGTACAACAACGCAAGCTTATAGTAGCAGATTATTATTCTCAAAAGTGGTTGAAGAAGTCAAAATTTAGGTGGTTAACTACAGTTTCACTCATTCCTGTGAAAGCAGAACGATGGTCGCCTTTCATAATTTGCGAGGCGAGCTATCGACATCAACAAATTCTGCTTATGAAATATTCACGCGCTTTTAGAAGTAACCGCTGCAGCTGTAAACACTACCGAGGGTGAGCTTTGCGCTGCGCCATAAACAAATAAAAAGCTAGATCCTTAAAAAACTGATGTCGATCCCTAAAAAAAATATTGTACACCGATTTAGCTCCAGGTTTCAAAGCAAGTGCGCTTGCTAACCACACAGTCGTGCCACTTACACCGCATAGCACAGAAAAAGGCAGATTTTTGCGTTTCAATTTGCCACAAGTTATAGTTCTCCTTTTTGCCAAGGCCCACCCAACGGTATGAATTCTCACGCTACGTGCACTATTATTTTTCTTACCTTATCGTTAGGGAAAAGCCGACGGCAAGGGCTAAACGGCTGCGCATTCTTTGCGAAAATGAACGCTATATCAAGACAGCCACCTTCCCAGAGCAGCCTACGACTCGAGCTTCAGGGCCGGGCGAGTGTTACGTCCCACTCGTGCGCATGCTTTCCGCAAGAGGTTGCGCAACAGCCCGGCTGCTCGCCGCGACCTCCGCGGCGACCCTCGTCCGATGAGGCCGATGCGAGCAGCCATCTTCTCTCACACGACCGGCCAACCCACGTACACGGCTAGCTCCCGCGGTGCGATGTAGGTCGGCCGGATTAATGCGATCTCTCGGACCGATACGGCACCGTGGTGGACTACGCGCGTGCCATGCACGTTGGTCCGGTGAGTCCGGTACGCGCTCTCTCGGACTCGGCGGGAACTATATCGGGAGCTGCTGCGCCGCGGCCATAAGCCACGAGCGACTAAATATGGGAGCCGTGCGCGCAGTTCTTGCACCGTGCTCAATCCTGCGACGACGCCGTTGGAGATTGGCGCTTCGCTTCTCCTCAGCGCGTTCCTCCTGGCTTTCGAGCTGGCCAACTCGCTTAATGGTCCCGCGAAAATAACTTTGCAATGGGATATTTTCATTCTGCGAGCTCGATCATTCATGCCTATAGGATGGGAACGGACAAAGCGTGATTATTTCATTTCTCTTTCAGTGTGCTTCACCTTTATTCTAAGCGAGAATGGTCTATCCTTGCGTGATCACGGAATGCATTACCGCTCTCACTTTCTACTTGCCCGTCCTTTTTCAATATGTTACCATGGGAATCGCATCTGACCAGAACTGATGCTAAAATATGTAATAGTGCTACCATAAATATGTAATAGTGCTACTCTGTGTCAAAGTTGTCTGGCTGAACATTCACAAACACCAAAAATGTTCAGCCAGACAACTTTGACACAGAGTGTTCAGCTATTAGTAACATTATACTCGAGTGCCTTTGTCCTCTAGAAGTTACGTTCGAAGTGCCTATAGAACAAAAGATCAAATTTCTGGATATTAAATTTACCTTCGGTGATGAACTATATAACTTGCTGGTGTTACAGTCCCCGGACAAATAAACCGTTGTTGTCATATCATTCAGCCCATTCTAAACTGGTAAAAAGAGGAATTGCGAAAATGTGTTTCACTAACGCACTAACTAAATCATGCCATCATTGCACTGACGAAGCCTTCACATAACAAGCCATGCGGCTACATGAAGCAGGCTATCCCAATCATGTACTGACATCAGTTGCAGAGGGAATACTTCGGCAAGTGCAGCAAACAGGGACTGCTGAACGAGCGGAAAGAGTTAGTAACCGAGAGAAAAAAAGACCAACAGTGATACCTTATATCCACCGGTTGTCGCACAACCTAAAGAAAATTGCCCGCCGAGGTAACACTGATGTGGTTTTTTCAGCACCCAACAAACTAATCAGCCTGTGCAGGAAAACAAGACCAGAAAAGAAAGAAAGTGCCCCTAGCTGCCAAGTTAAACACAGGAAGAAGTTCAGAGAATGTAAGACTTCAATTATATATCGTATACCCTTATCGTGTGGGAAGTATTACGTCGGACAGTCGGGCAGATGCATTAATGATAGACTGCGCGAACACAAAAATAAAGTCGACAAATTTGTATCAGATGGGTTTCTCTCCCTTCATTGTAAGCAACATAAGTGCTCCCCTCTCTTCGAATCAACAATCATTACCGGTAGAAACAAGTGCGAACTCACTAGACTTATAATAGAAGCCGAGCAGATTGATGCCCTAGGGGATTCATGTATCAGCAAACCATCATTGGCTCTCTCTGAAAAAGAACTGAAATTTTTGCGCATGGCTTAGCATATCACAAAATGTATCGCTCTGATTGTTAATCTGTTCACCTGCCTGTGACTCATGTGGTCTGAGTGTATAAGTACGACCTGGTTTTTGACAATAAACAGTGTTGGAAGTTAGCGCTGTGTGTGTCCCTTTGTGTCTTCTCTTGTCCCGTCTTTGAATCGCGCTACCATACTCCCCTTGAAGGAGCAATAACCCCTCATGTTAACAACACGTCCTAACCGCCACCACAAAGAGAAAGAAGCGAACAAAGCTACTTGCGTTCTCTCGGAAGCCCCCGCCCCCCCCCCCCCCCCCAAGAAAAAAAATAATAAAAGATAAAATGAGCAACTTGCGCGGTTATTGCGATAGAATCTACAGTGGCGTCCCTTTTATTTCTTTTTTTTTTCATCCTTTTCAAATAATCATTGACCTCATGCTTGACACAGTTTCTTTGCTAAAATAAAAATTATGAAAAGACGAAGTTGTGTACACTATGCAGCACGGCTTCGTTTAGGAGTCGCTCACTGTGGCGATATCGGCCATCGATATGCCGCATACAACCCTACGCTTCGATTCACGTGTATCACACGTAGTACTGTATTGTTCGGAGAATTATCTCAACTGTTCCCTGTAAGGTGGTAGCTGACGCGCTCCCACGCCAGGACTATTATCAGCGTGATGGCGTTTCGTGTGTCCGCTGCTAAACAGCAGGTTCATGCCTTGAGGCCGTGGATGCCGTCATTGAACAAGACACTCCGGTGCTAAATGAAAGTAGAAGAATGTATTGGTGTTCTTACATTACTGCTCAGTATTTGCTGTTTACGCAGTTGCAGTAAAGCGGAAGGTCTCACCGTGTGTGGTGGTCCTACATATTGCTTTATAGTACAATGCTTGGAAGGCCATGGAATGTCTGGCAATCGTTACTGAACCGAACCAAGCTACCTGCGCCTAAGACACGGCTCCTATATATAGCCTGAATTTTCAAGTGTCTAGGAATCGCATTTGAAATAAACAACCTTGTTCCTTAAAGCGGTATTTTTGCGGGCTGATCCAATGATAAGCAAGAACACTTTCATTGCAACAATTATCGTCATTCCTAACTTTTTTTTCTTGTTCCTCGTTAAGTGGTAAGAGCGCAGAAACTTTTCAGGTGCGAAAGTATCGGGCCGCTCAGACGCTGAAATCTGGAGAAATGTTTGCAAATACTAGATTTGTTTGTTTGTTTGTTCGTTTCTTTGTTTGTTTCTTTGTTTGTTTGTTTGTTTGTTTCTTTGTTTGTTTGTTTGTTTGTTTGTTTGTTTGTTTGTTTGTTTGTTTGTTTGTTTGTTTGTTTGTTTGTTTGTTTCTGATACCCTCAATCGCCGAGGCATTGCAGAGGGGGAATGGGTGACAACATATAAACAAAGAAGAGAACAGAATGAAACGTGCAGCGTTATACAGTATTAGCGACAAATTGTAAAGCTGAAATGAAATATAACAGAATGGTACTAAAAGAAGAAGAAGAAGTATTTTAATGATTGGAAAATGTAGAGAGGTCGGCCGGATAATGGAGCATCTGGCCTGCTACTCTACGTAAGGGAAGGGGAAGAGGGGAAGAAAAAGGGTGGAACGAATAATGGGGGAACGAGGTGAAGGACATATTACACAACTGGTATCACAGGCGTGAGTCCAGGCCCGTGTCACCTAGGAAACATGAAAGTGCACGCATTGTCTCTGTCGTCTGCCAACTCTGTGGCCATGCGCCTAGTAAAAATAAAAGAAAAAGAAAAAGAAAGAAAAAAAATAAAGAAGAAAAGAAATATAAGTGAACTGAACATAAATAAACACAGCATGTTATACACGCTGTCTTTATAAGATATAAAATTGTTTTCTGTGCAGTCTATACGTCAGACTGTAAGGAATGTGATGTGCTTTATATTTGTGAGCTTTTGTTTTATTTGCGCAGGAACATCTCGCGTTTTGTTGAGAAGTGCTAAATAGCCGAATGTTTCACTGCACCTATCATCATCTTTCATCATTTAAAAATTTAAGAATGTACAGAAGCCGGTGATATAGTGTACTTGTTTCTCACATTATAAATAAATAAATAAATAAATAAATAAATAAATAAATAAATAAATAAATAAAAATATAAATAAATAAATAAACGGAGGCCCTTTTCACAAAACTTCGACACAAAATCATGTTGATTGTCCTTGTCATGTACCATCACGAGTGACGGTATCCCGAATGCCGGTCATTCCGGAAGTGCTCTTAAGGTAAGAGAATTGAAGTAGATACAGACCAGGATATCATGACTTATCCCGCAAACTGAAGCTTACGAGCAAAACATAGGGCCGCTACGTGAATACCAAATTGTCATCGACGCAAGGAACACGCTAGACTGTTACGCTTGTCTGCCTTTATTTAGAAATGCTAGTGACCGACTCTTTGGACCATATCCACAAATATGTTTGTTCGTATGAAATCATTTGCCCTTGTCCTACCGTATACGTAAAAGGTATACTCACGCCATCAGTATCAGCCAGCGCCTGGTCTTTCGAACAACTATGGCATACGAATTCCTTTGAAAATACGATAGGTGAGGGAGAGAAGGCAGGGACATTGACCACAACATTGTCTGGTTGTCTACCCTATACTCGGGGAAGAGAATGGGGGAATATAAAGAAAAAAAAGTAGAGAAATACGATGAATTAGTGCATGTGCGTGGACAGCACGACACAATGAAAGGCGCCCGCACAAGCTAGTCGAGGAGCCAGAAAGAGCGAACGTGCTTTCACTGCCTACTGGGCCCGTGATCTTTATGGGAGTACCAATATAGGATAAATAAATAGCACTTGCCTTATTCTGAGCCATAATTCTCTCACTCTCTCGAAATGTTAGCTTTTGCGCCCAGGTATTCAGGCGGGATGAGAAGACAAAGACAGTTGCATCGGAAAGCAGTGGGGTGCCCCCTTTTCGCACGTTCTCCGGCCATTCATCTGCGGAGCAAGATAAAATTAAACCCTACAGCACCGCCGACGTAGTTGCCGGGTACATTCTTCCAAAGATTCCTTATCCCTTCTCGGCGGACCTCCGACGTAGTGGGACGCCTTTGAACCGTTCGTAAAAAGCGCGCCTCCTAAGAAACCAGCAGGAGCGTAGCTTGCGCACTGGGCTATTTGCATAACAAGCAGCTTCCGGAAACTTCGCGAGAGAGCAAGAAGCGAAAGTGGTTCTGCTGTCCCCTGCAGAGCGAGTAACACCGCACGTAGTTCTAGACATTGCACGCTTCCTAGAAGCCGCCCCGCTTAACTCGAGGGTCTTGAGGATGCACCTCGTGTCGCCATCTTTATGGGGCCATTCTAAAATGTCTCCTTCTCTGACTACTCGCTGTGACCAAGGTTGCGACGATGTTCAAGCGCTTGCCGGCACAAAGGGTCATCAGCTACGCGATCAACGCGTGCGCCTTGCAGATAACGCGTGCCACGTACAGAGGAACGACTGAATGGAAACGATGTCCCCCGGCGGCTGGCCGATCCCAGCTAACGTTAGCCAAGCTGTACAACGAAAATATAAAAAACAAAGTGCAAGATACAATCAAAACCCCTACCTTGTTCGGTCACACCCCACCTCTGACAATCGAACACTGTAGGTTCTATCATTGTGTTTTGCACTGTCCTTTTAAAAATTTCTTCTTTTCTTTTTCGTTCGACAGCTTGGTTAACGTTAGCTGGCACACGCAGCCTAGCGGTGGCGTTACCAAACCGTTTAATGGTCAGCGGATGGTGCCTTAAATTTTGTTTTCTACGAAGGGTGGCTCTCGTTTGTGATCGTAAGAGGCGAAATAACACAGTTTAGCCTTGACAGTGTCATCTTGGAAGATAGATGCAGAGGCTTTGTAAAAAGATCTATCTCCTTTTTCTCATCCACCTTTACCCTTTCCCAAGTGCAAGGTAGCCAATGGGGCACGTCCTAGATTCTCCTTCCGGCCTTTCTCTCTTCGTTTCTCTCTCTCTGTAAGGCCTGCGTGGTCACCTGTCGCCAGACCATGCCCTGTGCTTCTGAAGAACATTTATTGTTCAAGCAAAATCCACATACAAAGAGGTACAGTGCTGTATCTGTACACTATAATGTACATACAGTACAGTGCTCCCTGAGCTTCGCCAACGGGAGTCCCTCCCAGAACGCCCAGAGAAAGACCTTGTAGATCGTAGAGTGGACTTAAACCTTTTTACGATAATGCTCACAAATCAGACCTTCATTTTCTTTAAAATGGTGGGCGGGGACAATTACGATTACTGGCAACATCCACACCGGCAAGCGGAATACTGTGATTACTTCGTGTTACGACATCACTGTCAATGATATGCACTTGAAGTAGCGCAGGCCGCACCAGAAGACTAGGTATCAATTTCAAGTACCTATATATGGTTCTTATAATTTCATTACACCATCTCTCGGGAACCTTTTCAAAATGGAATTGAAAGTTTCTGAACTCAAATTTTAATGTGTTCTGATGCGTACCTGGAATGATTTATGTTTCTGATAAGTTCCTCCTTTAAGTACTTTAAAGTTTCACTGGATTCGTGATATCTTCAAATGGGGCAATAGCTAAAAGGAAATAAAAAATAATCATAAAAGCCAGCACGGCTGCTACCTATATTAAGGATTACAGCATGATCATAACCATCACATGTGAAAAAGTGCGCCGTTATGAACCTTACGGCAATGCTATAGTATACCACTCTAAATGCTGCATGCTACTCCACGAGATCATCGATTCAGGTAAAGCCAATGGTCACGCTCTTGCCCGATTCACCATCGCTTTGCTTCGTCTCGTCGTCCACCCCAGGAAGAGCTGCGATTACCGCCACCTGCAGCCCGGCGCTCTTCGGCCGTTATGTCGTCTCGGGCTGCTGCACGGCGGCGGAATAGCGCGGTGGGCGCAGGAAGTGGCCCGAGCCTCTTTTGGCGACCGGCCGCTGCTGCGGCGCCTTTGAAAAGGAAGAACACCGGGCGGACGCTGCCCGGAAGCTGTGCCGGAAGCGAACGCTTTCGCTTCCGATTAACTTCCACCTTCCCATTCAATGCCTCACCAAATCATTGGCCGTGGAGCTCAAGATGATCGAAGGCATTCTGTGCCTAAAGCCGCCTGATGCGCGAACACTTCCTCAGTCCGCTTTCTTTTCTACATTCTTTTCCATCTCTCCTACCGCCTTTCGGTTCTGCATGCTCCTCCATAAAGATGGCCGTTTTAGAAGTGCACGTCCATGATTGGATTCATGATCGTTTTTCTTTTTCCTTCTTTCTTTCTTTTTTTTTTTTCGTTTCCTTAGCGCCTTTATGTTGTCGTGCTTAGTGTAAGCCTGAAAACAGTGACGACGCCGTCCTTTCTTTTTCTCCCTTTTTTCTTCTTTGTTTTCACTTTCACGGCTGTTACATTGTGGCATCGCCACGCTCCATTAGACTGCAATTTCGTCCCGAATGGGAACGGAATTTTCCTCGCGTAGGACGAAAAAGGAGGCGCAGAAGGCGTTCCCGACAAACCGGGCGGTTGTTGTTATTCGCCACTGCTGCTCTTACTGCCTATCCCCCGCGCCCATTTGTTCGACACCAGCGCAAAACGAAGTCGTAAACGCGTTACCGTCTCCGACATTTTCGATTACTGGCTCTCTCGACTACGAGTCAATTGTTCGAGGCGAGAACAACGCAAGTGACCAGATATTCTGGAAGGAAAAAGATTGATTCCACTATAGGTGCTAGAGCCGTTAACGTGACAGCGTTAACTAAAAGTTAACTCTTCAGGACAGCGCTACTTAGAATGAGTGGCCAAAGCTATTTGTTCGAAAGCTAATAGGGCTGTTCTAGAAACAGACTCTCTGTTTCAGATCAGACGCCGACGTCCGGTCGGCAAACTGAGTAGCCTCTCGAAGGCGTCTTATTTTACTATCTACCGCTTTATTCGTTGCTGCCTGTCTAGTTCAAGAGGTTGCGCACGATGCTCGTCTGCCAAGCGTAATTTCCAGCTCATAATTCAGTTTTAATGATCGTTATTATCATTAAGGTATTTGAATACACACACATATAGAGGTAAAGAAGAAAATTGAAAGGGCACAGCGCCTGCTTGATCTTCGGGAAAGCGGAATTGCGAAATGGACCGCTGAAATAGTTCGGCAAGTGCATTCCGTTTGCGAAAAAAAATGAAAGCGACTGCTCGCGCTGTGATGATGTGCGGGTGTGCGAGGGTTCGATTCAAGTATTCATTATTCGAAATTGTCGAACATTCGTTTCTGTTCGAATAGAGGGGACAACAACAACCATTCGAGTCTATAGGGAGAAAGCCAGCTACATGCGGCAACTCTTCCGAATGATTCGGCGCCTACTTGTATACACATGAACATTTGTACAGATGCTTTAAAATCATCTACAAAAGTGTGTATTCAACCCTGCAAAATAGCCTGCGCACATCGCTTACTGTAGACAGACGCGATCTTGTAAGTGCAAAACTGCAAATTTCCGTGTGCAATTGACACAAAGAGCGCACATTTTTGTAGACTGGCTCCGCGTGCAAACGCTTGCGCCACAGTGGAAAGCGCACAGATGCACAAAAATAAAGCCTCAACGTGCACGCATCTCGAATTCGTGTGGATTACAAAGGTTTATTCTGCCTTTTACACACTACATCGCAATATTTCTTTAACTGGGTGACAAGCTTCGTATTTTCAAGTCCCGCAGATGAAAGGAAGTAAGATGTTCGCGTACACTGTGGTGAGCCCAAATATTTTACTTCCGTTTTATGACTATTTTTCTGCAGCCCGTAGTCATTTATACTTATCAACTAATTCCTGTCAATTCTCTGTCTCCTCAATGATAAACACGATAAACAAAGCCGATCTACGGCAAATCAGTTATACGGAAGCCCGCAAGGTGGAGGAAAATACGTGAAAGGGAAAAATTCGCATACACCCGAATTGTGGCACGAAGCTACAAAGGAAACCCATACACCTTTCTCAAAAATAAAGTATTGCAGTTGAAGAAACATTCGTCCTGATCCGGGACTCGAACCCTGGACCATCGCCTTTCCCGAGTGGTCGCCCTACGATCTGAGCTAAGCAGGAGGCTAGACGATCGCAGAGCGAGGGAGATTTAGTCGGCAATTCGAGGCACTAGGACGCTGAAAATGGCTAATCAGTTCTGCGGAAGCGCGCAAGGTGGAGGCAAGTACATGAAAGGTACAAATTGGCATCAACCATCCTTCGTAGCTTCGTCCTGCGATTCGGGGTGGATGTCAATTTTTCCATGAACGGAACGTTTTCGCCTCTTTCTCAAAATTTATCATTAACGGGAAGTGTTAAAAAGCGATCTTCTTTTTGTACCTATTTACATTTCATCGCTTATGGATCAGAAATTTAATATTTGTGTCCCATCTAGCCGAACTAACCTGTATAATGACCTTTTCATCCTTAAAACCAGCACTGAATGGAACTACCTCTCCGTCTTCGTCCCTGTCATTAGCGACACCAACTTCAAAAGGGCGCCATACAAGATTATTTTTTTCTTTTTCTTAAGCTTGTGCTTTCTGCACACTACTCTATGTGATTAACACTCACTTCTATATTTCCCTCGGGCCTTGAAAGTATTTCAAAAATAAATAAATAAATAAATAAACAAATTCGTTTCCAATGAAGCCAGCCATATGCAGCATATTTCTTTTCACCGCTTTACTATACCAGTGAAGCGAATTCTTTAAAATGTTTTCGTGCATCAGACTCGACTGGCGCTTGGACAAAAAAAAAATAATATTTGAAAAAAATTATGAAGCGGGTCCTGGTACACGTCTTCTCGACCGTGTATTCCTCCCAAGAGGATCGGTTCGCTCATGTTGAATATGCATGAGGCACCTATCATGACATTTAGCGCAGATTTCCGCCTAAACTGTACTTTAATCGAGTTCCTCTCGCTGATATTAGTCGCCCGCTTTCGCAGAACTCGACTGGACTGCCGATGCAAATGAACTTTCAGAAGAGCGTATAAGCGATGTCGTCTAATGAGCTCGAGAATACGTCGTTCTCGATTTATGCTGCCGTGCCAGTCCGCGTCAACAATAGTTTCCAGGCTAGGAGGATCGATTAGCGGAGAGATCCACGTGTTTTGCATTCCACTGTGGTTTTTACACTGTGTTTTGTGAGCAGACCGCAAGGGTCACGCAATATGTATACACTATTTGAACATGTGAACACAGAAGTGTTGCGCACCGAGAGCGAGGATAAAACGTGTGCCTATAGAATTCTCCACTGCACCATTACTGGGAACAAACTCAGAGTTAAAGGGACAATAAAATGAAAGATAAGTGGTGTCTGAATCATGGCGGCCGTGACGTCTTTTCGTTTCCGCAATCACTTCTGGCGCATACACCCCGCAGAAGCACAGCCTTCGACATCTGTGTCTGTTACTCGGAGGGAATCGTTGCTGGGACGTGGATTTGGACACCACCTACAAGAGTTGAGCTGTATTAGTGTACTACGTTTCTACAATGCCAAAACAAGCCATTCTTGCTGTAAGAGGTGGCTTGATAAGCCATAATGAACGCAAGCGTGGCGACGCCATCTTGAAGTTCTCCTTCCCGCTCGCCGTGATGTCTGACCTCGGCGATCTGTGAGAACCTTTACAGCGTCACGAGGGCCGAAATACGAAAATATCGTTTACAATGCGTGACGTCACACTGACGTACGGGTGCTATATATGATTTCAGCGCAGAACTTCAGCAAAATGGAATTTGGCCTTAATTTTCTTTTCTAGTAGTCAACCTCGTTCCACGAAATTAACGAAAACAGAGTTTCAGGAGAATGCTTTGCCAGTGCAAAGTGATGCAGTGTTTCTCTGTAGTGTCTACAGACGAAACAACAGAACACCAAAGCTAGGCTTTCAACTGGCTGTTTACTCTGTATTAATAAATATAAAGAAAAAAACAGAAGAGAGAAGTTTATAACAAAAGCAGAAAAAGAATTCACTGAGACGGTTTACATGACAATGCAAGAAAGAGCAGGAAAGGCACATCGGGAATAAAAAAAGGACAGGAATAAAAAGACAAAATAAATCGCTGGCTTGCATTGTATTAGTTCTATTGCATTCTTTCGCCTCCTGATATACAAGGGACGAGCACCTGAGTCAATCTGATAATCAAATTTATTGTTATCCATGCATGATTTTTTTTCCTCGTAGTCTGATTTAGAGACTCTAGAAAACAGCCTTCTAGCGTTCGCAATCATATAGCAAGCACTTGACAAATAGCCATTCTAAACAAGAGAAAGAAAATAAAACTTTTCCACGCAGTTTTGACAGTACCACAAGAAAAACATGATACATCATCAAAGCAAAACGCACGCGCTAACACAAACTCGCACTTTAAAAACCTACGAAAGGGAAGACAACCAGCATATCAGGAAACAAAAATTACGCGAAAATATTGAGTTCAATTAAGTCCTCGCCTTAGACATATTTAAAGCAGAGATTAGCAACTTCAGGGCGTCAATTAGTGCCGCCGCATCGCCTTTATCACCGAGTTCGTTGAGGACCGTCTCGTGGCACTCCCGTTCGTCTCGTTGATATTCAGAGCTCGCGGTGGAAAGCGTCGCCGCGTCCGGGCTTGTGCTGTTGTTCACTTTATGCATCGCCTCTCGAAGTTTACCCCACGACGCCTTAAGTGCCTCTTTCCGGGCTGTTGTAACTTGTAGCGAAGGGCCTCTGGTTCTGATATTGAGTTTGCCCGACCGCTACCTCCGCTGGCACACTAACGCTGGCGCCTCCTTGCGTGCCCACTGGTCGGGCTCATGCGTTGCGGTATTGGGAGCTTTTTTTCTTTAGAAAAATTCTTCTTTAGTTTGCCTCGTAGGAGCCATCCCAATTCGCGCGTTAGATTGCCACGACTGTACATAAGGATTTATCATGACTGCCTGCACAGCTAGCGCAGACATGCCGTATGGCCAGTGCCGACAGCGCTAACGTTGACTAATTTTAAACAGTTTTGATGATAGGTTCGTTGCGTGGCCATACTCGTACGCTTGCAATATCGCCAAAGAGGTCTTCCTGTTGATTAAGTCTATGTAAGACCAGAAGTATTAAAACACTCTAGTAAGAAGTTGTGACCCTCACAGAGGTGCCGGTTGCCCCTCTGGTAAAAAGAAAGCACAGAAAGCACTCAACGTAAAATAAAGCGAGAGTGACAAACAAAACGCAGTTGAGGAATATTTCGTGTGATCAGTTCACAGAACTTCACGTTCACATGACGAGCAGTGAAGCCGCTGCCACAGCAAACCACAATTTGAGCCAGAGCCCGCGGTTGCAGAGGACGTGCGTGTAGTGACGTTCACGTGCGCATGTATAGTGATAGCGCGATGGATGGGGTGTCGGCGCTGCTGCTTGTAGAAAACGTGGCTTGGATTATAGTCCCCCTATTGAAGAGCACGCAGATGCTGTTCTCATTCCAATCTCAAAATTATTTATTTTTATTTTAGTTTAAGTGTTATCTGCCTTCTCGAGTTACTGTTGTGGCAATCTTGAACTAGCAGCAGCAAATATCCATAGCCAGACACATCGAGTAATAGCTAGAGCATTTCGGCATTTCAAGTGAAGAGACCGTTTCTATTTTCTTTCCCTCAGAGCGAATGAACTGCTATCCGCTCCACGCGCAGGAAAAAAACAAATGAGCCATTACAACATATTCGGTGGTAGCACGCTTTCGGCTGTTATGTCAACGTTTCTTCTTTCTTCAATATTTCGTGTATCAAATGGTCCTATTCCGAGTCTCCCTCCCCCCCCCCCCCCCCTCCTAAGGAAAAAAAAGACAGAAAAAAGTGAGAAAGCGGAGTAGAGAAAAAACGCGTTCGAGCATCATTACGCGCTTCTTTTTTTTGGAAGTGTTGTGACGAATAAAAACAGAAATGCGCAACATGATGCGTGGCGAAATAATGGTGTTGCTAAAGTGCCGGAAAGAGCTATTCAGAATCGATTTTGAGTGCCAATCAAAGCGGTAGACATGTAGCTATACATATATATATATATATATATATATATATATATATATATATATATATATATATATATATATATACATGTGTGTGTGTGTGTGTGTGTGTGTGTGTGTGTGTGTGTGTGTGTGTGTGTGTGTGTGTGTGTGTGTGTGTGTGTGTGTGTGTGTGTGTGTAATCACTCGCACACGCCTCTATGAGAGATATCTCTCTTTTCGAAGATTTGTCGGCGCAGGCAAAATAGCACAAGAGGCGTAACGACTCCTTTTCCGGCAGCGAGCGAGAGGAATCTGCGTTTAATCTCCGGAAGCGAAGCTTGTCGGCTCTCGTGGCGTTTATCTGCGCTTATTCGTGTCGTCGCGCCACTAACATTAGCGACGTACTCCTTTCATTGACCACAACATATTACGGGGTGTTTGGTGTGGTGAGATTACTTGCATTCCGATCGAAATGATTCAAGATCTTGAATATAAAACACTTTATTTTCTTCAGCGAAAACTGTTCACCGGTTGCCTGAACTTCGTAAAAGTGCACCAAGCAAAGCTGTATTGGCTGAAACGCAGGTCAGTTTTTAACGGTAGCGACAACGACTTAACAGCACGGACAGCTCGGACACAGGGCCATCCGTAAATATAGTTGATGTCTCTCTCACTTCTTTTATCGCAAGCGTATCGCAACCAGTGATCCATAACGCGTCATGCAAATACTAAGTGCGTGGGCTTGTTTCACAAAAATTGTGAGCCACGCGTTGAGTTAATTAGACATTCTATGCATTTTTTTGCCGAAGTGTAAAATGTAGCTACATACCGTGTGACTCATTGTGCCCTCCTGCTAAATATTTAAGTCCCCCACCGCGGTTGCTTAGTGGCTTAGGCGTTGCACTGCTAAGCGCGAAGTCGCGGGATCGAATCCCTGCTGCAGCGGTCGCATTTCTACGGGGTCGAAATGCAAAAACATCCGTACACCTTGCGTTGGGTGCACATTAAAGAACCCAAGGTGGTCCAATTATTTCCGGCTTCATAATCAAATCGTGGTTTTGCGCACAAAACCCCAGAATGTAACTTTTAATGTTTAACAGTATTTCCGGCATCGTTGGTACGCAGAATCAAAAAGCAAGTTTTAAGAACGCAGTGTACGGAAGGCTCTATCCCAGCAGCGTAATCTCGTAATGGTGGCAAGTTAAAAACAAATAGTTCCCAAATTCTGAAATAGTTCCGACCGTTCGACCAACGTATGGTCTCCGGATTTATTTATTTATTTATTTATTTATTTATTTATTTATTTATTTATTTATTAGTCAATGCGCTAATGACCGCTACACATAGTCGAGCTCTTGTCTAAATTTTGTCACCCCAAAACCCAAGATATTCGTGGGTCCCTTATCTGAGACGCGTAGTGCACGGCGGCCTTACAGAAGCCTTAAACGCTATCGGCAAGCAGACAGCTCGTGGGAGTCGCGGTGTGCGATCAGAGAGAGAGCAAGGACAGGAAATGCAGGGAAGTCAAACAGACGAGCAGCCGGTTTGTTACCCTACACTGGGGGTGAGGGAAAGGGGAATAGAAAGAGGGATAGAGTGAGCACTGAGTGAGTGTGGCAGGATACGCAGGCACACTATCAGTGGTCTCTTAAGCCGGTGAACTTCAAGTATTGTGCTAGTGCACGAGTCGCTTTTCAGCCAGTGACGGGTGTGGCCACTGTCCGAGTATCTTTGACTCGAACGGTCTCGAGTCCAGTCGGTTTAACTTGTCTGCAGAGAGAAGCGTTGCATGTCGTAGCAGGGGCAGGTACACAATAGGTGCTCGGCGGTTTCCTCGCACCTATAGGAGTCGCACATCGGGCTCTCGGCCATTCCCACACGATAGGAGTAAGCGTCCGCAAACACCACTCCCAGACAAAGCGGCACAGCAATGTTGTTCCGCTGCGGGAAAGGCTAGATGGCAGTTGTAGCCGTAGCATGGGGTCTATCTTATGCAATCGACAATTAAAGGCACTTGAACTCTAGAAATCTTGTGACTTCTTGCGTGCAAGCAGGCGATATTCCCTGGCAGCGCCCAGCCTCGCCAAAGGTATTGGACGCGTCTGGGTGTCTTCATGAGCAAACCGGGCAGCCCTGTCAGCGAGGTTGTTGCCGACGATGCCACAGTGAGCAGGAATCCACTGAAAGATTATGTTGTGCCCTCTTTCCAGAGCACGGTGGTATACTTCCCTGATGTCGAATATCATCTGCTCTAGGTTCTGTGATGTAATGCAGACTTGATACTGTGAAGAGCTGCCTTAGAATCACAAAATACAACCCACTTCTCTGTCGGCTCTTCGGTGACGTACGTCATAGCGGTATGGAGAGAGGCAAGTTCTGCC
Organism: Dermacentor andersoni; assembly: GCF_023375885.2. Taxonomy (NCBI): domain Eukaryota; kingdom Metazoa; phylum Arthropoda; class Arachnida; order Ixodida; family Ixodidae; genus Dermacentor; species Dermacentor andersoni. The sequence goes on from NC_092819.1 coordinate 16,381,758, forward strand.
GACGTAGATGTAGTCGTGTGTGACAATTTGAATCTAACTGTAACCTGCTTAGCTGGAACGACGAATGCGGCAGTTGAGCTGGTAGGTGAGGTCGAACCGTCGGTATATATATTGCCGCGACAACTTGGTCACATTCAAGTGGCGCCCCCTTCGTATTGGACACTGTGCGCGCCGTACCGCGGTGTTGTTCAGCAACAACAGGCAGCGATCTTCGTAGCACGAGTAGCCGGTTGGACCCGGCTCGCATGCGCCACGCTCAGGAATTATCACGCTAGAAGAAAGAAGAAAACGGTGCGCGGCAGTTTAGAACGCGACCGCCGGGGATTTCTTCACGACCGCGGTGACTTAGTTGTGGGCACAGGTTCGCCTTTAATAAATATCGTTGTTTTGTCAACGTGTGTTCCTCAACATTGTTACAATATGTATGCAGTCATGATATGTCTGGTGCAGTAATAGGAACGTCAGTTGCTTCAGAGCCGGCGATGGATGATTGGCCTTATTTGTAATTCTGGGAATAGCTAAATTCACTTGAGGCTGTCGCTGGCACCACGGGGGAGATGAAGGCTTCGCCACCGGTGTATAAGATAACGGTATGCGCTCTTGATGAGCGCTAGTTACTCTTGAAAAGGTCGCTTGAGGTATATCGCGTGGTAGGGAGGCTAAGTGATGGTTGGGGATCTTTGACAGAATGGCAAATGTGCGCTCTGAGAGAGTCGACAGCTACGTGTGTCTCGATCATATGGTCTACCGCGATGGCAATTGTTGCTGCTGTTGAGGTGCACCGAGGCAGCCCTAAACACGTACGTAAGGCTTGACCTTGTATGCTCTCCAAAGCGCGAATGTTCGTCTTGCATGTATTTGACAGAACTGGTCGACTGTAACCTAGGACTCTGAGAAACAGTACCCTGTATAGATGCAACATAGAATGGACTGGTGTACCCCAATTTATCCCGCAGAGAAATTTGAAGGCCTGAGCAATGGCAGCTAACTTCTTCAGATAGACACAGTAAGGGCTCCATGAGAGGTTGCGTCAACGATGACGCCCAGAAAGCGATGCGTTTTAACATAGGACACAGCTTTACCATTGATTGAAACGGGATGCAATGACATTTGTTTGCGCGTAAAGCCAACCAATGCGCACTTTTCGGTAGACACGCTGAGGCCTTGTTCTCGGAGATAAGACGCCGTCATGGTTGCCGCCCGCTGCAGCCTGGCCCGTAGCTGAGGGCGAGTCACCGTAGAGGCCCAGATGCAAAAGTCGTCGCCGTATATTGAGACATGAACTGTCCACTGTAGGTACTCCGCAAGTCCTACCAGGACGAGGTTGAACAATATGGGGCTCAACACTCCACCCTGCGGCACACCACGGCAGGTGTAATGTTCCAAAGTTGGGCCGTCTTCGGTCTGTAAGAAAAAGCACCTCTCAATGAGGTGTCGTGGCAGGGGCCACGACACCGCAGCTGTGATGCCACGCTCACTTTTCATGCTTGTGCAGGTGTTGATGGCGATACTCGGTTCACCGTCGGCCGTCGCACTGCAGTGCCTGGGTTATCCATCGGAAAATACCGGGCCTAATGAAGACACCGAGCTGAAAGGTTTACGTTGGATGCGCAGTCAATCGTCGAGTCCGTCACCGGATCAACCACCACTTCTGGATACGACTGCATTGCTCGGCTGGCAACATGGAACCTTATCTACGACAAGCACAGTACTAAAGCACATTCATTTTGACAGCACTTCGGGCCACGACACCGCAGCTGTGATGCCACGCTCACTTTTCATGCTTGTACAGGTGAGCCTAAATGGTGATTTTTCTTTTCGTAACAACGATGTGTTCATATTAGCAGTGTCGTGGCCACCCGATTCAATGAAGTGTTTTTGTGATTGTGTCTTGCATCTATGGCACCTTTTGCTGCTTGGGGGTGACGTAGAGGTAAACCCCGGTCCCATGACTAAACCACAAGAAGAAAAACTTGATTTTGTATTCAGCACTGTTCAGAGACTAGATTCTAATAGTATGGGTATTTTAGAATCTGTTAATAAGGTACTACAAATCCATATCGGTATAAAAAGTGACCTAGACTAACTAAGCCGACGTGTTTCTGAACTTGAAACTAAAATTCTGTCCAATGTTTCTGAGAAAGTAGCACTTAACTGCGAGGAATTACCCGCCGTGGTTGCTCAGTGGCTATGGTGTTAGGCTGCTGAGCATGAGGTCGCGGGATCGAATCCCGGCCATGGCGGCCGCATTTCGATGGGGGCGAAATGCGAAAACACCCGTGTACTTAGATTTAGGTGCACGTTAAAGAACCCCAGGTGGTCGAAATTTCCAGAGTCCTCCACTACGGCGTGCCTCATAATCAGAAAGTGGTTTTGGCACGTAAAACCCCATAATTAATTAACTGCGAGGAACGCTTTTCTAAAATGCAGAATCAACTCGATGATTTCGAGCGAAAGATAACTTCAGGGCTTTTGTCAGGGGAGGCTAATGCGCACTCCCTTCCAATCCACGAAGTGAGCATCTCCAAAATAGAAGATAAGGTCGCCAATTTAGAAAACCGCTCCCGGAGGTGCAATTTACTATTTTACGGGCTTTCTGACTCTGAACAGAACGAACGATGGGAAACTTCTGAGCGCCTGGTTCAGCAATTTTGCGACAATCATCTTGGTATGAAAGTGTCCTCAATAGCAAGAGCGCACAGATTAGGTCGTTTCTCTAACGATAAAAAGCCACCGATTATTGCAAAGCTTTCCAATGACAAAGAAATTGATGCACTACTTGGCTATGGTTACAAACTAAAAAATAAACCTTTTAGCATTTCCCGTGACTACTCTGAAACAGTGCGAAATAAACGCCGCAACCTTCTGCTATTTTCCAAAACAATACGAAAGGAAGGCGATCGTGTGCGACTCGTGTTCAACAAGTTGTTTATTAATTATGACGTTTATATCTGGGATAGCGATCAGAAACGCGCGAAGCGAGTGTCTGAAAGAGCTACAGAATGACGAGTGTCATGTGATCACACTAACCATCAATCCACTGGACCGATATCGACGAAGAATGACGCCCAAGACCGCATTCCTTTTCTTTACACGAACATAAGAAGTGTCATTTCTGAAGCAGTACTGCTATCATCCATCATTGACTCATGTTCAGCATCGATAGTGATACTAACTGAAACATGGCTTACCGATACTGTCCCCGATACCTGCATTCTGGAAAGCTGGACTTCATTTAACTACTTTCGATGTGACAGGACAAATCGAATAGGTGGTGGCGCTTTGGTGGCAGTGCAAAAAAATGTTTTCGCCACACGTATTCACCTTGACACTTTTTTAGAGTGTCTGTGGGTTTCCATAAAACATAAAGCAGGCCTTATAATCATTGGGGCTTTTTATCGACCTCCTGACATGGGCAATACGTTTTCTCGTGAATTCCAATGGCTCCTTGAAATCATTACTGTTCGTTTTCCTAAATCTTAAGTACTAATTTTCGGTTATTTTAATTTCCCCGAAGTTGATTGGGCTAACCTTTCAACAGCAACCTACCTATCTGAGGCCCACAGTTTCTTGCAGTCATGTCTCAACTTTTCTTTAATACAGCTTATCACCCGTCCTACGCGATCTTCGGCTACATCCGCTAATATTTTAGATATAGTATTAACCAGTGATCCTGACGTGTGCTTCGACTTAACTCATCAAGATGGGCTATCTGATCATGATATCATAACAGGTAGTCTTGCAGTTTCCCTTCCAAGACGTCCGTGCTCTGATAAGTACATCCGATGTTACAATAGAGCAGATTTTGGCAGCATAAACTCCGCGCTATCTGACTTCTCTTTACATTTCCTCAATAGATGCCAATTTCAAACTATCGAACATAACTGGGCTGAACTTAAAACCACTCTTACTAAACTAATTAATCGATTCGTCCCTCTAACAAAAATAGCCTGCACCCCGACAGCCCCGTGGTTTACCGTAAAGCTTCGGCGCCTTAATAATAAGAAAAAGCGTTTATATCGTAAAACCGATAAAGCCCGCCACTCAGATTCCTGGCACCGTTATAAGACCTGCGATAAGCAATATCAGTCACTGCTAAAATAATCTAAACGACATTTCTTTGCCCATGACCTATATTCTATGCTCACTAACAATCCTCAACGTTTTTGGCGCATAATAAGCCCGAAGAGCTATCCCGATTTAACACTAGTTGATGAGCACGGTGATATGGTCCACCACTCGGAATGTGCTGATTTATTGGATAGCGCATTTTCATCTGTATTTACACAGGAAGACACCATATCTTCACCAACCCTTGACAATATCATTAACATATCAATGCCAGAAATAATTGTTAGAGAAGCAGGTATTTCTTCTTTACTAAATAAACTTGACTAAATAAGTTTCTTCCGCCTCTGATCACACTGGCATTAATAATAAAGTGTCAAAACATTTGTCACCTAGTTTATCACCTATATTGTGTGCACTCTTCTCGCAGTCTTTATCAACTAACACTATTCCACATGATTGGAAGGTGGCAAAAGTCATTCCCTATTTTAAGTCCGGATACCGAACTCACCCATTAAAGTACCGCCCCATCTCCTTAACTAGTACTATTTGTAAATTACTTGAACACATCTTGTATACTGAAATCATTAACTACTTAGAAGAGCACAAAATTATTGTTGATTACCAACATGGCTTTCGTCGTGGTTATTCATGCGAAACACAGTCAGCCGGCTTTTTACACGACATAGATTCATACCTAGACCTAGGGTTTCAAGTTGATGCTATCTTCCTGGATTTCTCGAAAGCTTTCGATCGCGTTGCTCACCATAGACTGGTACTGAAGCTAATGAACCTTAACATACACCCAATCGTTATTGGATGGATTAAGGATTTCCTCTCATCCAGAGTACAATATACGTCTGTTAACAACAGTAATTCCTCTTCTACCAAAGTAACCTCCGGTGTTCCGCAGGGCAGCGTTCTTGGCCCTTTACTTTTCTTAATCTATATTAATGACCTGCCCAACTGTGTGTCTTCCCACATCAGACTTTTTGCCGATGACTGCGTAATATATCGATTAATTTCATGCGACAATGAAAAAGATATTCTTCAAACCGATCTTAACGCTATTAACACATGGTGTTCAACATGGTTGATGACTCTTAATACAAATCAGACGAAGTTATTATCATTTACTAGGCGCAACCACCGTATTCCGACATCGTATGTAATATCTGACAACATAATTGAACTTACAACTTCATATAAGTACCTTGGTGTTCACTTACAGTCTGATCTAACGTGGCATCATCACATCCGCCTGACTTTGGCATCAGCTAACCGCTCTTTAGGCCTCCTCAAACGCAACCTTAAGCATGCTCCAGTTAAACTACGCAGACTAGCATGCATCACATTAATACGCCCCAAAATCGAGTATGCATCAGCTATCTGGGATCCTTTTCAAACATATATCACCCAAGAAATCGAATCACTGCAAAACCGCGCGGCGCGTTTCATTTTTTCGGATTATTCACCCTATACTAGTATTTCAGCACTAAAAGCTCGCGCTCAGCTTGACGACTTATCTCATCGCCTCTCGCTGCTGCACAAACTTTATCATCATCCGCACCTTCATCGTATCTTCGAACCAGCGACAGCCTTCTTTCCACGCACAGACCATATCTTCAAGATAAAACGCATCAGTTGTCGCTCAGCTAGCTATGCTAACTCCTTCGCTCCCCGAACAATTGTTGCATGGTATAACCTACCATCACACATTGCACCTCAAACCGATTTCGCAACCTTTCAGGAACTTTTACGCAATCATCATCATCATCATCATCATCATCAGCCTAGTTACGCCCACTGCAGGGCAAAGGCCTCTCCCATACTTCTCCAACTACCCCGGTCATGTACTAATTGTGGCCATGTTGTCCCTGCAAACGTCTTAATGTCATCTGCCCACCTAACTTTCTGCCGCCCCCTGCTACGCTTCCCTTCCCTTGGAATCCAGTCCGTAGCTCTTAGTGACCATCGGTTATCTTCCCTCCTCATTACATGTCCGGCCCATGCCCATTTCTTTTTCTTGATTTCAACTAAGATGTCGTTTACCCGCGTTTGTTGCGTCACCCAATCTGCTCTTTTCTTATCCCTTAGCGTTACACCCATCATTCTTCTTTCCATAGCTCGTTGCGTCGTCCTCAATTTCAGCAGAACCCTTTTCGTAAGCCTCCAGGTTTCTGCCCCATATGTGAGTACTGGTAACACACAGCTGTTGTACACTTTCCTTTTGAGGGATAGTGGCAACCTACTGTTCATGATTTGAGAATGCCTGCCAAACGCACCCCAACCCATTCTTATTCTTCTGGTTATTTCAGTCTCATGATCCGGATCCGTGGTCACCACCTGCCCTAAGTAGATGTATTCCCTTACCACTTCCAGTGTTTCGCTACCTATCGTAAACTGCTGTTCTCTTCCGAGACTGTTAAACAGTACTTTAGTTTTCTGCAGATTAATTTTCAGACCCACCCTTCTGCTTTGCCTCTCCAGGTCAGTGAGCATGCATTGCAATTGGTCTCCTGAGTTACTAAGCAAGGCAATATCATCAGCGAATCGCAAGTTGCTAAGGTATTCTCCATCAACTTTTATCCCCAATTCTTCCCACTCCAGGCCTCTGAATACCTCCTGTAAACATGCTGTGAATAGCATTGGAGATATCGTATCTCCCTGTCTGACGCCTTTCTTTATAGGGATTTTGTTGCTTTCTTTGTGCAGGACTACGGTGGCTGTGGACCCGCTATAGATATCTTCTAGTATTTTTACATATGGCTCCTCTACACCCTGATTCCGTAATGCCTCCATGACTGCTGAGGTTTCGACTGAATCAAACGCTTTCTCGTAATCAATGAAAGCTATATATAAGGGTTGGTTATATTCTGCACATTTCTCTATCACTTGATTGATAGTGTGAATAGGGTCTATTGTTGAGTAGCCTTTACGGAATCCTGCCTGGTCCTTTGGTTGACAGAAGTCTAAGGTGTTCCTGATTCTATTTGCGATTACCTTAGTAAATACTTTGTAGGCAACGGACAGTAAGCTGATCGGTCTATAATTTTTCAAGTCTTTGGCGTCCCCTTTCTTATGGATTAGGATTATGTTAGCGTTCTTCCAAGATTCCGGTACGCTCGAGGTTATGAGGCATTGCGTATACAGGGTGGCCAGTTTCTCTAGAACAATCTGACCACCATCCTTCAACAAATCTGCTGTTACCTGATCCTCCCCAGCTGCCTTCCCCCTTTGCATAGCTCCTAAGGCTTTCTTTACTTCTTCTGGCGTTACCTGTGGGATTTCGAATTCCTCTAGGCTATTCTCTCTTCCACTATCGTCGTGGGTGCCACTGGTACTGTATAAATCTCTATAGAACTCCAGCCACTTGAACTATCTCATCCATATTAGTAACGATATTGCCGGCTTTGTCTCTTAACGCACACATCTGATTCTTGCCTATTCCAAGTTTCTTCGTCACTGTTTTTAGGCTTCCTCCGTTCCTGAGAGCCTGTTCAATTCTATCCATATTATAGTTCCTGATGTCCGCTGTCTTACGCTTGTTGATTAACTTAGAAAGTTCTGCCAGTTCTATTCTAGCTGTAGGATTAGAGGCTTTCATACATTGGCGTTTCTTGATCAGATCTTTCGTCTCCTGCGATAGCTTACTGGTTTCCTGTCTAACGGCGTTACCACCAACTTCTATTGCGCACTCCTTAATGATGCCCATGAGGTTGTCGTTCATTGCTTCAACACTAAGGTCCTCTTCCTGAGTTAAAGCCGAATACCTGTTCTGTAGTTCGATCCGGTATTCCTCTAGTTTCCCTCTTACCGCTAACTCATTGATTGGCTTCTTGTGTACCAGTTTCTTTCGTTCCCTCCTCAAGTCTAGGCTAATTCGAGTTCTTACCATCCTGTGGTCACTGCAGCGTACCTTGCCGAGCACGTCTACATCTTGAATGATGCCAGGGTTCGCGCAGAGTATGAAGTCGATTTCATTTCTAGTCTCACCATTCGGGCTCCTCCACGTCCACTTTCGGCTAACCCGCTTGCGGAAAAAGGTATTCATTATCCGCATATTATTCTGTTCTGCAAACTCTACTAATAATTCTCCTCTGCTATTCCTAGAGCCTATGCCATATTCCCCCACTGACTTGTCTCCAGCCTGCTTCTTGCCTACCCTGGCATTGAAGTCGCCCATCAGTATAGTGTATTTTGTTTTGACTTTACTCATCGCCGATTCTACGTCTTCATAAAAGCTTTCGACTTCCTGGTCATCATGACTAGATGTAGGAGCGTAGACCTGTACAACCTTCATTTTGTACCTCTTATTAAGTTTCACTACAAGACATGCCACCCTCTCGTTAATGCTATAGAATTCCTGTATGTTACCAGCTATTTCCTTATTAATCAGGAATCCGACTCCTAGTTCTCGTCTCTCCGCTAAGCCCCGGTAACACAGTACATGCCCGCTTTTTAGCACTGTATATGCTTCTTTTGTCCTCCTAACCTCACTGAGCCCTATTATATCCCATTTACTACCCTCTAATTCCTCCAATAACACTGCTAGACTCGCCTCACTAGATAGCGTTCTAACGTTAAACGTTGCCAGGTTCAGATTCCAATGGCGGCCTGTCCGGAGCCAGGTATTCTTAGCACCCTCTGCAGCGTCAAAGATCTGACCGCCGCCGTGGTCAGTTGCTTCGCGGCTGCTGGGGACTGAGGGCCGGGGTTCGATTGTTGTATTCATATAGGAGGTTGTGGCCAAGTACTGCACCAGGGTGGCCAATCCTGCTCTGGTGAGAGAGTGCGTTACCGGTTCTGGTCACCGGGATCAGGCCGCACTCCAGGCCTGTTTGTGCAATTTTCTCAACACACGGTTTTTTTTTTTTTGTATTTTCCGGTGGAGAATAGCGCGGCACCGGGATTTGAATCACGGTCCTCTTGCACTGGAGACGGATACTCTACCGTCCCCGTAGGAGTTAAATTAAAAATTAATTTATGGGGTTGTACGTGACAAAACCACTTTCTGATTATGCACGCCGTAGTGGAGGACTCCGGAAATTTCGACCACCTGGGGTTCTTTAACGTGCACCTAATTCTAAGTACACGGGTGTTTTCGCATTTCGCCCCCATCGAAATGCGGCCGCCGTGGTCGGGTTCCGATCCCGCGACCTCGTGCTCAGCAGTCTAACACCATAACCACTGAGCAACCACGGCGGGTCCCGCAGGAGTTGTACGCCTCATTTAACCTACAGTGGTGCCCTATTTGGTCAGTCCAGGTGGACCAATCTGAGCTCGGTTATACCGCATGGATGGCACTCGGCTACAGAACCTGGTATTTATGACCTGCACATGTGAGTGTGAGGCCATACATATTTGAAGATATATATCGTTCTTTTTTTTTTCTTTTTTTTTTAGGAGGGTTCCCGTACAGTGATAAAATAAAGGAAAAGACATTAAAAGAAAGAAAAAAAAGAAAAAGGGGCGAAAAAAAAAGGAACATAACAGGTGATTTGAACTTGTGACCCTTCGATGTTGCCCGGAAAGATAGCTCAGTCGGTTGGTTCGTCGGGCCCCAGGCTACTTTCAAGCGCCACAGCTCCTGCTCCAAGCCTCACACTTACGTGGAAAGAGACTCATGTTGTCCGCGATAGTCGGTTTTTGCTAGTGGTTGGAAGGCATACTTTCTAGGAAAAATGGCCGCTCGAGGAGAAGAGCGAACTCGAGCGGCTTTAGAGGCTAGGAAAACTGCCTTAAAATATTTAGACTTGAGGGAAAGCTTCGTTAACAAACTATAACACGGCAATCAGCACTCGAATACGACGAGAGAAATTACTGAGACGTGGAAAATTCCCTTGAAAAAAAATCTGGTTTGCGAGACAAATGCTTGTATGTATTGAACCTCTTAAAAGATGAGGGGGGGGGGGGGGAATATGCGCTCACCGAGAGGGCATCTTCAGCACGAGACATCCACAAGGCACCTTACAGAGATGTGGAGAGCTTCGCGGCCGGAACGAAGCCTCCCTTCTCCGCCGGCCAAGAGTGGGAAACGCGCTTTCCGATCGCTCAAGGTTGCGCGGACAAAGCATAACTCTAGCGTCTAGGAAAAGCTTAACCAGGTGCGATGGCGGCACGCATAGCGTGGGAAGCTAGCCGCCAGAATAACTATACCAAGGACTGCTGCTGATGAGGGCGAAATACCTTCGTGTAATTATAATAACCCTAATAGGACTACTCTCGAAAAAAAAAAAAAAAGGAAACGGCCCAGAGGGCTATACTACGAGAGCTATGACTGATAGTTTTCTATAGATATATATATATATATTCATCTCATCTATGGGATCGCATGCGCGCGCTGTTGCTTTGTCTCTGCGTGTAGTATAGTTAAGAAAGCCAGTTTAAGGGCGGAGAAGAAGAAAGAAAAGAAAAGCAAAAACTGCAGCGCCGTGGTTTTAAAGCGCACCCGTGGTAGAGAAACGGAATGCGATATAAGCGTGCGTAGCCATGATACGCACACGACAAACTGCCTTAAAATATTTAGACTTGAGGGAAAGCTTCGGTAACAAACGATAGCACAGCAATCAGCACTCGAATATAATTATAACCCTAATACTAATTGTAAATATTCATCTCATCTATGGGATCTAATGCGCGCGCTGTTGCTTTGTCTCTGCGTGTAGTAGTTGAGAGAGCCAGTTTAAGGGCGGAGAAGTGGGAAGGAAAGGATAGTCTCTGAAGCAAACTTGCAGCGTCGTGGTTTTAAAGCGCAACCGTGGTAGAGAAACGGAAGGCGATATAAGCGTGCGTAGCCATGATACGCACACGACAAACTGCCTTAAAATATTTAGACTTGAGGGAAAGCTTCGTTAGCAAACGATAGCACGGCAATCAGCACTCGAATATAATTATAACCCTAATAATAATTGTAAATATTCATCTCATCTATGGGATCTAATGCGCGCGCTGTTGCTTTGTCTCTGCGTGTAGTAGTTGAGAGAGCCAGTTTAAGGGCGGAGAAGTGGGAAGGAAAGGATAGTCTCTGAAGCAAACTTGCAGCGTCGTGGTTTTAAAGCGCAACCGTGGTAAAGAAACGGAAGGCGATATAAGCGTGCGTAGCCATGATACGCACACGACAAACTGCCTTAAAATATTTAGGCTTGAGGGAAAGCTTCGTTAGCAAACGATAGCACGGCAATCAGCACTCGAATATAATTATAACCCTAATAATAATTGTAAATATTCATCTCATCTATGGGATCTAATGCGCGCGCTGTTGCTTTGTCTCTGCGTGTAGTAGTTGAGAGAGCCAGTTTAAGGGCGGAGAAGTGGGAAGGAAAGGATAGTCTCTGAAGCAAACTTGCAGCGTCGTGTTTTTAAACGCAACCGTGGTAGAGAAACGGAAGGCGATATAAGCGTGCGTAGCCATGATACGCACACGACAAACTGCCTTAAAATATTTAGACTTGAGGGGAAAGCTTCGTTAACAAACTATAACACGGCAATCAGCACTCGAATACGACGAGAGAAATTACTGAGACGTGGAAAATTCCCTTGAAAAAAAATCTGGTTTGCGAGACAAATGAATAGTTACGTGTAAATATCCATCATGTACTGTTGCTTCATACGTTGTTGAGTGTATATATTGTTTTGATGATTTGTCTTACCGTTCTGCGTGCACATTGTACAAGTGTATTCATGTCTCATTAATTTGTTAAGGTGACAATTGACGCAGTTTCGAACAACACCTCGTTTTACTTCTTTTACATTGTGCCTAATTAATTCCCTTACTTTGTTTTCTCAGACAGTTTTGTATGTTCTATCTGAGTTTCACTTGACTAATGTATTTCGTATATTGTTTTACTTGTGTATTTTGCTAGATCTCGTACTTTTGTATAACTTTTGTGTTTTCTTTTGTAAACATTTTGTATAACTTTTGTGTACTTCAGTCGTTTTTTCCGTAACGCGCAAAGCTCGCATTTTTTCATGTATCGGTGCCCCCTATGTAATACCCCTTCGGGGGCCTTTAGGGGTATTATGAAATAAATAAATTCATAAATAAATCAAATAGTCCCAAATCCATTTATACATCCGGCCACCAAGTGCCATAGCCTCAAGTGAGTTTAGTATGGCCTCATGGGCGACGTTGTCGTATTCTCCTTTTATATCTAGAAAAAGTGCCACTGATAGGCGCTTGAGGCTTTTTTTTTTATTTTAGACCCAGGTTACGATGTCAATGACGTTGTCGATGGACGAGCGACCTCGACGAAAGCCCGCCATGGCGTCCGGAATCGCTCGAGGTACCATTCCAAGCGAGAAAGAGTCATTATTTCCACCACTTTGCTGACGCAGCTCGAAAGTGCAATCGGACGATATGATAATAGATCAAGCGAAGACTTTCCAGGTTTCAGAATGCGGATCAAGCAACTCGATTTCCATTGTCTAGGAACGACGTCGTTGTGCCAAGACTCATTCTAGTAGTTGAGTAGTAGCTCACCACGTACGTCATGTCCAATGTGGCATAGGGCAGTGTACGTGATGCCATCTGGTCCTTGTGACGAATAACGACTGCAGGTCGCCAACGCAGCGTCGAGCTCTTCGAGTGAGAATAGCACGTCCATTTCTGGTACACGTGCCTCAGGGATATCATTCAGTGCTGCGTCGGTAATAATGGCCACGGACTCAGCGACCCGTTCACAGAACTCTTCAGCCACTTGAAGTTCCGAGCGGAGTTGGTAGAGGGCCAGAGCAGCAAAGGGCTTCCTTTGGTGCGGACATGAGCGAAGACCCCCAACCGTTCTCCATGTGTGCGAAAGCGTTATTCGGGGATCAAGCGACTGACAGAATGTTTTCCATCACTTGTCTTCCACTTTATCCATACGACGCTGGACTTTCTTTTGTATGCGTTGTGTAGTCCTCGGATCCAAAACGGATTTGGTGCGCCGGTACCTTCTCTCCGCCTGTCGGCGTGCCTCACGCAGCCTCTCCAGTTCTATGTCCAAGTATGTTCGCCTTGCTGGCCTTGTAACAGATGAATGCTTTCATTGCTTCTGCGATAACGTCTTAGATATTGTATGAAAGACCTTCCCGACATGCGTCATCCATATGCTTTTTCAATCTTTACCAATCAGCTGTACGCAAGACAGTAGAGGAGCATTGCTCAACTCCACTAATCTTTATGTATGTTGGAATATGGTCGCTTCCATGTGTCTCTTTGTCCGTAACCATTGGACACTCGAGGCAAAGCGCCGTGACACTAAAGTTAAGTACACGCAGCTACTATAGGTGGTGCCTCGCAGAAATGTAGGGCATGCTGTCATTCACACCTAGCATATCATGGTCGGCAGCAAATGAGGCAAGACTCCTGCCTCTGGAGGCAATTTTAGTGCTTCCGCATAGCTGGTGATGCGTCTTAAAGTCACCTGTGATAAACCAGTGGCCATCGGTCATTAGTAATATTTCCTTAAGTCTTTTGTCGTCAAATTGACTCGCTGGGGATATGTAGGCACCAATTAGTGTATATGACACAGCCTTCTTTTTGACATGCAGGCAGACATATTGGTTGTCGTCATGAGGCTCTACCGTTTTAGTGACATATGTAAAATCTATGCGTATGTAGATGATTACTTTGGTGCGCGCACCGCATGTGGACGAGGCGAAAGATTCCTAACCAGACAGTCTGATTGGAGTTGATGTATTTGGTTCGCAAATGGCCAGTATGGCGAAGCGATTTGTAAAAACGAATTGGCGAAAGTCTGCTATACGGAATTCCATTGGCATTCCATTGATAGATCCTCTGGCATTTCATTGATAGATCGACGCACCTTTAACTTCAGTGCGGAAGTAGACCATTGGTCGAGCCATGGTGCTTAGACGATGCTAGCAAGCACTGGATTTAGTGCGTCCAGTATTTGCAGAGCACTTCGAGCTGCTGGTGTTCGCAGCTTGTTCAGTATCATGCGGATTGTATTAATTAGTGATTGCAGCATTACAGCCACCTGCCTGTCCTGGTCGCACAAATCACCGACAGTAGACGCCGGGGGTTGTACATCGAAAGTTTGCTGTGATTCTGTTCGTGATTGCTGTCGTTTTGGTAGGGCGGGCCAAGAGTCGGCACATGTGGTCTACTCAGTGTCCTTGTTCTTCGTGGTCCTTTCCACAGTGCCTGGCCTAGGCGGCAGATGAGGAGGTGGTGTTGTAGGCAGTGGCATGCGCGTCGCAGAGGCAACAGCCATCTTTGAAGATCGTCGGTGACGGAAACGTCGCTTCCTGATTTTATTGGTGGCTTCGCAACGAGATAAAAGATCTCTCGCCATCTCTTTCAAGATGTCCATTTCCTCCTTAATATGTGGGCAATTCTTCGATGAAGCTTCATGTCACCCGCTGCAGTTCAAACACATCACTACAGTATATAGCGCCGTATTTATCTCCAGCCTGGGGCTCGTCGCAGCGGGGACATTATGCCTGGTTTCCGCAGCCACTGCTCACCTGTCCCAGTTTCATGCATTTGCGGCATTGAAGAGGTTTCGGAATGAAAAGTCGCACACCATGTCTGAATGTCCCACCTTAATATGTGAGGGTATATATTTACCCTCGGATGCAATCTTCACGCAGCGTGAACTGCCCAGCCGAGTAACATCAACAATGACCTCATCATTTACTGGCTTGACAAGAATCGCCAAGTCGTTATTAAGGATGGCCACGTCTACGTCGTAGATAACGCCGCTGACTAGATCAGATCCCAGAGGAGCGAAGAGTGGACCTGTATGTCATCGAGGTCTGTTACGCTGGGTAGAGTGGTCATAGCAGCCGCATGCTGGGCATCAACCGCCAGTAGATTTTTTCGGATGTTCACTCGAATGTCCGATATTTCGTTTGGCACCAGGGCTCCCAGTGACATTGACACAAATTGCCTGTTAAGTAGCTTCATGTTGACGGTGGGAAGCACGGGCACAAATATAATAGTAGTGGAGTCCGGCCTCTGCGTGTGTCTTACTGTTTGCGTGCTTGACGATGGAGACGTCCTGGTGTTCCTTCTCTTCACTCTGCGGCTCTGCACAAGCTGGAAGCCGACATCGGAAGGGTCCTCACTGCTGAGAGAGTAAACACGGGTGTCCTCGCTGTCGCTCTGCTGACCTTTCCGCTTCCTGGAGGCGCCCACCGCTGACGCCGCCATCGCCGGCAGACGTGCGGCGTGGTCCACTTCCATCACGACCGAGCAGGGAGCGAGGAGCGGGGGCACTTATATTTTCACAAAAATAAACCGGCACTAGAAAGAACAGCACTGTGTCAAAAAACTCTTCATCGTCTTCTCTTCAGAGCTCTTGACGAACGTTGTGCCTGCCTTTCCCTCTCCTGCACTCCCGCCTGCATACCTTCCTTGCACACCCGTACGTCGACAGGAATTGATCAGGACAAGTCCATTTCAATTGCTCAGGCCATGTGACCACTACAGCGCACCCGCTTTTTTTTTTTTTCTCGTCAGCGCTTGTCTCTTATGTTTGCTACCGTGTACGTTATTCTAAGGCTGCTTGTTCCTCGTATTTGATTCATTGTTCTTCACCTGAAGTAGTACCTCAAGCCTGCCAGCAGGCTGACATATACATAGCTTCCATCGAAGCCATCTTATTCTCTCTCCACTGAAATTAGTATTTTACTTTAGCATATCTTTAAAGAAACAAATCTTGTACAGACTATTTTTTTTTTCGATTTCACCCTTGCAAGGACAACTGGGCTGTCCGCTCACAACATCGTGAGAAAAGGCTATACTGCACCTGAGAACATCGGAAAGGCATTAACTTTTTTTTAATTGCCACTGACTGCCCCACTGGTATTTAACTGATAAACAGCTCGCTCTGACGATTCACTTCACCTATCATCATCATTTACACAACAATTTCATGCCGTGGAGAATCCGGCGACATTCTGCTCATTTGCTGATAACATTTCCAATAACATAATAAATAAATGAATAAATCAATGGACTTAGGTGTATCAAAGTTTAAATCCAAATTATGCACAAGTTTCCACGTGACCGAAATGAACGTAAGTATGCCGCGTGTTCAGCATAAGTACTGTTGTTTTCACATTGGGAAGACACTACAGGTCAAAGCACAAAAGGGACAGCGAGCCAGTGCGCTGTATTTAGGGTACGTCGGCCCTCATTAAACTCAAATAGCTTGCATCATCTCACGTCAGCAGCACCTCGACGCTCATGTGGACTCTTCCGAGGAGCAGCACTGGAGCAGGAAGGTAGAGTGGGGCGAGTGCAGCTGCCGTCGAAATCAAAGAAGCCTGAGGGAGCGCCGGGCGGACGAAAGCAGGCGCCAGACACTCATTGTGCGCTAGGCTATATATGTACATACCTACAAACGCAGTGCATAAGGTCATAACGAGAGCGGCCACTCTGGGCCGTAGTTTGCATGTCATGGGAACTGGCAGAAGCCGGAACCGCGCGGGGACCGAACTGGACTCTACGCGGTCCACAACAATGCGCGCAGCGCGAGAAACAGGCGCTGCTCGACTTTCGAGTAGCCCGCCCGTGGGCAGCGTCTCTTGCGAGGCCGGCCGCGACTTGAGCTGTCGTTCTCTTTCGGCGTTTGCTTTTCGCGTCCCCTCGAGCGTCGTGCAGCGCCCGAGTCGTCGCTCGGCGTAAGTAATTACTGCGCCGCTGAATGCCGGTCGCTCGATGAATGCGTTTGCAGGGGACAGTGATGGACGGTATAACCCCATGCTACTACACGCATTCTGCGGACGCGGCCCGTCGGAGCCTTTTATCTGCCACGTTATTATAGTAACCACGTCTGGAACGCAGCTGCAGAGGCTCTCATTAGATAGAAATTAAATAAAAGAAAGGAGGAACGACAGTTTGTAGCGAGAGACAGTGTAGCTCCTTGTCTTTGTTTCGATTATAATCGCTTTTGGCAAAAGGGTCACGGGAAGGTCGCAGGAGATGTATTTCTCGTGAGAGTATTCGCAGCAGGTAACAATTTCAGGTTTAAGAATATGCCCTTTGATGACGTCATCACCCTGCCAAATCTGCCCTATATACTTCTATAGAAGTATACCTGATGGCTTACCCAATATTCAACAATATCCGTAAACATTAACTCACTGATTAAATGCAGAAAAATGCTGAGTTAAACAAGGCCATTGCTAGAACTCTCTGTCGGTTTTGTTAATGACGATCACACAGGTATTTTTTTTATTAATCACAATGGGTGCCACATTTGCGCCAACCAAGGCCATTATCAAACTGAGTTCGTGAACTAATGTAAATGTCCATCTGGAATTTGCACCTGATGAAGCGTTTTCCATAGATATAGTATTGCATGCATATTTTGCTCGTTATCGAATTAAAAAAGGAGAAGACACACAGAAGTAAAAGAAACATTGCTTATTATAAAGCCAATCAACTAGTCCAAAATGTGTATAGCATACAGCATTAAACCTACCAGTTTCAGGAACAGAGACCTACAGCAGAGCCATCTGGTCTTAAAGACCATACGTATGACGTGATACAAAAGTCAACGTCCCACGCGATAGTTTCTAGGTGACCGAAATATACTGAGGCTTGCCGGGATCCAGTCGTAGAGTTAAAGCAAACTGTAAGCTGTGCGCTGTGGTAATGAGCACTTGGCATCGCAATTATATAAGCTAATAATAAAGAAACACTGTGACACGATGGTGCTTAAAAAATGTTTTTTCATCGAATTGACTGAAACGTGCTCTGAACCCATTTTTGTTTGTCAATCTCAGTGAGGCCGGCGTAATTCAAGACACAGTGACAAGTCACGTTTCTTATACTCGTAAAAAAAAAAGAAAAAAAGACCTAATAAAGGAAGCGCGCAATGTTACTTCCTCGCTCGCACGCAGCCGTGACGTCAACTGGCAACATTCGGTAAACACAGTGGGCACTCCTTCGCGCACACACCGACGTGCACAGGTGCACATTTCATAAAGAGGAGAAGCTCCGTTAATGAGAGGGCGCGCCGTTTTAATCTCACCGCGACCCGCGCTAACTCTGAAGTCACAGGCACAATTTCGCTCCCAGGAATCCTCACCGATGCCCGAGACGGAAGCGCGGTCGTTTTCTCAGGTCACCTGATGTGAGCGGCGCCGGAGGCCTCTCGACACATAGCGGGGGCCCACAAGAGACTCGCTTGATTTGTCGACTCGTTGGCTCGAAAGAAAAAGTTGGCGCGTGTCTCTCGGGAGTTGCAGGTCTGTACGGCGGCTGCTGTAAATCAAACACCCAAGCCACTGCGACGACGAGGAAAGGCTAAGTGGCGGTACCGTGCGTATTCATTTATTCACCCTCATCGCGTGCACGTGATACGACAGCGGCGCGCGCTAGACGTACGCAACGAATGGTCCGGATCAATCATAATCTGAGCTCCCGCTGCGACGTGTCATTAGCTTAGTCTTGATTACGCCGCTGTCCCAGATGAGCTGCTTCCTCTTGTCCCTCTCTCTTGTTAATTCCCTCTCTCCCGTTCTGCTTGCTTTTCTTTGGTGATCCGGCGTAACTTGGAAGGAGGCTCGGGCGGGCACTGCCGTGACAGGCACGCGCGCTTACGCATGTAGATTAGTGGCGGCCTCGCGAGTCGTGGGGCATGTATTTTTCATTACTGCGACCACGTCGTCGAGAAATTCCGTGGCGGTGACGGGATAAAACGGCAGTGCTGGTGTCACACTTCCGTCGGCGTAAACTTGAGACCTCTGTGCTGTCTTCTCCTCGAGGTGGAAACGAAGAGCTATAGAGAGTGGTGCCTTATTAAAGCAGCCGTAACTGTAGCTGAGCAGAAAGAGCGCTTGAGAAACGCGCATGTTGACATGGCAGGAAAGAAGCTTAAAGCTTACTATTGCTAAGTGCAATTTATTCAGTGCCTCAGCGTGTGCAGTGTATGGAATAGAACAGGCTTCATTCGAGTCCTGCGAGGCCACCCTTCGTCTGGGTTAAAGATAATTGTTTACATAACTGTGAGAGTGCCAAATCCCTATAGTCATATATTATTTGCACCCAGGAGGAGGAGGAGGAGAAATAGATGGAAAGACAGGAAGTTCAGCAAGACAGACCAGCTGACTATCCTGTGCTAGGAAAAAAGGGTAAGGGGAATAAAATATAATAAAAATATATATTTAAAAAAGGGAAGGAAGGAAGGAAGGAAGGAAGGAAGGAAGGAAGGAAGGAAGGAAGGAAGGAAGGAAGGAAGGAAGGAAGGAAGGAAGAACAAAAATAAAAGAGACAAAGGAAAAAAGAATACGGCACTGCTTAACGTCTCTCTCTAAGACCAGTCCTCCGAAAGAAGCGCAACAACGCCTTCAATTTCTTCTGGGCTGAGGACTGCCTCGGCCAGTGTCCCAGGACTTTTCCTCCAATAAAAGACGTTTGTCAAGACTACCTAGCACTCTTGAAAGTTCTGTCCTGGGCGCACTGAAGCGGGGACACTCACAGAGAAGGTGGGTGATTGTTTCCTCGCCGTTACAGTTATCGCATGTAGGGCTGTTGGCAATTCCGATCCGAAATGAGTACGCATTCGCGAAGGCCACGCCAAGCCACAAGCGACATAGAAGCGTCTCTTCAGCTCTAGGTAGTCCCGACGGAAGGCGGAGCCATAGATTCGTATCCAAGTTGTGGAGACGGGCGTTGGTAAATTCCGTCGAGTTCCACTGTGCAAGTGTAAATTCACGTGCATGCGAACGAAGCCCTGCAGCTGCGTCTCTTCTGGATAACGGTATAGCTTCACAGTGGAGACCATCATGGGCAGATCGGGCGGCCTCATCTGCACGGTCGTTTCTGTATATAGATACCGCAATGGCCCGGTGTCCACTGATCTGCTTTGTTGTGTTTTTTTCTCTATTGCGAGGTGGTGAAAAAGTCTTGTGTCCATGGCTGATTGCTCATTCGGTCCATGACGAAATGGCGACATAATGCACTGGAGACCTTGGAGTAGCAAAAGATTGACCATGCCTGTGACGGTTCTTCAATTACGAACGCTAGAGCATCACGGAGGGCGGCGAGTTCTGCAGCTGTCGATGGAACTGCGATGTCTTGAATTTTATGGTGACGGACTTCGCTAAACAACCACTAAACGCATTTGACTAGGCCTCCTTCGGTAAGACGTTTGGTTGAAGGCCAGCTAATGGGAAGACAGCGGCGCGGAGAATTCGGGTGTCTCTAGCATCGCCGCCAACTCCAGTTATGAAACTCACTCACTGCGTACAGTATAATGACCAGATAAGGCGTTTGCCTTAGTAGGAAAGTTGGTGAATCACAGTGCCGAAGCAGCAAATGTTGGCCATGCGTGCGAGCTCATGGTGCTATTAGAGTGCCAGAAATAGCTCGAGACACGGCTCTGCATGGTAAAGCACTAGCGGCGGTATATACGTTTAAACACCAGGCCTGCGACGAGCTATGCACAGAGCTATGCCCGCCGAAACATAGCAGACCGACACGCCCACGGCTTTGTGCAACGCTTTTCGCTACGTGGGGTGCGTATATTACGCGTATGGTTTAAGAACGTAGGAGAATTTAGACGCGTTGCATCACCGGCCAGACTCGCAGATAGCCCTGCGTAACGGGCGATTGAACAGCGCGTGCTCTGCGCATTTCGTGCATGGCGCCGTCGTTTGCGTTGAGCGTATAAATGGCGACGCAAGTAAAGCTGCTCACCGCGGCTTCTTGGGCAACCCACGCCGCCAGAAGTCTAACGCGGGCTGAGAGAGTTGCCCTGCAGAACCGCACAACAGCTCCGCCGGATCACGCGACGGCCCTCCATTTCCGGCGTCGGCTCATTGAACATGCACGATTCGGGCCATTCGGATGGGCCGCGTTTCATTGTTCTTGCATGGGCGTACACACCAGCGATGGCATCGCGTAACTACGCTAGAAACTCGTCCATCGGTACCTCCATCACGATCTGCGGCAGCGAAGCTGCTTCGAGGTCTCATTGTTTTCTTGGAAGGTATTTTTAACGGTATAAGGGGTTCGATATTTTTACAACATCGCCGCGCAATCTTTTTTCTATGTATAAAGCAGGGCCGTGATCAGTCTCCGATAACGGTTGTGTAAGTGGGCTGGAACACTTTGCAACTCTTGGACGAATTGTGTGATTGCTTTGAACACGCAGGCCGGAACAGACACTAAATCAACTATGTGCGGAATACATTCCGGGTACATGAATTTATCGTATTCTGGCATCCATAAATAATTCGGTGCATTCCCCAGCTGTAAAGCGGAACTTCTTTCGCAGCGCACATGTAGCCGCAAGCACGAATTTAGCTGCTTCAAGACATTGCCTTACACCCATATAAACATATGAGTCTCGTATATAGTGTGTCGTGCGTTTCCGGCTCCTGCGCCTATGGGTAACATTCGTCACATCCTGTGGCTGTGCCTTTGTGCTCAGGAATTAGGCACAAGGTTCTCAGGAAGGCCAAACTCAAGCCTAATTCTCCAGAAGACTGCACACGTTGGAACCTCATTGCTGATGTACCTGCATCACACAGGCCTGCAGACGTTTATTCGATGCATCTCCTTGTTCTTCTTTTTTACTGCTATACGCGTTGCTGGAAATGCCCCCAATATATATAAAAATATATAAACTGCTACGTTAACATCACTTTCGAAAGCAGGTACAGCACCTGCTTTTCGAGGAGGTGGTGAAATAACGGTGAGTGAATTATTAAGTTGTGTTAGACAGTGGCTCTCAGCGATGACACTTTAGAAAACAGAGGCAAAAAGAGAGAGAGCAAACACACTGCCAGCATAAGCAGAAAGAGTCTCTCAGAAGGCATGTGCAGTGATCATGTGCCGATCTCAGTGGTATGTGCAGATGTCCCTTAATATATGTGTGCGCAGCGCCAGCGTACGGCACGTAACAAACTCTTGAAGTCCTTCTTTCCATCTATTACGGTTTTTTTTTCTCTGCAGAGACAGGAAAGGTATAATGAATGGTCACTGAAAGGCGATTATTGAAGAGTCAGTACGAAAAAAAGAAACCTCATCATCATAAATCACCATCTCAAAGTCAGACCTCCCCCCTTGAAGAAAACCTGGATCCACGCCTGGCCACATCTGGAGGACTTTGTGACCGTTCGTCCAATTCGCTCCACGATTGAGCAGCGCTGGTTCCATGCGTTTCATTTGCTCCGTTTTATTTTATCTGGAGCTGCGAGAAGAAACGCAGTAGCTCACTGCGCTAATCTTTGCTGCTTCATGGAGACGGCAGTTGGTTCGTTCGTACTGCGTGGACGTCAGAGGTAATTTTTTCGTTTAGATCTTGCTGGTTTATTGCTAACAGCTAAAATGTGCTGTCATAACGATTTACATGTTTCTAATGCGACTGCATTACAGGCGTAATTCACCTACTTTGTAGGAATAACATAAAACGTTAATGATCCTGGATACAGTGTAATGGTAAACTGCGGCAGGAAATGCTTCAGAATGTGTTGCAGAATATGAACAGCTTTAGAGAGCCATCCTGGTAAGTAGAAATTGTAGATGATGATGATGATGATTATCATCATCATCACCAGAACATTATATAACTGCATCGAGAAAGCTTCGCTTCACATAGATTCTAGCATGTGCGTTGAATCTGACGTCAACCGCCGTGGTTGCTTAGTGGCTGTGGTATTGGGCTGCTAAGCACGAGGTCGCTGGATCGAATCCCGGCCACGGCGGCCCCATTTTGATGGGGGCGGAAACACCCGTGTGCTTAGATTTAGGTGCACGTTAAGGAACCCCAGGTGATCCAGATTTCTGGAGTCCCCTACTACGGTGTCCCTCATTATCAGATCGGCGTTCTGGCACTTCAAACCCCATATTTTTTTTTAATCTGACATCATTCGGACTATATAAAATATATATACATCTCAAGCTTATAAGAATGCTCTCGCATACTTTGATAATTACTGTAGCTAAATTCTGCGCTAATTACTTCTCTTTCTCTCGCGATTTGACTGAAGAGAACTGATTGATTTTTTTTATGTTATTGAAAATATTTTCAGCATTCGTCACTGGCTGTTTCCCAACGTTTGACCGCGTGGTGAGCTGCGAAATTGCGATAATTGAATCCTTCATCCACGAGGAGCTTAGCGGACGTGGCGGACATGAATATGTTATTTAATCCATTCTGAGCGCTAAACTTCGTAATTCGATCAAGTCGCGCAAGTGCATTGAGCTGGAAGGAGCAGAAATTAAGTTACATAGAATCAAATGCGCTGAAGCAAAAGCTAAAGCTCTATCACCGCTTTGAACGTGTAAATATTATTAGGACGCCGGTCTAGCATAAGAACCCGTTTACAAGGAAGAAAACACAACATTGCCACCGTTTCTCCCATTTGTAATAATGCGCACAACAACGTATTTTTCCCCTAGTGTCGTGCACAGTGCGTGGCTCTACGATAAAATGTGCAACTGCACTTCTCCGGAGCGGCATTTGTCGACAACAGATCCTGCATATCCAACGAGGGTAAACAAGCGAGCGGATAAAAAAAAGAAAGAAATCGTTCTGCTCTCCGCGTTCATTACCACCTAATCGCGCTCGTGTTGACACATCACACAGCTTCCACCCGGCAGTAATGCTCGGACCTCACAGATGTGCACACTCCCGTAAGATTAACGATTAACGGGATGGGCGGTAGCGAAAAAGAAACGAATTAAATGGCAGCGCCGTTTTGTAGAGGCCGCTGCGTATATAAGAAGAAACGAAGCGCAGAAAAAAAAAGGGGGAGGGGGGCTCCAAACATGTGTCCCACTTATCCTGCTCCGCGAGGCAGCGCGCGTTCGTCCACAGTTCGCACCCAGCCCGCGAATGCATGCGCACGCCATGTATGCACAACAACAGCAGGCCGGCGCATGAAAAGCAAAGCGAGCCGGCACCGACCGAGACCACGCGTGACGGGAGGCGCGTCGGCTACTGGCGCATGCACCCGGGTGCCAAAGGGGCGGTCGGGCGGGTTGCGGATAAGCCGTGCTTGTTTGCTACGGCCTTATGAAATATTAAGGCACCCGCGAGCGCGACGAGTTTGTCTCTTCGTCACCTTTTTTTTTTTTTTTTTTTTTTTCACAGGTCTCGCGGCTGCCGGAAAACCAACAGTCGGCCTCAAACGCGCAGCGCGAGATTATTTTAAATGACCCCCCCCCCCCCCCCTCCCTCTGGCGGCCTGTTGACTCCACGCGGTCCTTCTTCCGGGAACGCGAAACACGCACCAGAAAGCGCGAGCCCCAGCGACTCGGAGGGTCAGCTTGTGCAACACGGAAGAAAATACAACACAAGTTTTATCTGAAGGCCCTGTCGCGCCCTGGTCTGTTCGGGCGACGCCGTTTTCGGGCCCGCTCAACATTTCAAGAGCGGCCCCCGATGCGTCTGGACTATTTCATTGCGTATGCATGGGGCTCTACGCAGATTAATCGCAGGGCGCCGCTAACTGATTAGTTTCGTGAGATCACGCACTGAAGCTGCTCCGTTTAACTAAAAGAAGAGGCGAGACGCGCATAGTCAGGGCAATGAAGAGCTCGTTCATTCACTCATTTATTTGCCGTACATAAATATAGAAAAGACAGCAATATTGATATCAGGATAGCAAATTGTGCAATGCTGTGCATGGAGGCATTATGGTTCATTGTAACCTCAATTTGCAGCGCACCGTTTTCTTTCGTAATGCGAAGCGTTCGTTGCCTTGTACCAGGCCAGTTGGGGTACATTCTTGTAGCGCATCGTATCGGGCCTCATAACAAAAGCAAGTACTTGTCCGTGGGTGAGATTATACGGGGGTCTCTCATCAAAAACGCCCGATGTTTTACCTAGTAGGCCACAGACGCTCTTTTTTATATAGTATTTATATACGAAAAAAAAAACAAGATATGCTGATTCAATATACATATATACATATCGGCCGAAACAGCTAAGCTGCGTCCACAAGCATGAAACACACCTGCACGGGGAAATTAATAATGTAAACAGTCCTCTAGAAGGGTTTTCTGAAAGCACACTTCATCAACAAAGAATACCAGCCTCGTAGGAAGTCGCTTTTATTACAAAGGTATTTAACTGTATATAGAGTCGTTTGACTGAAGTGCGATTTTGAATATAAACAATTGTTTCTGCACATCGATATAAGATTCAACATGAACAACAGTGGGTTCGCCTGTGTGATCGTTTGAACATCCTTGACATACGTACTCTCACAGTGAACAAAGTGTTTGGGCCGGGGTCATGCTCTGATAAACAGAGTCGTGTTGTAAGTGGCCTTCGCGATCCTTAGTGGAGACTAACGTTACAAATTGCCTATAAGTGACATTACTGTATTGTTGTCTACATTATGCTTCCTTTTCAACGAGATAATCTCGCGGTGTTGTTGTTTCTATGCATACATGATTCGGCTTGAGTGGAATCCTTCATTCCTGTGTAATGAGTGACCATCCAATAGTTACTGGACTGTTCTGTCGGTGTTGGTGACCGCAAATGAGAAAATCTTTGTGCGCTTGTGTTCGTGTGTGTTCGTGCTTTGCGACATTCGTTTTATCTGATCCTTCTATTATTGCTTTTCAATAAAGTTTTCAATAAACTGTGCAGTCCCACAGGCATGTCAAATCGCTTTTAGATGACATGAGATATCGTGTGGCAGGAGGTTTGGAAGTAAATTCCTTTTTTTTTAAAGTTCTCTAGAAAACATTTTAAAATAAAAACTTGGAGAACACTTACGCTTCACCTTTAAGCGTGGAACGCGATAGCGTTCAGAGATCCCTGACTGCTTCTCACGCTTCTCGGCAACTGCAGCTTATATAACCGTAATGTTTACCCAGACATGTTGGCGACAAACGCTATGCACGAAGGCGAGCTTTCTGTTAGAAACGCGGCCTCTTGCATGGGCGCTTCCCTGGGGCTGTGGACAGTCATTGATTGATTGATTGATTGAGTAACTTTTATTTTACAGTCCTGCAGAACGCGTATTAGCACGTCGCGGGCCGCTCCCACGTCGGGACCGACAGGCCTAGCCTGCCAGCCGCATCGTGGGCCTGCTGGACAGCCCAACGTTGCTCAGCCAGGAGTGGGTTGCGGAGGGCCGCCTCCCACCTAGCTGAGCTGAGGTCAGGGCTTGCTATAGAGATACATCCCCAGAGCATGTGCGAAAGTGTTGATCTGCCAAGAAAATTACATCATTTCCAGGTTTCTGTTATTGTTTCGCACTTTTCATATTCATGTATGACAAAATGTAACATAAATGGCATGCGCTGTCGGTGTTTTCTATCATGACATTTGTTTGTGAACTGCCATTCTGAAAATTCCGAGGAAAAATTTTGTCAAGAATGTAAGACAAAGTATGAGCACCTTTAGCGATAGAATGGTGTGGTAATATAACCTGCATGTACCGCGTGTCATATAGCAAGGTGTTACATATACATATACCTAAATATATACGAAAATTTTTTCTCACGGAGAACTTCGCCGACACCGGCGCCAACGCCGGATTTTCTGCGACACCCAGCCCTTAAGAGGAAGCTTTAGCTCGGGCCCAACTCCAACGCGGCCTATTCAAATACATGTAAAAAGCAAAAACGTTTTGCTAAGATAACCCCTTGGCCGATTTTAATGAAATTTATTGCATTTGAGAGAGAAAGCTAAATTCTAGTGACTGTTGGAAGCGGAATTTCGATTTAGGTCCTGTATTTTGTTAAAACGACTTTCAAAAATTCGAGAGCTTGAAAGAAATAGAAGCACAAGGTTTACAAATTCATAGCTCTGCATCAAGAACAGATATCGCGGTTCTGTAAACGGCATCCATTATATCATTCAAAGCGAACAAATTCTATATGTCAGTTTATATCTTACGTGAATTTGTTACGTTGTGTACAAGGCCTCTGCAAAAGCTGTATTTCCAATTTATTGAACTTTTTTATATTCATGTGTAAAATATCAGTTTTGTCCGCTTTAGATGTGCTATTAGATGCAATTCACAAAATTGTATCATCGTTTTTGTTGTTGAGTTACAGAGTTGTAAACTTGATAGTTCCGTATTTTGAAAATTTTCTATTTTTGCCAATTTTTAATAAAAAAATTGACGACCGAACTCAGAAATTCGAAAGCAACAGTCACTAGATTGTAAGATTTTCTTTTAAATGCAACAAATCTTGTCAAATTTGGTGCAGTGGTTGCCGAGAAAAACGAGTTCCCCTTTTACATGTATATTGATAGGAGCGCCCGAGCTAAAGCTTCCTCTTAAGAGAAAGCTTTAGCTCGGGTGCTCCTTACTAAATGTACATAATAATAATAATAATAATAATAATAATAATAATAAGGTTACAAATGGGGATTATACATACATACAGAGGGAGGTCCCATAGTCAACAGACTGTACAGGGGACCTCCCATTGCAAATGAGTAGGATATGCAAATACAAAGTAGCTATATGCAAACACACAAGACACCATATTAAGTTAGTCACTAGCTAACGCTGTAAAATATTTACTGACACAAAGCAATAATTAATATAATGATAACGATCAAATTATTATGTTGAGTGCAAAAAGTTACGAAGGTTTGATTTGAATGTGTAAAAATGAGAGAGTATCTTAATATGACACGGTAATGAGTTCCAAAGTAGTGTGGCTGAAAAATTCGTAATAAATTTGCCATAATTAGTTCTAGGTTTCGGCAGTAAATAGCTGTTGGTAGAGGCGAAACGGGTAGACGTGGAATGTGGATATTGGCTGTTAGTAATTACAGGGAATGGGAGCTTTCCGTTAACAGATTTATAAACAAGTATTCCAAGTGAGTATTTATTTAGTTTCTGTAACGATAAAATACCGTTAGAGCTGAGCAATGGAGATGCTTCCGATGTGTAGCTGCTACGTGTAATGATGCGAACTGCTTGATTTTGGGTATGCTGTAGTGGGGATAAATGTGTGGGATACGTGCTACCCCATGATGATACGCAATAATTAATATAATTATATAATATAATTAATATGCGTGTGAACAAAGGCGTAGTAGAGGGAGATGAGTGTCTTCACATTAAAGAAATTGCGAACTTTAATTAATATTCTAATTCCATAACGCTGACTTCTTTGTTAAGAATAAAACAAGCTCATCAAATTTTAGGTGTTTACCTAATATGACGCCAAGAAACAGTACACTATCAGTAGGATAAAGTGCACTGGAAGCAAAGGTTAGCGATGGATACGCTGAGATATGCTTTTGTTTAGCTGAGAAGATGGCGAAGCTGGATGTTGCAGTATTAATGTGTAGTCTGTTTAGTCGGCACCAGGTTACAATATTAGCCGCGTCGTGGTTAAGCTTGCACATTATTGAATAAGGATTTTTGTCTGAGGAGAAGATGGTAGAAGATGGTACTTTAGGCACTGTGGGAGGTCGTTAATGTATATTAAAAACAAGAGAGGTCCTAATATAGATCCTTGTGGTAAACAAAGGTTAGTTCTAGGATGTGAGTAAGTGCTGGATATTGATACAGTATATTCTCTATCTCTAATATAGTTACGCAATAATCGCAGTGTCGGGCTAGTTATACAAATAGAGTCTAATTTAGCAAAAAGTATGTTATGAACAAGTGAATCGAACGCTTTAGAAAGGTCAATAAATAATGCGCCAGCAAAATTTCCGGTGTCAATTGCCTGCCGAATCTTGTCTGTTAGAAATATTAATGCCAAATCAGTTGAGTATCCCTCCATTAACCCAAATTGGTTTGGTGATAGAATACGAAATTTTGATAAATAACTTGATAAGCGTGTTACGATTAGTTTTTCGACAATTTTACTAAAGAATGAAAGTATAGCAATAGGGCGGTAGCTAGATGTTAGACTCCTATCTTCCTTCTTCTAACAAAATTCAGGCCCTAAATCAAAATTCCGCTTCCCGCAGTCACTATAATGTAACTTTTTCTCTCAAATGCAGCCAATTTCATTCATATTGGTCCAGGGGTTATCTCAGAAAAGCGTTTTTGCGTTTTACATATATTTGAATAGGTCGCGTCGGAGTTGGGCACGAGCTAAAGCTTACTCTTAACGCTCCCGCGTTAAAAGGGTATCTTTGCAACTAATAAAAATTATTCAGTGGCTTACAGTGTGTCACAGTGACGAAGAACAGCTAGTTTTGAGCCTTCGATAAGGCCACAAACTCATGCACATACTTCTCCCTTGCCAACGCAAAAAGCGCTTTCAGATGATTGACACGTGCGTGACGTTGCATAACAACCATTCGCTAAACGAAATTAGAGCACCGCCTGGTTCGATTAGGCCACAGGCGCTAGAATCGAACGCGCGAATAATTACCAACCTTTAAACTGTACTTTGCGTTTGCCACATCCGTCGCGTCACATAGCAACAAGTAGATTATAAACGCGGTTGCGCGCAAGTTCTCCCCACCCTGGCCTATAGTAGCAGCCAGCGGTTTCAGGCGTTTTCTCACGTTGCACCACCTTCGCGATCGGCCGTGATCGTAACGGAACAAGTTGCAACGTATCATCGTCGCCATCCGATAAATCAGTCGGCATGCCATGTGTCGTTGTCGCCTTGCTGCTATCGGCGCACACATTCGCATCGCACACAGAATTCTTGTCCTTGCACAAACGCCTTGGTGAACCTGGTAACGCTTTGCAGAATCCCGAACGATGCTGTTAAGCCAGCTACCTGAAAAATGCGTCGCATTACATCGATTCTCACAGTGCGGGGGATCTCCGTAAATTTTGCTTACCCATACGTTTTTTAAACAGCCCTCAAAGCGAACTTTACACAAACTACATGAACCAAAATTTTGCCATTCTTCTCCTGGTGCTTGAATTTTCTTGTTGCCCACGTTGATCACTAACATGCGTAATTCCGTCGTTAAAACCCCTGATTGTTGCAGTAATTGCTCAGTTTCGCTTTTCGTACTTTGTTGCGTTTAGGTGCGCTTCAATGATGCTTCAAGAAACGACAGAAACTTGAAAGAAAGAAAATGCCGAACGAACCAATGGAGTTGCAGGCGTGCTTTCTATAGTGCGCGTCATTCCAGCTTCTATTCTTGACGTTTCGCCTACCCGTTTGTTTTGCTTTTGCGCAACCGTAGTCGCAATTGAAAGATGACGCCAACTCTTTTTTTTTTTTCTTTAGCGTGCTCTCCCGTCAATCGGGTCACAGGAAAAAGACGCACAACCGTCACACAGCCGGAGTATATTCGCGTAACACTCGCCGGAGCTCAATCGGGTATTCGTCTCTGCGAAAGAAACTAAATAAATAAACGCCAAAGCACAGTGGGGAAAGAGTAAGAACAGGAAGGTGGAGTGGACGTCGAGGAAGCGTCCGGGAGAACTCGAGGAGAATCGTACAACGGTCGTTTAAGAAACCGCCAGTGTTGCCCGAAGAAGCGACGCACGTCGATGGCCGGGGGACACTTTATGGCCGCGCCACGGCGTTTGCCAGGGGAGACGCATTCCAGGACTAGGCGAGACGGCGTGTGTGTACACGGCGAGAGCTTAAGAGGGCCGGCGCCGACCGGCGCGTCATCCCAATCTGTTATTGCGCGTCTGCGAGGCATTCGGGGAGCCCGATATAGATTATGCCGCGGCGGGGTGTCCGCCGCACGGCGGTGGTGCAGCACTGCACCGCGATCGCTGGCGGCTGCAAAGACGGCGAGTATTCTTAGGAGGAACGCGGCGGCTGCTGACCGAGAAGCCAACGCTCCTCGAACATGACGAGCGCGAGCTGTTCTTCTGCAACCGGTTCCGCGTAACTTCCTCCTTTCGAGGTGGAGGCTCTTACACCTCCGCGCAGCGTTACAATTCCGAAAAGCATCCTGGCAGCCGTGTAAGGACACCGTCGGGAGTGTACCGCTGCCCCCTACGTCGCGCGACGCGATCGCCGTAGCAGCCGCTACTAAAAACAAGGAATGGTGCTTTTCTTCTTTGCAAAGGTCGGCCGAAAGTTGGAGGAGAAAAGCGCGGAGAAGAAGCGGCGACAAAAGCCTTTAATAAGTGTACGGAGAATAAAAATTCTAGTTCATTCTTCAGACTATTTCGAACGCTATAACATATAATAAGTGACAGCGCAGAATTCTCTAACCCGCAGTAACAGGCTTAATAACACGATTTTTATAACAGTCGATTGCATCCTATATACTGTCTCTTTTGCAATCTCAACGATTGCTCTATCCAACGTGCCCGACTAAGCAATATATAGAGTTTTCGTTTTAAACGCTGTAAAGTTCAGCTTCCATGTAGTGGCGGCCTCTCCAGATCCAAAGATTCTTTTGCAAGCAGCTATTGCATTAGCTATAGCATCTAACCCCAACGCCGATGTGCTCACTGACTCCCAAAACGCCTGTCGCAACTTCAATAATGGATTAATTCACAGGTCAGGGCTGTCATTGCTGACTAAGCATCCACCCAGCCAAGCCTCAGTCATCTGGTTCTGCCTACCAGGAGGAAACGAAGCCGCTCACATTCATGCCCGAGCTCTTCTATACGAGGCGTCTCCCCCTGATGACCGTGAAGGGTGCTGCGACCTAACTGCTTTAGCACTGTATGCTGACAATCTCGCACGATACAGAACAGCCAGGAAGGAGTACCCAACACCACATAAATCCCTCAATAAGTTGGAAGAGAACACTCTTAGTTGACTACAAACTGATACATACCCAACGCCAGCTAAGTTACACCAGTGGTACCCTACACTATACTCCCCGCAATGCCCAGACTGTGGAGAGGTAGCTAACCTCTATCACATGGTGTGGGCTTCCCAATTTAATCCCATAGTTGACCCCATTCCAAATCCCTCAAAAGAGCAGTGGGAGGCTATTTTGCTCAGCGATGATACTGACCGTCAGCACTGGCTGGCGGGGAGGGCCAGCGCAGCAGCAGTAACTAGTGGGCTACCGGACTAGGCGGCCCACCCACGAGTTCTACGAATATCCTGCAAATAAAGATATATTCAATCAATCAATCAATCAATCGCTCCCTCTACTACGCAGCAGGTCTAATCGCCGTTTCGGTCAGGTTACATGCAGCCGCCGTTGAAGGCCATGGAGCTTATTGTGTGATGAGATTATGTCGGGCGTGATGGCCAGTTACTGCTTTACGGGGACCAATCACTGTTCTGGCGACAGGGAGTGCCTTTCGTTGCTCATTGAGCTGACGCACGACTGGTGTATATCTATAGCTTGAAATCGTTTAGAGAAGCCTTCGTTCTACATTGGACATAAAATAATGATGGTGGTTATGATGATGACAAATAACACAGCGCGGTGGAATTGACTGCAGTGTTACGCCTCATGGCAGGCGACGCATTGCTGCATCTGCCTTCAGGCGTAGTACACTTTGAGGTACGCAAATTTGACTGCTTTCATGCGCGCAGGGCAGAACAGAAAATAATATGAGATGTATAGCACCGGAAGAAATGCGGAAAAGCGCCAAGAGGTGTCTTCTCTCCTTAATGATAGTGCTACAAGTGCGCTTTCAGTGATCGTTTAATGCTGTCACCATTGAAGCGTCGCAGCTCATTCGAGCGTACTTAAGGTCAGCGCCAACGTTGTCGATCCGCATGCCTGACGAGAAACATCCAAATGACAAATATTGAACGAGTGCTAGTGACTGTGACAATCGCTCAGTCTGATCTTGACGAATTCAACGATGATTATTGAATCTTTAATGATCCTTTAGATCGTACTTGTGATAACCGCGCAATACCGTGCAATCGACATTATAACCAGTCACATCATAATTTCGCAGGCACTTTTCACTGATACGTGTGCGCAATGAAGCAAAGCTTAAACCGTTTTTGCGCACCAGGAAATGTTTTATAACAGCAAAAATAATAATTTGCAGCGAGAACGAACATATTGTCTCGTGGAAGGCAGTGTGTTCTTCTTTAATATTTTAGTTAATACGATCACAAAGAACGAAAGTGTTATTATTAAATAATTATCATTAAATTCTGAGGTTTTACGTGCCAAAACCACGATATATCATTATGAGACAAGCCGTAGTGGGGGACTCCGAAATAATTTTGACCACCTGGGGTTCTTTAACGTGCCCCCAATGCACGGGACATAGGCGTTTTTGCACTCCTACCCCATCAAAATGCGGCCACCGCGGCAGG
Organism: Dermacentor andersoni; assembly: GCF_023375885.2. Classification (NCBI taxonomy): domain Eukaryota; kingdom Metazoa; phylum Arthropoda; class Arachnida; order Ixodida; family Ixodidae; genus Dermacentor; species Dermacentor andersoni. Next base: position 16,414,909 of record NC_092819.1, read on the forward strand.
GATCCGATCGCAGGACCTCGCGCTTAATTAGCAGCGCAACTCCGTATAGCCGCTAAGCCACCGCGGCGGGTAAACAACGAAAGCTGTGTAATTGCGATCCCTGCGACGCGCCAATGTCGGAGGAAACGCACAGCTCTTTCAAATCTTTATTGATGCGAACGTTTCACGGTACATCAAATGAAATGGAACAAAGAAGTAAATCAGGAGCCCCATCCAAACATGCAGATTTAATACAAAACACAACCTGTGCAGCATGATAATAAACAGATTACAGAAAAAAAGAAAGAAACACACATCGCAGGCAGAACAACACACATATCCCAAAAGTGTGACAAAAAAAAAATATTCGAGAATTGACGCGCGTCGTCTTAATTTCTTGTGGGCATCTTGCTTTTTCCCGATATGCGTAATCGTCATATATAGGTCACGTGTTGGAACTTACATGCATTAATGATATACGGAAAGTCGGGATCGGGATATGGTGAGTTAACTGCGGTGAAAGGAAGGCGCTCTTCAAAACGGAACGCTGAAAACGATCTTGTTTTTCATCGAGTTCTCGCAGCTTAAATATACTTTCTATCTATCTCAGTGAGCATCTATCGCTACAAGTTTGTAGCGGCGAAGTGCATTGTAACCTGTTCTTTTTTCTTTTCTTTTTTGGCACATTGAGGCTGGCTGTCAAAGTGGGCGTAACAAATAAGGAAGCGGGAATGCAAGGCGTAGCGGTGCCACAGCTTCATTTCTAGGACGCAGCTCTGGCCACATCGATGACCAGGTTGTGCCGGAAGCATTCGTGAAGCGCCGTTGTTCGCTCGTCTCGGCGGCTTCGCGGCATTTTGCGCGCGTTTCCCGGTGGACTAGCTTGCCGCAAGAAACACCGTGTGAACAGTACACGTCATGTGCAGCCATACTCCACGCTTAAGCGGAATTGATGCGCGTGAAAAAGGCCCTCCGCGAGAAAATTGCGCACCGCGGGAACGCCCCTTTCAAACCGTCGTCACCTCATATAGTTCCTCGCAACATGCGTGCGTGCGTGTGCAGTTGTGTGCGTGTGCGTGGACGCCAATAGCTTATTTCTGTCTCCCGGATCTTTTTCACGTGGTCGTATTTTACTTCACATTGCTCCAATTATTTCCGTACTGGGATCTCTCTACCCTAACCGAAGCCCAAGTTTCAATGACTATCTCCCTCAGTGAGATAACTTCCGAACATACATTGTATTGCCTACAGACATGGTAGCACATGACAAGACATCAAATAAGGACAAAGGCCTTCTGTTGGGCCGACGCCTTGCTCGAGTTCACATCTATAGGCGTACGTGCTGCGTCGAAACTGGTTCGACCCGCCGTGGTTGCTCAGTGGCTATGATGTTCGGCTGCGGAGCACTAGGTTGCGGGATCGAATCCCGACCCCGGCGGCCGCATATCGATGGAGGCGCAATGCGAAAACACCCGTGTACTTAGATTTAGGTGCACTTTAAAGAACCCCAGGTGGTCAAAATTTCCGGAATCCTCCTCTACGGCGTGCCTCATAATCAGAAATTGGTTTTGGCACGTAAAACCCCATAATTTTTTTTTTAAACTGGTTCGCTCCAGTGGTAACCAAGACAGCAGGCAGCCTTGCGGCTCTACTGACCAGAAAATAACACTGCAGACTTTCGATACTGTACATCCCCTTCCCCCCCAAACACACACATGTACAACTCCTCACCTCATTAAGACACCCCTCGTTAAAGAAATATGGATAATTTTCCACAACGCACCAAATTAACGCTCGCACTTGTAACTTTACCCTCGCATCACACACATCATGTCCCACATCTCCTGCTATTGGTAGCATGTTGTCTTTCATCGGATGGGTGAGAACATTTTAAGACGTTGCACTTGTGACATTGGCAGTTTCTGGTGAGGAAAATTAGCGCTGCAAAAGGACAACACACACAGTAAGAGAAGACAAAAAATACCACTTGACTTCGTATTCCCTCCCTGTGTGTGTTGTCCTTTCGCTGCGCTAATTTTTCTCATCAGCAATGCAAGACACACTGGTCCAACAATTAATTATTTATTGACAGTTTATTTTGCCATTTCAAGGCACGAGTCTACATTTTCAAACTTTTTTTTTAAGTATGAATTTAAAAGAGAGGTGCACCTTTAGTAGCTCTGACTGCTGTTTGTCGCAGGACAAACAAAAAATAAACGCACTAAAAGCACTGAAAAACACTGTATGCAGTCAAATTTATGCACACAAGTGAAGAAAGACACCGAAGTGGGTACAAAGACATTCACAGTTTCTAAAATAAGTGGAAGTGCACAAAAGAGTCCGAGAACACGCACAGAGGTTAACACCTCTGTAACAATTTCGCTTTAAAGGATAGCGATATATAAGCGAAATACCGAGGCCCCCCAATAGAAGTGACGAAGAAAAAGCTCATCATAAACATGGGATGAAATAAAGCAACCTTGGCCTCATCCGAGCGAATTCTTAGTTACAGAGCTGGCAATTCCGTCACGAGTTAAGTCAACCATAACTCGTGTGACGTTCTTTAATCCGTGTGCTTATACACAACACATGTAACATGAGAAGCCTGGGCAGAGAACCGTAAATCACAAAGCAACATTTAGCCTTCAAACAAGCCTAATTGTGGAAATACGGAGCACAAGGGCGATTTGAGTCTGGCGTCAGAAAAATTGCATAGTATTATTTTTTTCGCAGCACACAAAACACTCCAGTAAAACGTTTACGCGGGCTCGTTGGTTTGAACTCCGCCCTCGGTTTACATTTTATCCGTCGTGTGCCGACATTATTTACTCCTGTTAATCGCACCGATAGTTGCTTCTTCAGCATCTAAGGATGAAATGATTCCTCACTCTCGAAGAGCTCGAGCGACGAAACCTTATTAAATAGCATCCATGCGTCATCAGTGTATGCGAAATGCAAAAGCGTAAGTGTGCCGTACATTGGGTGAACGTTAAAGAACCCCAGAGGGTCAACATCGGTCGGGAGGCCCCGCACTACGGCACGCCTCATAATTGTATTGTGGTTTTGGCACGTAAAACCCCAGAGTTTGTTTATTTTTTTCTTCGGTGTACACTTGGGCGGCAGCATTTGTAAAATGTGGTCTGTGTGCAGATTTCAAACACTGCAGCATTTCGACGCAGTTGCCGAACATTTTAACTAGTAGTCTAACGTTTATATTAGTGCATGTATGTTATTATATCGGGAGAGCGGAACGTTGTCCGTTCCATTTTACTATACGACAAACACAAATGAGATATCGCTTCCTTTTGCGCTCGGTGATTCTGCGCGTGGCATGAACCTGCATCCTTCTTTCTTTCGCTTCATTCCCTTCCAGCTGCTCACACAGGACTGTATTCGTCAGCCTGAGAACGTTACTTCCTGAAACATTTTTAGACCAACCTTAACCATCGGGGTGAGCAATTTAGCGTCTGCGTCCAGATGGTGCATTATTATTGCATCTTTTGCCATTGCGGCCTCATGCAAACAAGCCAGTTGCCATCACCTTTCCCGGTTTAATCCGTGACTGGCCACTGGCCTTTCCCCCTCTCTCCTCAAAGACGATCCAGATACGGTGTCTACCCGCCGCCGTGAAGCGTTGGTCACGCATTTCGGAAGCTAAGCGCCTGGCGAGCCTGGCAGAAACGCTACACTTTCCGAACGCATCGGCTATCTTCACCTCCATGTCCGGGCACACCATAAGTGCTTGGATAATTAAAAAGCCGATATCCTCGTAGTGTCACGCCTACATGCACGATACCCGGCTGATAACTGAGACTGCATTTTCTTCCCCGCCGCAACAAGTCGCGACATTCGTGATTGTCGTGAGATATGGCCGCTGTGAGGCCCGGACAGAGTCACGGCCAGAGTACGGTAGTCACGGAGGAGGCGACGCGCACGTGCCCACGAAAACCGGGCAGTTCTCCTTCATTTCATCACTGACTGATCATTTCACGGGGTACGGAGTGAAATGGCGTCCGCTGGCAGCCACGCTTGCCGCTTTCGCCGTCGCCGCCAGCCGGCGCCACATGAAGGGGATAGACGGAGGTCCGCCGCTGTATTTGGCTGTAACGAAAAGCGTGCGACCGAAATCGTGACCATCGCAGTTCGGTCCAGTGCCCTCTGTATTTTGGCTCAATGTTCCGCTTTTCTTATTTCCTTTTTTTTTTTTGTTCCCCGAACGTTCAGCTCCTCTTCCGCCTAATCTGCCCTCTTGTTTTTTCTTGACTTTTATTCGGACGCCCGTATTTCTTCCCCGAGTACCGGAGACGTTGTCGATCTCAAACATCCTTTTGTTTCCGCAATGGCGAGGGAAGGACTCGAGGACGGGTATCTGTAATAGCAACTTTCTCCTGCTAGTCTGTGCAAGCGTATGTGAACTGTATTAATGGTACGGCGGTAACAAAGCCTGCTTTGACAGTGTACTTCGTCCGCGTCATGCTTACCCTGCAATACATCCGAAGCCCGCTGATAGAGCTCGTGCATAGCTCTGCCTCGGACGCATTATAACCTCTCTCTCTCTTCTTTTTTTTTTTTTTTAAGACTGTATCTGGGTAAGACTGCACGTTCTTCATTTACTCTTTTTTTTTTCTCTCTCTCTCTTCCTAATGGCTGTTTTTAGCACATTATGGGCAACATTCATTGGTTATACTGAACTGCATTTTTGTTAAGCTAGTACACGCACAGGGTCAACAGAATAAGTGCAAATTTCGCGGAAAAAGCGTGGACTGAGAAAAATCACACTCACAACGAAGACGATCTACTTTCACTAAATATATATAATGATGATAACTGTCACAGGGAATGATAAATTAATCAAATAATCAATCGCGTTTGTTTTATTTTCATCTTGAATAGAGGAGACACAACAATAAAAATTTTAATATATGCGGTGCAAGCAGGAATAAATATTTATTGATGAGAAAAAAAAAATGAGGGAAGGCAGCGGTGCAAGGTGGGTGACCCCGAGGCCCAGAAGGGCCTCCTGGATCAAGCTGGGCGAGTCGCGGTGACCACTTGAGTCTTGAAATAGGGACTCAACGGTGCAAATATTGTATAATTGCAGTTAATGATGTTGTTAATGCCTTAGATTGGAGAGTAAAGGGTTCCCGGAAGCGTGGATGATATTTTGTTCGTCCAGACCGTCTTACCACGGACCAATTGGGCTTTTGTGTACATTGGCGGAGTTTTGGATGTCGTGGAGTAATCTGCCCACGAGATAGTATAAAGCACTCGAGTACAAAAAAACAGAAGTATGTCTCTATAGTGAAGGACTAGTCGTCTGCTATGTAATCGTAGTTTTTCATTTTCTCCTAAATGTTCATAATACATCATATTATAATTCATTTATAATTTTTTTCTAATGTATAACAATTTTCCTTTTATGCGACCATTCTTATAATCATGATTTTGACCAGATTATGCTTTCCACGTGTCTTACTGGAAATCGTAACAATCCAACATATATACTGCTGAGCACGCTTGTATGCTCCTGCTGGCCGTGCTCCGTGTACTCAGATAGCCTACTTCTCTCCTTCTTCTGCGGGTGGTCACGAATTGACTATCGTTTTGCGAAAAGCAAAGAACATGCTATTGGGTTGAGCAGTGAACTGTCCACGAGTCGCAATGTTCACGGACGCTTTATCACACCTAGCGCATCTGATTCATAAGCGGATACTCGGTCGAAGTCGGCGGCACACAAGTGGAGACCGTCTCAATGCAGCATTCCTATCCATGTCATCCTGGCTTCATATATTCATTAGGAGAGGGGACGCCATCGCAGCGTGTTGTTATTCCGGCGCCGGAGAACGGCAGCAAACAACGCGCTACATACAAGACGGCGTCACAGTAATGGCTCCAGCAGGAATACATTGCGAGGGCGGCCGTGCGCACAACAAAATTAGCTCAGTATCTATGCCGCCGCGGTTGCGACATGCGTTCCGATCGTATTCATGCGCAACGTGCGCGCATGCATTGAGAGAGAGTCGCCCGGAACGTTGAGGGAGAGAGAACAGCTGATTGCTCGCGCGCCCTTTCCCCTCTGGACGGAGAAGCGCGTGCTTGGGACGCGCGCTTATGCGACGGAACAAGTTTCCGGGCGCTAGTAACAAGCGTCGCGGCGGGGAAGTGCGGCACGGTCAGCGCGGGTCCGAGAGACGCATTCATTTGTCCAGATTAGAAACGAACGGGAATGTGTGGCCGGGCAACCTGGACCATTCCTGTACGCCACATTCGAAGCGTACGCTCACTGCGAGACCGAGTTTGAGGCGGCGGAGAGGAGAGTGAATGTTTTATAGGGTACGTAGAAAGGGGTGGTGGGAAAAGGTGGCGGTCGAGGTTTGCGAAGCGTCGAGGAAGAGAAGGTTTTAATTGCAGAGGAAGAGGTGGAGATGTCAACTGAAACGGAACCTCTATCTTCGCCGGCCGCGTTGGACGAACCAGATAAGGAATGATTACAGGCTGCACACAGAAGTATGCACGGGCGTTAGGCTTATCCAAGGGGTCCGATTCTTGCGGCATCCTCTATAGTGGAACGCGAAATCTTCGAATGAGAGTAGCAGACTGCCTCCGGTTGTCGCACGGCCTCAGAACTCACCTTACTTTCTCATCACTGACGTACCAAGGCTGGAACAGTGCGAGCTAGCGAAGCTCGTGACAGCGTGCCTGGTGAACCGGATATTGTTTCGAATGTTGCGCACGGCAGCTGATGGTCCGGTGTATTTTAAGAACGGACTTATTTGCATAGGCTATGCTGAAGCGTATGCAACGCAGAACACTGTGACGTCTAGCTTGCAAAACAGTTTAGTCACAGCACAAAGCTAGTTAACCCCGTGTCGTTCCAAGAAGTCACTTCTGAGAACTATAGAGTCAAGAGAATTCGGGTGCTCTGGAGAAAGCGCCGGGTAAAGAGGACAAAACGTTTAGCGCACGATCCCATCAGGCTAACCTATTTAACTTGCACTTTCTTCTTATATAAAGATCGTTTCGACCCACGTACATTGTGAGTGGCGCTGCAATCATTTTCTCATCTTTAAAGTTTCCTTGTAGTGCAAGACCGGTACTGCGCACGTGAGTGCAGTGAAGACAAGTGGCGTAGATGCAAGAAGAATTGTGCCCTCGGTAAATACGCTCAAACTTAGGAAATTAATGTAGCGTAGCCATTTATACTGTACACTAATAAGAAACGCTGAATCAGTTTAGACTAACGAAGTATTCTTATAAAAGCGTATTTTGTTAATTTCGTTGTAACAGGTTGTATATTAGACAAGGAAATAAAGGTAACTCCGCTCTAGGTTTTCCAATGTTATCTCTTATTTTCCCATAATTATCTTATTATTATTACTGTTACGAGGTAAAAGGTAGCCATCACCATTATAGATCAGTAAATATATTTCTTCTATTTCCACTTCAATAAAAAGGGAGGTCATTTTTTTTAATCTCGCTTAGAAGCGCCTGCGCCAATACGTCATTGGGACGTCATGGATTTCAATGTATCTTTTTTCTTTCGGATTTGGGCCGCAGTGGCTAGTAAAAGATCATGAAACTTGTTAAATTCAATCCTTGGCTACTCTCCCATACAATCTAGCCCATATTTACTTATTAAGCACTACCTACAGGATCAATTAGACGAGTAACCTTCTTGGTATTGCTGAAAGGTAATTTCTGATACAACTCAATTCATTTGAAATTATTATTTTCATAAACGCCCCTTTGAGGTAAAGTGCCAAGCTGAAATATTCTCCTTTTCTTTTTGGGTTCTTGCTGAGGTTAAGTGGAAATGCATTTTGCGACCCTGCGACCAAAATGTAATCCTGATTCGGATTAGATGTTGCACGTTCAGAGATCAGTGTACCCCCGTTCACTCGTATGAGTGTACGCGCGCAAAAGGTGCGGCACTGGAAGAAGAGCACACAGCGCGACAGCTGCCCGTGACCGGACCCGCGTGTTCCTTGTGTGCCGTGTGCAGTGCTCCGTCAGTTTAGCTTTGTTCCACACGTGGTCACGAGCTGCAGTGCTGTTAATTTTCTGTCAAAACAGCGGCCAACAGTCACTGAAGACAGGAAAACTATATTAAAAATGGCTTGTTGTCTCGCAGGAAAGGTTTTTATTTGCATTCATGATCAAAGAAAAGGAAGAAAAGTGTAACAAATGACAACAGACTGATGGCGGAAACCAATAGTCGTTTAAGTGTGGCAAAGCTTATCGAGTCGCGTTCCTGTGAGTGACCTTTCTATAGATGACGTCGTGTGTACAAAGCAACTGGCACAGAGCTTAGTGCGGCTGCGCTGTCTAACCGCAAAGTAGGGCAGCCGATTTGGCTGCCCTTTGAGAACCTATATACACCAGAGACAGCGAGCCGCTTTTATTGCGCCGCTGCAATGATAACGTGTAGGCGATTAAATTTCGCAATATCACTCGTGATTTATCTATACCTGGGTGCTGACAATATTTCTTAAGTGGTAGCTGGCGAAACCTGAAATTAATGCGGCAAAATACGCGCGGGGCATCAACCTGACCTTTTTCTGCCACTGAAGCACGAGGGTGGCACCATCTGGCGGCGCCTTCCAAGCCGTGAAATGATTGGGCGATGTAATAAGCACGGCTAAACGAGTTGGTGCAGAACGCGACATAAACAGCTACCCCTGGTAAATGGTGTCCACGTGATAGTACCACGTGAACAGTACACCAGCAGCACGAATGCACGCTCGCGCTGCACGTAAAAACTGACAGACTAAGCATTCTGAAATGTATGCATAGGCGGTGTCCCCCGGCCGCGGCGGCCGCCGCATTCTTATGGCGGTGGTATGCAAAAAACGCTCGCGTACCGTGCATTTGGTGCACGTGCAAGAATTCCCCGTGGTCCAAATTAATGCGGAGTCAATCACTACGCCACTTTGCCTCATAATCTGATCGTGGTTTTGGCCCGTAAGATCCCAAATTAACTTTTTGAGGCTTGTAACGTAGCTCAGAACGAGCAAAAAGGAACGTAGCAGAGGAAGGGGTATAGGAAAGGAACGGAGAACAGAGGAAGAGCCTAACAGAGGAAGTGCCGAAGGAAGGAAGTTCTCCGTTCCTTTTCATTACCCCTTCCACCTTCTTTTTTCTCGTTCTGAGCTGCGCTGCAAGCCTTAAAGAGTCATGACGTACCAACTCGCTCAAACTGCCACGCTTTTGACCTTCATCCCTGATTAAATTAAATAGGTTGTGCCTTCTGCCGTCAACTTTGCTGCAAAGCTTCACGTAAGCTGGAGAACACACACGTCTTTTATAAAAAAACCCTTTTTCAGAGCCGGACACGGTGAACTTTACGGTCGTTTAAGTATAAAACAAAATGAAACAATAGCGCGCCGATGGTGCGCTAATTGCTGGCGCAACGGCTTCGTGATGGGGTGCAGCCGCTTGCTGGTTCTTATATAAAACCTTCCTGCTCCCGAAAATCCATCGCATAATATGGTAAAATTGGGAAGCTCAATTTGGTCGCTGATGAGAATAAATAACTGCGTTATGACGCTGCGAATCACGACACCAAGTGTTCCCCTCGTGAATCGCGAACTCGTGCCCCGGCAACCGTCGCGTCGCACGTATACCCCGTGCCTCGAATGCCTGTAGTCATGGCGTTGCTAAATTTGGGAAAGGCCACGCAGTTGAGCGATTGTCAATAGGCGGAAGGTGCTTGCATATCCACACGCGCACGACTCCGACCGTACCTCGCGCTTAGACCTCTGATCCCATTATGTGCGCGCCTGTGATCGGATCTCGCCGACGCATTGTGCACACGTGATACATCGGAGGGCGCGCAATGCGGAGCGCGCGACGAGTGCGCGCGTGCACCTGTTGCATGAACGACTGATTATACTCGTACACCAGGAAGTTTCCCGATTGGTCGAGGTCTGGCAGGAGCGAAATGAAGGCGCGCATATACGCACACGTAGGGTCCATTCGCGTGTGACCGGCCGTCCACCGGTATCTCAAGCGACGACGACACAATGGCACAAATTAGGCGCGAAAGCTTCGTTCGTTGATTTGCATAATTAAGTGCCACAATTGTTGTTCGAGGGGCGAGAGTGGCTAACGTCCCTTTGGCTAATGAAATACGCCCCCTCCGCTGCCGCTGCCCCAACTTGTGCCTTTAGTGCCGTACGGCTTGCAACGCCGTCAATAACGAATGTTTGCGTCCTGCGAAATACATATTTAATCACTTTTGTTCGATTTGGCAATATGAAAACGTTCCTATAAAACTACTTCGCGTCTTCAACCTTGTCGACTACTCATCCGATAATGTCGGTCTTTTGGAAATTTTAAAGAGGAAGCCCGAAACTGCTTGCGTACAGACGCAGCCATGTTACGTTGACTTGCGATTGAGTTCAAGGCACGACCGCAAATACTAAATATATGAAGGTGTAAAGGTGTATGGGAAGCGTTAATTGCACATAAGTGAACCTTAAGCTGCTATTTCACTGAAAGAGGGCGGTACCCATCAATTAATTACCATGCTACCACGTGGGGGCATAAAACGTGTACAACGTGACTTCTATATTCCATCAAAGGAGAAGGCGGGAAATAAGGCATTTTCAGTGAACTTCGATTATACATCTTGTTCAGCCTTGGCTATAGCTCCGAACGTGAGGCAACTGCAGTCGACCTTTGCACTCGGAAAGTATCAACGCGTGCTTTGGACTGTGAATTCGTAACAATTTTGGGTCACCGATCAACGGTTCTTTATGCGTGCGTGTGCGTGTGTGTGTGCGTGCGTGCGTGCGTGCGTGCGTGTGTGTGTGTGTGTGTGTGTGTGTGTGCGTGTGCGTGTGCGTGTGCGTGTGCGTGTGCGTGTGCGTGTGTGTGTGTGTGTGTGTGCGTGTGTGTGTGTGTGTGTGTGTGTGTGTGTGTGTGTGTGTGTGTGTGTGTGTGTGTGTGTGTGTGTGTGTGTGTGTGCGCGCGCGCCTGTGGGTGCGTGTGCGTGTGGGGGGGGGAGGGGAAAGGCCACGCAGTTTTATACGCCAGATAAGGGGGTGCATGCTACGCGCGTGCGTGAATCTTCCAAAGGATAATTCGCGGAAAACATTTGTCAGATGTCATAAAACATCAGGATGCGCAGCGCTTACATTTATTTATTTACATTTATAAGGCACGTATGTAATTCAAGTATTCCAGCTATTAAACTGGGAAGGCTTAGGAGTAAGGATCGACGGCGAATACCTCAGCAACCTTCGGTTTGCCGATAACATACTATTCAGTAACACTGCAGATGAGTTACAACGAATGATTGAGGACCTTAACAGAGAGAGTGTACGAGTGAGGTTGAAGATTAATAAGCAGAGGACAACGACAATGATGAATAACCGGACAAGAGAACAAGGGTTCAGGATCGCCAGTCAGCCTCTAGAGTCTGTGAAGGAGTACGTTTACTTAGGTCAAATACTCACAGGAGACCCTGATCATGAGAAGGAAATTGACAGAAGAATAAAATTAGGTTGGATCGCATACGGCAGTCATTGTCAGGTCCTGACTGGAAGCTTACCACTATCATTGAAAATGAAGGTGTATAATCAGTGCATTTTACCGGTGCTGACATATGGGGCAGAGACTTGGAAACTGACAAAGAAGCTTGAGAACAAGTTAAGGACCGCGCAAAAAGCGGTGGAACGAATAATGCTAGGCATAACGTTAAGAAACAGAAAGAGAGTGGTTTGGATGAGACAACAAACGTGTATAGCCGATATACTAATTGACATTAAGAGAAAAAATGGCGCTGGGCAAGTCATGTAATGCGCAGGTTAGATAACCGTTGGACCATTAGGGTTACAGAATGGGTACCAAGAAAAGGGAAGCGCAGTAGAGGATGGCAGAAGACTAGGCGGTGCGATCAAATTAATAAATTCCCGAGTGCTAGTTGGAAACGGTTGGCGCCGGACAGGGGTAATTGCATATCGCAGGGAGAGAGGCCTCCGTCCTGCAGTGGACGTAAAATATTATTATTATTATTATTATTATTATTATTATTATTATTATTATTATTATTATTATTATTATTATTATTATTATTATTATTATTATTATTATTATTATTATTATTATTACGACCACGACGACGCAATTTCCTTTAAGCCTCGGAACGACACGTGCCAGAAACAGCCGCAATCCTCGAGGCACACGCAAGAAACACATGGTAAGTATTACCAGGTGTCCTGCATAAAGACTACGTTTCTTTATACTTTCCTTTTATTGAATCCTTGAGTTCTTGTGGAGCATAAAATATAAGCGTAATAGTCACTTAGCTGGTCACTAAACAGCATGCGGGAATTAACGGATGTAGACACCGTTTTCCTGCCGTGATGAGCTGGGCTCTAATGAAGTTTGCTTGACGAAACAGCAGGTGCTCGTTAGCGCCCTGCGACCCCTCGAACTTTGACACCTGAACCTGCATAATCTAGCCGTGCGCCTCACAAGGAAAGTAAATGAGAGAACAGGAGGGGGCAGTGTAGCGAACTCGCTGGCGCTATACATGCAGGTCTATAGGCACGAAGACAAAGCGCATATCTAAACAACCTCCTGTGTATAGGTAAAGTTTGTCTACACGAGTTCTCTGCACTCGCCTAGTTTATTCATTTTGCTAGTTATATTTCACCTTGAGGTATCCATAACAACATGAATACAACCAGAACCGAAGTTTTTTTAGAGCGCAGCTCTTAGCCGCTCGTTCCTGGGTTGAGCGTCGCCGTCCCTCGGCGTAACCACATGAACGCACTCGTGCCACTGCTCGCGCATTCGTCGTCGTCGTCTTCTTCCGCAGCTGCATCCGATGCCGCTCATCATGCTAGCGTTCCCTTACTGCCCCTCCCTCTGCAAAGACGCTGACGGCACAAGGCCCACTGCCGGTGTCGGTGCGGTGATCTTGGTCTCAAATTGTTTGCTTCAATATATCGCGAAATGAGAACACATAGCCGCGCTCAAATTTCAATTATGGAGCATCGTAATCATCGGACTTTTTTTTTCTTTGTAAAGATAGAGCAGTTGTTTCGTGTGCTTTTGGCACAAATTAATGCAAGCGTGTGCTATGAATTAACGCGGGCACGATAACCGCTACCAGCCGTTTTTACGTTTTCTGTAACGCCAACTCTTCGGTGCAAGAAGGCAACAGTGCAGTGCACTGTAGTGTTTTCCAGCTTCATTTTCTTTTTATCTAGAAACTCCAGTTTGCTTAAGTAAAGCAATGCGAACATTTTTACGCGCTCATGGGAAAATTTGTGAGACAACACCGCCTCGCTATGGCTGCAGTCATTTTTCTGTTGGACAGCCTCATTGCACCGATTTATATTTTCCAGTAACTAGGAAGCTATACACCGGCTCAGCGGAAGGGCCTTTTTTTTTTTGACAAATTTATTTTTGTACCTGTGCACCATTTACAGAACTGCCAACTCTGTGGTGCCACTTTCGGGCTTTATAACCAAACATCTAGCAGGCAAACATCATCGCTTTACTGTTGATCGAGTCGGTAAAAGCGCAACAACCGCACCCAACCAATACGTAGAGCTGTACACCCTACTTAAGCAGTAACGCCGTGCGAGGATTCCATGTGTTTATATCGTTCTTTTTTACTATCCGTGTGTTCTTACCCATCATTTCATTTCACTTCGCCTTTCTATATATATATATATATATATATATATATATATATATATATATATATATACACACAGTGAAGCAGACGCGCGTATGAAGCGGTTTATTGACGTTTCGGCCGGACCCCGGCCGAAACGTCAATAAACCGCTTCATACGTGCGTCTGCTTCACTGTGAATATTTACCTGGACCCAGAACTGCTTCTTTTCTGGTATATATATATATATATATATATCACAATCCACTTTATGTTTATAAAACATTTAACCATGAAGGAGGCATTCCACGGACCATCATTCGTCCGCCCGAATTTCCGTTTATACAAACGCCTCTCTCCGCCTGTGTGCTGGGCGGCCGGTCGCAGTGTATAGGCAAGCACTCCAACATACTCGAGCGGCCGCTGTTTGCGCAAACGTTCGTGACCGCTTCTTCACGTCATTAAAAGGACCCACCAACGCTCGCTGTTTCTCCGTGCAAAGACGGACAACGCGAGCTCGGAATAGGAACTCCACAGAAGACCAAACAGAGAGAGCGAGAGACAGAATAAACTTTATTTAAAAAAAAATAAAAGAAAAGCCCTCGCCCAGGTTTGGCAAACAGAGTCGTTCACTGGGGGCCTTGCTCGGCCGCAGACACCGTTCCTTGCAGATTACGCCGTCCGCGCAAGCAACAAGACTCGAATGGCGGGACAGCTCGAGCTCTGGCCTTCGCACGACGTTTATTTTGGAATTAACGCGTTTGCTCTACACGGTCTTTGTGTCTTTGGAACACTTAAGCGTATTGTCTTTATGTTTCTATGATTTATTTTCCTCTTTAATTATAGTTGCTGAAAACCTATAGGCAACAGAAGCCCCAGGAACTTTCTTCAATGTCGATATCGCGCTTTTACTTTATTTTACCTTCTTATTTTTGTATTTTTTTAACGTAAATTGATGTTTTAGGGAGAATTCATGGTGATCGCGAGTTGGAGTGGAGCGGCGATCGCGAGTTTTCGTTGGCAAACGGAGAATAAGTTACTCCGTTCTGCACCAACACTTGGCGCCACGGCTTTGCTCATGGTCGTTCCCGCTGCTCGCAGAAAATCTGAAACGCCATGCCTGAGGAAGAACGATGGCAACTGGCTTAACCGCTTGTTGCGCTCATTTTGTTAGCGGCAGGGCGAAACCGTGTATACATTTTTCGCGTAACGAATTCACTCGTATATTCTCAAGTCCTTCTTCTTCACGCTTCTTTCTAAACCCTTTTTCCCCACCTCCCGTGCAGGGTAGCAAACCGGAGACTTGCATCATAATTAACTTCTCTGTCTTCCCTCTCTAGCTCTGTCTCTCTCTTTATTTTTCACCCGTCTAAGCAAAATAAGCTCCCTTGCTGGCATGACTTAGAGAAAAAGAAAAGTGCTTTACAGCCAACCGCACGGTGGTCGAACTGTTTCGTACACAATCGTCGCGCCTTTGCTTTATTGTGCGCGTTTGTTAACATGGTAGAGGACTCTTTTCTATGCGTCCTATATAGGAGCGGTCAAAAGACCCTCGTGTAGAATTCACATCACGTTGCTCTTGCCGGGCCGCCGGCGAGGTGACCCCCTTTAACTTAAAGAAAAAATATTCTGCTCTTTTTTTCCTGAACAATATATTTTCTCGCGCACCAAGCACGTCTTATCCGGAAACATCTCGATGCTCATTATGGCCATGTTCGCTACAAAGCGTTTCAAATTATGCTCAATGCGCACTGTTCCGTGCTTCTGGAAACGCGCATAATGTCAGGTGGATAAAAAGCGAGGGGGTGAGGGGGGCGTGCAGTGGCGAGCTGCTCACAACCAGAGACCCAAGTGAACGGATGTCAAGCAGGGCTCTCTTTAAGCTCAAGGAAGCATTTTAATACCGGACACAGGTATAGATCATCCGCTTTTCTGTGCATTAAGCATTGCGGAAAGGGTCCTGCGCTGGCTTCTGTATATGACCGCTGCGACGCTGCAACTTGGGCCAGCCGCATTCCACTAGCGCGGCGCGAGGGCGTCTTCGAAGAACAGGCACGTCCATTCATTACGCACGCTGCGCAGTGGCTCGTCTTTGCTGTGCAAGCCGATCGTTACCCCTCGAAGACTGCGAATCGGGTCGTTGCGGTTGTGATGCAAGCGACGATCTGCCGGCTTTCACCTTCATCAAGGAAGCAGCCCATTCTACTGAAACAGACCGATAAGGTGGGTAACCTCAGTTGACTTTCCTTTTTTATCAGCTTTCTTTGCCTTCTTCCGACGTCCTTTCCCTTCAGGTGTTTGACACAATAAGCACTGCCAATTTATGCCGGCTGTTCTTAATGTGTTCCTATATGAAAAACTTCCATGCACCGTTTCCCTTTCATTCCTTATCTGACTCCAAGTGAATGCATTCCCATTTCAGTGCAGGTTATTAAATCGGAGCTTTCATGGAGTTACCATAGAAATGGAAATCGAATTTCTCGCTTTCGCCGTGTCATCCAAGATAGGGGCCCCTTCAGCTAGAGAGAAATATATACACCGTTGGTGCGATGGCCTCACTTTATCTCGCGGCGCTGGTCTCTAGCTGGCTATCAGCAGGGGCCTCAGGAGCATTCGATAGACAGAAGGAAAGGAAGTTTCTGCCCCTTCAATCTCCGTTTCCTCTCCTCTCAGCATACGGTCGTGTTGGCTGTCGTTAGTTTTATGTGACGGCACAACAAGCAAACGACACGTAAATCAAAAACATGGTACAAACGTGAACCGACGTTCAAACGACGATATCTCGCTTTTTTCAGAGCCAGAGGTTCCGCGACCGCATCCTGGCATGTCGCCGGCAATGCAAGCAGTGAAGAAGTCGAAGTTTCGCTCCAAAGGCGAAGCATCTACTGTGATTACAAATTAGTAGACAGCTATAGGAAGTAAGGATAGTAGTTTTATCGACAGTATAAACTTATAAATACTCGCTTACTAAATAAATTAACAAGAACGGGGTCACGCGAGCAAGACCAAACACAAACACATCTCACTCGATGACTGCGGAAACTCGCTGTCAAAACGCTGGAGCAAGGAAGCGCGGCAGCAGTAGCGAGCGAATTGACCTTCGTGCTGCCTCTCGCCTTAACGCAAAGCGGCGATAATGCAGCACAGACGAGGCTACGAGCCATCAGCGCTTAGACTCTGTATTTATTGCCGATCGCTTTCAAGTAAGGGCCCGCGCGGCCGCGCCATGCGCAGCAACCCTTCCCCTCGCCCCCGGCGCGCTGCGCGCGACGGAAGACAGCGCGCTTCCTCCCCGCTTTCCTCCCTTGCGCCCGCGAGATTGAACCGCCATCTTCGGCTCGCCCTCGCAAGCTTTTACTTGCACATACAGCACAAGGCGCGCGGAGACGATGTTATCACTCTTGGATTTTATCGCAACATCCCGGCGACGGCGACGGCAGATTTAAATGCGCGTGGAGTGTCCATGTTTCTTAAGCTGACTGCTCTCAGTGACGGTGATGGCGGTCTCGAACGCCTGCATTCTCAAACGATCCTCAATTCGAAGCTCTTCCTACACTCCACAGAGTGGAGTGCAGCGCAGTCCCTCCACCGAACGAGACCCGCTGCGCTTCTGAATAACGGTTGTGCAGTAGCCGTTTCTCTCGAGGGGCGGTGCTGCCATCAGAGCTTCTTTTTTTAGCCGGATTGAAGTGTTGAGTGGAGGAAAGCTCTAGAATAGGTGTGGAAATTATCGTGGGTTCTCTCGTATAGATATGTATTGGAGATATTTGTGAATACAAGCTCAGAGCCTGTATTCACAAAGAAATTCGCGCGTAGGAGTGGTTTTCAAAAGGAGGCGCCGGCCAGACATGTAGCATGGCGATCATGCTATCAGCGTAGGCTGGTGCATGAAGGACAACTTGTTCTTAACCATGTAAGGCTTCGAAAATGCTGTCCCTATAGTGCCTCAAAAGAAATAAAATACTTATAAGTATTAACATTCAAACCAGATTACAACAACTCAATGCACGCAAGTATGAGAAAAGACCACTTTCAGACATGCGTGCTCGTTTCTAAAGAAGCCTGTGTATAGGCTCCGGCACAGTAGGTATATACAACTTTTGCACCGAGCGCAGCTTGTCAAGTCAGCGAAGAAAAAACAGCCGCGAACGAGCTTTCACTGCTGCCACTTCCTGGTCGTCCGGTCGCACGAGCGGACAACCAAAATGAGCCGGCGCACATCTATTCCGGGCGATGCGCCGTTTTCTTTCAAAGCCACGGCTGAAACTCACAGGAAATCTGCATCGGGAATCATTTGCATTCCTACAAAACTTGACTTATGCGCTGCACTGTCCTTTCTCGCGAAACTAGGTTTGCCCGATTGGAGGCGTACTGCTTTTCTTTTTTCTTTCTTTTTTTTCCCTCCGCGCCCTCTCTCTGTTTCTTTCTCTCGTGCTCGCTCTAAACAAGTCTCCCTTGTTCAATCAATCTATACTTCACGTAGCCTCGCCTTTTGGAACATCTTCACAACGACAAGAAAGAACTGGCGAAGTAAAACTCAACAAAGTTTCCTTTGTGGCGAATAAATTGGAGAAAACTAGATAGGAAATTTAATTTTGTGCCTCGGGCCTCGGCGCGTGCTTACTTTTGGTCCAGAGTTTCGGTTATTCATAACAGTGTTTACTTCTTGCCGGCTAAGCATCGTTCGAGGAAGGCTGGGATGGGAGTGATTCTTGGAGGCTGTGTGTACGAGTGAAAATATCGAGTGTATGTGGCTCCGGGACATAAATTATGCACCGGCTCTCTGTATACGAGCGCTGACGCCTTGTTAGTGCGAAATGCCGTAAAGTATCTCGGTAATATCATCTGCAGCGTCGCTGCGCTGGCATAAACACGTCACAGCGTACGGCATCTGTGCAGCGGCTATGTTTGCACCCCTCGCGCGGAGCGTGGAAGTTTATCCTTTGAAACATTGAGATTGCTCGCGGTTATTTCGCGTCGCTTGCTGGCCAGGCAGTACTGTTTTCCAGCATTAGCTGGCACGAATAAGAAAGGAAAACACGTGAATCCCTTTCCATCATGCCACCAGCCATTAAAATTAAAAATTAGAAGTAATGTGCTCTCACGCACGCAAATACCACACATATATATATATATATATATATATATATATATATATGTGTGTGTGTGTGTGTGTGCGTGGGGGGGGGGGGGGGTTGCTTCCGATTTAGCTTATTCTGCATATGAGTTCTTACTCACTTAGACACGCGCTTTAAAAGGAGTGATTAACCACCAGACAGATCCCGTTCTTTTCTTCGAATACGATTCCCTTCAATAGTATGCCGACATTACTCTCTATGCCTTAGCAGCATTTATTTTCGACTCCTTGCCTTTCAGGATGTATAAGCGTACTTTAGAAACGCTCCATCTTGAATCTAGCCCACTCATATCGGCCAACGTTTATTTCGAGTAAATGTCGTGGAGCACGTGGCTGATAAGAATCGGAGCAGGCGTACAATTATCGCTGCGCTTATATACGCTCCGTCTTTCACTAAAGACGCAGCAACATGAAACGGCGAGGAGTTCTCAGGAGCTAAAGAAAATATTCCCAAATGTCGGCAGCTCTCATACTGTATAAATGTTAGCTATTTCCAAAGAGGATGTTCGTGGCAGCACTTGTTGGGTCACTATATATATATATATATATATCAATGCGTGAGTCTTGAATACCGTGCCAAATTAAGCGAACTGGTTCGTTGACGCGCAAGCCGCGGAGTAAAGCAGTTTACTGGTACGGCCACTATGTTGGATGTCTGGTACACGCAGCAGATGCCGCTGTGCTGCACACTTTTGTACAATACCTTCAAGTCTTCCTAATCGTCCGCTCCATATTTGGTGCTGCTCTTCCACCGCGCGCTGTGGCAACGATACTGCTTGCCTTTCTCTTTCTTTCTTCTTGAACCCGCTTCGTGTCGACCGAATATCGCTTCATCTTGAAAGAAATACGTACCACTGAAAAAAATAACGTAGAAATAGAAACAGAAAATCGTGATTCGCGCTCTCCGCACGAAATGAACCTTTGCTCGCACGGACTACGAAAGCATGTAGCACGTCGCCGGCGTGCACGAAACGTTCGAACGCCTGAAATTGCGCGGCTCCCCTCTTTGTCCAAGTTTTTCCGCTACCTAAATGTCCTCCTCTCTACAACAAACATTTCTTTATTGCGTAGTTTCTGCTTCCTCTTCCACCGGGTCAAGCAGGTGAGACATTATGCTGCACATTTACCGGAGCAGTACCTCGTTCCATACGTGGCGACCCTTTCTCTACCTTCAGCTGCTTCCTTTTCTTTTTAACGCGTTAGCACTAGAGGTCTCAAAGTGAAAGAAAATGTCGGTGTGTGGAGCGTAAGAAGCTGATCACGATGGTGTATGTATGTATGTATGTATGTATGTATGGATGTATGTATGTACGTGTATATATATATATATATATATGTATGTATATAATAGCATAAGAGGCCAACAACCACAGACATCGAGAACAACACATACGAAATTACTTATTCTTACTAATTGAATTACAGAAATTATAAATTAACGGAGATGAAAGTCGATCACCGTGAAGTCGATGAATAAACAACTTGCCGCAGGTGGGGAACGATCCCACGTCTTCGCATTACACGTGCGATTATTTATGTATATATATATATATATATATATGCGGACCCTGTGCCGTCGTTGTCGGAGTTCGCTAAAACTATTATCAGCCATGGCTCGAGCGTCTTCTTCCACAGCTGGCTCCGTTTCCGCTCGTCATTCCAGTGTAGAGTTTCACTTTTCTGTCGTCGTAATGGGGAGGCCACGTTTACGGAGCTATATATGAGCCATTCATTGTCTTACGTGACGGAGAGATTTGATTCTGAAGCACAAGCCTGTGATTGTGAAATGTAAACGGCGTCATCTGCCGTCAACTCAGGAGCAAGCAATGCAAGATTCAACGTCTCCAGACAAAGCACTGCAAGCGGAGGATGCACACCAAGCAGTGCAGACACAAGATACGACAATTCAAGATCAAGTGGTAGAAGAGACAATACAAGACCAAGCAAATACAACATTACACGCAAAGTAAATGAACAAACAATCAGATGGTTTTCATTTCACGCTCAACCTCGCTCTCATTACTGGCACGCAAAAAAAAAAACGGTGGAGCAACATGCACGTGATAAAAAGCACGCCAAAACCTGTGGTGAGGTTACTACTTTGCCTCATATGCTCTGGGAGTGCGAGTCGCTGGGCCCGAAGTTCACCAAGGAAGAGTGGGACGCGCTCCTGCGAAGTCCTGTCTTTCAGGACCAAATCCTGGCCGTCCAGCGAGCCCGCGATCGGGCCGGCAGACTAGACCTGTCAATCCCGTCGTGGGATTAGTCGGGTGGGCGTTTTGTCGCTTTTTGTTGGACCCAATAATTGTTTATTCGCTCGCTCGCTCACTCACTCACTCACTCACTCACTCACTCACTCACTCACTCACTCACTCACTCACTAACAGACAGAAAGCTCACGCGCAAAAAAAAAAAGAACGCTGGGAGAACCGCAAAAAAGAAAGCACTGCTAAAGCATGCTCACCACGCGAAGCACGCGAAAGCGAAAATGAGGTGAAAGAATGGTGAAACAAAAGATTTACAATATTGACTGCTTGCGAAGTTTGGCTTCCATGGTGTAACACTCGGTGTAACTAACACAGCTTATCCGTTCGACCATCTTCACTCACTTGAAGGGGCGGTGGTTTTAACAGCGGAGCTGTTCTAAGTCAAGCCTTCGGCGTCCGGCGTCCGGTCTTCACACAGAGGGGCAAGTTATTGGCACAAACCCACCATAGGGGATATAGGAAGGGGGAGCAGAGGGGGAGGAGAGGGGTATAGGAGCAGGTGTTTCGCCTGCGCGCGCCCTTTCGGCCCATGGATTCCGTTCGGCGCGAGCGGCAGCGGGAGCTCGCATGAGAGAGGCAGCGCAGGCGTCGTGAAAATTCTGAGCTTAGAGAGCGAGAAGCGCATGCAAAGTGCCAGCAGAGGCAAGCTAACCCCTAACTTCGAGAGTAGGAGGTCGAGCAGAGTCGTCGACGCAGAGATTCCTCCCACAGAGGGTGCCGATGGACGGTTCAAGAGAGAATTCCTCAACCGTGAGTGCAGCCACAGTTGCTAAGTGTGTGATAGACTGTGGTTCGATCACAACCTCACGCAGCTGAAGAGTGTGCGCAATTCGGAACCGAAGCTCGAATCTACCAAAACGACGGCAACGAGACAAAATACTTTGATTAAAATCGCGCTAAACACGAGTTCCAACTTGAGAAAACGACCACCAGCTTCACTGTTTTGACAGCTTTGACTGGCTTTAACTTTTCTTTAATTTATTAATACGAAATTAAAGGAAAGGTTGGCACCATTGTAGGCACCGACAACTCCACTTCGTCGGGCAAGCAAAACTAAAAGCAGAGCAAAAGTGATAAGCAGAGGATACCGTCAAATAGCTCGAACACTTGCGAAGTCCACACTCTCTGGTGTATATTTAAATATGGCTGTTCTTTCTCCTGTGTTTAGTCCAGTAAGAATGCAGCAGGACAGCCTCCTTCACTCTTAGAAACGAATATTAAAGAGAAAAATTTTTGAGAGGTGTTAGTATACTACTATTCTGCATTACAAACAAAAGGAAGTAAAGAAAGAAAAGCCGCTCTTAAGGAGACTTGACAAGCCACAAAAGTCTAAAGAGCGAAAGACGGGGGGTGACGCCGCCTTGAAATTTCCACACTATGTTGCCATGACGTCATGAATTTTGAGTGCTTCTGGTCGGGCCTAGTTAATTTTTATTAGTAAATATTAGTAAATATTAGTAAAAGTATTAGCACGCCATCGCGATTTTTGACCAGCCACCGCAATTTAAGTAAGGGGAGGCGGACCAATCGCAGACGCCGGCACCACCCTGGTCATCTGGTTATCTACTTTCACTGCTCTGGATCGACCCTGTCGGAACTCTCGCCACTTGAGCGTGTTCCTCGCCTCTTGTCAGCCAGTTAGATAACAAAAACTTCTCATTGTAGGCATTGCTATTCGCTTTGAAAGCAAAAGAAAGTGACGTCCTATCAACGAGAAGCGCATATGATTGGACTGTTCAAACAACGCTGCTGGTTACCGCCCGATGCTTGTGTCGGTGGTTACGTAAATTCGACGTCAGGAGATTGGAATAAAAACAGATTGGAATGGGGTTACGTTATAGGGCCCAAGGTTACAAATGCCTCTCAAACGGATCATCAGGAAAGTAGAGTTGGCAGAGTAATGTCGCATACGTGCCGAAAGGTCTCGATAACGTTATACTGCCACGCAAAATTTTTCGGTATGCGCAAATAAATCCATGTCCCCGGCAGCTCCTAGCAGCCAGTGCCACAGCGATCGGCAGGCAGCCATCTTCTATTGCTTTCGGAACAGGGCAGCCTCCGGCTATTCAGAAAAATGTTCAGTTTATTTCGTCACATTAATGCGTCTTTAACGCGTATACGTCACTTTGACGCGGTGAGCTTTCGCGGTTTTGTGACGTCGAGTGACAGACAGGCAAAGTGGGCGCAGCCCGAAAAAGTTTGACCGATTGAAATTTGTCAAACGGCGCCTTTGTCGCTAATGGTGAAAAAAGCGTCAAATGAGAAATTTTTTTTTCGTTTAGTCTAATCATGCATAATCAGTGTGCCCGTATCATATCAGATGGGGCATTCTCGAGGTTTTCGTGACGTCGCGTCACTCACAGGCGCAGTGGGTGGTAGCTCGAACATGTTTTGACCACTCGTGGACGGCTGATTGCAGAATTGGAATTGAAAACTTTGGAATAGCTCCATGGTATGGTACCCAGGACGGTGAGGAGGCTGCGTCCGTGACGTCATATGGGCAAACTATCTGTGGTGCCTCTTTGTACCTTTCTCCGAGCTCATTCATTGACGTTTTTGTCACAATAATGTCTGTCACATGAGTCTAAAGCGTGGGCGAAGTGAGCTGGGCATTGCATACACGCCATGTGTCACGTTTCGTTGGCGTGTGAAAGCTTTTTTGCATTGGTGCGCTAACAAAATGGCAAGCCATCGCCTATTTCATTTTCGTTGTGCCACAGTGGCCATCCTGGCCGCGGGCGGCAGAGTTGAACGGGCAACGAGGCACAATTTCGGAATTTCAAGCGCGACTGCTGCGAAAGCCTCCGTGACTTAGTGAGGCGGAGGCACCAAAAATGGGTGGCTGCGCAGGGCAGTGTACGGCGAAAGGCGGGAATAGAAATGTTCTACTAATATAACAGCGTATGCTCAGGAACGTCTCGAATCTACGTTAAGACTTTATTCGAGAAGGAAAAGAACAACACGTTATTGTCATGAATTTTAAGTCCAGAATCGTGTTCTTGAGCCAAGTTGTCAGTAGTCCTAATTACAAGTTTCTTACGCAGCTATAGCATCCTATCGCGTGCTACTAATGGAAAAACATATGAAAACAAAACAAACAAAAAAATATCAAAGGTATACATACGTGAGTGATGGGAACTTTTATTATGCTGCAGATAGGTTTCTCTTTGTGTCATTAAAATTCCGCAGCACTACAGAAACCGATAGCGTCAGCTATTTCCTACAACCTAAGACCACCAATATTAACGTTTTATATGTTTTGATGACGTAGCTGGCGAGAACGCAAAGGCCAGACAGTCACGAACCATTTTTCGCGGGCCCTGTCAGTTTAGGCCCTTGACTGGCAGGGGCCAGCTCTAGGTTCCTCAATGGGGGCTCGGCTTTGGTTGGACAAGTTTGCACAGTAATGGCCACTTTAACGAAGGCAAACGCAACACTTCGTATACGAGCGTAAATGGCAGAGGCGCCATCTCGTGACCTCGAGTACTCGCGCGTCATCTAGGAAAAAAAATAATATGTACGAGCAGTCCTCCTATAGCAATCTCATCGCGACGCAGTTCGTGATGTCTCGCGCGGTCTGATCTGCTAAACGAACCAAAACGTACTGCCCACACTTTGTGATTAACAATCCAGATATAGAACTAGCTGATGATAATCTGTAGTGCTCGGAAGAACTGCTCTGCTGATAAGGTAAAAACAAGCGTGTATGCTACTAAAGATTGTTTGCCGTATTTTATTTTCCGGTTTATCCATCATTTTCTATTGGCTTGCATAGAGTTTTGTTATTTTTCTACCTTTATTTATCATAATTGACTAGCATTTTGGCACATCTGGCCCTTCAAGTGACAAAGCTTCCCATATTTCGCAGCTACTAGAAAAAAGAAGAGTGCGAATAATTAGCCCCTTTAAACATGGCGCACACGTTTGTGTACGCGATCTGTTTTAGTTTTGTCCAGTAGCGGCAAGATAAATAATTATGCAGTTCCAAAGCACATAATAAAATCTGTGTTAAACGAAGCTTTCAAGAAACGGTTACTTGAACGCTCGAAAAGTAAATGAGAATGAATTCAGGGGTTTTACGTGCCAAGACCACGATTTGATTATGAGGCATTCCGTAGTGGGAGACTCCGGATTCATTTTGACCAGACGGATCTTTAACGCCGCCACAGTGCGCGGGACACGGGAGTTTTTTTTCTTTCTTTTTTTTCATTTTTCCCTCATCGAAATGCTGTCGCCGCTACCGGTATTTCATCCCGCGACCTCGTACTTAACTGCGCAACACCATAGCCGCTAATCCTCCATGGCGGGTAAAAGTAAATTTGATGTGTAGAATTTTCCTTATTGTTATCTGCGCAAATTGTCATCTCCTGCAATGTATATGCATCATACCGATCACAACTTTAATGCGATGCAATGTTTCGGTTTACGCGCAACTTCATTCACAATCTAAGCCAAACTGCAAACAGCAGTTCAGGCGAATGCACGCTGTAAGACGTCGACGCGATGACCTCACGAGGACGAAGGTGATGTTTGCCGAGGGAAGACCGGTGAGGAGAGATGTACGCAGAAAGAAGTACGACGCGAAATACAGGTGTAAGATTAACAATTGTTTTCTTTTTCGTTTCATTCCTGTGTCCATGGCCTAATGGAGACTGAAGCGCGCGCACATGCTACGCGACATGACGCACGCTTGTATTCGGCAAGACAGCAGCCACAGCCAGGAAAGACCGGGAGGATTCACTGTGAAAGCTTTGCTTTAAATAAGCCAAGTGAATTGAAACGGAGGTCAATTTACCACTCTGCTAATGCAATGCGACTCGATGTTACTTGATATGTCAGAGTTATTGCTACACACGAACACTTTGATGATGACGGCGGAATTTGACTGGACGTCCGACGTCCCGAGGTGCTCACCGAAGGACCAGTTATAGCCCGCAAAAAAACTTCACGTCTCCTTATCACATTCTTAAGAGAGACTGGTCTGATGGACATGTGGTGAAACACCACAGTGATTCTATATGAGACGCTCGGGCGGAGCAACTGCCGGCCTTGATCGCCAGGCAAAACCCGCCTGTTGCTACAACTCACCACCACATCCCTATGTGCGCCAGAAATTATGAAGGAATTATTTCAATGCGAATAGCATTCTTGGCATACTCAGACCAGTTTTCTTTCCGGCTATCTATATAGCTATCCCTGTATCGCACCTATAACATGAGCGAGATAGTGCAGTCTAAAAATGTGGGCCGTTCGCGTGGTTATGTGCCATCGGGTACGTGCCGCTCTTCAGTCAATCTGCTTGACACCGAATTGGGTCACTGTGTATGTGCCAACCGGTACGCGCGGACTTCACGGCGGCGCTGCCAGCAGGCGCAGCATGTCCAGGGCAAAGTGGGCGAGAGGAACCTGGCTGCAGCACGTGTCCCACACATGACGCGTTTCAGCTATTCGCACACTTGCATAGTCATTGCAAATGAATTCTGCCCGATTTTTTCTTTCCTTCTAAAGCCTGCATCCAATACTTGCGCATGTGCTTTGGACTGGTGATTGAAATCGTTTTATGAAGAAAAAAAAAGGCGACATGACTGATTTTATGCTCAGTCGAGATTTAAATGCTCTGTAACCATGTGGAGTGACGAGACGCACAAATTTTCATGCTACCGAATTTACTTTCTTTCAATCGAGACTACGGCACTTTGAAATAAAATTGTGTAACCGACACATATACTGACAGTGCATCATAATCCGCCACTGCAGGGGTTAAATTTGAGAGAGCCAAGTCAACTGCAAGTGCACCTTGACGACTAATCGTTCCCCTGCGACATGTTTTCGTTCCCTGAACGCAGAACATATTTACGGTGGCACTTGCATCAGTTTGACTGCTCTCGTTGTTGTTATTCGAAGTTTATTCAGACGAAACGATATTTTGAGGCATTCATTATTTTCTCCCGGCGGACCTTGCGAAGCTCGTGAGGCTTAATGTTCCGCCACGTGCCTTTCCGGTAGGCGTATGCTTCTTTTTAATTTCTTTTAAATACGCAAAGTGTCGGCGTATGGCAAGGGCACTGCGACACTTCAAATCCTCGTATACGTACAAAGCACTACGGGTAAAGCATATAGCATCTACTATAAGAACGACAATGCGACTCACGTATCCCTCTCGCCTGTCCAATCTCACGCCTCTATTCTTGTCCGATGCCGATTCTTGTTTCTCTTGTTTCTCGTGTTTCTCGTGCTTGTGTACTTTTTCGATGCGAGAGCGCTCGATCTTTTGCAATAATATAATCTCTGACACGCCACTGGCAGGAATTCTTTCCGCACTGATGCTGTATTAAGACTAACATGTGTTTGCGGGTTCTAAAATATGTTCTTGATCTATAGACCTCTTCATCAGGCGAGGAGGAAAGGGCGCGCGGCGAGCCTTTCCTCCTCTCTGACTTGTGCGATCCGGTGCGGCGCTGCTTGAAAGTATTGCTGTAGCGTGCTGCGCAACAATTTGGAGATGTTTTAGCTCGTACTTGGTGAAATGCGCGCAATGTCCTTTCATACAAGGTCGTAAGGGAACCAGTGTGTAGCCTTTCGGTGCATCGGTAACTACAATGTGCGGAAAATATATCTCTTCGGCAAACATATGACGCGCATCATCAGCCGTGGTGTGTACGTGTTGTAAACTATTTTGGGTGTATCGGTTTTAATTCAACGAAGAGAACCGGCTTCTGTGTATTGCCAGGAAATTGAAAATCTGCTCAATATCTGATCGCTTGGCGTAGGAACTAAAACATAACAACGCATGCTCGTGTACGGCCAACCTAAGACAACCCAGAAACATCTAAGCGCCAGGCGCTATCGAATATTTGTGATACACCGGCATCGTTCTCATGCATTTCAAGTCTAGTAGTCTTGAAATCGCTATGATATATCTACGCTAGCCTCCTGTATGAGGCCGATGGCGCTGCTCAACACAGCGACCACTGCGGTTGGTGAACCAGCATGATACATATAAAGCTGTTTGCTTCGGCATTGCCTTTTTTGCCCTGTAAAGCCATGATATCCGTGAGGGATCGCATAAAAAGAATCTGACGGCTATTTGTGAGGACAAATATTTTGTAACACGGGTGAGTGCTTCGTAGAGAACGTGACGAAAAAAAGAACGAAAAAAATTCGGTTGTCATCCTCTATCTCGAAAAAGAAAAGATAAGATTGGCTAACGCCGCAATAACACCTCGCATGGTCCTACAGCATATTTGTAGATCTATAAACGTTGATGTTGCATGCTTGGGCCATGCGCTGTATAGAGCAAAGGTATCTGTAGTCCAACATCTACTACTGCTTCGGACGCTCGCGCAGTTCGTGAACGGTCGCTTTGCTGGACAAGTGCAATTCACAGTGTAAGTTATGCTGTTGTTACTAACCAAACTATTTTATTCATGGGTGGATACCACGTCCACTGAACCAAGTAGTCACGCAATGTAATCTACAGCTAACAGTTTGAACACTTCTCAAAGTAGAACAGCACAAAGTCTACCGCAGCAGAACGGTACTCACGCTGTCACAATCGTCGGGTATGTTTCATTGCTCTTAAACCGCATCTTAGAACTAAACGAGAATACTGATGTGAAATCACATTAATGAATGGAATTTTCAGGAATACACAATTGATCTCCGAGGATGATTGCATGGCACGAACACGCGCGCACAGATCGCGCTGCGTGCTCCGTCCGCCTCAACGCCAGCAGAAAGTCCGGCCATAACCGTTTTCGCATAACCGTTTTCCACGTAGAAGACGCCACACTAAATAGACCGCGCGAGCGCAAAAACAAACACCAGAAACCAGCGCCGAGAGCACACCTGACATGCCGACTGCCCATAGATGGCGCCACTGCGTACGCAATATGGAGGTGCCCATGAAAAAACGGTCAACATGACAACTTGCTAGGAAGCTTATGACTGTATACACCTGGATTGTCTCGAGTCGAACAGGAAATGGCTTTCTTATATAGTGCTCATCAGCATGGAGATCTGATCCGGTCGCTGGTCGGTACGGATAAGATTAGCTCTTGTGCCAATATTAGCGAAGCCGCAAGATATACTGGTTTAAAGCTTTTTGTGTTTGTTTTTGTTTTGTATTTAAATACAGGAAGAAACCTAAAAAAATACACTCCTGGCTCTTCTCCCTTAAGGTGAAGTAAAGGAACCAGCAACGCATATTTTTTCGTCTGCAGAAGCATGAATAAGCGAGAGAAAAATAAGATTGCTGAGAAGGATAAAGGCATTACACACATGCATTGTGGTCTACAATACTCTCTTTATTTTGAGTAGAGTAGTTTTCTGTGCCAGTTGGTGCCTTTATTCCTTTTTCTTAGTGCTCGCGTTTCTACCTGCTGGAACCATCACACTGTCGTGAGTTCATTTTGGTTTTCTTATATACATAAACTTCGTGTTAAGTCTTTGTTCTTCTTTAATTAACGCAAAATATGAAGGAAATATAATATCTAAACGTGCGTTTTATGCGTCAAGTTCATTAGACCATTCGTTGCTGCTTTTGTTTCCATCCCTTTTTTTTTCATATTTCTTATCAGCACTTTTCTTCATATCTCACGGACTACATCACGGAAGTATACAATAGAATTGAGTTTAACGATAGCATGCAAATGCTTAAATTAGAAACGAATTACAATCCTCGATCGAGTCCCATCAACTTTAAGCGCGCTGAACATTTTTAGTGGAAAATAAACTATATATCCATAGTTCGCGTGCGGCGTAAAACGCGTGAGATGCGCCATCGGGATGCCGCTTCGGCCATTATATATCTTCCTCGCCGCTTTAGTCGCTGTCATTTACATCCATTTTGGCGCTGTATTTCCTCGTTTCGCGACTACCGCTCTGTCTGCCGGGTTCACTGGCTGGCTATAGCACGCTTCTATCCACCAGAGGTCGTGACCCTTTCAAGGCCGAAAAACGACAGCTTGAGTTGGAGGTCACGAATAACAACGCTCGCGTGGTCTTAAGTGGGGACCCATCAACGGGAGCTCTTTCTGTGAGCCGTCTTTCTAAAGCCGTGCAGTATTAGGGTGAGCTAGACCAGGCGTAGACTATTGAGAATACGGGATAACAAGGTCCGTTCGTAAGTTCGTTTTTGAATATAGCCTAAATACTATGCATAGTTATGCACTACGTCAGCTCCCTGTAGTTACTGCGCGTACTGCTCAGTCTCTCCCTCTTTCTATTCCTTTCTCTCTTAGCCCTAGTGCAGGGTAACTAAGCGGAAGCTCATCTGGTTGAGCTCACTGCCTTTCCTCTCTTTGTCTTCTCTCTCTCTTTACATATCCTACAGACAGCTTAAAGACAACGACATTCGCACTTGCTTGAGAAGATATATTAAGTAGTACATAGGCTCACATAGTTCTTTCTTTAACTTCTTTAAGTCTCTAGGTATGTTATTACCTTTACATAACCTATATTATATTCCCTCTTTCCCGTCTCTCAGTGCAGAGTAGCCAACCAGATGCATTTCTGGTAAACATCCCTGCCTTCTCTATTTCTTTCATCCTCTTCCTCTTTTACATAACCTATAGACAGCTTAAAGACAGTGTCGTTCGAATGTCGTTCGTAAAAAAATTTTAATTCGTTTATAGACTGTCTATACTTACAAACTTCTTTACCTCTCTACTTTTACATAACATACACAGGCCTTATATACAGTGACATTCGCACATTCTCTAATTACAAAACAGATTTACTGTGCATATCTTACTATATTTTGTCTGTCTGTGTAGGCTCTTCTAATTACAGAATTTTAGGGCCCTTTATAGGTGATTAAAATCACAAAACTCACAAGTCTCTAAACCCGCGTACCGTCTGTGGACCATACACAGCCTGCATAAATTTCTAAATTATGCAGTGATTGCCATTATATATAAATGGCTATAGACTTAACGACAAAATTGATTTCATTGAAGGGTAATTTTAAAACATGCTTAATTGGCCGTCTCCTATGTTATTGTGTGGTTCCTGATCATGAATGGTCAGCGCACTGGCATTGACCAATCACAAATGATTTTATTTTATGTCTTTTGCGCCTTGAAGTACCACTAAGTACTCATAACATAATAAATAAGGAAAAAAAAAAGAAAATATGATAACGCCCTTGCTGTTAACTTACACAGTAAGCATTCTTTTTACAAACCCGCCGTGGTTGCTCAGTGGCTATGGTGTTGGGCTGCTGAGCACGAGGTCGCGGGATCGAATCCCGGCCACGGCGGCCGCATTTCGATGGGGGCGAAATGCGAAAACACCCGTGTACTTAGATTTAGGTGCACGTTAAAGAACCCCAGGTGGTCTAAATTTCCGGAGTCCTCCACTACGGCGTGCCTCATAATCAGAAAGTGGTTTTGGCACGTAAAACCCCATAATTTTTTATTCTTTTTACAAGAAATTATATAAGCAACATTCCGGTCATATCAAACACACTACAACGCGTAATTACGACATGCCAGTAAATTCAATTGGTGAGGGGGAGGGGGGTAGGTTAGGATGTTAAACTTATGTGCAAATAAATCAGGATACAGTTACACCTATATTGACTCACTTATGCTCATAAGTATAATATTTCTAATGAGTGTTTGTTCAGGTATAGCCTGATGTAAACTTTCTTTGTTGCCTGCACTGTGACTACCTGCTCATTAATCCACTGAACAACGATAAAGTGTTCTCTCACTCTCACTCTCTCGCTGTTTGGCCAATGAAGTCGCCGTCGTGCACAAATTTTGCGAAAGGGCTCATTTCACACAGCTGCGAACACTCGTGTGAATGCGGCCCGTGATCGTATCGCCAACTTCAGCTCTGTATATATATAGCTTCCGTGGCACAGCACAGTACTTGGTTTTGCTGAGCGCACGATTACCCGCAAAAGCGCCCCAGGCGGTACTGTCCACATCGGGCGCCAAGGTCAGCGCATGTGCGTCTGAAGCCACACGTCCGTGCTTGGCTCAAATATAGCGCCAAACCACGGCGTCTCCTCGACCCGTGTGTTGGACGTTGTTGACCCGAGCTTCAGGGCGTCGTTCTTCCCCACGTTTTTACGTCAGGAGACGGACTGAGCGGTTGCTGTCAAAACCGCCGGCGCACTCGACCCCAACGGCTGTGCTCAGAAGTTAGCCCTTGTATGTAGGAAGAGATGGGGGCGGCGGTCGGTCGCCGATGCAGGTCACTGGTATAGACAGTAGGGAAGCGCACACCTCACCTTTGGCACCTTTCCCCGAAAACGAGACCCCCTGATGAGAAGATTGAAGCAACGCCCGTCGCATACAAAAGGCATTACAACTGAGCGATAGGAGATTTCACGTATACAGACTCTAATATACACCGCATGCCTCGCTCACTTTTTGTTTGCTTACTTTTTCTCCTTTCTACATATAGTTCGATTCGTTTGTGCGAATATACAGGTGAAATGTCTGAAGGTTAGACAGGTTTCGGGTAGCACGCCTCGCGGTCTATAGCTCGCGCACTGTATGCAGATGTAACGTGCAGTGCGCAAACCAGTTTTTTCAAACTCTTAGTAAATGTTTTTATAGGTTTGTATAGACTAGGCCAAGTCATTTGCAATGCTGCATATGGTTTTGATTGCGCCGATAACAAGCGGCGTGTGTGGGACGCGATACCAGACGCAGTCTTTGACGCACTTGCGTTAGCGATGCACGTGTTCGACGCGGAGCTCACACTCGCGTGTATACGCCTCGGAACATGCAACGGAAATATTTCACACAGCAAGTGGGACAATAAAACGAAATGTGGTATACCGTCTTGCAGGTGTGCGAAAGGGAAGAAGAAATAAATCAAATATCGAGCCGATCCGGTGCCGCAGTCACTTCGATGGCCACGTGTATACCACACAGCATCAGGTTACAGTCAGTCAGTGTTTTATTTTCACCAAACAAAAACATCTGTGAAAAAGGGGAGACGGCGAAAAACCTACGGATACTGCAGCTTGACTAAGCACCGTCCACCCTGTAGGAGCAGACGGGGTAAATATACAAGCAAAAAGAGAATTATACAAACAAAAAGGGAATAATTAAAGTGGCAGGGTAAACACAAAAGCGAAAGCAAATAATTATTATACACCAGCACGAAAAATAGTACATATAGGATCATTTTTGCACATAATAAAGGAAGAGAAGACAAGTTGGCATCGTACTTATATGCTTAGTGAAAACATAATGATCTAAAGCAATACAATTTCAAATACAATACAAAAACAAGCTAGCTACATTGGTTGGGTTTAGTGTTTTGATTTCAATGTCTTGCTGCTCGTATGCGTTAGGAGTGCTTGGTTATGTGTGGCTAAGCCTTTGCGTTCCGTAAATAGTGCGTGAGAATGGAGTTTTCCAGGGGGGTTTATACCGATGGAAGTAAATACTTCGAGTAGGTTCAAGATTTGCAAGTGTGAGAAATGAGTCAAGCTTCCCGCGAGTTGCACTAATGTAGGATTGTAGCAGCCTGCATTTGTATATATTGTTCGCCGTAACAATTTTATGCTTCAGAAAAAGATGGCTGGTGTGTTCAAGGTATGGTATGTTCTCTATTGCCCTAATAGCTCTTTTCTGAAGTATTTTTAGCTTATTCAAATTGGTTAATGTAGTGTTTCCCCATATTAAAGCACAGTAGTTCAAGTGAGCATGGAAGAGAGCTCGATAAATAAGTCGCTTTATGGTAAGAGGCAAAATATATCGACAACAATTTAAAGCACAAACCACGCGTCGCAGCTTTAAGCTAATCTGATCTATTTGCTCATTCCAGGTTACATGTTCATTCAAAATTACTCCAAGCGTCTTAATTGATTTGGTTACTGAAATTTTGTATGGGCCTAAAGTAATATGGTGAGGTAACTGTAGGGATGTGCCAAGGGCTCGAAAAAGGACACATTTTGTTTTTGTTTCATTTAGCGTTAAATTGTTTTTAGTGCACCAATCGCGAAGCTTATAACAGGTGTTTGCTGCTAGTGCCTCGAGAGTACCTAACTTTCTTCCAGTAAAGAATAGTGTGCAATCATCAGCATAAATTATAAATTTGCAAGCTTCGTCGATGTTTATTATGTCATTGATGTAATATAAAAATAATACAGGCCCTAGAATGCTGCCTTGTGGCACCCCGGTTTTAATTGGTTGTGTGCGTGATTTAAAGCCATTTATTTCAACGTACTCAGATCGCGCACTCAAATACGACTGAATAAGTTTTAGCGAGATTCCTCTAAATCCATAACATTTTAATTTATTTAATAATAATTCATGACTTACGCGATCAAATGCCTTACTGAAGTCCAAATATAATGCAAGTGTCAAAAGCCTGTTTTCGATATTGCATAATATTATTTCTTTTTGTGCTAATAGAGCGCTCTCAGTTGAACGTTTCTTTCTGAAACCATATTGACATTCGGAAATAAGATCGTACTTTCTAGAGAAGATATCAATTCTATCGTTTATTATTTTTTCAAGGCATTTCGAGAAAATAGGGAGTATGGATTTTGGGCGATAGTTGCTTAAATTGTTTTTGTCTCCTGTTTTGTATATTGCGGTAACTTTTGCTAGTTGCATGAGCGTTGGAAAAATACCTGTTGATAACACCAAGTTGTAGATATGTGTTAGTACTTCCGCTATGATATCTAATACATACTTTATTGGACGCATTTCTATGCCATCAGAATCACAGCTGCGACTATTCTTTTATTCCACTGCATAGTTTAATTACTTCAGAACTGGAAGTTGGTTTAAGAAAAAGCGTGTTTGGTATCGGATTTATGCCGGTTGTTGTTTGTGCGCTGTGGCTGGCATTTCCTATTTTCACGAAGAAATCATTGAATTGTTCTGCAAGCCCAGTTCCGTTTAACATTTTCCCGTCTATTTCCAGATTTTCGATTTTAGTGGGAGTGGCTCCTTTATTCAGTACTTCATTTAGTTTGTTCCACATGGTATTACGTCGCTCTGGATGTTGTGGATCGAATATGTGGTAGTAGTAGTCCCTTTTTGCCCTTTCCTTTTCTTCATTCAACTTATTTATAACAGTCTTGTATTCAGCTCATAAGTCCGCATTACGTGTTTTAACGAACTGCTGGTAAAGTTTATTTTTATGGTTTATCTGTCGCTTTAGATAGTTTGTTATCCATGGTTTCCGAGGTTTGTTTGGTCTGTGATATGTATTGAGAGGAAGCGATTCAAAGTAAAGTTCTTTAAATGCTGCTATAAAGTTATTATACGAGTTGTTTGCATCTCCATCGGCCAAAATATAATTCCTATGCAATTGCTTGATACGGTGTCTAAAGTGCTCCAATGTTGCAGGTGTCACTGAGCGGTACGTGAATTCTTCTGGTTTCACGTAGGCCGGGTTGGTGTGCATTTTCAGGAAAATAAATATAGGCGAATGATCGCTCATGTCGCAACTTAGTACCCCTGAAATTCTTTCTTCTGTTATAGAATTGGTAACAAACGTGTCCAGCAATGACACTGTTGATTCAGTAACTCGTGTTGGCATAGTAATGACATTTTCAAAAGAGTTGCACTCAAGCACTGATAAAAATTCATTACTTGTAACTGAGTTCTTCAAGACATCTTTATTAATATCCCCACCGACAGTATGCATATAATTCATAGCATTTGCACGTGACAAAAGACAATCAATAAATGTTAGGAAATCAGCCATAGAACTGCTAGGAGGGCGGGCGATCCAGAACGGCGAATACATTTGTACCCTTCTTGATACATAAGGCTTCGTAGTTTTTTGTGATAAGGCTGTATTCTTCAATTACGTCACAAAACTCAAGAGTTGTTAGAATGGCAATGCCGCCCCCTCTACTCTCCGTGTGGTTTAAAAAGAAATGGTTGAACCCCGGCAGCATGAAATGTTCTGACTCACTAGTATACCACGTTTCAGTGGACATTAAAAGGTCAAAGTTTATGCCACATGATTCCAACAGCAAAGTGATATCTTTTTTTTTTTTTTTTGGTTGAAGTGACCGTGCGTTTAAGTGCATCCCTTTGAATCACATCACATCACATCCTCTCTCGAAAGCTGCGCCGATTTGTCGTCCTACGTTGCCCATCACTGTATCGAGAGACAAATTGGAAGCCGGTGCCAGCACGTACTGGTGACCGAAAGAGCCAGACAATGCAGGGCCGGTGGCCGGATAGGTTCAAAGCACCACCATCCAAAAGGTAGCACTAACACGCAAGAGCCCCAGCTGAGCAGCACGCATGCGTAGCGTAGAACAGAGCGCTATAATGCTTATTCCAAGTTGTTGCGCGCGCTGCTACCCTCTGTATTAAAGATTTGGAGGACGCATAAGCTTCGTCTTTAAGAGTGGAACGCGGTAGTATTCAAATATCCGTGAGTTCTTCTCACGCTTCTCGGCTACTGCAGCCTATGTAACCGTAATGCTTACCGGGAAACGCTGGCGGCGAACGCTATGCACGAAGGCGAGCTCTGTGGTGCTTTCTTTCTTTATTTCTTTCTTTCTTTCTTTCTTTCCTTTTTTTTTTTTTGATGGTGTGCAAGGCATTATTGTATGGAACTCTATGGGGCAAGGAACCGAGGGGGCCGCGCTGCTGCTACTAATGGCATCTTCGGCTGCCCGTTTCGGAGCGCTCTAGGCCGCTCTCGCGAGCGGCGTTGTTTTCGGCTGGTTGAAACAGGGTGCGCGCTCTGCGTTCGGCTGGTTCTTCTCGATCGCTCTCCTTCGTCCTCGAGCGCTTTGAGGAGCTCCGAGCCCTGTCGTCGGAGCAGTCGCCGAGATTGAGAGCGCTTCCAGCAACGTCATCACAGCACTGCAGCGTCGCCGTTGTTGGCGACGGTCCACCGTAACCTAGGCAACCTGGGGCACTGCATGCTGATGTCTCAACGAACGCTCGTGCCACCGGTGGTTTTCCCGGCAGCGGCGGGAGCTTTAGATAGGCGAAACATCGGACGTCGGCAGTAGTCACGTGGTTTCGCATCTGCAATTTTCTCCTCCGAGAGCGAGTCACACGTTCTGCTTGCGCGCTTGTCCTCTACCTCTGAGTTCGGAGAACGCCGGATCTGCCCGACTCTGCTTCAGAGGATGTAATTAAGACAGACCTCAAACGGCAGCTGAAAAACGCTATCGCGTTAAAAGGGGTTTGTGTTTGAGTTTCCGCGTAACAGAATTATGTTTTCTCGTATTATTCAAATTACAATCCGACGCTATCATGTCTGTAGGTTGTGTGTAAGTCGTAGTTAAATTTTTTTCTGACGCATTTTCCTTTGAGAAATTCAATTAGTTCAGCAACGTTTTTGCGCTACATGGAGGGCTTGCGTGGTAGGGTATGCGTGGTTCAGAATGATCATTCCTTAAGCGACTGTCGACGCTGGACGCGGGACGGCCGACGCCGGATTTTCTGCGACACGGGGCCCTTAACGCTATCGCACTAAAATTCTCGATGGTCTATCACCTCCGCGAGTACGTGCCAAGTTACACGCCTGTACTTAACAGTTATTTCACCGTTGCTTCGAACAACGCGTGCGAGATGTACTTATCTAGCATTTGCGCCGGGTACTTAGAACGCTATCCGTAGGTTTCATCCACCGAAAACATGGGTAACAGTTTGCCATCCAGGAAAACAAAATCAAGGAGAATTCGAAGAGGCCTTGTCAAACGCCTTGTCAAATGCGCATACGCAGGTTTAGCAGCAAGACTGCATAACTTGCAGAAACATAGTTCGGCGACATCAATCGGCAGCTCTTTATCACAGCGTATAAGGGCTTTTGTGATGTGCATATACTACATGTTCGATATTTTCGCAGAAGCCAGGCGTAACACCTGCGCACCATAGTATTTGGACCAGCTCATTGCTGGAGCACGCTTCCTGGTTTTTTTATCATGCCATAAATTAGTTTTTCCAAAGAACAATGCAAAATATTTTGAAGTTAAAGCTTTTATTTCTCCCATAGAAAAATGCCAACAATGGAAGATAACGCTTTAAACATATTTGAATGATCTGCAGAGAGAGAGAGAGAAAAGGGAAGACAGAAAGGCAGGGAGGTTAACTAGACTGAGTCCAGTTTGCTACCCTACACGTGGGGAGGGGAATGGGGAGTGAAAGAGGGAGAGAGAGAACTTAGGTATAGGATGTCTACAGTCTGGCACTCAAGTCTGTTTCCCTCTGCAGTTTTCATCAGTGCTTACCACCTCGGTACCTTAATAATAGTTCTGTGTACTCTACTCGCATTGGCAGGGTGATTCCCGGCACTAAAAGCAAAACGAACCGCATCTTTTGAAGCACAATGCGCAGAAAAACTTTCCAGACTCCGCAGCCTCACTATTAGGTCGTTTCTCTGCGCCTTATGTATATACACCTCACGCACGAATAAATCGCTGCGAATCGCTCATTTGTAACGAAGTGGTTCTTCTATAGCGAACAAAAGGTACCGTGAGACCTCCCCCGTAATCAGCTCCCCCGAAAGGAGTCCTTATCGCTCTTATGCTTATTTCCGGTACACGGAATCGCATATTGACTGCTTTGGAAGAAGCAAAAATAACGAGACATATGCAGCCGCAGAAGCGCGTTCCACTATTTGACTTTCATCCATGGGCCTCGCACAACAGCCTCCCAATCAAGATCGATGTTTTTTCACGCACAACCCACCCTCGCGATAGCATCGTTTTTCGATGGCCCAGCTTAAGCCAAAAGAACAGCTACGGGTCACTTCGTGGATAGTGCGCCCAACCGAGAGCAATTTAGGCGCCGAGTGCGCTATAGTTGTTGCGGACGCCATTTGAATGCAACTGGGTTACCGCTCGATGACGTTCTTCGCCCCTTCCCTGTGCGACCATAATTTGTACCTGTTCGCTTACAGACACGGCGTGGTGCCGGAATGTGCGGCGAGCAAATGCGAGTCATGGGCACGCTGTCTGCAACGCGAGGATATTTTGGGTCCTCCCATGACAGGCTCTTCGCGCTGTCTGCGGCTTTTGCTCTCGCCGGATGCAGCTCGCCGCACGTGGGAGAATATTTCCTAAAGTTTCCGGTGGATAAGTTGACCCGTGTAGTGGGCACTCGGCACGGCACCA
Source organism: Dermacentor andersoni (assembly GCF_023375885.2). Classification (NCBI taxonomy): domain Eukaryota; kingdom Metazoa; phylum Arthropoda; class Arachnida; order Ixodida; family Ixodidae; genus Dermacentor; species Dermacentor andersoni. Next base: position 16,453,997 of record NC_092819.1, read on the forward strand.
TCCTGCCGCCTAACTTGTACGCCGTTCAAGCAGTGCCTGCTTCTATACAGGGATGCCTACCGGCTTATCATAATCTTCAGCTAACGTGCTGATCAGGAGAAAGAAAAAATAAATAAAGGGAACACGGAGTTGAGAGCAAGACGGAGAGGCATCATTCCGAGATTACGTTCCACTGCGTAGAGAAATAATATTCTTTTTACTTGTGTAATGCTTTACTTGCATCTGTTGAGAATTTACGCCACCCAGTGCAATCTGATACTTTTGGCCCGTCGATACCACAGCCTCACTACATAACTTCCGCACTGAGTCATTATGTTCCGTGTTTTTCTTTGTCCTTCTACAGTATCTCTTCTATTTCTTGTGTGCGTGCGTGCGTGTGTGCGCGTGTGTGTGTGTGTGTTTGTGTGTGCGCGTGCGTGCGTGCGTGCGTGCGTTTTCCTAAGGGCTAAGTTTTAATTTCCGCAAATTTCGCATTATTTTTAGGTAGTGCTAAAGAGAGACAGTAAAATGGTATCTGGAGAGATTAGTATATGGCGACAGGCTTGACAAGGTACTTCATGGGAGAAGGTTAGAAATGAAAGTAATGGAGTGAGAAAAAAAGCGCGCGCACGCGCCCAAACCAACACACAAACGAACCCGCGTGCATGTGCACACTTACACAAAGACACGCGCGAAATGCAGCAGCAGAAATGTTATTTGCCGAGTCTCACTGAGGCGTGCATTTCTCGGAAAGGCTGCAAGCGCATTAGTGGGGCGCTTAGTGCAAGCACGCATATTTGCCTTCTCGCTCATACGCGTTTCTCTTACCCTCCTGGCTCTTCGTATTATCGACCCGACTTCTGCAACGGCGCATAATTCTGGGCCACATTCGCTACTTTCTACACCGAATCGCATCATCCTGGTCGGTGATGCTCGTGCAGACCCCACTGATCCCGGAACACCCACGGAGTGCGTAGAAGCCACCTGCAACACGAAGCCAGTGGGGGGTCGCCCTGGCACGTGCGTCACGTCCGGCCAACATCAACGGTCGGCTGGCACACGCGCATTGCACGGCTGATGTAACGCGTGCGCAGCGCTAATCGCGAGCCATGCGTGAGTCCGGCGCGCGGCGGCCACGAGCGCAATGCTTTACAACCGAGCGCGCGTTCGAGAAAGAAAGGAAGGCAAGACAGAACATATAGAAAGAAGGACAAAAAGAAAAAAAGCGAGGCAAACCAAAAACTGCCGGAAAGCTTCTTGCGGCGAAACTAAACGCACGAACGTCATTCACATTTAGCGCACACCTTTTATACGTTCTACATACAATGGATACTACCTCCATAACCTGAGGCTGTAGCCGTCACGGATCCCTAGGCAGGTTTTGCGCCTCTTCAGAGCTTCCTTGCGTGATGCTGGACACTTAGGTACCTGCGTGGTGACCAATAATTATGTCGAGTAAAGATAAACCCAGCTCGGGAAACCGGCGACTGACTTCACTCGGCTAAGTCCTCCTGCAACATTAATGAGCGCCCCGTAGCCCCGTTTTATTTCGTCATCATTTGCACGTGGTTTCATACGTACTCCGATGCATGCACGTAAGGCCCTCCGAGCCAGAAAACGCCTAGCCTCCGTCCCCTTGTCCTCTGCCATCGTTTTCTTCGGCTCCTTCCTCCAAGAGTACTTTTTTTTCCACCTGCACCTGCCATTTCTACCATCTATACCGTGCTCTTAGATTCAACGGGGGTCATTGTAAAATAGTTATGAATACCCTTGAATTGTGTTCAAACCATTGGTCTCTGCATGGGCTTTACTCATGCCTTAAAGGCACGATGCAGTTCGGTTTACCATAGAGGAAGTCTCGAATTTAGAGTGTAAGTTGGGCTGCTTAGGTGACGCACACCGGGACACTGACACGTAAACAGGAAGCGGAACTTGCGAGCTAGCAACTATTTATTCGTTCGCTTGACGCTCGTCATACATATATGCATTCTACAGATTGTGGAATGCACACATAGGTGCCTGCAGCCATAAAGATGTGGCGGCACAGTAATCAGCGTGAAATCACAAATGAAGTGCATCTTTCTCGTTTCAAGCTTCATTTCGAGGCTTTCTTCGTTGTCCTACGTACACCGGAAGGACTCGAATTGCCTAAGTTGACGAGACGAACGTTGCCAGATTCCCAGGACTCCCGAACCTCCAGTCGATCAGAAGTCTCCAAAGATGACACTGTTTTCAAAAGCGCTTGAATTATTCCTCTCTATTTTCGATGTCTCGGTGTTACGTAGTTCTCACGTGCTTTATTCCGTGCTGCCCGGTCCACTTCAATATTCCCAGTGATACTGCACATGATTATACGGAGTGGTCATTTTCAAGTTTTCCGGAATTTTTTTTTAATTGCCTGTGGCATTTAGCATAATTCTTGTCCTTGAGCTGGATTATTCGAGGAGGTGGACATTACTATCACGAGGCTTCGAAACACATATTCAACTAATTAACAAAAATCACTAATTAACGTCCTAAGTATATATGGCACGTATTGTAATTTACGAATTGTAACCGGTGAGTTTGCAAGACGTATCCACTTGAAACTGATGTCCAGGATAACACCAGTTTCGAGATATTATTTCTCAAAGGTGGGACGAAATACAGGGACGTTCAGGTTATTTTTGTGCTTCAATGCATAAAAATGCGTTTTGTTAAATAAAGTAAGCGGAACAACAATGCATTTTTACGTCAAGTTTAGGGGCGCCTATCTGCAAACTGGTGCCACTCTTGAAATTCTCTCCAAGTGGATGCGTCTTGCAAACTCACCGGCTAGAATTCGTAAATTGAAATATGTGCCGTAAATCAATTAATTCGGAATGTAATCAGTGAGCTCTTTTATTTAGTTGAATATGTGTTCTGATTTCTCGTGAAAACAACGTTCGCCTTTCTGAATATTCCAGCTCAAGGACTAGAACTATGTTATCTGCAACAGGGTATTTTGGAACATTCCGGTGAGCTTAAAGATGATCCCGGCCACGGCGACCGCATTTCGATGGGGGCGAAATGCGAAAACACCCGTGGTACTTAGATTTAGGTGCACGTTAAAAAACCCCGGGTGGTCGAAATTTCCGGAGTCCTCCACTACGGCGTGCCTCATAATCAGAAAGTGGTTTTGGCACGTAAAACCCCATACCTTAAGGATGATCCCCTCCTCCCAATAATGTGCTTCGCCCCAACCGCGCACCGTCTGGCCCGTGTCACGTATACTATAGCATCTCTCGACGTACAGCGCAGCCCGACGACGCGGCTGACCATCGCGGCCGAAGACGGTGGCGCGGCGGGGGCCTCTCCCCTTCCGTTTCCACTTCCGTTTCTAGGGCCGCGGTACAGACGCCGAAATTGGGTTAAGCGAATGTGCCTGTGCGTGTTCGTACGTGTGTGGCGCGAGGGAGCGTCAGCGCGAGGTCGTGTTATGCGCTTGGCCGCAAGTGCGCGCGATTGCCGAAACATCAGGAAGGCGTCCGCGCGCTCGGTGCGCCGACATCGCCACCGGCAACCGCTTTAATGGGCCTCTGACCCGGCGCTGTGCAGCGGCGTCTTCGGCTGCGCGTGTCACGCCGCATCGTCTACAGAGCGCGCGCGCTACCCGGTGCCCGCGCACAGACGCGCTCCTTACAGCGGCCTGACAAATATTCTTGCGAATTAGCACGCAGGATTATATCCCCTGTCGTGCAGTGTGAACGACAATCATAGCAGAGACAAAGCTTTAAGAAGATGTTAACGGTGCGATAATCAAATTTGGCAACTCTTCAATTTTACTGATTTCTAAAAAAAAAAAAGACGGTATTAATGCGTCTCCATATATACATTTTATCTCTGCTTTTAACATTTGCGTAGATTTAAGCGCGTCTGTCAAATAATAAAATAAAAAATAACAAGAATGACCGGTGCCGTCTAAATGCGCCAAGGCCTTTTTAAAAGCAGATAATAATAAGATACCGTAGCTTGTCAACGCCGGTACAGGTATACTCTGGGCTGTTAAGTTGCTGAAAGACTCGGAGCACAGTGCTATTAATTATATTGCAGTGTGAGCGTAAAGGTAGTACATGTGTATGTTGAGCCATTTATATTTGCAGCGAGGGCAGTGTGCACATTACTGAAAATATTTGTGAGCAAATTTCGCAAGAGGGCACAAGCCAAGAGAATTAGCGCATGAGTGAAAATTTTCATAGGTTATCCAGACACGGCGTATGCAGGAGCTCTCTGAGTCATATAACGGACGGCGTCATAAGAAGTAAATATAGAGTCAACGGTGTTAGGATATGAGGAGGCTGGTTTCATGGACTGTAAAGGTCAAGCATCTATAGCACAATACTGCTTGGGTTCGCGATTCTTATAAATCTTGTATACGCATAGACAAGGACAAAAGTTAGATGGGCGATCATGTCGTGAACTTCTTCACATCAGTGAGGCGTCGAATAAACCGATTTTTGAGGTCACTGTACCAGCGAGTTATGATGATCCAATTGTTCGTACGTCCAAGGTGGCACGAACGCACACACAAAAAGTAGAAGTAATGAAGGCTACACGTGTAACTTTTTTAGTTGCCAAGGTAACATAAAACAACACTTGCATACAAGTAACATTAATATAACGCGCCTCGCTACCCGATACCCTGAATGCCACAAGCTTTAACCTCGACACCTGATTCTCGCAAGGAACAGACATGGCGACGACGTCCGCAAGAACTGGCCAACTTTATGGCGTGCAAGCCATACAGGCTGCTTCCTCGGTGCTTCTTCTCCTTCTTCTTTTTTAATGCACTCGCGTCACCGACTTCTCATCCCGAAAGGGCTGCATATATCCGCGCCGAGAAAAGCAGATGGCTGGCGCAACACTTGTCGTTTGCATATGCACGTGTGCCCGCAAACACACAAATACACGCACGTGGGCACAAAGAAGACAACCGTGATCCTTCCGCGCATGTGCTGCTGGAGGCAGAGAGAAAACCGAGGGAACAGCAACAAGAGCAGAATCTGGGTGAATCTCGTTCTGGCGAAACGCGTTCGCCCAGAACAGCAAGGCGTCTGCAGCGAGAGGAGGAGCTCTGGCACTGCCGCGGAAAATGCAGATTCCGCTCGATGGAGGAAGTTGGGCGAAGAATCAACCTGGAACCCACGCCACTGCACTCTTGTTTTAGGCAACTCGGGCAGGAGCGAAGGACGTTCTCCTGCTTCTTCTTCTTCTAGCTTGTATTTTACGGCCAAGTATATGTGTATGCGATCTTCTATGCTCCGATGCAGAAGGCGACACTTCGGGGGTTTTATTCTCACTCGGCCAGTGCACCTTCTTCTCTACCAGCACTTCCCCTCCTCCTTCCCCTCTCAACTTTACACGCTTCAACTCAACGACCCTTCTTGGCTGTCTTGAGGCGCACACACGTGCATATATTGTTGTTTTGTTTTGTTTTTTATTCTCGCGAGCCGCTTTCCGTGGCCCCCAAATAGCCGATCAAACTTCTCCTCACTGTTTCCTTTGATGCTTCGTCCCGCTTAAGTCTTTTGTTCAGCTGCGTCCGATAGGTGGAGACAAAAACAAGATAACCGGCACCAAAGACTGCCCTTTTATCATGCGGCGCCCTCTTCTCTTCCATATTTCTCGTTTTCTTATTGAGATTCTTTCTCAGTCAACATCCATATGACGTTACCGTGCCGAAAAGACCGCAGTTGCAGCTGACAACTAGCACCGAACTTCAAGTCCCAATTTCCCCATCGCTGTACGAGCACAGCCCGCTGCCTACTTTAAAGGACACGTGTTTTACATACGCTGTGAGTGTTACGCAACACCCTACGTTGCTGGGGAGCTGCATTTCAGCGTCTTTATTTATTTCTGTACCGTGCGTCTTCTGCAAGGCAGAATCAGGGAATAAGAAAAGCGTGAACACTCAAGCTGTCTGCAAAGGCAAAAACGTTTTACTTCTAACGTTTACGTAACGCGGCTTTTCGCTGATCCAATCGCGTCTGGAGCGGTCGTAAATGCCGTTTCTTTACATGCGTACACGCGCTCGGCGATCGTGTGGTATCGCCTTAGTGTAGGCAAAAGAAAATGCCAGATGAGATTATTAGGGACAAGACTACCTGAAAAAAAAAAACACACACATTCAGCTGGCTATCATTATCTTCTTTCTTTCTTTCTTTCTTTCTTTCTTGCTCCCTTGCTTTTTTTATTTCTTTATTTGTTATTTTGTTGGTTTTTTAATATTTCAATTTGCTCTGGGTTCCTTGCAGCAGCGTAGCTTTTTGGGTTTGTTGGTGCATAATTTGGATAGCAATGAATAGCGCGCAGAGGACGGGACGATAAAATTCAGATACATCACTTTTATACGCCCGAAGAAGGACCTCTCGCTTGTACAACCGGTACCAGATTCTCAGAAAATCTAGCTCTTTATCGCACAGGAAAATAAAAGGTTTGCTCACACATGTGCGTCTTGCTCGGTTTATCTTTTCAGCTTCGATGATTTCTTGAGTTGCCCTATCTTTGCTCCTTCCTATGACAACACATTTATCAAGGAACGGCTTGCACGTTTTTGACTCGCAGGAGAGGATGTGATCAGCAAGTGTTCCCCCTCGCCCGTACCTGATATTGCGAGCATGTTCCATAAGGCGCTCGTTCAAGCACGTGCCTACCGGTTTGCCCGACATAGTGGTTCCCGCATGACAAGGGAATTCTGGACACGACACCTTCATCGCAAGTGACCTAAGGTTTCTGATGCCTGACCATGCATCCTCGCACTTTGTTGTTGTCAGCTTTTCCTATCTTGCACAATGTGGCAAGTTTCTTCGGGGCCGAGAACACGGCGGTTGCATTCGCCCGTTGTCCAATTCTTTTCAGATTGTGGGAAATCTTATACATGTAAGGTAATACAACAAGCAGCCTTTATCAGGCTGCTTACAGCAGCCTTACGAATTAGTGCATTAAATGTTATTCCCTGTTGTGCAGTGTGAATACTAATCAGGAGACAAATCTTTATATTTTCGTTTGCTTTGCGTTGCTTATATGCATCCTGAATGGCATATCAGCCATGGTACGATAAATATGCTTTCTAATGGAGAGGAAGTTTTTTGTGCAAGAATAGACAATGTCGTTTCCTTTCTCTCTTTCTTTCTTTCTTGCTTGCTGGCTTGCTTGCTTGCTTGCTTGCTTGCTTGATGCTTTTCTCTGTACTGGCATCATCAGCGACATGAAGCATGTATAAAACTAAGGTTCCCGTTTGAAACATTGCCGACTAAAAGACAAAATATGCAAGATCTCTAGATATTCTGACCAGGTCCTCTATTTTTCTTCTTCTTTTTTTTTCACTCAAGGTGCCAGAGGCACGTCAGATGCGTTCAGCTTGAGCTTTTCTTTTCTCAAGCGTTAGTTTCGAAAAGATTTCGGTTCTGAGATAGCCTCAAGAAGCTCACAAACCAAAAGAAGCTCACAAACCAAATTCATGCTAGATAAGGCAAAAATTTCTCCGAGAACAAAGAAAAAAAATATTGTGGAATGGAAGGTATAAATCGAGACGCATCATAGCGTTGTACCTGTATATGCCTCAACCAGACATTGTGCGCTGGTCGCATACGTTGCCTTACTAGCCGATCGTCCGTGTTCAAACGCGACCAGACGTAATACCATCCGACTCTGAAACATAAGTCGTCTCCGAAATCGAACCCACGGCAGGAGAACGGAAGGAAAGCAACTATTTGTTGAAGACGAACAAAACAACAACATACGATATCACTATCGCGGCGAGGTAGCGAAAGCACCGACGTCATACCGAATCAAAACAAGGACAAACAAGCACGAAACACGGAGTCACGCATATCATCCGGTATTTCCGGGTCGCGCTCGATTATTCCTCAGTGTTTTGGGTCCGTTCCGGTCGTGTTGCTTCCTGACCGGCAACGTAGGTAACAGAAGTGAAGAAGCAAACATACAGGAAAACAGAGGCAGGCAACAACTTGCCCTGTTTACTTTCTTACGTCCTATAAGAAACCGGCTTCTTTGCCCGTCCTTTATTCCTCGCGCGCCAAAACGAGCACCATGTTCGTTTCTGCGCCAAGTGCTGCCATCTATTAGCACCCAGGAGAATCGCAATCTTCAAAGCCTAGGAACCGGTTGTATGAATGGAAGTGTTCAGGGAGCAGGGGTCTCGCCAAGGGGGCACGGGGTGCGAGACCTTGCTGTTTGAGCCAAGGCAACGATCCGTTTTCTCAGGCCCAGCTTAGGAGCTGCTCTAGTTATAGAAGCGAAACGGCTATGATGAACATTCTCGGGGTCTTTAGCGTGAACTCAATAGAACAAATGGTGACCGTTGGTAAGAAAATCGCTGGGGGAAAACGTCGTTCAGCATGCTGATACAGAGAGCGCCATGCACATGTAAATTGTATAGCGAAATGGTTACTTCGCTCTAAGTTATGTCTGAAGGCTAATGAACCGTTTCATGTCATTAGCTCGTGCTGTGAATGTGGCTTTGCGAAGAGTCCCATGGAGCTGATTGTATGGGAATGCATCATGCAATACTTGGGTATACGTTCAGCATTAGCCTTCCAGCAATTAACGAAATAATGATAAGAAGCTTTCATGAGTGCGTGGTCGATATTTATCCTTTCTTTTTTATTGAACGGGCAAGTACAACGACATAATGCAGTGAAACAAATAAAACAGCAAACACAATGACGCGCATACAGTCGTGACAGACTAATTGATGGCTGCAATTTGATGACAGCTCGCACCGACGATCTAAACTTCTCACAAAAATTATTTCACGTTAAAATGATAATGTCAGTTTGGATTGATACAACGCTGCCAAAGCGAAATTTCACCATTCGCCTCGGCATCCACATTCATCCGCAGTGAACTTCGTCGTAGGTTGCATATATATAATAGTCAGTGTCAGAACACGCACACCTAGGAGAGTCTCCTAGGAATGGATTTTTCAAGGAATTTTCCTCAATCATAATTTCTTTCATGTTTTCGCAAATGTCTGTGCTAAGCAAATTTAGGTTCAGCGGTAACAACAACAAAATTTCGAATAGGGAATCTCTTACTCAGTTGCAAATTCGTGCCTTACGTCAATTAAACAAACACCAATGGCTTATCATGATCTCTCAGTAGCTGTAGATATCAATCGCTGCCATCTCCTCACCCCCCCGCCCCCTCCCGTCTCCTCCCATTTTTGCTCAAGTTTTCCTTCCTATACATTTTCAACTCACAGACGCGAATTATTTGCACGCGTTGCTCAGCTATACGAGGGAAAAGTGAAAGCAACTTTCATGTCTGGTGAACCTGGGAAACTGGTAAAGTGCAGATAATTGTTACGCATGTCAGTGTTAATATCTTCGTCAGGTACTATGACATGCCTAGTTGAAATATAAGGTGCCAAAACTATTTCATGATGCGATCACCAGCACGCGAAACACATTATGTGTCTCCCATTAAACGTTTCCAGACATTGCAGTTTCGCCTACGAAACCCCTGTAGCCCCATTAAGATTAATGCAGCGGAAGCTTATCGTATGACCTTTTAAGCTTACCGCATCGTGTGTAAGTGCGGGATGCCTCCCAAAACTGATTAAGTGAATGATTGTCTGTGGCAATAAGGGAAAAACTAGAAGTGCGGAGCATATCCACATGCATGCGCTACTGTGCCAAATAGTCCGAGGGTACTTATTCTAGACATCCTCGAACTCCGCCATTATGTCGAATTCGCCATCTTGTCAGCTATGATTGGTCCAGATGGCTTCTGCGGCTTCCCTGATTGACTCAAGATGCCGCCATTACAGAATGTGGCAACTTGAAGGAATTCGACGATGTTCAGAATAATACCCCGGCAGCGTTTGACAGCTATTTTGGTTTCTTGAAGCCGATACTTGAATCAGCGCAATTTCCACGTGCGAGGGTTTCGCATTTGTCCAAACGTGGAGGAAGATAAAAGCAGAAAAAAAAGGTAAATATAACGCGTACTTTGTCTTGTTCTGCTGTTGTATATAAGGTGTCAATGTTTTCTCTTGCCCAGCTTAATTGTGACGCGGGTGAGAACATGGGACTTTTTTTTCCAGAGCGCTCTTATGCTTTCGCTTGCCTTGTCTCCGTAGCTTTCCCTTCATTGTCACAGAAAGTCGCTCACGAGTAGCCTCGCATATATACGGCTAGATGTGCATACACATAAATAATGACGCATTTACAAAATTCGACGCAGCGTATGTGCAAATGCCATATGCTTCTGTCGCCTTAATTTATATATATATATAAGGTTCCTGGCATGACAACAGATTCCTCGTTGTGCAGGGTGGCTGCCACTGCATGATGTTCCGGTACTAGTTGATTCTGGAGCGTAAGTCGGCCAGGAGTAAGATGTGCTGTGAAAACGCTGGCTGATGTGAAATGGCAGCCGTTGCACGGCCTCTTTCACATTCAGTGATACTTGGGCGCGTGGTTGTACTCCCAGTAGTGCTCGCCGTATCCGCCGTACTTGTCTCCCCAGCGCTGCTTAGTGCGAAAATGGGGTCCATGGCGCGTCTCGTGGCGCTCCTGGAAGTGGTGCGGATTGCCCTTGCGGTAGCCGAACTCGTACGTGTTGTAGCCGGGAACACGAGCGTACCTGCGTGCGGGCGGAGCGGGGGCGAGAATTAGCGCCACCCACACCGACAACATGTCTGCCCCAAAGGGGCGGAAAGGATGCGAAAGAATTCGTTTCGCTGCAGGACCTTTCACCTGCAGCAGTGACAACGAAAATGTTTTAGCCTGACGTACACGCAACTGTTATTGATTGCCGTCTCTACATTTACGCAGTGACACAAGGATGCAGCAGCTGTATACACGCTAAACAAACTTTTACACCCTTTGGGGCTTATCTCGTCTCCAACTTGACAATAATCGCTGCGTGTCTTTCCTTCCTGTCACGCCATGACGCGCTGACACACCATGACGCGCTGACACACGCATGCCTTTCGTGTCCTGAACGTACCGGGCACGCAGCCTTAGAGAAAGGAAACACGAAGTTTCGACTGTTGTATGAGGACAAGATAAGCCCCAATGAGCGCAAATTTTTCTTGCAGTGCTATACAAGAGAGAGCCTTCACGCTGCAGTGGTGGTAATGCATTCCGTATACGCGTCCAAGTACACGTCTGAGTATTCTGGAGGCAAGGTGGGTACATGTTATTGTTGGAATGATTGGGAAAATAGTAATGTGCAAGGTGCGAGTTCCATAAAGTCCTCTTAGCTCGTAACAAAAACTAATCGAACCTCGTACGACCTTAGCTTTCTCTCGAGCACAGCTAAGCTGTCGGAATTCGCTTTAGGCGAATATTCCCATATATACAGGTTTCCATGGATTTCTGCCTAATTACTGCAAAATATACAGATATGTACTGAATTTCTGAAACATTCAGATTATTGCGGTCCCTGCGAAGTGCCGCATTAGTGTCCTGTTTCTGTACAGTGTTACTGCAATAAAACGATGGTAATTGTCTCTGAAAGTGCGGCAGGAACTGTGCTCCATCACATTTTACTTAGTCAGCATTGACCAAGCATGAAAATATATAGCGCTCATTTATTTATCTACCAAATCAATCTTTATTACATTCGATTGGAGTTCGCTATAACATCTAGCATTGCAGCAAAACGAGGAGCAGAAACTTGACATTAAATCGAGACAGCATGAACAGGACGATGCTGAAAACCATCATGTTGCGGTTAAAGAACGTCCAGTCGTCAGCATTTTGGATGGTGGGTCATTGAGCATTACAAATTTGTTTATTTTGTGATCTGCTTGTCTTTTTATATATGTTGTTTAGCAAGACGTTACAGAGTTAGAGTGTGCGCAATTCGAAATTTCGTATAGGAATAGGATAGTTTTTGCTATTTTGTTCGTATTTGATTCGAGAATTCATTATTCTAAGTGACAGAATATTCGTTTCTGTTCGAATAACCATACTTATTGCAGTCTACAAAAGCTGGTGATGACTGTTCCAGATTATTCTGATGCGGTGATGCACCATTTGGTGAGCGAGCGCATGAGTATAGCTAACTTCTGCTCAGTAATCTTCAGCTATTAAATGAGGATGCCTCGCTTTGGGCAGTTTACAAATTTGTGTTCTCGACTTAGGCAAAGCAATTTAATATTGCTTTGCATATCTAACTTCAAGAACCTGCCGGTTGAAACATTGTTGTTTAATTGTATTGGGTGATGTCGTATTGTACTGCATGCTTCGCCAATCATCCGTGTGCTGCTCAGTGTTGCTGTGGCCAGGTCTACTCAAGCTATCCTAAACAGCTTTTATTTTTTACCTGGTCACCCGCAGCGTTGCCTTTGTTGGTGTTTGCTGCAAATAAATTCAAATTCAATTCAATTCAATTCAATATTTGAGCGAAGTCAGCATGTTCGCACATATTTAAAACGACATGTGGTGCTCTGGTATTGCATGTTGTTGTTTCAACAAATTTATAGCATCACATATTGCGTCACATGACGCGCTGTTCCTGTGTTTTATTGCGGTCGTTGTGATGGTGTAGCATATACGATCACATTTCAGTTGTTTGTCACTTACAAACTGTTCGGTTGACCGAACGTGAAGTTCTGAACGACATTACATGTATTGTATCAAATAATGTAAATATGCATGCCCCCTTTTCTCCTCTTTCTTTTTTCTAAAAAACTCCACGCAACTCGTACACTTCAATTTTTTTTTAAAGAATGAGAAAATATTCGCCATTTGATTTGATATTCGAAGGGCGTTATTTTTTCAAATATTTGTATTTGATTGGAAAGTTTATCTGGTCGAACAAACATGTTAGTAACTTTACATACTCTTTGGTATCGCACGATAATACTTCCTGTGTGTTTCGGCGTTTAATTACTATAATATGGCTTTCCTCTCTCCACCCCTCCTTCCTATCTTCCATTTCTGTGTTGGTGTCACCTCCCTTCAGAAGAGCAGGCAGGCGTTGTGCCCCTTCCGGTGGCAGTTGCCAGCCTGCTCGTCGCTTTCCCTTTCCTGCTAACTGTGTATATATGTATATGTGTTCAAAACAAATAATAATAATAATAATATGGGTGTTTTATCTGTTCTTGCTGCGATTGTCGCCAATGTGTAAGAGCGGCGCGACATTTCCACAAGCCAACATCTGTGAGTTCTTCTACAGCACTCCTTGTATTGGGCAAGGCGCAAAATGAAGTGCAAGTGGGAGACACCAGCACTATGTGGGGTCGTTGAGCAGTATAGCGAAAATAGCAAATGTCCACCTCCGAAGATATTGTGATAGACTCCAAGAGTACAAGGCAACAAAAGCAATAACAGTACAAATAAGTATATAAGCTTTCATATATCACAACTTCTAATTATTTCTGAGACAAATTCAAGCCTATACAGCTTGTATTCAAATCAACGTCTTTTTCTGCGCCAGTGCGCCTGCGCAAACACTATACGTATCTTACGTAATCTCAAAATTATAAATTTAATTTCAGCTGTCTGAACGCACCTTTGAACGTGCATAATTCCTGTTGATTACACTGACAAATCCAAGCGTCGCAACAGTAAAGACCGACATCATAACGAAAAACCGATAACCACTTTAAGTGCAACGCCGAATGAGAAAGCTGCGAGGGAGAGTGCCCGGAAGCTTGCAAAAAATGTGATAAGCCTGAGCGATGACCCTCCTTCCGACCTCTTTTGCTTGCAGGAGTCAGTCATTTTCTCCGACTTGTTTAAAGGCGCAGTTTATGAATCATAATCAACGTGAACTCACTGGAAGTATCCTCCTCCGTGTCCCCCGCCGTGGCCGCCACCATGGCCAGTCGCTGCCGCCGAAGGTTCCGTCTTAAGTGCGACCGCCGTCGACACCGCCTGGGCACCGGTCGGCTCGGCCACGTACGTGACGCCCGAAGCCGCAGGCCGCCGTAGTACTTCTCCCGGGTGGACGAAGTTGGCGGCTTCTGATGAGCTCGCGTACCGCTTGGACGCGGGCGCCTCGTAACGCTTGGTGATGGCCGCTTCTTTCTTTGAGTCCGCGGCCACTCGTATGGACTGCGTCACGACGGCCTCGCCCTTCCAGTCGTTCGCTGCGAGCAGCACTCTGGCCTTGCTTCTCTGGCCGACGCTGCTGTGGACAGCGCCCAGAGTCACGACCAACGCCAACGCCTGGTACCAGCAATGACGACATCAGCAACAGCACGTAGCAAAGCGTAGATGAAGGGAGCGACCACCTCCAGACCCCCAAGCTGCAGGTTCCCCAAGCTGAATCCCGATCTCGCTCGCCAACAACGCCTCCTCACCAGCCACGCCCTAACCGGCACTCTCCTGACCGTCGCCCACGTGCACCTTATAACCGTAGCGTGCTCAATGGAGGCGCACCACTGGCACTGAGCCGCCTCTGTAGCGAATACCCCACGTTCTCTCAATACTTTTTGGCGCTGCTTCCCCACGCTACAACACTCACACGATACGTGCGATACGCGTTACCTATGCGCATCGCTCACCTCTGAACCCACTAGTGAGAGTCAGCCGCTGCAACCTCATACAATGACCAAAGCTATACCTGTGGCTATGCCTTGCGGTCGTTATCTGCGACGCACTGAGGGACACGGTGAAGGCCTGGACTGGAGGCTCCCACACTCCACGGTGACCAGGATCGGTCCAATAATATGTTTTTTCTCTCTCTCTGTTCTAAACCGGCATTAGTGTTGGACAGTATAACACTGCACCCGGCATGAGAACATCGCGCCACCCGGTTGCGCAACATTCAAGCAGATTTCTTTTACGACAAAGGGAAGTTACCTCCCAACTGTGCTTGCGTGGCTGCCCCTCTTTATTTCAATTATTATTATTTGAAATTGAATATTATTATTGAACTTGAAATGGCCATTATCTGAAATTTGACGCCTTGGTTGTATCCTTCACTGTACTTCATTTCTCGATGTTCCTGTCGCACCTAATAGAATAACGCACAACAGAAACAATTGAAATTACGAGGTTAGTTACGTCGTATTGCAAGCCTGTAGTTATTTCATACGCTTTTGAAACATCCCTTAATCCACGCCCCTTATTTGCCACCAGCACCCATGTCGCTTCACATAGATCGTTCTCCCAATTTCACTTACCCTCGTGCCCGTATACTGTCACTTTTCGTCAGCTATCGATTGCAACGGCCTTCCGTCGCCGCTATCATCAATCTCCAGTCCATCAGCCGTCATTGACGCAGTCATGGTGTGATCATTATCGTGAATTATCTTCTATTTAATTCCCACCCCTTAAGCAATGCCCAGTGGTAAGGACGCTTAAGGAAACAAAGTTAAATCAAAACTAATGCCACAGCTCCAGAAAATGCGTGGGCGGCCAGGTTATGAGAGTGAATTCACAAACGAACCTCTGTGGCGCGGAGCGACGGAGGTTCGTTTGTGAATTCACTCTCAGAACCTGAGCGCCCACGCAGTTTCTGGAGCTGTGGACGCCTCTTTCGTCTGTGGTGGTAGCTGTTGTTTAGCTGTGTCACACAAGTTCAATCCTGTAGCCCCACAATCTGTCTATAGCTTCATTCTTGCTATATTAGTGGTATTAATTAAAACGTCAAGTGCGACAAGATTTTATTAGGGTATTTATAAAGCATTTTGAAGGTACCCCGAGTCCACATACTGGCGCAGGTTGCCTTACATAGAAACATTTTCGCTTACGCTGACTTACTCAAATTATAGTATACTACAATATTCTAGTGCACTAGTACAGTATAGCCGAATGATGTTTCGTCGCGTCCTAAAATTACTGTGCTTGACGGCTGGGCGCACGATGTGAAAATAACTCACGATATGCTTAAAACTTCAGGACAACGCTGAAGGAGCTATAACCTATTACTCAGCCGTTGCAAAATTATATATAGATGCCATGCACCAACCTCTCACCGTTTTGGGGCTGCAAGCGTGCTCGGTGTCTTATGAAACTCCTGACGAATAGAATACGTGCGAGCCCTTACTTTCCTTTTACAGCCGGCTTGAATCGAGCCTTCCATGGTGCCGCCGTCTTGAGCTGTTAACATGGAAGTCTAAATGGAAGGTAACTGCTTTCTAAAATGTCGCGTTGCTGCTACCAGTCTAACTTATCATGCAGCAAAGTATTTATAAGGAGGGTAAAAAAGTTTCATGGATACGTATAAATTGCGTCGTTGAGCCTAGCAAATGTGAGGTGTCAGTATTATCAGCTCACATTGTTCGGTGCTGTCTATATATTCTCGAAAAACTAATAAGCTTTACCCGTTCGGTTTATTCGTTTATTTCCTCAATTTATTTTTGTAACAGACATCCACTTTACAATGCCTACGCGCCGGTACGCAGAAAGGAATGGGTTATTTTAAGTGGACACGTAGAACTATTTGACTCATCATGGAGGACTACAGCAGCTCGACCGAAAAGAAATTGGAGACAAACTGAATTACCTGAACCATCGTCATAGCTGCTGCCAGGTGCGTCGGGTGTCTACCCGGCCGACCTACGAACTGGCTGTGGACTGGCTAACGAGGGCCTCTGCAGTGGTCTTGCTTTTATACGACAGCCCTGAGTTTCCATGTGCGTGGGTGCCGCGGCTGACGGCTTCGCCGACTCTCCGCGTCGTTCTCAACCGAGACTGGCTCCGGCGAGGAGAAGGAGCGCACTGCATCGATGGCGCGTAACGTTGCCTTCGCTTCGCTGCTCCCCTTTTCTCTTTTGCTGCCTTTCTTTGTGCAAGAGGAAACTCGAATTCAAAGCTACTTCTGGTTTAAACGCTTCGCTTGCGCGTTGCTCCTTTCTTCACAAAACTCTCGTCCTTTTGTTATCTGGATAAAATGATCCAACAAAGCTTGTGGGAAGTGAGCGTGGCTTTGTTTCAAATGGGAAAGACTTGTTTTCAATCACATTCACTGCTCATTTGCATCTGTTAGCTATAGACCGTACACCTCTCCGCAAGCTTGCGACGAGTATGTGTTCGTATTTCCAAATTTGATTCAGCAAGGGAGTTGCGGTGTTGTTGGGAGGGTCCGCGAGGTATGTCAGTTATGTTGCAAGTCCGTCATCTGCTCACCTCACTAACCAAACGTGACCTCTGTGATCTCTGGTGGGCCTTGGAGCAAGTCAGAGATCATCGAACATACGGAACACGGAATATGCGGAGGGAATTCTTGCGCGTAAACGGCTGAATACTGAAGAATCCTCGAACCGATTCCAGGGTAGCATAAGTTAACAGATTGAGCTACGGAATTTTCAGAAGTAAGCGATTGCGCCAATTTTTATGAAGGGAAATTCCTGCGTGAAGGAAAGGGTTAAGATCAATGGGTCGATGAGAATAATGGTGATGGCAAGTGTATGCACAGAGAAGTACGACACGTATCTTGCTACATTTAAGGATTTTGCACCTCTGGCATCACAGTGGTACGCACCCATTCTGGTACGCACCCGGGTACCCATTCTGGTACCCAGTGGTGCGCACCCGGTTCCGTCGTGGCAGACGCCCACTCCGTGAGAGCCCAAAGCTCTCGTGGCCTGCAGGACCTCGAATAGAGTTCATTTCCTTCCTTCCATTTTGGAGGATTGACCGAAAATGGACACACATCCAGTGGCGCATACCGAATGGTAGTCAAAGAAAACTAAGTAAGTGAAACAATCCGTCAAATATAACGCACTATTCGATTAAGATGTCGGTGTACGTCATAGATGAGCCGACATTATATATCCAGATATGATGCAAAAGTTCTTCTTCCTTTTTTTTCTTTTTTCTTTTTTTTTTTTAGTATTGCGCAGAACACATCTGCGCTTACTGGCACTGCTTTGTCGGTCAGAATGCATGCGTTATATATACTGGCTGTCCCAGCTAGCTTTAGCCAGAGTTTAAAAATATGCAAATGCCACGTAGCTGGAGAGAACAAAAGTAATGTTCTTTGCCGTCGCTTTGAAATACTCAAACTATTTTTTTTCATTGCATCTAATTAGATCATTAACCTTAATTAATTAATCAACTTCTCAAATATTATAATTAGATGAAAAGTGTCAATGAGAAAATTGTAGAGCGACATGAAAAACTCCCAATTAAGCTTTCTGTTGCTCAATACGTGCTACACAAAAGTCTTTTTCCGAGCGTGAAAGAGTCCCGCGAATACATGCAGAGTCCCTCGAGCGGCCAGTCCCGCGGATATTTTGCGTGCATTTGCGGACTTCTTTCACGATCGGAAAAAAACTTTTGTGTAACACGTATTGAGCAACAGAATGCTTAATCGGGCGTTCGTCATGACGGTCTATATATATATGTCGAGTTCGATGTCGTGGTATCGATCCCGGCCGCGACGGCCGTAAAAAAAGAAAAGAAAAGCAAAGAAGAACGTTTATGTATACTTAGATTTAGATGCACGCGGTAAAGAGCCCCAGGTGGCTTGTTTCTAATACAACAATCTTTATCAATAGAAAATTAAATAGGCCGGAGTAGGCGCCATCAAAATTCATGACGTAATGGCAAGCTCTTGCGAGAACTGCAAGGTGGCGTCGCAATCCGTATTTCCCTTTAGTATCTTTTATTGGCTTACCTAGCCTCATTTTGCGTTAGGAGTGGCTTTTTTTGTATTGTAAAAGGTAACTTGCTAGCAAAAGTTAACTCGGCATCTATCTTTAGTGTTCATTTAAATAATTTGTTGCTCAAATTGTTTTAACTTCCTTGCATTGTTGCAATTGCTACGCACTTTACTAAGATATATATTTGTTGACTGCCTTCACTACGGTATTGATTTGTCTCCTCCAAATATTTGAGCTGTAAATTCATGAATTCATTTAATAATGCCGAAAGTATTTGTAAAGTTGTGTTAAATGCGACTGCTCAGTTTTCCGAAATATTACTTATTCTCTTCGAACTAGGCACCATTTCATCTTTACAAAAATGAACACGTAATACTGGGCTGTTAAGCGTTAGACGAGGTATATTGCTGAATTTTTACAGGCTATGTTGACAATGAGCGCGAACAACTTTAGCGGAGTACCGACACGAATGTTTCTGTCCTGCTTATTGATGCGAAAGCATCAACTGGCCCATTGAGCAAAAGAGCCGGCGTCTGTCATCGAAAACAAGCGCAAGACGGCACCTAAATTCCCATTGGCTACGTCGCCACCTCACGCCTCGATGGAGCAGAAAGGGAACACCTGCCATCGCTCTAGCGCACCAGGTGTTGCGTGAGGGGGAGGGCCATCGCCGTGACGCCACGTCACCCTCGCTCTCAAATGCCTGTGTTAACCGCGCGTTCCTTGTTCGCGCAAGCTCTCGCCTGCCTTCCAACCGCGCCTCGGTCATGGATGGACTGGCTCACTCCCCCACTCTACGCAACTAACATTCTACTACCGGTGCTTATCAAGCACGTTAGACAAGTGTTGGGTGAGGACTGGTAGCTGACCGACTAGAGGTGAGCGCCGGACGTTGGCGTAAAAATAAAAAAATTTTCTCCAGGGGTAAAGCTCTGCTCGCCAGTGCCCACTTGAACAAGGACCAAACATGCTTCGTAGACGCTGCTTCGTACGTTCAAGAAGAGGCCTTCAAGAAAAAAGCGCGCGAGATTTAAGCACCTCCTGACTATAGTCAGGAGGTGCTCAAATCTCGCGCGCTTTCTTTGCAGCGGAAAATTTAAAACCATAGCAGCTATCTTCAAGGCAAGAAGTTATTTTGACATTTCTCAATAGGCTTTCTTGCACGCGCAGTTGATCATTGTTGATGAATGAACTAAGCTCGTGAATAAGTACATCGGATTGGAAAAGAGGACCTTGAATGACACTAAGTAAGTGTATTCTCTCAGTGCACGCGTGCATTTTTTAAGGCTTAATTGACAAAGATAACTGAAACTACATGTATACAACAATACAAGGTGCCTCTTTTTTTTTTTTTTCACGTTAATGCTAGTGCAAAAGAGAACGCTTCATAGTAGTTCTACACGATTCCCAAGCGAACTTGTCTCTATAAATGAGCTGCGTTCTTGTAGAAACTGGAAGCACACGAATGTGTTTTCTTTCTTTCTTTCTTTTTTTCTCAGAGCCGTTCAAACCAGAATTAACTAGTTAATCTTCGAACTGGTTCGAACCGTTATACTTTTCGCTCCGGAGCTGCACCTGAAGCGAACCAAAAAGCGTAAACCCGAACTCCAAAAGAACCCAAAAATGTTTCGGTTCGACACCCACCCTGGCACCGACGTGCTAACAGGATGTTGAACCAAACCGGAACTGAACCGGAAACCAGAGCTGGTCCGTTATGTTCAGCAACCGGAACCGAATCGAATCAATATTTTGGCCGCCATCTTAGAATCGAACCCGTACCGGAACTTTTAGGAGGAACTGTTCTGAACCGATTCGGCCACAGTTTGAGGCCAGAATCATGTTCGAGCTCGCGGTGTGTTGCTATACGACATTGCGCGCACAAACACACCTGGCAACACAACGCACGCACAAATGGAAGAGTGGATCCTATAAGACCCCTTCTCCCATTCTAATAGGATATAGTCTCGCCTCGAAAACAGTCATGTGGCTCATCACAGCAATCTCATTGGCTCACTCAACTGCACGCATGGTCGGCTGAACTGTACGCTGTCCAGACACAGCGCCGTCATGGACACTGCTTGTGTTCAGGGCCCCTGCTATGTGTCAGGTCACGTAGTGCCGTCATTCATTTGTGTCATGGCGCAGTGTTCACTCTCTCCCTTCTTGTACTCCCCTTTTCCTCACCCCCACTTAGGGTAGCAAACCGGTCGCTCTCCTGGTTGACCTCCCTGCCTTTCCTCTCCTTGCGCTCTCTCTCTCTCTCTCTCTCTCAAGGTGCCTGCTGTCCGATACGCGTGTTGCACTTTCATTGTACTGTACTACCAGGCTCCTTGTACTACCTTCAGTGACTGCTGATGGAGGATCAGCCCGATTGGGGCTTGGTGGAAATTATCCACGGCAAAGCGCAGATGGCAACAACACAATAAAGTAAAAGAGAGAACGGACTTTCTTTCGCGGTGCTCGGCTATTAATAGGCGATGTATCGTTATGTAATACTAACGAAAGAGTTGTATTAGATCGAGATCTCCACTCATCCAAGCTAAAACAAATGTCGCACGATGTCTACTTCCAAAGCACCACCGCAGACATAACTGCAACAAAGTACCGCCTCCCGCGCTCAATCGGTAACGCTAGAACAGTTAGAACAAAACATGCAACTAATGTTTGCAGAGGTACACAAACTCAAGCTAAAGGTAGAGGATGTGCAAACAAAAGCCACAGCCGTTCCCCGAAAGAGAGTCAGCCAAAGCCCGGGAGCTCCTACCAAGACAACGAAAGCCATAGAGCACACTGATAGTGACAGTACCATCCATGGGTAGGATGTCAAACAACACAAAGACGGAACACATTGAAATATGGCAATGGAATTGCTACACGTTACGCAAGAAATTTGCTAATTTCACGCACTATAGATTCGGCGCCAATCCCTCCCGGCGTTATCTGTTTTCAGGAAATAGGGAAACACAATCAAAAACACAAAGGATACGAGCTTTACGCTCACCCAAATTACCCTCAAGTAGTCACATTTGCCAAGAAAGATGTCGCGATTAGTGTACAATATTTTAGGGGATATAGAACCTATTCAGCACCAGATAATCATGATTTGGGCGCAGAAAAGGGACAGACCTAAAGCAATTATTGTCAACGTTTATAGTTCTCCCAGAGAAAGACGACACAGAGCAAGGGTAAACACTATTCACAAACGTTTTGGCGTGGGGCCGGAAATACGAATGCTAGTCGACCCAGCTCAGACACTTTCACCATAGTCTCTACGTGTCAGAACAACATAATAACGGCATCCTTCAAAACCACTTCGGCATGCGTGGCAGAGGCTGCCGCCATCGCCTTGGCCATTCGGGACGCCGAGCGCCAAACCAATTCAGCTGTCATGTTATCCGACTCACAAACGGCTTGCCGCCTGTTTCTAAATGGAACGGCACCCCAATCAATGATCAAAATTTTAGGCAATCAACTAGAAGGGCACCACGCCATCATATGGTGTCCGGCACACGAGGGACTGGCAGAAAACGCGAGGGCAGACTGTATTGCTCGAGGAGTAACCGTCTGAGCAACGGCATGGGCCAGCGACGACCTTCACCGAATTCTCGTGACATCCTCTTACAGCAAAGGCAGGAGCGGAGACGTTCTGGACATCCTCACTCTAATTTAAACAGCCAACAGAAGAGGGACTGTCGTCGTATTCAGACGAATACATACCCCAATCTGCACCACCTACATCGAATACACCCCACGAGGTTCACTGACGAGTGCCCCTGGTGCACAGACACACCCACACTAAAACACATCACATAGGAGTGCCCCAGATGCCTCCGCACATAGACAACCCCATGATACACCAACATCCACTAACGAGGAATAGGCAGTGAAAGGCATGGCTTGCGGACGAGGGCCAGGAGAGCCAATTGGCTCTTCTGGACCAAGCCCAGCGAGCCGCTCATGCCAGTGGGGCACAACCCTCATGCCTTATTTTATTTATTTTCAATAAAGTCATCACTCACTCACTCACTCACTCACTCACTCACTCACTATGTCTACCGTGCTGCTCACTGTCTGCCTTACATGCTGTTTTTAGTCGACATTAAGAACCTTAAATAATTTTTGCAATACTTATCTTTGCATTCCTTGCATTTTTGCCGCGGCTACACACCTTAGTTAAAATATTATGATGATGAAAGAAGTACTTGTAAAATTGTGTTAGTTAAGAGTGCTCACGTTCGCAAAATCATACTACGTGTTCTCTTGTAGCTAGGCGCCTTTTTCTTTTATTTTTTTTTTCATACTTGCAAAAACTGATACGTAATACATGATGCTCCCTGTTCGATCAAGTATGTTTCTTCATTTTCTAAGTAAAATGTGGACAACGAGCAGCTCTAGTGGAGTAGCGACAAAATGTTTGTTCCTTGCTTATTTCGCTCTAATATATAGCCGTCCACCAATGGTGTCAGAATTTTTCGGACGCGCAAGTAATAATTCATTATATCTTCTTTTCATGTAACTTGTTCGCGACTAGCGATAAGTGGAGCGCGGAATCTTGGCATAATGTTTTTTTTACAAGGGCTCATCTACATGTCGCAAAAATCGCAGATAGTGTTCACGTGGTATCCGGAACTACTGACGCACGCGTCAGTCGACCTTGTGTAATAGTTTCAAGCAACACTATGGACGTA
Source organism: Dermacentor andersoni (assembly GCF_023375885.2). NCBI lineage: Eukaryota > Metazoa > Arthropoda > Arachnida > Ixodida > Ixodidae > Dermacentor > Dermacentor andersoni. Next base: position 16,477,217 of record NC_092819.1, read on the forward strand.
TTGCCGAAAACTAGACGAACGCCGCATAGGCCATTCTTTCCTCTTTCACTCTGCACGTCTACCTGTATTTGACACGGGATAATATGCCTGGTCCTCTGCTGTCGCTTCTCAGAACACATAGTGGCCCTTTCACTTTCTCTCCATTTATCCTATCGCGTAAAGCTTTCGATGAGGCTTTGACGATTGCACCGATCCGCGCATCAGCCTTACCACGTGATCCCCAGAACCACAGTGTTCATGACGTCTGTGGAGGATCCGTCTCATACAAACCGTACTGCAGGACGCCGCGCTCCGTTTGGTGCGCGTTTCAAATTTCTGTGATCTGATTGCGGTCTCAACCGTGATTGCCTAGGCAGCAGCTATATAACAAAGCAAGAAAAAAAAAGGGGGAACCGAGGTAAAAATAATTTTGTATCAGTAGTCATTCATAGGGACGGTAAAAAGAAAAAAATTTAAGATATGTAATAATAGATCATCACCTTCGTGCAGTGCATCAACGCGAAGTACGCCGCGAAACAGCGCGGACTTTGTACCCGCCAGATGGCATACAAGATACAGCTGCCCGGCCGGGCTGCGTTTTACAATTGCTAGTAGGTACAGCGGGGCGTGGCGCTTTTGACGGCGCTCGACGTTTCTGCGTAGGCGCGAGTAAGAGCGGGTGCGAGAGAAAATCTGGGGGCCTTTGCTCCATGAATATGTGACTCTGCCTGGGCACTACGGTGAAGAAGTTTCTTTGCGCCTGTAGCGTGCGTTTGTCCCTAGGCTTGCCGGTATGGCGGAGGGGAGTCGAGTTTGTTTACGCTCCGCCGCTGACTGCCCGCGCGGTGAGGCAGTAGGCACGGACGCCCCATTTGGTGATCACTGCCTCTGAAGGGGCAAGGTTCTGACTGTGTTGTATAAGACGCGGGTCACTTTGTTAGTCGCGAAGATAGATTGCATTTTTTACAAGCACTGCTCCAGGAGGACACATGTAACCGGCAAACCGAGGCCTCAGGAGAGCACCTAAGGTTATATTAAAGCAGGCGGTGCAGGATCTCCGGGGCACCCAAGCGGTAGCGGGGGGATCAAAGCTGGAAGCAGGGCGGCCCGTGGGTTGTAGCCGCGGTTGCCGAAGCATGCCAGGGCGTGTTCGCATGAACAGTTTGCTGTCCGCGATAGCGGACAGCCGATCTTATACTCCCTTGGCACGCGCAGGCCTCTGCGAGCCCCAACCCACGGACCAGTCCGGCTTCTAACTTTGATGTTCCAGTTGCCGCTTTGGTGTCCTGGAGGCGTCGCCAATAATGCGAAATAGTGACACGTTGTTTCATTTAGCAAACAACACGATTGAATAAATATAATTGCGTCGAACCGCCAACTTGCGGTGCTGGGTTCAGCACTACCGCGCCCCGCGACTTCTGCCGGCGCGCCTAGGCAGACAACACGCGCTAAGAAACTCTTCCGTAGTGCCTAGGCAGAGTCGTATATTCAAGGAGGCAAAGTCCCCACATTTCCTCTCGCACCCATTCTTACTCTTGCATGCGCGCAAACGTTTGTCGTCTCCGCAAGTGCCACGCCCCGCTGTACCTACTAGCAATTGGAAATACGCGCCCGGGCCGCCCGGAGCAGAACACGCCCCCTTCCCTCCGCTTCCCCCGAAGCTTTGCCCTCCATTGCTTGCGCGAGATTGAGCCGCGATCGCCGTCTCACCCTCGCACTCTTTCACTCCCGCATACAGCACATGACGACGATTTTATCGCCCTTGGTGTTCATATGGAACCTCACGGCGACGGCAGAAATATGTCTTGAGTGTTCATATAATCGCAATAAAATACCGCGCTGTAAACGTGAGATGGTACTGGTTAGGTAAGGCACGTAAAAGTCACGTGAGCTTAAGGGGCACTAAAGTGAAAAATGATTCCTTCTGCATCAGTAAATTACCTTTCTACAACACCAAAAACACCACCCTTACAACAATAAGACGTTTGGTAGGCCAGAAAAAGCGCAAGAATGAAATACGGGGGGCGACGCCTAGTTAAGTTCCCGCACCTGGGGGCTGTGACGTCTTGGATTTCGATGGCATCTTTAGGGCCTACTAATTATATATAGTGGTACAGATTGACTACATTGTGTTCTAAAGGAACCAAATATTAAACATGGCAAGTTTCGGGAACCTTTATTCAGCCCACGCGGCCCAAATGCGAAAACATACTTTGGAATCCCTGACGTCACGCTGACGTACCGGCGCTGGGGTTTCGACCCGAAATTCAAATTCAAATACTGATACTTGGACCTTCATTTTCTCATCTAATAATCAAACTATTTTTTTAAATGACTCCCTGCAGGGTTCTCAAACAATGCTTCATCAGTCTAAACTGATTTATTGTTTCGCTTTAGTGTCCCTTTAAAGCCACGCGGTTGGCGACGCCACCTCGCAGTTCCCGCACCAGCACGCTGTGACATCACAGATTTTAACGAAGCCTGATTGAGTTTAGACGGACTAGATTAAACAGTAGAAGAGCGAATGGCTCAAGTTAAAATGTTTCAAATGAATTTGCTGAGCCACCAATTGCACAAATACGCAAAACATTTGTAAACTATGTGACCTCAAACTAATTACGTGCCGGAGCTGAAGACTGCGCACGAAATTCAATGAAGGAACATTGACCTTCATTATATCAGTTATTAATCAACCTATTACCGTGAAATAAACGAAAACAGTGTTTTGAAGAAGTACTTTGGAAGTCTAAACTGATTCACTGTCCCTTGGTGAATCCAATGAAGAATAAAATTTGGGAGAAGAAGCGAGTGGTAACGCAATGAATAGACGCATAAGACGCCACGAAGTCCCCTGAACTAAAGAACAGAGGGGCTTTACTAGCTTTACCCTGAGTGCCCAAATTACGATATGCCATCGATATGCCTATATGCAACATTGCATGGAGCCTCATCGTGATTTTTCTCACAGCGAAGCTCTATATGGCTAGCCGAGTCGTCCGTCCGTCTGTCGCCTGTACGCCGAAAACTACTCGGGCGCAGCGCCATGCGCATGCGCAAAAAAAAAAAAAAAGATAGAGAGGTGCGCGATTGACTACGCCAATAGTGACGTCAATCGTTGTTCTCCGTGGCAGCCGAACGCGCACAGCAGTTTCTCTCCGGCTCCGAAATGAATAGGCCACGCGTCATACGTACCTGAGGAGCAGGCAGCTTTCGATCAGCAACGTCGCGAGCAGAACCGAGAACGAGCTTGTCTACGCCGTGCCACTGCTGTAGCCAGAGCATAAGAACATGCTTGTGCAGCCGAGCCAAAGCAGCAACTGCGTACCGAGTATCCGGCAGCCTACCAAGCCGTCGTTTAATGAACCGTCGGGATTAACCCGGTGATAAACACCGTGGCCGCACGTGATCCTTTATTTTTTAAATAATGCCCGTGCAAAAAAAAGAATGATTTGGTTCAGAAAAGTCCGATCCGATTCGAACCGTCATAATTTTCGTTCCGGAGCTGAACCAATTTCCAAAATGCGTGTACCCGAACCAAACTCTAAAGAAATTCGGTTCGGCCCCCTGCTTGCCAATGCGTCAGCAGCTACCGTCCAACACGAGCTGTATACGAGCAACAATAAACTGTCTTGCAATACGCCGTTTGGTAACCACGTAGCTTTTTCTCAATTGTTTGTATGAAATAATTATACACATATACGTGTCTAAATATGTGTGTGAGTGAACCAGCGCACACCGCTTATTTTGATTTCGGTTTCGTGTTTCTCGAGAGCAGGGTCTGGAGAAACCGGCTCAGCGCGGTATATTTCTCATGTCGTCAGCCAACAATGCGCTGTAGCCGTCGTGACTGAAAACAATGACCGATGCCGGGTTTTTTCGCGTAAGTGTTTCCAATTTCACGAACAGTTTCTCGTGATCACACGGTCAAGAAATGTTTCCAAAGGTAGTATCGTTAAAATTACTTTTAGGTAGACAGTATAGCTGGTGTTGTTACGCTGACAATTTGGCCTGTGCAGCAGAACGGCTAGGCCTAACCACTGAGGCACTACGTTGCGTCGTCGACGTGCGAGTAAATTCGTTTAACTTTAACGATGACTTCAGCGATGTTTAGCTGGCTTCCCGTGGTTCCCTGTGCAATAAACTTTGGCGAATTCATTTTGAGAAGTAATAAGTGGCATCTATTCGTATGTTCGAAAAATGGTGACATACTCGGAAGCTTCGAATTTGGCCCGCCAGTGTTCGCAGGCGGGTGCTAGAATCGACCGTATTTCGACAAAACGTTTATAAAAAGTGCAATGGTTGGGTGTCGTGACGGTTACGTTACCTGACGCGCATGTTGTGCCAAAGTTAGGCCCGCCTTCACTGTGTGCCTATCGCCGTAACGTGCTTTTCAATCTGGGTTTTTCAGTGTGTTGCTGCTTTGTTTACAGGGGACGAGCGCAGAGCAAGATAACCGCTTCACTGACAAACAGAAAAAGCTCCTGAAGCAATTGAGATTTCATGATGTCCTCACTAAGAGAGTAAGTTCAGGTTGCGATTCTTTTCATTTTTGCTGATTTTTGTGCCTACATGCCGGCTGACACGTGTTCATTTTCGTGTAGGTTGACATGACCAAAGTGAACCTGGACACCATCAAGCCATGGATCACGAGAAAGATAACGGATTTACTTGGGATGGAGGATGAAGTCGTGGTCGAGTTTGTCTTTAACCAACTAGAGGCAGACAAGGTTGGTTAAAAGCTGGTTACAGGCATGAGTACTTGCGGGTCCTTTTAATGAGGTTAAATGTGAAAACTGAACGTATGAACGTTATCTGTAGTTGTGTTTAATGTCATAGTAATGCCTCATAGTGAATCTGAGCCTAAATAATGCAAAATACAGTGTTTTTTATAAGATACGACAGTTTTATGGTAGTACAGGAGCCTCGCCTTCATATTCTCGTTCTTCATTGCACTTGACGTTTTGGTAGAAGTTTGCTGTAAGGTTCAGTTACAGTAGCTCCTAGCAGGGAAGATGTTGGTAGGTGATGCTGACAGATGTAGATATTTTTGTGTGAAGGGGCAGCCCACCAGCTGTTTCCTGGAGCTGAAACAAACTAACGCGATCTGTTGAATCTTTCAGTCCAGCACATTCACAGCTAAGGACCTCTTGCATCCAAACTAAGGTTCCTTTGGACCCGAAATGCCCATGTATGTACTCGTCTGGTGGGGGAGGCAATAGAAAGCGTTGCCCTTACGTAGCCTTTGTTCAGTCTTTTTAGGCTATGTCTGCTTTTGGCCACGGCGCGCCTCTTGTTTCCGGCCTTCACACAGGTGGTGCACATCTCAGTTGGTAATGGTTCTCTTTCCCAGTGTGGCCTGACTGCGCTCTGCGCAGGCTGAGGCCGTGCTGTTCTTTCGCTCAAGTGTGCTGGTTGCCCAAACCCTGCTGCTGTTATGACAATGGCTTAAATGAAAAAGACCAGGAAGCTAGAATCGGCATCTATAGCTGCACTCCTTTGAAGGAGCTTGCAGTGAAGCAAAGGTTAGCTTTGCACAAAATGCAGGATTGTGTGCACATGCCGTGGAAAGTACACAGGCCACACTGCACAAATCTTGCATTGTTGCTTAGGCATGTGGCAGGGCTCCTCTTGCACTACTTGGCCTGTTTGCACTTTTAGATATTCACTGTTGAAGACAGCACTCACAGTGTAGGCATGTTTGCCAAATCAGCCAAAGGGGTCTTTATGAAAGAAACTTGCTAGTGGGCGCAATGTTTCCACTCCAGTTCAAGAACACGGTCTGTGATACTACAAGTGTGATACTAATTGGCAAATACATGTTCCCCAGTCTCCTTAGTGCCAAGGTGCAAGGAGAGCCTTGCATCATGTCCTGGAGTCACTTCTGGCTACTTCTAGTGTGACCTGTGTGCTTCTTACAGCTCTTGATGCTTGAACTCGTTTGTAGCACTGTTTATGTGTTTCTTGCGCTCATTGACTTTATTTTAAAGGGACATTAAAGATATACATTGTCAGGGCTTAACTGATAGACTGGCAGTTCTGGAGTGTTTGTTCTCGGCCAAGATATGACAGTCGTGATTGAAATTGCAGTTAAATGCCACTCATCCTCAAATACAATCAACCATGAATGGAGAAACATGTACAGTATGATCCACTGCTTAAAGGGACACATGAGCATCGAACATGCACGAAATTCTCTTTCTGGGAAGTGCACAATTCCTGGGCTTTGCAATAGACTTGTGGTTGGTAGCGCTGGCACTTTCCTACACATTTGTGCCGTGTATTGACATAGCATCAGCAGACATTTGCAGCTACAGTGCCAGCAGAGTGAGAGCCACGCAGTAGTGTGTTCCCTTTAACAGTAGACTTCACTGTACAGCAACTGTGTATCATTCTTGCAACAAATTTTTCACGCCATCCTCTAGCCATGCTCTCTCAGGGTTTGGGCAAGGCATAGGCATGAATTTCATAGTATGTTAATACAGGGAATAAAAAGAAAGTTGACAGGAGAACGGAGACAAAGTGATTCAACAGTGCTTGAACAAAGGATGTCTGTAGCCAGTGTTTCGACAACAGTTTTCTTCATCAGACTCCAGGTATCAGAGACGTCCTCCATTGGACTACTGTTGGAAGAGGAAAATCTGGAAGAGCAGCAACTTTTACTTTTATTTGAGGCTGACTTAGGAAGTGTGCTTGCATTGTATGTTTCCTTGTAGCAGTTAATCAAACATTCATAGCCACATTATTTTGCCATATAACTTGAAGCAGATAAGTAAACCATAGTGTCCGTCTCCAGACAATGCTCGGGCAGCAACACACTTAATAAGTATGTATATGTTATTCTTGACATCGTAAGCTATTCTTTGTTCTGCAATGTGCTGATCATAGTAAAATATGGCAACAGTAAGAGGCTAAAGGAGACGAATCACTGACCTACAGTGAAATTGCGAAGACAAATCAGCTTCAAGAATGTTAATAATACCAGAAGTAAGAGGGTTGTAAGGCGTTAGGAGAAGGTTGTAAGGCATTAGGGTAAAGTTTAGACAAATCCAGACGCTGTTCATCATTTTTATAGTGACCTAATTTCTGTACAGCTAGTATACTTATGCATGAGTGCCAGGTTTCCTTCTATGAATCTTAGTATGAAGCATTTATGGCCTTGTGCCAGCACTCTGTCAGAGCATACTGTGCAATTTTTGTGTTTAGTCAGAGAGCAGCACATTTAATGAGGAGGGTACACCTAAGTAGTGTTTACGGAGTGGCAACACGAAGTAGCAGGACATCATCTACTGCACCAAGTCTTGTCAAATAGTGGCATCCAAATGCTCTTTGTGATATTGTTTCCACAGACAGGGAAAAATTGGCTAGGGAGAGCAAGGGACATTACACTGCACTTTTAGCATTTTAGTTAAGGGCCCCTCACCAGGCCACATAGCAAATTCAGTTATACGTTGGAAGCTGTTACATGCCCTCTAGGAAGCGTTGTGCCGCAAGAATTTTTCACATTGGTTCATTAATAGCCAAGATAGAAATACTTCAGTGCCACGAACACATGATTTCAGGAGGAGAGCCACTGCCAAGAGAGACATCGTCTCCACTTGTCCCGTCTAGCCTCCGCAAGCAAAGTTCTATCCCTGGGTTTTCCCATACCTGAGCTCTGGGATTGCATGACGCATACGTCAAGGGCCCCGCTTTCATTTTTCTTTTTTCCTCACTTTTTTTGTTGTGTGGCACACTTTTGCTGACTGCGTCGCACGCGAGCTGTTGCGTTTGTCTTGTTTCGCGCAGCACAAGATTTCGCGTGCTGTGCACGAGAACACCTGGCTAGCGGTATAAGTCAGTACTATGCAAATACTAAGGCAGACACAAGCAGTTCATAGAGCATTATCACGCGCTGGAACACAGTAGAAAATGACATACGTACTTTCATTGTCTGCGCGTGCGACTGCACGAAGTGGGAACAAGCAGACAAAACAGAAGTACTGTGGCAGACAAAACTGTTGCTTAGGTGCAAAGTAAAACAACACACAGACATTTGGTTTGTGTGCGTTATTATTGCTGTAAACTTTAATTCATCTATTGAAGCAACAGATTACACAAATAACAGATGTTGCCTTGAATAATTCTCGAAATCTTCTTTCACTACGAGCGACGTCGCAGCAGTACAATGTATGTACGTGCACTTGTGCGATATACATCCACTCTCCGGCTGGCAGCATGGCACCTGCGAGGAGAAGGGAAAACAGAATTCGGTTTGAAATTTCAGCTCTTTTCGCAGCGCTTAGCGATGTAATACTTAATACTTAGTAGACACGATCATCAGCGTGCATGTGCGCACTGTGCTTGTGGCTTCAAAATGGCCAGACCTGGTGAGGGGCCTTTTCGGCATGATGTCGGATGCTTCCGTGAGCTAGACGCAACTTGCAGTGCTGTCAGGCGGTAGTGTAACAGTGCTCAATTGCACTTTTCGATAAAGTTAGTTTACTGGTTGCATTTCCTTTTATTTTCATTGGCAATGCTAGAAAGTCCGCCACAACAGTGTACACCAGACAGAGTTTGCTCCCATTCTGCCGGCGTGGTGTGCCCTACCTCAATCATGTTTGTAATTTACTAGATTGCACTAGCTTTGGTCTCAGTGATGGCAACATGTTGGTTGTTTCAAAACACACGTGTCAGTTTGGCTTGACAATTTTTACCTTTAGTGTCCTTTTAAAATGTTCTGTACTCATGGCAGTTGTCAGAAGGCACACATTTGTGCTCTGATCTATTGCCAGTAAGAAGATTGCTGGCTTCGCTGTTAGGCCAATAAATCTGCCTGAATACTTCACAAGTACTGACTCTTAAGAATGTTCTTTAATTACTTTCAGAGTGCTTGCTTACCATTAACATTTCCAGTCTAAATAATGCAAGTATCATTGATCACTCATTCTTAGGCATGGGGGATTTTGAGAAGAAACTTCTGTACTATGTATCCTTGTTGAGCAGTAGTGGAATGTTTGCGTGCTGTTCTATATTAATATATTCTGTTGACAGTTCCACAGCATCTGGGGTTGGAACATTATGAATTGGGCTTATTGTAAAGCAGTACTTTCCTCTCTATGTTTAGTTGGCGTGATAGTGGTAGGCTTCTTGAAGACCAGCCTGTGGTTTAATAATGGGTCACAAAAGCTGTCATAAATATTGACCTCACAGTTGTGGACGAATGTAATAGCGTGCCCCTACAGCTCCACAATTTGTTTCAAATTTTTCAAAGAGAACAGTTGCCTTTTTAGTTTGTTGCGCTCATTAGCTAGACAAAGCATTTGCTTACGGATCTCTATATCTTGGTGTTAAAATTAAAAGCACAAGTTGTATAGGCATGTCAGCCAGTTATTTAGCTCTTAGTCTACTCTTGCATAAAAAGTGAGTAACATCGCAAGGCACAGGACATAAGAAGGAGACGGACGAAGCATTCCTTCATATGTCCTGTATCTTGCACTGTTGCACATTTTTTTTAGGCAACTTGTACCAATCAGCTCAAGTTAGCACTTTATTGCAGTCTACTTTTGTAGTTAAAGCTTCACATAGTTTCTGTTATCCTTGGGGCCAAATTGCAGGGAAGGGGTGGTTTGTGATGATGTTTGGGTCTGGCCTGTCTCTCTCCCTTTCCAGCACCCAGACCCACGGATGATGCAGATCAACCTGACAGGCTTCCTGAATGGCAAGAATGCCCGTGACTTCATGGGTGAGCTGTGGAGCCTCCTGCTCAGTGCACAGGAGACTGTCGGTGGCATTCCTGCCGAGATCCTTGAGGAGAAAAAGGCTGAGATCAGGAGGCGCCAGGTCAGTTCAGCATTGCGGTTTTCTTATTTCAAGTCGTGTGAGCATTGCAGTAAAAAGAAAATTTTGTATGCTAAATCCTGCAGCCACCTATTCATGGCATAGCAGCCATCACACGCACAGTGCCAAAAATCTCCAGAGCCATTTTTTCTTTAACTTAAGTAAAACAAGTTCTCTAGATTATTTTTGTAAGCGCCGAATGGTTGTTCAATCTGTCGCTGTGCTTTTTGTAAAAGTGAAATTATGATTTTCAAGCAATATTATGCATTTGAGAGACCCCCCCTTCTCTCTCCCTCTCTCTAACGCATTTTAATATGCCTGACTATGTCAGGCTATTAAAGGGCCCTTAGGTCACCTCTAACATGTACAGTGCTCACGGAATGAAACGCGTCAATTTAGGGCTAAGTAGTGCGCATACTTTCGTTTCCACCGGTTGTAGTTCGTGTCACATCGACGTAATTTTGGCGCGTATACTTACATCGGAGTCCTCGTCACTTTTGGTGACCGAATTCCTTGCGACATGACATGGTGCTCTCGCGTACTTTGCATGTATGCAGGGTTCTGCTAAATGCTCCGTGTCGCGTTTCATTCCGTGAGCACTGTACATGTATAACACAAGTATCGTGTACAGAATGCTGAACATAGCAGAATGCTGAACAGAATTTTGCGAACATAGCAAGGCGATGTGCTGCAGGGAGTCGCAGATTGTAAAAACAATCCCATGCAAAATGCAATCCGTCATGGTTTGTCCTTTCACACGTTGCAATACCAGCAGGGTCATGCATATGGCATCACTAGGGTAAACATTGTTGATTGATTGACCATTGAGGCACAAAGGTACGCCAATGTGATGAGAGCCGGCTGTGCTGAAGAGGTAGATTGGTGTAACACCATGGTACACTGTCTCAGTGTGCTCCTGTGATTACTGTAGCTGCCTGAACGTAGCCAGGAGAAACGTCCACAGCAATCTGTTCATTTGTTTATGAGCGACATTATCATACCCAATCTTGCTGCTACATGATGTCGCCGAATATCGCTCCCTGAATGTCAGTGACTCCAGATCCAGTGTGTGTGCGTGCGAAAAGCACACAGCTTCGAAACTACCGTATAATGTGGAATATAGGTTGACCCCCTTGCATTGAAGCAAAGAAGTCAACATAAAAATTATAAGGCACAAAACTTCGTTTTATTTGGTGGTGCCGCCAAACTCGTCACCTCCTCATTCGTTCGATCTGTCTGAACTCTTGTCCGAAGACGACTGCTTTTCACTGGCTGCATCCCACAACACGTCATCCTCATTGCCGTGCAAGGAGTTGCTAATGCAACACTTCTTGAATGCCCGCACCACCATATTGTCGGGCAGCGAGCGCCAAGCCTGCGACACCCATGTTGCCACAGTGGCGAGAGGCGGCCTGCGCAGCCGGCCGGTTGGGGTTGTCAGGTTGTCGCCGGCCATCCACTGATTATACTGTTCACGGAAACAGTCTTTAAGGGCTTGTTGAGCACGACGTCCAGTGGCTGAAGTGTTGACGTCATGCCTCCCGGAATGGCGGCGAGCTCCGTCCTCCCGTCGCGGAGTGCCTGCTTCACACCTGCGGTCAAGTGCCCGCAAAATGCATCCAAGACGAGCATGCTAGGACACCGCAGGAGTGCGCCGGGTCGCCGATTCCAGACGGTTTTGATCCAATTGAGCATGAGAGCCTTGTCCATATAGCCGTTTTCATTCACGCGAACGACAACATCCTGCGGGAAAGCCTCTTTCGGCAGCATCTTCCTCTTGAAGATTATGTATGGGGGCAGCTTTCTGCCGTCTGCAGTACACGGGAGCATCACCGTGAAGCGCGAATGCTCATTCCCCGTAAAAAGAAGCTTGACTTCTTTTGCGCCATGTTCGCACACTGTGTTAGGCGACGGCATGTCGAACCACACCAGCGTTTCACCAGCGTTGCCGATCTGTCCTAACATGTAGCCATGCTGCTGCTGGAGACGGATAACATAGCACTGGAATTCGACCAACTTGTCCTCGTATGCCTCTGGCAGCTTCTGGCAGATTGATGTGCGCCGTCGAAGTGCGAATCCCTTGCATCGCATGAAGCGACGAACCCAGTAAATGGAGCCCTTGAATTGTTCCTTGGGCAGTCCGGATTCTCGGGCGATGTCGATAGCTTTGATGCGGATGAGCTCCGCTGTCACTGGCAAAGATCTGGCACAATGCTCGCAAACGAAATACGCCGCCTTGTCTTTGAGCTGCGGGTGCACCGCGTGGTGCCCGCGAAAGGACGTCATCCGCGCGTTGCAGGCAGACGGCTTGACTTTCTGCGTTCGCCAGTACCGGACGCTTTTTTCCGAGACGCCAAATTGCCCCTAGGCGGACAAGTTTCCATGCATTTCAGCATATTCGATGACTTGCTTTTTAAATGCCGCGATGAGCTGACGTTGAGTATTCGTGCTCATTTTGCGGGTTGTATGGAAATTAGCAATGCCAGGAACGATTGCTGCACAAAAAGGGAAGATGGCATCGGTCCAACTGCGTAGGCCGCGTTAACATTGAGCCGCGTCGGTCACCATGGAGGCGATAACGATGCGGATGCCGAAAGATCTGCCCTCCTACATGTTGCCAGACGACTATTCAGGTTGTGCCAAGGGCCAGTATATAAGCCGAGGGGTGACCTTTTAGTAATATTTTTTTGAAAAAACCTCGACCTATGTTCCTCACTATACGGTATGTGTTGGTACTTTTTTAAACTGAGTGATGACATGATACAAGTAGGGTTGTATTAATAGTGATTTTTGAGACCAAAACAACTACGAATTGAAGCAAATATCAAAAAGTTTTCGAAGATTTTTTGAATCATGAATAGCCATTGTCACAAATACTATAAAACGATGCTCACATCCAGATATTCTTAATATTAGCAAGTTTTTGACATTACATAGTACGTTATAAAGCGTTGCTGATTAAGATTACAAATCAAGCATTAAGAGCAAACATGTAGTTTCTTCGTATGCACAGGACTCTTCAGAGAGCATGAATGATTGCTGTACAGCCTGTAAAGTATGGCTACCTAAGTGGATGAAGCCTGCTCCACTGTACAAGTTGTAAAGTTTTATGTCCTTACTATGCCATAGGGATGAAAATTTACTGCACTTTTGCTCAAATTTTATGTTTATTTGGGCACTGTTGACATTTTAAAGTATTCGACAACTATTTGCAATTACGAATATGACACTATTCGATTCGTTATTCGAAAGTTTCAAGTATTCATACACCCCTAAAGTTACCATAAAAACCCGCGTATATTACGAGGTTTTTTTTTTTTTTTTCTATTAGCGTCCCAAATTTTCGCCTCGTACCATATGCAAATCTGAACAAAATTTCAGTCAGAAATTTGGGCTAGAAACATTGGTTTCGTTATTGCTGCGTAGCTACGATTTGGCTTCCATATTGCTGCGTGGCTACGGCTTGGTTTCGTTATTGCTGCGTGACTACAGCATCGTTTCTTTCAGTTTCTTTATTGTGGAGTGCGCACCTTGGCAGCACACGTGCAAACCACGCTTCGTGAGGTGCATCTTTTTTATTCCGCAATGGAGGACCAAGATGTGTGGACCACGAAAACAGTACTCTGCTGCTTTCAAGAGAAAGGTTATTTTAGCCGCACAGGACATCGGCAAGAGTACAGCCGGGAGGCAGTTGGGCCTCAACGAGTGAAGCATTCGCAGATGGCGTCGACAGAAGGAAACCTTTTCACGCACAGTGGAACACCAAGAAGCTTTCGCGGCCCGAAGAGTGGGACATTCCCAGAAATTGAACTCGCCCTGACGGAGTTCATACGCCAACAGCGAGCCGCGCATCTAGCTGTGAGCGTGGAGCTTATGCAGGCAAAAGCTAAGGAGCTTGCAAGAGAAAAACGGCTACCGAGCTCCGCCTTCAAAGTGAATAAGCACTGGATTTATCGCTACATGTGACGTGATGGTTTTTCCTTACGCCGCCGAACTTCGATTTCACAAAAGCTGACCAAATCGTTCGAAGAGCTGCTTGTGGCTTTCCAGCGCCACATTATTTCGCTGTGCAAGTCCAAGAACTTCCAGCTAGGGCAAATCGGCAATGCTGACTAAACACTGGTTTATCTGGACATGCCATCGCCCCTCATCGTGCACGAAAAGGGCTCTAAACAAGTTTATGTCCGGTCAACTGGCAACGAGAAAACATGAGTTACCGTCATGTTGTCGTGCACAGCAGACAGGCGCAAGCTTCTGTCCCATATCATCTTCAAGCGCAAGACAGTGCCTAAAGGTGTGGAGGTGCCAAAAAATGTAGTCATGAGATGCCATGAGAAAGGCTGGATGAACAAGAATCTTGTGCTCGGCTGGATAAAGTCCGTCTGGTGTAGGCGACCCGGCACACTGTTGTCGTTCCCGTCCATCCTCGTGCTGGACGCATTTCGTTGCCATTTGGCTGACTCAGTAGAGAGGCTGTTGTGTGAATCCGGCACTGAACTTGGCGTTATCCCGGGTGGGATGATGTCTCAGCTGCAGCCTTTAGATGTTTGCGTGAACAAGCCGTTCAAGGACGCGGTCAATCGGTGTTACGCAGACTGGATGCTCTCAGTTCAGCCTGCAGTGACGCCAACCGGGTGGCGGAAGCAGGCTTCGGCAGCCGCACTATGCAAGTGGATTGCAGACGCGTGGGCCTGCATACCAGAGGACCTTGTGCGTCGCGCATTCAAGAAGTGCGGCATCTCGAACGCGCTCGATGGCACAAAGGATTAGTACCTCTGGGAAGATATGTCCAACAAAGAACTATCCGAAGAGAGCGCAGCTGAGGAAGACAGTGATTGAAGTGCGGAGTGCAGTTTAAATAAATGTTTTCCTCGAGTTTTCCTAACTCGTATTATGCACGGATAAAACTTATTTTTTCCATTTCCCGTCCCAAAAATTTCACCTCATACTATGTGCGGGTTCGTATTATACGCAGGTTTTTACTGTAAGCTTTCAACAGTGTCTATACGCACATAAAGTCTGGGCAGTGCCTAAGGATAAAACAGAGCCTAACCTCCTATCTCCTTCTGACAAAAGCTAACCTCCTTGGTATTTAGAAATTCCTGTTTTTACAGATGTTGTGTTTTTCCCCATTTTTAGTTTTCACGCAGGTGTAACTGTTACTTTCATCGTACTGCTCGTTGGATAGAAAAAAGAAAGGCACTAGAAGCATCTCCCATGAGTAAATGTGTAAGTTTGTAACAGTGAGCTAGGTTGTTTGCCTTTGTTTTTGTGACCTGTGAAAACAGAAGTAAGTTTCGTTAAAATTGTGCTTTTCACTTTGCTGTGGATGAAATTTCTTGGACTGTAGAGTTCAACACACCTGTGGGTGCAGTGGGTATTTTGTCACCATTCTCTGTAACCAAGATTCCCACGTTCTGGCATTGGTGAACCGCACCTGCCTTCACCATGTTATCGGAACTCCACATATTCTCCAATATACTCAAGCATGCTCTCTTGTTGAACAGTACCGTGAATTACCATTTTTTTCCACCGCGCCCCCAATTACAATAGCCTGAAAAAAAAAAAGAATGTGCATGCATAACTGCAGATAACACCACTCAAATCTTCAAAAACAGTCTCCATTCATGGATGCATGATTCATCCACATTGTATATCTTCGACCAGCGGCTCTGTAACTGCAACACACTGGGGTGGGGAGAGAATGGGTTCCCTAGCAGATGATAAAACTTTGAATAGACGAAAAATCAAGCCTTGAGGTGTGGCTTCATGGCAGCACGCACTGCACTGCCGTGAAGCCACACCTTGAGGCCACACCTTGCGGCAGTTCTTTTTTTTTTTTTTTCTAAGTAACCCACATCCCAACTTTACTGATAAATTTAAAAACGTTTGGTGTGGGCTATACTCATAAATATACAATAAATCAAATGGTTGTATGCTATATTATAGTTGAAAAGTGGTACAACAAACACACATAAAAATTATCGGATGTAATAGATTAAATCTGAAATTTGTCTGGCCAGGCTGGCCTTTCATTAACTATTATGCTGCTCTAGACATTTCCAATGAAAGTACCCAGAGATGCTATAATGCACTGTGGACTGTTGGGAACACACGTAAGCCCCTCACCATAGCACTGCGGAAGCTGCATCACAGGCCTTTCGACTCACGCATAACACTCAAGAGAAGAGGTGGTCTTTCCCCTCATGGAAAGGTCTATCCAAGACAACATCAGTTATAGCAACATGAATACATGAACATGAATAGGCAGCTCAAAGTATGTATTCTGGTAGCAGAAACATCAAATAGTCAGCAAGAGCAACTTGGACATTTGTGTATATTTTGGCCCAGAGCTTGGCTTGACTGGCCAGTAGCCAAAATGCCAGTCCTTCAATATCATACCGATTATGTAGTGCCTGCCGCCAGATTGTACATTCTGCATGCATCGTTAAAACAACGAGCAAGCACTATATCATGTCTTGTTCCGTGATCTGCCGTGATCTTGAAATGTAAGCAAATACTTCCACTTGTAGACCAGTTTAGGAACTGAGCTTAGTATTTCTTACAGTGGATGTTATGCCTCCATGCAAATTTATTTATTTATTTATTTATTTCAATAGCTTCAATGCCCAAAAACATTACAGAAGGGGGGGGGTGAAAAAAAAAGTGTATATCGTAAGCAGTTAGTACATAAAATAATCTTGGAACAGCAGATTCAAATGCTGAGACATTGAGAATGGTGGCAACGAGGGTGGGCAGTTGATTCCATTCCTTGGCTGTCTTCGGCATGAAGTAATCTGAATGCAAATTAGTGCGACAAAAAGGGATGTCAACTTTATGGCAGTGGTTAGTACGACACAACAGACAAGTCGGGTCACTGAGAAGTTCATTTTTCAGACGTGAATTAGGAAAATTCGAATGCAACATTGATAAATGGGACATTTTCCTATGCAGAGAGAGGCCAGGAAGCTGCAAAATGAGTTTCATCAATGATACACTGGAAAAGCATTAATAATTTGACAAAATGAAATGCGCACTATGGTTTTGCTCCGATTCTAGTTGATCAGTAAGAAATTTGTAACTAAGATCTTTCAAAGCACAGCCTTGAAAAGTTGCGGTGAAAACTAAATGTGTAATTAGCATTATTAGCAATGTAGTTAACATGGTTTTTCCAAGAAAGGTTAGCAGTTACGGGAACTCCTACGTACTTATAGGGGGTTGCTTCGTCAAACACGAAATCATCGCTGTTATAAAGAGGAGGCTTACAAATGGTCGATTTTTGGGAAACTCTCATTACTTTACCCTTTATAACATTCAAATGCATTTGCCATGCACTGCACCAGTCAGTAAT
This sequence comes from Dermacentor andersoni, assembly GCF_023375885.2. Lineage (NCBI taxonomy): Eukaryota > Metazoa > Arthropoda > Arachnida > Ixodida > Ixodidae > Dermacentor > Dermacentor andersoni. The sequence continues at coordinate 16,494,363 of NC_092819.1, forward strand.
AGCGTTAAGGTCAGACTGAAGTGATGTATGATCAGCGTTATTACGCTTACTACGTGATAAATTATGCAGTCATCAGCATATAGCCTTATAAATGATTGAACTACACATACATTAGTCAGGTCGTTAACATAATTAAATGTAGAATAGGGCTGAGGACAGAACCCCGAGGCATACCCGAAGTAACAAATTGCATTCTGTTAGAAAGGAAGGTTTCAATCCAGGCAATACTATTGGGATCAATGTTTAATTTGCTTAGTTTAATACGTTGTAGTGGGTGAGACACAAGATCATATGCTTTTTGAAAATCTAGGAATATGCAATCAATGAAACGCTCGTCAAAAGCAGCGAAGAGCTCATTAGTAGAACAAATCAATTGCGTTTCACAAGAAAATTATTTACAAAACCCATGCTGTTTAGCTGCAAAAAATACATTAGACTTGAGGAAGCTAGCTAAACTTAAGTAAATTATATGTTCTAAGAGCTTGCAGGGGATGCTAGTCAGTGATGTAGGGCTGTCATTTAGAGAAGAGTGAGTGCCGCCAGATGTAAACAACGGTACTGCCTTGCCCACCTTTTAGTCACTGGGTAATTGGCCAGAAGAAATAGACTGTGAAAAAAGTTCTGTTAATGTTATGGAATTATACATTTCAGTGTGAAAAAAATTTCGAGTTAAGACCATCCATTCTGCATGAGGAAGATAATTTGAAGTTTTTCATTAAGTGCAACACACCAAAAGAATCTATGATCACAGGATCCATCAGTGGGTAATTGATTATACAGTACTCGGGGAGATTGGTAGTTAACTCATGGGAAGAAGACATGGTGAACATTTCATTTATTACGGAATAATGTTGTGAACATGGGATAGGAACACCGTCACTGTCATTCAATGTTATTGTATTATCTTTAGAACCACCCATTATGTACCAAAGCTTTTTAGGATTTTTTTATGAGTAATGGTGGAAGAGCTCTATTTTAGAAAACATGTTTCACTTCACTAATCACATCTTTAAATACCGTATTTACTCAAATCTAACGTGCCTTCATTTTTTCCGATAAAATGGGTCCAGAAATTGTGTGCACGCTAGAATCAAGTACGACCCTAAATCTGCGTTACCATATCACCATCGGCATTTCAATATGGCCACCTTGTGCACGCTTCGAGCCTAGGGGCCGTAGCTTCCTCCATGTTCTGTAGTATGTGTGCTTAGGTTAGTACACTGTCTGTCTTCCCGTTTTCTGCGTTTGCTCTGTCAGCATGGAAGCACCGACTGCGAAAATGCGCGATGCCGGAATTAAAAGGAAAGTGATCATGTGTGCGGCCTGAAATTGGGCCGCATCACAGGCGTTCGGAGTGCCCGAAATTTGCCTGCTGCGGGACTGGCGCAAACAGAAGAGCCGTTCTACTCCAGTAGCTGCTACGTATTGCGCATCCGCATGGCCCCTGTCTTGAAAGCAATCGGCTATGTAGGCAGAGTCTACGCATCTAGGTGCACTGTACTGTGTTCTTGTCGCTTATTTCACGTTGAAGCAAGAGGCCGCACAAAGGTCAATTTGCTCGCTTCTGCTACCGCACTTCCTCACTCCACCGTTTTCATAAAGAGTTTCCACAGTCATTGAGTGAGACGTGTTTATATTTTCATGTGCACACGTGGCACCATGCTTGTTAATTTAGTTAGTAAGTGAATGTTTAAAAGTCTATAAGGCCGATAAAACTACTATCCTTTTTTCGTATAGCTGTCTACTAATTTGCTATCATATTGATGCTTCGCCTTTCAGACGACACTGTGACTTTATTTATCACAACTTGAGTGCATTGGGAGTAAATCTTTGTTTTTCCAAATGAGAGAAAGTTGTATTTCTGTATGAAAGAATGAGGTGTGCAGTACTGTAAGGGACTTTTAAGTCATGGCAAACGGGTGCGCGTTACAATCGAGTAAGTACAGTAGTTAGAGATGTGTGGTGGTGCTTATGCCACAACTCAGAATTGTTAGATTGCTTAGCATTGCGGAATGTATGCATTTTATTTCTTCCATATTTTTTAAAGATGTTTTAAAGAGGTACTGAACCAGACCGAACAATGTTTGCAAAGAATGGCACGTAATGACATGTATTTGTTAATTAGATACTTAACTTTGCTCTTAAACGTAGACCAGTTAGACTCAACTGTTCAAGGAAGTTAGACATGTAATTGTCAATGAAACGTGACAGTTCTTTGTTAATAAGAATAAATGCAGCTTTAGTATAATCCTCTATGTGTTTTGGTTTCTTAGGAACATGCTTGACATTGACCTAAAGCATAAAGTTGATGGAGCAGTGTGGTCACTTGAGGCGGGCAACATTAACAAGGTGGGGAGAAATTGTGAGGACAAGGTCAAGTATGGTAGAAGTTGTGGATGACGTAGCTTGAGTAGGTTCAGTTGTTTGCCAAAATTAGTCGTAACATAAGTTTACAAAATCAGCTGCTGATCCCAATGTATGGGTATGTACTGACTACATGCCAAAGCATGTTACTTTCAGAAAATTAAAATCACCCATTAGCAAGATTGAAGAATAAGGATATCTGACAAGAATGATATTAGTGCGTCATAGAGCTCAGAACAAAATTATAAAGGTGCAGTTGGTGACATGTAACAGGTAAAAATGTGGTTATGCTACTAGGAGACAGTTTGTATTTCATAACACTTCATTTTCCATTGTGCTTCGTCATTGACTTCGAGTGCTGCTGCACCGCTGTTGTCACCAGAATTAGCCACTTGGGACAGCAGATGATAATAGCAATGAAAATCACATGGATTGTTAGGAAATGCAAATGCAGTCTCCGTGTTTTCAACAGTTTACATTGACCATGTGCAAGCATTAATGCTACTTACACCAGTGCCATGACAAAAGGATTTACTGATTCCTTACTCAGCACAGCCTTTGGCTCCTGTTCTTACCTCGCAAGTGCATGAATTTATGGGCATGGGGGCATTTTGTTTTTGTCTGTGTTGCCATTAGGAGGAGCAAGAGAGAATGCACGACAGTGCTAAACGAGCAGAAGAACGGGAACGTGAGAAAATGGTTGAAAGGGCAAGGGAGGCAGCAGCAGCATCCCTGCGAGACCGGTCGCCTGAGAAGCCAAAAGAGCGACCAAACCATACTGAAGTCAAGCCAAAGGAAAAGCCAGTCGAGGAGAAGCCACCCAGGGTGTTTGTCGAGAAGGAGCCTGAGCCTGCGCCTCGGAAAGAGTCGTCAGAGCCAAAGCCCAGGGAGAAGTAAGTTGAATTTAATTTAACCGCACATTAAGTCTTCTTGTTATTAGCCCTACACCATGCATCAGCCTTCATCCATAAGCTAGTAGGAGCTTAAGCTTTCACAATGCACTTCAAGCAGTATTTGTTCATGCAGCATCGTGTTACAGTGTATGAATTGACAGCCTAGTACAGTGGAACCCTGGTTATATGACTTTCACGGGACCACGCAAGGACATCCTATAATCCAGCCAACAAAAATTGTCTAACACACAGCTTGTTATCTCACTTCTCACAATCTCACTTGTTACAAAGTTCAGGCCTCATACCAATGAGCTTGCTATCAGTTGATAGAAATAGCTCATTTTCGAAAATATTTGCTTCTGTATGCATCTTTTTTTATTCGTATTTGAAAATGTTCGACTCTATTTGCAATGGGTATTATCATTTTTTTCGAAGATATTTTATTCGCTGTGCATTTTACTAACCCCTCACTTCTGTTTTCTTTCGGAGTAAAATAAACACTACTCCTTAATATTTAAAGTAGATTAAGTCGTTTTTTTTTTTTATTATTTTTTTAACATGCTTACTAGAGAGTGACAGCATCGGGCGACATGGTGTCATCCTGTCCTGACATAAAACAAAGTTGTCTGTCACTCAGGGAATTTTGCAAAGGCACCCATGGAAAACCTGGAAAACTCAAGAAACTTGGAAATGTCAACTTGGTAGACACTCTGATAAAGGAGGCCAGTAGGGAGCCCAGAAGCATGTCAGAGTTTTCGGCATGCGAAGGGGCACTCTCTTCTTGGCAGAGGGGATGGCACCGAAAGGAAGCTGTCAGAGGCTGGTGGCGCTTCTCACGCATCCACCGTTGGTTTTCCAGTTTTGCATGGGTTGTCGGATGAGTGGGTACATTCATAATCTTGCATTGTATAATGGAGGTGTTTAAAGCATTGTTTTCATCTAGAGTTCTGCGGGACTGCACTAATCCCTCGTAAAACCTGGGATGTCGCAAAATCAAGGGATACATAACCACGGTTCCACTGTACTAGATTTTCAAACTAAAATGTGCAAAAATCAGTGTGGAGGATCTAAAATAGTGCATTTGTATAACGCGAACATTTTCAATTTCCACCATCCCTTCAAAAGTCAGTCATGTAATAACTTTAAGGTCAAACTCAAATAAGTTATGTGAAAATTGGTGCTATGCCTTGAAGAAATTCTTGTGGTTATGATATTTGTGAGGTCTTATGGCCCGTTCACACTGAGGAATCCGGCGTCTACAGAGAATGGAATTCTCCTGCCGCCGAAAATCGCGTCGTTCACATTGCTAGCGCACCGCGCCGCCGGAACGAGATACAGTGCCATCTGCCCCATAAAGTGCAAAGTGATAACCTCCAACCAAGCGCGGGATATCCCGGATGTTCGCGCAGCTCGAAATTACGCAGTCGTCTCCGTTCGCGTCGAGTTCGTGTGTTAATTTTATCGTCTCCACCATTGCTTGAAAAAGCAATGATGAACCCTGAGCAAGAAGAGGCAGTACTGCTAGGCCTGTTGGCGAGCACCTTTCTGGCGAAGCGTGACGCGCAGAACCATTCGCCGAAGAGACGACGCCACCGGCGTTGCTGGGTTCGTCCTGCTTTGCAAGGGCGCGCGTAGCTTGGTCACGCCACCTTGTCAGGTCGCTTATTCCTTGTGCTTCGCGTGGTACTTGTCGAAAAGGATGGGGCGGTTACGCTCCAATTCGATGAGCATTTTCGATGTCGCGACGCATTCGAAGACTGCGATATGACGAGAGCGTTGGGCTTGGCCGCCATCTTTCGAATTGCTGAGACGCGCTCCGATTGGTTCGCGGCGAGGCAATCCAGCGGCAGCTGCCGCAAGAATCGGTCCGGGAGCGATCGGCGCGGAAGGGGCTGTTCCGGCGGATCTCGGCGCTGCCGAACTGGGTTCCGCATTTGGTCGCCTCTCCAGACGCCGAATGCCTCAGTGTGAACGCGCCATTAGTCTTTCAAGACATTCTGTGACTGTTACAAAAGCAGTTTTTGGCACCTTTTAGGGAACCCCATGTGATGGCTTCCTTTTATTGTTCAGTTGTAGATTTGTGACGTAAATTATTCTGTGCTATCTGCACAAGTGCGTTTTCTCTTCTCAGGGCTGCGTCACCATCTGGCGAAGCACGGAAAGACTCTGCAGAAAAACACAGGCCTGAGAGCCCACGAAGACAGCGCGCTTCTCCAGCCAAAGATCGGCGTCGCAGGTACAGTGGCAACTACAGTAAAAATCGACACTCTTGTATGCAACTTCCAGTAGGTGAGCATATGTGCATGGGCACCCTACTACTAGGCTTAGTTACTAAGTAGAGTAAATGTTTCGGCAAATTGTTTCCAATTATACATTTTTGTGTTATTGTGCACACAGCTATACAAGAAGACATGACAGGCACGGGCACAAACTGCCAACAGAGTTCGAAAAAGCTGTCTGGCATCTAGAAACTATATATTCGAAACCCGCAATAATGAAATCCCGTGACTATGAAATATTTTCATATCCCCAGTGAACATTTCGTAGCTCTCGGCAATGAAATTCACTGGAATGTTACCCCGCTTATTACAGTGAAACCGTAGTTGGCTGGAGCTCAGAAAAAGTATATACCGTATTTACTCGCATAATACTCGTGCTTTTTTGTAAAAAAAAAAATTGATGCAAATTTAGGGGTGTGATCATTACGCAGGTTAAATTTCCCACGCAAAGAAACATTTTCTTCTTTGTTCCCGCATTTGCTGCGGTATGACAAGCAGGCGGCTGCCCGGCTGCCGCTGTCAGTGCGGTACACCAAAACTAAAACGGCGGTCGGCGGAGCAAGCCGAATGCTCCGAACGCGATTATTTTTCTTCCCGTGAGTACATTACGTGCATTGAAACAGTTTCTTCCCCATCAGTAATGAATAATATTGTTAATATCGGCAAGTTTGCGACCATAACTTAGCCATGTCCACTTTGAGGGGACAGAAACAGAGATGGGTGCACTTAGCTGCCAGTGACATAGAAACGCAAGCAGAACTTTTTGTTGGGCTAGTTGGTGCATGTTACTGAAGTACTAAAGCGCCAAACAGACGATACAAGAAGCACTCGTCTGTGTCTCTTCTTGTGTCATCTGTTTGGCGCTTTAGTACTTCAGTGACATAGAAACATATGACGGGCATGCTGCGGAAACTGCGTCATTTGTCTTCACTGCTATTCTAATACGGCACGTTTCTGCTAAGGGTGGGCGAATATCTTAGCCGTATTACAAGCGTCGGCGTATAAATTGGGTACACTTTAACATATCAGTGTAAACGTGGCCACTATCGTTGCCGGCCGCGATTTGTCGCATGCCCACGAGTGCAGACGAGAAGAATCGAAAGGCACCCTTTATGTTGTTTTTTATTGTTGACCGAAACCATTATGAAGCCTACAAATAATAAAGCCAAGGCAAATTTGGTTGTAGCTTTCTTTTTTATTCATGGAAGTGCAAAAAGTGATGAAAGGAATGAAATGGGGCATCTGCTTAAGAATGTTGAGTGCGCGCAGACCGCTTGGTATGTCTTGAAGAGTCATTCGCGTAGCATTCGACAGATGGTAAGCGCGATCATCATTAGCTACATTTGGCACACGACATATTGCTGCGACAAGTTCAGGGCGCGATCATTACACGGGAAAGAAAAAAAATAGAATTTTGACGACAAAATTTAAGGGTGCGATCATTACGCGAGTGCGATCATTATGCGAGTAAATACGGTACTAAACGGTAGTACTGTGAAACTGAAATAGCATGAGGTCGCCCACTTGCCTATGAAAAACAGAATTCCAAGAGAATGCGATCTCTTCTTGCTCGCAGCAGCACTGCCGAGCAAGTTCTTCACATTCCAAATGCCACACACCGTAGTCAACGGTAGATCCCTGTCGCATGCCTGCGCCAACTTCTTTGGGCCACATTCAATAGCATGAATGATGTCCAATTTTTCTTCTATGCTGAGCACCCGGTGTTTTTTACCCAAGCTTCAGCATGACGTGAACCCTAGCTTGCATAATGCCACAACGCTCTCTGCCACGGCGTTGAAATGTTTATGTTGATGTGGCTTCACTCGCAAACGCACAGTGCTTTGGAGGCCATTGTTCTGATCTTTGAGGCTTGTTGTTCTGCCAGGCTGCCCGATGGGGATGGTGCACCGCCGTGATTGCACGATGAAAAGTGGAAACACTATGTGCTAACCGATACATATGCGATTAGCTGGTACAGTTTATGTGGATGCAAAACGCATTATGTTCAATGGCCACTAAGCCGGGTATTTGACTTTACTAAGTACTTTTAAAACAAAACTACTGCTTAAGGGGTGAGGCTACCCTGGATACCGAACTTTCTTATTTTTTGAAATATCCGGATGAAACTTTAAGCGTATGTTCACACAACCGAACTATGAGAAACTGTGAAGTTTCATGAAGATGTGTTTATTATATCGAGTTATTGAGGTCCGGACAGGCCGCCATTGGAATATGAACCTGGCAACGTTTAACGCAAGAACATTATCTAGTGAGGCGAGTCTAGCAGTGCTATTGGAAGAATTAGAGGGCAGTAAATGGGATATAATAGGGCTCAGTGAAGTTAGGAGGCCAAAAGAAGCATATACAGTGTTAAGAAGCGGGCACGTCCTGTGCTACCGGGGCTTAGCGGAGAGACGAGAACTAGGAGTCGGATTCCTGATTAATAAGAGTATAGCTGGTAACATACAGGAATTCTATAGCATTAACGAGAGGGTGGCATGTCTTGTTGTGAAACTTAATAAGAGGTACAAAATGAAGGTTGTACAGGTCTACGCCCCTACATCCAGTCATGATGACCAGGAAGTCGAAAGCTTCTATGAAGACGTGGAATCGGCGATGGGTAGAGTGAAAACAAAATACACTATACTGATGGGCGATTTCAATGCCAAGGTAGGCAAGAAGCATGCTGGAGACAAGGCAGTGGGGGAATATGGCATAGGCACTAGGAATAGCAGGGGAGAGTTATTAGTAGAGTTTGCAGAACAGAATAATATGCGGATAATGAATACCTTCTTCCGCAAGCGGTATAGCCGAAAGTGGACATGGAGGAGCCCGAACGGCGAGACTAGAAATGAAATAGATTTCATACTCTGCGCTAACCCTGGCATCATACAAGATGTGGACGTGCTCGGTAAGGTGCGCTGCAGTGACCACAGGATGGTAAGAACTCGGATTAGCCTAGACCTGAGGAGGGAACGGAAGAAACTGGTACATAAGAAGCCGATCAATGAGTTAGCGCTAAGAGGGAAAATAGAGGAATTCCAGATCAAGCTACAGAACAGGTATTCGGCTTTAAGTCACGAAGAGGACCTTAGTGTTGAAGCAATGAACGACAATCTTGTGGGCATCATTAAGGAGTGTGCAATAGAAGTCGGTGGTAACTCCGTTAGACAGGATACCAGTAAGCTATCGCAGGAGACGAAAGATCTGATCAAGAAACGCCAATGTATGAAAGCCTCTAACCCTACAGCTAGAATAGAACTGGCAGAACTTTCGAAGTTAATCAACAAGCGTAAGACAGCTGACATAAGGAAGCATAACATGGATAGAATTGAACAAGCTCTCAGGAACGGAGGAAGCCTAAAAGCAGTGAAGAAGAAACTAGGAATTGGCAAGAATCAGATGTATGCGTTAAGAGACAAAGCCGGCAATATCATTACTAATATGGATGAGATAGTTCAAGTGGCTGAGGAGTTCTATAGAGATTTATACAGTACGAGTGGCACCCACGATGATAATGGAAGAGAGAATAATCTAGAGGAATTCGATATCCCAGAAGTAACGCCGGAAGAAGTAAAGAAAGCCTTGGGAGCTATGCAAAGGGGGAAGGCAGCTGGGGAGGATCAGGTAACAGCAGATTTGCTGAAGGATGGTGGGCAGATTGTCCTAGAAAAACTGGCCACCCTGTATACACAATGCCTCAAGACCTCGAGCGTACCGGAATCTTGGAAGAACGCTAACATAATCCTAATCCATAAGAAAGGCGACGCCAAAGACTTGAAAAATTATAGACCGATCAGCTTACTGTCTGTTGCCTACAAAGTATTTACTAAGGTAATTGCAAATAGAATCCGGAACACCTTAGACTTCCGTCAACCAAAGGACCAGGCAGGATTCCGTAAAGGCTTCTCAACAATAGATCATATTCACACTATCAATCAGGTGATAGAGAAATGTGCGGAATATAACCAACCATTATATATAGCTTTCATTGATTACGAGAAAGCGTTTGATTCAGTCGAAACCTCAGCAGTCATGGAGGCATTGCGGAATCAGGGTGTAGACGAGCCGTATGTAAAAATACTGAAAGATATCTATAGCGGTTCCACAGCCACTGTACTCCTCCATAAAGAAAGCAACAAAATCCCAATAAAGAAAGGCGTCAGGCAGGGAGATACGATCTCTCCAATACTATTCACAGCGTGTTTACAGGAGGTATTCAGAGACCTGGATTGGGAAGAATTGGGGATAAGAGTAAATGGAGAATACCTTAGTAACTTGCGCTTCGCTGATGATATTGCTTTGCTTAGTAACTCAGGGGACCAACTGCAATGCATGCTCACTGATCTGGAGAGGCAGAGCAGAAGGGTGGGACTAAATATGAATCTGCAGAAAACTAAAGTAATGTTTAACAGTCTTGGAAGGGAACAGCAGTTTACGATAGGTAGCGAGGCACTGGAAGTGGTAAGAGAATACATCTACTTAGGACAGTTAGTGACTGCTGATCCAGATCATGAGAGTGAAATAATCAGAAGAATAAGAATGGGCTGGGGTGCGTTTGGCAGGCATTCGCAGATCATGAACAGCAGGTTGCCATTATCCCTCAAGAGAAAAGTGTATAACAGCTGTGTCTTACCAGTACTCACGTACGGGGCAGAAACCTGGAGGCTTACGAAAAGGGTTCTACTTAAATTGAGGACGACGCAACGAGCTATGGAAAGAAGAATGATAGGTGTAACGTTAAGGGATAAGAAAAGAGCAGATTGGGTGAGGGAACAAACGCGCGTTAATGACATCTTAGTTGAAATCAAGAAAAAGAAATGGGCATGGGCAGGACATGTAATGAGGAGGGAAGATAACCGATGGTCATTAAGGGTTACCGACTGGATTCCGAGGGAAGGGAAGCGTAGCAGGGGGCGACAGAAAGTTAGGTGGGCAGATGAGATTAGGAAGTTTGGAGGATCAACATGGCCACAATTAGTACATGACCGGGGTAGTTGGAGGAGTATGGGAGAGGCCTTTGCCCTGCAGTGGGCGTAATCAGGCTGATGATGATGATGATGATGATGATGATGATATTGAGGTCTAACTAGGTGGTTCATGTGTATGCCTGAGAAAGAGCCTGGAGAAATCCCAGGACATCGTAGGAAGCTGAAATTCACTGTGATGATCCCTTGATAGATATCCCAGGGGGCTACAAAGCCCTTTTTTAATTTCCCCTCCAAAAAATTTTAACAACATTGAATTTAGTTCGATGAAAAGTCGTCTGGCGAGGAAGCGTATTGGTGCCAAAAAACATGGATTTCGGGCCCCGTACAGGTCCCTTGATCACAACGAAGATATAAGCATGGGCACCCGGCTATTTATGGGTGAGGTGGCGCAGCGTGCGGGTGTATGTCTCGGGAAGATTACCTCGCATCCTGTTTATCGTGCATCTAGTTGATTGGATGTAAAATGATTCTAAAAGCAAATGGGCAGATAAGTGTTTCTCTTTTGCAATGATGGCTGCCGAGTCCCAGCGAATGATGTGTCCGGTTAGTTCGTGATGTTCCACCAGGGCATTCGCGGTTGTGTGGCCCTTGGCGACGTCATTCATATGTTGTTTCAAGCGCCGTTTAAAATTTCCACTCTTGCCGATGTATGACACGTGACACTTTAAACCAAGATTGCGCGGGCAGGCTGCATGGGCCAGGAATGGCGCGCGCTAGAAGTTTGTCTTCATTTCGGCACTTGCGCGTGTCTTGTGGGCCACAGTGGCCTCAAAAGTAGCACTTTTTTTGTTAATTTGCGGTTGAATTAGGTGCTGATAATTATGGAACAGGTAGTTTATGAGACATAGAACCCAAAAATATTGTTTTTCAAAAATCTACTTTTTCGCGACTTTGCGGTTTTCAAGGGGCGCCCCCTTAAGCAGGTACGGTTTAACAAAGTCTTCCTGTACTTATTCACGCAAGACTAGCAGGCTCCAAAATGCTCTCAATCCATTACTTTGCACTAAAATTGCGCAAAGTAGCACCACATTATACTTGTGGGTGCCGACATTTTTCTTTACGAAAAACAAGCAAGCACGGAAAGTGATCGCGCTGGAAATGCATCGTGGCCGCTGTCTTGTTCGTTGATCGCCCGTTTGAAGTGGCAACACATGTTGCTACTGACATGCGACAACGGTTTTTGCACACCTAGTGCAGTGAGTAGCAAGAGAAATGCAGCAAAAACAAGGAGATCCATGTCCCTCTGACGTGGTTTTGGTTATGGTGCTTAAGATGGTGGTCGCAGCATGGAGTGCCACGTATCGGGCAGTGATTGAACAATTGTCTGGGAGTATGCATTCGTTGCTTCAAGAACACTGGTTTTGGTGCCAGACGTAAATTTGCGTTAAGGGGCCGTAATCTTGATCGACTTCCTTCGGGGTATACGAGATACGATCACTTTTGCGCTCAGCACTAGGCGCTTCGGCGCCTGCAGGCGTGTACTGGAAAAATGCTGCTGCATGCTTGGAGCGCTGTTACCATGTGTCCGGTGTTGAGTTGCGCAAAATCTCGCAAAAGTGATTGTGTCTCCAAAAGCAGTTGACCGAGAATACAGCTTCACGGCAGTGCTACCACTGCTGACCGACATATGCAGTGCAGTTTGTACTGTTGGCGATGCGGTTCGATATCCTTGAGCAAGCTTGCCAAAGTAGGCTAACGAAATTTTGACAATAAAGTTTCGTTCTCTGATGCATTACCTATCTGTGCTGTCTCACTTTGCAACAACGAAATTCTCACGAAAGTGAATTTTTTTGCATTACCCGCTAAATTCGTTATTGCGAGGTTCAACTGTAGTCATTCTCACAAACTTCATGGGTCAAGCCCAAGAGGCTCAAGCTCTTTAAGGTTTCTAGCTTGTACACCACTGTCAATTACCTTGCCAAAGTAAAGAAAGTGGTCTACGTACAGAAAGAGCTTGAGCATTTCTGCCTCGTCCATTGGTGTATAACAGAGACAGACCTGTTATATTACGTCAACAACAAATTGCTGAGCACCAGAGCAATGCACAAACCAATCCACACCCCTTCTTTGTGTGTGCATGTAACATGTTTTGTCTTCATCATAATAGGTTTAGTTGATTCAAACCAGCATTTTTAAGCGATTCCGACTCCATCAGGGGACGTATGTCGACAGCTTTGCTACCTGCTTACTTGTAGCACCTTTGCAACATCACCTCCCACAGAAACAACTGCCGTTGTGATGGTGATGTATGGGGTTTGATAGCATGAGACAGCCACCATAGTAACTCCCTGGTGAAGTCCAAACAATTCTGAAATTTTGAGTCAAATAAGTGTACTAATTAATTAGCGTCTACGTAATTCATAAATTTCTATAGTGTTTCCCTACCAGGCTGCTTGCAGTTGAATGTTCATCTACAAGAGGGGAAGCTGGTGTACTGCTCTCGAAGGTTAAGAAAAAGAAAAGACTGAGATGGAGTGTTATATAATGTTCTTTGTCACTTTATTTCTTTGTGCTTGTGGACAAAAAGCAGATTAGTTGCATGGCATTGGTGGATATGCCACAAAAACCGCGTGGTTTTCTTCCTGCTCTTTCATCAATGAGAAAGCGACAATCTCTTAGCTGCTCTCTACACAGTGTGGCTGTTGCTACTTGTCCAGTAGAAAGTTGTGCCCTTGCCCCATCTCTTGTTTGACTACTGGGAATTGCAGGTCCTCATGAGAGCAGTTTCACTGTGCTTGTTTCACCTGTCCAAACTTCAATAGCTTCACGGACCATGCCGCTTGGCTGAGACTTTTGACTTGCTATTCCCGACTCCAGGTCCCGATCGCCGAGGAGGTCACGCAGTCCACGTAGGCGTAGGTCCCCTCACCATGGCAGGCATCCTCCACACCATCACCGAAGCCCAGAGTCTCGAAGGCACAGGCGGTAAGTGTTCCAGCAATACCCTCTGGCCAGTCAATGCATTAGTGGGCTTGTGGGTTGTGTGCATAAATTTTAACTTGAACTACTGACATAAAAAGTTTGTTTTTTGCTTTGAGCATTGGTTTGCATTGTAGTCTTGGCATAGAAGCTCTTCACATCATGATTCCTTCACTTTTTGAGAAGTGAAGGAATCATGATAGGCAGTGAATTGAGAATGGATAAGAGGCCCCACTGCAGCGGACAGAAGGGAAGGGGGACTCATCAACAGAGTATAGCTCCTTGACATGAGGAACACGACTTGTTTTGAGACACATTCCTTTTGATTATACCTGTGTTCTTAGGCTGAGCCTCGGACACACTCAAACTAATGTGTTGTAGCTTCTTGTCTGACGCACTTTCGTCTTGCTGTGTGTAGTCGGTAAAGGCTCTTAATTCTCTTAGATTTTTGGGTACACGTGTCCCTACAACATTAAATGTTGACACTTCTTTTATATTTATGATTAGGAAACGTGGATCTTTTTGTTTCGGCATTTGTGGGAATTCTGTGCCGCTCTGCACCATTCTGTTAAAGCTTCTACGTCGATGATCTACGAATGAGTGTGTGCCAAAGCTGCACTAAGAGGTGCCACGGTCAATGCAGGTGGCAGGATCTACCCCCCTATATGCAAAGGATGTCATTTCATCTCTTCTCGCCACTCGTAAGCTAAAGTGTCACTTAAACTTGTTCTAAACATGCTTAAACACACTTCTGTACACCCCGCTCCATATTCCGTGCCTGCGTACTCTTTTTAATTTTTCGTAATGTTTACGAATTTGGGCTTGTTCTATGATTTTACAAATGTTGCATCAAGTTTTATGAAAACTAAATTATGTTAGCGAAAAAAGTTTTGAAAGTCAGTGGAAGATACAGTGCAGTGCAAATTTGCAAGAAATGCATGCAAAATCGAAATTGAGATTGTAACCAGTGCAAGATGCTTTGCACCAGAGGGGTAACTGATTCGTGCAATTTCATTTAGGCATGTTCTTGCAACAGGTGAAATTGGGAGCAGCAGAGTAGCTGATAAAGTCACTGATCTGGAAACATTGTCGTCAGTCTATGTTGTCCCAAGCTTGCCGCTGCTGGTGTTCTGCGTTTGAAAGTAAAACCTCACTAATAAAGTGTGCATGTGTCCAACAAAAGGAGTGTGCTGAGAGCTCAGAGCAGTTTCACACGTGTGCGACCATCAGTCCAGCCCACACGCAGGATCTCACACCCGATCTCCAGTGCAGTTAACTGGTACAAACATGCTTAAAGCTCGCCACCCCTGCCAGCTATGTGCCACTTCACTGGAATCAGTGATGAAAGTTTGGGTTTGCTGCCAAGTTGATCAATATTTCTTTACAACAGCCACACAGCACTCAAAAAGCTGATGAATCGGCTTCAATAATGAAAGGGCACGGGTGATAGGCTGTGGGGCGGGAGCATTGTTCATGGCCACCATGGTTTAGGACACCACGCAGTGTCAGAAATTTTAGTCACTATGACACACTGGTTCTGAGGCCTAGGTGGCAGTGCTGTGGGGAACTCTGAATCATTGAGCATGTCCAAAAGATCAGGTGTCTGAAAAATCAATTGACAGCTGTATTTTATGGTTATTTAGTGAATATTTATTCACTCTGTTCAGCATTCAAGTTAGCATTTTTCTGCAACTGTGATTGCCACTTCTGTGGCAATTAAAAAGGCACAGTAGAATCTCAATGATGCAAATCTTTCAGGACGGTGTAAAAGTTTGTGTCACCCAAAAATGCTAAGAAAAAATAAGAAATTACTGTATTTACTCGATTCTAAGCATCCCCTTTCTTTCACTATCGCGATGCCCAAAGTGAGCGGGGTTCTTAGATTCAAAAAGTCTAAACTGACTCCTCCCCTCCCTTCTTTTCACGCGATATCTCGACGAGACGGGCGTGAGCAACAAAATTTTGTTTGGCAAACATTCAAAGGAAAGCTGCCTAGGTGCAGACAGTGAACCCACCACTTGTGTGGGTTCACAAAGCAATGCGCGCCTGCGAAACTTGCCGAACGCCGCAGATACCATGCCCACGTGACAACACGCTAATAAGAGTTATCGGGGGTCGATTTCCTCTGGTTTTGGGGAGGGGCCTAAATTTTGGTGTTCTGTGCCGCCATCTGTCGTGTAGTGTCGGAATGCAGCAACACAAGACACGGCCACCTGTATTGGCGCACAGCGGCAGGGAATCCCCAATGCGCACCAATACAGGCGGCCGTGTGCAAGAAGCCAGAGATTGCACCGCCGACGCTGTGCCACATCGAGACTTCAACGGCTCTGGCTCGGCAACAGAGTGATCAAGCGTGCTTGGCAGTCTCAGCTATGTGCTCTTTAGTGCAAAAAAGGGGGTGCTTAGATTCGCGTGCAAACATTTTCTCATTTTTTTTAGTGAAAATAGTGGGAGGTGCTCAGAATCGTGAAAATACGGTAAGGAGGGAAGCGACAATAAAACGGCCGACTTGCTCAAAATGTAAGTTTTTGTTTTTTCCTGTAACTTAAGTTCTTTTATCTCATGGCGATATATTTGGAACAAATACACAGGAGGATTTGAGAAAATGTGCACCTTTTTAGTGTGTTGCCTTCGAAATCTGGAAGAAAATCAGGTTTTGGGAAGGGCTATTGCAGCGCTGATGGCATGAGCTCAGCTTTCCATTGACATAGCAGGTTTTATCGTAGGTGACACGCCTCCAGCATCAGGATTTTTTCTCAGATATTATAAAACTGACACAAATTTTATCTTTGGTTAGGCACAGGGGAAATAACACACAGGTAATGACAAATGTCTCTCTCGGTATGGTCCATTGTTATCTGTAACATGCAGTACTGTAATGCGAAAACATACCAGTACGTCAGTGACACTGAAAGAGTTCATAGTGCCGTAAACATGAGAGATTGGAGATTGATAGCCACAGTGCTGTTTCTTTCTATGCATAAATAAAAGTAACAATAGTAAGTGTGAAAAGGGAAAACTAGCGTTACCATTCGTTAGTGTAGTCACTGGAGGCAAAGTGACGTAGGTCGCCCTGACAACAGGAATGCAACCGGTGCATCGGCATGTCAGGACCTCCTCGCTGGCTTTGCCAGGGGTCTTGTGTCAGCTCAGTTGTTTGTATCATCCGTCGGGGCACGAAAAGCAGTTCGCAACAGTCGAATTCTAGCATGTTGTAAGCTAATGGACTTGGACCAGGACTTTCAAAAAGTTTGTATCAGGTGGGATCATATCACCAAGATCCTATTGTATAAAGTCGACTCTCGTTACAACGGGCCCTGATAATCCGACAAAAAACGTTCGTTTTATCCAAAGTCCGTAATATCTGAAATGCCTCACTTCCGAAACTTTCGTTGCAGTGTCTAACAACTTTATTGCAAAGGGTGAGTGATGAACGTCCAAAGTAAAAAACAAAAAGTACTCGGAGTGTCACCCGAAAGGCGAAGCATCGATTGAGATTGCAAATTAAGCAAGATATGGGCAGCAGCAGCAGCGAGCAAATTGACCTTCGTGCTCTCTCTTGCTTCAACGTGAACTAAACGTCGAAAGCACAGCGCATATGAAGCTACCGGCACTGGGCGCACTTTGTCCACGTTGCAGGTCGCTTTCAAGATACAGCACCGGTGCGGGCGAGCACTTTGTCCACATTGCAGATCGCTTTCGTGCCTCTTGCACGAAAGAAGACTGCGCGTTCCGCCCCGCCTTGCTTTCTCGCGCACACGATATTGAGCCACGATCGTCAGCTGACCCTCGCAAGTCAGTTGTCAGCCCGTGTCGACACAGCAAAAGTACGTTTTATATGCGCGATCTTGAAAAAAAATTGACACTAATTTCGTTCGCTAAAGCCAATAGTCCGTTGTGGCGTGGTCTGTTAAAAGCGAACTTTGTTGCATTATAATAAGATAGGTAGAACAAACTAAGGCTGAAATATGGTCCTTTATATTCGAAAGTCTGTTGTATAGGGATCCGTTGTAACGAGCGTAGTGTATGCAGTTGAACCTCGTTCATTAATTTTCGAAAAAGCCACGAGAATGAAGGGAAAACATACAATCCGAAGTAACTAAAAAAAAAATTGACAGGCTCAGCTATTGTTGACATCTACATATTGCGAAGCCTCGTGCGTATCGTTGTGGCACGAAATGAAATGCTGATGTGCGTCGAGCTGGTGGCGCTCTGGCAGCCCAAGGGACATTTTGTTGTTTTAATAGGGCGACGCCGGATGCTGCCGAAGCGAAATGTGATGCCCACATCGTGCCGCCTGCAGCAGAGAACAGCGTCACAGTTGGATTATCGCCTACTAAAAGTGTGCAGTACGCTACCAGTGGCATTACGCACCCCGCACTGGGAAACAGATAGGCAAAGATGCTTGTCACAATAGGATTGGCGGTGATAGCTGTGAATGCTGTGTGCGACGACGCTGGAGAAGATTTGCTGGTACCGAAATTAGATAGAGAGCGTGTCGGCGTTTTCACGTGAGGCGAGCGGGAGTATTGTATTGAAACTGCCGCGCTGGACGGCTATATACTGTTCCTGATCGCATGTGCCTCGCACATTTTCTTGTTTACATCAAGTCTAGCAGCTGGAAAACTTATCATACAATCGCAGTTGAGCGACGTACTGAACATTGGTGCAGAAAATTAGTGTTTTCCGGGAATGTGTGGACCAGTAAAACATGAGTGTAACTCTATTGTGTCATTTTTTGTGTTCTTAATTGCAAACATTGGCGCCAGGACAACGTATGTAACGGGAACGTCTCAACAAAGTTCTGCTGTATTTGATTTGTAATTAAGTCAGTGTGTTTGGCTTGTAATCCTGCTGCTCCATTTCTTCTTCTTCTCTTTTTTTTTCTGAGAAATTGGCTACAAAACATTCTTGGTCATTCCCACCACTGTGTCAGATTTTCCTTCTTTGTTTGGGCTCCTCCTTACAGATATGTAGATTCTGATGCCATCACAAACACCTTATTGCTCATTTCATCTTTCAACAGGCGTCGTTCCGAGTCTCCAGCCAGGTCCACTTCCAGTTCCTCATCAGCTTCGAGCTCAAGCCATGGTTCTGTAAAGAAGGCAAAACCAGAGAAACAGCAAGCGGTATGAACTCCTGCACAGATTGTTCTCACACTATGACATCAAGCATGTGCATCTTCTGGGGGACTGGTTGGGTTTGACACTGCTGCCCACGCCTTACTTTCACGCTCTGTGGCTCACGTAGACATCCAGAACTTTGGACATTTGGACTGATTTAGGAGTGCACAGGAAGCTTTGGCAAAATGGCAGGCGTTATCACAATTTCTTGGTGCAAGTAATTGTATACAACTTTCCATTCAGGTTTGGTCGACTGCTTCATTGACCAACTTCTTTGGTTGCATTACATTTGCCTGCTTGTTCTCAATAAACATCTGTTAACTGTTGTACCGTGGTCCGTTCATACTATCTTAACGGAGGCTATTTCTTGCAATTAGTGCACGCTTTTTCAATGTGTAGGCGTGAAAAGTGTTTAACGAGTAATGTGTGTGCGCTTAAATGTGACAGTCAGTTCGTTTTGTGAAATCTCGTTATGACATATCTGGCTAGATATCGCAGCATATCTACACACTAATGTTGAATTCCAATGGCGGAGTCGGAGCAAGTTTTTCTGCTCGTTTCGGAGCAAGTTCGTTCCAATGGCAGAGTGAGGGCGGGAGTAAGGTGTTCCAATGAGAGAGTCGGAGGGGATTCAGAGCGGGAGTCGGTCCGTGGAGCAGAAAAAGCTGCTCCGCCAAAATCGGCGGAGTGGACCGGAACTCTGCGTGACGTATTTCCTTTACCACGTTTGTCCGCTGGGAGGCGCCACCGGTCACGACTCGCGAGGAAGCAAAAGCTGCTGCACGCTTGGCGAGATATGCATTCCGCACTTTTAAAAAAACAACAGGTGAACGGCGCTGAAGAGACAAGTGACCGGTGCGGCGGTGCTGGGAGCAAACAGCGGAAGCAAATGACAACACGCAAGGTATCCTGGGTAACTCGGTGATAGAACTTCCGCTTCCGCCTTGCTCCGGCGGCGCAGGTTGTGTTCCATTCGCGGATCTGGAGGCGTTGCTCTGCGCCAGAGTCGAGTGCTCGCTCGCGGAGTCCGTCGGCTGCTCCGACTCCGCCATTGGAATTCAACATAAGTGGTAGTGTGAATTAACCAGCAACTGTAAATTTGTGTCGTTTATGTGCACCACGGCTAACATGGATATAAAAAAATGGGACACTGCAGCAAATGTTACCTAGAATATGCACAAAGTGATTTTTGGTTTAATCGCCATCCCCTCACTTGAAGTAGTTTTTAAAATTTTGCTATTTCGTATGGTCATGCATAGTGTGGCCAGATGATGCCAATCAGTCTGCATGCGATGCGATGATGTGTACGCATGCGATGCTCCGTAATGCGAAGACGTGGGATTGTTCCCCACCTGTGGGAAATGCTTTTTTCATCCACTTTCAATTCCATTAATTTATAATTTCTTTATTTTCAATTAGTAAGTACAAGTAATTTCCCCTGTGTTGCCCTTGGTGTCTTTGTTGGTTGGCTTCTTATGAAAACCTTCAATAGGAAGTATTGCAGCAGAGCAGGTGGTTGAGCCTCCACAGTATGCGAGTGGGTTGCTTGTGCGCACTTCTACAATGATCTAATGAGCGAGAATCGGCACTGCATTTTTGAAAGCCCACCACAGCAGAGTGCCTGTCATTTGTGTGCAGCACATTACCTGCTGAGCACAAGCTGTCTTTGTGTAAGGATGCATGCATGTTTGCTGGCAGACTGCATCCATGTGAGCATCTGGGCAGCAAGCTGTTCCCACACCTGCACTGCTTCTGGCTGTGCAGGTGGAGCGTAAGTGCGGCATGGCATTGCGATCACTGCTTGCTGCTTTCGTTTCCATGATCGACACTTGAACTGGCCCAGATGAAGGAGGCAGCAGTTCATGTTGCTTATCATACCTGCAGCATGCTTTCAGCTCTGCCGAGCAGATAGGGGAAGATGTTTATTGCGATAAAGTCGGCCGTGACAAGTCGTCCAGGTTCGTCCAGCCGTGGCTGGGTTCTATGCTGTCACTGTCATCACACCTCCATGTATTTCTGATGCTTATACAGTCAACGATCGATAATTCGGACTCCACGGGTAACATAAATAAGTCCGAAGTATTGAATGTCTGAAAAAATTCATGTATCCAAAAAAGATCACTTTATTTACGTTTTAAGGCCCATGTGCACGGAACAAGTGGTTGATGCATTGCTGCACGCACTTCCACTTACGTGCAACCAAGTGGGTCTGTTTTTCTGCCAGTTTTGAGTTGTGCTATGCGCTGATGCAAGGACTGCAAAGGCTTGAGTCAGATGTTCATGTGAAAACTCCCGAGTACACAGCTCATCATCATCCGAGTCAGAGTCGCTGTTTGATGGTGGGAGAACTTGCTCAATTATTTCGTAATCATTCAGTTCGGCACACAACGAAACAGTGCTATCGATGTCTGCAAAGTCTTCTTCAATGTAACAGTGGCAGTTCAGCCTCTTCAGTTGTGGAGTCAGGCTCATTCGAACTGCGAAGGCACCATTGGTGCCATGTGACGCGGCCTGTCTATGACTGCACGAGAAAGACTTCTGAGCCAGCAGAGCACTGTCTAGAATGCAAACTGAACAAAAAAGCACAGCATGGCAGAACACTGTCTGGAAGGCAAACTCAGAAAACAGAATCGTGATAGCGGGCCATGCACAGGTGCCGGAATAGGGCATGATGATAGTGATGCTGATCCGACCTCACAATTCAGGCAATGCCTCCAAGATTGGCATTAGCCATTAAATCTCTGAGGCATAGAACAGCGGCTTAAGCTAGGCCTCAGAGACTACCATCTAGTGTGTAATCTCTGAGGCCATACTTGATGTCTCGTCGTGGTTGCCAGAAGAGATAATGGCAGCAGAGTCGGCGTGTGTTACAGC
Organism: Dermacentor andersoni; assembly: GCF_023375885.2. NCBI lineage: Eukaryota > Metazoa > Arthropoda > Arachnida > Ixodida > Ixodidae > Dermacentor > Dermacentor andersoni. The sequence continues at coordinate 16,515,806 of NC_092819.1, forward strand.
TATGGACAGAGTCTGGATAATCAAATGTATGACTGATGGCTGTCCATTTACAACTCTGCATTTGTGTGATCAGCATCACCTCGTGTGCCTACACAAGAGCCAAGTGGTGCGAAGAAATGTGTCTAATTTCTTCTATCTCAGTGGCGATATCCGGCAACGGAGATCGCCAATGAGGTGACGATCTTATCGGACTGTATACGGAGACGATATCACTCTTGTGCAAATCCAAACAAATCTGATCGCCCCCAAAACATAGTATGAGGCAGGGCATTATCAGACATCTTTAAGCAACTCTAAGCCTAATAAATTTTATGTTTTGGGGTGAACAAGCTTTTCAGATTTTTTTAATTTTTCGGTCCCCGTGAGGTGCGGAAAATCGGTTAGCAACTGTATGTGGTTTTACTGTATTTACTAAAAACAACAGACAGGAGGCATTGGGGTGTGTGCTGACCATGTGTCATCAGGTGAAGTGTCTTTCAGAGTACAGGAATAAGCTTTCCTTTTTGATGCTGGTGTTTTTAGCTTTTAAATCTGCAATATGTAAGCCATGCATGGGGAGATCCGTCTTGTTTTTGGTGGTGGCAGATTAGGCTTGAAATACTTTAGCAAATATAGTTTTTTTTTAAATTCAAGCCCAAACACAAGCCTTGTCAATGAGGGCAGCTACATGTGCTTGTTGGTATGCTGTCTTCTGCTTCTGCTGTGTATTTGTCTAGTGTGCCTTTCTGTGTCCCTGTCATTCTGCCTGATTTACAACAAAGTAGAACAAACCTTGTTGTACTGATAAATGAACTAAATGCAGACTTTTGCATAATGGGTTTCTAAGTATGCCTACAAATCATTTAAGGGGGGGCACAGCCCTTGTAAACCGAAAAATCGCGAAAAAGTCGATTTTTGAAAAACCATATTTTTGGTTTGTATGTCTCATAAACTACCTGTTCCGTAATTATCAGCACCTAATTCAACCGTTAAGTACCAAAAATAACGCTACCTTTGAGGCCACCGCGGCCCAAAAAACACGCGCAAATGCCGAAATAAAGTCAAACTTCGCGCGCGCGCCATTTCCGGCCCATACGGCCTGCCCGCGCCATCTTGGTGTCGTTTTGACCGTGGATTCTTTGTCTCTATTTTGCCGCCTTGCAAAATGGCATCGTCGGCGCGGTTGAGGCGCTATTGGCGTTTTCCCGCGATGTGATGCGGAGCGCTGATTGGCCGGAGCAGCACGTTCAAATCCCGCGGGCTAAAGCGCGCCTGCCATTGGCTGCTGCGCGGGCGGCGGCGGCTGCTCCCTTTGATGCCGCGCTCGCGTCGCTGTTGCCCCTTGTTCCGTCCGCCTCAACATGAGCTTACGCGCTGCTCATCGCCTTGCGCCACGGAGGAAGGAAACTAAGGAGAGGCCCTACCCCCTCCGCGCGCTAGGAGAAAAGTGTGGTGGAAATGACGTAGTAGGTTCTCATTTTTTTGCTGCTTTTTTATTTTTTTTGTTGTATGGCCACGCCTTTTGGGCCACAATGGCGGCGTTGTTATGGTTTATAGCGCTCACACGTGTTGCTCTGGTAGATTTCGGGCCGTGGCAAAGGTGCTGAGTGGGCGGGTTTGCGTTAGTCACCGTGTCTTGTTGCGCTGTGTTACCTGCACAGTGCTCTGCCAGATGTTGCGCGAGCGCGCGACACCACGCGCAGCGCGGCGTGGTTTTGCGAAAGATGTAAACAAGAGAGGAGGGTGGCCCAAAAGGCGGAGCATCGCCATGAGCAACACCAGATTCCGGCTTCACTTTTGCTTCACAAAGAGTTACGTCAGGGCCTCTCCTTAGTTTCCTTCCTCCGTGCCTTGCGCTATCGTTTAGATTATTTGCTCAGCTTCTTTTTTTTTTTTTTTTTCGCTAGTTCTTCGCTGCACGCGATGCCGGCAAAGCCCAAGACAGTGCTGATGTTCGGTGCACGGGAGCGCGATATGCGTCTTGTACGAGCATCGAACTTCCGATCTCCCGCAGCAAGTGCCGACTGCGTACACGCTTTTCAGCGGCGAAACTGTGCTTTCGGCTGTCGCCAGTCGAAAATCCGACACACTGAGTGTGCCTGGAGCCGCAAGAGCTAATTAGAAGCTCCGCAGGAGCTTTCTAATTAAAAAACACATGGGTTCAACTTTAAGGCCTGTTTTCTCGGAATGGATTTTTTCGCTAGTAGTGGTGCTGGGGAAGGCGATATCTCAAGAACCGCGCTTCAGATTTGTATGCCGTTTTTTTTATTCTGTTCCTGAATGACTTTGCCAGGGGGTAACAGGCTTCTTCTTTTGAAAGCTGGTGCAGTTAATTTATAATAAGCAATTAATTTTTGATGAATGTGGTCATTACTGGCTACATCAAATTCAAGGTTGTCTTAAAATTTTTTGGAGGGGAAATTAAAGAAAAGGGCTCTTTAGCTGGGATATCTATCAAGGGATCATCACAGTGAATTTCAGCTTCCTACGATCTCCTGGCATTTCTCCAGGCTCTTGTCAGACATATACATGAATCACCTAGTTAGACCTCAATAACTCTGGAACTAATAAACATATCTTCATAAAACTTCGCAGTTCCTCATAGTTCGGTGGTGTGAACGTAGCCTGAAAGTTTCATCTGGATATCTAAAAAATAAGAAAGTTCGGTCTCCAGGGTAGCCTCCCCCCTTAACCCTTTCAGGGTAGATCTTTTTGCCATATGCGACCGCCCAGGGTCGATTCTTTTATTGCAGATTCCCATTCTTCTGAGGGACCTATTCCGAACAAAATTTACAGTAATTTTTTTATGTTGACCGTAAAGTGAGAAAAAAATATTTTGCGTTGGTATATATGTACTCCTCATTCATCAATAACAACAATAAAAAAAAGAAAAGAAACTTATAAGAATTAAAAATTTGATGCATTGTTATAGTTCAAGGCTTCGAATATGCACACACGAGAATATTTCGCAAGTTTCAAATGTTCCTGCTCTTACACTAATATTTACGTTCATGATGTAATCGAACTGCGTAGGTGAGCGCGCTCAAGAAAAGTGTGGTCGTGTGCCTGTCAAAAAAGCAAGACGTGTGACAAACTTCCGCTAATCGGTATCTTATCGCCAGCCAGATGCAATTAGATATCGCGAGTCTCCCCCAAAAAGAAAGAAAAGGAAACGCATGCACGGTAGCATCCCTCCTATGCTCACCCCTGTGAGCACTAAACGAGCGAGAAACAGGCGGCCACCCTTTCAGCGATTAGTAACGAGATAGCCATCAGTTTTGCGAGCGCAAGAAGCCGAAACCACTCGCCGAACAAAACCCAAACCGCCGTCCGTCCGCGCGCGCGACGATGTGCAAGCGGTTATATATAGACGCGCCAGAGCAAACTAGCTCTAAAACCATGCAACGAAAACCGAGAGAGGGAGGCACGAGAAAAAAAATCCCTGTATTCCCACATAGTGGCATCACATGCCAGGAAAGAAAAAATTAGGAAATTAGCGCTTTTTAAACATACAGACGGCGCCATATATTTTCGTCATTGACCCTGAAAGGGTTAAAGAACATGCAACTAAGGCCATACAAACAAAATACAGTCGCCGACCGTTTATTCTGACCTCACGGTGACTGCGGAAATGTCAGAATAAACAGGTGTCCGAAAAAGCAGATTAAGAAAAAAAAAAATCCTTTATTTGCACGCACTTATTCGGGCTCGGCAGTAGGCTTGAAGAAATCGTGAATGCGCTGTTGCATGCTGTTCCATTTACACGCTATCAGATAAGCCTGAATCTCGCAGAGGGTTGTACGGTCACTATAGGCGGCTGAAAGCACAGTCACTGCTTGTACCCGCTCCGCATGCGACGGCAGCGTAGCACATTGTGCGTCATCTTCCAGCTCGGAGTCATAGGCCGGTGACTCAGCAGAAACCTGATGAATGATCTCGCTGTTGTCGAGTTCTGCGCATGTCAGTACAGCAGTATCAGCACTTGTGAAACTGTCAAATGAGACGGTGTCCGGAATCGCAATGCAACCACTGCGCAGGTCTCGGCAGAACATTTTCAGCGTCAGTAGGAAGCACATCGGAAGGCGACAAATCCTAGGCCTCCCGGCACCCGCTTGCCGGCATTCCCCAGCACAGTCTGCGCGGGCACTGTCGGCGCCATTAGACACTCGACGCTATGTTTACGTATGCCACATTGCATCACCGCAACCTCGACACAGCACACAAAGCACGCATCACCACGCCGTCACGCCGACACCAGTCGCACAAACGAAAAACGTGGCCTACTCGCAGCGTCGTGCACGAAGAAAGAACCAAATCAGCTGCTGGATTGTCTTGACATGGCTTACTAAGCTGAGACCGGAACTGACGTAGCTACAAACCAGGCAGAAACGATGATGATGAGCTGGGATTTGCAGTAGCGCCACTTCGTGGGGCAGCAAGGAGGCTCCGTTCAAAACAAAAATGGCATTTAGCAAGTCGAACCGTGCACCGGTGAGAGTCAGTGCATGGTGCTTGCTCTCAATTGAGTTGGCTCAAGGAGTGTCCGAAAAATCAGACGAGAGGTTGCAAAGTGTCCCAACTTTCGGCAGTTCTTGTACATTATGGTCCATGGGGAGAATGGCGGGGCCGCGAAGCAGACCGAATAATTGAGCATGTCTGAATTTTTGGAGTCGGAAAAATCAGTCAGCGACTGTACTGGTGCTGTTGTTATTGCTGGGATTAGTAACTTGGTGCAACAATCAGAATAGAATGCAAATGAATTTGCTCATTACAAAATATGCCTCTTTGGTACTATATGACACTTTTCACTGCAGCATGACCCAAAGGGAGGCTGAAAGTGTTAGGCGTTAACAATTTGACTCTTCCACATCACACCCTGGCATCCATGTTTAATGTATGTCGGCATGCCGATATTAAAAAATGTTAGTAGTATCGTACAAATGTCACTGCTCCCTTGATAGTGTTTTTATTTTTGTATTCTTTAAATATGTTAATAATCTGGTTAACAACATTTAGACTCTCAAATATTATGGTGCCAAAATTGGCAATTTAAACCTTTGGAATAAGTTAATAAATTTTTGTTTTCATCAATGAAACAGCAGTCATAGAAAATTATACCTACCAATGTTGAGCATCATATGCATGTAAACAATATAGCATGACACTAGTATTTCATTATTTCTTTATTACACTATTTCCATTTCTGAACAGTGATTCTTCTTTTCTGCAAAATATGAATTTAAGTTTGCTGCGTTCTTTGCATGCATTTTCATTCAAACAGACTATTGGCGATTGTCATGAGCCCCCAATTCTCTTGTGCATCTACAGTGAAAAAGCCTACCATTATAACTATCTAGACCAGCAATCTCCTACTTTGGAAAACTGCAAACTCTGTTACAATTTTACAGAGGCCTTGAACTTCGATAACTGGGAGGACAGTGGGCTATGAAATTTAACTGAAAATGAATTCAACATAGCAGCAAGAATGCAATCAGTTTTGAAAAAGCATTTTTCAACATTCTTCCGCAATAACACATAATCTTAATGCACAGGTATTTCCTTTTCTCTCTGGCATTTCAATGCTTACTGGATTTGTTTCAAAAGGAGTGGCGGTGAATTAGCCAGATTGTGACAAATGTGCTTGGCCTGTGTTCGGGCACTCCATCTGTCACATCTGTGGCAGGTGTTTACATGCGTGCATGCATGCATGCATGTCTCTATTATGTGCCCACAAACACCACTAGGGTACAGTTGACGACCAATAACTCGGACTCCATGGCGAACATAAATAAGTCAGAACTGTCGAATCTCCGAAAAAACGAATGTATCCCAAAATTTTGTATTTTATTTACATTTTAAGGTCCCCTGTGCAAGGAAGAAGTGGTCGATTCATTGCTGCACACACTTCCGCTTACATGCAACCAAGTCCATCAGTATTTCTGCCACTTGTGTGTTGTCTGTTTACGCTGATGCAAGGACTGCAAAGGCTCAAGTCAGGTACACATGCGAAGACACTGGAGCACACAGCACATCATCATCACCCAAGTTAAAGTCACTGTTTGACAGTGGGAGAACTTGCTAAATTGTTTCGTCTTCGTTCAGTTTGGCACACAACGACGCCACGCTGTCGATGCCTGCAAAGTCTTCAAATGTAACAGCGGCAGGAATCTGCACACTGCAGTCTAGCAGGTTATTCATGACGTCTTCATTTGAGCTCGTTGTGGTAGGCAGCAGTTCAGGTATTTCAGTTGCAGACCGGGCACATTCGGACTGTGGCTCAACACTCATTCGGAGTCTTGAGGGCACCGTTGGTGGCATTTAAATAACTACACGAGAAGAACTTCTCGGAGCCAGCAAATCGCTGTCTTGAATGCATACTAAGCAAGCAAACAAGCACAGAATTGCGGGTCATGCACAGTGGTGCCGGATTGGTTGTGATGATCACGATTTTGATGCGACCTCACAATTTGGGCAAAGCCTCTCCGAGGCGCAGTGCAGCGACCAAGGTAAAGCCCTGGGGATTACCATCTAGCGTATAATCTCTGACGCCATACTTGATGTCTCATATCCCTAAGGCCATACTTGTGAGGTTGCCAGAGGGGATGATGGCAGCAGAGTCTGCGTGCTCTACAGCTACGGACTGAATCCGGATAATCGAATGTAGAACTGTCAGCTGTCCGAAATATTGGTCGTCATTACACGTTAAGTTTATGGGGCCATTGGCGGTGCCCCGAAGCTGTCCGAATTACCAAGAATGCCCGGATTATCAATGTCCGATTTATCGGTCGGTGACTGTATATATATGGCGCACAGTGAAAATAGTGAACTTGCATGTCAACAGGTCAGTAAACACAGCCAGAGTTAAAGACAAAGTGACTATGCGCAAAAAAGATATACATGGTAAGCATTAGGCATATAGCTGATTTCTGAGACATTCGGAAAGCTCTGCGGGGCCCAAAAATAAGTCCAAGCAAGAAAAAGACTGGGTATTGCACTGTATCTGTATTCGCTGCAGAGGCGAACCTTTCATTTACTTGTGTTGAACAAAGGGCTCAAAATATTATGTCTGCCTTGTTGGAACCTGCAAGTTAATGCCACATAGTGGATCAGGCCATGTAAGTACTCCCTTTAATAAGTTTATACAAAAAAATTAAGGCTCCACATTGCCTCCTGGAGCTAAGCGTAACAAGTTTCCACTCATTGATAAAGTAATAGTGGTCAGTGTTCACCTTATGCTGAAAGTGTATCGTACCCACTTTGAACAAGACGTTTCTGTACTGCAGTAAAACTTCGTTAATTCGACCCTTGTTAATTCAGAAAATCAGATCATTCGGACTCAACCTTTGGTCCCGGCAGGAGTATGCATTATCTAATGCAATGAAGCTCTTAACTCTCGCCATTTCGGTCGTATTTGGCCACACATCGGTGAATCGCATGTGAATGACAGCAACGCCAGAACACTTTGTGCCTATAAAGCCTTTATTCTTGCGTTTACACAGCGCCGCGTCAGCCGCGTGCCTTTATGACTGCATAGTCGCCATCCATGATCGCATCAATAGCAGCCACAGTTTCTTCCGCAGTGGTTGCGGCAAGCATTAGTTTCATTTTGACAAGCTTTCGACGATGAAGAGCACCGGCTGCATCGTGATGGGCACGAAATTATGATGGGCATCGTGATGAGCACGAAATAAATGCTTGATTCGGAGGTTATTTCAGGTGCCCTGCAACTTTGTAATTGGTACGCTTGCGATTCAAGCAATAATTAAAAGGTTCAATAATTAAAAGTAATTAATTAGTACTTTGTGATGAAAAAAAATACTGCCCTTAAGTACGTACGACTATGGCTACTATGCAGTCGGTATGATTTCTCTAGAGCTGTTGGGTATATTTAAACTCTTGGTCCAAGTTAGCAGGGACACCCTGTATAAAAGAACCGGCCTAGCAACTAATTTCATTGTTGTTGCAGCACCGCTATGGGTAGGCAACACATACTTAGGACTTCCGAGAAGCAGAGTGAATATAAGGAGTTGCAAAGGGAGAAAAAAGAACGGTAATATGACCAGTGCCAGCATGCTGTCAAAATTACCATTACTACCATTACTGTAAAGCAATAAAGCATTGCATGCCCCCCCCCCCCCCCCCCCCAGCAGTTGTGCTGGGGGGGGGGGGGGGGGTGGCCTGCCTTTTGGCTCCCTACATTAAGGGAGCCAAAAGGGACAAACAAGATGATGAAAATGTGCGAATTAAGAGTCGGGTATAAAGGCCCTGTGTTGTACATAGCAGGCAATGTGACAATATGTTGATCTCAAAAATGCACTGTCTCTCAACAAAGATTTTACAGTTCATGCACACAAAAGAACACTTGAAGGTTTAAAAAGCTTGGCAGTAGCAAAGAACAAGTTTAATGAAAACCAGAGTGAAACCTATTTCATTAGTATTGAATAACCGGTGCTATGTTTTGCACCCTTCCAAGCACCTCATAGCCGCACACCGCTTAGCTGGACGTCCACTTTCACAGGGCCAGGATGGCATGCAAATTTTTTTTAGCGAACTTCCAGAAAACATTGGATTTACCTTTCAACTTTGCTCAACCTGATTTTCATAAGTTTATCTCACACAAAAAGTTTTTTCACCAAAGAGCGGTATTCCCTAAATTTTAAGTAAAGGAGTTCAAAGGCTGTGTCTTTAAAGCAAGCATGAAAGCCTCCTTTTTTTCGCAGAGCTGTTTTCAACTCTCCCGAGAGCCGTGACGGAAACTTGCCAGGTTTTAACACTTTTTGCGGCACGTATCTTTCATTGGCTTCCTTTACCAGCTGCATTAGCTTAGCAGCTGCTGAATCGGCATCAGTACAAGCTAGGACATTTTACCATGCCAAGGATTCAACATTTTAATAAAGGCCAAGTTGTCCCCCTGCTGATACAGTGAAACCTTGTTAAACCGTAGTTGGCCAGAGCTCGGAAAAAGTACGTACTAAACGGTAGCACTGCTTAACCAAAATAGCGTGAGGTCGCCCACTTACCTGTCAAAAATGGAATACAAAGAGAGTGCGATGAGGGAGTGAAAAACATGCAGTATTTATTCATTTTTCGTGACAAAAGTGTTATTTTCGTTTGAAATCTGCCGCTGCCTAGCAGCGACGACAGTGGCCTCAAACACCCTTAAGCAGCAAGCCAGCTTTTCCGCGAGCCCCCTCTTCGCAGCAAACACCCGCATAAGGCTGACCCAACACGCAGCTTCTGCCACTGTCTGGCCTGAATTGCCTGTGCTGTTGCTTTCCTTGTCGTGCTCATCACTGTTGTTCAGCGACACTTCAGCAATAACAGAGGCAGTGATGGCAAAAAGTCGAGGTTCGGAAAGCTGAACCTCGTAGCCAACATCTTTTTGCGGTCCCAGCAGCACTGCTGAGCATCTTCTTCGCATTCCATATGTCACACGCCATAGTCAATGGTAGATACTTCCCACGTGCCAGCGCCGACTATGTGCCACGTTCGATAGCACAAACGATGTCCAATTTTTCTTTTATGTTGAGCACCCGGTTTTTGTCTGAGCTTCGGCATGATACAAGTGCTAGCTTGCACTACTCCACAACACAGGCAACCACTAGCCAGCCACAACGCTCTCAGATTCGGCGCCGAATGATGTTGATGTTAATGTGGCTTCACCCTTCCAAGCACCCTCTGCGTCCATGCTTGGAGGCCGTTCTGATGTCTGAGGCTTGTTCTTCTGCCTGGCCGACCTACCACCGTGATTGCGTTACGAAAAGTGCAAACGCTACATGTTAACGAATGCGTACGCAATAAGCAGGTACGGTTTATACGGATACAAAACGCATATGTTTAATGGCTGCTGAGTCGGGGATTGTATTTTACTACTTTAAAAACGAAACTACTGTTTAAGCGGGTACGGTTTAACAAGGTTTTGCTGTACAGTAAACTGGCCTCAAAGAAACCACACAGGTTACAAAAGCAAGCTTATATTCACCGCGAACGTCAGATGAAATGGATCAATTTTTACTAGTGGGTCTGCATCTTGAACAAGACTTGTTTACTGATGAGCTTGATAGCAGTACATCATGCATATTTTCAACGGGATGTTTTAAGGTTTTGTATTGCGTGAGCCCACAAAAGTTGGTAAAAAGGATAAACCAAGAAACCTTGCTTTCAGTGACCAAATCACAGTGGTCCATGCTTTTATATACCCAGTCAGTACAAGGAAGGTTAAGATCACCATATACTTCGACTCTCTGCTCACTAAGATCAGTGTCACTTGAAAAAGGCTGTCAATGTGTGTTACGAAGGAAGAGCAGTCCAAATTAGGTCGGAAGTAGTAATTACCCATGAGGTTATTACAATGGTCACGTAAAGTAAGGTGTACCCAAAGGCATTCTTCCCAAGATTCAAAATGGGCCTTAGGTGTGCTTTCAGTTTTTCTGACCGCCACCAAAAATTTGACCAGTCACTGCATAACATCGGTCATGGCAGAAAACAATCTAATCTTCAGTGATATAATTTGCATTAAAAAAAATCAGCACAGTTCAGTTTAGATAATGCAGAGATGAGAGAGTAATCATTAAGGGAGCCAAAAGGGACAAACAAGATGATGAAAATGTGCGAATGAAGAGTCGGGTATAAAGGCCCTGTGTTGTACATAGCAGGCAATGTGACAATATGTTGATCTCAAAAATGCACTGTCTCTCAACAAAGATTTTACAGTTCATGCACACAAAAGAACACTTGAAGGTTTAAAAAGCTTGGCAGTAGCAAAGAACAAGTTTAATGAAAACCAGAGTGAAACCTATTTCATTAGTATTGAATAACTGGTGCTATGTTTTGCAACCTTTTGTGCTGTTCTAAATATATAATTCCTTGTCTAAGGGATAAAACTGATTGTTCCTACCATTTTATAACATTATAATTTTAAGATATGTTATGGTCTGTTGATCCCACTATAACATTTTAAAAAAGAACATGTCACAGTGACTGCAAAAAGTAAGAGCAGTAAGAAAGTTAAAAGCCTTGTATGCTTAGTTTCATTGCTGCTTATAGCACCACAAGTCAAAGGAAGAATAGAGCCTTGTAACTTTCATCAACTTGATAGCAAGGTACAGTGAAACCTTGTTAAACCGTAGTTGGCCAGAGCTCGGAAAGAGTACGTACTAAACGGTAGTACTGTTTAACCGAAATAGCATTAGATTGCCCACTTACCTGTCGAAAACGGAACATGGAAGTCAGAGAGAGTGCGATAAAAGGGGAAAAAACATGCAGTATTTATTGACTCCGCGCGACAAAAGTTATTTTCATTTGATGCCGCGGCGGCCTTGCACGACGACAGCGGCCTCAAACTTACTGAAGCTGCGTGCCAGCTTTTCAGCCAGCCCCCTCTTGCGGCATACACTCGCATGGCAGATTCCTCGTTGGCGTTACGTATTCTTCGTGCACGCGCGCGGTAGTGCTGCAGAAGTCCTGGGGTGCCTTTTTCATTCCCGGGTGCTGTTCTCGTCGCGACGATTGCATTCATGAGGCTGACGTGACGCGCAGCTTCTGCCACTGTCGGGCCTGAATCGCTCGTGCAGTCGCTTTCCGTGTTGTCCTCATCACTGTCGCTAGTCGACAATTCGGCAACAACAGAGGCAACGATGGCGAAAAGTCGAACCTCGTAGCCGACATCTCTTCGCGGTCGCAGCAACGCTGCCGAGCAACTTCTTCACAATCGAAATGCCGCACACCGCAATCAACAGCAGATTCCTGTCGTGTGCCAGCACCGACTTCGTGTCACGTTCGATAGCACGGATGACGTCTAATTTTTCTTCTATGCTGAGCACCCGGCGTCTTTTTTTTTCCGAGCTACGGCATGATGCGAGTCCTCGCTTGCACGACGCCACACCACTCTCTGGCACGGCGTCGAAATGATGTTGATGTTGATGCGGCTTCACGCGCAAACACACAAGGCACTTGGAGGCCGTTGTACCGATCTCTGAGGCTTGTTGTTCTGCCGGGCCACCCAATGAAGACGGCGCACCACCGTGTTTGCGCGACGAAAAGGGGAAACGCTATGTTTTAACCGATGCGTACGCAATAAGCTGGTACGGTTTATACAGATACAAAAGACATTATGTTCAATGGCCGCTGAGTCGGGGATTTGACTTTACTACTTCTAAAACGAAACTACTGTTTAAGCGGGTACGGTTTAACGAGGTTTTACTGTAGTTTTCACGTTCAAGCATGTCTGCAGGCTAGACCTACACTGGGGGAACCACTGGCGCCAGCTTATTTCTTTCTGTCACTGCACTCTCCCTGTGGTCTCCAATTACGCCTTTCTTGCGTTGGCCAACGCCATGCTATGCCTGCCTGTAAATTTCCTAATGTAGTCTCATCACCCACTCTCTTGCCACCCTCATCTGTGCTTCACTTTCTGTGGCATCTGTTGCTCTAATAGACTTTCATACATCTGCTCTATGCATTACATGACTTGCTTCTTCCTATATTAACTGGAACATGTACTAAGATCGAGTTTCAATGTAACAGAAGTCTAAAATATGTCACCGATATCACTGGGAAATGAGGATATGCTTATGTTGAATATCTGATATCACAAAGGTATTTTCATGTCAGATGTGGCTTCATTATAGCGAGGTATGACTGTACTTTCGTTTGCTCTTTCACCAATACTGCAGTCTTCCTTTCTAACACACAGATGCATTTTCTGTTCCGTCGCTTGCGCACTACGGTCCTTTTTTAGCTTCTCAAGTTTCTTTGTTCTCCAAGTTTCGGGCCCATCAGTAGTCCTGGTGTGCACCATGGTTGCAACACGCAGAGACAATTTATGAAATAGGGTGATGTGTTTACTTTGGCTTTGGAATTCTCGTTTTCAGTGAACGCCAAATGGCTGATGAAAGCTCTTAGGGACACATTGCTGTGTTTGCAGCACAGTTTGGGCCAGCGGGGATTCATACACTGACAATGCATTGTTAAATGATGTGTCAACGGGGCTGTTGTCCAGCGACCAGAGAAGTCATTATGTAGCCTCGTCGGTGTGCTCAGGTCTCTCCGCTGCTGGAAAAACTGGGCCAGCGCAAGAACTCGGTGCAGCAGAAGCGCCACTACCGGTCTCAGGGCCAGGAGGAGTCTGCGAGCAGCTCAGATGAGAGCCCAGCTGCCCGAAGGCCAGCTGGTGACAAGTCGAGAGGAGCTGGACGCAGGAGGGTTAGTGTGCACCTGCACGTTTATCTGGGCCTCCCGTTTTGAAACGCACAGTGCTGTGTGTTATTGGTAGTATTACAGAATTCTGTAACATGCGAGACTTCATATGGGCTTTGTGCCAGACGTGGTGGGTGGTTCAGTGACTTCGGCATTTTGAAAAGGCCAAGTTCAAAGGCATTCATCTACCAAACATTCTGGGCATAACAAAGAACCTTAGTTGGTCAGAATCAATTTGGAGACCCCACTTCCCATTACTCATAGTCTCTGTATAGCCCCTCCATGCTTTGGGATGCTAAGCCCTATCTATCCATTTGTCTGTCATCCATACATTTTATCACCCCCCATTTTCGTTAGAAGAGCAAGCATTGGCTCTTTCATTTGGCATACCTAATAGCACAAGGGCATTCGATGAAGATTTTCCCAAAACCAGTTCTAGTGGGCTGAGAAGCACAAAAGGTGGCCTATTTATTTCTCTATTTTCCATAGCTGCCACTGAGTGTCACACACTTCTGCCATTGTCTTGCACTGCTGCAGCCACTCTTGTAGAAGTCCTAAGGTTGGCCTTGGAGCCATGGCTTGACTTCAGCAATGAGTGTGTGAACTGCCTGCTCTTAAACAAATGACTTCATAGATGAAAAGAGCTGTAAAAGTGCAGTTCGGAGAATGGGTGAGGGCAAAGAATTTTATATCCACAGGAATGTGATTCCATTTGCGCAACATGTAAGTTGTGAACAGGAGCCTTCTCTTCCAATATAAAGGATGCCTTTTGGCAGCATGCTCTGCCTGCTGATTTTTATGACTTCCCTTAATTTTATCTGCAAGTTAGCATAACAGATTGCCATTATGGTGGCACCTGTCGGAAGACAGTCTCTCATCACCCTCACTGGTACCAGAAAACTGACAGCTTCACCTTGCTAGCAGAGAATTGCAAGCCATAGCGTTTCTATTGTTTAGTCTGGAAACTAGTTTTTAGGTCACAATGATGAACCCTTTCTTGACCCAGTGTAATCAATCCTACAAAAAAGTCATCTTGGTTTTAAAAGCATGCGGCCAAAAGTTCGCAGCTGCAGGTCTATCGATCCTCCTTGTGAAAATTGGAAAGCAAGTGAAAAACCCAATGTGCTGACACCTTTCATATGAGCAGATGTTCCTGAATAATATTTCCTGTGTACCCTACACTGATCTTGACCTTTTCAACTGGTTGTTGAACCTTTATAAGGCAATCTTCCAAATGGTGGCCTCCACTTTTGTAACAGTGTCCCTATTAATGTCTGAATGAGGTCCACCAGAATTTGGTGCTGCTCCTACCAAGTTCCACCCACATTTGAACTGCTGATGCCAGTACACAACATCATACGATGGGCATACCTGCCATGTCTCCCAGATTTCGGCCATTTCTTCCAGTTCTATGGTTGACAGAAAAATCTCCCTGAATATGCACTTGTGTCCAGTTTCTATCCACATCCAGCACTTTGTCTGGTCACATTGACGAAAAAATCCAACCCAATCCAATCCATTTGAAAGTTCATGGAGCATAGCAATGTCAAGAATGTAGTAGAGAAACCTTACATACATAGCGTTAGTTCGTTAGCCACAGCGTTGCTCTTTATGCTGACGTAAGGTAGCTAGATGAATCTGTTAGGCTGTGTTGCCTTTGCGAAAGAGAAAGTTGGTAACTGTAGCCTACTGCCTTCTTCCCCATCCCACCTTCCTTAGTCTTGAGACCCGTAAAGCGAAAACAGCCATTAGGACAGAGCTGTATGTTTTTATCTGGCTTGTAAAGAATGCACACCAAAGGGAAGTGGGTCAGGGGAAATCTATTGAACGACCCTTGTACATGGCAGACAGTTGAGAATGTTGCATTAGGTCATCAGTTACATTAAACCAGTATGGCCAACATGTTGCCCGGGCTTCACTTGGATTTATGCACATAACAGGCCTTAGTATGTTTGACATATGTGTGGATAACGTTAGTAACTATGACCTTGTGGCCTTATTTTCAACCATTGTACCCTTCTAGGCCATGCCTCCTTTCTAGCACAGGGTGATAGAGCAGTCCCACCTTTGGTCGATGTCTCTTTACTGCAAATTGTAAAATGTGCACTTGAATGCAGAAGCATGATGTACTGTCCTCACTGTCTCAGTTGGTTTTATGTCAATATTTGGAAGCAGTGACAAATGGAGATATTTACCAATCGTAGTCTGACTTATTGCTTAATAAATGTTGTGAGAAAATCAAAGTTAAGCAGACATGCAACAGGGATATGTTTAGCATTCTTACGTAATATGTGTGTTCCACAGTGTTAAAGTTGTAATTTGCAGTACTGTATTTGCACAATTCTAACGTGCACATTTTTTAGATAAAAGTGTGTTCAAATTTGCATGCACATTACAATTGTAACTAATTCTACCCAAAATCAAAAACAAAACCGTTTTCTACTTAAAAAAACAACAAAAAAAAAAAACGCATTGCAAGGTAGCTAGCCACACTGCCATCAAACGGATCTCCCCCCCCCCCCCCTCCCCCCTTCGGGGGTTCGTGGTTGCCATTTTCTAGTTTGCTGTACGAGTGGAATTTCTAATGCATTTCCAGCGACGCCAAGCGAAGTAGAAAGCGTGATCAGTAACTTTAAGTCAAACAGTGCTGCAGGTTTTGACGGTATCACGGCATCTTGCCTATAAAATATGTGTCTGACATCAACTCTAATGTCTTAGCTCACATTATTAATGAAATGTTTGAATCCGGAATTTTTCCTAGCAAAGTTAAAGTAGCCAGAGTTTGCCCTATTCATAAAGGTGGCGCTGACCATAGTGTAAACATTTTCCGACGTATATCAATACTACCTCCTTTTTGAAACTTTTTGAAACCGTTCTAAACACGTGACTAGAGGGTTTCTTAAGGAAATATGCTATTATTAGTACGGCACAATATGGATTTCAAAAAAAAATAAATCATGCGAGAATGCACTCCTAAATATAAAACATAAAATACTACAAAATATAGAAAAAATTTTATACGGTAGGCTTATTTCTGGACCTACGTAAGGCGTTGCTTAGTGCAAATCATGTTTTACGTCTGTCCAAATTTGACTACGGTATACATGGTGTACAGCATTAGATCTAAGGAGGAGTAACTTAACGGATCGTTGCCAGTTTATTTAATTTAATCAGGCGACTTCCTCACTTCTCAAAGTACAGACTGGCGTGCCACAGGGATCCATACTTGGTCCTGTATCTTTATATTAATGACCTTCCTAACATTTCTTCCTCACCTAATGCCATCATGTACGGGGATGATACTAATCTTTTCTTTGCGAATTCTTCCCTGCAACACTTAGAAAAATAAATAAATAATTACTTGCATTTATTATCAGAATGGCTGTACATAAACAAACTACAATTGAATGTCAACAAAACCAAGTATGTAATATTTAAACCAATAAATAAGCCATTGCCTGTTAATATAACTGTCTGCATGTGACTAACCTAATATTATCAGCTAATAAAACATTAGGTTTCTTAAAACGTCACCTGCGGGAAGCCCCTCAACACGTCGGACTACAAGCATACATCTCCCTTATCAGAACTAAACTGGAATACGCATCGCCCATTTGGAACCCTCATCATACTCATACGATGTTAGCATATCATCTCTAAAATTGCAATCAGGTTTGTGTGATTTTTTCTGCTCGCCGTCGCATTGCCAGTCTTTTGTATTACAAGTTCTTTTATTCACCCCTAAGACAAGAACCATACATCTGCGCACACCCACCACGCAGATCCCATCGCATTGGTCACCCTCTTCACGTTTTGCGTCCACGAGCCCGTACTACTACCTTCATGAACTCATTTTTTTCACGAACGGCAACTGACTGGAACGGCCTTCCCCACTATATCGCTGCCATAACCTGTCCATCCACATTTTCTACTTCTGTAAACGCCTGCATCTTGTAAACCCCACCCGTTATGTAACAGCCCAAAAGGGGTCTTTAAGGAAAATAAAGTAATGTGATGTGATGTGTATGCCAAATGCACTTAGGAACAGGAGCCCCTGTCAGGCCACATGGCCTTTAGCTCATTTCCTCTTTCTGTAACAAAGAAAGAAAAAATAAACTTCGAACTTTCTGTGGTCGGTAGACAGCGAAAAGGAAGTCTCGTTGGACTCCTACAGCCACGAGACGCTAAGATTCAGCTGTGTGCGTGTCTGTGTGCCTTCGTGTGCCTTTGTGTGTTACATAGAATTGTTTCAACACGGTACGCATCCACTCGGGTTTCGTTGATTGTTGTGTGCGCTAGAATCGGCACCAAATTATTTTTTATGCATTTGGGCACTAATATAATTGCGCATTACAATTGGGAGTGCGGTAGAACCGTGCAAATGTGGTATTTGCCTATTTAAATCCACTCAGCCACTGGAATCCTTGCTTTTCCTAAATTCTAAAGCATTTCATCGGTTGAATGTGCTGGAGGTTCTTGAATGAGATTGCTTTTGTATTTCTATCTACTTGATTGAGAGTTTACACAGAAGGTTGTCCCTGAACACATGTGAAAAGCCTTTCTTGGTGTTTATGTGGCAGGGTGGCCACAGACGAAGTGGCTCAGCGTCGTCCTCTGGTTCTGGAGCCTCGGTATCGCCAGAGAGACGTAGACCACGGCCAAGTCCTCCACGTGCCAGGTAGGCTTGTCTTTGAAGATTGCACTTGTCTTGCCCCTGAGTGTTTTGGAGATCCAAATTGTTGTTCAAGTCTCTGGACCAACAGTCTAGCTAGACATGCATATTCAAGGCTTTTCTGCTTCATGAGCCCACAAAGCTTCCTACAACAAGCATGAGAGGAAACTCCAGCACTGCATCGTTCAGCTACCATGAGAATTAGCACATTTGTGCTATCTTCATGCCTCTGACCTTACACATTCTTGTAGTGTTATTTATTGCATTATTAACTTTATAAATTTCCAAACAATCATGTTCTTCTAAATGCATGGAGGCAGTAAGTTTCTGTGCACATGCATAGTCATTGCAAGTGGCTGCACTTGTAATGCAAGGTTCTGTTGGGAATCAAAAAGTCATTTAAAGCCAGAAAGACGAAGTTTAGACAAATTCATTATTCCCATGCTTGCTGGACCACCAAAGTTATCTCTAGTAACTTTTCTGGGAAACTGCATTCTTGAGCAGCTCCAAGAGGCTACTTCCACCCCTATAGCTATGCCACTCTTCTAAATGTTCTTTCAGGCCTTACAGGAGTCCATCCCCGAGGCACCGTCATTTGCAGCACCGAAGGAGCATGAGCCCTGGCAGGAAACACAGGCCAACTCCACCCCCCCCACGCGAAGAGAGGCGTAGGATGCCTTCACCACCACATGAACGCAGGCCACCACCTCGCTCTGCTATGAGTCCGCGTAGGGAACAGCGTAAGTTGTCTCTACTTGTGTTGTGCCTTCAATGGCATGCGCCACATTTTCTTGAATACAGTAGGATTCCATTGACACATCTTTCAAGGGACCACTGAAAAAAAAAATTGGAACAGTGGGGAAGGCCGCAAATCAACACATCAGTAACCACTCTGAATGGCTACCAGTACCGAGACGGTGTGTGTATAATTAAGGGGGGAGGAGGGGATCAGAATTAACTTTTTTTGTTTCTTGACAGAAAGGGCTGAAATTTGGCACACACACTGCACATTGCAATAAAGAGACAACTCTAAAATTTCATTAAGATATCTTAATTAGTTTGTTTTATAAGAATTTATAAGTTCCTTGCTTGTGGAAAGCCTGGCACAGTAACGAAACATGATAGGGAGCTGGGAATACTTTGCATGTTTGCCCAGATGTCTAATCTACATCAAGACAGTGTTCGATTTTTTTTAGTGCGCTAATAATTTTTTGCTCAACATAACATGCACATGACTGTGCTTCACTGCATGGAGCCATGTAGTAATTGTGAAATAATTAGATAATGGAAAGATAAAGAAACATTTCAAGACTGTCTTTACGTACAGCACAGCTTGTGGATCACAGCAAAACAAACTGGGCCAAAATCGGTCCAGCCATTGTTGTGCTACGCTTCCCACGAGCGAGGTGATTGACAACAAACATGCAATTGAGAAAACTGGCTGCAAAGTTTTAACAGCACTGCAAATTTATTAAAAAGCACCGGGGCTGTAATATTTTGAATCATTGCAGTCAGGCATCTTCTTACACCTTTGCCTCATTGTTTGGTGGGCTTTGGATGCCTTCAGGCGTTCTTTATCCTTTTCTTGCGCCGTCTGGAGTAGTGCATGACCACCATTTTCACTGCCAGACCGAGCCTGGTATCGCAGTGTACACCCACAGAACGCTGTTGGCATCTTGGGCACAGAGTTCTAGCGATCAAAGAGTTCATCGCGGAAACAGGCATAATAATGAACTCACAGCCACAAGGGGCCGAAATTTGTTCTTAGCATTGCTGCTTCCACTCAGTCGCGGACACTGCGCGAAGGGAGTCGCGAACACTGCATGCCTGCACTTCTGCAGTCACCGCTGACACAAAACGCGGCTCGAGGCGCGTCTTAATCGTGCGACGATTCGTCTGGTGAGGCTTGAGTCACCATACAGTATGTAGCTCGTCGACGGTTGGGGCTCACTCGCAGGCTGCGTGTCCCTGTCGCACGATGCATCGGAAATGCACACCGTCTCTGCCGGCGATGGAGACCTTCGACCCGCGTCGCCTCCAACAACGCGATCTCGGTTGCCGACTCGCGTGGCCGTACGCACAGGTGCGAGAGCCTCCATTGGCACGTCTTCCGGTGGCTTGGTTATCAGTGTCGATGTCACAGGGCGATTGTTGGCTTCGCTGCTGGAATCGCACGGTGCAAGACAACGCGGCACGTTATCCGCGTGTTCAGTCGGGTTCTCCGCTTCTCCCGCTGGCCGCCGTCTTTTTCTCGCCGTAGGAGGCTTGCGCTTCCGTTTTCCAATGGCATGCTTCATTTAAAAGTTCTTTTCGAACGAGCGACGATCCATCACTGACCTGGGAGCTTTCATAAATCCGAATTCTGCGAGTGTCAAACGAAGAAAGACGCCAGCGTGGTTTTCAAAGCAGACAACTGCGGTCCGCTGTGGTTGCCAGCGTGCCGGCTGCTGCAGCAGCAACCAATGGCGAGACGCCTTTCAGTACGGCAACCAATCGGAGGCCCGCTTTCATCGCAGGGCCCGTGTGACCGCCTCTAGCAGACCCGCGCGTCTTTTGTGTTTGTGTGTTTGTTACAAGATGGCGACGACCGAAGAATTCAGAAACGGAATGGCGAAACTTCGAGCTTTCGAACGATACCAAGATGGCGGCGTTCGGTGGCGGGAAAGACGAGTTAGGGCTCCGCGAACCGCGGTGATTTTACGCGATTTAAAGCTGTTTTCTCGCCCTACGCACTGATAAATTAATTTTTTTCGGGCACTTTTAGTGCGTTTTCAGTCAAACCATTTTGATACAATGTAGATTAGGCATTGCAGATACCGAAACGCGTCGTTGCCAAAAATCGATCTTTTTTGCGATTTTCGCGATCTGATCCCCGCGTCCCCCCTTAAGGGACTCGTGCGATGTTCTGCAACAAAGGCCCCTTTCTACTCTTGAGGTGCTTCACTGCATAATGAGGCTCTATTGCTTCAAAGATAATAAAAATCAACAATTATGTAGTGCCTATAAGACCTTGCCGGCCCCCAAATAAATGTAGCCCTACACTCGGCAGATTTGGCCCAGTGTGTGGGGTTCCCAACAAGTTTTAACTAATGCACACTTCATTGGGCGCTTCGCCTACTACTCTGTGCACGTTTTCTCCTGATATGCGTGCAGTGCTTCACTTGTGCAACTTTGGTGATATACACTTATTATCTTCGTAGCAATGTGCGAGAGCGAATTTTCCTTTGCACTGCTAAATTTATGTGACTGCTGCAATCAAACGAAATGCAAGATGCGGGAACATAGCAGAATGGCGACGTATCAAATGGAAACATAACACACGGGAGAGTCGAAATGCAAAAACAACAGTGTCCCGTGAATTGGGGGCATGTTAAAGATCTCCTGGTTGTCAGAATTAAACCAGTCTCCTACTACAGTGTGCCTCATAATCAAATCAAGGTTTTGGCATGTAAAACCTATGAATTGAGTTAAATTTTAATTTGCAAACAACATTATGGGGATCCTAGCTTCGAGTTGCAACAGCTTTGCAAATAGAATGTCAGCCTAGCATTCACAGGTCATGATAATGATGATTATGATGATACACGTGCATGCATAGTGTAGCTACTCATGGGTAGCCCTAGCTTAGGAAAATTTGTTTTTTGTTTGGGCTAGTTTGGAGGTAAGCTCTCTATGAAATGATAGTTGGGAAGAAGACTGGCATATCAAAATGATCTTGAATGATCAGAGGAAGTGCTGCAAGAATAAATGTCCTAGACTGAATTGGGCCAATGTTATAGCATGTCAAACTTTCTAAAGTAGTAAACAATAGTAACACCCAGGACAGTTTATTACTGTTTGAAAATTTCTGTAATTATATACCGTATCTACTCGAACCTAGGCCGGCCCCAATTCTAAGCCAACCTCAAATGCCCGAAGCCAGAAAAAGAAAAAGCGAACTTACTTCGAATGCAGGCCGAAAAAAGTGTGGGCAGCGTTCATAAAATAAAAACGGCATTTATTCAGTATGAACATGCCGAGCTCACTCTATGTCATCATCACTGCTAGCCTCGTTGCTATCTTCCTTATCACGGTCATCATCGCTGAGACACGCAGAAGCAGGGTCTCCCGTTGCCCCCCCCCCCCCAACAAAGGACATTTTTCTCATCAATGCTGAAGTCCTGCCCAGCTTGAACGTTTAAGGATGCCTCTACGGCTTGCACAACTTTTCGTTTCTTTTGTTTGGTGCCATTACGATAACACCACGCCGCAAGCCGATACGACACGGGTCAAAATGGCAATGCCGCTTGTGTACTTTTCCGTTGGCTACTGGAGCGGCTAGTAGCGGTTGCAATACTGACTTTTCTAGATGGGGGCGCAAGCTATGCACCATATTGTCATGATTCACGAGCAGGAGGAACTGATAAAACAGGGCAGGACACTTCAATTATACGCAAATTGAAAATGATTACACAGGGACCTCGTCTTCTCTTCTGCAATGCTCGAGATCGTCTTTCTCTACATGTGGCATATTAGATGTGGCATTTCCCTCCCTCCTGAGAGAGCATCGTCCCGATGCTCACCTAGCGGCAGGAAGATGTGTCAGACAAGATTTGGGCACTTCATTCCGAACAATAGAGCTTCATGCGCACAATGTGCACGACATCTGGTGGACGCTGCCTCGCCCTGGAGGAAGCAGAACTGTCAGGGATAACCTCATAGTTCAGGTTGCTGAGGCGCCCTATAACCTTGTCGGACTAGCGTACCTCCTGAGTAGCTTTTCTGAAAGCCCTCGCCGACGGATGGGACTCCAAACCCGCACTTTATTGCCTGGCTGATGTGTGATGTATTGGTGCCATAGATTGTAACATCAAGCATCATAGTCCTGTTGTTCGGTGATTCTGACGCAGGCGAGTTGTCTCGCTTCTTCAGCCCATTGAGCGAAAGCTTCAGCGTCCGTGCCTGTATCACCGCAGTCGTGTGGCAACATCGCATTGAGCATCATTGTCACTTCACGGCCACAAAAAAGGCTAAATGGTGCATTGTTTCCTGTTGCGCAGTGTTGTAAGCGAATGTGATGTACGGTAGAATGTCATCCCACTTTTTGTATTCCTCGTCTACGTACATACTCAGCATGTCGCCGATAGTCTTGTTCGAGCGTTCTGTTAGGCCATTCGTTTGCGGATGGTAGTCTGTGGTCTTTCAGTGAGCCGTGCCACTGAGGCTAAGCACTGCCTTTAGGAGTGTAGCCATAAAGGCAGTTCCCCTGTTCGTTATTATCACCGTTGGCACATCGTGCCTGAGAACCACGTTTTCAATAAAGAATTGCGCTGCTTTGACTGTGGTGTCGCTTGGAAGGACCTTGGTTTCTGCATAGCGTGTCAGGTAATCGGTGGCGGCTATTATTCACTTATTGCTAGTATTGGAAGTTGTGAATGGTCCGAGAAAGTTCATCCCGATTTGGGCAAATGGGGTCGTGGGCGCTTGGACTGGTTGTAGTAGCCCAGCTGGTTTCATATGTGGTGGTTTGCATCGTTGACAATCGAGGCACATGCGCACATAATGTTTCACAAAGGTGGCAATGCTTGGCCAGTAATATTTATCTTTGACTCAGGCCAGTGTTCGCATGTAGCCGGGGTGGCCAGAGTCGGTTCATCGTGGCAGGCTTGCAAGACCTCATGACGGAGAGATGTTGGGATGACGAGTAGATGGCTGCTTCCACTTGCAGAGAAGTATTTCTTGTAGAGAACATCATTATGGAAGCAGAATGATGGCAAGCTTAAATGTTATGTTTTGGGCACACTTGTAATTCTGCCTTCTAAAATATCAATTAGCGGAATCGGTTCGCTGTCTTCCCACTGCTGACGAGCAATGGTGGCCATGTCTAGAACTCCTATGAAAGCCATGTCTTCACCATCTTCTGTGACTTCCTGTTCAATCGGTGACCTTGAAAGGCAGTCGGCGTCTGAGGGCTGTTGTACAGACTTGTACACCACTGTACAATTGAATTCTTGAAGCCTTAGGCTCCAACGTGCTAGTCAACCGGACGGATCCTTCAAGTTCGTCAGCCAGCAAAGTGAGTGATGATCGCTGACAACACTGAAGGAACGGCCATAGAGATATGGGCACAACTTCATAACTGCCCGTACCACCGCAAGGCATTCCTTTTCTGTGGTTGAATAATTAGACTCTGCACATGACAGCGTCCTGCTTGCGTATGCAATGACTCTCGGCTGAGTCTTGCCACTGCACGAGCACAGCGCCTAGACCCATTTTGCTAGCGTCCGTATGAATCATGGTATGAGCGTCCTCGTCAAAGTGAGCCAGTACAGGAGGTGTTAGCAGGCGCTATTGGAGATCATTAAACGCTGCTTGTTCTTCTTTGCCTCATATGGAGGCAATGCTTCTCTTATAAGGCACGTTAACGGTGAAGCTATATGTGAAAAATTGTCAATAAAACTTCGGTAACACGCGCAGAGACTTAGGAAACGCCTCACTGCCTTCTTGTCCGTTGGCACTGGAAACTTTGTGACAGCCGTGATCTTGTCGGTGTCAAGGCAGACACCTTGATGACTCACAACATGACCTAAGAACTGGAGTTCCTCGAAACCAAAGTGACACTTTTCTGCTTTCAGCGTTAGGCCGACAGACCGTATCATTTGTAGAACAGTCAGCAGCCATCTCAGGTGTTCCTCAAACATTTCCGAAAAAAGTGACGTCGTCAAGTTATGCAAGGCATGTCTGCCACTTCAGGCCTGACAGAACCGTATCCATGAGTCGCTGAAAAGTTGCTGGAGCTGAGCATAAACCGGAAGGCAGGACCTTGAATTGGTAAAGCCCATCAGGTGTAACGAAAGGAGTCTTTTCTCTGTCTCTCTCATCGACCTCGATTTGCCAATAGCCACTTTTTAGGTCCATCGACGAGAAGTAGTGGGCATGCCTCAGCCTGTCGAGGGAATTGTCGATATGTGGTAATGGGTATACGTCTTTCTTTGTGACCTGGTTCAGCTTACGGTAGTCGACACAAAAACATAGACTGCTGTCTTTCTTTTTGACCATCACTTCTGGCGATGCCCACGGGCTCTTTTTTTTTTTGGTTGGATAACGTCGTCGAGCATTTTCTTCACGTGCTCTTGGATCTCTTCGCGTTCTTTTGGTGCTACACGGCACAGGTTTTGTCAAATTGGTCTCATTGTCTCCTCCGTAATAATCCGGTGCTTCGTCAGTGGTGCCTGACCGACTCTGGTCGACAAGAAGCAGTCACGAAACTGGTGCAGCAGGTCCACAAGGCGCTGCCTTTCTGCTGGTGATAAGCTCTTGCTCACATCAATAACAGGTAACGGTGCCAAAGCGTCTTGCTCTCCCTGTTGTAATGCAAAGCATTCCCCGAATTCTGCAATCTCGTCAAGGTAAGCAACTGCTACGCCTTTTACAATGTCTCGTCGTTCCTTGCCGAAGTATGTCGGCAGTAGTTCTGTTTGCCCATGCATTACTTTGACATGACTTCTGGGTATGGCAACACCTTGAGTGAGCAAACGCGTAATTATTTTCTCAGCAAGACCTTCCCCATTGTACTCTGTGTCGCACCTGACGGAAACAAGATGGCAAGATAACAGTGGTATGGTCACATTGTCTATGATGCGCAAGGACTTGCGTTGTAGTTCTGCACTTTCGTCCCCAGAAAGGGTTAGTATACCTTCTGGTATGTTGATGATGGCGCCGTACTTGCATAAGAAATCCATACCTAAGATTACATCTGTGCAGCAGTCCGGAAGAATAACAAAATTTGCGACGAATTATGAATCCCCTGTGTTGACCCTTGCAATACACTTTCCAGTCGGTGTCAGTAGCTGGTCTTCAGCACCTCTAATATGCAGCCCTGACCATTCCATCTTCACTTTGAGAAGTCTCTCCACCAGTTTTTCAGTTATGATCGAAAAGTCCACGCCAGTGTCTACCAGCACCGTCACGTTGTGGCCATCAATTGATACAGTAACATCGGCGCTAACAATGTCATCTGTCATCAAATCAATTGGCCGTATCGGCTTTTCGTTCGACGGCAATGGGGGATTTTCGGTACTTCGACGTGTAGCAACCTTTTCCCCTGAGGTCGCGGCCTTCAGTTTTCCCGGCGTGGGCTGTGAGATCGCCCTCGGGCCACGTTGATGGAACTGTATCTTGCAGCTGGAAAACGTTGTCCCGGAGAAGGGGAGTGCGACCGGTAACTGGGAGAATTGGCTTGCCGGCTCGTCGAATTCATGTCGATGTTTGCTCAGCTGCCGTTGAAAGCACGACGAGACGCAGTGACTGGAAATGCTTGGTACCCTGCAGCGCGATAAGGGCAATGACGACAGATGTGGCCCGCTTCCCCACAGTGGAAGCACAAGGGCCTGTAGTCAGCTGTGCGCCAAATGTCGGTTCTGCGAAGCGGTAGTCACTTTGGTTGTACCCTATGGTACTGAGGTGATGCCAGTGCTGACTGCTGGTGATACTGTGGCATCGGCATCGGAGGTGACGGTTGACTGACAACATCAGCGTAGCTGGGCTGCCACGTCTTGGAATGTGGCTCAGGAGCCGAAAACGCTTGCCTTATTTCTTGGCGCACTTCAGCCACAGACGCAGCTGGGCATTCACTTGGCGTGTCAGTGAGCATCTTAATCTCTTCCTGAACAATTTCGCTTATCAGCCGGCGCAAGGAACCCTCGTCTGTGACCGTCACTGCTGCGGCGCTTTTTCATTTCATTTATGTGGGGGTTCCACTCTGCGTGCGGCTAGGGCTGAAGGCGAGCTCCGGATCTAGCCCCACGCAGTCGCTTCGTGGTACTCCCAACCCGTAGCGCGGGAATCGCGGCTACGCCGGGTTCGAACAAATAAGGCAACCAGCGGTGTCAATGGTAATAACGTTTATTGCTATTAGCAATAGTGAACACTCGCGGAGGGACGTCCTCTCAGTAATAGTAGTAAATAGGCTTGCCTCGTTGTCTGGGTGGGTCAGACAAACGAGATCACTCACGGGATGTGGCAGGTGTTTTCGTCCAGGCGGTCCAGGTGTCGGCGTCCCAAGAGAGAGAGTCTCCCCCGGTGGCGCGCTTTTATGCCTTTTTACCTTTCTGCGAGGGGAAGTCCTCCTCGCCCGCTGGATACGTTTCCCTTTCCCATGAGCCGCGTGGGGAGAGGGGTACGCGCGTCACAAGAGCGACGGAGGAAGGGAGGGCGCGTAGTGCCTCTCTCCCTTCTCTACGCCGGCACGACCCGTCCGCCACGTGCGAACGGGACGACGCAGGTACGCGGGAGGAAATGGAAGCGGGTGCTCCCTACATTTATCATTTTCAAATAAAAACTGGCGCGTTTTTTTTTTTTTTTTAATCCTCGAATCTAAGCCAGCCCTAGAGTTTGGTATATGATTATTTGAAAAAATACTATCGGCCTAGATTTGAATAAATACAGTATTTCTTCATAGCCCACTGCACTCTCTAATTGTGTATTTTTGTCTAAAAAAGAATTATTGCAATAGGATAACTGGAACCAGAGATATTGTCGCTTCAAAATTGAGACGCCATCCGAAGTAGTTTTGAGAAAATGAAAAACATTTCACGCAATGTCAATAGTGATTATTACAAAGGCTAAATTGATCAAGGATGCTACGAGGGTGCAGTCAAAAATTTGTGCTCTACTCCACCCTGGAGCATAACAGTGCTAAAACATTTTTAGGCTCATTTTTGGCTCTGAAGAGCACTTTACTCCTCTTAATGAAAAAGAATTTGGGTGATAAGTGATTGTAGTCTATACATTTATTTCATTTGCATGCTCTTCCTTATGTGTGCAGGGCCTACTGCTCAGCATTCAAGAGGCCAAGCCAGAAGATCTCGCACTCCATTGGAACCTGTAGAGCATTACAGAGATGTTGACTCATTGCGGCAAGCACCTCCACAGAACAGTCATCACATGTAAGGGATTTCATACACAGCTCAATTGCATGGTTCTTGGGCCTAGGACATGTCTCTAGGCATGATTTGATTTCTGTGCACATCATGAATGCTAAAAGATTATGGACAGAGTCACCTACAAATATTTTGGACACCAGAAATTTATAAATGCTTGATTGTTAAGACATTTTCATGGCACTGCCACATTGTCTCCATAGAAATAAGAATTACCAAACTACCTGACACCTTACAACAGCCATTTTATTTTTCACTCTATCAGGAAGTATGCCTCCGCAATCAGCAGAAAGGTCGATTCTTCAAAAATCATTTGTCAGCACCTTCTCGAAGCTGAAATTAGTAGCATAAGAAGCTACCATTTTGGCCTATTCAATCTATAGCTGTAGGCTGCTTCCAAACCACAGAACGAGTCAAGGCAAAGCAACCCACAAGCTGGAAAGCCTGCATTTGTGGGCTTGGCATATGCGTCATTTTCAGCATTTGTTGAGCAGTGTGTTAAATGGTGGCATGATCTCGGGTGCCTTTTGTTGTCTGCTGTTATGAGTCTTGTTGCTCCGAATCATCAGGCAGCATCAAATGGCATAAACTTCACTTTCTCTGGCTCTGCCACTGAGGGCCATGATGAAGCAAGGGAAGTGCTGGGCAGTGATAATGGCTAACAAAGCTGTGGTAAATATGCTTGAATAGCATTGTCAACCTCAGTTCGAAATTGCCTGTAAGTGCAGATTTGGTGCAGTGGCTCTATTTTTGTGTGTCTATAGTAACGGCATGATAATGGCTGAAATACAGAACTGACCTGGTCACGCACGAGGCCGAATCAGAAAGTCTTTGCTCTTATTTCTTATTAGCCAAAGTAAGGTACATACAGGTAAATGCAAATGTACATACCATTTTACGTACCTAACACTATTTTTCCATATGGTCCCAACACCGGTTAGACATTTGTCACATCACAGCACTAAATTTGAGGCCAGCCAGAACGTATGCGGCCTCCCCGAATGCTCGCTGTCATGCAAGTCGTCACGGCCTTTTGCAATCTCGCACCACTACCACCACCTCGCACTTCTCAAAGCAAGACACCTTTCCCCATATGTTGGCTGCATTTCCCTATGGATTTTGATGGGCGTTTGTCCCTCACTCCATAGAAAATGAATCGCACTTTGTTGCCTTTTACACCGTGGACGTGTGAAGCACAACCGCCATCTTCAGCAACTGACAGCAGTGCTGCGCCATGGAGCTACAGGCAGATAAGGCTAGGCTGGTCCAAGAAAGGTCCACCGCTGGAAGTGGATATGTTGGCTGCACAGTTACAGCCATAGTTTGACTTTAAAAAATATAGGGGCACAAGACTGGGATTTGCTCGCATGATAAGCAAACCTCTTTTCTTGTAAATTAGTTTTGATGGGCTTCTGATTATTCGCACGTTTAGGTGATGCTCGCTGTGTCCAAATAACCGCTCAGTAATTGCATATCAGATTATTGTGAGATTCTTATGTTTTGTGTTTTGCAATTTATATGATTGCAACAAAAAAGAAATTTGGTGGGCAGTTCGTGTTAATTTGCTGTGAAAATCTGTTTGCAATATGCTTCTTTTTTCTTTTTTCTTTTTTCAATCAAGTTTGATATCTCAGCACTGGCTTCTACACTAGTACAGAGTTTCAGTGCATTAACTGTTGAAGCAATGCCACCCAATAAATTGAAATGGTTCACATGTGCCGTTCACAATTTGTTTTTTTTAAAGGCCAGTAGTTCCCAAGTTTTATTGTGTAGAAAATCAGTGTGAATGACTGCTTCCTGCTGCCATTTCGACTTGCATCTGTGTAAGTCAGACTGTACTAATGGGTATGTGTTTATGCACACTGAATAGAACAGCGTTTATTTATTTATTTAGCATAAACACAGGATGAGGAAGGATGAGACAAGGCACAGCACTTCATCTTGTCTCATCCTCTGTATTGTTCTTCAGTATTGATCAGTCAGTCAAAGTATTCTTGCTATACTATTGCCAAAAGAAACTGTTTTTCTGCCGTTTGAGTTGGCTTTGGAATGCTCCTACTATATAATTTACCAACTATAAATTTTTACAGGCACTGTTGGCAGTTGTAATGAATCTCTTTAAAA
The DNA here is from genome assembly GCF_023375885.2 of Dermacentor andersoni. Taxonomy (NCBI): domain Eukaryota; kingdom Metazoa; phylum Arthropoda; class Arachnida; order Ixodida; family Ixodidae; genus Dermacentor; species Dermacentor andersoni. The sequence goes on from NC_092819.1 coordinate 16,545,698, forward strand.
TCCCTTCTGAATAATCATAGGTTCAATGAGTGGGTCTTGTGGGTTTTACAAATGCTTCCAAAAAGTTCAGGCAATCTTTCTCCCTTTCATTTCTTTTAAATTTTAATGAATGGTGTGTTTGGCGGCTCCTATATAACTTATACCTGTGAATAAGGGATTTTAGGCTTGGCAAGAGCAACACAAGTGGAAGTAGGGACAATTCTGAATTAGGTCTAGGTGTTGGTGAGCTACCTGGGTTTGGACTACAGGGGTTTCTTCAAGTACCCTGAGACCTCGTAACGTTCCTAACTTCGTACAGGCGAGAATTTCTCAGGGACAAATTTTTATGTACTGTGACAGGCATTTTCTAAACCAAGTTGGGCTTTTTTTTTTTTTTCTGCAGCAGTCATCAACAAAAAAAGCCAAGAGCTCCAGTGCGCTCAGAGTCATCATCATCATCGTCATCATCTGTAGAAGAGCCTCCACCACGCAGGAAAGCCCCTCCTGAGGATGAGTCGGGCTCAAGCTCTTCGTCATCAGCATCTCCATCTCCCGAGAGGCCGGTGAGTTCTGCTACTGCTATGAAAGTTTTCAGGGATGGCTACGATATGCTGCATGGTTGTGTATCTTATTAACTTGCTCAACTGATCACTTTATTTGAATGGGTTTTCTTGCCTGTCAACTACTCACAGGCAAGATCTAGTTGGCTCAAAATGGTATCTGAGTCCTGAAGACCTTCATATGTGGAACAGTACTAAAGAATTACTACATGGTGTGGGATAGTTCAGATGGGATGGGCACAGGGGAAGGAGTACACATACTTGTAACTGTTAATTTTTTTTAACATGCCATCTGTAACTGTAGTACAAATGCTCAGCCCCTTGGTTGTACAGTATTGTAACATGTTCAATAGTTATTATTGAACATGTTAATTGAATGATTATTGTAGCACGTTCAGTAAGCAATCTCCAATGGATGATAGGTCCACATATTCTCTAGCTTGGCCATGGCTGCGCTGGCTGTCTGCGTGGCTAAGTGATACACAGCCAGTGTGCCTTGCAATGTGTGCACTCTGCTTGTTAACCCCCTTCCATACCTTGGACAAGCTGGGTTTGTGCATAGGTTTCTGGTAAAACTGCCAAAAACGATCTCGCAGCTACAATTTTGTAGTGATGCAATTTTCCAGTGCTAATGCCTTTCTTTTGTGTTCACAGAATGTTGCTTTGATCACTCACAAACACGATAAGTGCCAGAAGGCATTAGCATTGGGGAAAAGGCATCATTACAAGATTGCAGCCCAGCTCGTCAGCAATACTTTGCATCTTCTAGCAATGCCATGGATAAGCCTACCTTTGTCTCAGTGTTTAGTCAAGCTTTTGGTAGATGGTAGCACATAATCCATAGGACAGCGCAAGCAGAAAGAAATTTATTCTTTCCGAGAAGGTAAAACATGTTGGCCACTGGGGTTTTTAAAAATAATCTGACCATTTTTGATCAGAATTCTATATAACAGCACTGTATAACAGAGAAGGGGTTATAATGTTTATTCAAATCTAGGCCAATAGATTTTTTCAAATAAGCATATGCCAAACTGTAGGGTCGGCTTAGATTTGAAGATTTAAAAAAACGCGCTAGTTTTTAATGGAAATTTATAAATATGGTGCATAGCTAGTGCCATGTAGAAATGTCAGTATCGCAGTCACTACTTCCCATGGTGTGGTTACGGTGGCTAGATGGTGTAGCATGACATTATTGTAATGGCACCAAACAGGCGATGCCACTAAAGTGCCACTTTCAAACGATAAATTGTGCTAGCCGCTGAGGCATCGTCAAACGTTCATGCCGGGTGGGACTTCAACATCTTCGAGAAAAACATCTGTCTTTAGAGGAGGCAGCGGGAGATGCTTTGTGCTTGTGCCGCAACAAGGATGGCATTTGATGGCTAGCAGCGATAATGACAGAATGAGCTCAGCATGTTTATATTCGATAAATTCTGTTTTCATTTTGTGAACGCTGTCCTCGCTTTTTTGTTCAGCCTACATTCACATTTTTTTTTTCCTGGCCTCGGAATTGCAGGGGTCGGCTTAGAATCAGAGCCAGCCTAGATTCGAGTAAATACGATAATATAATTAGTAAGTGAATGCTTACTGCAATTTATACAGACAAGACTATGAACTTCATGTAGCTGTCTAATACATTGCTGTCGCTGTCAGTAAGCCGCACTCCTTCCCCCTCCCCCCCCCCCCAAGTTTGCTTTTAACAGTGGAGCTGTTTAAGCTTTTAGTTCCGCCGTGGAGCATTACCAGAAAACTCAGCCCAGCTGTGCGCCGCCTCGCGTTGCCTAGCAGCCACCTGCGAGAGCGCCAAGCCACTTAACCTCCTAGCACCCCACGCATGTAGGGCGGAGTCATGACGTCACAGGCAAGTAAAAGTTCGGAACAGCCGCCTTGGCGGCACACCTCTCACCTCCTCTACTCCGTGCGTATGTGCTGTTGGCATGGGAAGACAGAAGAAAGTCTGGACCCGTGAAGAAGCAGCAGCTTACCAGGAAGAGCGCCGTACTGCCAAGCAAAAAGTGACACGTTGCCGCCGAGATTATCTGGAACACCGCACCGAAGCTGCAGCTGAGAAAGGCGACGTCGAGTTAAGGATCCCAAGTATCAGTCCAGGGAACGCAAGAATCGGCCGGCGCCTGAATGCTCGACTTCGCCGAGAAAGCGATCCCGGCCTGTAACTGCTAGAAAACTTCCAGCGTCAAGCCCGCTGAGACAACTTAGCCAAGCCTACCATAACCTCGCAATACCTAGAAATGACTCAGACAAGCCTACCAGCAACTTAGGAAAACCAAGCATAACCTCGCAAAACCTGCAAACAACTTAGGCAAACCACGTAAAAGCTAGGTGATCACAAGCTCCAGTCTTGCACCACTAGTGCAACTTGCACACTTGTTGTAGCGTTTCCCACTTGAACTTTGCTAGTTTTGTATTAACCACATCAGCGACTTGGGGACGGGCAATGTCGTGGAGCAAGATGATGCTCAGGAGAGCACGTTGTTGGGCGAGTCGGTCGTACATACTTAAGGAAGGGAACTGCGCTAAAAAAGACACGGACGAGTAATGACATGGACGGGCGCCCGTCCATGTCATTACTCGTCCGTGTCTTTTTTAGCGCAGTTCCCTTCCTTAAGCAAGATGATGCCATTGCTCAATTTTCCACGTCATTTGTTCTTGAGTGCGACACGCAGCCGATCCAACGTTTCACAATATCGGAAACGATTGATAGTCTCTCCAGGTTTAGCAAATTCTATCAATAATGGCCAATGACGCTCCAAAAAAAAGTCAACACCTTTCCAGCAGAAACGACATTTGCTTTCCTTTGGGGTGGTGAATTCAAATGTTTTCATTGTAAGCTTTGCCGTAGTGTTTCAGCCTAGTAGTAGCTGCACCATGATTCGTCCTAGGTCACAATTGCAGACAAAAAGTCGTCACCCTCATTGTGATACCAGATTAGATTAGTCAAGGCAGCGCCGAACTTCTTCTTCTGTCGATGGTTCAAAATTTTGGGCATCCATTGCACACACAAGAGCCCATAACCGAGATGTTCGTGAATTATGGCGTGACCCGAACCGTGACTGACCGGCCCTGCCAATTCATCTATGCTTATCCTCCGTTGTTGTTAATCAACCTTTGCATTTGTGTTGGGGGTGATTGCACAGTGGCTTTGGCCCGGCCATGGATCGTCTTTGCAACGTTCACATCCTTCTTTGAACTGTTTGCTCCAATGCTCCACAGTGGCCAATGAAATGCAATGTTCAATGCACACGGCAGCCATACGGCAACTAGTTTCTTTTTGGGAAACATCTTCATCTGTTAAAAACCTCACGACATCGCGCTGTTCAACTTTTGAAGTGTCCATTATGTCACGCAACCATGTTCAACCCAGTGTATGAGAGCATTAAAGAACATTTATCCTCACTCCTGCATGTCACTTTTGTAAATGAGATGCCTATGTGCTATGTGCATGCCTCGCAAATAATGAACTGAACTATTATTGCGCGGGGCAGGTTGGCTCACTTTCATTTGACTCGCCTTCGTACATTAGAAATGCGAAGATTCAATGGAATATACAAATGGTGAAGATAAAGCTTGATAAAGGGCAAAAAAGTGCCACTGGAAGCAAAGTTCACTGCGCATATACACAAAACCTCGCAACAAGATAATTAAATATACGTATGTCTCCAATAAATCTATGTATCTAAGAAAAAGTCACTATATATGATGCGTAAAACAAGGCAAATACAGTCGCCGACCGTTTATTCGGACCTCACGGGGACTGCGGAAATGTCCGAATAAACAGGTGTCCGAAAAAGCAGATTAAATAAAAAAAAATGAAATCCTTTATTTCCACGCACTTATTCGGGCTCGGCATTAGGCTTGAAGAAATCGTGAGTGCGCCGTTGCACGCTGTTCCGTTTACGCGCAATCAGATAAGCCTGAATCTCGGAGAGGGTCGCACGGTCACTATAGGCGGCTGAAAGCACAGTCACTGCTTGTGCACGCTCCGCATACGACGGCAGCGTAGCACATGGTGCGTCATCTTCCGACTCGGAGTCATCGTCCGGCGGTGCAGCATATGGAATGGGTGCAGCAGAAACCTGACGAATGATCTCGCCGTCGTCGAGTTCTGCGCATGTCAGTACTTGTGAAACTGTCAAATGAGACGTTGTCCGGAATCGCAATGCAACCACTGCGCAGGTCTCGGCAGAACATTTTCCGCGTCAGTAGGGAGCACATCGGAAGGCGACAAATCTTAGGCCTCCCGGCACCCGCTTGCCGGCATTCCCCAGTGCAGTCTGCGCGGGCACTGTCGGCGCCATTAGATACTCGACGCGATGTTTCTGTACGCCGCGTTGGAACACCGAAACCTCGACACAGCACACAAAGCAGACACCACCGTGCCGACACCAGTCGCACAAACGAAAAACGCGGCCTGCTCGCAGCGTCGTGGGCGAAAGAAACAAATCAGGTGCTGGATTGTCTTGACGTGGCTTACTAAGCTGAAACCGGAACTGCTGTACGGCCACTCTATCTAACCAGGCGAAACGATGATGATGAGCGGGGATTTCCAGTAGCGCCACTTCGTGGGGCAGCAAGGAGGCTCCGTTCAAAACAAAAATGGCGTTCAGCAAGTCGAACTATGCGCCGGTCAGAGTCGGTGCATGATGCCCTCGATCGAGTTGGCTCAAGGAGTGTCCGAAAAATCAGACGAGAGGTTGCAAGGTGTCCGAACTTTCGGCAGTTGTTATACATTATGGTCTATGGGGAGAACGGCGGTGCCGCGAAGCTGACCGAATAATCGGGCATGTCCGAATTTTTGGAGTCCGGAAAATCGGTCGGCGACTGTAGACATGTTGCGCAACCACAGATTCACAGTCACAGCCCCCCCGATGTATTGCGCGCAACAGAAGGGGGCGCGCTTCCTCCCCGCTTTTCTCCCTTGCGCACGCAAGACTGAGCCACCATCATCGGCTCACTCATGCCGCCCCCCTTATGCTTTCGATCGCAATTACAGCATGCGGCACGCGGTCACGATTGGACTTTATTTATACGGAACATAAGGGCGACGACGATGGTAGGAATGTGCCTGGAGTCTCCAATAGCTGCTATCGCAATAATATAAGAGTATCCGGCAACTGAAGTGTTCCGTGGCCTATTACTTTCCACAAAAGTAGTAACAAAATCGAACTTTCACTATGTGACAATTCGCAGCGCCGCAACAATGTCCTTCTTCTCTCCCTTTTTTTTTTTTTTTTTTTCTTTTTTTTTTTTTTTTCGTGGGGTGGGGGGCGCCGAAATGAAATAATGCAGAGGAAAGCATGTTGCCTACAGTCGTATGCCTACTTTGGGCACCTAGTGTGGCTACCAAAGGAATATTAAAGAAAACATGAGATGCTTGGTCCACAGAGAACCATATGCATACTGCTTGGTATCCTACACCGCTGAGGCGAAATTTTCTGGAGAGGCTGCACTCAAGCGAACGCATTGCAATCCGTCCCCGCCGCAGTGCTGGCGGCGAGCGACTATGCATTGTTTCTTTTTCTCGTCTGCTAGCCAGAAAGCGTCTAAAACTCTGCCTGGCGAAAATGCGGCCGGCCAGAGAAAAACAAACGCGCATTGAAGTGCGCCACATGGTAATCGATGCAGCACGAGAAAAGCGCATGTGCTCCGGCTGGATCGGCAGCCCTTGGGTCGCAAAAGAAAGAAAAAGAGGCTCAATGTATCCTCGCGAATGAAAGTCCAAGTAGAAGAATAAATAAGAACTTAGTTATCTTTGCTGGCTTTAGTGTGGATGCTTTGGCGCAGGTGAAAAGAAATTTTGATATTCTTTTCTGTGACATGACAGCACAAATGAACCACCACAACACTTTGGCTCATCGAACCTCGCTGCGTGCTTTGTAAAATTGTCTAATAGTGTGTTGATTTGGCTTGTCTTGTTGTATGGTCCGATGTACGACTTTAGAATTCTAACGTCAATGCACCTTTGGCGTCAAATGTTTATAACAGCATTAAACCCACAAAGTTCCGGAATTGAAAATCTAAAGCACGACTTTGGAAATGTCAGTGCACCTTTCGCATCAAAAGATTACGAGAACTTTATACCCATAAAGTTTCAGAACTGAAATCCAAGTGCTCCGTAGCCCCCTCCCCCTGGCTATGCCCCTGCCTGTCGGTACTGGCAAAATTGATCTAAATATCTGGCACGTTGAATTAATCAATCTGCAGAAAAAACGCCAACACACACCGATTCATTTGGAAGTTCTTTTCTGAGTTGCACACACCTCCGAACCAAATGCATTTTATGCTCTATGTGTCTAAAGTAGAAAAACAATGTAGAGATAACATTAAAGGTCCTAAACAAAGCATAAACTCAATGAGCACCCAACTTTAATAAAGAAAAATGGCCAGGGATCTAATACGTATTCCACAATGGCAGGCGGTTTTCTAAAGCAAGTCTTGCTGCACAATTTTTTAAAGTCAGCCTCGCCACAGTACATTTGTGTTATGTGGTAACGGATGTGAACGTCGCGAAGGCAGTTTTGGTTTTGTGTACTGTATTGCACTGTGGAAGCATATTTTAGCCCAGTTTTCTTGAGAAAGAAAGAACCTGCATAATATTGGGCTAAATACAGTAAACTCCCTATAATTAAAAATCTATTCATTCAGTTGACAGATAATTTGAACTGTTCTGTTGGTCCCAGCAAAGTCCTATGTATTTGAATAGAGAAAAACTCCTGCAAATTCAAACTCTGAAAATCATGCAGCAGAACAAGATTTCTCACTCTCATGCAGCACTTATCGGACAAACCCGAGCCAAAGGCAAAGGTTTGATGGGTCGCTAGCTACCATAATGGTGGGCGCTGTAAAAATGACAAGGAAGAATGCACGGGGAGCCAAGGCTGAAGCAGAGCATGCAGAGCTGTAAACACCCTCCTTTCTCACCGGCTTAAAAGGTGCAGGAAGGAGCCCCAACATGCTCTTGATCACATTAATTCGTGCTCACCTGCCTCTCCTCCTAGCGGGTGCTCGATGTAATCTCCAACAGAAGCCACTATACTCCTTTGCTTACCCTCACCCCCATGGCAAACGACGTGCTAGGCTAGATGTTATCGTGCATAAAGCTTTATACCAAACCTAGCCTTCTTACGCCACAGGTCGTTGAGCTCTGGTGGAGGAAACATAAGTTTTTCTATGCAGCCCTGGTGACGGTTTTTGGTTTTGTGCCCTTTACCGCACAATTGATCAGGCGATATTTAAAGGGGCTCTCCTTATTTCCAACTCCATTTTATTCAAATAAATTTCCTGGTCCTCTTGGAGTTCGAATCATCGAGATTGTACTGGACCATAATCAGCGATTGTGAGCTATGGTTAGTGGTGGAAGTTCTTCCAAGGCAGGCCAAAATAGGCATTTTTGGTATAAGATGATGTGTGTTCAACGCATTCGCTGTCCCCTAAGCTCCACTGAGACATATGCTACCACCGAAGGAGTTGCTCTTGGGGTCACCTAGAGGCATGTGCGCCCTGACTGGTCAAGTTTGAATTATGTGGCGAAGGTCAATTTTAGGATGGAAATAACGAACATTTGGGCCCATAGAAATAGATAGGCACTGGCCGGGGCCTTTGGACGGGATCAAATTAACAGAAGTCTACAGTATAGAAGAAGAAGAAGAAACTTTAGTCTACAGTATAGCGAAATTTTTATGTAACAAAGTAAAGTGCAGATTTTACCGACATTGTTACATCGAGATTTAACTGTAGTACATGGTATTTTATTTTTCCCCTCAACAGAAAGCTACTACTCAGTAGCTTGAGAGCGCCTCAGGCACCTTACAGCTGGGAGCTGTCAAGGCAAGGCCAACGACAACTCTCAGTTATACATTCACATATAAAAGAGCCACTAAGCGTTATAATTTGATTGGGTTTGTGAATTCCTGTCTGTATTATAATATTGCATCTATCATTTGTTTTATAGTGACCACATGGTCTGTAGTGACTAGTGAAGCCGTGCACCATTATAGCATGCAATCTTTCTACTGTGTGGAAACTAGAGGAATCTGCACTTGTTGCATCCCTTGTTATGACCCAAGTTTCAATTTTTGGCAAGTGTTAATGTATGAACTGTGCAAATGGCACTCAATTTACCACCTTGCGTTAATTTAATTGGTCGCGCAGAACTCTTTCAAGAGCATGTTGTACATATAGATTTGCTCGATTGTGGCTTGCAAATTGGAAACTTGAACTAGAGCTGAGTTTCAATAGGTTGAATGCTGAAGCCTAATATTATTGTACCTGTCCACCTCTTTCAAAATGCCTGTTTCTAGGTGAGGCCTCCAGATTCTGGTAGCCGACGGCAGCAAAACTTGCCTCCATACAGGAAACCAATGTCTAAGGAAGCATCTCCCCCACCTGCCAGAAAGAGCCAGCCAACAGGCAGAGATCATGAGTCATCACGGGTAAATGGGCATTACCAGCACCACTTGTTTGCTTTGTATTGAATTGCCATGTATAAGCATTAATAGGATGGACTGGTTATGTAGTTCATAGTGTATACTATACTAGGTGTTGTAGGGTTCCGGACTTCGGACTGAAATTTTGCTCAGTAGTAGCCTTTGTGATGGTAACCTTAAAACTGTAATCACTTTTACTGTAGCTATAACAGTTGCTGAGATTTTCACAGATGCATTTTTAGCTTATTAAAATTGTTACAGAGCATCATGCCATACCTTATTTTGCTGCATATTAACTGTATAGTGCTGAAAACTATATGCATAACATGCTACATTTCCAACAATAAAAATCAAGAGCACCAAGCATATATATTACATTCCCTGTAACAGCATCAAAATTTGTTTTTTGTTTTTTAATATTATGTGAGAGGTATCAACAGTTTACATAGATATCGGCACTCTGTCCTAAGAGGCTCTGTGCAACATATTCGCAAGATCCGACAATATTATGTGCCTGAAAGCTTGCGCACAATGTGTGAAATCTGCCTGAAAACACAAATTGTGAAAAGTGCATTTCAGAGTTATTTAAGTATCCAGTAGAGAAGCTTAAAACAGGCTATGAAACGGGCATATTTAAATTTTTAGGGCAAAAATACAAAGCTTGGAAGACGCGCAATGGTGGACAACACTGAGCTTCCGGGAGGCAAGCGTTCAAAGCTAGCTAACGTGCATACATTTGCAGTTTCGAGAGGCACTGCTACCGATTAAGATTGAATTTTCATGACCTTCTCGTTTGAATTCAGCTTTGATTTTGGGGGAAAGAAAAGTTGAATGACAAAGAATAATTTTATCAGTAGTAACTCAAAACTAAGAAATTTCTTGGAAAATCTGTTATTTCTTCCAGGTGGATCTTGTTCCTGCGGGGGCATGCAGTCTTCTCATTTATCGCTTGGGAATGCAGATTTACTATTTGCAGTGTAGGAAACTAAGATACTTCACTTATTATCAATTTTCAACAGCACTGCAGAAAGCCATTGCAAGCAGAATTTTTACAAAACTCAACTCGTAAAACTAAGCTGGGAAGTGCACGTGGAAATGAGGCCAGTGTAAATGCTGACGAGATGTGCCATTGTGTCACCCACGCTGATGCTGTGTATTCCAGGAGCGAGATGTCACTGATGCGAGACGACCTGCAAAGCAGGAGCCCTCAAGACCGGAGAGGCCTGACCCCGAGTCTGAATCTGAGTCTTCGTCGGAGTATGAAGAGGTAGAGGTGGTGGCCAAGAGCCCTCCAGTCTCGTCTGACAGGCAACCTTCAAAGAAGATTAAGAAGAAGCGGAGAAGGGAGTCAGAGTCAAGTGATGTGAGTTTTAGTGAGGGCTGTTTTCTTGACTGGTTCCTGTCTAACAGATATCGAAAGGTATTGATGCAAACATTACAATTGCAGTAGAACCTTGTTCGTACGTTTCAGGAGAGAGAGAGAGAGAAACAACTTCATGTAGTCGCCTGCAGAACGACACCATGACTAAATGGCGCCGTGACGCGGGCCCTGACGTCTTCTCAGCGGGTGGTCTACGTTTCAGGAAAAATGCGAGGCAAAAGCCTACTAACCGGGAAAACGTATGATCCGATGTAACTAAAAAAAATTGACAGACTGAACTGTAGTTGATATTACATAATGCAAAACGTCATGCAAATTTTTACAGCACGAGGCACAAGATGCCGATGCACGTCAAGCTAGTGGGCCTCCAGCGGCCTGAAACTCGTTTTGTTGTTTTCCTATTGTGTAGTGTTTTAAGACGGCGATGGGAAACCGAAACGAAATCGAGCTGGTGAGCAACAACGGACGCTGCTGAAGTTTAACGTGATGCTCACATAGCGCTGCCTGCAGCAGGGAACAGCAGTGCATTTGGGTTATTGCCTACTAAAGACATGCAGTATGCTTCCGACAGCACTATGCTCCATGCACTGTAAAACAGATAGGTGAAGATGCTTATCGCAGTAGGGGTGGCAGCAAGAACTTTAAATACAGTGTGCGACAACCCGGGAGGAGATTTGCTGGTACCAAAATAAGAAACTGAGTGCGCGCCGGTGTTTTCACACGAGAGGGGCGGATGAATATTGCAGTAAATCTGTCACGGTGGTGGCTACTGGTCTCACTCGCGCATGCCTCGTGCGTTTTCTTGTTTACATAGACTCTAATGGCCGGAAAACGTATAATGTAATTATAGTTTAGCTATGTACTGAATGTTGGTGCTGAAAGATAGTGTTTTCCGGGAACATAGGAGCCGGTAAAAAATATGCATAACTCAATTGGGTAATTTTTTGTGTTCTCGATCGTAAACGTTGGTGCCAGGAAATTGTACTAATGGGACTGTGTCAACGAGGTTCTACTGTACATAGAGAAGAAAGCTACAGAACAGATGTGGGCATGTCCTGTGTGATGTTTGTTATTTGTGATTGATTGCAGTAGCATATTTAGTTTTGCGGGGGTTTACCATATTACATTTTTATTGTGATAGCAATTAGGTATATTGTAGCGAAGTGATGCAGCTGTTAGTGTTCTGACGCATCAGCTCACCAAGAAGACGACAATGAGGGGGGGATGAGCTCCGGCAGGGTCAACTCCAAATCCACAGGTACGAAGATGGCGAGGAATACCATTCGAAAAACTAGGTTTATTAACTTTGCATTTAGATTTATACTCTACGCATATCAAATACAAAATGATGTCATACCGATCGTCGACGGCCTGCCTGACCAGCCTGATATCCCATAGTGAGGCCTACAGGATCCAATAAGGGCCAGGATTTAAGAGGCCAAAAGTCGTCATGAAAACACCCCGCACACACAATCAGTTTGCCCATAACTAATCGGTCTCTGTCCCTCGATACAGCCGAGCATGAGAACAGCACACAACATGTGTGCAAAGTGACTGTCCGGTATAGCACCGTCGCAGTCATTCCCACACATATTCGTTCCCCGCATTGTCGAACCCACAGCATTCGCAGAAAGGGAAAAAAAAAAGGCACCCGCGGCATACTCTCTCCGTGACAATATGGATACTCCAGGCTTATTTTTGCCGTCGCTGTGATGATCCATATTAAGTCCATGGACGATAACATCGTTGCTACGTGCCTTGTGCTTTATGTGCGAGTGAAAGCGTGTGAGGGGAGCCAACAATCCTGGCTCAATCTAGCGTGCGCAAGAGAAGAAAACCGGGTGGGAACACACACATTGTCTTCCATCACCCGAAAAACCCAGGGGGGGGGGGGGGGGGGGGGCAGCGTTTCACTCCATCCTAGGGGAGCCAATGATCTGGGAGGAAAGCGGGGAGGCAGCGTACTGTCTTCCGTCTCTCACATGATCCCAGCTGAGAGAGGGGAGGGAGGAGGGTGGCGGCGTTGTACTCGGCAGCAACTGTGTATTCTGCAGTCGCGCATGCCCCATCTTGAAAGCAATCTGCAGAGTGTAGGTACCGTGAAAACCGGACTACAGGTCGGACTGTAATATAGGTCCATCTCCCAACTAACGAATTCTAAAATGAAAAAAATCTTTTTCAATGGCAATAGTACCGAAAGACATCCTTACCTTGAAACAAATGCGACTCATGCGTAATAGTGACAGTATTTATTTAAATGCTGCTCACATGTGCACCCGGCCAATTTTTAACAGTATTGCGCGACCATCGACCCGCGTGCTTGTAGGCACCTTATTAACGGCGCTGAGCGGCGAAACAAACGAGATACGCGCATGTGTACACGTGCGCTTACTTTCGCTATTTCGCCGCTCCGTGCCGTGATGATAAGGTGCTGACAAACACGCGGGTCGATGGTCGCGCGATACTGTTAAAAATTGGCCGGGTGTACAGTACGCAGAAGGGCACAAAGTGCACAAGCGCTACTCCGAACTAGAGTCGGATGACGAGTGCTTCTCGCTGCCCAGTCCAAAGGCGCGCGCGATCTCTACTGCTTTCAAACGGATGCATTCGGCTGTCACAGGCGGCGATCTTACACACAGCTCCTGGACAAACTCCGCAACCTTGTCTTCCAGTTCTGCGGTCCGCCCACGAAATGATGTTTTCTGTTGGTTTGCTGCTTCCATCTCCGCCAGTACCGAATGCTATTTTCGGATACTCCAAATTCACGCTGTGCCGCGAGGTTGCCGTGGGCTTCCGCGCACTCAATCGCCTTTTTCTTGAAGGCGACGGTGACTTGTCATCGGCTTCCGCTCATTTTGAAACAAAATGTGAAAAAGCAGCCTTTAACCAATATAGCTTTGTGACAATGTAAAGGCAAGTTGGCGGTGCCACAATGTCGCCACGACGCGCTGCTGCTGATGGCGATGACGAAGGCGCTTCTTTAATTCATCCGCCCATTGTTGCAAGACTTCTGTAGTTTTTCCGCCGACGTCCGGTGTATAAGACGAGGGTTGACTTATCGCAATGGTGTTTTCAAAAAAAGTTCGACCTATATTCTGGTTTTTACGGCATGCCGATGGCTCATACCTTGGGGCATGGTGTGTTTCACTGCTCAGTTTGCATTGAAGTGATAGACAGCACGAAGGTCACTGCGTTCTCAGCTGCTGCTGCGCTTCCTTCGACAGCAAGTAACTACTATCCTTACTTTGTATAGCTATCTGCTAATTTGCAATCGCAATCGATGCTTTGCCTTTGGCGAAACCGACTTTTTTCAATGCGCTTTCTCTTACCAATAAAATGGGCCCAAAAGTTGCCCCTGCCCTAAATCTGACAGAAAACCAAAGCTGTGTTAAAGGCATCGTTAGCAGCAGGTGTGTGTTTGTGTTTGTTTTTCAAACTTCCTTTTCTTATATAGAGTCAAATTGTTTTTCACATATTTTGGGAGGTTGGCCTGTCATGCTCCTGAATACGTTTCTTTAGCAGGCTTTTGTTGCCTTGCAGTCTGAGGGGAGCTCTAAGAAGAGGCGGAAAAAACACAAGAAGCACAGGAAACACAAGAAGCATCACAAGCACAAGAAATCAGACCGGAAAAGTGATGAGGATGAGGACGATGAGGACGAAGAAATAAATGAGGAGGTGAGCTGGCACACTGAATAATCAGTACTATTCACTCATACACACTCATTGGTATTATTTTATTATTGAAGAAGGGTGTCTTTTGCAATGAGATGCAAGAGAAGTAGCTCTGCTTGTTGGTAAACTTAAAAGTGTGCACCATATTGACATGTGCATTATCAGTGTGAGTTGATGCTATCTATGACGTGCATTTGCTTAAAGGTTTAGGTTACTTCATAAATTCTCATGTTGATATTTACAATAAATACTTTTGTAGCCACAGATATTCTCTGGTTGTGAGGGCAGTTTATGTTCGTACTAATTTGAATGAAGTGGCCTGTAGATGACCTGCTGTCTTAAGGAAACAGTACTTAGTACACAGCTTACTTTTAGTAAAAAAAATTTCCACTGGTCAAGACTCGTGGCATACTTGAAAAAAATCTTCAACTTCCCTTTACCGAATAGCCTGAAGTGGTCCTTTTCCACAGTCCTGTAAGCTGGTCCCCCTGCACATGTACTAAAGCCTCAAGAGCTGTCACGCAATGACTCATTTTTACCATAATCACTAGCAAAAGGTGAATGTCCTCTTATCATTTGGATTCGGGTTCTTGGTAAGCTTTGAATTATTGCTGATTGCTTTAAAGATGACCATTTCTAGGGGCTCTTCAAAGAACAATAGTCTGGAAGTCTGTTGCTGAGAAGTGCCACGTTCGGAACTGTTATAGCACCAAATTTCTTGTAAAGTTTACAAATTGAGGCTTATTGCAAAATTTTGCTAATGTTGCATTAAATATTTTGAAAAATAAATTATGTTCTTGAAAGAGCTTTAAAAGTTAAAAGGTAAAAGCGCAAGACCGCAAAAAGAAATATACACAGAAAATTATTATATCTGCATTGCCCACTTGGGGCAATGCAGGATGCTTTTCAGTGCCTGTTCGATGGCCCCAAAATGGCCATACAACATCCTCTTTCCTCCTCTCCCACTACCCCAGGCTCTACATTATCCACGTCGGGGCACTGAAGGTATAACAGCATTAGTATTACTGTATATGGCTTGCCATATATGCTAATAATTGTCAATAATAATTAATTGAACACGAATAATTGTTATTAAAATGCATATGTATAGTTGAACCTGTTCATAACAAACTTGATAGTTCCGCGAAAAGTGGTTGTATTAATAACCCATTGCATGAGAATTGCTCTTCAAAATCCGCAAGAATTAAAGGCACCAAAGCTGGCATTGGCAGTCACAGGTGAATAGCTTCGTCCAAAAATCGAACCTTCATATTTGTTCCCAAACTTTTTTTGCATCTAACCGGAAGTTTCGGAAAACATCATCTAAAGAATGAAATGCGGCATCGTAGCTCTTTCAGAACTGCGCCCGACTATTTCCAATCACCTGCCATTTCGAAACCACCAGTGCAGCTGCCATCATTCTTTAAGAGCTTGTGATATATTTTGCTATCAGCAGGGCACGAGTGGACTCTACATACGATAACAAAGTGTTCTAGTCAGCTCGAGCAAACACCTGCGGGGTCAGGCACATGCATGCTGAGAGCTGCGAAGTTACATTTTCTATGTCACTTCAACCGAAAAAGTGCGAAGTTGTAAAGGTGGACCGTTATTGTGGATCGTGATTTCTCAATAACTCTTTGCACCGTTGCATGTCAGTGGCGCGTCGTGGCGCTTGTTGCTGACTTGGACCCCGTGAATATCGACAGTAACGATAAAATTGCAACACGTGACCAGCCGTTGGTTCAAGTAGGCTTAGTGCGTGCAGTGCCGCACAGAAAACTGCAAAAGCGAGAGTGCCTCCCGAAATGGCATCGGCGCACAGCAGCAATCTTGGAAGCCACTGCCGCCGTACTGCCATGCCCAGAAGTACGCTGGAGACATGCCTTGAAAGCATGGTTACCAAAGCATTGTTGAAAGCTAGTGACTTTCATCGTGGTTTCTTAAATCCACTCACGGCACTCGCTCATCTAGCTGGATCTGTCTTCGTCACAGTTGGTCTGGAGCTGGAGGCACACCGTGCAACCAGTTCAGTCGCGCTTCTGGGCTTCGAAACTTCGCTTGCGCTCTCCTTTTGCCATGACCAGGCTTGAAGTGTTCGCTGTATAAGAGTACAGTGCTTTTGGACATGTTCATTATACGGTGAAACCTCGTTACTACGAACACCACATTAACGGACTTTTCAGGTTAACTAACTTTTTAGAAATCCCCTGTTGACTGCTTATAGTTACAGTGTAAAGTACTACGAACTTCAGAATACCGAACATTTCAGAATAACTATCGTTACTCAGTTTCCATGTCAGTACTACGAACTAATATTCCAAAATCTGAGGATCTTTAGATTTCCATGTATCCTTTATGGCAGTCGGAACAGTAGGCTAGCAGATGACAAGGCGCAAAAAGCGGACGCCGACGCGCATGGGTGCTGAAAACCCAGGACAGCACTGAAGGGAAAAAAACTTTGGGAGGAGACTATTGCGGAGGCGATGATGCAGCGGGTTTTGCGACTGAATGCTTTGCCCAAATAAGTTTTGCCTAGCAACCAAGGCGCGTCTCTTCCTACTTCCGCTCTTCTTTCGCGTTGCTTTCTGCAGCCGTACCAGCAATGCGCACGAAGAAATGTAACCTCCCTGCTCACGGGGATGCCACACAGTCGCACTTTCCCGATGGTGCTGTTTACACATGCTTGTCCTTTGGTGTAACTGTCCGGGTGTCTGCTTCGAGCAAGACAGTTGCGGTGTCCACGGCAAGGAATGTGAAAAACAAACAAAAAGAAACATTAAGCTTTATAGGTGACATAGAAATCTTCTTTGTCAGTGGTTTTCAGGCGGCAGCGTCTCTTTTGTGCATGCCACTCTATATGTGGCAGTACGTGGCGGCAGAATCTATAGAAAATAACAACAGCGGGGGCCAAGAGCCAACTGCGACGTTTTCGGGAATAACTCATACGGTGACATCTGATGGGCTGATGGGCGAAATTGTTAATTTTGGAGCTTTCACTTATAACAACCTTTCAAATTAATGGAACAGTTTGCCACAGTCCTTTGAAGTTAGTTATGTCACGATTTAACTGTATCTGGACACCTTTTCCAAAGGTGGGATCGGAAAATCGTAAGTGCCATGAAATATGGCTGTTATAGCTGATAATTATATCTGCGGTCGTTATAGGTAGGTTCGACTGTATCTTATAATATCTCTATGCTTAGGGCAAACTTAAAAGAATGCATGCTCCCCTCCTGCCCCTGCCCACATTGTCATGCCCGTGTCATTTTAAGGTTCACAGACATATGGTAATAGTACAGCAGAAGGTACGGGGGGAAGGAACAAAATAAAAGAGTGACATTGACAGTGGTAGCGCAATTCACTCTGCGCACACTGAGCTCACCATATCACTGTAGACCGTGGACAAGTTGTTGGGTGCTGAGAAGCTTTTACAGGGTGGCAAACGTACAGGACTATGGAGAAGGTCCATTTTTGCCAATCTGAATTAAAACTTAGGGCTGACACTTGGACGTGATGCAGTGCGAAAGAGGTGTGAAAATGAAAGCAGGTCCAACATAGAGCATTTTATTGGGTCATTGCTAGAGCATGAGATCATTTTTCCTGGCCATGGCAATTAATGTGTATAGTAGGCAGGATAGGGAACAATATTTTTAAAAGCTTTATTAGGCGCAAGGCAACTAACAATGAGCACTCATTCTGTAAAAATTATGCTGAGGATAATGCTTACCAGGGTGCACGCCAGTTCTTTTTGCATAGCAGAGAATGTGTTGTGCCATCTTATGGGCTAAGCATGAAGCATTGCAAGTTAGATGAGCACACGAACGTACCACTGCAGTCAAGTCAAAGTTATCATTGTGTCAGTCGCATGAAGGCTGAAAAATTTGAGATTGCGCACATTCATCGTGTTCGTGACAGATCAATAAACAATAAACAACTTTCAAACACTTATTGCTAGATAAGTGTCTTTGGTGCTCCATGGGCTATACTTTTTCGACATAAAAAAAAAAATGTGCTTGACTGTCTAGTTAGCCAACTACGACAAGGTTTGGAACACAGCGGGAGCTTTAAGCCATTGAAAGCAGTTTGCAATCATGCTGAAAGTGGTCAAATTCACAACTTTTTTTTCAGATCTAGATACATAATGGGATGCCATTCATCAGACGACACCCAGGTTGAACCTTTCTTTCCTGAAGCTGCGTGTTTTTTTGTGTGTGTGTGTGCGTGTGTAAAAAGGTGCATGTATAGTTTGTTAAACCTGTATGTTGGTTCTTCTAAACTGTATATTAGCACATGTTTTATTCTTGATCAAGTATATGTCGCTGGTTAAGGTCACTGCATAGGCTGTTGTTAGTGCAGCTCAAGAGTTTGTTTCACTTTCTAAATTGTTCTGAGCAGCACTCGCATTTATTTGACATGTGCTGCAACATAACTGATGGCAATACAACACTTGCCAGGGGCACAGTCTTTGAAACATACGATAATGGTGTCACATGGCCAGTCCCAGTAGAAATCATGTGTTTCATATCTTGCAAGGTTTATTGCTTTTTAGATGGGGGATGAGGGACCAGAGTTGACTATTTCATACTACAGCAAAATTTCATGCACCTATAAAGCATGATTCTTTGATGTTGCTGAAGGTGGGTATGTGTAAACTAAAAGTAGCAGTCACCGTGGCTTTTTTTGCATTCTAGGTGATTTCTATTGAGAGCTGTGATGTACAGTTGATTTTACGCAGCAGGAATTGACCAGTTTCAAAAAAGTAAACTAAAGGATTTGCAGAAACATATGAAGTTGAGTTTGTTAACTGCCACATAGTGTACGCGCATCTCACGACTTGGCACACCAGCAACTACTGCAGATGCGGCGAATTCCTATTCAGGAATTTTTCTGTAAAAGTGAGAAGTGAACAGTAAAATCATTGTCAAAACTAACTTAAAAAAACTATTTCTCCTTTGTTGCACATTGGGAGAGGGTTCACACTACTACATTAGTAATAAGTTGACATCAATATTCCCTACAAGATAACTTCTTGGGCAAGTTGGTGTTTGCAGTTAGACATGGTTTTTGTAGTGCAGAAATCCATAAAAGGAAAAACCAGTCCAAGAGCAGACAGAAAGACAGCCACTAGTCTTAGTGCCTGTCTTTCCTTTTACTTGTTTTTCCCTTTCTGAGTTTTAGTGCTACGAAAATTGTCTTATCAATATGACCCCTTGATGACTGTCTTCCTTTCTTTGTCTTTTATTTTTCTTTCTTCTGTGCCTCCCTCTCCTCTTTACATGTTCTGTGCACTTATGCTGAGCATAGGGCATAGAAACAGCCCATATCAACATTTGTATGTTTTCCCATTGTCATAGTTGAAGTCAAGGCAGCCACGTCTCCAGCTATTTGTACCTTGTCTTTATGCATAGTGTGAGGCAAAGCTCAGCCAGAAAACTGCCTTGCTGCGCTACGGCACCGGAACAAATGATTGTTCATGGCTCTTAAAACCCCTCCTCTTTTTTGGACACATATGGACACAATCTGTGTCTAATTTATGAACCTAACGTTAAACTTACACAGCCACCTTTGTTAGAAGAGTGTGTCTTACGGCGAGCCACTCTTCCTTGCAGAGGTCAGAGGAAGAAAACAATGCCGAAGAGCTGGAGCGAAAGTTGCGTGAAAAAGCCCTGCGGTCGCTGACTAAGGCCCGGACGGGCAGCCACTCTTGTGACGATTCACAAGGAAGCTCGACGGCGGTGTTTGTTAATGTAGCCAATTGACAGGCAGGCTGGGACAATGTTTCTTTTTCTCTCTGGAGAAGCTTGCTCACAATCCACAGTGAACGTCATGATGCTTGAGTGATTGTTCTGTTTGTTTTATTTTTTTTATTTTACCTGTGGAGAAAGATCAGTTTTGCATGTGGCTTTTCTTTCAAGTCCCTCATATATTTGTGCATGGCAACTGATTTGTCTTGATTGTGTTCATATTAATGATATTGCTGTCTCTTCAAATTCATATAAATGTATCCCAGGTAGGAGAGACATCTAAAAAAAGATTTCGTACCACTACTTGGGCATGCATGCTGGTTGTCTTTCCTGTGGTGCACCTGTACAGTTGGCATGTTTCGTAATGGGCCATGGATGCGAGCGGTCTTGTTTCCTGTTGTAACTTGTGTCCTGTTGTAGCTCCTGCAGTTGTGATCATCCTTTAGCATTGCTAAGTTCTGTTGCTGTTAGCAGCTTATCCGAATGTGACAAATAACATTGCTTTTCAGTAGTGTGTTGCACTTTGATTGTTACCATACATTTAATTGATACAAACATGTTCACTTCTGGATTTATCAGCTGTATTCCTCATGTTATGTTTACATTGCTGCACATTCTGCTTTCTCAAGGGAGGGTGGGCTCTGGCTTACAGAAGTGCATATTGCTGTTGTGGGCCAGAGCGGCAAGATTAGTCTAAACTGTACATTTTGTTTTCTATAAAAAATATTTGCAGAATATGTAGTACCATTTCTCTTCATTGTGGATTTTGAGCAGGCTGCTTTCTGTTAGGTGCATCCAGTGTTTGTATACTTTGTATGATGAAAAACTGCGAAACTGTATCTTGTATAAAGCATAGGGTTAGATGGAGTGCTTGATGGAGGTGTGCACGCATTGCACACTTTGGGAGCAGACCGTCTGGCCACACAGCCATCACATTGTACCCTTAGACCCTTGCCTCTTCTCTTTTCACTCTATTTGAGAGGGAGGGGGCTGATGATTGCATTCGCAAAATAAAACAAGTTTTTCTGTAGCCTTTGGCATTCTCGCCTTTTTCATGTAGTATTCAAAGCTGGTGCAAAAGTTATCTTTGGCCTCTGTGCACTGTGGATGCAGTGCTATTAATGAAAGCCTGGCCCTTCGGTTTTCAGAGTGAGGCAGGTAAGTCGAAGTACAAAATTGGACTAATTGATTTTTGTTCAACCCAGTGAACAGCACAGATCATGAGACAAGAGACCAGAGATAAAGGAGGATTTGTGCATCTAGTATAGAATCAGAATCGTGGAGGAGAATGGTTCGTGTAATATAGTACAAGTATTGGGGGCGAGGAGTTACGAGTCGCCATCTGTCTGAAGCGCCTCCCTTGTGTATGAGGGATCACGCGGCGCGCTCCTCATTGGTTTCGCTTACGGCACTCAATAAAAACACCATGCGGCCGCCCTCCCAGACATTTATGTAAGTGCTCTCAAAACGAAGGAAGTTTTATACAGTAGATATAGTAATCTTGAGCAAACTGAAAGCGCAGAATTGTTTACAGACGCAATCTCTACCGAATACGCACAGTGAATGCCACTGTGTGCAGTCGCCACGATGGAGTCTCCTAAATCGGCTTCTTGCGTGAAAGGTAGGCAAACACTGAGAGTAAACTATGTGAAATATGTTCTTATAGTGGGCTGTCTGTATAACCAAATGGAGCATAACAGAATGAAGCCTCAATGCAGCGATCGCACGGGTTCACAGCAACCGACTGCGCGCCTGCATGCATGACCGCGCACAATGTTTTGCTTTCACTGTGAGCGCGTTTTTGCACCGGGCCGTGGGCTTTAGGCCGCAGCATATGAGCATTTGACAGCGCACTAGCAACCATTGTTGCGTGGACGCTATCAGAGCTGTTCAAAAATAATTTCGTTATAGAAACTCTACGCCTACGGCGACTGTAATGTGTCGTCGCGACGATTCAATCTTTTGTCTTCTAAATTCTTGGACATCTGAATATTATTTCTCAAGTTGCGTCGCACTGTGTGTTTATCAGTCTTCTCAGCGTGCGATTTCCCTCTGCTTCTTTTTCGTAATCCAGTGCATTAATTCATAACACAACCCGCCGTGGTTGCTCAGTGGCTATGGTGTGCTGCTGAGCACGAGGTCGCGGGATCGAATCCCGGCCACGGCGGCCGCATTTCGATGGAGGCGAAATGCGAAAACACCCGTGTACTTAGATTTAGGTGCACGTTAAAGAACCCCAGGTGGTCGAAATTTCCGGAGTCCTCCACTACGGTGTGCCTCATAATCAGAAAGTGGTTTTGGCACGTAAAACCCCATAATTTAATTTTTTTTAATTCATAACAGAAACATGAACATATGCCATGCCTTTTTTTAATGCGCATCTTACCGCTCCCTTTCCATTCCAATGAACTTGCCAGAATCTGGTATCAAGTTCACAGACCCAATAAAGCGTCATGACATTAGCCGGGCGTGGGCGAGCGTTTCAGTGGGCGTTTTCTGCTACTCCGAACATTGCACATTCCCGGCGCCGTAGCAGAAATCTTCCTCGCGTCTGTGCTTGCTGCACACCCGAGTTGTAGCCAGTGGCTGTCTGCCGGTTTTAAGTTTTGCCAGCCAATCTTCACGCAGCTCGTTGCCTTGCGGCTACGTGTGAATAAGGCTGACACCGGGATCCGTTACGTGTGTAGCAGTAGTCTACTATGCTGCGCGCCTCCAAAGGTAGCCGATACCTATTGTAGTACTCTCAGATGTTGTCATTTTTCACTACCTGAAGGCAACAGACTTGAGTGCCCGACTATAGACATGCTACACCTAACTTTCCTCTCTCTTTCACTCCCCATTCCCCTCCCCACGTGTAGGGTAGCAAACTGGACTCAGTCTGGTTAACCTCCCTGCCTTTCCTTCCCTTCTCCCTCTCAAATGTTGTCAAGCAGACACCCAAGGTGGTAAAGCCTCACCACTTAATCAGAACCGCGGCACAGGTGGGACCTTAAGCTTTCGTTTTCAGCTCGCTTCGGCGCTTCTGAAGCAGCCGACGCGACCACTGTGTCCACGTGATCCCTCGTGCCACGTCACGCTGACGGTGGCGCCAGCTTTTCCAATAGTGGAGTGTTTTAATAGAACATAAATTCTAAAGAAGAAAGGATTTCGAACTGATATCTGTACAGTGGAACAAAGGAAGTATGCCTAATTTTATGCTGCCATAACTAATTGCGGTGTTTATCAGCAGATACACAAAACAAAAAGCCTCCGTTAAGCGAACTAAAGCTGTGCAGGAGGAAGCTAAGACATGGTATCATTTCTCGTGGGAAATGTAGCATGCAAGTTAACTGATGCTGGCTCGGTAACCACTCCTTGTAATCATTGACTAAGACACCTGCAGTAGCAAGTACTGCGGCAGTTAGAAGAGATTTCTGAAATAGTGAATGCTGTCTCGCCAAGTTGGAAAGCACTTGATATGACCATCACACAGCAGCTCCTTGCAGGCGTCCTTGCCCACTGGAGACAGCAGAAATGCTAAAGTGTGATTGTAAACAAATATTCGAAAAACTTAATTTCAAATTCTTGCATATTATGCAAAATTTGTTTTTAATTTGGGCTATTTCACTCCAAACCTAGAGGCTGAGGCTGGT
This sequence comes from Dermacentor andersoni, assembly GCF_023375885.2. NCBI lineage: Eukaryota > Metazoa > Arthropoda > Arachnida > Ixodida > Ixodidae > Dermacentor > Dermacentor andersoni. Next base: position 16,569,110 of record NC_092819.1, read on the forward strand.
GGTCATGGAACAATGGAATAACCAAGAGTTGTGCAATTAACATGGAGGAAGGAGAGGGCGTTGCGCAACACCATCGAAGCTAAACGTGTAGGCCTAACACGTCGTCAGAGCGCGCGGTAGGTTTTCATGCTCCCACTCTGCAGCCAGAGCTACTGCTAGAGCAATGGCTAGTGTGTACTAAAATATTTCGGAGGAGTGGTCAGAGCAGTGGCCTCATTGTGAAGCGATTGCAGTGAGCAGCAGCACTTCAGCGCTGCTGCTGCGAGCCTGAGATCTGCCATCGCACAGGAAGTGGCGGGCGTCAGCTGCGAGCTGTAATGCGTGCATGCCATAGTGTTTCATACAATAATTACTGGAGGGAACTCTGGCGCTAGTGTCTACGGGAGCGGTTGTGCCAGCATGGGAATTATGGGTAGTACATTTATTTGCCTAAGCTTCGTCCTTCTGGCTTCAAGCGTCTTTGTAAGCTCATCGTTTTCAGCAATGTACAGTCAACAGCAGAAGTTTACGGGATGTGGTTTCCCCTTGAAATGTGCATTCCTGCACTGTTAAGGCATGCCACTTCGTATTTAATGAATCACTGTGTAGGTGCTGAAGGCTACTACATGCTGCAATATTTAATTCGAGGCTGTGTGACCACGCTTCGCGAGAATTCAGCTTCTTGGCAGATCCTGCGTCCCGTAAACTTTTGCGGTTGACTGTACTTTGTAATAAATAATGAAATAAACATTAATAAAATTGTCCATCTGCAGGATTCGAGCAAAGGGCCTCTAGCGCAGAAGCCTGATAGTGAAACCATTAAGCCACAGACGCATGCATGGACAAGCGGTGTGAAATGCCCTTATGAATTTATCGCGGGCATGCTATTGCCTTGAGACGCTTGACGCGTTTCGATTTGGCCACCTCGACAAGCTCAATCGTTGCAATTAGTAGCGATTGTGCGTGTTCGAAGCGTATAGATTGCGCTGAAATTTACGAAAATAAAGGCTTATAAAACGTAATATACGAAGCCACAACAACGCCTCAATCCAGAAGCACGAAGATCAGACAAATTTATGTACTTCCCATCATTCCGATGTTTGGTCAACAACTGCAGCACCACAGTTCCCTACAGTAGGAAGCTATGGGGCATGCCCTGTCTGAAATTGGCGACATTACGTTGGAGGACACCGAGCTGGGTGAGGGAAGCCATTGCTGGAAGGGGAGGAAAGAGTTTTAGTGACCGCCACAGAAGACGAAAGAATAAATGGGGCCATAATAAAACAGCGCTACAGGGATACAATAGGTACGTGGTACTCCGGGGTATGTGCAAATGTGTAATGGTTCCAGGACTTACTTTTGGAAATGCGGTTGTTTGCTTGAAGTCGGGCGTACAATCGGGACTGGATGGCAACCAAAGGTCAGTTGGACGCCTCATTGGGTGCTCACGGGAGGATTACAAATGAAGCTGTGCAAAGTGCCATGGGTGGGACAAGTTGTGAAGTGAGGGAAGCTCCCAGTAAAATTGTGAAGAACAGCTGAGGAATTTGGAAGTAAATCGGCTGGGAGAGTGTTCAGATATTTGTTCAGGAAAAACATTGATTTGCAGTGGAGGAAAAGAACTAGGAAGCTTACCAGCAAGTATGCGACTGGTATGGTGAGCAACATGGCAACAAAGACTTTCAAGCGGAAAGTCGGAGAGGCTGAGATAATCTCACTGGTGGCGGCATGGGAAAAGAAACCTGCTATGAAAAAAATGAAATCAGGAAAGAAACAATTTATAGTAACTCAAAGGGAAGCTCATTACTTTTTGAAGCGAGATAAGGATGCCTTAGAAAACGCACTTATAAAGCGAGATAAGGAAGTATACAGCATGCGCTTGCTGTGGTAATAGCTATGGAAATTATGGAGCACTTCTTATTAGAGTGTTAAGATATCTGCCCAGCAGTTGATTTAGGCACCTCTGACCTCCTTGAAACATGTCCGCAATCGATATTAGTAAGAGGCGATTGGAAGATTGGTGGTACTAGGGAAACGACAAACAATGAAGGCGCACGAAAATGGGGGTTCCCAATAGGGGTTCGCAAAATTTGGTTATGGGAATTTTTTGTGGGTATTTCTCTTTTTTTTTTTCTTTTTTAACGTAGGTACAAGAGTTTGGTGGCGCAAGCCACCACCCCATTCCAAAGGGGGGCACTCATGGCATCCATCCACCCATCCTTCGCATTCCTGCGTGAAGCGCGTAAGTGGAGTTCTGTAATTTGGTTGTATACTTTAATTCATATTTCTTCTGCTAGGGGTGGCTAAGTATAAGGCCACAGCTAGAATATTTTGTAACCGCATAAACTTATTAGGCAGGAAATCTGGAACAATACAACATATCCTAGACAAAGATTGAAACAAACTGGAAGGGGACGTGGCATTAAATTGCATCCGAGAAATAACAGTCGAACCTTTCCAAGGTAATGGCGAGGTTGTATTTGAGGAAAAAGCACATGAAAGAGAACCGGATGGAAAAGGAGCTGTTGCTGACAAATTTCAACTGGAAGAAAGCCGAAGAGAGAGAGAGAGAGAAACAACTTTATTCGGTCCACTATAGACGTAAGCAAGCTCCACGTCACCTGGCTAGGCCCACTCGGGGACCATCAGGTGAAACCTGACGGCCCTCTCGCGAGCCCTCTGGACTGCCAGGATTTGAGAGGTCTGATCCTGGGCCTTAATTAGCTTCATCATTTCCTCTTGAGTGAAAGGGGGACCGGCAGAGGCGCAGCCCCACAGGACATGTTCGAAGTCCGCATAATCACCACACAGAGGGCAGTCCGGGCTTGGGAACCGTTCGGGGTACATTGTGTGCAGCGCCGCGGGGCTCGGGTAAGTGCTTGTTTGCAGAAGCCTTAGAGTGACTGCCTGGGCCCTGCACAGCGAGGAGTGCGGCGAAGGTAGGAGTCTTCTTGACAGATAATTATATTTGCAGATTTCGTTGTACGAGCAGAGAGGCTCGGGTCGCCCAGGAGAGAAAATTCCTAAGCGCACAGCCACAGGGCTAGGCGAGGTTCCCGTTAGGCTGATTAATGAAGTAGGACCAGTAAGGAAGCTCTGTTGAAAACATTAGCAAAAACTTTAAAAGGTAGACGAATGCCATACAGTTGGCGACAAAGATTGAATTTATAAAGGTAAGGCGGACAACGATGAAATTCACTCATATAGACCATTGACCATTACATTTATAATATACAGGTGCAATGTAGGCAATTAAAGCTGCAAGCATGGGCAGACATAATGGCATTTCGGGAGAACTTCAGAATGGCTTCAGAATAGGTAGGCGTCTGGATGATAACTTATTTGTCCTTAGTGCATTGAAATATCCAGAGTAGAAAAAAGACCGTTATATGTGGCCTTTTTAGACATTACAGGAGAGCGTATGACAATGTAGACCGCTACATTTTGCAGAATATTCTGTAAGGGGAATGCTTAGGCGACAATCGTATACAGCTTTTGAGAGAGATTTGCCTAAAAATACCATTTGCGTTGAATGGGAAGGAATGAGGAGAAAGTTGATATCAACAAGGGACTGAGACTGGGGAGCGCTATATCCCCATTGCTGTTTATGATGTACATGATAAGGATGGAAAGGGCGCTAAAAGGAAGCAATATCGGGTTTAATCTCTCGTACAAACAGGCGGGTACAATAGTAGAGCAGCAGCTTCCAGGTTTGTTTTATGCAGACGACATTGTGTTACTAGCTAATATCTGTGGATACGAAGGTGAGAATTTTGGTGTGAAAGTTAGCGTTAAAAATCGGGTGTTATGACATTCAATAAAAACAGTGAACAAACAGTGTCAGTACAGGGCCATGAAATACCTCACGTGAAAGAATTAAATTTCTTGGCATATGGATAAACAAAAATACGCTCGCATATGGTGCGGGAGATCTCGGTGATCGCACACATTGATCAATGAACTCATTCTCGTGAGTGGGCGTAAGAAAAACGTAAAAAGATGTTTAGAACTTTTGAAAAATATTGACTAAGATGTAAAAGCAGTGCAAGAATAGATGTGTGGTAAGAGAAAATAATTACAAACACAGGCATTGTGTTTGTGGTTATTTTCCTCTAACCCCTCCCCCTTCTGCAGTGGGGTGCTTTTGCACTGCTCCAACGTGATGAACTCCTACCAAATCACCGAAAACACTATGCTGGTTGACAAACAGCAGAGAAAATGTGCAAATGTACCACGAAACTAACAAGTAAATATTACTTTCCCAGATGTGAGGTCAGCAGCAGAGGAAAGGTTACGTGTTAAATCTATAAGTCAGAGATTGGGAAACAGCGAACTGGATAGGCACGATGGAGAGGAAGCCAGCCATTAAACAACATTGAACAGCAAAGGTATCGGAAGAAAGAATACTTGTGTCGATTCAAATGGCGCTGAGCAGTATAGTGCTAAGCGAATGGTATACTGTTCAAACCCATGTAAGAGTGTCCGACTATCCGAACGCGGTGTTAAAGGGGAAAATTTGCCGACATAGTCCCCATAAATAGCACAAATTATTCACCATGTTTTTTGTGTTTAAGTCGATGTGCCCATATAAAGATAAATAGGGACGCAGTTAACCTGTTGGAGGCCTTGAGCTTAATGATAGTAGGAGAAAAGAAATGAACCTGATGTTGGAAAATAGGTAAAGACAGCTGGGAGTCGTTCGTTTAATGCATGGAGAATGGAGCAAAAGCAGACTCCGTTTTGCCTTGTACACCTTCTCACGCCACTTGCTAGTTGTGACGTCAGCCATGTTTTTCTGATTCTTGTTATCTAAATAATTCCGGTTGTGGTGAACTGCTGCCCAAATTTCGTACAGCTCCCATGAAATAATTTGACTAATAGTGGATTTTAGATCACGGGACTTCAAACGGCATACTGGCGCGAAGGAAGATGTGGTACAGAGGTGAACGGGCGACCGCAGCGAATAGACCAATAAAATATTGCTTTTTTGTCGAGCGCCTAATTTTGTGCTTCAAATTGCATTACAGAGCATCCGTGCGGATATTCACCAGCGGCTGGATCAGCGGGTGCTAGTAAAGTGCAATGACAGTACTCAGTATCTGCAGTGATATGCCTTGCTATTCCAGACGCTATGTTTCATCCTGTACAAAATGTTATATGTAATACTGCTAACTGCAACAGCAGTGCATTGCACGACGCGTGTTCAGAATGTATGTCTTGAAACTGGTTCTAAGCATAGTTTCTATCAGAGGGGCATGCTGTGAGCACAGTTGCAACGTTTCACCTAGCAAGTATTGTTAGGAAATAATTAGCAAACATTTATTATATTAATCATACTATTACCGCACAGCATCCACTTTTCTCAATTGTGTTTGGTTATTAGAAAAATTTGATAACATACATGTGCTGTCTCTGATAATAAACTTCAGCTGCCGCCAGTTGCTAGCCTCAGTGACTCTGAGTTTCTTCATGGATTCTTGTATTTCTTCACGGATGCATTTTGTAGTCTAAGATTGTATCTTGAACTACAAAATGCATCCGATGGTTCGTATAATGTACTGAAAACACAGATACTGATACACTTCTTGCCGAATGTATCATGATATAGACACAAGAGAGAGAGAAACGGGGGGGAAAGACAGGGAGGTTAGCCTGAGAAGATTCTGGTTTGCTATCCTGCACTGTAGAAGGGTAAGGGGAAATGAGAGACGAAAAGAATAGGGCGGAGAAAAAGCAAAGACAAGAAAAATAAATAAAGGAGGTTGGAAACGTCCGTGAGAACTAGTCTCTCTAATAGGCCACTCGAACGCGAAAATTTCAAGAGTGCCTTGACTGTCTTATGGTGCTTTCCAGATACGCTAGCTCCGCCCCGCGTGGATTTTTTCGGAATCCGGGAGGGGGTGATGGATTTCCCGCTAACGCGGGCATGCAGCTGTCTCGGTTCTTTATTCTATGGTGTTGGCGTTTTGGTACTCTACGATATGGAAAAAAAAAAAGAACAGTCGACGAGCGAAGAGCAACCGCATGTGCAATGTGCCACAATGCACAAATGGTGCAATATTGGGAAAAGTAAGCCATGCACCACTTTCAAAAAAAAAAAAAAAACGGAGGAAGTTGTGGGCCATCAAGCTCCGCATCGGGAAGCAAGTGAGCGAAGAAATGGTCGTATGTAGCGAACATTTCAACAAAGGCGACTTCTTTCGGGGCTACCTTGGTGAGTGTAACTGACTGTTGCTGAGTGATGTCATTTCATTTTTGTGGCGAGTCCTTACAAAAGGGGCCGAAGAGAGATGCCGTGCCTTCGCAAAAGATCCCGCTGCAGTCCCACGAAGCAAGAGCGAGACCTAGGATTACTAGGATTGGCCGAAGAACGCCCTCTATAGATTCCCAAAGTAAATTTAAGTACGCAAGTATCACCGTTTATTAAGTTTTCTGCCTGCACTCGCGCTGTTTCGGCAAATACTCTGCAACGGTACCTGACGGACGCTGCGTCGCTAGCATTGCAAAATAGAGAACGTATCCCGCAACTGTTCTTAGTCGTTTTGAGTGAGAATGAAATGGGCAGTCTATGCAGAAGGCGCTCGCTGATTTTTTTTTACCGTAGTGAAAGGTGTATACCGATCGGAGGTCGAGCGCACGCGTTTCTGATTTTGTATTTTTGTTTGGTCTTAAAGCGTCTCTTCTATAACAATGTTACAGGAAACAAGGGCCAGGACTACGTACCTGAAGCGGTCATTGATGAAGACTGCGCATGCGAGCTTCCCTACAGCACGCGAAAACGCTAGTCGTGCTGGAAACGGGGCGCGCTGGTACACCTCATCGTCTCGCTTATATGTTGTAAATCGGCACTACTGAAATGTTTCCGTGTTATCTGGCATCATTAACAAGCATTCAACCAAGCCGGCGCATGGAGCCATTTATCTCGTCGTGAATGCACAAAACGTTTATATTATGCAGCGGCACGGGGGGTACTGTGCTTTGTTTACATCCGAGCGCTACCAATTAACTGCTTGGTGTCAATTCTTGTACATCGTGTATAGATTACAAAACGTAAGGAGCAACAGTGACCTTTACGGCGCCGGTTACATTGCAGACTTGGAACTTTTATAGTATGCGGCGGGCCTCTCACGGCGCTTGTCTGCAGGCAGAGTGACTCGACCTGGACACCCGCGCTTGTCGTCTCTCGTATTTCACGCTATCTTATATGGCCAGCGTTAAACGTAGCGTCTCCCTCTACAACACATCTCTGCGTTTCCTTAGCAATGTCAAGGATCGCGCTTAGTGATACGAGAGACCCGTAAGTCGCCTGCTTCTAGAGATGCGCACGCTTTCCTATCGCCTCCATTATCTCTATCCCCGCCATATTGAAACGTTCTCCGCGCCACCTATAGGCGCTGGAAAGTGCGAGAACCAGGTCTGTCTGCGAAAGTTGTTTCTTTATTCTATGTGTCTGCTCCGCAAGCGGCCGGTCGTCAAAACGCGCCAGCGCGGTCGCGAGTGAATGCCCGTGAATGGCAAAGTGAATGGCAAAGAACGTGTTCGATAGTTTCCACGTTGCCACAGTGGTCATACAGCACCATCTTCCCTTTTGATGTGGAAAGCAAATGATATTGTAAAAGCGACACCAAGCCACTGTCGGCAAAGAACCGTTGTCTCGGGTCAGGATAGTCCAGGTGGAGGATCAAGTTGAAGACGGGTCCAGTCGGTAAAGATGTGTGTGCTGGAAACTAGGTAGGTTCCACAACTATTGTATGACGTCGTTTGCAAGCACTCGAAGTTTCGCTGCTGCATCTGTTCTTGACAGCGGCATTGGTTCCTGCACGCCGTCTTCATGAGCAGGTTGAGCAGCTTCACCGGCATGTTCGTTGCCCATTACGCCTGAGTGGCTAGGGAGCCACTGAAATATGACGTCGTGTCCTTGCTCGACGAGGCGGTGAAGGCGCTCTCAAATTTCTAGAACTAGTTTGTTCGTAGGGTCCACGGCGTAAGGCAGAAAGCAAGCAATGTAGAGCTGTCTTGGAGTCGCTGAAAACACTAAATTTTTTAGGTACTTCTTCTCGAATTATGCGAAGTGCACTGCGAAGAGCAGCAAGCTCCGCGGCTGTCGATGTCGTCTGGTGCGATGTTCTGAACTTCAGGATAGTGACTTTCGCAGGAAAAATCGCTGATCCTGCAGAACCGTCCGAGGTGGTTGAAACATCACCGTATAGGCGAGTATGGTTGTATTTTTCGTACAGCAAGAGCAGATTCCCAAAGAGTATCTTAAGGTGGTATCTAGGATACATGCATCTTCGATACGGTTCAGACGTGGGTATAGGAATGGGAAATAAACGATCAGTAAGTAGAAAAACAGTCATACAAAATGAGCGTCGCTATAGTTCTCCCTGCGCACAATTTAGTTAATTTTATGGCCAGAGGAAGGCACTAGTACGTGTCGGTGGTTGATCTGGGTTTCAACTCCGCTCAACTGTATCATGTAAAAGTGTGACGCTATGGATGGATGGATGGATGGATGGATGCAGAACTTTAATGAAGGTCCTGAGGTACGCGACTCAGCGCGCTGTGGTCCGCGCCCACGTTGGGACAGTCAGGCCATGCCCGACCGCCGCATCGTGGGCCCTCTGGACAGCCCATAGTTGCGCCCCGGCATCGGGACTCTTGATAGCGGAGAGCCACTTGTCCTCATTGATTTGTTCTGTGCCTCGTAACAAGGGGCAACGCCATAGCATATGGTCTAGGCTAGCAATGTCATTGCAGTGCCTGCAAGAACTAGTGGCATAGGTGTCGGGATAAAGCTTGTGGTATAAAGCCGGGCTCGGATACGAGTCTGTTTGCAATAATCTGAGGGTCAATGCCTGCGCTCTATTTAAATTCTTGTGTGGAAGGGGAAAGTCTCTCCTGCCGAGATAAAAGTGTTGAGCAATTTCATTGTATGTGGTCGGTTGATCTCTGTTCTCCACCACTGCGGGCTGGCGTTGGAGTTCTCCATGGTCGCGGAAAGCGAGACCTCGCGCCTTGGAGTGGGCCAGCTCGTTGAGGTTTGTGGGGCTTCCCATGATGGATCCCATGTGAGCGGGGAACCACGTGAGGGTATGGGTGGCGATGCTTTTGCCGTCGAGGATGCGAAAGGCTTCCTTACACACAGCGCCAACGCTGAAGGCGCGGATGGCTGCCCTGGAGTCGCTGAAGATATTAGCATGTTTGTCGTCCAGGAGGGCCAAGGCAATGGCCACTTGCTCGACCGCACGCGGCGACGTGCTTCGTACCGAAGCGGCGTTAACGGTCGAACCCCTGTGGTTGATCGACACTACCGTGAAATTGTTGCTGTTGCCATACTGGGTCGCGTAAACGAAGCAGCTGCCGCCAGGGAGTTCTGTCGCGCTGCGTAGGAGCGCCACGGCCCTGGCATTCCTTAAACGTTGCGCTCGGGATGCATATTGCGCAGGGCGGGCGATATGATGATGTTATCTTTCTGCTCTTTCGTAAGGCCCTGGTAGGCGTCTTCGACAGTGGCCGAGGGGACGTCCATCTCTATTAGGAGTCGTCTGCCTGCCCTGGTGCCGGAGGGCCTGAGGATCTGTGCCCTCTCTTGTGCTTCTGCAATTTCTTCCAGGGTATTATGAATACTCAACTGCAGGAGTCGGTCAGTGCGTGTGTAGTTTGGTAGTCCGAGCGCGCTCTTGATCCCCCTCCTTATCATGGCATTTAGCTTGTCTCGCTCGGCCCTCTTCCAGACGTGCATGGCCGCTACGTACGTGAAATGGCATAACAAGAAAGCGTGGACTAGCCTTATCAGATTCTCTTCGTTCAGGCCTCTCCTTCTGTTAGCTACTCGCCTGATTAGACCGATGACGCTATCCGTCTTCTTTGCTAGTTTGTGAATGGTGATGCTATTCGTGCCCGCCCCTTCGAGTGTCATTCCCAAAATTCGAATGGACGCGACTTTGGGAATGGGATCTCGGCACTTGGTGTAGAGGTTAATGTCAATTTCAGTGGGGGGTTTCCAGTTCTGTGGCTTGCGGCCCTATCTAGTTGGGCTGTAGAGAAGGAGCTCCGATTTCTTTGGGGAGCACCGGAGTCCCGTGTCGGTTAGAAAGCGCTCTGTAGTGTCGACAGCTTCCTGGAGAGCGGCTTCGACTTGGTCCGTCACTGCCACCCGCGCACCAGGCAGTGATGTCGTCAGCATAGATCGTGTGACTGATGCCCTGGACCTTGCCTAGGTATCTTGAGAGGTCGACCATTGCGATGTTAAAGAGGAGCGGTGAGATGACTGACCCCTGGGGGGTGCCTCGATTCCAAATCTCCAGCCTTGAGGATGGCGCATCGTTTGCTCAAGAAAGACCTGACGAAGGCATGGAAGGATGAGCCTAGGTCGAGTTTGGAGATGGCGTCGAGAACGAACTCGTGACGGATGTTATCAAAGGCCTCCAGGTCCAAACCAAGGATGGCTCGTGTCCCGAGTGCAGCGTTACATGATTTGGATCTTGATAAGCTTCATGGTGTCCTAGGTGGAGAGGCCTGGCCTGAAACCTGTCATGTTGTGAGAGAAAAGGTCGTTGGTCTCGATATGCTCGGCAATTCTGTTATGGATGGCGTGCTCGGCCATCTTCCCTACACATGACGTCAGTGAGATGGGGTGGATGTTGTCCAAGCTCGGCGGTTTACCGGGCTTTGGGATTAGTATGACCTACGCCAACTTCTATTCTTCCGGTACAATTCCCTCCTCCCAAATCCGATTTATCTCATCGGTGAGAAACTCGATCGATGCGTCCTCTAGGTTTCTGAGAGCCTTGTTGTTAATGTGATCCGGGCCGGGCGCTGACCTACCATTGAGGTCATGTAGGGCGCGGCGTATTTCACTGACTTTGAAAGGCTCGTCCAGCGCGGAGTTCGGCTTCCCTTTGTATACTGGGTGTGCCGCCTCATCGGCCACAATTTTGAGCGGCAGGTACTTCTTAGCTAGCATCTCCAGCACGTCCTTTTCCGAAGACGACTTCTTGGCTTCGTGGAGTGCTTTGGCGAGGGCACTTCTCTGGTTTGACTTGGTGCCGGAGTCGTCGAGCAAGTGTTTGAGAAGATTCCATTTGCCTCCCGTGCGCATCTGCCCGTCGATTGAATTGCAAATTTCGTCCCATTGCTGCCTAGACAGGGCTTGGCAGTGCTCGTCGATCTGCTTGTTGATCTCGGCTATCTTTTTTCTGAGCTTGCGATTTAAGCGTTGGCTTTTCCACCTCTCGAGAAGTGATTGCTTGGCCTCGAGAAGGTGTGCTAGTCTGCTATCCATTTTGTCTGTCTGTAGGTCCGTCTCTATGGTTTTGGTGGTGGAGCAGACATCTTGTAGAATTAGTGCGCACCACTGGACGAGACTCTCCGGCTTTTCTCCACGGGTGGCGCGGGCCTTGCGAACCTCACGGAATTTGTCCCAGTCAGGGACCGAGAAGGCCTTCTTTCTTTTCTGCTCCACTTGTAAGCTGGTGACCGTGATGTAGTGATCGCTACCGAGGTCTATGAGCAGATTCGACCACACGGCTGAGCCAGCGTTTTTAACAAAGGCGAGATCTGGGGTCCCTGGTCGAAGAGGTGCCACGTCTGGTGCGAAAGGCTGGGTCCGTCAATAGAGAGAGTCCCGCACCTCCCGCCTCCTGCCACAGGCTTCTGTCCTTGACCGTGTCGTGCGTGTAGTTCCACGCTTGAAAAGGGGTGTTGAAATCGCCGGCCACAACCTGCGGAGAGTTTCCGGCGAGTTTCGTTGCCCTAGTGATGATGGTTTTGAAACGTTGTCTGTGATCGCTCGGGCTGCTATATACGTTAAGTATAAAAATGCTGGGGATGTTGGATTGACTTGGGATGACTTCTACTAGGGAGGTCTCCGTCTTGCTAGGCCGGACCCCTAGATCGTGTGCGACGAAAGTGAACTTGCTGCAGACTAATGTGCAGATTCCTCTGCCGTCCCCACGTAGAGCAAGAGCTTTGTATCCCTGGAGTGAAACCTGATCAGTCATCGTTTCTTGCAATAATATAACATGTGGCTTTTCTTTGTGGGTGCGAACAAACTGCTGCAGGGTGCATCTTTTATGGTGGAGTCCCCTGCAGTTCCACTGCCAAATCCTAAATAAATTGGGTGTGTGGCCCCATCCTTGCTGTATAGAGCACCTTCCGGCGTTGCTACTAGGGTCTCAAGGGTGATGGCTCTATTAATCTGTCCGGGGATGTGCAGTGGTGGCGGCGTAGGTACCGACGCGCGATCCGGGAAGTAAACGGGACGTATCTGGGTCGACGTCCTGATGTCCATTTCCTGCACCTTGGGCTCTATCTCTGGCATTCTGTTTTCTAAGCATTATATTTTGACATTTTGCGCGTCTAACTTCTGATCCACGACCAAGAGTCGCTAATCCACTGCAGATAGTCGTTCGGTAATCTTCTTGATCTAGTAGCAGATTGAATTCAACATTTCTCTGACTTCGGACTTGGCTTTAGCCTGTACATTATCGGGCACGCTGGGAACGGCCTTTCTTTTGGTTGGGCTGCCCGAGTGGCTTGCATCCACGACCATGGGAACGTCTGCTGTTTGGGAAGAGGGGGTCCCCGAGGGGGATGAACTAGGGACTGGAACGAGGTGAGGTCCCCGAGGGGGATGGGGAGAGGGGGTCGCCGAGGGGGTCCCTGAGGTGGTTGAACTAGGGACTGGAACGTGGTGAGCTTGATTAGCCTTTCTGAGCTCTGCTATTTCGGCTCGCATTAACTCGATTATGCTGCGCATCTCGGCATTTTCTTTCCTAAGCTGAGCTATTTCAGACGAACCATGCTCTGGCGCCGCACCCCCGTTACCTTTTTGGCAGTTCTCGCTCCACTCCGCACCCTATCTGCCCAGGTGGCGCCTTGTTTCCCAAGACCGGCTGGCTCCTCGAACCGGACCCTGTTCTGTGGGCCCCGGGACCTGGACTTGGAACGGCTCCTGGACCTGGACCGGGAACGGCTCCTGGACCTCGAGTGACTTCTCGAGCGGGAGCGCCGGCTCGAAGATCTAGCCGGTTCGCTGCCGGCGCGTGTCTGTGCTGGTGACGGGTCTCGATTCCTGGATTCCGCATTTCTTTCCCTCCTCCTCCGTCGAACGATGTACGGGAGTTGGAATCTTTGCTTGCAAATCTTGTCCGCTGTGGCGTGCGGGCCCCCGCATAGGCCGCAAGTAGGCGAGCAGGTGTGATTGTCGTCGGGGTTGTTGGCCCCACATTTCCTGCATAGTTTGTCCTCCGGCGTTGGGCAGACGTCGGCTCTGTGGCCTAATCTACCGCAGGCATAGCAGCAGTCGTGCTGCCTGAGGTACAAGGAGCACTTGACTAGCGCCGAGCCGTAGAAAACGAAGTTGGGGACCTTGTAGCCGTCGAAAACGATAACTACTGTTTCTGTATTCTTTATTCGCTTGGCTTCCTGGGCTAAGGGATTTCTCTCGTTGAGAATGCTTCTGTCCAGGTCGGCCTGGCTCTCCGACACATCAATTTGACGTATGACACCCTTACACGTGGCGTGCGGCGCGGCTTCGTAAGTGCTGAGTTCGTACTGTTTGATTCCCAGGGTGATACAATTCATCTTTAGATAAGCATCTGCGTTATCGCGAGACGCGGTGCTGAGGACTATAATATTTTGTGTTGCGTTGGGGTATACGATGTCGTGGCTAGCTTGCTCGGACGTGAGTCCTGCCGCGGTGGCGACGGCCCGACCAAGCCTTGCGGAGCCCGTTTTCTGAACATCCAGAGCACCCCTGGGGCGGGCGATAATCTTCCAGTGTTCCTTCGGGAGCTGAGGCATTCGCGACGACCTGATGATCTTGTGCTTTAGGCTAATTGCCTTCCTGCTGCCATTGAGACGCTCGCGGTGCCCCTCGCTGCTTGCCGCTTCACGGGTGCTGTCGCGACTAGAGACGCGCAGGGCGTTTTTCTTGACAGCGGCGGAGCGCCAGCCGTGCTTTGCACCAAATTCTCCTTCCATTACAACAAATCGTCTCCTTCCATTACAACAACCATTCCCTCTGTCATGACGAGGCGGGACTAACCCTGCCCGGCGAACGCTGGTTAAGCCTTGCCGTCAGACTGAGGGGAGCGCGGCGTCACGGAAGAGAAGCAGCTCGAAACACCGACGAAAAGGCCACCCACCGTTGAAAAGTTGGTATGCGCGGGTTCCTCTTTTCCTTATGCATCCGCTGGTGTAGAAATCATCGAGATTGAGATGAATCGCTCACCGAAAATATCGAAGGAAGCAGGAGCCGATGTGGGCACGACCGTGCTACTCGGCTTCTTCTTCCTTCCAGTGACACTAGTCACATTTTTTTACATGATAGCGACCACGTGTCCATTCCAGACAATGAGTGTCCTTCATGCTTCAACACATATTTTTCATCTATATTTAGTACTGAAGATCACTCCACCCTATCTGATGTTCCCGATTTGGACTATCAGTACATGACGCCCATCGACATTACTATCGACGGCATTGTATCTGTTATAAACAATCTTAAGTTATCTCATTCTTGTGGTGTCGATGAGATTAATTACAGAACACCAAAGAACATCGTTATGACTTCTAGCAAAATGTATCGCATTCTCAAACAGTCACTAACTTCAGGAGTGCTCCCGTCAGATTGGAAGACCGCGAAAGTAGTTCCCATATTCAAAAACTGTGACAGATACTCACCAGATAACTACCGGCCAATTTCACTCAGGTGTATTTGTTGTAAAATGCTCGAGCATATAATTGCTTCTCACATATACAACCATCTGGAATCAAAACTTTTTTTTCACTAATCAGCATGGGTTCAGGAAGGGTTTATCATGTAAGACACAGCTTTTAGAATTCACGACTGACCTGCATTTAGACATGGACCATAATGTACAGATTGATAGCATATTCCTTGACTTTTCCAAGGCATTTGATCGCGTAGCCCATTGCCGCCTGATTTCAAAGTTAAACGCACTAAAATTAGATTCACTGACACTAACTTGGCTCCGGAACTTTCTCTCTAATCGTCGACAATTTACAATCGTTAACCATCTTTATTCGCCCCTTTCCTATGTCACTTCCGGCGTGTCACAAGGTAGCGTTCTTGGGCAGCTACTATTCTTAATCTATATTAACGATCTTCCTGATAACTTAGCATCCCGAGTGCGAATATTCGCAGACGACTGCAATATTTACCGCCCTATAACCAGCCCCGATGACCACCTCATTCTTCAAAACGACCTTCAGCTTATTTTGGATTGGTGTAACACTTGGTTAATGGCTCTTAATTCGTCTAAATGCAAAGCAATGTCCATCACTCGTAAACACTCAATCTCTTATTTCCAATATAACTTAAATAATACGCCAATTTCTACAGCTACTTCCTACAAATACTTAGGCATTAATCTCGCACCAAGCCTTTCCTGCACCCATCACGTTACTACTATATAAGCTAATGCTTCAAAATCACAGGGATACTTATGCCGAAACCTACGTAATTCGCCCTCTAACATCCGCAAGCTAGCTTATCAGACATTCGTTCGCCCCCAGCTCGAATTAGCCTCTCCAATCTGGTCACCCCATCATAACAACCTAATCAGCTTACTATAATCAGTTCAAAATAGGGCCTCCAGGTTTATCTCGCGTAACTACACCTACAATTCAAGCATCTCACAAATAAAACTTGATATTACACTTCAGCCACTAAGTATTCGACGTGATTTAGCGCTGATATCATTATTTCACAAGTACGTTCATGCGGATAGGAAATCTTCTTTATGGCTTTAAGTCGCACCTTTCACATCTCGCAGATTATATCACCTCAGCTTCACACGCATCTACGGGAACACTCATGCATTCAATTGGTCGGCGCTTCCTCGTGCCATTCGATTATGGAACGCTCTTCCTAATTTCATCGTCTTCGGATCTAATCCAGATAAATTCCGCCAGCTCATCAGTTCATATACCACCGCCAATCTTCAATAAAGTGCATAATGCTTGTTCTTCTGTTTCCAGTTATGTGCTTTCTTGTTTATGAGCTCATAATTTCGCTTATTATTCTTGTATTTTTTTTAGTATTGTTTAGTATTTGTACTGGAGTGGCTACATATTTCTTTCATTTTTTATTGAAAGAACTGTATCGTTTGTCTTTTTTCTAATGTGTACATTGCCGACCTTGTTCTTTTTGTACAATGCTTTAATGCTTGTATAAGATGGGTAGACATTTTTCCACTGTCTATTAATAATGTATGTCTATTATGTTTTGTTACATGCCCTGTATACTCTTTTAATCCTTCTGTAACGCCCCCTTACCGAATGCCTCATACGAGGCCTGTAAGGACATTTTAAATAAAATAATAAATAACCACCTGATCACCGCTCATTAAAGCAATCCTGTGCACCGGCTTCAGTGCAATTTCACTTAACAAAACGAGTTCAATCTTGACATATTTCTTATAATTTCAAGCGCATATGTAACTTCCGTAAACCGTCCTACGAATATGGTTTAATGCACTGCAAATTTTGTTGTCGGTGCCCGGAAAATGGTCCTTCGTTCTGATACCACTGATAAGATTTAACATTGTTAGCTCATAGTGGTGCTGCAACCCGCCGTGGTTCCTTAGTAGCTATAGTGTTGGACTGCTGATCACGAGGTCATGGGACCGAATCCCGGCCACGGCGGCCGAATTCCGATGGAGGAGAAATGCGAAAACACCCATGTACTTTGATTTAGGTGCATGTTAAAAAACCTCAGGTGGTCAAAATTTCCGGAGTTCCCTACGGCGTGCCTCATAATCAGATCATGGTTTTGGCACATAAAATCCCATGATTCATTCAATTCAGTATTACTGCCTATACTAGGCATGGCAGACGTCTTCACATCCTTAAATCAAAGCCGACATCAAGTAGTTTGGACAGCAAGCAGCAAGTTCTTCCTACAAGCCATAACAAAATGGCAGCTCTATTGTGGTTGGCGATAGCTCAGACGACACAGTGTTTCATGAATCTAGATAAATATTGTCCGTATAAAGGATCTATTCGGTATGGCGCTATACCCACATTCTGCAATGACAGATATTTACGCGACTAGTAACATGAGTTCTCAATACCAGCATTCCAAGAATCGCCAGCCTTGAACAATGAGTCTCCGTTACTGTTTATGTCTCTCCTGCATCCGCAAAGCGATCGCAAGAAAAAACACGGCGAACAGCGTGGAATTTCGGAAAACCTCGTCTCGAGTTTGCTGTGCAGGCCCGAACTACAAAAGGAGTTTCGATTCCAAGTTGGTTGACCTGGAAGATTTGAAAATTTGTACGATCTATGCTGTCGAATAACAGGCTTCCATTTGCCATCGGTGCTGTTCTTGTTAAAGTGTGTACGGAGCGTGTAAATGGGTCGAATGAACACAGCACATTTTGTTTTTGTATAAGAAGTTTCGTATGGCGTATATGCTTAGTTGCACGTTTTATCTTCGCAACATCAACTGGACCAGCATACACAATACTTGCCAAGATTGTTTCTTCGTTCGCCGCGGTGCGGTATTCATCAATGATATCGCTCAAATATCAATCAATGTGATAACCAGACGATCACTGCGACGATGCTCAATCAGGCACGGCACTTACGCGAATGAATTTCCGTGGATATGCGCCAAGGTTATGTCATTGTGTGTTGGAATATCTAAAACATTTGGGGCTTGACGTTACGAAACTGCACTGTGAGCAGTGAACTAGGAGGGACGGTGTAGTGGAGGGCTCCTTATTAGGTTTCGTTGACGAGCCCCCTTTTTTTTTGCGTTCGACCAAAGCATGATACACGAAAGTTTTCGCATTCACGCTTATTGAAATGCGGCAGGCGCGGCCGGGATTCAAACCGGCGACCTCGTCCCAAGCAGCACAACGACATAACCACTGGCTGAGCCGCTGCGATGGGTTTACAAGATGTTACAGTCAGGTTCAGCTACGGAGTAATGCTGTTTGATGCCCGTAAAATTATTGCGCCTTGTCTGAGCAATTAAATCTCATTGTTTTGATGTCGTTGGCTTCGGCATGAGGCTCCTGTGTTGACGGTACTACTGTTGATAATGCGCCACATGCTTCTTTACATCCGCGAAACTACATATGACGCTGTTTGATTTTTGTATCTTTGATTCTTCGTCCCAGTTAACCTGCGCAGTCAACGACAGCACATATTCGTGCTTGAATATGCGCTGTTCAGCAGAAGCCTGAGCGTCCCTGTACGGTATGTACAAGCGGTATTTTTTAAGCATATATAGTCACTGTCGCAAATACGGAGCACAGGCACGTACTCAGGGGGGGGGGGGGGGCGCCCCCCTCCCGAAATTAGGATGACTACCCTCCCCTCCCCGCCCATGTCACCCCTCCTCCCACCTATTCCTAAAGCACTGTCAAATCAATGTTGAGACTTGACAGCTATTCGGCGGTCAACATTTTGCTGCCTTTTTCACTCCTTTTGAGTGGCGGTAGTTATCGGCATGCCTTGGGGTGTGAAGGCCAGTTTTCTGATCGATTCGGTGCCCGCGCGATTACCTCGAGATGCGTTCAGTTGTCACCACCTGTTCAATGGTCACGCGCATCGCTGTTGCTTCATTAGTTCAACCTTCTTTGTTTGGACTGATCCACTGACCAGGAAAGGGATTCGGTTCGTAGTCAGCTGGTCTGTATTCTCTTGGAACAAGTTGCGGTAGGATAAAACACCAGTTGCGTTTAACTTTTCCTTTTGCTTCATTATTTCCTAGAGTGACGGCTAGCCGCGACGATGACAGATCCTCGGAACCATATACTCGCGATATGGGTTAGATAAGGTGGAAAATAAAATAATGCGAAACAGCGTCCATCATAAAACCCTGCAATAACCGTTAAACCCATAAGCAATATGAATGTCACCCGTTACCTCGTCTGGTTTTTCCCTAATTGTACATCACCTTTCGTGCAAAATTGGCAACTGGAAACAAGAGTCGCAAGCAGTTGAGAAATTAGGCGATATACTAAGGGAGAGAGCCAAGGCAACAGCCAAACAGGAAGGAAAAGCGAAAATTAACAAATTTAACCATTGTTTATGAAAATATTCACGGATCAACACCTTTTTATTTAAAACGGAAGTAGAGAAAACGCTACCGGAAGGGGAGAATGATTTTGTGTTTTCAATGACGCTTCTACAGTTATGAGTCGAGCCGCCTGACGTAGCCACTTTTCTTTTCCCATAGGCTGCAAATAATTCGTACTTCAAACTTTTCCTGTTACCCAAATAAGGCGGTAACCAAAAAATAAAATTATTAGCGCGTAAATTTATACGTTTTCCCTCGCCTATTATAGTGGAATGGCGAAAGACTAATTCTTTATTGAACTGAAATAAAATGCTTCCATCGCTGCAACTATTTATTGTCAAGTTTCACTTCAATTGTAAGTGAAACTTATGAGTAAAACGGGCTCAGCAGTGAAATGAACTGTACCGCAGACTTTTGAAGATTTAATTAATTAATTATGGAGTTTTACATGTCAAAACAACGATCTGATTATGAGGCACGCTGTCGTAGGGGGCTCCGGAAATTTGGACCTACTGGGATTTTTTAACGCGCACCTAATTCGAAGTACACGGGTGTTTTCGCATTTCTCCCCCAACAAAAATGCGGGTGCCGTGGCCGGGATTCGATCCTGCTACCTCGTGCTGAGCAGCCCAACACCATAGCCACTAAGCAACCACGGCAGGTAGACTTCCGAAGAAAGAGTGACATGCTCAGACTCCATACACTTTGTATATGTCTGTTGCACACCTCGTTGCTTCCGTCGACGAAAACACTCTTCAAGAACAGCAGACGCTCCGTAGGTATCAAGTACGACGCCATTTTGAAAAGGCCATAAGACGACGATTTTGTTTGCTTCTGTGCTTGGCTGGAGAAGTAACACAACCCCGCGCGGTCCGTGTGCCTTGGTTGCGAACTGCTGTTTTTTTTTTTTTTTTAAGTTGTATGGTACTATAGAAATCTTTATTTTACACTTTCGCTTGTTTACTTGTTCTTGGCAGTGTTCTTCCTGCGCTTCTTTCCTGCGCGAGTCCATTTGATGTGGTTCCTTGTTTGCCAAGTAAAGGAGAGGTGTAACTCACAGGTGTACCTGTGAGATTCACCTGATGTCATTTCTCTTTTGCGGGTTGACGCGTCTTTATGGCTTATGGCGTGCGTTATTCACATTTGTACTAGTAATGGTACCCCCCTCCCCCTCATATGCATTGAAAAGTTACCTTGGGTTGGGCTCCCCGCTACCCCCTACCCCCCGAAAGAAAATCCTGGGTACGTTCCTGATGGAGCATATATATGTATACACACATACACACACGCCCGATGTTCTCCGACTCCTTCTCTTTCGGCACGCTTCACTCCCCCCACCTTCTTTAGTCATCTCTCCTGGGATGCTGTTTAAACACATTCGCTATGGAACCCGATTCTTCATTTTCGTTCGCGCCCTTATAACAGACAGTCTTTAAGTTGCCTCGCTAACTTGAGGTTTTCACGACACGATACGGTCCATTAAAGGTATAGTCAGTGTTTGATAGTCTTTTCTCACGAGAACCAAGTCTCCTACCTCCAGCGCTCGTAACGTTGTGTTTTGCTTCTTATCAAAGTTTCTTTTCATTCTTTCATGGTAGTTCGCTTGACAGTCTTCTGTACGTCATGTTTCTATAAGCTGCACCGTCTTGTCGACTCTGAAAGATACTAGTAAAACACGTTGTTGGGCTAGCTGATGCATTGTATTTAAGAAAAAACCAGCCAAGAAGAAAGGGACCAGCTTCTTTCCTGTCTTCTTGCATGTTTTCCGTGTGCGTCTTTTTTTGGCTGGTTTTTTCTTAAACTCAAAGATACATTAGCGGGAAGACAAGTTGGTTTTTCAGTTGCAACAAAAAGTGGTGCACATCCTAGACCAGTTATGTGGGATCGGTTACGATGAGATACCGCTGCTTGAAGGCGGCACTTCCATCATCCCGGGAAACATGGGTACATGCTGATGTTATAGCTTCAGATCCCGAATATTTCGTTCTGCCTGCCCATTAGCTGCTGAGTGGTACGGGGCAATGAGTCTCAGTGTTATCCCACCTCGTTCTGCCCATTCGTGCAATTTACGACTTCAAAAGGCTGGACCATTATCGGATACCAAAACTTTCACGTTGTCGAATATTCTGCAGTTGAGCAACGAGGCCACACTTTTGGTATCCTCTCTTCCTGGCTTTGCTGCTACCATCCTTATGCTCTCTTCCATGCACACAAGGAACGCTTGCGTTTTTTTTTTTTTCACACCTTTTGACTTCTTACGGAGCTAGCGGCGAAGACTAAGTGGACAACTTCGAATGCCGTCGCTGAATGTCTCGGCAATGTCATTTGTTAGGATGGTTGTTGGAATTTCACCATATTCAGTTGACATTCGTTACATGATTGCATACATCTTCGCGTCTCGTTTTATGTGAGGTAATGTAAATCGCTTCGTAAGCTCCATGTAGGTTCTCAAACCCATCATGTCCACCTGAATTAGGGTGATAAAGATCAAATATTTTCGACTCAAGAGTGGGAGGCACTGAAACTTTCCCTATCGCTGTGGAGGGCTTCAGTTTCTTCCTAAAGTTTCGCGGGGTTTATTGCTTCTTGGTGAATGAAACAGGCGGGACCGCCAACCTCGACATAGCATCAGCATCTTTCATTGATCGAAGCTTCCGGGTGATGACTGACTTCAAAGACAAACTGCTGGAGCTCGTTCACACAGCGTGCGATTTTTCCTTTAAGTTCCGCCAGCTTCAAAAAGTGTCAGTTCTTCATGATCAGTATAGAGCTTGAATTTTATTCCTTCGAAGTAGGAGCGGAAGTACCGTATGGCCTCTAGGACAGCGAGATCTTCTTTAATTCTCAGTTGTTGTGTAGTTTACTTCCGTCTTGGTGAAAGTGTAACTGTAGTAACCCGCCACGCGAAGCTGTTGATTTGTTGCCCGGGTGGAGTCTCATTGATAAAGAACCGCTCCCGTTCCATAATTCGACACATCTGTATTTTGTTCAAATGGAAGGGAAAAGTCAGGAAGGCAAAGTCGAAATTATCTGTACGAGCTCCTCGTACGCGCAATCGCGTTCTTCTGTTTGTCGAAACGGTACATCTTTTCGCGTCAACCTTGTTAAGCACCGTGTCTTCTTAGCATAGTCTCGAATAAATGCTCTGAAATGGCCGGCTGGTCCCAAAAACACGCGAAGCGAATGGACGTCAGATGGCTTCACAAGCTTAGCGATGCGCGTCACGGACTCTTCTTTGGTATTCTTAGTGGTACTATCCATTACTAGACCCCAAAAAGTGACTTTGTTTTTGAAGAACTCGCTTTTCTTGATGTTTGCATTTAGCATGACTTCGGACAAGGCAATGAAAACATGCGCAAGGTGTTCATGTGGCTGCTCGCTCTTAAAGTATACAATGATGTCGTCTACATATACATTGCAGAAGCGACCAATAAAAGGGTTGAGAAATGTATTCATCATCTTCTGAAACTAGCTGGGTGAGTTTTTCTAACCAACCGGAAGACGGTTATGCCCATAAATGTCAAATGGAGTCACAAAGGCAGTGTATTGCTTGATCTATTCTTGAAGCGGCATTTGCCAGAAGCCTTTGCCACGCATCTATCCTGGAAAACCAGATTCTCCGCCTGTTTCGTCAATGATGCTGTCTATTCGAGGCATTTTTAAATGGGATCCGATACGTTTGCTTGTTGATCGCTGTGCAGTCCGTGCACAGCCTGAGGCTACCGTCTTCTTTTGGGGCGATGGTGATTAGCGATGCAAACGGCGGTACAGATGGATGGATGATATCAGCATCTAACGTCTTTTGAAGCTCCTCTTTTAGCCATGCCTTCTTTTATCTCGATAGGTGTATGGCTTTTTCCGCACTATAGTAGTGTCATATAATTTAAAAAGTACTTCATACTTGGTAGTAGCTGGAGGATAGCCTTCCAAGCAGAATAACTCCGGGTAGAGTTTTTGAATACTGTCTCCAGTTTTCGGCCTGCGAATCCGGTTTGCCCCTGTCATAGGTTTGGAATTATCTTCATCGGCGCTTACAGACACAATGTCCTCCCAATGAATGTTTAGCCTCAACGATTTCACGTCCGGGCGAGAGAGAAGAAAGTCGTATTCGACACCTTCTGTCACCAAGGCAAGAACTTCCGCGAGCTGCGACTGATATTTTAGCTTTAAGCTTATCCATTCGCAGTGCTCCTTTTTCCGACCGTCATAACCTCGTACAAGGACTGATCTGCCTGTGAATATGTCTCGGACATTTGCTTTGCTTCTCTTGAGTATTGATATTGAAGCTCCGCTGTCGACAAGAGCTGGCACGTTCTGTCCGTTCACTTCAAGTTGTATGTGAAGTAAAAGTGAAGAAATCAGTAAGACGGTCTCGTTTCGTTTCGGTTGAACACATTGAGGCTTTGGTGTCATTTGTTTCTGTTTGAAAAGTGTCAATGACTGCAAGGCGTCACCGGTTCCTGAGTCGGTCGCACGAAGTCTAATATTTACACTATCTTTAAGCTGTGGCGACTTTACATCCAAGTTGCTGGACTCAGAATCTGACTGTCCGTGAAGATCTGGCCGCATCTTGCAGCTACGCTCAGATCTGTAATCAGGGAATACTCGCAGCGCCTCTAGTAGTGCCTCGAGAGTTTCCGGCCTTTTTATTTGTGCATGCCATTGCAAATATCTTGGGAGACCATGAATTACAAGCGCTAAGATTGATCTTGATGGCAAATCTGATTCAGCAAGTCGGAGCAGTCGCTGCTTCTCAAGAAAGTAGCCAAGCGGGGAAACAGACCTAAAATGTTAAAGCAGCGCCTCGTCCCATCGCTGTACGTTACTTCTTCGGAATGTTGACGAAAAAGCTCTCTTCCCACATGTACCAAGTTCGCAAACATGCTCTAAGAAGCGCAACTCAAGCCACTTTCTCGCCACACCACTGAGAAATTGTCGCATGTTTAAGACCCGGTCTTGGTCAGACAGCAACCCGTTGTAATTCTCTGCGGCCTCATAAAAAGTAATCCATCTTTATGGTTTGTCAGAAGACCCGTCAAAAGTATTTGGCCGTAAAATTTCAACTGGATGGTTTCTCTTGTGGCGTAAAGCAGTAAGGAAAGCTTCCGCCATGGCATTCTTTTGCGAAAATTGTTGTTGTATCGCTATGGCCTGAAGAACTGTTGATCTCTCGTCATATTGTTACGGGGATGTTGGGAGCATAGAAAATTGTATTTACAATATATATACAATATGAGTCAGTGTAGTTAAGATGGCTGACCACCAACAACACGCAGCAGCCAGCGTCCCGCGATCTTCTTCCTCCCTTCATCCTTCCGTAACAATAAGACGCTGCACGACCAAATGGTCGTCCGAGTAACATCTGGTTAAGCAGTGTCACTGGGATGAATCTTCGCCTTCGCCGAACCTCGTTTAACAATCTCTTCCGGTGACACAGAAGTTCGACCCAGAACAAGATCTAGGAGCTCATTCGTTGTGCCCACAGGGAGGTCGACCAGAGAATCACCGTGCACTTGTTCGCCTTTGAATACCACTCGGTTGTTGTACCTCTCCACGAACAAAGTCACCCACATCTTTGGTCACTTGTTGGCTGTGCCATAAAATGTAATTAAGCGGGAAAATATCAAATAGATAAAACAAACGTCATGTCGCCATTTCTAACTTCTTTACTCTCCTTTATCCCAAGACCCCCCCCCCCCCCCCGATGTTCTCCGCCTTCTTCTATTGCGGCATGCTTTATATATATATATATATATATATATATATATATATATATATATATATATATATATATATATATATATATATATATATATATATATATAGGGGTTTTCTTCAAAGTTCAGGACCCGACGTAACGTACGCAGGAAAGAGACGACGAACTTTTTGGAAGACTTCTTTTACTTAACGTTTTCTGTACTCTGACGAAGGCTGGTCCACCAGCCGAAAACGTTAAGTAAAAGAAGTCTTCCAAAAAGTTCGTCGTCTTTTTCCTGCGCATATATATATATATATATATATATATAGTAGATAAAAAGGAATTCTTCAGGCTGCCTTTCAAACGTAAAGAACTTGAGCGGCGCTGCAAGGTAAACAAAACAAGTATTTTTTTGTAAACCCTGATGAAGATCGGTCCACCGATCGAAACTGTTGAAATTAAATACTTGTTCTGTTGACCTTGTAGCACCGCTAATGCACGAGCACACAAATATTCGAAGCCCGGTTTTGATCTGAAATAACTTCGCATACTTCAGTGGTCTCCGCTTTCCGGGAAATTCTATTAGCAGCTTCACGTTCCAAATGCCAGTTCGAATGGGTGCCCGATCTCAAATGAAGCTACGGCCTCGAATGAAGCTCTACTATCTCTTGTGAGTTTGGCTGCAGGAATATCGTGCCGTATCAGTTTCGTTGTCCGTGCCTTTATTTTTATTCTCCAATCACTGCTCAGTTCATCTCAATTTTTAGTTGCAGCACCCTTTTCTCTCTCATTTTTAACGCGTTTGACAGTTTGTTTGCCTGCCACCTCATTACGCAGTATTCTTGCTTTTGCTGGTATTTGCAGAATCAGCATATTCATCATAATTGTTGTCATAATCGGATCCATGACTTCGGCTGCGACCCGCAAACCAGGAAGGGCGGCAGCATCACGGCGTGGATATGAGCACAGTGTGGCAGTAGGGCAGGAACATGGCGTTCACCAGGGGCACGGAGAACCAGTCGCCGTCCTGGCGCGCAAGTGACGCCTTGAGCAGAAGGTTGCGCTGACGGGGCTGCCGTTGCTCGGTGTTGTCGTAGGCCAACCCGAAAGGACACCGTGCTGTCTCGCGCTGATGAAAAAAAAAAGAAGAAATAGACAAGACCCGACCGAGTTAAGCATCGGTAGCTATAGCGGGTTTTGTCTCAGCCTCCTATGCCAGCGCAACCGCCCGATGCTCAAGCATCAGGCAATCATCTTGTGCCAAGAACAGCAAACTCTTTGAGACCATTGGCCCGTGCATCGCATCACGTACCACGTGCGCGTGCCAGCTTTCATGACTCCAAAGACGCAGGCACGCAACCACATACTTTCACATCCTGCTTCTTTCTGCCATGCACCTCTCCTCGCCATTCTACCCTGGAATAACACCCAGCATTGGAGTCGAAACCGCGCGAACGATGGGATGCAAACGAAGCGCTGACCGTCAACTGAGATTGGTTGAGTGTTGCGCACGCAATATAAATGAACACAAGGGGAAGGAAAGCTCGACATCATTACAAGTGAATTCATATCAATTGCCACAGCCAAAAGAGAGAGAAAGAGAGTCTCGACCAAGGAAAGGTCACAGCCAACTTATAATCAATCAATAAATGAATCAGTAAATAAAGTAACGTCCATAATAATCATGACAATAATTATTATTATTGTCAATATTATTATTGCTCAGGCCTCTCTTTAGCAGAAGTCAGGACTTTTTCCGAGTATACTGGAAGCTCGCAATAACTTATCGAGCATACAAAACCGATTTGGCTGCGTAAGAATACGGAAAGAGCAAGTGCGCTACGTTTACGTGAACGCTGCACTAATTTCACTCGCAACGCCAGCACGTGAAAATAAAAGGCAAATTCTAGGGACTATCGTGGACTGCAAGTTTAGACTGCAATGGGCTATTTTGGAAAAGCCGATTTTACCGCTGTTACTGTCAACGGCGATAAAACATGAAAATTTAATGTCCTTTCAATAAATGGTCTCTTATCACTATAATTTACCAGCAGATCTATGTGCTTCGTACGAAACCGGCGAGCAAACATTAATAAATTGAACGTTATTTACTTCCATGTTAGGAAGGAAATACGAAAGCGTGGAAGACGATCTTGTAAAGCCCAAAAAACGTCTCAATAGCTTTTGACAAATTTAGACCCACCTTTTCAAAACTAGGCCAGCCTTTCAGGGGCACTTATCCTTTTCTTTTGTAACTTTTATGTCACAGTGTGCTGCTACATCTGTCGGCCCCCTTGTTGATAATAATAAATTTAAAAAAAGAAATAGACAAGAAAGAGATAGCGTGAGCTAGACGTTTGCTTTACGCATGTCTGCTACGTTACGCTTGTTGTCCGCGTCGTTTTCCATCATACAATATGTCATGTTTTACGCTTCTCATACCACAGCTTACTCATTTATAATACTTTGCTCACGAAGAACTACACAAGCAATAAATGCCTGCAATAGACGCGTAAGTGCGGACCATTGTGGCGGAAAAGATGCAGTCGTGGAAAAAAAGAATATTCCCGGTGCTGGCAACACACACGCGCGTGCTTCCTGCGGCGAGTCACTGCAGAATTATTTTACAGTCACGTGAACTTTAACGGGACCTGCTTTATCTCATTAATGGCTAATAGCGGGCGAATATCTGGCGCGTAGCAAACGCCCGCCGCTTCCCCGAGCGGAGAGCCAACACCGCCTAGACTGAGGCAGCCATCTGACGGACGGACAGTTGGAAGGACCATAGAGTTTCTCACTATAACAATGAGAAACTCTATGGGATGGATGGATGGATGGATGGATGGATGGATGGATGGATGGATGGATGGATGGATGGATGGACGGACGGACGGACGTACGGACGGACGGACGGACGGACGGACGAACGGACGGACGGATGGATGGATGGATGGATGGATGGATGGATGGATGGATGGATGGATGGACGGACGGACGGACGGACGGATGGATGGATGGATGGATGGATGGATGGATGGATGGATGGATGGATGGATGGATGGATGGATGGATGGGATGGGATGGGATGGGATGAGATGGGATGGGATGGACAAGCGGACGGGCGGACGGACGGACGAACGGATAGATGGATGCATGCTTGCATGCATGCCATGAGCGTCCCTTTTGGAATAGGCGGTGGGTTACCCCTCCAAGCTCTTTTTCTTAATTTGCCCAATGTCCCCCCTATACATTCTTTTTCTTTTTTAACAGAGAGAAAAAAAATCCCTGCAACAAACATTCTGAACCATTATTGGGAACATTGTTTTTGTACGTACCCGTTGTTTGTGGTCTCCATACTTTTACTAATCTTTACAATCGCCTTTTACTTACTTTCCTTCTGGTATCTCTGAACGCAAGGGCTTGCAAGGAGGCCAGCGGAACCTAAACCGACAGCTGGGTAGATATCTTCACATCCTAATGAACGTACATGCTCCATCGTTTCCCTAGCATTACCGCAGCAAGCACATGCTTCTTCTTCCTTGTTGTACCTCGTTTTATAAGTACGCGTTCTAAGGCACCCTGATCTCGCTTTTCGAAACGTAAATAGCTTCCCTTTGAGTTATCATCTTTTTTTTTCCTGATTTCGTTTTTACCTCTTGAGTATTCTTGAGTTTTTACCTCTTGAGGTTCCTTTTCCATTGCTGCCACCCCGGAGCCTCTCTGATGTTGCGTTTAGCCTTCTTTGTTTCCATGTTGCTTACTATACGGGTCGCATACTTGCTATAGTTCTGTAGTTGGATTACTATTTACAACATATGGTCTCCATATAATTGTGCAGGTAAATAACTGCACGGTACGCCTTCATTCAAATTATTGTGCATTTCATGAAAGCGTTCACCATGGTGAAGACTTCACGATGCCTGCTATGTCAGCCTTCTATTAACACAGGTGTGCAAGTCGCGTTTGCGTGAGTGGCAGAGAAAGTGCGCTGACGCATACAGTCCACACCTTCCTTGTATACACCGCATGGATCGTTGCTGTTTTTGCGTAGCATGGGAATAACTCCGGGGGCGACATGTTGTGGTCCTTGGAGATAGGCAAGGTCGGGCACGCTGGCCAGCAGGTCGTACACGTCTATGTCTCCTCCGCTGTAGAATGAGTCCTCACACGGGCATCGTATGGGCACGCCAGGAACATGTGCGCTACGAATAGTGACTCCCAGAACTCGACATATAGATGGCGCACCGGGCTTCCCTTGACTCTCACTGACCCCAAACCGAAACCTTCTAGTGCAACTCCCTTCATTTTTCTGTTGCTGACTGCGAACAGATCGACTTGGGTCCCGGCGTGAAACTTGCTTCCGGGAGAGATCTCCGCTCAGCGAAACATCTTCAAAGATCAGAAAGCCACGCAGTTGTACGCTCGTGCCCACCAGTGTGCAGAGAGCAGCCGCAGCGGTATAAGCAGCGGCGGAGCGCGCGGCCTTTTGAGGCTTCACGGCAAATCCGATCCTCCAGTTTTTCCCACTGCTTCTGGCACCGGGATTAGCCTGCCGCCGCAGCAAGACCCCGGTGACAAGCAGAGGCGGCTTCTTCGGCATTTCTTGGGAAGCAACGGACAGAGCAGTCACGCCCTTATTCAGTTAAGGCTCAGATGGGCAGCACAGCTTCTACGACGCGGTCAGCTCTCGCCGGCTGGCTTCCGTCTCGCCGACGAACGCGGCGCCACAAAGACCCCATTGTCCTTGTGTTTCGCACCCACACATGCCACACCAATATGGACTCTTTCCTCGCCGTCAAGTCCGACCACACCAACAACACGCTTCGCAGGCATCGCGCCACGGCCATAGAAACCTACCTCGCTTGCACCCTGGCCAGCCACGATGCCGTGATCACGGAGCGAAGCCTTGACCTCCTGCTCACCTGCCCCGCCTGCATGAGTGAGCTATGCACCCTGACTGCGGCCAAGAGCGAAGCTCTGTTCAGGCTCGTCCTTTTCAGCTTCTACACGCCGCCGTCGGCGCCGCTGCACGTTCCGTACACGATCACGTTCGAAGCCGTGCTGAAGCGAGCCACCAAGGCCTATTTGCCGTGCTTTTACGGCGGCACCTGCGGCCTGGTGGACTTCCCGTGCGTGAATCTCGGCCTGTGCGGCTGCATCCTGCGACCCCTGTACACGGCCATCTACTACAGCAACCTGGAACTACTCAAGCTTCTTCTACGCTACGGCGCCGAAGTGAAACCTCGGGATGCCTGCCGCTGTGGCGACCGGTACATGATGCACCCGTTGATCAGGGTGTACGAGTCACTTAGCACCACTCGCTGGCATCCTGCTCTGCTGGCCAAGGACGATTCTCACCCGGCAGACTTTGTGAAGTGCCACCAGCTTGCGATGCTTGTGATGCCAGCTGATTTGGTTGTCCTCAGTGAGACTTGTCTAAGTTTCGCTCGCCTCGTGACACCGGCGGACGAGTACGAGACCTTGCTTCGAGTTAAAGGCAGCCTGCAGCACCTGTGTAGGCTGCGACTGCGGGCTTGGCTCTCTAGCCTCCGAGCGATGCCGGCGGCAGTGGAGCGATTACCCCTGCCGCGGAAGTTGCAGAGGTACATTTCGTACGAAAGCTTCGAAGAGTGCTTGTGAACTCGTGCGCGCCGCGTAAGCCAATATATATTTCTTTTGCCTTTTGTTTTTTGTTACATTATTATCGGCGGTTCTGGAAGTGTACTTCAAGTGGGACGGCCCAAAACATTTGCGGAGGCTAAAATACGAGGGGGAGGGGCTGCCCCCCCCCCCCTTTTTTTCAAGGTCCGGGACGCGGAGGCACCGTCTGTTTTACGCAGACTCGCAGGGAAGCAATGAAGCCGCTTTTGCGTAACGTGTCATGGTTCCGTGCGTTTCATGGCTGACGCTGAGAAGGCGTCTATATGAAAAGAGGCAATTAATAGGATCACTGCGCGGATTCGCGTGCTCGTATTTAAAGGGCGATATTCCTTTGTGCCGCGATCACAGTTTAATTAGATCTGAAAGCTGAGCAAGTTGGTAACAGATCATATTCATACTTTGGGTTGCGCATGAAACACAGGAACGAAAGAAAGGATTATACGACATCAGCGCAAAATAGAGGACATTTTGCACTCGTGTCGTCTAGTCCTGTCCTTCGTCCGTTTGTTTCATGCGCAACTCAAAGTATGAAGTCGATCACACAGTTGGCGTGGATATTGGGTCTGCCCTGCGTAAGCATAAAGGAAGCTAAATGTTGTGGGAGCTGAGCCCTCCCGTTTCCGAAAACCGGTTGCACTTAAGCCCCTCCTTCCCTACCGCTACCGAAGCCCCTGAACCGTTGGTTCGGCCCATGTGCTACTACACTTGCTAATGCACGTGCTGACGGCGAATAAACGGATATGCGCAGATAGGCTTTCGCGCAAAGAAATGGTAAACGCTCGTTACAATGTCACAGTCGCATCACCTTTAGCATAAGTAGTGATGTATCCGTCGAGTCATCGCTTTCCAGAGAAGTGAGTGGACCCACGGCTGCCCCAACTATGTAATGGGCTATAGGCTTACCTTTGTTTCAGAAGAAATCATTCTGCATATATTCATTTATTCATCGCGTGTATCGGCGTCAGATAGTGGATTAGCGTGGGTAGTGATGTATATACATCGAGCAGTCGATCGCTTTCTAGAGAAGTGAGTGGATATGGCTGAGGCGGCGTTGTATAGCCTTGTCGCAGTGCGCGACATGGCTGCGCACGAGAACTCATCTGCGCAAATCAGTTTGTTAATCGCGTAAATCGGAATCAGCCCGTGCATTGTAGCGAGGGGATTGATGTGTGCGCTGAACCAGCGGTTTCCAGAGAAGTGACTGGACCTGGTGGTATAGTGACATTGCAACGGGCTGTAAGCCTGTCTTCTTTTTTTCTTTTTTCGGCAGAGCCAAGCTGCGCATAAGCGTTTATTCATCGCGTGAATCGGCGTCAGCACGGGCATTATAGCATCTATGGTGAATGATGTATGCGCCACACTAGCGCTTTCCAGAGTAGTGAGTGGACACTGCTGCGCTGACATAGTATAACGGCTGTAGGCTTATCTTTTTTTTTTTTTTCGCGAATGCCAATTTGCGCGCGTGCGTTTATTCATCGCGTAAAATGGTGTGAACACAACCATTAGCATGGGTGACGATGTATGCGTCGACCCATCGCTTTCAATACAGGTAAACGAACCTGGCTGGGCCGAGATTGTAGCGGGTCGTATAGGCTAACCGTTCTTTGTCGCGATATAGCCATCTGCACATGGGGGAGTGATGTATGTGGTTCGCACATACATCACTCCGCATGCTAATACAGGTGCTGATGTCAATTCACACGATGAATGTACGCAGATGTGTTGATTGGCTATTGCGGAAAAAAAAGGGTGATCTCAAAGCGTCGACGCACATACAGCCAAGGCACTTATTTCTATAACGCGCGGGCTCGGCGCATACATCACTGTCCATACTAATGCAAGCGTAGCTGCCCATTCACGCGATGAATAAACGAATTTCGCAGTATGGTGATCGCGGAAAGAAGGGTAAGCCTATAGCCATTAAAATGTCGGCGAAGCAAGGTCCACCCACTTCTCTTGAAAGCGTTGCAGGTTCGGCACATACATCGCTCTCCATATATATGATGCACGGGCTGGCGCCGATTCATGCGATGTGTAAACGGGAATGCGCAGTTTGGTGATCGCGCAACACAAGGTAAGCCAATTCCTATTAAAATGTTGGCACATCCAGGTCCACTCGCTTCCCTAGAAAACGCTGGTTCAGCGCATACATCACATCTACATGCTAATGCAAGCGTTTCCTCCTATTCACGCGATGAATAAACGAATCGTGGAGATTCGCTTTTACGAAAAAAAAATCATGCTCATCCCGTGCACGCGCTGTAGGAATTGATGTAAGCGAAGCTTTCTGTGTTGTTTGTTCTGATTGACAATAATTAGCAGTGAGCAAAACGAGAACAAGGTAAAAGCGGGAGCCAATGTTTTGTCAAGTGGACCTGTCTTTTTCAAGGCGACATATGCTTTTGTCACCATAATTAGCGGTGACGTTCATGGCGAATGTTTATTTTCTTCAGCGTTTAATGCAATACGAGGGTGGTGAGTTGATGTTATAAACGTCATACCTTGCGTGCACCTCTGCTGCTTATCTGGGTAACACAGACCAACGCACAGCGAGACGTGTTTGCTTGAGGCTTTGTTGCGCGCCACTGTTCCTCCGAGAAGGTTAGCATTGTCATTGCCTCGCATGGTACCAGAAGTGTTATACTTTTATTGAATTATGGGGCTACATGTGCCAAAACCACAATCGGATTATGAGGCGCGCCGTATGTGGCGGACTCTGGATTAACTTTGACCCCGTGGAGTTCTCTATGGTGCACCTAAATCTAAGTACACGAGCGTTCTTGTATTCCTGCCCGGTCGAAGTGCGACTGCTGCAGTTGGGATCGATCCCGCGACTTCGAGCAACGCCATAACCGCAAAGCTACCGCGGCGGGCACAGAAGTGTTCGTTTTTCGTGCGGCCACTTCCGTATACAGTGTCGCCTATAGACGCTACAGTGCTTTAATATGACATTGCCTCTGCACGCCCTGCGTCAGTTGCCCGCTTGACAAATTTGCACGGCGTTTATTTTCCACAAATAATAGAAACATACTGTACGGTACCTTGCGCTTAAATTTATCCACTTTGTATACGTAATCGCCCTTGCCTTCTTTCGTCGCCTTTTTTCCTCTCCCGCCCTCTCCATGTATGGGAGCGCCGAACAACCTGCCGACCCGGAAAGCGAGAGAGCAGCCTGCAATCAGCAGCAGCAGTAGCAGCAGCAGTAGTACTAGTAGTTGTAACAGTATACATAGTAGTAGTTTAGTAGTGTATAATAGTAGCAGAAAAATCGAACGAAGAGGCAAATTTGAAAGCTTCGCTTTAAGAAAGGTAAACTACAGCATTTTAAAATGTGGACGCAGCCGTGCAGGTGCACCCAATTCTCTGGAAAACGCTGGCTCGGCGCATACATTGTTCCCCATACTAATACACTTACGTGCTGACGTCAATACAAGCGATGAATAATGGACATGCGCAGATTGGGTTTCACGGGGAAAAAAAGATAAGCCTATGAACTGTTACAATATCAGCGCATGTCAGGCCCACTAAGTTATCTGGAAAGCACTGGTACGGCGCATGTATCACTCCACATGCAATTTATTGCACGTGCTGACGCCGAAATGTACGCTATGAATAACGGACATGCCCAGATTGGCTTTCGTGGAAAAAATAATCACCGCCTAAGCACTCCGTACAGATGGTTAACCAGCGAAGCTGAAACATGCGGCCCCGGTGTTTATCACTGGTTTAATCCTGACGGTTCATTAAACAACGGCTTGGTAGGGTTGCCGGATCCTCGGTACGCGGTTGCTGCTTGCGCTCGGCTGCACGAGCCTGTTCTTGCGCCCGGGCTGCAGCATCGGCACAGCGTAGACGAACTCGTTCCCGGTTCTGCTCGCGGCGTTGCTGATCGAAAGCTGCCTGCTCCTAAGCAGTACGTATGACGCGTGACCTACCCATTTCGAAGCCGGAGAGAAACTGCTGCGTGCATGCTTGGCTGCGACGGAGAGCAACGACGTCACTACTGGCGCAGCTAATCCAGCACCACCTAGATAGCACAAGGCCTTTTCACTCCGATCCATGACGTCATGTTATCTGGCCCGACTGCCATTGAATCTAATGAGGATGTTCCTGAGTAGGCGACAGAGATTTTGACGTCACCACTTTCCTCACGCCAGCCTTGTGAATGGAAATTTCGGGCCGCGTAGCGTGACGTTATGGATCGGAATAAACAGGTCTTGTGCTATCTAGGTGGTGTTGGCTAATCACGCGCCATTCTCTCTCTCTCTCTCTCTCTCGCGCGCGCGCATGAGGTTGGGCCGGAGGAGTTTTCGGCGTACAGGCGACCAACAGACGGGCGAATCGGCTAGCCATGTACAGCTTCGCTGTAAACAAAAAAAAAAGGTAAGCATATATACACCGTTACAATGTCAGCACAGCCAGGTCCAGTCACTTCTCTGGTTGCGCTGGTTCGGCGGACATTCCTCATGCTAATGCTCGTACTGACAATTATTTAAATGATGATTAAACGGATATGGGAAAATTGGCTATCCCGGAAAAAAAGAAAAACTTTATAGGCCGTTACAATGTCGGCCCAGCTTGCGCTGACTCGGCGTATACATCACTCTCCATGTGCCGACGCCAATTCATGCGTTGAGCAAACGGATATGCAAGGACTGGCTATACCGAGCGAAAAAAAAAAGCGTAGATCTCGCGTAATGTGGGGGCCGACGTTATGCAAAGCATCTTGCAGGCAGCTGGTTATCTACCATTATTTGAAGTTCCGCAAAGCGTTACCGCATTTACCAATGTGTTTGTGTGAATCCAGTAATGGTGTGTGTGTGTGATGCGAGTACAGTGAACTAGAATTAAATCGAGAGTGCGCGTGTGTAACGACAGCAGCAAGACGACGACGACGGTAACGACGATTGGATTGCATGATTTCTACGAACGATAGAATAGGATGTGAAGGAGCGGCATAAAGAATGCGAGATAGGTAAGGAACGCAGAAACTAAAATGCTCACTGACGGCAGCACGCGGTATCACTCGGAGGGCACAAACGGGCGACTCTGACGGCGATACTACAGCATAGCCTAAGCTCGTGGGCTCTTATGGCCAATTGGATGAGTGGCGTGGTGCAGCTGCTCGCCTTGGCCGAGCAGTGCTGACGCTGCGATAGTGAAATTCGATGCAGATTTGTCGTGCTCGGGCACTATGTGCACCATGAAAGATCACGCAGGCCTCGATCTTTGATTAAGTGGCCTGGTAACGACGAGAAGGGCCGCGAAAGTCCGGTAAGAGCCTCGGGAGGAACGAGGACGCGGCGCATTGCTGTTCGGTGGCCAGAAATCAACGCTCGTGGTAAACTCGCTTTTCAATTGCTGTTAGGCAATCACCACCCCTTGCGTTCTGCAGCGTAGATGCCGCGATCTTCTCACACACACACACACACACACACACACACACACACACACACACACACACACACACACACACACACACACACACACACACACACGCACACGCACACGCACACGCACACACACACACACACACACACACACACACACACACACACACACACACACACACACACACACACACACACACATATACAGAGTGTTTCAGCGAACACTTTCAGATTTGTTTAAAGGTGGCCTGTGGCAGATAGCTCATTTCTAGTTTATGAGCCGCTCTACTCGAAGCGGCGGACACTACTTGCACAAAAAATTGACATTCAATATCTACTAATTAACAAGAATTCACTAATTAACTTTTAGCGAATTATCCTATGACCCATATTGCAATTTACAAATTCTAGCAGTGGACTTCGCAAGGCGAATTCACGTGGAACGAATTCTCAGGACCACACCAGCTTCGAGATATGAATTCCCGAACTTCGCGGAGAAATGCTTTGGTGTTCCAGTTACTTGTGTGCTTCAGTGCAGGAAACGAGTTTTGTTAACAAATTAACCGGAACGCCAATGCATTTCTCCGCAATGTTCGGGAATTTATATCTCGAAACTGGTGTCATCTTGAAAATTCGTTCCAAGTGGATCCGCCTTGCGATTACCACAGCTATAATTTTTTAAATGCAATATGGGCCACAATGTAATTAGTTAAAATCATAATGAGCGAATTTTTATTAATTTTTATTAATTTTATTATCTCATTTCTTGTGGAAGTATTGTCCGCCGCTTCGAGTAGACCAGCTCATGAATTATAATTTTGATATCTGCCACAGCCAACTTTTAAAGATATTGAAAGTGTTCGCTTAAACACCCTGTATATATATAGGACAATGAGCAAAACGTGAAACGTCTTGAATTTCCATCTCCCGCATTCCCCGTGTTTTCCCTGTATATATATATATATGTAGTCATATAAGCCAACAAACAAAGACGTACGGCCCTTCTATCCGTAGAGCAATCAACGCTATTCTTCGCCCAATCGCGTAGCGTACTGTTAGTGTCTCCACGGACGGAATTCGTCACCACATTGTTTTTTGCGGTCTTTCGTGAGTGCACTGACGAACTCATTTTCGAGTGGGACTTCTGCGTCCGCTTCCATCTCTCGTCGTGAGTGCCTCATACAGCTGGATTCTCTGCCTAACCATGAAGAACGCATTCGCCTGTCACCTCCTCCGATTACGTTCTTTGGCCATCTAAAGAAGAGATTGTAAGTGTCAACTCCAACAGCATCATGGATTGCGATGTACTCATTCTATCCTACGGACATACCCGATCTCCAGGGATTCTGACTATACCCGTGGGCTTATTCGCTTCTCAGATGGATCTGCGTTGCTTACCGCCTTAAATAAAACTTCCGAAGCCCAGCTGTTGCCCCGTGGATGAACTGTCACTTGCGCTTTTGACACTCATCCCGTTGCAATTGTCGTCCTTTCGACAGTCACACCAATGACCAGATCGCCGCCAAGCAACGCCTCTTCCGCACCATTGTCGGCAACCATAAGCCCTCACCTGCACCCTGCCCACAGTCAAGATCTCCTCGCCCTATTGAACAAACACCGTCTCTTGCTCGGCGCCAATTCGCCCGTCCTCAGTATGTGTATACCGCCGCTACTCACCGCGTACAGACTAATGGCTCCCGCACTGTTCACCAGCGGCCCTATCCCGTGTCTCTTGCAGAGCGCAAAATCATCGAGGAAAACGTATCAGACATGCTTCGACAAAATATCATACGTCCTTCCTCTAGTCCCTGATCCTCCAGTTGTTCTAGTACAGAAGAAAGACGGTTCAGTGCGTTTCTGCGTCGATTACCGTGCGCGGAAGAAAATCACGCGCAAAGATGTTTACCCCCTGCCACGGATCGACGATGCACTAGATACGCTACACTGCGCCAAATATTAATTAATTAATTAGTCGAAGTACTAACACATCGCAGATAATTCTCATGTTTTATTGACAAGTGCGCGGAAGGTTGTTGCGAGCACGATAAAGGACGAGGAAACGTCGATAACGCTACTGATTTGACACTCTGATGGGGATAGTCTGTGGATGAAGCGTTGAGATGGCAGGCAGATGTATAGACCTCGTGGCGTGCAATAGCAGGTGTGCTTCAGGACATGCGACTTGCGTGAGCGTGCATCGCACATTCCGTTATCCAGACCAGGAACCGGGCCACGGCCTGAAAAGAGACAGCACGACACGCCAGGGTTACTTGCTGTGACAGGTACCTCAATCGCGTAGCATTTTTTAAAATTCTTTTTTGTTCGCTTGCTGAAGCTACACGATTTCAGGGATCGCACAGATGTTCCGTGTTCCATTTTGCTTGTGAGTGCGCAACTGTACTTTTTTCTTTAGCCTCTACATAATTAAAAAAAAAAGCTACCTATATCAGATATCACAGTTCTTTTCCTTGAAATGGATTGCTTGAAGAGGCGGATATTGCGTACACAGTAGATCAGAATGCATACTTTACTAATTAACAAAAATGACAAATCTTTAGTTAATTGTTTACCGCGCATATTGCAATTTACTAACTATAGCCGGTGAGTCTGCAAGGCTAGAACGAATTCTCAGAATGGCACCGGTTTCAAGATATGCGCCGACATACTTGTGGTAAAAAATTCTCTGTTGTTCCGCTTACTTTTTAAAGAAAACGCAATTTCATGCATTCAAGCACGAACGTAACTGTAACGCCAACATACTTTTCGTACACTTTCGGAATGAATATCTCGAAACTCGAGTCGTCATCAGAATTCATTCGAGGTGGACACGCCCTGCGAACTCACAGGCTACAGTTCGTAAATTGCAATTGCTATATCTGCCGTAAAGTAGCTATGTAAAAAGGCAATTGGTGATAATTTGTTAATTAATATATCATGCACGTCGAATGCTTGCTCTAGTAATGTGAGGCTATTCGAGTAATCCAACCCAAGGACTAAAATGTGCTATCTGCCACCGGTGGTTTTTTAAAATTCTGTATATTCCTCGTGTGGTGGTCTATGCATTCTCATGGTGCGCGTGGATGGAGTTGCTTTAGGCTCGTATACACTTAAATCGGAAGCTTCGGGCGGTTTATTTGCAACTTGTGTGTAACATTGACAGGAAAGTATTCAGTACTCACTACTCGTGGTGTTTCAGAGATCTACATCATGTTTCGTCGGACGATAAAGAAAGAGAAAATCGAGACGCTGAGTTTATTGACAAGCTCTACATTTGAATCCGGCTGATCACCTGGCACGCTACTACAGGTGCTGGGTGATAGTTGTGGCATACATTGTGATCTCTCTTTCTCTCTCTCTCATACACACACACACGCATGCTCGGATACGCGCAAGCACCATTGACAGGCTTTCGTTAAGGCCCGTACGTATATTACGACGTTTAGAAAAGCTCTTACCCATGACGCCTGTATGATAAACAGAACGGTGCAGGCAGCTGCAGGGCCACTGACATCAGCCACGTAAGCAGAAAACAACGACGCTGCGAGACCTCTGACGGGGAGAAAAGAGATTGCATATACGCTTCAAGATTTGAGAAGATGTAGTTATACTCGACATAAGTAAATGTAAGTGCACTGGTGCAACGCAACAGCTCAAAGACGAATCAATCGGATATCAGATAACCATAGTCCTCCTCTTCTGCTTCTCTATCAAAAATCCAGACAAGGGGACAGGCGAAGTGCCTGTTGTCTGCATTTGCACGCTTGCTACTAGCAACAGGCAATTAACGTTATCATCACCACCACCACCAACAACAACAACAGCTAAGAATACAACATATCAAATACCGCGAAATCTTGTTGGTAGGACCTTCACGGGAACCAGAAATTAAAACGGATCACCCGAAATATGTATTATCTAAAGCAAGCTTCAAAAAGTATGAAAATAGGCTCACTCGGTGACCAACTCAACAGCAAGGGTTCGTGTGGCGTCGAGTGATACTGCTCCGCATAACACATTATGCGGAGCAGCGAACGCCACACGAGCCGCATCTGACGCACTTTTATTCAGCAACGTTGAAATATCTCGTCAGTTCCTGCTGAACTTTGCTCATTTCAATGTACGGAAATAAAAGGTCTTCTGCAAGTTAAAAAAAAAACGAAAGATCTAGCCGCCGTTTCTTGGCAGCGGCGCATCGCCAGTCGGTGTGGCCGCTCTGCAGCAACAGCGTTTGACCGCTGGCGGCGCGCCACGTGCGTTTTTCCTGCAGCGTTGTTGGGGCTAAACACGATGTTGTTGGGTCGTTGGAATGTTATTTAAGCTATTATACGGGAATATAAAGCTACAAGCTTAGGAAATATCAGTAAAAGTGCACTTGTGCAGTCGTAATATCCAATTCCATATGGAAACGCGATAGCCGTGTGAAAATACGTTGCCCCTACGGGAAGTTGGCCGGGAAAAGGGGGGCAACGCATTATCTCGAAAAAATTTATGAAGAAACGTATAAACGAGATTCCACTGTAAAGGCCATGCTCGTAGCGGCTGTCTCCAAAAAGTTGCAGTCCTTCCTTTGTAGAGGATAGCGAAGTGTTCAATTGAAACCACGCAACGCTTGTGTCGTCTGGGACTTTTTAATCACACTTTGACGGCGGCCGCACGACGGGAACGTGTGCCCGTTCCACTGATACAGTGGCATGGCTTAAGAAATTTTCGCGTAGTCAGAACTTGTCTGGACCCGTCCTCTACGGCTGTTGGACGTGAAACTTGATGTCAACGCTGAAACGACTATAACTATGTTCACTGCCATTCCGTGTAAAATACAGCAAACGAGCAAACGCGCTTGATGGAAAATGCACCGATACAGGTCTTGTTCATTTACACAAGCTTCGCCCATCGGTCACATACGCCGCGGAATAAAGCACAGAACACGCTTTGCTGGGGGCAAAATGCAACAACACCCGTGTGAAATACATTGGGTGCACGTTAAAGAACCTCAGGTGGTCGAAATTATCCCGGCGCCGCCCATTGCCCATTCTGCCTCATAATCAGATCGTGGCTTCGGCACGTAAAGCTTCAGAATTAATTAACACGCTTTGTTGTCTACATTGTCAAAGTAGAAACACGCTCATCCTGCGTCCTTATTTTTTGTGTTGCCGTGATTTCCCGCGCTTATTCAAAGAATGCATCAATTCCAACTCTCCAAGTTTTCCACCTTACTATAAACTACACTAGACACGATGTGCTAATGCGGTGACTGCATAAGCAATGCTGTTGTGCAGAAACGCTGCAAAACTCCCATTTTTTAAATGATGTATACCGTGTCACGTGAGCCAGAACGCAGCGACTTTCATTGTTTTGCTCATAGCGAATCATCCAAATGTCACTGCATAATTATAAAATAAAGTTTGTTGTAAGAGTGAACGTACCCCAGTTGGCATGCAGCGTATGAAACGGCGACTGCTGCCGTGATAGTCCATAAATCGCTGGATTGATTACGCCACCTGTCAAAAAAATAAGATGAACACAAGGACAAGCTGGAAATTATTATCTTCCGCAGTGATGCTATTTGTGCTCCTTTCTTGGGTACGCCAAGTTTGTGTGTTCTGTCGGTATACACATGAGCTTCTGTCGCACCTTTCGAATGAAGTTCACGGTGTTGAAAATCATTCACACTAAATCATTTAGTAGTAAGCCCCGTAAAATGACAAAAGCGTGCTGCTCTTGACGTGAAAGCGATTCGAAATAAAATCGTCGTACAATAGACGTTAATATACATACGATCTGGACAAAAAGAAATGTAGCGCGCGCTTCAATATTTGTTGATCACTATGCAGAAATGGTTCACAAACCATTTCTGCTTTGAAACCAAAGCTTAACAGCAACAACAAAAAAGTTTCGGTGCAGCGATACTATATGCTTGAAACTCTACTTGATTCTGCGCACTGAAACACGCCATTCATTAGTGAAAAATTGGTAGTTAGGTTACACCGCAGTCATAAAATATAAAGTGACAGATCAGAATGAACAATTCAACTAAGACCGTGACAACAGCATAAGCGTACAACAGAATGTTAAACACGAGCAAGGTATACCATTCACTGGCTTACACTGGCCATACTTACAGAGGAACGAGGCAACTTAAACATAGACGTTTCAATTAAAAAAAAACATGTATATATAGTCAACGCAATAATCTGCAATAAAATGAATGGCAGAATAATCGCATAACGACGCTATGCAGAACGCTAGATTTGCTAAGATACTAACATGAATAAACCACCGGGTATTTTGCGCAGGATTGTGCTTTTACAGATTTTTTTTAATCGCTATAATATTGTTCATGGATACAAGATACGGATAATGGCCTCAGCCGCTTTATGTTCAATTTCGCTAATGTGTTTCGTTATACTCTATTTAAGGCAATGACAATTCAGGCAGATCGAAC
Organism: Dermacentor andersoni; assembly: GCF_023375885.2. Taxonomy (NCBI): domain Eukaryota; kingdom Metazoa; phylum Arthropoda; class Arachnida; order Ixodida; family Ixodidae; genus Dermacentor; species Dermacentor andersoni. The sequence continues at coordinate 16,611,340 of NC_092819.1, forward strand.
CCATCCTTTTGGGATGTTTATCGTCGTTAATGCGATTAGCATTCAAGTGGTGGTGCACATGTAATTTTGTAGTGGCGCGATCCGGTCAAAAAGTCAGTGGACAAAATTGAAAGGTCCACCGTCGAAACGCGTCATGTATGAGCATCGAGGCACCCAATAGGGTGCCTCGATGCGCGCGCCCTCTCCGCTCCCCTCCGCGCGCGCGGAGGGGAGCGCGCGCATCGAGGCACCCTATTCTCTCTGGACACGCTGCGCCGTCTAGCGGTGCGCGCGCGAAGCCCTTCTCCTTGTGCGTGTTATCCGGGATTGCACCGGTGGTGAGCCGCACCGGCTCACCACCGGTGCGGCTGAGAATTAATCGCTCGTCGCCCAGCGCCCGTGAACGCGGCCGAGCGGGTGCAGTAGTGGGCTGCTATGCTCGCGGACCTGGGCTCGATTACCAATCAGTACCGAAGTTTGTCAAGTCTTTCTTTTCTCCTCTTAGACAGATCGCCGACATAAACAACTAGAAACACGGTACAAATCGTAGAGTGGGGGAAATAGGCTAAGAATGCGAATCGCATTAAAAGAGACAGAAAAGCTGATTTTTGGCCTTGTCGGCTTCTCTCTTGTCCGTGTCGTTTGCGCTGTTTTCAACTATGAAATCTACGTCCGCCAACTATAGGGTTTCGAGATTATGGGTAACTGTAAACAACTTACGTCGCACCGTGAACAACTCTGGCGATCACGGGCAGAAACTGACCCGCAGCAGCGAAACCGGCGAAGCCTATGCCAAGGCGTGTAAGCCAAAGTTTTCTGCAATTAAGAAAAAAACATATGAAAACATCGCGACAAGGCAGCGAGTCACTCAACAAGTCACCGTTCAGTCCCGTATACGAACGCAACAATGATCGAACATCGAAAGCCAAGCGCTAAGGTCGTAGTGGGCCGGAGCCTTACGTATGAGAACGGGGAAAGCGGCTTCATTTGTTTCAAAATCATTTCGGAATTGGCACAAATGGATATAGTCTGTTCCAAATAAAAGGGAACACACAGGCGGTGATTTTACAAACGCGTAAGCCAGAACGCCCCCTCACTACTATTTCCTATTTAGTTCTCGTGTTAGAGCGCCCTCGTCGAACTCTGTTCTTTCTCTTTCTCTTTCTTTCAGCGCAAGGACAGGATACCAGCTTTGAACGCAGGTCTGGTGTTCCTTTTCATGATGGCGCACCGTATGCGAAGTGAACGTATATCCGTTTGTGGTGTTTGAGATTAGAAAAGCTTATGACAGTCGCTAGCATACTTCTATGCAGCGACAGTATTTTAAAGATAATGACAAGAGTGAGTGAGATAACTTTATTTGGAATCCGGCGATCGGGAGGCCCGGGCCTGCGGCCGCCTAGGTGGCCACTGGGAGCTGTTGCTCCCGTACGGCCTCCATGGCTCGCTGGACGGCCCAAAGTTGGTCTTGGAGTTCTGAGCTGAGCAGCGCGGCCGACCACCGCGCCCGTAGATTTTCTGGGGAGACTGCCATTTTATCTTGATATATTTTACAACCCCACAACATGAAGAGGAAAAGAGGATAAGTCTACATTCAACCATCAGGATCGGTCCATCCGCGCCTTTGGTTATACACTGCCTCCAAGATCGGAACGCGTTACAAGACACGTTGAAATCCCTGCGAGGACACATCGCAGACTGGTGTCAGGATATGCACACTTTGATCACGAAGTCTCCAGGATAGGCAAAGTTTACTCGGCTAGAGACACACGACATATGGCAAACATCAGGGAGGTAATTAAGCAAAGAAAACTTATCCTTTTTAAATAGAGGAGGGAAAGTAGCCGGGAGCCTCGGGCCACTCCATTTTGCAATTCCGTCCAGCGCTAAGCGCGTGCTAAGCATGCACTTCCTGGACGAATCTGTGCCCGGCTGCTTTCATACTCACGCAGGAATCGGGATGAACTGCACAGGACCCACGAAGAGGAATGCCGCGCAGGAAACCAGTTGGGCAACGAAAATAACAAGGGCGTCGGCTTCCTGCAAAAGGACGGGGTCGCCTTTTTATCGGCGCCTCCTTTGTGACTCGGTCATAGTCAGCAGCAAAACAAACACGATTAACGGCGCCCTCCACGCTGACCCTGGCTGCGACAGTGAGCGGGTTGTCGCTGCCCCTTCAATGACGTTGGTGCCGAAACACTAGTTTTGTTTCTGTTTGCTGTGTTCTGGCACTGCAGGGCAACGCCTGCTTCCATATAGCGCCGCTATACAGAATAGATAGCATGCCGATACGGGCGCGACGTGATGCTCCCATTGCAGGAATTTTCCACAAAGATGCCAGCACAGGTTCGTACCCGTATTATGGTGTTCTAGTTCACTATACCAGTATACCGGAAACTACCAGAAGCTACCCACACCGGAAAGAAGAAGCACAGGTAGAAGCTACCAGCACCGGAAACGTATAGCATTGCTGTACTTTCCCGGTGCGTGACATGTAGCATCTCATGGAAACTAATTTTCCATTGTACGAAGCGTTTCCCGCTTATACATTATACGGAGCGTCTCCATCGAAAAGTGCGCATTGTAATTTTTTTTTTTTGCAATTCAACGCTCACGAAGAAGTATTTTAATGATTGGAAAATGTAGAGAGGTCGGCCGGATAATGGAGCATCTGGCCTGCTACTCTACGTAAGGGAAGGGGAAGAGGGGAAGAAAAAGGGTCACAATGGGGGATGATAATGGGAGGAACGAGGTGAAGGACATATTACACAACTGGTATCACAGGCGTGAGTCCAGGCCCGTGTCACCTAGGAAACGCTCACGAAGAAAACAGTATATATGACTGGAATAGAGGTGTTTTGCGAGAGCGGGTTGCGTGTTTTGATAAAAAAATGCACAATCGAAATAAAGAAGAGAAAATAACACCTACGTATGACACGACACGTGAACACTATCGGGACTGTGTACTTCTTGAAAGTCGTTACTGAACACGTAACCTCAGTTTCCAGCCGAAAGAAACATGCGTTCGAGCTTGCAATGCGCAAACTTACAAACTGGAGCAGTTAAACGAGTATCTCGCTGAGCTCCCCTGACACGGCAAGTTGCTCTTATAAGCGGCTGCTATATCTGCGGCTGCGTTCAATTCAACACATACTAGTGGTAGTACAGCGTGGATGCATCACTTTGCAACGCAAGACATGGGTTCTAGAATATGTTACGTCAAACTATTAGGGGGCCGACAGCTCACACGAACAAATGTATGCGCGGGCACACGTCATCTTAAGAGCGTGACATTACGGTAAGTGCATCAACAGCTTTAATTATTGGCGTTTATGCAGAAAGAAAATGGGTCGTTTGGTTTGCTTTATTTTAATTCTGTGTCGGCCAGTGAACAGCAAATTGGTTGCATTTCTCTCTCGGACACTCCGATAATGTCCGGGAAAAAATGAGCACGCTTTATTGTTATATATAGTCTCAATTATGTACTCCGTTTAGCTGGTAAAGATGGTTTTAATTGTAAAAATTATGACTCGCTAAACTATAATGAACCCCGTCTCGGGGGCTTCTAAGGCCTTAGACTCGCGTGCTACTCCAGGATTGATTTCAGCATTACAGCAAATCTGCTTTAAACTTGAAAAGTTGTAGCTCCCTCCTAGCTTTGAATCAAAAATTATGGAACCGCTTCGTCGACCAACACCCACGTTGTTACAGTAGAGCAAAAAAAAGGAAAGGAAAAAGCGAACGCTTGGTACCATTTGTTACGGAGGTAAGAAATCGCTACTGTCGAGAGGCATACTTACGAATTTCGCCGTGACGATGCCGAAGAGTATGGCTCCGATGGCGTAACCCCCGAACACGACGGCGAAGGAGTAGTCGGTTCTAGGGTCGCTCTCGTTCATCTGCGAACAACGCGGAGACGTCGCTGAATCGAATTTTTACCGCAAAAAATAAATATAAAATAGGGATACATGTGAAGTGACTCTACAAGACGTCAACAAGCTTTATTGTCTGCTGCAATGTGATCTTTCTTACCCAATTATGTATCATAATTTCCCTCTTACGTAACGTTAGTTCCTGTTTTCTGCTAAGATTGTTAAGTCGGCTAACTCCACGCTGTAGGTGCTATAGTCACGGCAAACTATGCCGAACTTTGTATAACGCCGTAATACTAATTTCGTACATATTAAAGCCTCGCTTATGCGAAAAAATGGCGTTGTTATAAATATCTGCTTAATGAGAGCAGCATTCCGGGCCAAGTTGGTAATCCGTTACTCAAATATTATTGCGCAACAAGAAAGACACGCACGTAAGAGAAGAAGACACACCAAGCGCAAACTTTCAACTAAATTTATTGTACCACTGAATCGGTTTATACATGTGAAGCAGTATAGACTGCGCATGCGCTTACATGAAAACGAACTGCACATTCGTGTAGCATAGTTATGAGTCATGTGACGCCGCCTCCAAGAAACTTAGTTCTTTTTCTGTGAGAGCCAGTGAAGGAAAACTAACACACTTATCATGCAATTTTGCAATCATCTGCCCTTCAGTTATTTCACGGTTGAGCTGCGTCCTTCCACGGGACACAATCGTGCATTCGTCCTCCATAGGTTTGCAGCCATGATCGCGACAATGAATGGCCAAAGCCCACCGGTGCCATTTTTTTTACGTTGTTGCGGTGTTCGCGGAGCCGATCATTGAGGCAATGCCCAGTTTTCCCCGTATATCATTTCCCACATGAAAGCGGGAGGTTGTAAACCACCCGGTGAACACACTCGACGAACTTTTTGCGGTGATGCTTTGTGCACTTATCGGACGGGACGGCATTTGGATCCGTCAACTTGCAAAGCTTGCCGAGCTTGTTGGGAGCAGAAAAAACAACTCTTACCTTCGCCCTTTGGGTCATCTTTTTCAAGTTATGGGACATCCCGTGCATGTAAGGTATAACACTTACTTTAGGGCGTTTGCCGGGAGGGGCATCGGCAACTGACTTCTGCGTGATGGATCGCGCTTTTCTTAAAATGCGTTCCACGACAGACACTTGCACCACCTTAGGATATCCACCCTAGGACAAACGTCGAGTTTGCTTTTCAAGACTTACGTCCACTACATGGCAGCAAGACTTACTAAGGGCATTCTTGAAGCACAAACTATTAATGGCCCGCTTAACAAGCTTAGAATGTGCGGACGTATATGGCTGAAGTGGCTTGTCGGCTCGCGGCTCATATGACCAACATGTATGGCTGTCCTGAAAGCTCAGGCGAAGATCAAGAAAGCGAATACACCTCTCTACCGGCAACGTATGAGTAGTTTGAACGGGAACTAAGCACTTCTGAATCGTTTCTAACGCTTTCTTTGTTTCCAGAATGAAGGCATCAGAAGAGCAGTCAATCTAAAAAACCGCAGCGCAATATCTTAAAAACTGCAGTACCTTCCACTTGTAGTGAAATGTCACGGTCTAAACAAGATAAAAACAAGTCACTAAGAATGGGAGCAATGCAGGAGCCAATACAAACTCCGCTTTTCTGCGAAAAACATTGGTTATCCCAAGTGATGAAAGTGAAATTAAGATAAAGCTGTGAAAGTTGTAAAAACCGTCTGCAAGACATGCCGGCCTCATTCTGGAAGGAAACAGCACCACTTGCCGGTGGAGAGGTCTATAGAGGTGAATTATTCAAAAATCACAATATTTTTGAGAAGCTATTCTCACGCTGCACGGCGCAGCTGAAGGAAGAAAAAGTGTGCGAGAGGAGCTGGCCGCTACCTCTAGGCCTTGGATGACCGTCCTGTCCCTTGCGCTGCGCTAACCATCCATCATTTTGTAGATAAACCCATCCCACGGCCGTTACAATCTTCATGGATGATTACAAATTCTGCCGTTCTTTTAAACTCAGACTAATTAAAAAGGTCAACTCATTATCAGGCTAGGAATAGTAATAGAAAACTGCCCAGTGTGCAGTACTCGACATCCTGAGCCGTTGTTACAATAAAAAAAAAAAAAATCACGGACAAACTATGAGGATCGGTTGCTGAATCATACATTGCCTTCAATACTAAACAAATGACATTACGCACAAATCACTACTAATGTCTGTAGTCTTACGCTTACCATGTATGTATATATATATATATATATATATATATATATATATATATATATATATATATATATATATATATATATATATATATATACACACACATGCTTCAGCGAACACTTTCAAAATTAAAGACCCTGTGGCAGATAGCACAATTTTAGTCCATGAGATGGTCTTCTTGAAGAGGTGGACATTACTTGCACAAAAAAATGGAAACACGTAATCGTCTAATCAGCAAAAAAGTGACTAATTATATTTTTAGATAATTTCCCTATGGCACGTATTGCAATTTACAAATTCTAGCGGGTGAGACTGCGAGGCCTATCCGCTTGAAAATAATTGTGTGGATCACACCATTTACGAGATATGCGCCGTCACGCATGCAGTAAAAATGCGCTGTCGTTTCACTTCTGAACAAAATGTCCGTTTTATGCATTGAAGCACGAAGTAACTGGAACGCCATTGCATCTCTCCGCAAAGTTCGGCAAGGAATATCTCGAAACTGCTGTCATCCTGAGAATTCGTTCCAAGTGGATCCGCCTTGCGAACTCCCGGGATAGAATTTGTAAATTGCAATATGTGCCATAACGTAATTAGCTAAAAACATAATTAGTACATTTTCTTAATTAGTCGGTTATGCATTTCAATCTTTGTGGAAGTAACATGCCCTCCTTTTAGATAGATCAGCTCACGAACTAGAATTGTGCTATCTGGCACAGGGAATTCTAAAAATAATAATTTTGAGTGTTCGCTGAAACATCCGGTATACGTATAAACAGGGTTTTTTTTTTTTTATCTGCACCAATTTTTTAGAAATTGCCTGCGGCAGGTAGCACAATTCTAATCCTTGATCGAAATTACTCAATCAGGCGGCCGTTACTTCTACGAGAAGTCAGAAGACTTAAATAATTCACGTAATTACGATGATTACCTTTCTATTTATTAACATCACGGCCACTATTTTAATCTACGAATTATAGCCGCTGAGTTCGCACGGCGTATCCACTTGCAACTAATTCTCAGGACTGCACCAGCTTCGAGATAATAATAAGATAAGAGTACGACGAAATGCATTGGTGTTCTAGTTACTTTTAAGAAAACGCTGTTTTATTTTTTGGAGCACGAACAGGAACGCCAGTGAATTTCGTCGGACACTATGGAAATTAATATCTCGAAATTGGTGCAGTCCTGAGAATTCGTTGCAAGTGAATACGTTGTGCGAACTCAGCGGTTATAATTCGTAGATTGAAATAGTGGCCGTGATGTTAATAAATAGAAAGGTAATTATCGTAATTATATAAATTGTTTAGTTAAGTATTTTGATTTCTCGTAGAAGTAATGGCCACTTGATCGAGTAATTTAGGTCAAGGATTAGAATTGTGCTATCTGCCACAGAAAATCTTTAAAAATTTGGTGCAGCTAAAGAAAAAGAGAAACAGCCTGACATATATAGTCCCCGTGCATACATGTGTTTGCTGACGCTGGTTAAATTTTGCAGCATCGGGTCCACCTGTGTTTACTGCCTATTTTCAAATTTTTCACACTTCTCTTGCTTGCATTTGTCTTGTCTTTAAACTACCGCCGTTGTTGCCTCATGTGTATACAATGAGGCGAGGGTCCCTCAAGCTGTGCGTATTTATTCGCGCGCAACATTTCGGTTGCAAAATAAACATTATTATTAGATTATTCTTATGTCAGATCTCCCTGCAGCAACTGCTTTTTGTTATAGCGAGTCTGATTCTATTCACTTTATTAGCGTACACAAAAGTCAATCCCTTATTCTCTTGGCATCACTCGCCGTTGTTTCCTGTACTAAAGTACCCTAGCTACCTTTTGGAGTTGCAGTGTCTGGGGTAACTGTCACGTGGCTGACTCTACTGGTAATGAGTGGTCATACTACGTACCACTTGCTTCCTTTTTTTTTAACTATACAGAATGTTTATAAATCACCTGTCACGTATAACACAATTCTAGTCCTTGAGCCGGATTACTCGAAGAGGCGGACATTACTTGCACGAGAAGGCAGAATGTATAATGGAATAATTAACTAAATTTCACTAGTTAAGTTCTAACTCATTCCTGTACGACATATTTGCAACTTACGTGGATCGCTTTAGCCGGCAACTTCGCGAGGCGGAACCACTTCGGACGAATTCTCATGATGGCGCTAGTTTCGAGATATTAATTCTCGAAATTTGCGACTAAATAAATTGGCAGTCCAGATAATGTTGTGCTTCAATGCATATAATGACGTTTTGTTAAGAAGGTAAGTGGAACAACAGTGCACTTGTAACGGAAGTTTCGCGGCACATATCGCGCAACCTGTGCCATCTTTAAAGTTCGTTCCAACAGCGTCCCTTGTCAACACACCGGCTACAATTCGTAAAATGCAATACGTGCCGTAAAGTAATTAGATAAACCAAAATGAGTTAATGTTTGTTGATGAGTCAATTATGCATGTGTGTGTATTCTGCAAGTAATGTACGCCTCTTAGAGCGATCTCGTTCGAGGAGTATAATTGCGCTATCTGACACATAATTTTTTTTGTATGGGTAAAAAAAAAAGGGGGACACCTGGTATTTCTACAGTGTTCCGCTACACACAGCCGCACTCACGGAGGTGAGGTGTGCGATGAGCGTCGTGTCGAAGTGAGCCATGGTGATGCCTCCCAGGGCCAGCGTGACAAGGTCGACCAGCACTCGGGCATCGGCCAGGAAGGCGATGGCGCTGCAAGAGCTCAACCTGAGCGTCTTCTCCATGGGAACGCCTGCAAAGCGCACGGATTATTGGTTTCTGCTGAGCACGCCACGATACCCTGAAGCATTGCCCGTCACCTCCCCCTTTTGTGCGCGACGTCTTACGATATCTACTTTCAAGCGGCTCCTTTCCCCAGCCCGCAATGGGTGGTGGTGCTCTCTCTCTCTCTTTCTCTCTCTCTCTTGCGGTATCTGCAGTACTGAGCACACATCTTTTTTTCATATATTACATTAGAGAGCACTAAATCGATTCATCAGTACGACGTCACGAAATTTAAGCCATTTCCTCGTATTTTAATGCGTTGGCATTCTTAGGGTGCTACGCGGACTTTACGGGGGCTATCTATCTATTTAGCTAATCGTTCTCCCGCCTACCTGGATCATCGTATAGCCACTGGTGGAACGAGTAGCGCATCGCGCTGCTGTGCTGACATGACGGGGTTCGAGGCTAACCACCGGACCAACTCGGGTCACCGAGTACGTGGCAATGCGCACACACGTGCTGCTCTTCAACGAACCTCTTTTACGCCGACATTGGTCACTGTGGACGCGGGACTGAGCAGGTATCGCTGTTCGAAGCTCTTTGACGCCGACTTGATGTGCCACTCGGTCTGTGCTGGTCTTCAATGAACCTCTTTGATGCCAACTTGAGTCGCTGTGTATGCGCCAGCAGGTGTGAATACCGCTCTTCAATTAACGTCTTTGACGCCTACTTGGGTGACTAGGTATGTGTCGCTCGGAATGTGCCGCTCTACAATGACGAAAAAGATATCCCTTAAATTTCTGCGATGCTGAGCTGAATCGAACCCACGTCACAAGGGTTACTCAAGGACAGCAACTCAACGCATTAGCAGACTGCGCCACAAATGCACTGGGTACGTGCCACTCTTCGACGAACCTCTCGCCAACTTAGGTTACTGAGAATGTGCCGCGCAGTGTGCGGCAAGCGAGGAAACAATTTTCAGCATTCGCCGGCACCGGCGCGGCACGCTGCTCGTCTCGGAGGCCAAGCACAGACTTCTCGGCAGCGTCACTAGATGGCGCAGCGTGTGCATAGAGAAGCGCGAGAGAGAGGAGCCTGGTTGCCGCATGACGCGTTCCTCAGTTTCGGAGACCATGCGCAGGCTCCGTGGCGGCGGCGCTATAAATGAGGCCGAGTGTTCTTAGGGGAGCGCGAAATGGGAGTCCCGCTGGAGTACATGCCTCACGCAAACCTCGTTTCGACGGTTGGATTGAATTCTGAGGTTTTGCATGCCAAAACGACGATTTTATTATGAGGCACCCCGTAGTGGAGGACTGCTTGATTAATTTTCACCACCAGGGGATCTTTAACTTTTCCCCAATGCACAGGACACGGGCGTTTTTTGCATCTGGGCCACATCGAAATGTGGCCGCGCCCCAGATGCATCACCGTCGCCAGTCATCGTTAGATGGGTTCTGCCGCATTCTTGTTAGTGGCGCAGTACATGTTCTCAGCACTCACTACGTTCATTCTATAGCTCTTTTAAAAAACAACGTTGTTCATCTTTACTGATAAAAAATTAACTAAGCTCGAGCAGATGCTTTAAAAATTCATGACGTTACGTGGAACTGGTGTGGGAACTTCGAGTCGGAGTAGCCACCTGTCCTTCGTATTTACTTATGTTTATTTTTCCCCGCTTACCAGTCCTCCTCTCGCAGTAACCGTTACTTTTTTGTATTGTAGAGAGGTAGTTTACCAAAACGGCTAAAATTGCTTTTCTCTTCAGTGTCCCTTTAACGCGCCTGGCTAGTTCTGGCGTTGAAGTACACCCACGGATATCTTGTACTTGCTTGAAAATAGTAGCCAAACGTGCGCAAGTGATCCTGCTGACACAAGCATGTTTCCTGTGTTTCCAGTTAAAGAAGACACGCAATGAGTCATTCCTTAGAACGTGATCGAAGTTGTTCGCGCACAATGCAGGTATATCTGCTTTTGCATATCGCTATAGAGGGTACGGGTGGGCAAAACACGAGTGGCTGCTGTCATACACATGGAAGCGTTGTGTTCCGCAGTGTAGTAAGAGTTTGCTGAAATGTTTTACCATGCTGTGTCACCTGACATGATAACAATAAATATTAGAAATAGCGTTCCCACGCGACCTTGCGTACCCAAAACCTCACTCCCCGTTCGCGTCCTCTTGTCTACTTATTGAGTTCTTTTTCACGCTCAGCCAATAGCGTCCCCTAAATTTGAGTCCTCCATTTCTAAATCTCCTTAATGTGAGACTGTATAGAAACTGGACATTGTAAAATAACTTTTTCTTTCTCGTATGTTATGAATGCATAAAAAATGGCAAAAAAATGTCTGGTGTCAGATTATAGCGTATCTGTAAGTTAACGTCCTTAATAAAGCTCCATTTTGTTGTTATTGCTTTATAAGCTTGCTTCTTAGAGGTTAGAAGAAAATTATATGCGTCTATTGACCCTCTTTGTGAAAATATCATGGGCGGCGCCATGTTTGATCTCGTGATACGCGTCCATTGCTTGCCTACATTGCCTCCGTGTTTACAATCGATTTGTATGATGCCTAGTGTGGCTCAGCAAACCTGTTTTGGTGGATATCGTAGACGCCGATAGGGTAGACGACACGAAGCTTTGGTCAGAGCGTCAGAGGACATGTAAGTACTTTCGGTGCTCATTACACTTTGTCCAAACAGCGCGAGCAACCTATACGGTGCTTGTACTATAAGTGGTGCTTGTACTATAAGGGGTGCTTGTACTATAAGCGGTATGGTATGAAGAACGTTATTTAGGTCCTGAGGGATCAGTCTGGGACTGATGCGGGCCGCTCCCACGTCGGTACAGACAGGCCAAGCCCCTCTGCCGTCACACTGGCCCTCTGGACAGCCCTGAGTTGGTCCGCCAGCACTTCACAGTGCAGCATCCACTGCCACCACTTTTCACCTCGAGAACCATCACCGGCCCACGCCAAGCAGCGCCAAAGCATGTGTTCTAAATCGAGCAAGCCCCCACACTTACTACAATAGGCTGAAGGCTGACTATAAAAAAAACTATAAGCGGTGCTAGAAATGTATTTCAAGTTGTCCAATCTTTCCACTTACTAATTCAATCAGAATCAGTGTGTTTTGCTCTTCGTTCTTTATTTGGCAATCACCAATCACTTTGAAGCTGCGACTTGTCATGTTTCCGACCTCGTAAAGTTCCTCGGTGCGGTCAATATCTGGTATTTATTTTCTGCCTAATCGCTTACGGGTGCGCTCAGTTGCGATATATTTGTTCTTGCTGCGCTCAAGGCTTGGAACGCAGATTATATGTGTTTAGCAATAACTTGTAACTTAGACGTATTATCGCATCACTAGCTTAGTCCCTGTAGACTACCACGAACCGTTCAGTTTCGAATATTCGTGCGTAGTCGGTGTAGTTGCCGTCGATCACCCATGTTTCGGCGCATTGTTTTACAGTGAGGCCATTCGCTTATTCTCAACACGTGGGCGACATAGTGGGCGTAAGTTTGCGTGTGCGTTGGTGTAGATGAGTGTAGATAACGTTGCGAGAAACTTACTATGCCAGGAAGCCGTGCTACTCTCACTTTGTGACGAGCGGTACTCATTCTTGCCAACGACCCGGGGTTGAAATCCTTTCTTTGGAGGTTAGCAATACAATGATGGTGTAGGAGTGAATGTTTTTATCGTCGAGGAAAGCCGTGCATTGCGAAGGGTGGCTGGCAACACAGGCAGTCCTTACGTAGCAGCAGTCTGTGGACTTGGTTACACAGGTTCATTCCATCTCTTACTATGCCAGTCAGTATTTTTGCAGTCAACTACGGCACACGCCTTCCCTCTTCCGTTTCACGTTTTGCAACATGATTGGAGCGCAGTGCGTTGTCGAACACCCAGCTGCTTTTCCGACAGCTGATCGCACAATAGTTGGGCGGAAGCGGTAAAGGTTTCGTATTCGTGCGCTTTCGCCGAGGCAACGTACGGCGTGCCGCCGAAAGCGCCATCTCGTTTCTCTAGAGCAAACTGCTCCGCGAGAAGTGTCTGTAGGAATGAGCTGTTCAAGGAGGCCATTGTTAGGTTGAAGCCCACCGCCAAGCCCCTTTTTCTCTTCTTTTTTTTCTTTTTTTTTTTTTACGGGCGTGAACGAGGCGACCACCAATAATGCATTCTTTTCTTTCTTTTCTCTAACAGTTTGCGACGCTTGTCACTTGATATTTCGCACTGCTAAATGAGATGAACTTCCGTGACACTTCGTAATCACTTTTCTTTTTTTTCATCAATGCTTTTATATTGCGACTACATGCTGTGGAGAATCCGCACCAGACATCTGTTTCAAAGGTCGACGAAAGTTTAGGGATAAAACCGTTAGAGCTGGCGCAGTGAAGCATGGAGAAGCTCTCCGCTCTAGCGCTACGTGTGTAATTAGCCGTGTTGTGGCAGATCACCAGAATTATGGTAATTATGCTTTGGAGCTCTTCATATATATATATATATATATATATATATATATATATATATATATATATATATTATTCAAGAGAGCATCGTGTCAGAACTATCGGGTACATCAATATCAATATTGGTATAGAAATGAAATGTGTCTTAGAGGTGACGCGTTGTCGAAATTTTGAATTTGTAGGTGCTTTGAGAGCTTCATTAAAGAATTGTTCAATTTGTGCCAATTGCAGTTATTTTCAATAGTTTCCCAGGGACCAGAACTCATGGCGTTTCCAAACTACTCGGTGTATCGCGATTAAACTTTGTAGAAAGAAAACAGTTATTAGCATAAAAACGCTGAATATGTTTCAATGTTGTAGGTGTATTGGAAAGGGCCGCTGCAACCTTTAAATAGCTTCTTCAAGAAGTCAGGTTGTAATATTATAATTATAATCAGTTTTAATCAGTTGTTATATTATAATTATAATATATAAAATAATATTATGATTGTTGCTGTAAACAACAATAATAATATTATGTGACATGGTGAAGCACCGTTCGCGTTAGGCGGAAGACGTGGATTCAGCACCCACTTGCGGCAAGTTGTCTTTTCGTCCACTTTCACGTCACCTTTCCTTATATGTGCATTTCAATTAAACACGACAGGTAATTTCCCGTACCCCTGTCTGGTTTTCATTGTCTTCTTGCTTCACACGGTTGTAACTATAACGAACAATCGAACGCCTCAGAACCCCTTATTCTCCTCGGACAAACTACAGGATGCAAATCAGTGACAAGCGTTAAACGCGGAAACGACAACGCATGTCCGCGCACGGGACACGCGAAATTTGTTCAGAACAGCGCCGTATCACGTGAGTCGGGAAAGCAGATACAGCGTGTGTGCAGGCGTGCTACAGCAGCGACCACACGTGCGCACAACGTGAGAAATTTCGTCCGATCCGCTCGACGCAGGAACGAATACCTCGTTCACCTTCCGCGACACAGCCGAGCGCCATGCACGCGGACAATCAATCCGCTTCCGCCGTTCAAAGCCCGCAACCGTCGTGTGTGCAGGAAGCGCACAGCGCTTGCAGGCGTGAGCGCGTGGTGAGCTTTCTCCCCGAACTGGACTGATATTCATGTGCACGCACATTCGGGGCATAAGCCTTGACGTAAACAGCGAATGACACGTGTGACATATCATAACCGTTCCGCCCTTGTTCAATCGTCAAGTTATCTCGTTGGTTTCTGCGAACCACAGAGCCCATGTGGAAAACTGCGAACGCGTTTCTGCGGACACTGAGCGCGGGCACAACTCAGGAGCCCGCTCCGATCAGAGGCAGAAGGCCCGGTCAGGAAATGAAGGTCACGGCTATCTCGTCGAGAGGCGAGAGCGCGCGTGCACTGGAATTGACAGCAGGCGCCGCATGCGGTCACGTGATCTCACATGAGTCCAGGGGCAGGGCGACCGCGATCAGGATTCCGAGCAGCATGCAGCCGCCGACGGCGAAGTAGGGAAGTGGGTAGATCCACACCTGCGCATAGACACACACGTGCATGGATGTGATGTCGCCCACTCTGCAACGCACATGTGCGCCAGCAGCGACCTTCGTGCGCTGCTTTCGCGCGGCCTGGCATTCACTGGTTCGCCGAAAGCAGTGACACCTTTTTTTTTTTTTCTTTGTGTTATTTTCTTTAAACGAGTACATGTATCCCAGAGGACACGTCAATTTACGCTCGCTGCTGCTGCGAGATAGGTCATAGGTACAAAGGAAGTGTTTGCGCTAACGCTGGACTGACTCAACGCATAGTTATGTGCCTGACCCTCCTGCATGCCCTAACAGAGTTTGAAAACAGGAAGACATTTTAAATGGAATGAGATATTGGTGGCAATGAGACCACTTCTTAGCGGACGCAAACGGCTTCCATCGGATTCCAACAATATCGAAATAGTTTGGGTTGTTGCATGCTCAGGCAGCTTGCGTTCCCTAATGTAAAACTCCCTAAAAATTCGTCAAGTTTTATATCCTTAATCTCTGTACCAAGCATGGCCGCTCGATCAAAACGTTGACCGAGCAGGCCAAAGTTGAAAAAAAAAGAAGAATATACAGATTCAAAGCACATTTTGGAATATATATTCGAAGCGGAGCTTTTTTTGTGTAGCGCTTAATGAAATGTATAGGTGTGCCCATTTCATCCCTGTGTCTCTGGCGTAAAGGAAGCTGGCGCGCCCGCATGTGCTCTCGCGCGCTCGTGTTACGCATGTGGCAACCTTTATATTATTGGCTTGTGTTTCTTCTTCTCCTTCATCAGCCTATCTTAAGTCCACTGCTGGACGAAGGCCTCTCCCTGCCATCTCCAATTACCTCTGTCCTTCATTAACATATTCAAACTTGCGTCTGGGAACTTCCTAGTTTCATCACCCCACCTAGTCTTCAGTCGTCCTCGACAGCGCTTCCCTTCTCTTGGCACCCATTCTGTAACCCTAATGGTCCACCGGTTATCTAACCTACGCATTACATAGCCTGCCCAGCTCCATTTTTTACTTTTAATGTCAATTAGAATATCGGCTATAACTGTTTGCTCTCTGATCCACACCGCTCTCTTACTGCCTCTTATCGTTACGCCAATCATTATTCGTTCCATCGCTCTTTGCGCGGTCCTTAACTTGTTCTCAAGCTTCTTTTTCACTCTCCAAGTTCCTGTCCCATATGTTAGCACCGATAGAATACAGTGATAGTACACCTTCCTTTTCAATGATAATGGTAAGCTTCCAGTCAGGGTCTGACAATGTCTGCTGTATGCACTCCAACACACTTTTATTATTGTGTAAATTTCCTTCTCATGATCAGGGTCCCCTGTGAGTACTTGATAGGTAAACGTACTCCTTCACAGACTCTAGAGTCTGACTGGCGATCTTGAACTCTTGTTCCCTTGCCAGGATATTGATCATTATCTTTGCCTTCTGCATCTTAATTTTCAACCTTACTGTTACGTTCATTCTGTTAAGGTCCTCAATAATTTGTTCTAACTCGTCCACAGTGTTGCTGAACAGGACAATATCATCTGCAAACCGAAGGTTGCTGAGGTGTTCGCCGTTGATTCTCACTCCTACGCTTTCCCAGTTTAATAGCTTGAATACTTCTTCCAAGCATACAGTGAATAGCATTGGAGAGATTGGTCTCCTTGTCTGACCCCTTTCTTTATAGGGGCTTTTGTACTTTCTTGTGGAGAATCAAGGTAGCTGCGGAATATCTGTAGATATTTTCCAAGATGTTTACGTAAACCTCCTGTATTCCTTGATTACGTAATGCCTCTATGACTACTGGTATCTCTACAGAATCAAATGTCTTCTCGTAATCTATGAAACCTATATAGCGAGGCTGATTGCACTCTGCAGATTTCTCGATTACCTGATTGATGACATATATGACGTAATCCATTATAGAGTACCCCTTCCTGAAGCCAGCCTGTTCTCTTGATTGACAGAAGTGAAGTACTGCCCTTATTCTGTTGGAAATTATCTTGGTGAATATTTTATACAATACTGGAAGTAAGTTAATGGGTCTATAATTTTTCAATTCTTTAAAATTTCCCTTTTGGTGGATCAGTGCAATGTTGGCATTCTTCCAGTTCTCTGGGAGCCTTGTAGTTGATAGGCAGTTCGTATAAAGGGCCGCTAGTTTTTCAAGCATTTTGTCTCCTCTATCTTTGATTAAATCGACTGGTAGTCCATCTGCTCCTGCCACTTTTCCCCGTTTCATGTCTTGCAAGGTCCTTCTAAGTTCATCGTTAGTTATAGAGGGAGCCTCTGTAACCTGTTCATTACTACTTCGATTGGATGTATCGTGGCTGCTATGGGTACTGTACATGTCAGTATAGAGTTCTTCCGCTGCTTTTACTATATCTTCGAAATTCCTGATGATATTGCCCTGCTTATTTTTCAGTGCATACATATTGGCTTGTCCTATGCCAAGTTTTCTTCTCACTGATTTTTTACTGCTTCCTCAGTCTTTCTCAAGTTATAATGTTGAATATCCCTTACTTTATCCTTGTTGATCAGTTTTGACAGCTCCAGTAATTCTATCTGGTCTCTTGAGTCGGACACTTTCAACCTTTGTCGTTTTTTTATCAGGTCTTTCGTTACTGGGGAGAGCTCTCCTACTGGTTGCCTTGATGCGTTACCTCCTACTTCACTTACTGCTTCTGAAGTCAGTTTAGTTAGGGTTTCGTTCATTACGTCTATGTCATCTTAAATTATGGGGCTTTACGTGCCAAAACCACTTTCTGATTATGAGGCACGCCGTAGTGGAGGACTCCGGAAATTTTGACCACCTGGGGTTCTTTAACGTGCACCTAAATCTAAGTACACGGGCGTTTTCGCATTTCGCCTCCATCGTATGTCATCTTCATCCCTCTATTCTAAGGCTGAATATTTGCTTGCAAGCACCAGCTTAAATTGGTCTGCTTTTACCCTTACAGCGTCTAGGTTGGCCTGTTTCTTCTTGACCACATTTACACTTTCCCTCTTCATATTGAGGCGAATCCTAGACTTGACTAACTTCTGATCACTGCATTTTACCCTGCCTAACGCTCCTACATCCTGCACTATGCTGGCATCGGCAGAAAGTATAAAATCTATTTCAATTCTTGTTTCACCATTAGGGCTTTTCGAGATCTACTTGCTGTTGTTACACTTCCTGAAGGCGGCGTTCATTATTCGCAGATTATTCCTTTCCGCGAATTCTACCAATATATCTTCTCTGGTGTTCTCTAGAATCGATGCCGTAGTTGCCTCTTGCCTACGATGCCTGCGATGCCGTAGTTGCTTACTTGTTCACCAGTCTGCTTTTCCCCCACTTTTGCATTGAAGTCGCCCATGGCTACAATATATTGAGTACCTTGTTTAATTTAAATGTACCGGGCCGCTTCTTGGCCAATTCAGCCACACTGGGCGATCATTTCAAAGAGCAAGTTTGCGCTGGCACGATAGCAGTATACGTGCGATTGTAGCATCTTTCTTTCTGAATATCTCTTTCTTCCTCCTAATAATCATTAGCATCTTTATACAAATACAGCGTCACACTGATATATTTAGTCGGCACGCCACTCCACTTTACATTTTCGAAAACGTTTGTCATTGCCTCCCAGCTGTCTTGCCAAAAAAATGCACACTTATTCCAGTGGGCAAGGGAAAGCTTTTCGATATTCGTGCCGTCAGCTGTGTGCAATATGCTATAAACTGCGAAAGTTTGATACGTGCTCCAGGTGCTATGCATGAACCGATTAAACGTCCAAAGATAAGTAAAGTTCTCGCCATCTTAGTTTGTGTCTCTAAGTGGGAACGTACGAATCGTAGAAACCTTTTCTGGCCAGTGAAAGGTGGCGGGCAGGGTTTAGCCCTTTTTTTTCTCAGATATATTGTTTCAAGGTTTGTGTTTCTGTAAAATCAGAGTGATCCGCTATTGCGTACTATTTTGCAAGTCAGATTATGTTATCCTACCCCAATTTGTTGTGTCTCCGTGTTGTGCATATATTCGTGGTTATTTGCATAAAGTAGCGTAAGCTTTCAACGTACTAAAAGTGTGTATCTCTTTGCACTAAGTTGTTGCGGTGGCAAAAAAAAAAAAAACGGGTATGTAAAGGTAGTATCGACGTAATGTTGCTTGCACCTTATCGCACGATGTGCGAAATTAGTCCCGGAAAAGATTTTCTTATAGAGTCAGTAGATTGGTTGTTCGCCCATCCGTCAAGGTATTTTTTCTTTCAGCTACACACCGGTGCAGTTTCCGTGAGACCATGGCTACAGGAAAAAGGCCTATTCGTTCCGTGGTCGATTTATTCTATATTATGCCGAAAACCGGAAATATTTTTGTGCTGTTGTGGCGCTATAGCTCGCTAGATTATCTTACAGCACACCTCAAAGACCGTCCTTAAACACCATACGAAATTGACCTTTTTTTTTCATTTTTTGCAGGTTCGCGGTGAAAGTGGCGTACGATATGATATGTTTACACTGTTAAGAGTGCTTGCCATTTGGAAGACGCCCATGGTTGCGCGGCACGCAGGCGTTAATGTAAGCCCACGCCGAGAATAACTTTTGTAATTGCTCAGTGTATTCCTACTGAATTATTTGTCAAATTGTATTTTTATGTTGCATATTTTTCTCTTGTAGACTTACTGTTTGAATTTACTTGTAACCCACTCCCCTCTGTAAAGCCTTCACAGGCTTTGAGGATATGATAAATGAAATGAAAGTAGGACTTACATCAGGGGTGTACATAACACAGGATATCTGTTCTGAATTATCTTGTCGCACTGGAGCGTTTTTAAAAGGCTCCCTTCAAAAGTAAAGTTTGGTTGCAAATATTAGCCAGTGTATTTTCTCTGTAATGTGTATCATTTTCTTCATTTGTGCATATGCGGTAGCTGGCAAGTAATAAAGAAAAGGAAAGTGCGTTTGCGCCCTAATGGTTGGAGCATCGGCCGGGCTGATGTGCTGTTCTATCCCTCCATTGAAATCTACCATTTACTTTTATTTTACAGCGAAGCTATGTATGGCTAGGATCTGGCGATCGCGTCCGTGCGTAGCCAAACAATTTGTCATACGTGAGTCGATCCCGAGTATAGTGCAATGCCGGGCCGACCCGCAGCGGAGCTGAAGCAGGCGTTAAGCACTGCGCATGCGTGGGCCGAACCGAAGGTAGTACAAAGCCGGGCCAACCCGCGGCGGAAGTGAAGCAGTTGTTGAGCATTCCCCATACGTGGGCCGATCCCGAGGATATAGGCAATGCCGGGCGGACCCGCGGCGGAGCTGAAGCAGGCGTTAAGCACTGCGCATGCGTGGGCCGATCCCGTAGGTAGTACAATGCCGGGCCGACCCGCGGCGGAAGTGAAGCAGTTGTTGAGCATTCCCCATACGTGGGCCGATCCCGAGGATATAGGCAATGCCGGGCGGACCCGCGGCGGAGCTGAAGCAGGCGTTAAGCACTGCGCATGCGTGGGCCGATCCCGTAGGTAGTACAATGCCGGGCCGACCCGCGGCGGAAGTGAAGCAGTTGTTGAGCATTCCCCATACGTGGGCCGATCCCGAGGATATAGGCAATGCCGGGCGGACCCGCGGCGGAGCTGAAGCAGGCGTTAAGCACTGCGCATGCGTGGGCCGATCCCGTAGGTAGTACAATGCCGGGCCGACCCGCGGCGGAAGTGAAGCAGTTGTTGAGCATTCCCCATACGTGGGCCGATCCCGAGGATATAGGCAATGCCGGGCCGACCCGCAGCGGAGCTGAAGCAGGCGTTAAGCACTGCGCATGCGTGGGCCGAACCGAAGGTAGTACAAAGGCGGGCCAACCCGCGGCGGAAGTGAAGCAGTTGTTGAGCATTCCCCATACGTGGGCCGATCCCGAGGATATAGGCAATGCCGGGCGGACCCGCGGCGGAGCTGAAGCAGGCGTTAAGCACTGCGCATGCGTGGGCCGATCCCGTAGGTAGTACAATGCCGGGCCGACCCGCGGCGGAAGTGAAGCAGTTGTTGAGCACTTTCCATACGTGGGCCGATACCGAAGATAGTGCAATGCCACGCAGACCCGCGGCGGAGCTGAAGCAGGCGTTAAGCACTGCGCATGCGTGGGCCGATCCCGAAGGTAGTACAATGCCGGGCCGACCCGCGGCGGAAGTGAAGCAGGCGTTAAGCACTCCCCGTACGTGGGCCGTTCCCAAAGGTAGTGCAATGCCGGGCTGACCCGCGGCGGAGGTGAAGCAGGCTTTAGGCATTTACCATACGTGGGCCGATACCGAAGATAGGGCAATACCGGGCTGACCTGCGGGGAAGGTGCATTTCGCCATTAAGGGGCCCACATAGATTTGCTGGTCATCTTTCTTCACGAAGTGGAAGGGCACTGAGTTTTCTTAAGCGTGAGCGTTTCGGCAAGAAAGCACACATCTGCCACGACCAGGAAAGTCCCGGAGAGTTCGCAAATAAGAAAGTTTCGCACTAATGGAAAAAGACTCTAGCCTTTCTGCATTCCTTCCTCTAGTCGAACTGAGGCCGCCGCGGCCAGAAGCCGACGTTGCCACCTTGTGTTCAGCTGAGCACCGTGGCCACTTGTGTGCATGCCAAAATAATGAAGTGTCACTTGCTGTCTCGCCTGCCATATATACTTATACGTCGGCGTTGTTTCGATGCAAGAAGCAATACACTGGCATTCAATATTCAATATCAATATAAATTTGTTTTCGTCCAACACGTCCCGCGATAAGTCTCGCAATGTTTAGTCAGTAATGTGTGTCCGATATTCACCTACATTTATCTTCCAGTTCCGGAAGTCTTTACTTTCCAGAACTACAAAGTTACGACGACACGGGAGGTCAGCCCGTGGTGTCGTCGTCTTTCTTGTGTGTGTTGTTTCTGGCGTAAAAATTTTTTAGTACTCAAGATCACCAGCTATAGCCCAGCAGTTAACTCTTACAAAGTTATCTTTGTTCTTTATTCCAGTTGGGTGTATCGGGCTTTAGCACTTGGCGCTAACACAGTGTTGTAATCATTGAGGTCAGTATGGTTATTCATTCTTACCTCAATAAGTTCGAAACCCAGTATTGGTCCCAGCAAACCGCCAATGCCGACTGCAACCTCCGATATGATCTGCATATCAAAAACAAGAGAAGTAACTTTCGTGGCATTTAATTAAATTGTAGTTATCACAAATCAACATTGTTCATGCACAAGAGAACTGGAAAAGACAGTTGCGCATGTCCAAATCTCCTCTTTGGAAATTATCGTAACAAGACTATGGAAATACAGGACGATTAACTTGATACCAGAGGTAAGTTTATTGAATTGCGTTCGTTTCGTATGTTGGTGTTATTTTTGGATAACGCCATCAATGAAGTTTGGGACGGAGGTGTGGGTTATGGCAGCTTTACGTAGCTGAGGCTCAACTATTAAATATTGGTACATAAACATTAACTAGAGTCGATTTGCTAGTGCAACCTATATTTTTTTCTACATCAAATATTTGGTGCATGATTTGAGCTTTCAATTTTAATAGCGCATTAGCTCTGTAGATTTCAATATCTTACCGTCGTATTCTAGAACGTTCCATTACTGAACACTCCACTTCGACTTAAGAAAGTATGTATAGATATCAGCGCCACCCCTGATGATAACTGGCCACTGCGCTTCATGATCACGTTCGACAATTCTTGAGAAGCGTGGTTGCTTCATCAACCGAAAGTCGGCGTTGTGCTCAACTTGGTGGAGTGGAGGAAGAGCTTTGAGTGAGGATCGTTTGCGAATACGGGGCTACTGTTTAGATGAATCAGTACAAGAACTCGTTAGTCAATCTATGGGAGCAGGACTGTCCAGAGAGAAACAGAGAGAGAAAAATGATAAATGAAAGGCAGGGAAGTTAAGCAGGACTGAGTCCGGTTGGATACCCTACACTGGGGAAAGAAAAAAGGGGAGGGAAAGATTAGGAGAAGAAAAGGAACTACACCATGGATATCGCCGTGGTAGCAGTTTTCTGCTCTATATCCACTGACGGTCACTCAGTCCTGATCACAGTCCGGATTGTGATCCTGATCATAATCTGGTAGCATTCAAAAATCGCAGCAGCGCCTTTGCGGCCTTTTGTAGCTGCGATATGCGAGTCCATTGTCCTATGATCTTGCCCAAAGTGAACGGATTTCTATCCAACTGATTTAGAGCTTTGCAGAGGTCATGTCTTTCAGTTTCAAAAGATGGACAGGAGCACAGGAGGTGTTCTATAGTCTCTTCGACATCGCAGGCATTTCGCTCGGTGCTATCAGCCATTACAACCAAACACGCATATATGCATTGGTGAATTCCACGCCCAAGCGTAAGCGGCACAGCATTGTTTCCGCATTTCGCGGAAACCCAGGTGACTGCCGCAGTTGCATAGATGGGTCGAGGGTATGTAATCGATGCTCGGTGAATTCAGGTGAGTGCCACTGCTCTAATGTCATACGGTGCGCAAGCTTGCTTAAGTGTTGGACTGCGTCAGTCCTCGGTAAAGGCACAGAAACAAGGTTTGCTCCTTCGTGTGCTTTTCTAGCAGCTTCGTCGGCGAGGTCGTTGCCGTAGATACCACAATGACCCGGTAGCCACTGAATTACGACGTCGTGTCCTTTCGCGATCATATGATAGTGCGTTTCTTGTATCTCCGACACGAGCTGTTCACAGGACCCGCGACGAAGAGCTGACAGAGGACATTGTAGGGCCGCCTTCGAGTCGCAGAATATTGCCCACTGATTAGCCGGTTGGTTGTTAATATATTATTCATCGGCACCTCGGAGGGCAACAAGCTCCGGACCGGTCAGTGTTGTGACTTGAAAAATGTTATATCTGATGATTATTGATCGAGGTGGTGTAACCACTGCGCCGGTGTAGCTGGTCTGAGTGGAAGAGCCATACGTATACATATGTGGACTCGTTAACAGTAGCAAGTATGCAAACAATCCAGGGCTGCTTTCTTCAAGGCCAAGGTAGGCAGGTCAGTTTTCTTTCTTATCCCTGGAACGGAAAGATGTACTTGAAGTGGTTTAAACACCACAAAACTGAGGGTGAACGTGCTGAGGGTGCGAAGCCCGATGATTGGGAGGCACGATGAGTGCTGACCACATTGGAGAATGACGTCTGTGGTCGTCGTCCTGGCAGGCAGGAAAGATAGCTTGACTGCATCCGTGAAACGCGACGAATATGGTCCCTAAGCGTGTCGGGGGTAATGTAAGTCGTAATCGGATGGTCTTGAGCCATTATAACTGTTCCTGCTGTTGAGGTCTCCGCGAGAGGCCGAGGCAAACGCGTAGTGTGTGTGTCTGAACGCCTTGAAGTTCTCGAAGATTTGACTTGCATGTTTTAGCAAGCATGGGAGAGCTATAGCCTAGGAATCAGATAAAAAGTGCTCGGTACAACTGTAGCATGGAGTCTGCTGACGATCCCCGTGTTTTGCCGGCGGTGAATTTGAAGACGTGAACAGATGGGAGGTTCTTCTTTAAATGGGCAACCTTAGGGCTCCAAGAGAGGTCCCGTTTAACAGTGACACCCAAAAACCGATTATTTCTTTTGTAGGAGATTGGCTGGCCATTGATGCGTACTGAATAACCAGACATCGCTTTTCGTGTAAAAGCGACTAACGCACGTTTTTATGTCGAGATGGTTAGGCCTTGTGTGCAAAGATAGCCAGATGCTTGCGTTCTGGTTTCTGTAGCCTTGCACAAACCTGCAGGCGAGTGACCTCTGATGCCCAGATGCAGATATCGTCGGCTTATTTTAGACACTCACTGTTTCCGGTGGGGACTCGGTCAGCGCAAGAAGCGCGAGGTTGAAAAGAATAGGGCTTAGAGCACCGTCTTGGAGAACGCCTCGGCATGTCCAGTGGTCGGTAGTCGGACCATTTCCAGTATGTACAAACAAGGACCTTTGTGTCAAGTAGTTTCGCCTCCACCGAAGTACTCACCCTCCTAGTTCAATTGTCAAAAGTGCGTTTACGATGGCTTGATGGGAAACGTTGTGCGCACCTTTCACGCCAAGAAATCGCTTCCTAGATTTTTGCTGCTCTACAGGTGGTACTAAACCGATCACGCTGTCAATCGATGAACGGCCTCGTCTAAACCCCGCCATATATAGTCAGGGTAAATTTTGTGGTGTTCAAGGCACCATTCGAGATGCATGAGGACCATACGTTCCATTAGCTTCCCGACACAGCAGGCGAGTGATATAGGCCGATATGATGCCAGTTCCGACGGTGACTTTCCTGATTTTAGCGGCAGTACCAGGCGGCTGCGTTTCCACTCCTGTGGAACGACACCATCTTGCCATGACGAATCAAAAAGGTTGAAACGTTCTCGTCACACTTCTCGACTTAGGTGGCGCAACGCAGCATATGTTATTCCATTGGGCCCTGGTGAAGACGAACACCTACAGAGCGCCATAGCAGCCTCTAACTCTTCCATAGAGAATGGAGCGTCCATACTTGTATCTCGTAGACCGGAAATGTCGCCTAAAGCCATGCCAGGGACTAAAACTGCCCCGCCGGCGAATGTCGCACAAAATTCCTATGTAACGTCTATCTCACGGCGGTTTTGATAGACAGCAATGACATTAAAAGGGTGTCGTTGCTGGGGACAAGAGCAAAGACCTCGTAGGGTAGGCTACACACGGGACAGTGGGTTGCGTTGGTCCACTGATTCTCAAAAGCATTTCCATTTTTGATTCGCTAGCTTATCCATTCGGCGCTGTACCTTCTTTTGCATGCACCGAGCTACTCTGAGGTCAAAAATTGACTTCGTGCGCCTGTACCGCCTTTCAGCTCGGCGACGTAGTGCACGAAGCCTTTCCAATTCAACGTCCTACTCTGTACGCTTGGATGAATGTGTAGAGCAATGCGTTAAATCTTGCAGTGCGTCTGCAATTAGGTCTCCTAACCTGCGTGCGATGTTTCTTGCATGTGTTTTCTACAAGATATTCAAAGACTGGCAGTAAATTTGGCGAGATACGAGATCCAACCGGTAATAAGGCATCTAGTCCATATATTCTAACATAGGTCGGAATGTGATCACTTTCATGGGTTTCAATATCAGTGAACCACTGCACGCTCGAAGTCAGGCAACATGACACCAGTGTCAAGTCAAGGCAGCTGCTGTACGTTGTTCTTCTCAGAAATGTCGGGCTTCCGTCATTTAGAAGACAGGTTGTGGCCTGATGCAAAAGATGTGAGTGACCTGCCCCTTGAATTTATCCTGCAGTTTCTCCATATCTGGGGGTGAGCGTAGAAGTCCTCTGTTATTATCCAAGGACCGGGAGTCGCAGCCATATCTTTTTGTCTTTTGCAATTAAACTGACTTTTTGGGGAAAGGCAAACGCCAATAAGTGTAAAAGACAGCCTCTTCTTTTTCCCAGTAACACAGACGTATTGGTTACCGTCATGTGGCCGTACGGGATGGCCAAAATATGTAAGGTTCTTCCGAATGTAAACTAGAACCTTGCTACTTTCGGCACACGTAGTTGAAACGAAAAATTCATAATAGTCTTATGGTGGCTGATAACTTCGGTTCACAGATGAACAGTACAGAAAAGCGGTTTTCAAACACGAACTGCCGGAAATTTGAAATACGTGACCTCAGACCTCTCGCATTCCATTGGAATATGGTGGCGCTTCTGACGTTATCCCGGATCGATCGCTGGTGTTGTCAATGAGCCATGGTTCCGCTGCATAAGTTCTCAAGCGCTGGACTTCTTAAGGCTTGCAAGAACCGGATTGATGGCATCCAGCACTTGTAATGCTCTTCGAGCTTTTGGTGTGTGTAACTTGTCCAGAAGAACACGAATAGCACTCACCAGAGAGCAGATCATGACAACAATTTGGTGATCTTGGTCCGTCAATTTATCAGGAACAGACGAAGTCTACCTTGCTGTAACGTCTGATCTCGCTCAGTAGGTGCATGTAGCCTCGTGAGTTCAGGCCAAGCTTCAGTTGCCTTGCTGTTCGATGCTCATTTGTCCTTATATATAGAGCTGACTGCGCATTGATTGGGCGGGAGAGAGTGTGGTGATGTGTGTGGCTCGCGTTGTACAGAGGATACGGAGGTTCTTGATCGGCGTCGGCGACGTTATCGGCGTCGCTTAATAGATGTTACTGCTTCTCAGTGAGACGAGTGGTCTCTGACCATTTTCTTCAATATTGCCGTTTCCTTTCGTATCAAAGGGCATTCCTTCGAGGAGGTATCGTGGGGGCCGCTGCAGTTTGTGCACTTCAGCACATTGTTCTCGCACGTGTTAGTGGTGTGGGGCCCAGTGCATCGAGAACACGTGGTAGTGTTTTTTGCACACGCTACTTACATGGTCTAACTTCATGCACTTCCAGCACTGCAGCGATTTTGGTATAAAGGGGCGAACTGCGTGTCGGAAGTGGCCCACCTTTACATGTGATCGGAGGGATTCGCCTTTAAATACGATCTTTACACACCGTGACGTGCCGAGACGAAACACGTTTTGTGATGACAATGTTTTCTGTAGCTGGCTTGACTAAGACCGACATTAAGACTGCTTGATTAAGACCGACGGATCGGAGTCGGCAATGGTCTCGTCAACATCCTAAATTACACTAGTGCTGACTTCTTTGCCTAGCGGAATATGAAGGCGGACTTTCATCCCGTCAAGTTCCATGGCTTCGCGCAAAGAATCCAACGCAGCCGCGTGCTCTGCGTCAATGGCTAGGACGTTCTTACGGTTGTTTACTCTAATTTCTTTGATTTCATTCGGGACCAGCGCCTCTAGATGTGAAGACAGGGCTTGCCTCTGCAGGCGTCTCAGGTTGTCAGTGGCGAGAACTGGCGTGAAAAGGATGGCGAGCACCTCGGTATTCCGCGAATATCTCACGATGTGTGCACTAGAATTCGATTATGCGATTATGTGCTGAGAAACCTTCTTTTTGCTTCACGGCTCCGCACCAGCTCGAAGGTGTCTTAACGTGATTCTCCACTGCTGACATAGAACTGCATGGTGTCGTCGCTGTCAGTGTCGCTCTCGGTGCCGTTGCGGTTCCTGGGGGCAGCCGCCGCGGGCACTGCCGAGTCCGGCGGACATGCGTGAGACTCTATCTCCATCGCATTTAAGCAGGAAACAACAATTCACTGGTAAAGTCTAAGAAATTCACAAAGGAGTAGAGCTGGAAGACTGTTGTTGTTGTTGTTGTTGTTGTTGTTGTTGTTGTTGTTGTTGTTGTTGTTGTTGTTGTTGTTGTTGTTGTTTCAAAACATGGCTCGTACCCACAGGCGGGACTGACCACACTAGGGAGGTTGAAAAATGCATCTAATAACATACCAAACAAGGGTAAAGCCATACATTCAAAAGAAAGAATTAGGCAACTAAATGCTAATAGAAATTTCATGAAGGTCTATACATAAATTTAGGATAAATGAAAATGAAGTAAAGCGTCCCACAGTTGGAACGCTAGCAGCGAATCCTTCCTGACGCTTCAATGAACTTGTGTACAGCAGCAATCATTGACCCATGGCTTGTGCCTAATTGACAAGAGCCAAAGGACAAGATGTTTGGTGTAACAAGCGCTAAACCCAGTTTACTAGTTGGAAATAAGAGGAACATTCTGCTGAGGGAGGAGAAGAGGCGGCAAGAAACAAATAAATGGTCCACAGTTTCTGGTTCGTTG
Organism: Dermacentor andersoni; assembly: GCF_023375885.2. Classification (NCBI taxonomy): domain Eukaryota; kingdom Metazoa; phylum Arthropoda; class Arachnida; order Ixodida; family Ixodidae; genus Dermacentor; species Dermacentor andersoni. The sequence goes on from NC_092819.1 coordinate 16,639,779, forward strand.
AAAAAAGAGGAGTTAGTTATGGATAAACCAGATCTATGAAGGTAAAAATATGAAGGTAGGCGAGAAAATCTACCACGGAAGCTTTTAAAGGTCACCTTCCATTGTCGTGAAAGGCATTTGCTCGTGTTACATCGGAAATTTAGATGTCGAAAATCATCTGCGGAAAGTAGGAGTGAATCATTACAATTTTAAAGTAAAGGTCGTTTAAATCTAGAGCTCCGGTTATAAAAGCGCAATTGTTCTTGTTGCCTAGCGTTTTGCCTGAAAGACACTTCCGTCTTCTTCCCAAGACAGTCAAGGCAATCCATTTCGTTCCCACCCGCACTTAAAAAAAAAGGAAGATTGCGCACAAACCAACGACGATGATTGTCAATGTAAGCGAATAGCCGAATGCTTCTAAAACCGACCACCAACCATTATAAAAGCGGGCGAGACGAGTCATCCCCCTCCCCCATTCCACTGCCAGGAAAAAAAGCTCTTCTCTTTAATAAATAGAAAGAGTACAGTCTGTCCAACAGTACGGATGCCCTCCATAAAGAGAAGTGATTTTAAAAATTAAGTGCCCTTCCACTCTGTGAAGAAGGATGACCAGCGAGACTGTGAATGTAGGCCCCTTAATGGCGAACTGCACCTCCGCCGTGGGTCGGCCCGGTAGCGTATTTCCAACTGCTCGTAGGTACAACGGGGCGTGGAACTTGCGGAGACGACGGACGTTTGCGCGCATGCGCGAATGAGAGCGGGTGCGAGAGAGGAAATGTGGGGAGTTTTGCTCCTTGAAAATACGACTCTGCCTAGGTACTACGGAGGAGTTTCTTGGCGCGCGGTGTATGCGCTTGTCCCTAGGCGTGCCGGCAGAAGTCGCGGGGCGCGGTTGTGCTGAACAAAGCATCGCAAGTTGGCACTCGACGCAATCATATTTAATCGATCATGTTTTTACTAATGAAAACAACGTGTCATTATTTCGCATTATTGGCGGCGCCTCCAGGACACCAAAGCGGCAACGGGGATATCAAAGCTAGAAGCCGGACTGGTCCGTGGGTTGGGGCTCGCAGAGGCCTGCGCATGCCAGGGGAGTATAAGATCGGCTGTCCGCTATCGCGGACAGCCAATGTTTTATGCGAACACCCCCAGGCACGCTTCGGCCTCTGCGGCCCCAACCCACGGGCCGCCCAGCTTCCAGCTTTGATCCCCCCGCTACCGCTTGGGTGCCCCGGAGATCCTGCGCCGCCTGCTTTAATATAACCTCAGGTGCTCTCCTGAGGCCTCCGTTTGCCGGTTACATGTGCCCTCCTGGAGCAGTGCTTGTAAAAAATCCGATCTATCGTCACGACGAAAAAAGCGACCCGCGACTTATAAAACACCAGTCAGAACATTGTCCCTTCAGACACAGCGATCACCAAGCGGCGTCCGCGCCCACTGCCTTACCGCGCGGGCAGCCAGCGGCGGAGCGTATAAACCAACTCGACCGAACTCCGCAATGCCGGCATGTCTAGGGGACAAACGAATACAACGCGCTCTAAGAAACCTCCTCCGTAGTGCCTAGGCTGTCATATATTCAAGGAGCAAAAGCCCCCAGATCTTCTCTCTCGCGCCCGCTCTTACTCGCGCCTGCGCAGAAACGTCGAGCTCCGTCAAAAGTGGCACGCCCCGTTGTACCTACGAGCAATTCTAAATACGCGGCCCGGTATTGCACTATATGTTCGGTATCGGCCCACATATGGGGAGTGCTTAACGCCTGCTGCACTTCCGCCGCGGGTCGGCCCGGCATTTCACTAACTTCTGGATCGGCCCACCTATGAGAAATTGTTGGCCCATGTCCACGGAGACGAGATCCGCCAGAACCTAGCCATAGACAGCTTCGCTGTAAAACTACTTGGGCCAAAGTCGGTTGAAAACAGTGTCTAAGAATTTCGTTTTCGTTGAGGGGAAGGTTGTCCGGAGCATGACACGCGCGGCGCCGGTCTTAGCGCACTGAAGCTAGAACACTCACAAAGACGGTGCACAATTGTCTATTTGCATCCACATATTCAACGTTCCGAACTATATACACCCGCTTCAGTTCAGAGGTGAGCCTTATTTACCCACCAGCGGCACGACGTAAGAGCTCTGATGCTTGTAAAAGAGCACGCTGTACATGGCCGTGAAGTACAGGGCGAGCCCCACGCCGCCGACGGACTTGATCGTCGCGCCCAGTGCCATGAACGCCGTCTCGTTGACGGGAAGCCAGTGCAGGGCTCTGTGGAAGAAGGCGAGCACTCGTGCATGAGCTCAACGCACCCGCTGTCGCGTAAGGATGTGCGTCATGATCGCAGTGAGAAAGATTCTTTGGGCATATGCTTCGGTGTCCTTGGACGTGAGCATTATCAAACAGTGTGATATTCTCGTGTACATAACCGAATGTGAGACGTGAGACACTGCTCTTGAGCGCCGCACTGGTTAACTTCGCCTAGGTTGAGGCAAATTCAGCTGCAGGAAATAGACACATTTGTTTTAAGAAATAATGCCAATTTTGCCGGTAGAAAGTAAAACTGCAACCGACTGCCGGAAGCGTAACTTGTTTACGCGCACGATCCCGCGAGTTTTGAATGCTACAGAAATCGATCAGTGTAAAAATAGACGGTATTGACTATAACTACTTGCGCGGGACCGAGAAAATCAGTTCTCACAGTTTCTGAAACAAGACGAAAATCACGCTTTCGCCAATGTACCACAAGCTGAGCTTAATACCCCAGTCACACGGGCATACCAAAGGTCCTTTGAAGTTAAGTAGAATAGAGCTTTCAAAGGAACATTAGTTCAAGGTATATGTGTCAGTGTTACACGGTCTCAAGATGGTTTTCCTTGCAGCTTTTAATAGAAACCGCAACCTACCCTAAAATGTAACAGCGTCGAGAAACGAAAGAAGTTAACGACGCGCAGACAAAAAAAAAAAAACGAGGACACTTTAATGCCTAGTAACCGATAACCAGATCGCACATAGTACCCATGTTGCGTCGATGTTGCTGCTGGCGACAGGCCCTGCCGGCGCTGCTGTATACCGCCGCGTTCATGGTTGAGATTACGGGTGTCACAAAGTGTTTAGTGCTTAGAAACTTCTATAATACAGTGATGCTTGCTTTTAACCGGTAAAAATTGAACTTCCGTATTTATTCAGTATTTTGTTTTCTTCTGTCGGACGCCCTTTAGGCTCAAGAGTATTCCCTTGAGATATCAAAGGACAACGTGGACTCCCTTGACTAAAAGCTTCCTTCGACTAGACCTCCTTTAATGCGGCCGTGTGACAGCGCGCGTCCTTCATTGAAGTAAAGAATCTTTGGTTCAAAGGTCTTTGAAAGTGCCCATGTGACTGGGGTAGGTACCGGTAGAGCTTTTTCCCCCTTTTTTTGTGTGTATGTGTGTGTGTCTGTGTGAAATGTAAATCTGAAATTACCCGAGTGCAACGACAGCCAGTGCTTTCAGTACTACTCCTAACACCAACAGGTGGCTCGGGTAGATGACAGACATCTGAAAAAAAAAAAGAAAGAGAGAGGGAGGGAGGGAGGGAGGGAGGGAGGGAGGGGAAAAAAAGCCAATGCAGCGCGGAATGATTGAATAAGTATATAGACACTGTAGCTAAGAAGGCAAGACGTGTCCACTGCAACACAGTGGTGCGCACAGCTTTGAGATTAATGTCACGGGAAGACAGAATTTACGTTATTGTTTGATCTTTCAACAAATATAGACTGCATACCAGGCTGTGGGATAGCAAGGACCCAACTATGGCTGTGGCTTTAGTTGCACTGAAGAGTGAGCCAGTGTCGAAGTAGGTAAGTCCGTGTCGTGACGCCTGGAACAGGAAAAATGAACAAAAAAGCAAGTGTATCATTTTTGAGATAGGAGCACCTTTGGCGAATTGCTTGTTGCATGATAAATATCTGCGTATCATCTTTCTGCTTCATATACAGCCAAACACCTCTACAACGAAAGCCTCTAGAAGGAAATGACCTCTAGAACAAAGGGTTCCATGTGTCCCCGCCGAATTCATACATAGATTTCATAAGTTCTGTGGACACCTCTGTGGTGAAAATGCGTACGGTGAATTTGCTTGCATAACGAAGGAGTCTCCGATGCCTCATTTGTTGCTTTAGAACGAACTGACATGGCGGCACGACCACGGCGTTGGGCAGCCGCCACTTATACATGGGGGGCGTCAGTGGACACTACATCGAAGGCCGCGCGGGAGAGTCTCGGTGCAGACTCTGCAGTAGATATGCACGATAGTACCCTCAATTAAAAAAAAGAAAAAGAAGTCGAACAGGCGGACATTGACGACCCGCATTAGAATGACCTGCTGGCAAAAAATAAAAGACAAAGAAAGCGCGACAGTAGCCCCACAATGATATTCACGCTCTACTACGACTCGCTGTCAGCAATTATGACAACAAGGGGACGGACAGCGCATTCCACGCTATGCAGTTCTGCCTTCCGTCGCTCCCGTGTTTCGCCGCCAAGTATGCTGTTGATCACGATTCTATAGAATCGTATACTCGTATACGATTCTATAGTTCGGCTGCAGACACACGTTCCCTAGGGCAATATGCGAAAAAGAAAATTAGCGACTTCTTTCACGAAATATATATTGTATTCATGTTAAATAAAGGTTTGATTTTTGCTAAAAATCCATAGCCTCTTCTGATATGAGCGGTACGGTGCGCGACCTTTACAGCGAAGTGGCCTGTATGACGAAGAATTTCGCAAGTCCTGGGCGCTTCGTCCCAATGTCATTTCATTGTACTTCGAGCATCACGCGGACCTTCATTCCGCTTCCGTGCTCGCTGCTTTCAACGGCGCAGGCTCACGCTCAGAAGCGATGTCATGCTGTCGTGCCCCACGCATTGTCACAATGGGTTAGGATCGGCCTGCAGGGGTACTGCTCTGCAAAGCTATTTCAGCCCGCTCCACGTGCTTCGATCGACCCGCGGTGGGGGCGCCCTACAGAGAAACAGCGAGGACAGCGCTAACCAACCATGAACTTACTTCAGAGAACTGCGGACTACGGCAGCTCTGGAATTCAGAGGCACCGGCTGGGGTCGGGCGTGACCACCTGGCTACGGGGACGCAAGACAATGGACACCACGACGGCCGCATTGCGAAGGTCAGCTCCGAGTGCTGCGAAGGTCGTCTGCCCTCGGAGGGGGGCAGTGAAAGTGCGTACGTGTGTGTGTGAGCCCTCATCCTCCAAAAAGGCGGGTCGTCTACGATGGCGTCGAACGGAGTGTTTATAAGCAGCTGTTTGTCGCTGCTACAGTGTGTGCTCGTCGTCGTGCTCGGTGCTCGTCAATGTACTCGTGAGCTGTGTGCTCGTAAGCTGTGTGCTGTATGCTCGTCTTGCGTGCTCCATTTGGGAGCCACGCTTAGACTGTCGAATATATATCTTGCTTAAACTGTAAATACTGTAAATAAACCCTGTTCACCTAGTTCCTCCCTACTTCCTCTCTACGAACTTCAACCCTTACAAATGGTGGCAGTGGTGAGATCGTCCGACAACTCCTACAACTGTATGCCAGAGGTGGAAGCGTCCGACAAACCTTACAAATGTTAGCACGGCGAATGGCTTGAAACCGACGACGGGCGCAAGTTAAGCGGGCTTGGCCAATGGCACTGGCTTGGAGGCTCACGCCATGTCTTGTACTGCATTCACTTGCAGCTGCAATTATATGACTGTTCCATCGAAAGTAGATATTTACGTAAAAGTGCGTATTTAGCTGCCTGTAAGGCAACCAAGCCGCTAAAACGTCATTGTTCTATTGTAATCTTTATTATATAAGTAGACGTTTTACTGCGATGCGTTCCTGGTACCTACAGCTGTGATGAAGAACAAATTGTACACATACCTGGACAGGACAAAAAATGAAGGATAAATCGTTGTAGCATGAAATGGGCAATGACTAGTGTGCTTCTTTCACACTTCCTTTTCCCTTTCGATTTAGCGCATCGCGCATACACGAGTTTACATTCCGTCAGTGTAGACTGTTTTAATTGTCAGACGAGCGACAAACGTATACGTCACCTTATGGCTGATAACATTACTGCGTGACTCAGTTCCCACTAATCTTGTAAAGCTTTAGTTTTTGATAACCCAGCAATAGAACGGACCTCGCGACGAACCTGTAGAAAGCTGCTCGCGTTATCCACAGACGTCGCCTGCGGCCAAAACCTCAGTTTTTTGAGACCGACTATATATATATATATATATATATATATATATATATATATATATATATATATATATATATATATATATATATATATGTGTGTATGTATATATATGCAATTAATATAAAATATGCTCAGAGCTGGGCGCACGAACGCAGCGAGGAAGCGGGAATATCTTTCTTTCGGGAATGAAAGTATAATATATAGTTCGCATACGTTTACTGGTTTGCCTAAAGTCACGACTCTTTTCACCCAGCGTTTACACAAGTATTGTGGACATTGAAACCGGATAGCAATGGCGGATGCCTGCGTGCCTTCGCTTGAGTTCTGCGTCGATGACAAAGCCACGTCGAGCTTGCCTTGTTCAGTATGCGATAGCTACACAGTTCCATTGAAGTAAATCAAGCTTTTCGCGCCGATATAACCACGTGACAACAGAGCGTTCCTTGTATCTAGCACCACCAAGATGTACAGCCTACATAGATGAGAGAACATCTTGCGAAAGCCTGAGGGATAATATTAGTCAAGGACCACAAACGCTGAGAAGCGCATTAGGTCCAGTGACTTGTCCTTATAGGCATCGTCATACTAAACTTGTTTGCTTATCTTCGGGACATTGGATTGCTTGGCAAGCTTTAGGAAGTTCCCTTATATGCATTAGAATGACTGAACTAAATTTTTACATCCCGTCCATTTTGCATGTAACGCATAGAACTTAGTTTTACGTATAAACACCAAGTCCACTTATTTCCACGTCTTTTACCCCCTCTTTTTTATTTCTTCCTTGTGCTCTTTCTCTTTCTTACATAAGGCTTTTCAATATCTCATCACATTCTCCATGTAAAGTAGCATGAAGGCGACTGTACCCACGCTGGCAGAATTGTCTGTGTTTAATTAATTAAAGAGCTTTCTCTCTCACACACAACACACTTTTCTTGTTGCCCATTGGACACGCTCCTTCATGCGCATAGAAAGCTATCTTAAGATTAAATTAAATTTATTTATTCATTTACCCTAAGGCTCCATACCCATTTACCCTAAGGCTCCATTGACTACAAATCATCAAACGTAGTAGCATAATAAATGTCTGTAAGCGTCAGAAACAAATATACATGTATGCATGAATAAAGATGGAGTCACATAAGCAGTTGTAATAATACAATAAGCATTATACGTCTAAGTAGTACAACAGGCATTCTAATATCATACAGCATTATACGAGCTTTACGCATGTTTACCAGAATAACTTTTAAAAAAGTGTGTTAGAAGTCAGCACTCAGTGCAGAAGTGGAAAGTACGATGCGACGCGCTCGGAAGGCATCCAAGCAGAGTGTAATGTCCCGTTGTAAGATGACGTGTACTCTCAGCCCTCCGCTTTTCTGCGCTACAGCCTATGGTAGTAAACGAAGAAAAAAATTTGAAGAGCTCACATAGTTCGTACAAAAACAGTAATTTCATCTGCGTGACGTCACAGCCGCGTGTATATACATTCGTTTTCGTCTCGACTGACTGCGCGCCATGTCACTCAAAAAGGTTTAGGGTGCCTGAGTGCTCTTTTAAGAACACCTGCTGCGCTGCTCATGTGGTCTAGCTGTAACTACGGCCCATTAACATTCTGTAAGTTCACATGCAGTGCATATTGAGCTCATCATACCTTGCGTTCACAAGAACGCGGCTCTAATAAGATGAAAGCACTCAGACGAGCGTTTCGTGGTTATTCGTGCGTACTCGTACGTATCTTGTGCACCAATTAGCTCGGAAAAAACGAAGCGCGAGCGACTAAACCGCTTAATCAACCTTCAGGAACGACTAGACGTCAGAGAGTTTTCTGTCATGCTTCGTAAACCTCACGTGGTCGTTCAAGAGGGTCTTGTCGGTACCCAAATACGGTTCAACATCTCGAATGGCAGACAATGTGTGTTTGAGTAGGGCCGCGTTTTGTTTTGTTTTGTTTTTGTTTATAGCACTACTGCCGATCTCACAAGAGATCACAGCAAGGAGGGCATACACATAAATTTAAAACAAGTACAATCAAGTCATTTATATAATGCAAAACGCTGAAGTAATCAGTACATGAACATCAGTAGTAGCAGTGCGACAAGTAGCAATGCGACAAATCACGACAAGATTACAAATTACGGCAATTGCAATGGAAGGGTGCGAAATGATGCAATCAGGTTATTGAAATACAAAGTCCAGATACCGGTTATAAAAGAAAGTCAACAGAAACTGCTCGCCCTGTACATCCATTTCCACCATAGTTAAGAAGATATTTAAAGATGAAGTGTTAGTAACACAAGGACTAAATTGGTTCCTTTCTCTTATTATTTCAGAGAAATATGAATATTTGAAGCAATTTGAGTTGAAAGTGTATTCATTAAGTGTTGTTGTTCTTGTTAGCGAAGCTCAATTGGAACGCGAAAGTTCTATACTGTTCTGCGATGCAGCTTGTTACAGCTCTGCTTGGAGGCGTGCAAGGTGAACGCTTTCTCCGTCGTGTACGCCTACGCATACGAGTCGACGTCATCCGTCGTGGTGCGGAAAGTTTAACGAAAATTGAGCTACCCGCCGCGGTAGCCCATTGTCTATGACATTGCGCTGCTGAGCTCGAGGTTGTGGGTTCAATCCTGGCAGCGGCGGCCGCATTCTGAAGGGCTCGGAATGCAAAAAAAGGCTTGTGTATACAGTGAACTGGGTGCACGGTAAAGAACCCCGGTAGTCAAAGTTAATCCGGAGCTCCCCGTTACGGCATGTCTTATAATCATATCGGGATATCGCAGTAAAACCACGGTATGTAATTTCTAATTGAACTAAATGTGGGACAATCAGTTATGCAAAATTACCTGATGGCATCCCAATTTTTCTCTGATTACGCAGTTAAAATAAATGCAAAGCAAGCCAAGGGCAGATGAATGTAATAGAAGCAAATAGACAGTATTCAATATGATATTGAAAGGAGGCAGTGGAAGCCAGCCCATAAAATGTGACGGACCTTCGGAGGACAGAAGGCAGTCGAAGGGATGTCAAAGAAGGGCGGAGGCTGCGGAAGAACGCCTAATAGAATTGTCAACATTGGGTCTTTTTTCCCAAACATCTATCTGTCGTGCACTTTCGTTAATACTGTGCTCCTGGTATTTTCAGGTCACGAAATGCATGCCAGAATAAAGTGCCAGAAATAAAGGGCACAAGTTCTGTTTTCCTTAATGTGAACTTGGGTCTGGCCATCACAGGGTTACACAGAAAGAATTATCGTTTGGGTCAAGATGAGCCCCAACGCGTGTAATCATTTTTTAGGGTGAAGGCGACCGCAAGGTTGCGAGACGTGACATCAAAACAACCGCGCATGCTTTCTTTTGCTCTCGGTTGTTACTCACCAGCGACTGAAGGCTGAATCCCTGCAGCGACAGACCCATGATGATGAAGCAATTGCACCACACCACCATCCAGAGCCAAGCGATGCTGTCGTCGTCGCCAGTGTTACACTTGAACGAGGACTCGCGGTGCGTGAACAACTTTCCGTCGTCATCGCGGTAGATGCTCAGGAAAGTGCGGTGTCCGGACCACAGCGGACCGTGCGGATGGTGAGGCTCCTCCGAAGAAGGATCGCAGCCCGGTGGAGTCGGCAGGTCGGCGTCGCGGAGGCGAGAGCCGCCGTTGACGGCGCGACCGCCGCCGCCGGAGCTCTCTTGTCGCATGACGTTCTCGGCCGAACCCGCGATCGCCCGCAGATGCAGTTAGGCGGCGTGTGGCTCCTCTCTCCTGCGCGTCGGGGAAACGTGCAGCGCTCGTTGGCAGATGCTTCGTTTCGGAATCAATGCGCACGAAACATCCATAGCTCTGGCTGATTACTAGTAATTCCCAGGGCTTCGCCACTGAGTTCGAGCGTCACACGTAAAAGAGCACTTTGCTTCAGGTGCGTATGTGTAAACTGGCGACACCATATCCGTTACAGTTAATTGATAGGAGGTTTGATGTAAACAAGGCGAATTGCTTAACATTATCTTAACTGCCATCGAACACCTTCTCCTTTGAAGCTGCCGCCCCTCATGTAAAACCCCTCTCCAGGGGCATTTCAGGAATAAATAAATAAATAAATAAATAAATAAATAAATAAATAAATAAATAAATAAATAAAATTATAAAGCAGCGCGGACTAAGAAACTGAGTGGTTGAAGAAAGAAAGAGAATTCATGTTTTCCCCCCTTTTACTCAACTTATTTCGCTTTCTTTTTTTCAATTTAGTATAGCTAACCGATCAGTACCAGCACGGTCAAGTTGCTACAATTAGGCCTCCACAACACGATAGACGAGCTCATTGAAGCGCAATGTATGGCACAATATGAACGCCTCTCTCAGACTAGAGCAGGCAGACACGCACATCCTAGAGAGACTAGACATAGGTTACCACGCACAGCACGGTGTCAAGGTGGACATCCCGAGAGAGACGAAGGAAACAATGGTAATACCCCGAATACCAAAGAGCATGCACCCAGAACACAATAAGGACAGACGAGAGAACAGAGCGGCGAAGCAGATACAAAAGAAATTCGGCAGCGACAAGGACGCAGTCTTCGTAGACGCGGCTCGATACAGTCGCAGACGAGGGTTTACGGCAGCCGTAATCGATAGCGAGAAACAGTGCAAGACGTGCGCGACGATACGCACCACAAGTAACGAGACAGCGGAAGAAGTAGCCATAGCGCTCGCAGTAGCTCAGACTAACGCAACCGTGATAGTCAGCTACTCTCAGACGGCAATAAGAAACTCTGCCAACGGCCGAATCTCCCCGGAGGCACTACGCATTCTTCTTGCGTGCAGGCGGTCAAAATTGCAAAAGAAAGGTGTACATCACATGGATACCCGCTCACACCCTCGCGGAGGACGGCAACAACGAGGCGGTATACACCATGCGGCTCGAGGGCTTACGGACCGAGCCGCAGTCGCAAATAACGCCCCGACACCTTCCGGACGTGACGGTGCGGTAAATGAGTGGGAGTGGGAGGCCAGAATGACTACATATAATGAAATCACGAAACACTATAGGTTACAGCGGGGCATATTCCCACTACCTCACCCAAAATTGACAAAAAAGCAGTCTGTCGCATGGCGGCAGTTACAAACCAGGACGTATCCGAATCCTGCGCTCTTGCACATCGTATATCCGGATATATGTCAAACGGACAAATGCAACTCATGTGAATCCAGAGCCACTCTGGAGCATATATTATGGGAATGCCGATCGGATACATAAAAATAACGAGAACGCGGCCTCTAGCAACAGCCTTCGAACGCGCTCGGAAGCCGCGCTGCTCAGCCCCGCCCTCGAGAATCAACTGCGGGCCGTCCAGCGGGCCGAGGATGCCGCCTGGACCCACGAACTCCTGGCCGTCACCTTGGTGGGGCCTTTTGCCCTCCCCACCAACTCGCAGGACACGCAATAAAGTTATTTCCTCCTCCTCCTCCTAACGCGTTGTCATATATCATAACAAAATAGTTCTTGCTCAAAATGTGGGTATCTAAGTAATATATAAAGCAGAAATCAAGCAGCGAACAAGTGGCAGGGTTTTGTTAGTCGAAAGAGGCACCAGCGCAACCGTAAGCATGTTTCTTTTATTTTGCACCTTCGTCACCAATGCAAGCGTGCGCCGCCAGTGCAGTCAGATGAGTCGCGAGTGTGTGACAGGAATTCAGACCGCTTGTGCACGAAACTGTTGCAATCCTCTGAAACGGAAGCAATGAGTTCAGAATTGTATTATCACCAGCTAGCGATTTCATCCCATCATTATACAATGTCTATTCTCAATTTGCGCAGCCTCTCCGTGCCCCGTTTCGCGCTGTTTAAGGGTTGTCGTTCTCGCTGATAGCGCCAGATCTGTCTTCCATGTTGCATTGCCTGCAACTATACATTAGCGAACGCCATTTCGCACCGTTACAGCTTGCTCATACGTTCGTCAGTACCACCTTCTGCCCCCATTTTACAGCCTGAGCATGGGTTAGCTTTCCTGCATGACGAACAACAGATGCCGTGCTCTGCTGCAAACAACGACTTTATGTTTACTGTGTGCGTTTGTCAATAGGTTTCGGAAGAGCTGCTGCATAACAATCTTCTCGCGTTTTTTTTCTGGAGATTAGGACGGAAATATTAGGATAGAGTTCAGTCGCCTTGCCATAGTTGGCTTCAAAAGCCATTCAAACAAGTCTATCCAGGTGTATGATCGCCATATCAGCCAGTACATCGATACGTGAGGGGGCGAGTAGTTTTATTATTATGATTATTAACTAGAATCATTGCCAAGCACAAAAAAGGTCCCTTTTGGTTTGACAAGCATGCAACGAAGCTTCGCGCATGGATGATTGAAAAAAATTGTTGCAACCTAAAAGAAAGAATTGCGTCCATTCCGACGTTTCGAACGTTAGTTGTTGAGGCTTCAACTTTCGAGCTATGTGTTTTTAGGGTTATTATATTGCGAGATTTAACCTCCCAAGATGTTTCAAGGGCTGTGAGAAACGCACTGGATTAGCTTTCCCTACCTCTTTATTATTATTATTTTGCAGATTTTTGCCACAGCCTGACGTTTATTTTCTGCACAGGCACTTCAAGGGAATGCAGACAAGGAGCATGCGTCGTCCAGCCCGGCTCATCTAGCGATCGGCTTCAGCAAACAAGAGAGATAACCGCAAGACTTTCACGCGGCGGTTTTCAAGCCGGTACAAGCAAGATCGCCTCCCCATCGACCAGCCAGAGCACCAGAGGGCTCCTGTTCATCACAGTGCTGCCTTTAAAGGCCTGGACTGATTCCCGGCTTTCTGCAGTCGGCGGCAGATTTTTGCCACAGCCTTACGTTTACTTTCTGCACAGGTAGAGTGCTTTTCTGTACCTTGTTTTTAGTTTTCTAGAATATTATTTTTTTTTTTTTTGCCGCCGACTGCTGACTGCCGAGTCTTAGTGTGCATTGTTGCGCTATTATGGGTGACGGTGATGAATGTATTGTGTGTCAGAAAGCGTTGCCTGACGATGGCCGTTATATTAGATGTATGGATTGCAAAGAGCCGTATCATTCGGGGCAGAACTGATCTGGCATTGCTACAAACACATTCAATACGGTGGTACCACAAAAACGAGAAGTCTGGGTGTGCAAAACCTGCCGTACTAACAAAAAACGTACTGGCTCCAGATCGCAACAGGTGCCACAACCTACGGACAGCTCTGACACGCTAGCAGCCCTTTTAGCGGAGATAAAGGACATCAAACGAAATGTGGAATCGCTGCCAGAGCTCCGCACGAAGGTGGATTCCCTGCTTCTGTTAAAGGCATAATTCACTAGGCTTTGTACAGTGGTTAATGACGTAGAGGAATCCATGAAGTTCCTATCGGCACAATACGATGATGCGGTTGAACAACTTGAAGCTGATAAAGAGGAAGTCTCGACTTGCAGGAAAGAAGTGCAGCAACTACAAGAAAAGGTGCTCGCCCAAGAATCATTGATTAATCAGCTTCCACAAGGCCTAAATGATTCCGAACATAGCAGGAACGCCAACATGGAAATTCTCGTCTTGAAATCGAGAACAGATGAAAACCTGAGTTCCTTGCGGAGCTAGCCGAGAAACTCGAGCTAGAGGAGCCTCGTGACGGGGAAGTGGTGGCTATCCACCGTCTTCAAGCAAGAAGCCATCTCCGCCGATCTTGGTACAATTCGCTTCGATTGCTGTTTGGGAACGCTGGTACGCAGCACGAGCCAAGCTCCAGAGCCTCTTTGAATCGGAATCATTGGGCCACCTGTATTTCAACGAAAATTTGTCACAGTTCAACAGGAGGTTATTTTGGTTAGCAAGGACCGCAGGAAACAAAGCAGGCTACAAATTCATATGGGTAAGAGGCGGCAAGATCTTCGCAAAGGAAGACGAAGCCGCAACATTTATTCTAATTGCGACTCGGACATCGATAAGATAAAATGACTAACCGATCATTACCCAGCCCACTAGAATTTCCAGCCTTGGCCACGTTTAAGGCAAACTTTGGCCGAAACGAGGATCAAGAATTCACGTTGATAAATTTGAATGTTCGTAGTCTCCGCAAATATTGGGAACAATTCAAGATTTTAGCAGAAGAATCTATAGGTTTCGTTGATATATTTGTTCTCACTGAGATAAATGCACCACAGTCCTGTTTAGATATGTTCACAGTGAACGGTTATCGTGCCAGTTTGTCATGAAGTTTTAACGCCGTGGAGGAGGGATCGCTATCTTTGTGAGTGAAAAATACGATGTTTCAGCTGTTGACATTACGTTTATGCATGCGGAATGTTTGGCCTTAAACGTGAATTTATTACTCGCGGTATCCGATCTCCTAAAGACACAAAGTTACTAATGTATAAATCTCTAATCCGTCCTGTTCTTGATTATGCATCTGTAGTTTGGAGCCCGCATAAGCAGTTAGAGATTAATAAGCTAGAAGCAATACAGAAAAAAAGCCGTGCGATTTATGTCATCGTTACGATCGCGACTTTTCGCCCTCTTCAACACTTTCTTCCTTGAACCTAAACACGCTCTCTTCTCGTCGTCGTGTCGAATCATTAAAATTCTTGCATTGCATTGTCAATTCTTTGGTTAGACTCTCGAATGATAATTACATTAACTTCGCGCCAGGATCATCAACGAGAAGCCATCATGACCTAAACTTGATACCCTACTACGCACGTACTAACATGTTCAAATTCAGCTTTTCCCCCCGCTCAATCGAAGACTGGAATTCATTACCTGAGTCCATTCGCTCATGCTCATCCCGAATTATTGCAACCGCCATCCTAGATGCATAACCGTGCTCATCCATGCCCGGCAGCATTTGTGTAACGTCTTGTGTATTTTCCTTCATCAGTGCTCTTCTGTAAAAGTGTTCACTTGTGTTTACCGCTGTATACTCCAATGCATTTTCTGTACCTTTTCTCAACCCACTCCTGCTATAGCACAAATTGCGCTGCAGTATGTATAAATAAAATAAATAAATAAAATACCGACCACCGTCTGGTAGCATGACAAGATTTGTAATTGAACTCGAGGAAATACTTCTCAAGTACAAAGAAGCTGAGTTGTTCTGCTTAACAGGGGATCTGAACATTGATATCCTAAGCACAAGCAGAATTTATATTTCAGATTACCTATCCTCACTATCAGCATATGGAATTGAAAACGCGATCACTGCCGCCACGCGTGATGATTTCTTGAACGGTCGACAAGTCATGTCTTGACCACATCGCTGTTCGTGCACCGAATCGCACTTTGACCTCGTGTATCATTTCTCAGCGTCTAGCAGATCATTATTTAACCGCCTGTCGTTTTTCTCCTCAGTCGACCAAACCGTCTGGAACTACTTCAAATTTCAGTGATGTTAATAAGATACACGTGACAATAACAGATGAAAGAAAGTTGGATGCATTAGTGGCATCTTTTCACTGGGCAAGTTTCATTGCGGACGATCCAGCAGAGGTCGTTTACTCAAAGATGTTCCATAAACTTGACGAGCTCTAAAAAACTTGTACACGAAAAATTATGCATAAAAAAAAAGTGGAATCATGATTGGCTTAGCCCTGAAATTTTACGGGCAATCTCGAACAGAGACTGGCTTTGGAGACGTTCCAAGCATGTTCCTAAATACGCAGACCTTCGCTCAGCTTACAGAGCCGCCAGAAACGAAGTTGTGGCACTTATTAGATCAGCTCGACAGCTGTACTTTCAGCAGCAGTTCAAACAAGCGTTTACAAATACTGCAAAGATATGGTCACTGATTAACCATATTCGTGGACAAGACAGGAATGTGCCCAGTTTTGATGTTTTACTAGAAGAGCCTGTTTCAAAAGCTGATAGTTTCAATAAGCATTTCACGCTCGCGGCGGAAGTGGCAGCAGCTCGACAAGGCGTAAAAATGCACTTTAAAAGAATCTTTGTCAGCTTCCGCATATCTTCCAAAGTTATCAAAGGAAGATCTTGCCAGATTAGAATTTTTAGCTTCAAGCGGAGTAAGGCCGCTGGAACAGATAGCATATCGGCGGCATTGTTGCAACGAAATTTTGACGCTCTTTCGGACATTATGCTCTTTTTGATTAACGATTTCTTAGAACATGCCGTCTTGCCAGAAAATTTGAAGACCGCTATTGTAATACCACTGTTCAAGGGAGGTCAGAAGAACGCAGTTGAGAACTATCGACCGATCTGTTTTCTCATTCTTTTCCCAAATACTAGAGAAATTTCTATTTGAATGCATGATGTCCTCCTTAAACAAATTTACTGTCTTTTCAAACCGTCAATATGACTTTATTCCAGGAAGGGGCACCATACATCTTTTGGAGGAATTTGCAGATCAGTTGTGCGCAGCATTTGAGGAAAACTCGTTTAGCTGCGCTCTTTTTTGACGTTAAGAAAGCTTTTGATAGGGTTAACCATAGTATTCCTTTCGGAAAACTATACTTACTAGGCTTTCGAGGTCCCTTTTTTGCCGTTCTCAAGAAATTTTTGAGCGGTCGTTCTCAAATTGTTAGACAACCAATCACAATATATTAGCAAGCTGCCTGTGAAGGCTGGTGTATACCACAGGGATCCATTCTATCTCCACTACTCTTTAATATATTTACAAATGACTTGAGCTTAATAACTTCTAAGTGTTTAATATTTCAGTACGCGGACGATACTGTTTTGCTCACAAGTCATATAAACTACGAGACAGCAGTTAAAGTGTTGCAGGAAAACGTAAATCGTGTAATGAAATGGTTCGCTGAGAACGGAATTTCAGTGAACACACAGAATACCACAATAATATGTTTTAGAAGTGCGCTAAAGACAGCCCTTATAGACGCACGAGTATTTTTACATGATCATGATTCTCTTTCTTATCGTTGCGAACCCGTTGAATATGTAAATTCGTACAAATATCTCGGGGTGGTTTTCGATAGCAGTTTATCATGTCATGACCACTTGGCTTACGTTTGTGCCAGGCTACGGAAGGTTTCATGGCTACTCTTTATTATCAGATCTTTGGCTCCAATGTATGTGAAGAAAAGCATAATTTATGCACTTGCGTATAGTGTTCTTAGATATGGAATCACATTATTTACGTCATGTTCTTCCCGTTGGCATTACCGAATTGATAGCATCTTAAAAAAACATGTTAAAGAGCATTGCATATAATTGTCATATCCCATCCAGGGCGGCCATTTTCCGGTTCTTACGTCTTCCTTCATTCCATTCTCTCTACGTACAAACAGTTGTTCGTCGCCACTTTTGGAATTCAGACTTTTTAATTAGATATGATGCTAACCGGAAATTGCGAAAACCCATTCGATATTATGTACCGCGGAGCTTAAAGTATGGAAAGGCAAGACGGTGTGCTTATGTGCCTGACATTTTTAATGGCTTACCAAAAGAACTTTTTGCTGTAACCTCTATGCGGAACCTAAAGAAGCATTTGAGAACATTGTGTCGATTGTTCTATTCTTTTACGGTTGTGCTTAGAAGTATGAGATTATATGTTTTGAGTTTTGTTTCCTTGGAGTTAGCACTGATGTCCTTGGTACTGGATTTGTGATTGCTTTGTTTTTTTTATTTCTTCAGCTGATTCTATTGTTCCTTTCAGCCAATGTTCTGTTTGTTGTTGCCATTTTGTTACCTCTGCCGGGCCCAGTCCTTCAAGCCTCCTGTTGGCTTTGACGGGCCTGAACCTCTCCGTATCCCCTACAAAGTGGCAATTGTTATTATTATTATTATTATTATTATTATTATTATTATTATTATTATTATTATTATTATTATTATTATTATTATTATTATTATTATTATACGTGCGTTTGTTCTTGAAATGCTAGTTTCTGTGGCACAACACATAAAGCTATGGGATCGAGCGCCATTTCTAAACAGCCCAAAAGATAATGGTGGAAGCAGGAAGACTCCAACAAGAGATCGGTGGTTATAATTTCGAATATCGTGATCTTGTCAATTCAAATTAAGGGCCAAACAAACGCGAAATAGCCGAAGTGATAAGTCGTTGTAGACACCGTATACTGTGCATATAGTCTGTGGTCGAAAGAATTAAATTTCTGTCAACGATGTCCATCTGAAATTTCATTGCATTCATTAAAGGAGGAGGGGAACGGATGAGTCCGACTTTTGTTTTTCGCTACCACATGAATTCAACAGTTAATGAAGCCAAGGGAGGCACATGGACAATTATTGGTTGGTTTTATTTGAAGTGTAGGAATGATAAGGTGATGGGAAATAAAAGTGGACGAAATAAAACAACTTCCCGCCGGTGGTAGCCGATCCCACAGCCCCCGAATTTAGTTTCTGATCATGTACGATAATGATACATTGATGTATAGTGCCGTTACGCGACAGCTAGTGACAGTTGCGTGTCCTTCAAGGTCGGTGTGGCGTGGAACAAACGTTCCGCAGCGTGGTAAGTACGCGAACCAATCCGTCGGCTGCAACTCTTTAGCTGCTCATAATTTATATCGATCTCAAATGTCAGTGTTTCTATACCGTCCCACTATATAAGGTAAATAGTAGGACCTCTAGAACGAAAAGAACTCTTTAGATGCTTTTGTTGTGCCTTCAGCAACACATTGACGTGGCTTTGGGAATGAGCTTCCCAAACAGTAGAATTTTACCCCGCCGTGGTTGCTTAGTGATTATAGTGTTGGACTGCTGAGCACGCGGTCGCGAAATCGAATGCCGGCGACCGCATTTCGAAGGGGGCGAAGTGCGAAAACACCCGTGTACTCAGATTCAGGTGTACGCTAAAGAACCCCAGGTTGTCGAAATTATTCCGGAGTCCCCCACTATACGGCGTGCCTCATTATCAGATGGTGGTTTTGTCACGTAAAACCCTATAATTTTTTAGCGGTAGATTTGAACGTCGGCTTAGTAGGAGAAACAATGAAAGCGTGGGTAGCGCGAAATTACGCGCACTGTGTGGCTCTGTTCTTGTCTACGTACACCACATGTGCTGCCCTTACAATGCTTTCATTGCTGTGCAACAGGCAGGGCCGTTAACATCCAGTTTTTAGCCCCTTTAATGCATTCGCATTTTTCTGTGCATAATCTCGGCGTCGTTTCGAATAGATTTCGCGACTGCAGCAGCTCGAAGCTTAGCTCACAAATCGCTTGTTGCCTTTGAGGTTTGCAATGATGACATTAGGTCATACCCTTGCACATGCGTATATATGAAGATTCCTCACTGCTGTCGTTGTTTCCTTCTCTCTCTCTCTCTCTCTCTCTGTTTCGCTTGAGGTATGTTGTGAAAAAATGTTTGCAAAGAGAGCAGAGAAGACTGAGTGCAAGTGGCAGTAATTTATTTAGGTCTGCGTAGGCGGTATAGACGGGCAAATGACTCAGGTTCTGACAACAAGCAAGGCATACCACACAGTGGGGGCCGCGTGCTTTATGCAGAAGTGATAGAAACGGAAGGTTAATTACCGCGATCCAAACCACGATTTTGTTTCTTTTAGCCGCCACTCCAATAACGATTGCACTCTTTCGGCGTGACGCTGCTGTTGTGCGGCGCGAGATAGCTACAGAACGCAGCTGGTACACATTCCCGGCGAGAGCACGTGTTCTCCGGCATGCATGCCTTCGCGGAAAACTTCGTACGTCATATGAAACCTTCGCCGCGCTACGTCTCCTTCGACATTATGTGACGCGATTCTAGTGCGGGCGCCGTACCGAGCATCCAGATTTTTGCAGAACACTCCCGAATCATCGTTAAAAAAGCAAATCGAAAAAAAAATGTAGGCAGTTTGCACAAGTGGTGCAAGGCTGGGTCACATTGGAGATAGTTCCGGCTTTTGTTAAGTATTGCTATATATGTTTTGCGAGGTTATACATGGCTTGACTAGGCTCATACTGAGTGTTGCTATAGGTTTGGCTAAGTCTTGCGAGGTTATGCATGGCTTAACTGTGCTCATATTAAGTATCGCCAAGATTTGCTAAGTTTCGCAAAGTTTTAGCGAGGTCATCACGGCCAGGCCGGTAAGCCACACAAGCCCTAGCAAGTCACACGCATACAAGACACAACACGTGCATCACACTTTATTATGTACAGTGTTTCAGTACCAGTCGTCATCAACGTCGGTCCGGTCCTCGACGTTCGACCGTCGTCGTGGTCGGTGGCATCGGGGAAGGCTTCGCGAAGCACTTGCAAGGCAGAGCTCTTCTGTTCAAAGTTCCTCACCGAGCTCACCGTGGAGAGATTCACGTCGAACCAGAGCCGGTCACAGAGCTGTGCCCGACCTCTATGCCGAGGAATTTGCGCTGGAAGCGGCCGTTCGCACGTCCCATGGATTTACGGGCTGGGCGTTGGAAGTTCTCGGTGACGCACAGGCCCGGAACCGATTCCCGACGGCTTCGAGCATTCAGTCGGCAGCGTTCGTTGTCTCTGGCCCGAAACTCGGGATCCTCGCCTCGGCGACGGCGTTTGTCGGCGGCTGTCTCAACGCGATGGGCAGCATCGGCTCTCCTTCGTCGATCGTAGTCCCGCTGAGCCGTGCGCCGAGCTTCCTTGTAGGTCGCAGACGCGACAGTCGTGTCCAAACTTCATGCCCAGAATTTCGCGCTGTAATCGGCCGTTCGCAGCCCTCCCTGTCTCGGCAGGCTTGACGCTGGAAGTTTTAGAGCAGTCGCAGGCCGGGATCGCTTCCTCGGCGAAGTCGAGCGTTCAGGCGCCGACTCTTGCGTTCCCTGAACTGAAACTCGGGATCCTCGACTCGGCGTCGCCTCTTCCCAGCCGCAGCTTCGGCGCGGTGTTCCGGACCCGCTCGGCGGCGACGCATCGCTTCTCGCTTGGCAGTACGGCGCTCTTCCAGGTGAGCCGCTTCTTCTTGGGGCGTCCGGACTGTCATCGGTCTTCCCATGGCAGCAGCACGTACGCACGGAGTAGAAGAGGCGAGAGTTGTCCGCGTCTTGCCACTGTCTCGCGTCCCTTTTCGTGCGCTAAAAAACCTCAGTTATGGAATACCAACACGCCCTAACCTACGCTCTTTCAAGGGAAATTCCTTCCATGTGTTCTCCCATACCAGACCTCGATGATCGCGTGACACATACGTCACAGGCCCCGCCTTCATTTTTCTTTCTCTTTGCTTTTTTTTTCTTTTTCGGCGTTACGCACTTCAGCTGACGGCGCCGCTCGCGAGCTGTTGTCTCGTTTGCGCAGCGCACGATATTGCGCGCTGTGCACAAGGAAACATGACTAGCGGTATAATTCAGTGCTACACGAATACTGAGGCAGAAGAAGCGGATCGCAGAGCATGATCACACGCTGGAACACGGTAGAAAATGGCACAGCTTTGGTACTTGAGCACGTGACTGCACGACAGTGGTAACAAGCAGACGAAACGGAAGTACCATCTCTCTTGCTTCGGTGCGAAGTAAAACAAAAAACACGCAGACATTCCGTTTGTGCATGTGTTTTATGATTTCTTTAAACTTCAATTCGTCAATTCAAGCAACAGATCGCACAGGTAACAGATGCCGTCTTGAATAATTCTCGAAGTCACGTGTCACCACGAGCGACGTCACATTTGCCGACACCAATACGTAGGCGCAGGAACACGAGTACGTCCTCCTCCGGCTTGGAGCGCGGCGGCCGCGAGGAGAAGGAAAAACGGCGTTAGGTTTGAAATTTCATATCTTTCCGCGGCGCGTAGCGATGTAATAATTTGCACACACGATCGTTATCGCTCAATGTATGCTCTACGCTTCTCAGCTCAAAATGGCCAGACCTGGTGAGGGGCTCTTTAAACAGCTCCGCTGTTAAAAGCGATAGAGAGTGACGGAGGGAGAGAAACGAATCCCGGCTTGATCTTGTCAAGGCAACATTTCTTCCAAATTGGGAGATCTGGCGAGACTCAGGTCCGTATGTCTGTTAACAACACATGCGCACTATGCGCACATCCTATAGACAAGGCGTGAGCTGCAACTTCCCAAATGGCCTCAAGTTTTGCTAAATTCCTTCTTCTATATGTGTTTGCCAGTGACGTGCCAGAGGAATGTGCTCCATCCGAAGAAGCTTGTGCACAGACAACAAAATACAGTGTGCGCTTTGTTATGTCAGACTTTAATCACAGCTAACTTTCACGTAAATTGGGAGAACTTTCGCAATTGCAGTAGTTCAAGCAGAATCTTAATTGTTGTAGCTCAGTTTGTTATCGTTCCTCTTGACTCCCCTCTCGCTGCAATGTGCTGGCTTCCTTGACAGAAGACTCGGAGCCATGGTCGGCGCTTTCCAACAACTGCATTCCCGTTCGCGCCTTGTATAGAAGGCACATCTTGACTCATCGACCAAACAGCGCTTACCAATTAGAATGGACATAAAATCACAAGAATTCTTAAAACGTGTTTCAGGTTATAAAACGTTAGTGGGAATGTATCAAAAGAGAGTTAATATACAAACGAAGCCGCATGGATGAATATAAGAAGCAGTGAGACGTCGAAAAGCGGCAGGAAGTTGCAGGAAATTAGGGCAGCTGATTGCCCCACCAAGTGCACGTCAGTGCGGGGAAGCAGCGGATTTTCTCTGAACACCTGCGTCTTTTCGGGGGAGAAACGTTAATGCAGTAGAATTTGGATTTGCCTGAATATGTCAGAGAGTGTCCTTATTTTTCAGTAAGCGTTCGTGTTTCAATGATTTCGCAAGAACTATAAAGGAGTACTATTGTTTTAGTTCTCTTCTTTTTAATGACTAAACGCAAAACCTATATAAATGAGCAATGTCGAAATGCTTCCGCCCTTTGTTAAATGAATTGCTGTTGACCCAGTCACGCGGTGTGAAGCTTCCGTTCCTCGAGACTGCAATAAATCAACATCACCGCCCAAGCACTCCATACAGTGGTTGACCAGCGAAGCTGAAACGTGCGGCCCCGGTGTTTATCACTGGGTTAATCCCGACGGTTCATTAAACGACGGCTCCGTAGGCTGCCAGATCCTCGGTACGCAGTTGCTGCTTGCGCTCGGCTACACGAGCCTGTTCTTGTGCCCGGGCTGCAACATCGGCACATCGTAGACGAGCTCGCGGCGTTGCTGTTCGAAAGCTGCCTGCCCCTCAGTACGCATGATGCGTGACCTCCCCATTTCGGAGCAGGAGAGAAACTGCTGCGCGCACGCTCGGCTGCGACGGAGAGCAACGACGTCACTACCTCTCTTTCTCTTTTTTTCGCGCATGCGCATGGGGTTGCGCCGGAGGAGTTTTCGGCGTACAGGCGACAGACGGACGGACGGATGGACGAATCGGCTAGCCATATACAGCTTCGCTGTAAAAATTAAATTACTAGTGCGACACGTTGAAAACTCGCGGCAAGTGCAGCGCGTAGCTTCAGACGTGAAGCATGATGAATCACGGACACCGGACCTGGCGGTCTAGCGGTGTCACAAACCACTGACGTGCGCTCCAGTCAGACCATGGTGGTGATGATGATGATGATGATGATGATGATGATGATGATAACAAATTGGCTTACCGAATAGATAAAGCAAGTAGGAAATTTTAGGGAGCTCAGTACTAACATTTATTTATTTTTGACTGGCTTGTTTCATGTAAAAAAGATCAATGCAGAGACAGCGTGGAAAGCCAGCAAAACACGTGAAAAGCCTTGCGAAAAGTATAATCTGGGAAAATGTGAGGTCGAAGTTGGTTGACCTTATATGAATGACAGCACATTCACTAGCCTAGCATCGTTTGAACTAGCACTGCAGCGAACTTCCTTTGCGGAAAGCCACAGCTGCGCTTGTTCCGGAAGCTTTGCGCTCGATATCTCATTGCTTTGGCAACTAGAAAACGAGCACGTGACTAAGTGGCATTGCGTGAGCCCTTGACTGCATTGGTGTGGCCAGTAGTGCATCCACAGTGCGCTTGAGAGTTCTTTCTGCTGTGGTTATGCAGCGGTGTGATGTTGTTCGGGACCAGCACATGTCTCAGCGACATTTGATAAGGACTATACGTATGTGGAGTTTCTTGGTCTGTGCCGAATATAACAACCCGCATTATTTTATAAGGCTACGTCAGTAGCATGGCTTCTAGAGCCTCTACACAGACAGGAATTAGCGGTAGCAAAAGAACATGTCTCTTGGGATCACGCGAAAGAAGCCGGCAGCTATATATCCTTTATCTCGAGGAGGGCAACAGATGCGGAATGGCTAAAGAAGAGCATTCGCCCCTGCATAGTTCGGGCCCCGTCAGTACCAGCCAGCTGCGTCTTCAGCAGAGATGGAAGCCTTTTGTCTTTTTTTTCTTTCTTTGTCTGTCTCTCTTTTCCTTTTCTCTTTTAGTGTGGTAGTGGGTGTAAGGCGTCACGTGGTGATTGTGTTTCTGCGTTGCTGCATGCAAAAGGCCGGGCGCGCACGCCTGTATTTGATACGCAAATTCCTCGAGTGTCATCTGAATCGGCGTGACCGAAAAGCATGAAGCATAAGTGCGCACGCATGCATGCGCGCACGCACGCACACGCACACACATACCTATTAGGAAACATACAAAGCTGCCCGCGTACCGCCGCATTCAGAAAGAAAAACTGCATCCTGGACCTACAGCGGCGCCTTTCTTGTGGTTCTAAAATCTTCTGCTTTTTCCCCCGCATTATTACTACCCTACAAACTGCACTATTTTCGTCTGGCGGTTTGCAAACTTCTCTTTTGTCCCGTTGTCTCCACAGAAGTTCAAAGCGATATCTTCTCTCTACCTGCATTCATTCATTCATTCATTCATTCATTCATTCATTCATTCATTCATTCATTCATCATGATGAATGAATGAATGAATGAATTCTGGGTTTTACGTGCCAAAACCATTATTTGATAATGAGGCACGCCGTAATGGGACACTCCGGATTAATTTTCACCACCAGGGGATCTTTAACGTGCCCCCTATGTACTGGGACACGGGCGTTTTTGCATTTCACCCGCTAAGCCACCGCGGCGAGTCCCCAGCGTTGTGAACAGTACTATAGACAAGCTTTGCAAGCTTATCCGTTTCTGGGTTTCATTTTGCGAGAGACGTTTCATAGAATCGCGTGATCGAGCCAGTTAATTGTGGACATTAATTACTTAAAGAACGTAGATGACGCCAACTGCCTCAGATATACGTAAGGAAACGCCCCTAATATAACAATTTTATAGATCGTGTAGGCAAATGAAACTGTAACGGAAAGCGCGAATCTCAGCCTGCTATTTGCATTGTCTGCTACCCCAGGTGAAAAAGGTAGGTAAGGGCGGGAATAAAGAGAGGTATGTATACTTAGAGTCACTACAATGTGACAATATAAGAGGAAATGTCAGAGACATAAATAAAATCCACGAAACTTGATTAGCGATGTCGAGTCTTAATATGGCGCAGAGAAAATTTCTGTTGGTATATGCTTGAACATGAAGCTAAAGAATTCGAAACAAGATTGGCGTTTATCTGATATCTGGTGTGGCCGACTAGCATCTGTGAGCTTACAGTTGGTTTATAGTTCACACAAAACCAAAAACCGTGCAACGGGACGACGTAGGAAGCACATGTATCTGTCATTTGCATGTGCCTGTAACGTCGTCCACTTACTGTTGCACCGTTTTAAAATTAGTGTAATATATAATGTATAGATGTCGCGTTAGGCTTGAGTTCAAGCACGTTGTACGACATCGTTGGAGAGTGTCATTGACAAAATACTGCGTATAGCAGTATCTCGGATTACACGTGCGACTTTTTGTGTCATTTTCAGTAGAAATATTTTGGTGAACTGTACGCGAACACACACAGAGTTCGGTCTCTCCACGGAAGAACGTGTATATAGAATGTAATTTAGCCTACCTGCCACGCAATGCCAGTGTAATTGGCCTTAAAAAAGCGGTTTCTATTATGCCTCAGGCAAGCTATAGGGATAACTGTTCTTTTTCAATCTCTTCTGTGGGGAATCGAAGGTACACACATAGGCATAACAGACACATTCTTCGTGGAATGCCGAGCACGGCCCTTAGCGAATGTTCTCCGTTCAAGTCGCGAGCTTTTTAGTGGAGGACGTGACGAAACAACGACAGGAAGCGTGACGCCTTTACATTCGCTATGGCCATTTTTGTGCCCGTATCCTATGCAATAAAATCTGAACGGCTCAGTAGGAGTGCCAGCTGCGGGATTTTCCATTTCTATTTTTTTTCTTTTCACATCCGTTGTTGCACTGTGAGAGCGCCGAGTGCATCTGACTGATGTGTTTCACATATGTGCAGAGAGCTTCGCTAATACTTAACGCGCGCTATATTGGTGCCTCTTCAGCTTATCAACTTTCTGCAGACTTTCTATGTATGTTAACAACGCAAAGATGTCGTCTGCTGTCGCATTTTTGTCTTCCAGACTACTCACGTTACGGAAGGGCGGCTAGGAGGTTAATCGTTGTACGTCCGGTTTACTACCCTGAACGGCGGGAGAATATATGTCGGACATAAAGACGACAGAGAAAGAGAGAAGGAAAGAACTTGATGGGCAAGTAGGCGTGCAGAGGATGATAGAACTGTGCTAACTTGTACTAGTTATCTCAAGGAACTACGAAACAGGTCATAACGGAAGTGACAAAAAGCGCAGGCATGCGACTGAACCACGATAAGGGCATGCAGACTGCTGCAGTGATCACTTTCATTCAGTTTCCAGCTTGGATTTGGAAATGTCTGGCTTGCCGTTATATACTAACAAGATCCCTACAAGATCCGATACATAAAATAAGCCAGCATGCCATGCACTTGTCCGCAAGAAAAATAGATTGCGTGCTTCTCTTAGCCAATTCAACGCATGTTACAGGAAATTTGACCATTGGGCGCGTTGGTGGATGTTCGTGATGAAAACAGTACCAGTGTGACCAAAGACAGAAAGCATGATAGAAAAGGGCATCGTCGTCGTCATTATCCATCGGCTTTACTTTCTCCTTTTCTATTTGGTTTTCTTTTTTTACCGTTCTTTCCTTATCTTGTTGTTTTCCGCATGTGTAAATCAGTAGAGTACGAAGAATGACAGTAAACTGCTTACAGCGAGCGTAGCTTATGAGTTCTTCCTTGATACAATCATGTATAAGAGCCGCTCGTTTCATATTAGTTCGCAGTACTCAGAACAGTCAAAGATTCTTGCTTGACTTCCGATAACGCCATACATACATACATACATACATACATACATACATACATACATACATACATACATACATACATACATACATACATACATACATACATACATACATCATACATACATACATACATACATACATACATACATACATACATACATACATACATACATACATACATACATACATACATACATACATACATACATACATACACCGCTTTCGAAGCCTGGCGAGACGTATCACAAGCGGGGACGACGTTCGATGTTGTTGTTGTTGTTGTCGTTGTTAAACTGGTGAAATTTCGACCCATTCTTTTTACTTATCTGCCAAGTGCAACTCGTTACTTCATCTTCTATATTGTACATCTCTGCTCCAATTCAAGAATATTCTGGACTCGTATGGCATTGTACTACACCTATGCCTTAGTATCGCAGAAGCTGTGAATGTGCCCTGTGGCGACTTTTCCCTTGTTAAGCCAGATAAATGTCATCCCCCGCCTCATATTCCATTATAACTCGCGTTACCTAGTAGCAGAAGATTAAAGAATACAGCAACACCTCGGTCTTTTAATTTATCAAGCGGAGATTACGTGGGTCTTTACACTATCTTAATAATGCGGACTGGTATTGAGCAGTAGAACTAAGAGATGTTAACGACCAAGTCACAGCCTTCACGAATATTGTTCACAATTGAATTAGAAACTTTATACCACTAAAATGTACTAGACGCTCTAAATTTCCCCACTGGTTTTCTGTTGAAATGAAAACAACTTTGAAGCTAAAAGACCGTGCTCATAGGAAGGCACAGCGTACAAATCAGGAACACTGGCCTATAGATTTTAAAATGTACAGGGCACTCTCTAGACGTCTTTACAAGCGTGATCATTCCATCCATATAGCACACGTGGAAGTTGGTACTTCTAAAAATTTAAAGTCCTTTTGGAGACACGTTCGTGAACAGTCATCCAACAATACGAAACAAGATATCTCTCTACTTAGTGGTGACAGCCAACCTATTCCAGATGTCGCAGGCGCTTTCACCCTACACTTCGCGTCTGTGTACGGTGAAGGGTACAGTGACGGAGTTAGTGAGCTTTCCAATCACCCTTCCCTGGATTCAAGTTTATTGGTCTCAGAGGAAATTGTCTTTAAGAGCATGAAACGCTTAAAACCGTCTTTTTCGTGCGGTCCTGATGACATTCCGCCTGCTTTGATTAAGACGTACGAGCCCTTGCTTGTTCCAGTGCTTATACTTGTATTTTTAATTCCGCTTTAATGACGAACGCATTTCCAAAGGCTTTGAAAACAGCGCGCGTCGTTCCTGTGTTTTAGTCAGGGGTAAAAACTGCTGCGAGTAACTACTGGCCTATTTCTCTCCTGTGCGCAGCATCTAAATTATTCGAGTCAACTCTGCACTCAATAATTTCAACTTCTATTAAAAATACTATCATTCCTCAGCAGCATGGATTCATATCAGATGCTCCACAATTACCAACCTCGTTAGCTTCATGATGCATGCCTCTCAAGCAGTGTATAAGGACAGCTGGATGTCATTTATATTGACCTCAGTAAGGCGTTTGATATCGTATGCCACAAAATACTCCTTCAAAAGTTGACAAAACTTGATCTGCACCACTATGTCACAGCGTTGATAAGAAGCTACTTACGCGACCGGTACTGCTACGTTAGGGTAAATGGTCAATCGTCAGACCGTTATGCGGTTGCAAGTAAAGTTCCTCAAGGTTCTGTCCTGGGCCCTATTCTTTTCTCGCTGTTTATTAACGCCGTTTCGGCAGTCATTCAAAACTCTTCAATTTTGTTATATGACGCGAAACTTTTCAAAGCGGTAGAAGATGTTAATGATTGCGCTGCTCTTCAGAAGGAGGTTGCAAATTTTTCGTCATGGTGCGCTGAAAACAAGTTGGTCATAAATGCATCAAAAACGAACGTTGTAAGCTTCGCGCGAAGGACTAACAGGACTTTATTTGAAGACGTTCTCCCGCCAAGAGTTCAGGGAACGAAGGACCTTCGAGTGTACTTCGATAGCTCTCCGAGTTTCTCGCCGCACGCTCAACAGACGAGGCAGCGTACGTTCCGAACGCTCGGCACAGTATGTCGGGTGACGAGACACTTCAAACAACACGGGCCATTTGTAACTTTATATAAGAGCGTATGACTTCGAGTTCTTGAGTACGCCTCCGTGGTTTGGGGTGGCACTTGTAGATCAAAATGTGAACTTCTCGAAAATGCGCAAAAAAAGTTCACATCTATATTTAAACATCGATTCTGTCAAAAGCCTCCCATCTCCATAGAGCTAACGCAGACACTCACGTTACCTACCCTCACCTGTAGACGCGACAAATCGGATGTTCTTTTTCTTCACAAATACATGGAAAAATTTGTTGCTCGCTCTTGCTTTCTTATGTGCGCTTTTACGTCCCGTAGAAAATCACAAAGAAACAGCGCGCCTTCCAGCCTTCAGATTTTTGTGGCCTTCTATCTAGAGTGCAGGTGACGTATAACGCCCATTCAGAGTGCCTGGATATCTTCATCCCTAATTTGAATATTTTCCTGAAAGGAGTTGCAGAGGAATTTCAATGATTGAACAAGGACTCTCACGTCTGTTGTGTGTTCCGTCATTCTGCAATCCTTTTTTTTTTCTTTTTCTACAATTTTGCTTTGTATTCTCTTCGTGTACACATTTTATGCTCTGTTAAAATCTGTATTTGCGAAATTATTGTTCTTTTTTTTATGTGCGCGCGTGTGTGTGTGCGTGTGAGCTTGCATTGCTCTTCCTGTGCATTGTTTTACCGAGTGCGCCAGCACCAAGGCCCTCTAGGTTGTTCCTGGGCACTTTAATAAACACATTTGATTGATTGATTGATTGATTGATTGATTGATTGATTGATTGATTGATTGATTGATTGATTGATTGATTGATTGATTGATTGATTGATTGATTGATTGATCATGTAACATATACAAACACAATAAGGAGAAAGAAAAGCGAGCTAGCAATTGTATCCCACCCGCTTGGAAAATAGACAGAGAAAGTGAAAGAGAAGAAGGAAAGAAAGGAACGAAAAATAAAGCGAGAGAGGAACGAATGATTAAAGAGAACACACGCTCACGAAAAACACGCGAACACGTGGTGAAATGGAGGCCATTCGCAGAGCCCTAAGATAAGGCCCCAATATAAGTACATATATATATGTCTGCCACCTCCCTGAATTTCGTACTGTGCAGCAAGAACGTGTGAAAATGTGATCTGATTTTTGTCCGCGCTGTGTTTTGAAAACTCCCGTGAGGTATGTGCACGGGCCCTTAGTACTCACACACTGCAGCCTTGCGTTGTCGACAATTACAGCAGGGGTGTCTACGACAAATGTACATAGCCATAAATCGACGAAACTGTCTTCGCGTTGTGATCCCTGTGCGGCACCATCTCCAAAGTGTCACCGTACATAGTGCACTCGTGTCCCAGAGTGAAACACTGCACTTCACTTTCCAGTTGGTCCTTACACTTTACACAAAATGTTTCAAGCTAAAACGTACAATAACATGAAAGGCTTAAGTGGGCTACTCGAGAGGTTGCGCTTCTCGACGTGACCAAGCCCATCGCGTCCAGCTTACTTTCCTTCAAGAAACTGGCTCGTTTGTGGGAGACATTGCGAGGGACAAAACCTTATTGCTAATTTTGCTTGTGTATTTCTTACATTATTTTGTAAGTAGTGAGATCTGCGTTTTTTTTTTCTTTGTGTTCCTGCGTGTGTGTTCTGCATATATTGCGTTCTCTATTCTTTGTCGTTGCTTTACTCTAGTCCTTGTTGCCTGTCATATTTGCTGTTTCTTTTCTCTTTACTTCTCCCCTTCCTATCTTCAGCTTCTTTTTCTATCTCCTCTTTCCTAAAAAGTAGGCAGATGTTGTGCACCTCTCACAGGTGACAGTTGTCAGCTTGCTCCCTGCCCATTTCCCTCTCAGTCCATTGTACATGTGCGTTTTCATAATAATAATAATAATAATAATAATAATAATAACAACAACAACTCATATCTAACACCGACCAAGTTGGTATTGTCGAAGAGGTTGACGTGTCGTTTTCCACACGGAATTAAGCCTTGTTCACTGGGCTAAAAGGCTCAAAAGATCGAGCTTCAGATCGCTTCAGTAATCTGTTCAGGCATCGTTTTACTCGTATTCATGACCCGCCATGTCCGCTTAGTGACTTTGGCGTTGCGCTGCTAAGCGCGAGGTCGCGGGAGTGAATCCCGGCCACGGCGGCCGCATATCGGGAGGGGAGAGGGCGAAATGCCAAAACACCTGTGTACTTAGACTTACGTGCACGCTAAAGAACCCCAGGTAGATCAAATTATTCTGCAGTCCTCCAATACCGCGTGCCTCGTAATCAGATCGTGGTTTTGGCACATAAAACCCCGTAATTCTTTTTTTAAATGTACTCGTATTCATTTCCTGATGCTAAATTCAATGCTATGAATGTAGCTGTTCATCTATATAAATGAGGGAAAGCAAATTTAGCTCCGAGTGAAACTGCACCGGATAGATAGACTCCTTGTACGGGGATGATGATTGGTTTTCTTTTTAACCTTTCCACATAAAAGAAGAAAGAAAATACAGGCTACGCGAACAGCTGCGTATCACCTTTGTCAAAATGGTGCGATGGCGACCTTACACTTCCCAAAGCCATCTTGAAGTGTGGCCAACAGACGGGGGTATACAATACACAGTATATAAATGTCATGTTTTAAAGCAGAAACCTTTGCATATATACATGAGCGCGTATTACAACCTTAAAATAAAAAGCTGTTCTTTGCAGTAATGATGAATGGTAGGAAAAAAAAAGAAAATGATTTAAATTCTAAGTGACCACTATTCGATAGTATCGCTCCCGACTGAACTTTGTGCGCTTAAGCTTTCATCCTTTTTTTTTTTTGATACTGCGCACATTAAACCTGTTATATGTGCATGCGCGCTTTACTACAGTCGCGGCTATCAGCTTTTGTACCAATCGTGGGAGCAGTTTTGTGACCCCATACACACAGCTACAGAATCGCTATTTACGTGTGACACCTGCGTGATTCTCTTGGCATCCTTGAAATGGGCATTCTCTTGGCATCCTGAAAGTCTTTGTCAATTACAAAACTTTTCTGACGCTAACCAGAAAGAAGCGAAATCTTCTTACTTTTTACCCGAACTGACCAAATTGCGCATTTACACGCGTGTACGCACCACGGGAGATGCACTTTTCGGAGAACAATCGCCGAAATGAGAAATTAAGAATATTTTACGTGACAATGGAAGAGATGGGGGAGTTTCGTTCAATAGTCGGCGAAAACTTCAGTAACCGGCAGATTTTGACGATAGCAGGAACACTAACGAAACTTATTCTTGGGGAACAAAGCGGAGTGGGCACGCAGCACTTCACCGCAGCAGAATAGTTGCCCTCTCACCTTGCACTGGCCACCATGGTTCGGCGGGAGGAGACTGCTGCGGTGCTGATCGCCGTCGGTCGACGCGCTTTTGCTCCTTGCGTCGGAATGCTGCCGCTCGTAGCGCGCTGCTGCGGCGCTTTGCCACGACGCGGGTGCGTTTGCCCGACCCGACGCTGCGGACGTACTGTACGTCGAAGCGGCAGGGACGCGGTGGCGCGCGCGCTCCCTCCAGGCTGCAACAGCTGCGGCCGACTCGGGGTCATGTGACACGCATCGGCGAGGACGTCGGAACGTCGTAGAAACGAAACATGCGAGCGAGACGGAGATGTACAGGCTGTATGATACTGCCGCATGTATTTTGAGTTGGTCAGTTTGATTCTTCAATAATTAGATGCGGTTTAGGAGGTGTCTTTTCCTGTAATAGAACGTTCGTAAGAGGCGCTGGCTGCCACTCTTCTCTAGCTTGCGCAGAAAATGACAAACTGCAGAAAGTGTCCCCAAGCTAAAAGAAAGAAAATAACATTTTGAAGGACGCTTAAGCTTCGCCGTTTAGAGTGGAAATTCAAAGATCCCTCACTGCTTTTCACGCATCCGGACAACTGCAGCTTATGTACCCGCAATGTTTACCGGGAAACGCTGCAGCGGCGAACGTATACGCACGAAGGCGAGTTTTCTGGTATAAACGCGGCCTCTTGCGTGGGCTGATCTCTTACTGTTTCGCACTTTTAATATTTCAGTCTGAGAAGAGCCTAATATAAACGGTATGTGCTGTCGGTGTATTATTATTGTTTTTTTACGTGACATTTGTTTATGGCTGTCATTCTCAAAATTCTGAGGAATAACTCTGTAAAGAATTAAAGACAAGCTATGAGCAACTTAGGTGATAAAAGTATGGTTGGGTATGCGTGCTTCCATTGGCGTAACCGGGAGGGGGGGGGGGGTCAAACCCCCTCCCCTCTCCCACGGAACACAAAGTTTCAAGAGGTGGGCTCCGAAAGAGCGACATGGATGAAAGGGATGGTCCGAAGGGGGAGGAGGGGGTTGTCATGTCGTACAACTAGAAAAAGGGGATGCCCGCCCTGATGACCGAAGCGCGACAGCCGATTGCCTACGCGATTAAAGTAGTCCCGCTAAAAACCGTGCTTCTAAGACACGTAATTCTCGATTTAAATGAACACTTTTGTATTTTAATGACTGGTTCGGTACAGCTCTCGTGATTGGAATGCTACAGCACATGCCGGATCGCGAGTGAAAAATAACCCCATGCCATCTCCAACGCTGAGCGTCGTCTGCTTTTTAGCTTCATTGCAAGGGACAAAAGTAGAAAGAGCAGCTCAGTATGGCTTTTGCGCTGATCTACATCTACACGGCACATTTACTACTAGTTTTCCGAGCTTAGAATGAATCAGTTGCTATTGAACAAGTAATTTATAAAAAACACAATGTATTTATCGAAACCATTCCAAACCTGGGGCGAGGAGACGATCGAGGCAGGAAAGTACAAAAATGCTTCATTCATCCTTTTAAATAAATGCTCTTGGTTTTAAATAGAATAAAATTTTGTTTTGGTCCTGTGTTTTCACAAACTTATTTTCAGGAATGTGATAGAGTTTTTTCCCTTCGTTTTCACGATCTTTCCTTCTTTCTTTCTTTCTTTTTTTGCAAGCCTACAGTCTCGCCAGTTCGCGTAGCGTAGCGTAAGCGATGCTCGCTGCAACCGTTCGTCGCTGGATCACGGCTCAGAACGCACGCGGCACAAATGGTACATCGTAGGCTCGCAGTTATATTTCCGGCACGATAGACCACCACAAACAGTTGGGGAATTCACTCTGACTAGGGGCAGACGCTCGCGACTGACGAGATTCGGCCCAGTTTGAGGGATCGCCAGCCGTTTGTGCGCAGGCGCGAGTAAGAGCGAGCGTGAGAGAGAAAATCTGGGGGCTTTTGCTTCTTGAATACTAAGCACTACGGAGAACGTTTCTTAGCGCGTGTTGTATCCGTTTGTCCCCTAGACATGCCGGCATTGCGGAGTGCGGTCGAGTTTGTTTACGCTCCGCCGCTGGCTACCCGCGCGGTGAGCCAGTGGGCACGGGCGCCCCATTTGGTGATCACTGTGTTTGAAGGGGAAAGGTTCTGAGTGGTGTTGTATAAGTCGCGGGTCGCTTTTTTTGCCACCATGATAGATTCGATTTTTTACAAGCACTGCTCCAGGAGGGCACATGTAACCGGCAAAGGGAGGCCTCAGGAGAGCACCTGAGGTTATAATAAAGCAGGCGGCGCAAGATCTCCAGGGTACCCAAGGAGTAGCGGGGGGATCAAAGCTGGAAGCAGGAGAGCCCGTGGGTTGGGGCCGCGGAGGCCGAAGCGTGCCAGGGAGTGTTCGCATAAAAAATAGGCTGTCCGCTATCGTGGACAGCCGATCTTATACACCCCTGGCTCGCGCAGGCCTCGGCGAGCCCCAACCCACGGACTAGTCCTGGTTCTAGCTTTGGTGTCCCCGTTGCCGCTTTGGTGCCCTGGAGGCGCCAGCAATAATGCGAAATAATGACACGTTGTTACAATTACTAAAGAAATACCACTGAAAAAATATAATTGCGTCCAGCCACCAACTTGTACCGCTAAGATCAGAACTACCACGCCCCGCTACTTCTGCAGCACCAGTCAGAACTTTGCCTCAGAAGGTACGTCGGACAGGCTTTCTCGCGCCTGCGGCGCTGGTGCCGAGTCAGTCATCGTCACCGGTGGCCTTTCAGCCACTTGCGTTCAACCATGGTTGCTAATGCGCTCTGCCTTCCAGATTTTCAATATATGCAGCCGGGGCTCTACTACGATCGCTACTGCTCCCACAGAAACATCTGTGATGTTATTTACGAAGGTACATTGCCGTAAGGCGCGAGAAAGCTATGATCCGCCACGACTGACTTAGCACGAGCGCCGCAGGTGCGAGACAGTCTGTCCGACACAGCGGTCGCCAAATCGGGTGTCAGTGCCCGCTGCTTGACATATTTTACCGCGCCGGCAGTCAGCGTCTGAGCGTAAACAAACTCGACCCCACTCCGCAATGCCGGCACGACTAGGGACAAACGCCTACAACACGCGCCTCCGTAGTGCCTAGGCAGAGTCATACATTCAAGGAGCAAAAGCCCCCAGATTTTCTCTCTCGCGCCCGCTCTTTACTTGCGCCTGTGCACAAACGGCTGGTGATCACTAAAATAAATGTCTCGTGCAGGGTGTCTACCAAGTTGGCATTTCCAAATTCCCTGAATGTTCCAGATTTTCCCTGAGTGCCTTTGCAAAATTTCCCGAGTGACACAGAACTTTGTTTTCTGTCAACACTAGGTTGACGCCATGTTGTCCGATGCAGTCACTCCCTAGTAAGCAAACTAAAAAAATAAAAAAAAAACGACGTAATCCACTTTGAATAGTAAGGAGTAATTTTTATTTTATACAAAACCACTCAAGGGAGGGGTTAGTAAAATGCACAACCAATAAAATATCTTCGAAAAGGAATATGGTAAAGCCCACTGCAAATTGAGTCGAACATATTCAAATACGAATTAAAAGGAATGCGTACAGAAGCAAAAATTTTAGAAAATGAGTTATTTCCATCAACTGATAGCAAGCTCATTGGTATTAGGCCCAAACTTTGTCACAAGTGAGATTCTCTCTCAACAGCTCGTAAGTCAACCTCAACTGTCCTGACATACTCTCTGCCCGCACACAACGCCTCAGTGTTGCGTTTCACTGCTTTACAGAGTTTATTTTGGTTTGGATGAGGGTCACTTGCATCTCGGCGTCAGCCGACGCTTTCCTTTTAGAGCTCAAGCTCCTTCAAAAAAGAAGCGGCACAGTTCATATCTCGATCATTCCTCAATGCGACGATCATTTCTGTTCTCGTCCTCGTTCCGCCATGTGTTCGCCCCACAGACCATTTGAAGCACCCTCTTGGTCAGTTGTACAGTGAACGTCCGATTTTTAGACTCCCTAGGGGCCGCGAAAATGTCTGAAAAAAATGAATGCGTGCCTTTTACTGCCTCCAAGGGCTCAAATCGCCACAGGCACGTCCAAAAAGGCTCTGACGACCTGCCAATACATTTATTAGGCATATTGGTTCTCGTACTGTGACAGGAGACGGCGGGTGCACGCGTGTATGATTAGCGGATACATACTGTGCCCCGTGACAATTGCCCCTTCCCACACTTGTTAAGCTTCACTGCAATACTTTACGTATGCTTCACTGCGCAACATTTCTGTGCTGAGGCGAAGCTGCCTTTTGAAAACCGGCATTATGCAATGCGTCATGCTTTCAATTAGCTTCGAAGCCAATAGCGAGGACTGCAGAGGCGGAGTCGGTGCCATTGATGACAGCGGCGAATTCTTTCAATGAAAAACACGGCACCTAGCGGCAAGAACCTTAATAAGGAATATCGAAGCAGCTAGGCCTCGCGCAGCCGCGGTAGTGGCTACGGCTGCCAGCGGATCTGCGTGCGAGAGCGCGGTTCGAGACGGCGAGTTAATCAAAACGGTGGTGTTGGCTTTGATTATTGCCGTTTCGGACCTGCGGTCGCGGAAAAAACTCCGGAAAATCGTACAGCGAAGGGCTCTTGTGTCAGAAATTTCAGACGTTCTTATACATTGACTCGATGGGGTGCTTGATGGTGCCGCGAAGCCGTCCGCATTATCGGGCATGTCCCAAAAATCGGGCGTCCGGAAAATCGGTCGTTGACTGTATACTGGCAACTCCTCCAGCCGCGCGGCGTCAAAGACAATTCGTTACAATTGCTCTCTTTCACTCGAGCCAGCATTAGGGTGACTTTCGTCCCCTTTCAATAATATGACAGCTAATTTTCCTTGATAGAAGCACGAATTCCCCGAGTTTTTCCTGACAATTCAATATCCCTGAGAATTCCCGGTTTTCCCGGTTGGTAGACACCCTGCTTGTGGGTCACCGGCCGTCCGGCTCGTGACGTCAGTCTAAAGTGCGGGTTCATTGGTTCAGGCTCGTGTGCATGCGCCTTGGAGAAGTAAACGCACCTTTTTTTTTTTTTTTTAAGTTGCGCAGTTAGCCCACAACCACTATAATAGAAACGTTTCCTTGCCTTCTCACGTCACCTTCTCCTTCCTCCCCCTCCCCCTTGTATTGCAACTGCGCACCCTGTGTGCCACCTCAGTCAAAAACTGACACCGCCAGAAGATGCGTTTAGCACCTCGGAGAAATAACGATTTTGCATGGAATGAACAATTCAAAAGCTAGGATAGGATATTCAGGGCGCTAAATTCTCGGTCGAGATCGACCATGGCCCTCTTGCATGGCTGAAGCAAAGGTCGGAAAGAAACGGGAGACGAATGACATGGTCGCATTTGGCCGGAATAAGAATGCAGACGAGCTGGGCCGGAGCCATGAGCCCAGAGTTTTTCTTTTTTTTTTAAGAGACGTGTCTTGTATGCATCGCTGGTAATGTTATTAAGTTTGGAACCTATTTCTGTTTAGTAGAGAGCTGACCACGACTAGAAAGGAGGAAGACAGAGAGAGGGGTAAAAGATTGTAAAGCAATACGAGGATCATATAGTGTCCGGTAGGCGTGTCGCTCGGCCACACCGACGAGTGTGTCTGTGCGTGTGCCTGTGCATCTCCAGGGAGGTGCACGGACACAATGAAGCGAGGGCTGGGCCCTCGGGCTGCCGTGTGACATTAGCCATCACAACTAGAACGATCCCCGAGGCCGCGACCAAACATTGACGCTTCGAGCCACCTGACATCTGGTCACCCTCGGGTCGGATCTTTTGGCGGCAGAGGTGTTGGTTACGTCTCAATACCATCAAGGGAGTTAATTGAACGTTTGCCACGTGTCAAACCACCGCACCTCCTAACCATATGACAGCGCGGCGTGGACAACGACTAAAAGCGCTCACCCTTCCCTTCCTCCCCCATTACCTGGAAACCGGAGAAAAGGATGAACGAGAGGGAACCGGTCAACGAGTGGATAAGTGCCGAGAGAGAGAGAGAGAGGGATGCACAGAAAGGCAGGGAGGTTAACCAGAGGCAGTTCCGGTTGGCTACCCTGCACGGGGGGAAGGGTGAAGGGGGATAAAGAGTGAAAGAGAGCGGAAGGGGGAGATAGAGAGAAATAGAGACGAGCACGAACAAACCGCGTACACTACAGAGAGGTAGGGGGCGGCGTTCTTAAAGTCTTTCGTGAAGCCCCGCAGACCGCAGGAACCTTAACGTGAGTAAGGCCTTCAGCGCGGATGTTATCTGGGAGTACTGACCTAAAGCTTTGAGTTCTGATAGTGGACGATTGTCTAACTGATCCAGTACTCTGCACAGCACTTGTCTCTGGGCACTATATCGCGGGCAGACAGATCATATGTGCGAACGTCTCATCGATGTTGCATGTGGCGCACGTGGGGCTGTTGGCCATTCCAATAAGGAAAGCATATGAGTTCGTAAATGCAACGCCTAGCCACAGACGGTGCAGCATGGTCTGTTCACATCGTAGTAACCGATAAGTGCAGTTAATTAGACGAGTCAAATCACTTGGCAGGCTGAGCGAAGAAGAAAGCGTGCCAACCGGCGGCTGCAGGATTCCACGAAAGGCCCTCAGCCCGACCTTCAGCTTGCAGACTGTGTAAGGAACGGGGCGGACCATTACGAATCAACGAGGTGTCGCCGGATGATTTCTTTTTGCCACAAATTTCAAACCAGTTTCTTCGAGGCGGAGTCACTGCGGGTTATGTATGGGTGGTATCGCAACGAAGTCGACGATGGTGATTTGCTGCTGGACAGTCTTCAGATTCCCTAGTCGACTCGCCTAGGGAAGACGACGGGATTAAAAGACGCCCTAAATTGACGCGTTTCATTCCGCGAGCACTGCACGTTACACCTAAGTACACGAGCATTTTTCTTACTCCATTAGAATGGGGCGCGGCTGCCACGGCCGGCTGTACCGAACCGGCAACCTCGTGTTGGGCAGCAGAATATACCACAGTCAGAGCTGCGGCGGGCAGCTCGAGGATACTGGGGGTACAAGCGGCTAGCTAAAAGCGGCGCAGTGAGCTGACCGCCCCGCAAAGCACGCTCTGAAAAGCGGGCGTAGAAGCAGCCGTTGTGAAACAGCCGTGTCGTCGTCGCTAAATGTTTCTTGCAAAAGCAATCGTCGTCGAGACACGCGTTTTACCTCGACGGTCGACCTCATTCGAGCAAACGCTGCAAGGAACGGCCCTATAGCCTAATTTTTTTTTTTTTTAACCTTTAACCGCCATTTAGCGCGCTGCTATGGCGCGCGCAATGTGAAATCGAAAAAAACTGTAATGCGGAGTCACATAACGAACGGCGAACCCTGCTGGTCGGTATAGCAGTCCGTAACGACATGGCGCGTATAAAAAATCGATATTGAAACTCTAAAGGGATTCCGACACGTTACGTAGTAGGCGCCCGTGGATTGCAAGTAACGCAGTTTGCGATAGCGCGTCGCAAACACGACGGCGGCAGGGTGTGGCCGGGGCGGCACTTTCGTCCACGTGCCCCATCTATAGGCGATGCGGCTGAGGGCGGGATCGTAATCCTCAGTGCGATCATTTTCCTTCGGGTTCCGCGTTGTTCTTTGTTTTTCCCTCTCTTTTCTTTCCTCTCTTCTTTCTTTTTTAATTCTTGCAGACCAGCGGTTGCGCCGAGTTGTTGATCTTGGCGATAACGGCTGTTGCAGTTCAGTGGCTACGAGCGATGACGTACGACGCACAAAGACGCCTCGGCACAGCCGCGCATGCGCCAGCAGCTGAGAATCGTGCTTAAATTTGGCTTTAAGAAGCGACCGCCGAGAATCCCGCCCGTCATTCTACGTTTCACGCCGCCGCCGCCCGTGTCGGCTGTGCCTCCGCATCCTGCAATACATGCTCTGGCAGCGACGTTAGGCGCGGTGTCTACCACTTCACCAACCACGGAACCATATAGATTCCGACAGCCATGGGTTCCGCCGCTGGCTCCTGATGTAAGGTGTGCTTCGAAGCTTTTAAGTCGCGGCTGCTCTACTTATGGCCTGGACTTCTGCAAGTGTTGTTGCGGGACTCTTTTGCTCCGGAATTCTCGCACGGCCCATTGGAGCTCCCGGAATACGTATGCGACGCGCGGCGGCCATTCCATCCGTTCTCACGCACGAGCTGTCTCGTCTGACGCTAACGACGTCTCGAGCCGTTGCTGCCGATAAGTTTCAAGTCGCGCCTGCCGCGGTCTTTTCTTTTGTGCGCGTTTCCGCGAACTGACCGTGCCATTTAACCGAGGGACAACGAAGAAACTGTCGTCGCCACGTGTCTCAACTACCTTACAAGGTGAGCCACTGTGTGCCTGTGTGTGTGTGCCTGTGTGTGTGTGCCTGTGTGTGTGTGCCTGTGTGTGTGTGTGCCTGTGTGTGTGTGTGCCTGTGTGTGTGTGTGCCTGTGTGTGTGTGTGCCTGTGTGTGTGTGTGCCTGTGTGTGTGTGTGCCTGTGTGTGTGTGTGCCTGTGTGTGTGTGTGTGCCTGTGTGTGTGTGTGCCTGTGTGTGTGTGTGTGCCTGTGTGTGTGTGTGTGCCTGTGTGTGTGTGTGTGCCTGTGCCTGTGTGTGTGCCTGTGTGTGTGTGTGCCTGTGTGTGCCTGTGTGTGTGTGTGTCGCAGCTAACGTTATCGAAGCTGTTCAAAGAAAAAAGAAAGCTCAAGAATTCACCGTGTAAGATATGATTGTAAAACCTGTGGGTTTCTATCGTCTGGATTCTGGCAACTGAACACCGTATAGGCCTTCACTGTCTTGCACTCGAACCCAGCGGCTAACGTTAGATGGCGCTGCACTATGAGCGCTGTCTTGCACAGCAGAGCCCGGGCGGTGCGCTTAGACAAGGCTGCTCGCCACTGTACTCCCGTGCCACTGAGTATTTTGCGCCGTATTCTGATTTACAACGCTACCTTAGTACCACATCAATGTGCTCGCGATGTAACTTCGCACACCTTTGCGCAAGGCGGTCTTCGAAGTCTCGCGGTGAATTGCCGCGCAGTCCGCGGAAGGCGTTGTCGCGTGCTGTTGTGCTGCTGGCATATTTGAGGCGTTTGTTTGTCCAATAGCTTTAGTGGGGTAACGGATGACGCCACCTTCGTCGGCAGTGAGGCGTCCGAGCCCGTCCTCTTACTTCGTTTTGAGACGGAATTCCACGGTAACGATTACTAAAGCACTGCGAGCATGCGCTTTTATGTATTTTTCGACATGAGTTGGCGTTATATTCGTAACACGCGCACGCACATGCACATGATGTGTGTTTGTATGTCGTCCCCTTTACCTGTAACATCACATCCAACTTACAGAATTCTGATATTTTTCCTTGCTGAGTTAGAAAATTGTAAACTTGGTAGTTTCGTTTTCTAAATTTTTTATTTTTTCCAATATTTAAATAAAAGATTCTAAACAAACTGTCACTAGATATTAAGTTTCTCTTTTAAATGCAACAAACCTCTTCAAATTTGGTGCCGTGGTTGCCGACGAAGACGAATTCTCCTTTTACATGTGTTTAGATACGAGCACTGTCACCCTTACCTCGTTTGGTTTTTCCCTAATTGTACAGCACTTTTCGTGCAAAATTGTAAACTGGAAACAAGAGTAGCAAGGAGTTGAGAAATTAAGTGATCTACTAAGGGAGGGAGCCAAGGCAACAGCCAAACGGGAAGAAACGGCGAATATTAACGAATTTAACCGTTGTTTATGAAAATCTTTGGATCAACATCTCTTTACTTAAAAATGAAGTAGATAAAACGCCGCGGGAAGTGGAGAACAATTCCGTGTGTTTTGAATGACTCTTCTACAATTATCAGTCGAGACGTCTAACGTAGCCAACTATCTGCTGTGCTTATCTATAGGGGTTTTTCTAACCTTCCGCGGTGGGCGCAGTACCTCTAGAACCACAGCGTCCTGCGCTCTGCGCGGTTGTACGGGGCTGGCAGCCATGCACCGTTGCACAACTTCCCGAATAACAATACGAGTCAGTCTTGGCATTTGGTGGAGCAGTAAACGAGGGATCCAAAACTGATTGTTCCGCAAATGTATATTCCTCCAATTCTTCCAGAGGTAATTCAAAAAACGCTGCTATAGTCGGATACAACTCAAGTCTACAGTGAAGCCCCGCACACGTACGCCCTTATAACCGCCAGCCACCGTCCCTCCGTGGGGCGGCACATAATTCGTACTTCAAACTTTTCCTTTTACCCAAACCAGGCGGTAACCGTAAAAATAAAATTATTAGTGCCTAAATTCCTACGTTTTCTCTCTCCTAAATTCCTACGTTTTCTTTCACAATAATGTTTACTTCGCTGCAACTGTGCAGCATAACTGTGCAGTATGAGACGGGCTCAGCAGTGAAATGAACTATACCGCAGATTTTTGAAGATTTAATTAATTAGTTTTACGTGCCGAAACCATGAGTCATACCGTAGTGGGGGACTTCGGAAATTCGGACGAA
This sequence comes from Dermacentor andersoni, assembly GCF_023375885.2. Classification (NCBI taxonomy): domain Eukaryota; kingdom Metazoa; phylum Arthropoda; class Arachnida; order Ixodida; family Ixodidae; genus Dermacentor; species Dermacentor andersoni. Next base: position 16,683,023 of record NC_092819.1, read on the forward strand.
CCTGGGGTTCTTTAACGTGCACCTAAATCTAAGTACATAGGCGTTTCCGCATTTCGCCCCAATCGAAAATGCGGCTGCTGTGGCCGGGATTCGATCCCGCGACCTCATGCTTCGCAGCCCAACATCATTGCCATTAAGCAACCATGGCAGTTAGACTTTTGAAGAGTGAAATGCTCAGAGTCCATACACTTCGGCCATGCCTGTTGCACACCTCATTCTTTCCGTCGATGAAAATGCTCTTCAAGATCAGCAGACGCTCCGGAGGTATAAAGTACGCCGCCGTTTTGAAAAGACCGCATGGCGACGATTTTATTTGCTTCTGTGATTGGCTGGCGGAGAAACACAACCACGCGTGGGCCGTGTGCCTTTGTTATCAACTGCTGTTTTTTTTTCTTAAGTTGTATGCTACCATAAAAATCTTTATCTTACACTTCCGCTTTTTTAATTGTTCTTGGCAGTGTTCTTCCTGCGCGAGTCCATTTGATGTGGTTCCTTGTTTGCCTAGTAAAGGATAGATGCATCTCACAGGCGTACCTGTGGGATAAATCTTATTTCATTTCTATTTTGCGGGTTTACGCGTCTTTATGGCGAATGGCGGGCGTTAATATTTGTACTAGTAAAGGTACCCCGCCATTTGCATAGAAAAGTAACCTTGGGTTGCCCCCTCCCACTGAAAGAAATCGTGGGTACGTGCCTGATATGTATCTTACGTATGTGTGTATGTTACGTATGTATGTGCGTTACGTTTTCTGGGACCGCAAGTCACACGCCCTCGCTTTCGCGCTTTGTATTCGTGGTCGCATTCTCGTGCGATACGGTAAGTTTCAAAACGCGCGTGCTTACCATGACTTTTTTTATTGCCCCAACCGTAGGTGAAGCTCGTGCAACGAAGTGACCGTGGCACTACTTTGAAGGACAACGCAGCAACTGTCGTCGCTACGTAGCTTCGGCAGCTAACTCACGAGGTGGGAGTGTGTATAGCTTGCGAGGGCGGCGCGGTTATTAACATCTCCATCAAAAACTGATTGACAACATTAGCAAAACATGTGCAATTAACGGTAGTGCTTCATAATAGGCACGAGCTTCCTTGGACGGCCGCAGCCACATCGGGTCGTCGCCGTGACGGAAGCGGAGAGGACGAGGTGGAGAGATTGTAGCTTCAGGCTTAGCTAACACTAGGCAGGTAGCTGACGCTGCGCAGGCCACAGCTGGCAGGGGTCCTCTCTCGTTTGCGACATGGACGTCGGCCCGTTCCGAGTGCTATTGCTTCCCGGCCACCATTTCGCGTCCACGTGCGCGAACGGGTGCGAAATGTGGAATCGCGGAAGTAAATGGCATCCGGAATTAGTGTCAGGTTAATCCAGTGGCGTTTTTCTTCCAGAGCGGCACTGAAGAACGGACGTTGCCTTCGGTCCGCAGCGCGGCGCGTTGCGGCTAAAGTAGGTGTCACTTTTTCTATTTGTGCCACGCTGTTTTCGTCGCTCGACACACGGAACATTTTTGTCGAGTTCATCGACCACGGGTCGCGCGACGACGCTTGTAATGGTGAGCACCTACTTTCTGGTTATATTCCTTCCTTGAAAAGTTGCCCCTTTTTAGTTCCGGGTACGCAGCCCAGGCCTTCGCGTCTGGCGCACTCCAGCAACGTCCCCTGTGCCCTGCCGTGTCCCAGGCGGATGACGTTCAGCGCATGTCGTTCCGGGGCTCACCACCTGTGCCTCAGCTCCAGCCTCGCAGCCACTGGCTTCTAGCTGCAGCAGAAACCTGCACTGCCCGCCCTGCAGTACGTCGACTGCGAGTAAGTAAATCTAGTTTTCCCGACCCGTATTGTGGCATTGTACTGACGGGTGCTTAACACGCCTCCTTGTCGTTTGTTTCCCACAACGAAGTTTCCTCTGCCCTGCCGTGTCCCAGGCGGATGTCGTTCAGCGCATGTCGTTCCGCGGCTCACCACCTGTGCACTCAGCTCCAGCCTCGCAGCCACTGGCTTCTAGCTGCAGCAGAAACCTGCACTGCCCGCCCTGCAGTAAGTCGACTGCGAGTAAGTAAATCTAGTTTTCCCGACCCGTATTGTGGCATTGTACTGACGGGTGCTTAACACGCCTCCTTGTCGTTTCAGTTTCCCACAACGGAGTTTCCTCTGCCGTGTCCCAGGCGAATGTCGTTCAGCGCATGTCGTTCCGGGGCTCACCACCTGTGCACTCAGCTCCAGCCTCGCAGCCACTGGCTTCTGGCTGCCGCAGAAACCTGCACTGCCCGCCCTGCAGTACGTCGACTTCGAGTAAGTAAATATAGTTTTCCCGACCCGTATTGTGGCATTCTACTGACGGGTGCTTAACACGACGCCACCTTGTCGTTTCAGTTTCCCACAACAGTCTCCTCTGCCCTGCCGTGTCCCAGGCGAATGTCGTTCAGCGCATGTCGTTCCGCGATTCGCCGCCTGTGCACTCAGCTCCAGCTTCACAGCTACGCCAGTGGCTTCCTGCCAAATTAAGAAACCTGTACTACCGGCCCTGCAGTATGTCGACTGCGCGTAAGTAAATCTAGATTTTCCGACCCATATTGTGGCAGTGTGCTGACTAATTAACACGCTTTCTTTTGTCGTTTCAGTCTGCAACCCTCCTCTTGACATCCGCTGCCAGTCAAGATCTGTCTCCCCTGCCTAGTAGGCGATGACGCCTAATGCTGGCCGCAGTACGGCAGGCCTTGCTCTTGCGACTGTTCAACACCCTGCTACACCCAACGATGTTGAGCTGCAGGAATAATACCTCTCTGCGTGCTCCGTGCTGCCTCGAGGACGGTGCACAACTACGGAGTGATGATGCGAACACCGACCTCGACATCCTTGCAAAACAGCTTCCCGCCCTGTATACTATACTATAGCTGCATCATGGCCGCTCATTGAAGACTCATATTGAGAGCACGTGGCTGTTTGATGACCTGATCAAACAATTATAGATATCGCGCTGGCTCATCTGTGGTACACTGCTCAGGGTCTAGCATTCGGTTTGTCTGCGGGATTCTTGCTCGTGCACGTTAACATTCTGTGCTCTCGTAATGGTACGCTGATGCTGGTTTGCGTTGCGAAGTAGCACGCGCATGTGTTCGTATGAGCATGCGAGTGTGTTGCTGCATGTATGTTCTCTATTGTACGCGCGTGCTACTTCGCTTATTTTATCTGGTGGTTGTCATTATTTTAGCTCGGGTGTGTCCTCACTTCCATGCAATTTTTGGTGGCTTGTTTCGTTCAATCGGTGAATTCCTTCATAAAGGTCATTGATGATTTCGTAGTGATGGTGGCCAATCTTCTCGGAAACCCATCCAACTTCGGCACTGGGCATTCCCCTTACTTGATGTCCAGTCGTCCACTCGTAGATTTGTCCATGGCCTTGTCATATTGTTTTCTACTCGACGGGGTCTGTTGGTACATTTTCCTTATCCACTTCTTTCTCAATTGATCAGTTCATCATGGCTAATGCGATACATCAGCGTACCATTACAAAAAGCGCATGGTGTGAATTAAAGGCAATAGAGCATCTACGTTCGATTGTGAGGATCACAATTATGTGAGCTTATCCTTTATCTGGTACTGGCATGGTACCAAGCTCATTTTTCAAACTTGTCCGCTTTCATTAATCACGTGAGCGGTAAAGCTGCGTACAACTCCACAGCAAAGCAAAGCAGCTCCTGAATCTCCCTTCAGCAACATTGAACATTGATCACATACCACCACCACAGATGCCTGCGGTGTTAAGACTTCATCAAACTGCTTCATCACCTTTTGTCCTTGAATGTTCGCTGCCCTGTGTAAATTTACCTACTTGCATTGTTGTCCATCACTATAACATGTATTTGCTGAACCATGTTCACTGCAACTCAATAAAATGGCAAAGGCTTTTTGTTTTTACATAGCCCTATTTTCCCCTGCGTAATATTGTACACTTATACAAGATTTGACTTTTTGTTTGTTGCCAACTGAAATAAAATTTTGGACTTAGTTCCAGAGTGTACATAATGCAGTGTCTTTCTTTTGCATTTGATATGCCTCCAGCGATCTTCAGCGTACTTGTAGCAAGCTGACAGCCTTGGAGGGCATGGTGCGAGATCGTATCCGCTAATTGCACACAGACCACTTATAGTTCCAAAGAACGTACGACATTGCCAGCCATGTGGTGCTGCTGAGATTATTTCTAATCGCAGGACTACTGGTTCGTAATCATTGGAAACATCGCAGTCAGCGTTTAAGCTGGTTTGAGTGTCTCGTCGTGAAATTTCCATGTAACTTATCTTTCGGTATGCTAGACACGCCTCCGAGCTATAATGGTTGCGTCTAAAAGACCATTGCATTTTTCTTTTCGTCGTAAGTCTTGTCAAATATGTGAGAGTTCTAGGTCAGAAAGTACGGTACTTGGAAATATGGCAACGAAACATTCAAGCCAGCATGGTCGTCACTATGAAACGCGATCTATCACGCTCATCGGGAGCTATCTTACTCGCCCATTTCATAGCACTAAACTACAGTCTCCTTCTCAAAAAAAAAAAAAAAAAAAAAAAACACATGAACTGCAAACTTGTACGCCTGACCCCTATTCACGAAGGCACCAATATCAGTACGCCCGCGACGCCTACGCGGAGAGCTCTCGGAAATCACACTTCTTGCTATGGTCGCTGCACTGTTATAACAAAATTGCATTCCTTTCAGAATGCTTCCAAGCATAGCTCCTTGTACTCGTGAAGTGAGTGAGCGAAAACTTTACTCAAAATGCCCGGCGATTTGGGAGCGGTGGGGCCATAAGCACCCCTGCCTAGGTGACTGCCTCGAGCGCTTGGATACGGGCGGCTTCCTAGGTGTGCCGGCCGGCCCGCAGTTGATAGGCGAAGTCGTGGCTGAGCAGGGCCGCCTCCCATCGCGTCCCGTGGTTCGAGACTCTCATGTCTACCCCATTCGACGAGGACTCCTGCTGCTCGCTACCGGTGCATTCCCACAGCATGTGCTGCAGCGTCGCTCTGTCTCCGCATGCTTTACACTCATCGGATGAATACAGGTCGGGGTAGCAGAGGCGAAAGGTCGCCGGGTTCGAATACGTGTGTGTCTGCAATTGCCTCCAGGCAATCGTCTGTTGCTTTAGTTTGACATGCGGTGGTGGGTATTTGCGTCTGTTCGATCTGTACTTTTGTGTGCAAAAAAAAAAAAATCGTTTACAGCACTCCGTGACTGAAACGCGATTCTGAGGGCGCGTGCCGGTCGGAACTTGCGCCAGTGGTGGGCGTTGGAGACACAGATACTGATAGTGACCTAAAGAAAGGAAAGGCGCTTGATTCTGCAACGCGTGAGGGAGCACGGCGAAGCGTCGTCAGGGGGGAGAGGGAGTGGGAAGTGAAAGATGATAGAGCAAGAGGGAGGATGTGGCCTAATAGACTCCACTATGCGCGACAGGTGGCAGTCCTCAGTAAAGTTGCCAGCGTTGTAGCGGGCGCTTACAGGGTGTCTATTCCCAGTGGAAATTATAAACTCCAGCAGGCTTCGCAGTGCAGGGAGCTGGAGACACCGGGAACAGCAAGTCCGTCTCTGTGACCGCTGGAAGGCCGTAGCGTCTGTAAGTGTTGATCACTATGGAGCGTTCCTGCGCCAAGGATGGGCAGGCACAGAGAAGGTGCTCCAGAGTCTTGGGGTCCCCGCACCTCTTGCAGGCAGGTGACGTGGCGCGGCCCTTGGCGTACAGCCGGGCCGCAGTCCAGGTGCAGCCAGTCTGCAAGCGCAGGAGTGTGGAATGGTCTCTTCTGGAGAGGCCGTTCTCTGGAATTAAGCGGCTTGGGGGCCCTGCCACTAGCCCCTCGGGGGTCCGTGTGAATGGAGGTGAGCAGGCACCGTAGCCAATATCTCGTGTAGTCCTGAGCCGCTACCGCCCTGGTAACCGGGACTACATCACGATGGGCAGATTTGGCGTAGGCATCCGCCTCCTCGTTACCGGCTGCCCCGACTTTGAGGGCTGCCAGTGAAAGGATGTTGGGATTCCGGCGGTGGCTAGAGCCGTTAACTTTGCAAACAGCAGCACCCCTGTACGTCCTGCCCGCTTTTGCGGGGGCCGCTTTGCACCCCAGCTTCTCTTGGCCACGCCGGGTTCCTTTCGATGAGGTCATTTTGGCAGAGCCAGTGGCCACAGCTGCATAGCTGGGGCGCGCCGCCGTCTCCAGTGCATGGTTCCCCGAAGCGATGGGAGAGGCTCGTGTCTTGGTGGAGGCACACATAGCTGCTCGAGCTTCTCGATGAGGCATGTGGGTCGGCGCTGTAGCCTTTATCGTGGCTATGCGCCTCTCCGCCTCCCACAGCTTACATGTAGGGGCGTCGGCAGCGTGTGCGCCTCCACAGTGGAATCACTTCGGCTTGGCTGTGCACTGTTGATCCCTCGCATGCTGACCGCCACAGCGCAGGCACCGGCCATTTGCACGCCGGCACTGCAAGGGCCAGGGCCGTGATGGTCGTACATCAAAACTCAACCGGAAAAGGAGCATGCGGGCCGGGGGGCTAGGGGCGGCGAAGCGCAGGGTCAGGGTGCAACCTCTCCGCTTGACCGCCGTCCCCGGCACGACCGAGGTAACTGCCGCCAACAGGGCCTCGTCGGAGAAGTCACCGTCGACGCCATGTACCGTGCCCGTGCTCTAGGAACTGTCTGCAGGGACAGGAGCAGTGACAGCGATCCCGGCCAGCTCGGTCGTAGCCAGCAGGAACTGTAGTCGCACGGGTGTTTTTTCGTATTCACGCGTACCTCCTCGACTCCAGGCAGCGTGGAGAGCGCTTACGCGATGGCGAGGCGAGATGTTCGGTGGAACGAAGCTGCCGCGGATGCGGGCTTAAAGAGGACCGTGCCAGCGACCCTGCGTGCAGGCGCGCCAGCCCTTGTGGTCCCGACAGCAACAGCGGGAACAGCCGTTAGGCGGGAACCAGCGTCGGCAGCAGGCATTGGTGCTGCAAGGGGTCCCGAGGGGTGTGCGGCAGGGGCCACACCAGCGGCGATCCCTTCTCGTGTTGATGTAAGCAAGCGGTGTTTTTGCTTGCGTGAGATCACATTTGTGAAGATCTCTTCATCGTGGAGCTCCGTGGCATGTGGGCTGCTCTGGCTCTGCGTTGTATTGGCCGTGCCGTCGTCGGAATGTTCTACAGAGTCAGCCGCCTGCATCACGGCGTTTTCGTAGACGGGCGTCACTGGAGGGGGCAATGATTCGTCAGAACATGTCGCTGCTAGCTTTCGTGGGGTTTCGTCGTCGCTGCAGGACTCGCTCGGGCGCGAGGACGAGGCGTCCACCGCGTCGTTGTCGTCGTCCGAATACGGCAGTGGAGCCCTCGATAGCTCGCTGGCTTCCGCAGCTGGGTAAGCGCTAACGGTAGCACTCACGATGGCAGCGGAAGCTACGGAATTCGGCAGAAGAACTGGGGTGTTCGGCATCTCACGTGGTGCGAGAACCGACGCAGCAGCAGGCGGGATCAGCGAGGCAGCGTCTGCACCGGTGACAGCGGCCGCGTTGTGAGAGTTGGGTGGTGGTAGGTGGTACAAACTTTATTTAGTGAAGGCAAAAAAAAAAAAAGAACAAACTTAAGATTCCGCCGTTCCGTGGGTGGCCTTCAGGCTGCCGGTCGTGGCCACCAGATCATGCCTGGCGGCGACTTCCGCTGTCCAGATCGTTAGCCGTAGCTGGACATCCGGCTCCGAGCTGACCAAAGACAGACAGACAGACAGACAAAGAACTTTTATTTTGGTCCTGAGAAGACGATGAGTGTCCCCGTTAGGGGGCAGCGTCTGCGGGCCGCACCCACGACGGAGCCGGGAGGTTGAGACTCTCTGCGATATCGCGGGCTCTCTGGACAGCCCTGAGTTGCTCTTCCTTGGCGGAGCTGGTGACGAGCCGGAGCCAGTCTTCCTCCGAAGAGGGAGACCCTGAGCCCCCGCACAAGTCGAGGCACTGCCAGAGCATGTGCTTAAGAGTGCATCTGGGATGTCCACAGCGCGGACAGCCCGGGTTGATGCCGCCTAGGAACTTTGAGCAAATAAACGGAGACGGATACGTCTCCGTCTGCAGCATTCGCAGGGTGATTGCCTGTGGTCTGTTTAGGTGTGGGCGTGGAAGTGGAAACTTCCGACACCCTAGTTGATAGTGCTTGCAGACCTCGTTAAAAGTAAGGAGAGGGTCCCTGTGCCATTGCCATCCCCCAGCCTCCGATTGCCCACTTCCGGCGCGGCGGGTGAGATCTCGCGCCTGGGAGTGAGCAAGTTCGTTGGCGTTGGGGACGGCTTCATGAGCATCGCTGCCCATGTGACTGGGGAACCAGATTAAGTGCTTTTTGCCTGTCCAAGATGCTGCAGAGAGAACGCGAGCGGCTTCCTTGCATACCGAGCCTTTCATGAATGCTCTAACGGCAGCTCGCGAGTCTGTGAAGATAGTGGAACGGTTCGTGGTGGCCATGGCGATGGCTACAGCCACCTGTTCGGCTTTGTCGGCGTTCACATTTTGATGCGTAAGCGACGTCAGCAGCTCCCCCCGCAGCGATGTAGCCACCGAAACAAAATGATTGGAAGCAGCGTATTGCGCAGCGTCGACGAAGGCGACGTTGTCCTCAATCTTAGCCGCCAGGCTAAGAAGGGCCCTGGCCCTCGCTTTACGTCTGCCGTAATTGTGCTGAGGGTGCATATTTCTAGGTATCTGGGATACTGAATACATTTCTCTGACTTTGACGGGGAGCGCGCACTCCCTCTGTTTGGTGATGCACGGACCTTGACCGATATGCGCTAGTAGCTGTCTGCCGGCTTCCGTGGAAGCCAGTCTTGCTACTTGTGCCATCTGTTGCGCCTCGACTATCTGTTCAAAGATGTTGTGGACACCTAGCTCCAACAGCCTTTCGGTACTTTTGCTCTGTGGGAGACCCAGTGCCTTTTTTATGCTCTTGCGAATGACTGTTTCTACTCTAGCCGCGTCCCTTCTGCTCCATTTGTGGGCCAGGGCTATATAGTTAATGTGGCTGATTAGGAAGGCGTGGAAGAGTCGCCTAAGATTATCCTCCGATAGCCCCCCTTTTTTGTTGGCCACCCTCGTGATTAACTTTGTCATGGAATCGGCTTTGGTTGCGATGCGCTCTAAGGTGTAGTCATTACTGCCGTATTACTGCAGGATTCTGATTCTGTGTACTACCGGAATGACGGACCCGGTCTCGGTGGTGATAGAGATATCGGGAGGTGTCCCTTTCTTTGCACCGATTCAGCCTCTCACAGCTGCGTACTAGATACATGCCAAGAGACAGGTGGAGAGTGCTTCGGGCATGAAAAGAAAATATGAGCAGTCTGCTCGTGGGTGTCTGCAGAGCGTGCATTCGGATGAGAAGGCACCGGGGTGAATAAGGTCAAGTTAGACAGGAGAAAGGAAAGTGCGGGCCTTTAAATGGCGCCACGTGCCCAATTGGAGCTTAGGCAGGGATTTGTGAGGGGGAGGGAGGGATAGGTGAGAGTTGCGGTAATGAAGGGTGATGTCATGGAAGGTGAGGAGGGAGTCACGCGTGTCCATCCCGGAGTGGAGGGGGCCAGCTCGGTCTGTCATCTCGCAAGTGATGGAATTCGCCGCCTCGTTGCCAGGGTGCCCCGCGTGACCCGGAACCCAGAGGAGTTGGATACGACGAGAAGGGGGAGGGGACGTCCAGCGGTGAAGCTAGACACTCGGTCGCGGCTGGCGTCCCTCGTGCCTCGGTGTCGTAAGACCACCGACGCCGCCCGAGCAGACTACGGCATCGCGCAGGTAATCGCGTCGGCAGCGGGTGATCCGCGTGAGCGCTTGGGCCAGTTGGCGGTGTTAGATATGGAGCTGTTTCCTGCGCCTACTTCGAGTTCCCCCAGACCACATCGAATCGCAGCACAACTAATTGAGAAGCGCAGAAACACGGAAAGCACATTCCAGAGGAGCGCTCGAGCAAACAAGTTGAAGGCCACAAGTTCACGTGCAAACAAGTTCGTACGCCGCCGGTAGCTATTCACTGCTTGACTCTTCCAGAAGGCGAGGGGATAGCCCGACACTGTTGGGAGTAGGTGGGCCCTCGGACAATGGAGCCCAAGCGTCCCCCTTCTTCGCCTTTGAAGAATGCATTTGCCACCACAGCGGGGCCGTACCGCCGGGAGTAGGTGGGCCCTCGGACAACGGAGCCCAAGCGTCCCCCTTCTCTGCCTTTGAAGAGCGCATTGCAAGTCTACAAGGCAAGACCGCAGAGAGCCGCCGGGTGTGACACCGCGACACGGGCGCCAACCATTGGCCGAAAATGGCGTCATCTGAGCGGACTCTCCCATTGGCCGAACATGACGCGACTTCCAGTCCTCGAAGGGTTTAAAAGAAGTATTCCAGAGCATTCCCTGATTCACCTCTCTCGAACTTCTTGCCGCGGGCCGCAGCATCCGAGTTGCTGCCGGACCGTAATGACTGTACGACTGTTCATTGACGTCTCACTGTAAATAATGTAAAATAAATCCTCCCAAGTGTTTGTCATCGCAAAGTCCGTCCTCAACTCCTACAGCGGCCGCGCAAAGCCGCCGTGCCTGCTCCTGGCGTTGAAGGGTCTCCTCGCACTGGGCAATCATGTGCCGAAGAGACCGCGGGTACGCAACGCTCTCCGAGCGCTTGTGCTGCGATGAACGCGTACCTGACCGCCGTGTTCCTTCCGCAGTTGATACCGTGGGGGAGGACGTGTCCGGCTCCAGCGCTGTGGCCGAAGGGGCAGCGCTATGCGCTAGCGTCGGTCAAAAGCAACAGTCCACGTGTGGTCGACTGTGTTCCACCAGTTGGCAGCTCGAAGGGTGCGGTGGAAACACTGCGCACAGAGAGGGCGGGGACGCGACTGGCGTCGCGGAGACGTACGTGAGACAGCAGAGCGCGTTCCGGCGTGGCCTCGTCCAACGGCGGTTCAGACCATAGAGTTTCCTACAAAAATTACTAGAGGGAACTCTGGCGCTAGTGTCTACGGGAGCTGCAATAGGAGCGGTTGTCCCAGCATGGGAATTATGGGAAGTACATGGATTTGCCTAAACTTCGTCCTTTTAGCTTCAAACGGCTTTGTGACTTTGTAAACTCGTCATTTTCAACAGTGTATTGCGCAATAAGTAAGTAAATAAACTTCATTAAAATTGACCGACAGCAAGATTCGAACACAGGGACTCTAGCACAGAAGCCTGATATTGAAACCATTAAGCCACGGAAGCACGTATCGACAAGCGAATGAAACGCCCTTATGAATCTATCGCAGGCATGCCAGTGCCTAGAGACGCTTGGCGCGTTTCGATTTGGCCACCTGGACAAGCTCAATCGTTGCAATTAATAGCAATTGTACGCGTTCCCGGCCTGTTCTGCACTTCGAAGAATATAGATTGCGCAGAAATATACGACAATAAGATTTATATAGCGTAATATACAAAGCCACAAGGACGTTTGAATCCACAAGCACGAAGATCAGACAAATCTATGTACTTCCCATCATTCCCATGGTAGGACAACGACTGCAGCGCCAGAGTTCCTTCTAGTAATTTTTGTAGGAAACTCTATGGTTCAGACAAGACCCAAGACCCGTTGGAGACACAGGCATGGAGAAAGAAATTCAACAAGAGCGGATACTCTCATAGAGCACAGCGGCCGAATTGACTGTAGCGCACCAAGCGGATGGGATTAACACCTTCCGCTTTCGGTTGCGGGCGCGCCCGTTTTGAACGCCAGCTGCTGGTACACGCCAAGGCGGCTCCGCTGATCGGCGCGGCATTTTTTTCTTCCTTCTTTTCTTTTTTTTTTAGCTTGTACTGCTGAATCACACGCAGCCTTGGCGCGGTATTGTTTTATTATTTCGTAAAAATGATTGCGAACGATCTTTACAAGCCTCTGTCGAACCTGTGCCACGTGCAATTTCATAAAGTAAGCGCAAGATGTCTTCTGAAATGATGAAATGCTTATTTTCCTCTGTATAAATGCTCGTTCCAGGCTTTTTGTGCATTCATCCAAAGTTGTGACTCCAGGTAAGCAGCAGTAGTTGCCGTTCGAATCTCCACTGGACGTCATCAGCTGAAAAAAAAAAAAGGAAATTACAAGCATGTATCATTTTGGTATATAGACCATATATAAACATTGTTGCGGTGCCGCAAATCGTCGCATGGTGAAAGTTCGATTTTGTTACTTCTTCTTTCGCGGAAAGTAATGGGCCACGGGACGCTTGAGTTGCCGGATACTCTTACTATATTATTGCGGTAGCAATTATATGGACACTCCAGGCGCATTCCTGCCATCGCCGTCGCCCTCATGCTCCAAGGGTGATAACATCGTGACCGCGCGCCGCATGCTGTATGTGCAAGTGAAAGCTAAGGGAGGGGGGTGGCATAGTGTGAGCTGACGATGGTTCTTGTGTGCGCAAGGCAAAAAAGCGAGGAGGAAGCGCGCCGCCTCCTGTCGCATGCGATACATCAAGGGGAGTGGAGGGAGGGGGGGCTGTAATCTTTGTATCTCTGCCCAGTTGAAAATGACAACAGAGGTTGTGTTCAGTACTACAGAAATTTCTGTTGTACAACAGGATTTTTCTGTAGTAACTACAGATTCCTGATGGAGCGACAGACTTTTCTGATGTACAACAGACATTTCTTGTTGTGACTACAGAAGTACAGTCTGTCGTATGTCTGTTGTTACAACAGAAAGCTGAAGCTCTACAACAGATTTTTGTAGTACTACAGAAAAAATTGTCATCACTACAGGCACCCTGTTGTCCCAACAGAAATGTTCCTGAAGTAACCCGAAAAACTTCTGTAGTGCTACAGAGAGCTGTTGTAATACTACAGAAACCTATTGTGGCAACAGGCCCCCAATTGTCACAACAGAAGTGTTGCTGAAGTAATGCGACCAACTTCTGTTGTACTACAGAAAAATGTTGTACGACAGAAACCTATCATTGCAACAGGCCCCCAGTTGTCATAACAGAAGTGTTCCTGAAGTAATGGACAAACTTCTGTTGTACTACAGAGAACTGTTCCACAACGGAAACCTATCGTCGCAACATGTACCCAATGATGACAACAGAAGTGCACTGAAATTGTGCGATGCGACAAGCTTCTGTAGTGCCCAGTTGAAAATGACAAGAGGAATTCTTGTCGCAACTACAGAAATTCTGTTGTACGACAGAAGTTCTTGACATTTCTTAATTGAGTGACATTTCTGACGTTCTGTCGCGACAACAAGAGTTCTGAAGTCGGAACAACAGCTTTATATCCTGACAGCGACTCCGACGTTACGACACCAATTCTGACGTCGCAGCAGAAACATTCGGTCGCGACGGCCAAGAGTTCCGAAGTCGCAACAGAAGCGCTTTCCGTCGCGGCCCTTTAAAATTGTATGTTAGTTTCGCATCGGTGGTGTACACTGTACTTTTCTCTTGCGCGGTATTCAATCGCGCTTCTCTGAAGCCGGCAGTGCTGATGGCACCAACACCGGTATTAAAGTCGACGTGGCGAATAGTTATAATTGTGCCGTGACGACGCGGCACCACCAACGCCTTACCGGCCTCCTCAAGATCGGCCGCTGATCAAAATCATACCATCTGCGGGAATGGCTGCGTATCCGTTTCATTTTTTTTGGTAAGATGTGGCACACAGGCCTGTGGACTTACATGTGCTGTTACACTGACACATTAGTTAATTTCCCAGGAATATTTCACAAGCTTATGCGAAGCGGAAAAGAAGATTTGGGTTGTTCCACAAAGTTGCGTGAAAAGCTGTCTCGCTCGGGTCTCATTAATCTGGTACAGTGCTGCCGTCAGAAGCCAGTATGCTGTCAGAAAGAACTTTCATCCACGAATGTTTATGTAGCTATTTTGCATTGAACACACGAATTATATGCGCGCTCAAAAGTGTAAAGAACAAGAGACAACTGTCGGAACTAGCAGTAATAACCCTAAAAGTCAACGTTGTCTATTTCTGAATTTCTTATTTAATATGGATATCGTACATCAAATCGATGTTCTAGCACTCCACGATGTACCTGTAGATGGTACGAACACTCTTGCTCTTCTAGAGATGCGGCACTTGACGCGGTGGATAGCGGATCTTGGCTCTTAAAATGCAAATGTAAACATCAGCGCATCAGCACGTCGTACTATTGACATGGCCAAAATGTACACTCGGAAAGCATGTCAGGAGTGGTGCAGTGGTAAGATGCCGGGCTCGGAATCGTGAGGTCGCAAGTTCAAATCCTAGGCGGAGACGGTTTTTTTTTTTTTCATTTTTTTTTTACTTTTATATTCTTTTTTTTTGTACTAACAAATTTACATAGCCTTAAGGAGGTCTCTGTCAATATTTAATTAAATATTTATCAAGAACTACAGAACTTTCTACTACAGGACATCACACTACAAACAACAGAACTACAGACAACAAAACTACAGGCAACAGAACTACAGGCAACAGAACTACAGGCAACAGAACTACAGAAACAACGTCCCAAAATACGACAGACTGTGAAAATTTCCTGTTGTGTTTTTCAACTGGGTGATTTCGCAACATGTCTACTTGCCTTGTTTGACGCATTATATACAGTGACTTTTTCTTAGATACATAGATTAATTGGAGACTTATACGTATATTTAGATATCTTGTTGCGAGGTTTTCTGTATACGTGAACTCGGTTTCCAGTGACACTCTTTTGCCCTTTATCAAGCTGTATCTTCACATTTGTATATTCCATTGTATCTTCTAATTTCTAATGTACGAGGACGAGTCAAATGAAAATGAGCTAACCCACCCCACGCAATAATGGTTGGGTTCTTTATGTGCGAGGCATGCGCGTAGCGCAGGGGCATCTCTCATTTACAAAAGTGACACGCAGGTGTGAGGATAAAGGTTTTTAATGCTCTCATTCAATGGGTTGAACATGGTTGGGTTACATAATGGACACTCCAAAAGTTGAACACCGTGGTGTCGTGAGGCTTTTGACAACTGATGTTTCCCAAAAAGAAATTAGTCGCCGTATGGCTGCCGTGTACGTTGAACATTGCATTTCATTGGCCACTGTTAAGCGTTGGAGCAAACGTTTCAAAGAAGGACGTGGAAATTGCAAGAACGATCGAAGACTGGGCCAAAGCCACCGTGCGATCGCCCCCAACACAGTTGCCAAGGTTGATGAGCTGATTAGACAATAGCGCACGATAAGCATCGATGAACCGGCAGAGCGTGTGAACATCAGTCACGGTTCGGTTCACACCATAATTCATTAACACCTCGGTTATCGGCTCTTGTGCACGCAATGGATGCCCAACATTTTGAACCATCGCCAGAAGACAGAGAAGTTCGGCGATGCTTTGACTCATCTGATCTGGTGCCACAATGAGGGTGACGACTTCTTGTCTGCCATCGTGACCGGGAACGAATTATGATGCCACTACTACGAACCTGAAACACGGCGGCAAAGCTTGCAGTGGAAACATTCCAATTCACCGCCCTCAAAGAAAGCGAATTTGCATTCTTCAGAAATGACGGCCTTGAGGCCGTCATTCCCGCCGGAAAGGTGTTGACCTTTTTTTTTTTTTTCGATCGTCCGGAGCCATTACTGATCGCATTTGCTAAACCTGGAGAGACTATCAATCATTTCCGATATTTAGAAACGCCGGATGGGCTGCGTGTCGCAATCAAGAACAAACGACGTGGAAAATTCAGGAATGGGGTCATCTTGCTCCACGACAATGCCCGTCCCCACGTCGCTGATGTGGTCAACATAAACGGCCAAAGTTCAAGAGTGAAACCCTGCAACATCCGCCATACAGCCCAGACCTGTCGCCTTTGGACTTTCACTTTTTTGGGGCATTTGAAAAAAATACCTCAAGGGAACCAGATTCGTGTCGGACGATGACGTGAAAGAGTCAGTTACAGAATTTTTGAAGCAGCAACCCACGGAGTTTTATGACACGGGAATCACGCGACTCGTTAGTCAGTGGGACAAATGTCTAAATGCCCATGGAGACTACTTTTTAATACAGCACTGGCCGTTTATCATACATTCGCATTGGCTCGCTTTCATTTGACTCGCCCTCGTATATCTCGCAGAACTCCTGTTGCGCTCTCTTAATTGCGCTACAATTACTCACAATACACGACCGGTGATAGCTAGCTGCTCCTGCGCAATACATTGGAACAAAGGACAGCGTCATTGAGATTATTCCCTGGCCGTGCCATATGTACAAAAATGTAAAAGTTCTTGAAGGACAAAGTTTCATTAGAATATTTATCCTCAACTTGTTCATTTCATAGCCTTTACATTTTTCGTATCAGCGGCATGCACTGCTTTGCTGGTTTCGAACTGATATAGTTCTGAAGCCCGTGTGATATTATCTTTACTTATTAAATAGACATAAAATATGGAAGCATTGATGGAAGCCCCCCCCCCCCCCCCCCTCCCCGAACAATATTTCTGGCTACGCCACTGACTGTATGATACACTTTCTCTGCACAACCAGCTTCTGCTTCAGCTCCAATGCCTCCCCTGACGTCGACTGTGCAAGCAGTGCCCCAGCTCTCGAGAGCAAGATTGGCGTTGCAGAGACTTAATACCACAATTTTGCCACAGCAGCTGTCATCGCTACAGATTTCGGCTACCGCCTATGTGGGAGGCTACATTGCAAGGGTTGTAGGCGAGCATATTGACTGCGAGAACTGTGTTACTTTGTGTACGAAGTCGGTGAGTAACCAGCCGCTCTTTAAGCTCACTCGGAGCCAAGATCGAGGTGGGCTGCTCTACCCGTCGGACCAACTTCTCTTTGTCCTGGACTATTTAAGAGATTTTGCTGACCGTGCCCTGCAGGAGCATTAGACCTTGCAGAAGCCACTGACTACGTTAGTGGAGTACGCCCTCCCACTTCTTTGTGCTTCAAAGTTGCTAAAGTGCAAGAGCAATGACAGCAACGAGCACAGGCTTAAGCTCATGAACCTCATATCGGTTCGTTTCCTGAGGCCGCTTCTCTGCAACTACGCCTTCAATGTTACTGATAGGCACGACGCAGTTAAACATTTTGTAACAAAGCCCCTTTCGCGAAAGTACGCGAAACTATGAGGGGGCATACGCTTCCATGACATCTGATAGTTTCCCTCCGCAATAAATGCTTTTATTTCCACCATTGAAATGGTAAAATCAATGTAAGCCATGACTCGCAACTCATTGCAATTGAAAACATGAACCTCTTTATTTGCGGAGTAATGTCTGCTTGCAGGTTCTGCAGTGCTTCATGTGTTGCAGGAAGCGGGCGGCAGAACGCGCTGTTTTTGTTTGTTTTTACACCGTCACGATTCAACTGCTTTGAGTTCCTAAATGACACGGCACAGCTCCTCATTTTCTGACGCCAGCTGTGGCTTCCTTGCGGTGGCAACAAATGTAATTATCAAAAACTTTTAGAAGAGAACGCGGCATCACCTTTTCCTGCAGAGCAGTCTCACGACATTACGTGCCATTTAGCGCATGAACTCCCGGCTTGCGTGCAGTCTGCTACATGAGTAGACGTTAGGACACACCGGGGCTCTTTCAGCACCCAAGCTTTCCCATTATATGGTGGCAAGCACTGCTTTCAAATATCGACTTTCATATAAGCGAACATAACGGTGACAGTACATTTTTCCACGCATTGGATTTCAACTGGCGCGCGCTCTCGTATAGGCGCAGCAGACGACGCGCGCGCGCATCGAACAGCAATAGCCGCGAACAGCGCATGCCTCTAAAATGGGCTGGTTGCCCAGAGCGAGAAGTGCTTCAGGGTTCGAGTTTACAAAAGTCTTGATTGTACTTGAAACAGTGCGAATACAGTCGAAAGCTCAACCATTTAACAGCTGCGAATACAGTCGCGTCCTGCGTTTCCATGAGCGACGATGGATAGATGGATGGATGTTATGAGCGGCCCCTTTGGAACGGGGCGGTGGGTTGCGCCACCAAGCCCTTGCTACTATGCTGCCTAATATCCTACCTAGGTTAACCAATGAAAAAAAAAAAAAAAAAACACTATGAACTACCACGTCCAAACTTTCTGATCCCCTATAGTGAACTGTGCTTTTGTACGTCTCCCTCTTTTGTCGTTCCCCTACTTTTCTTCCACCAATCCTCCAATCGCCTCTTACTAATGTCTATTGCGGACCTGTTTGCTTTACCACTGCTCCCGCTGAACCCAAGGGCTTCAAGGAGGCCAGTGGTGCCTAAATCGACCGCTGGATAGACGTCTTCACATTCTAATAAAATATGCTCTGTCGTTTCCCTAGCTTTACCGCAGCAAGCACATGCTTATTCTTCCTTCTTATATCTCGCTTTATAGGACGATGACCCTACTCCGGCGGCGGCGCATGGCGGCGAGAAGCCGTACTAGAGCCGACGGCCGGTTTCTTTGGTCAATGCCTTCTTTACTAGATGCCTGCCGCGTTGTCCGGTAATCTTGGTTCCGGGCCATCTCCCTTTTCTCTTCTCCGCGAAAAGGCAACGAGTGCCTCTCATGGCGAACGCCTGCAACTTAGGTCACATGCTGCGGCCTCTGTCACCATCTCGGAGGCCTGCGATAACGCTTGCTAACGGACGCCCGCGCATATAACGCGCCGGCGGATGCATTCAGCCGCAGCTGCCATATACGCCAAAAGTTGAAAAGGCAACGTGCGTCGCCTTGCGGAATTTATGCTGAACTAAGGGAATCGCCGCTAGAATGGGAAAGCGAGCAACGCTGCGGGCATCTGTAAGTAAAGGAGGCATTTTGCTTTGGTTATCTGACAGTGCCACGAGATGCGAGGATCGGTGGTGGCATAGAGTTTCTCACTACATTACCTAGAGGGAAATCTGGCGCTGCTGCGCTGTGGTATGCATGGGAATGCCGGTATATTGTGACCGGATTGGCATCGTTCTCGGAGAGACAGGACACCTTGAAGACGTGCTTGGCAAGTACCGTTCAGTCTGTCACAATGATTCATTTTCTACTAAAACAGAACGTAAAAAGCTGTTTTAGCTTTATTATTACGCGAAAACATGTTTTCTTTAACTGTGAGAATTTGTTATTGCGTGTACGACTATATGTTACGCAAAAAGTATCAGCGGGCCGCTAAAGTTGGAGGACAGACGACAAGGTTCGCGGTCGCTTTGAAACAGTTGGTCGTCTGTTCTTGCTTTTCTTCGCTTGGTCATGCATTGTAGGTGAGTTAAGATGTAATATGCGTGAATGGAAACATTTTATGAAGATTTTACTTTGAGAACGTGTTATTTGTGTAGCCATATCCACGTTTTAAACGAAACCTCTTACAACACGAGCCTCGCAGACGGCACGGTGCACGGAGGAAGGAAACTAAGGAGAGGCCCTACCCCCTCCGCGCGCTAGGAGAAAAGTGTGGCGAAAATGACGTAGTAGGTTCTTATTTTTTTTTGCTGCTTTTTTATTTTTTTTTTTGTTGTATGGCCACGCCTTTTGGGCCACAATGGCGGCGTTGTTATGGTTTTGAGCGCTCACACGTGTTGCTCTGGTAGGTTTCGGGCCGTGGCAAAGGCGCTGAGTGGGCGGGTTTGCGTTAGTCACCGTGTCTTGTTGCGCTGTGTTACCTGCACCGTGCTCTGCCAGATGTTGCGCGAGCGCGCGCGCTCCGCGCGCGACACCACGCGCAGCGCGGCGTGGTTTCGCGAAAGATGTAAACAAGAGAGGAGGGTGGCCCAAAAGGCGGAGCATCGCCATGAGCAACGCCGAATTCCGGCTTCACTTTTGCTTCACAAAGAGTGACGTCAGGGCCTCTCCTTAGTTTCCTTCCTCCGTGGCACGGTGCCCCTTTAAGAAACGCGTGCGTCTATTTGTCGTACCATAGCATATGGTCGTACAAAAATCCGTCACGTGACCTGATCCTAGGTGCCTAGGGACAGCATCATTTAGGGATTTTTTAGAAGGCGCGATGCTGGCGCCGACCGACGCCGTGGCGTGTTCGTCCTCGGCGTGATCGTTCTCTGGACCGCGCGTTGTTCAACATTGCTCATGTAATCATGCGTGCGTTGCTTGTGTGTTGGTTGTAGGTTCTGTGTTACTTGGCGGAAAGCCGTGAGTAGTGGCGGTGCGGCAGTGCGGCTTTGGCCTCGGTGAGCTCTGGCACTACAGAATCTGCGTTGCGTGACCCTTGCTTTATTGAGAACCCGGCGGTGCTGACAATTGAAATATCGAAGTGGCCTAGCGCCTCGGCAGCGAAGTTCTGCGAACCGCGATGTGGCGTCGCCGTGTCCGACTTTGCTTAACGGACATCGAGGGATGTGCTGCTCGCTGCAAGTCATGTAAATGCAACTGCGTCGACCGCCCACTGCAGGCACGTACCCAAGGGGGGGCCCGGGGGGGCCCGGGCCCCCCCCGAAATTAAGACGCAACCCCCCCTCCCTGCCCACGCCACCATTTCTCACACACATTCTTAAAGCGCCGCCAAATTAATGTTGAGGCTTGACAGCTATTCGGCGGTCAACATTTTGCTGCCTTTCTCACTCCTTTTGGATGGCGGCAGTTATCGGCGTCTCCTGGGATGTTATGGCCAGCTTCCTCATCAATTCGGTGCCCGCGCGATTAAGTCGAGATGTATTTAGTTGCCACACCGTCTATTCAAATGTCACGCCCATCGTTGTTCTTCGTATATTCAACCTTCCTCGTTTAGACTGACGCAGAGGCCAGGAAAGGGATTCAGTTCGTGTTCAGCTGGTCTGTGTGCACGTGGAGCGAGTTGCGGCCAGAGAAAATACCAATTGCCTTTAACTTTTCTTTTTGTGCCATTATTTCCTCGAGTGACGGCTCGCCGCGACGCTGACAGATCCTCGGAACAACATAACCGTGATATGGATTAGATAAGGTGGAAAATAAAATGATGCGAGACAGCATCCATCATCAATCCCTGCAATAACTCTTAAACTCATAGGCAATATGACAGTCACCCGTTAATTCGTCTGGTTTTTCCCTAATTCTACATCTCTTTTCGGGCAAAATTGCCAACTGGAAACAATAGTCGCAAGGATTTGAGAAATTAAGCGATCTCCTAAGGGAGAGAGCCAAGGCAACAGCCAAACAGGAGGGAAAAGCAAAAATTAACAATTGTAACCGTTCTTTATGAAAATATTTATGGATCAAGATCTTTTTATTTAAAAAGAAAGTAGAGAAAACGCCGCCGGAAGTGGAGGACAATTCCGTGTGTTCTGAATGACGCTTCTGCAGTTATCATTCGAGCCGCTTAACGTTGCCATTTCTCTGCTGTGCTTATGTAGATGTTTTTCTAACCTTCCGCGGTGGGCGCAGTCCGTGTAGAATCGCAGCTTCCTGCGCCATACGCGGTTGTACGCGGCTCGTGGGCAAAACAATACGAGTCGGTTGTGGCACTTGTTAGAGCAGTAAACAAGGGAACCAAAACAACTGTGATTGTTCCGCAAATATATATTTCTGTATATTTCTTCCAGAGCTAATTCAAAAAGCGCTACTATAGTCGGAAGCTTTAGCTCAGGCCCAACTCCGACGCGGCCTATTCAAATACATGTAAAACGCAAAAACGTTTTTCTGAGATAGCCCCTGGACCGATTTTAATAAAGTTTGTTGGATTTGAGAAAGACAGCTGAACTATAGTGACTGTTGAAAGCGGAATTTCGATTTAGGGCCTGAATTTTGTTAAAAAGATTTTCAAATACTCGACAGTCTGAAAAAAATAGAAGCAAGAAGTGTACAAATCCATAGCTCTGCATCAAGAACAGATATCGCAGTTCCGTAAACGGCATCCATTAGACCATTCAAAGCGGGAAAATTTTGTCATATATTTTATGTGAATTTGTTACAGTATTTACAAGGGTTCTGCAAAAGCTGTATTTCCATATTACTAAATTTTTTTTACATTCATGTGTAAAATATCAATTTTGTACGCTTTAGATCTACTATTAGGTGCAATTTACAGAGTTGTGATATCATTTCTCGTTGCCGAAAGACAGAGTCGCAAACTTGATAGTCTCGTTTTCTGACAATTTTCGATTTTTGCCAATTTTTAATAAAACATTGACAATCTAAAGGAAAAATTCGAAGCCTACGGTCACTGGAGTTTAAGTTTTTATTTTAAGTGCAACAAAGCTTGTCAAATTTGGTGCAGTGGTTGCTGAGAAAAACGAATTCTCATTTTACATTACATATATTTAGATAGGAGCACCCGAGCTAAAGCTTCCACTTAAGTCTGCAATGAAGCCCCGCCCACGCCCTCATAGCCGCCAGCCACTGCACCTCCGCGAGGCTGCAAATAATTCGTACTTCAAACTTTTTCTGTTAACCAAATAAGGCGGTAACTATAAAAATAAAATTATTAGCGCGTAATTTTATACGTTTCCCCTCGCCTATTATAGTGGAATGGCGAATGCCTAATTCATTATTGAACTGCAATAACATGCTCGCTTCGCTACAACTATTCGCTGTGAAGTTTCACTTCAGTTGGCAGTGAAGTTTCATGAGTAAAACGGGTTCAGCAGTGAAATGAACTGCACAGCAGATTTTGAAGAGTGAAATGTTCAGATTCCATACATTTTGTACATGTCTGTTGCACACCTCATTGCTTCCGCCGATGAAAAGACTCTTGAAGAATAGCAGACGCTCCGGAGGTATCAAGTACGACGCCATTTTGAAAAGGCCGCATGACGACGATTTTGCTTGCTTCTGTGATTGGCTGGCGGAGTAACACAACTCCGCGCAGTCCGTGTGCCTTTGTTGTCAGCTGCTGTTTGTTAAAGTTCTATTCTACTAAAGGAGTATTTATGTTACACGTTCGCTTCTGTACTTGTTCTTCGCAGTGTTATTCCTGCGCTTCTGCGAATGCTGGGCACTATTCATATTTGTACTAGTAAAGCCCCCCCCCCCCCCCCCGTCATTTGCACAGGAAAGTTACCTTGGGTTGGGCCCCCCCCGAAAAAAAATCCTGCGTACGTGCCTGGCCCACTGTTCAGCGCTGAATGTGTGTTTGGTGTGCTGTGCTTCAAACAAGTGGGGCAGCCGTGCAGCGGGGGAGGCGGAGGAGCAGAGTGGCTTAGGGTTTGCGCGTTCACAGACATATGCTCCCGTCTTGGTCTCATTAGCGGCTGTAGCGGGACTGTGGTGTGCTAGCTCCTTGCCTAGTATGAAGTTTACGACGCTAACACACAGCATTTTCACGTTTTTCCGCGCTATATGTCATTTGCATGACGGCCGAGTTGAAAACGAGACATATAGTGTTCTTTGCGTTTGTGTGTTGTAAATTACTTTCTATTGTGGAAGTTCTGGGAATCTTATTACGCAAGGGTGCGAACGTAAACATAAACACATATGTGTGTCTGAAAATTTGAATTACCCATAATACCCTTTACGACTGATAAGTGGGCTACACGGCCTGTGTGAATCAGCTACCGTATGTTGCGACGCTCTTTCGTGTGGTAGAATGATGCATGGTGTGCGTTTATTTCTGTACTGTTGTAAAAACCATTTGTTTATTCACTCAACACAAATGTACGGCTTCTTCGCCGCAGTACACTTTAGTTACGCGGTGAAGCATACTAAAAGTGGGAGGGGGCCACTATCGGCGAGCATAGTATGTCCACTTAGGCGACCTGAGAGGCGGCGGGTTCGCGAGTGTATGATTAAAGAACTCTTATTATGTCCAGTGACAGTGGCCCCTTTTCACTTTTAGTATGCTTCACCGCAGTACATTGCTTAGGCTTCACCGCGAAATATTAGTGTATTGCGAGAAAGATAATCCTAAAAAGCCTAATTATACAAAGTTTCTTTTGTAGCTTGCTACACCGCAATACAGGGATGTAAATAAGCATCGTGCAGTAAAGCATACTAAGTGTGGAAAGGGCACATAGGTTTACACTGTGCTCATTATTTTCAATTGTGACATAATTTGCAAGTGCATCTGTGCTCGTGGTAAGCTTCATTGACGATTCTTTGTACATTACAAATTCATATTGCAGGGAAGCTTACTAAAGCACATTCGCCATTACGGTACGTGTTATTCACCTTCAATGCAGGAGCACAATGTGGATTCTTGCCCCTGCTTTTGGCTGGACTGCACATGCTCTTTGAGAATTCATTCATTGTTCATAAGTGCACTGGTACTTTACTCTAAACTGGAGGGCTCAAGTTAATATGGAAGCACAATTTTTATTGAAGGGACAAGATGTTGCCGAGATTGTTGCAGCACAGCTTTTTTTTTTCTTCCAGGCACCTTTTCTACTTGAAGCTTCCATTGCAGTGTTTCGAACCTCTTTGAACCAGCACATAGTGTATATAAACATTGGACACTGATTAGGAACATCACCTAAGTTCATGCCTATATATAGTAAAAAGATGTAGCACGACCAGACAAAATAAAAGAAGGGGGTGGGCTGTAGCAATACTAAGTGTTGAATGGTGCTTTATCCTTTCCCTTGAGTTTTCTGTTTTTGTGCTTTTTATGGATCCTCCGCAGTAACCATGCGAGTGCCGAGCTTGAGCTTCTTGGCTTCAAGTTTCATGGTTGTTACTAACAGAACAGTGTGATAAACGAACAAGGGCTTGGAGGCATCCGTTCACCTTGGTTGCCTCATGGTGCTGCTTCATAAGCACCGTGAGCATCCAGGCCAACTAGGAAGGGAGGTTTGTTGCAATTGCTTCTGAACTTTATTGCCACCAAACCAATAGTGCTCTCAATGACAGCTTTTGGACAGTAGAATGCTTGCACCCAGCAATGTCGTAAGAAGGAAGCGTTCAGGATGTGCAAAATGGGCTTTTGAAGCTGGCAGCATTATTGAAGGGGCTTTGCCCATCTGCCCTGTTTATGGATACACAAAGATGATTTCCTCTTTAAGAGGGATTGTTTCAGAGGTTGTTACATGGGAACAGTGTTGGGTGTTTAGTAGCTTGTCTTTGCCCACTGTTAATAACCTGTTCCTTCTCCAGTTACCCAGTGAAGTGCCTACTTTTTGGACACAATGTGCTCTCCAGGCATGCATGCATTTTTAGCTTGTAAAGACGTCTATTACCCCTTGCCTCAAGCTGGTCCTTGCTGATGTCACCCAAGAAGGCATTGGGGATAATGGCAATGTACACTTACAAAACACTGTTGATACCAGTGAAACCAAATTAATGGAGCTGGTGTTCTTTTTTTGTCCACTCCATCCTTGTTAGTTACAATGAGCAATGTCCGAACAGAAGGCATATGTAGTTGGTCGTGCATAGCCTGCGCACTAAGACTTGTTGGCATGTTATGACCGTAGCACAGTGTTTATATGTAAAAACCTTCTGATGTGTTGATGACTTCCTTCTCTTCATCATACTTTCCCTGATGGAGCCAGCAAGTGGGTCAACCAGATGTTCAACAGGCTTCCGACTAGTTTTCCCAGAGTCTCCTTTACAAGGGTGCTGCTCATAGATATCTTTTTCTTTACCTTGCACTGCACTTCAACCATGGCCACACCTGCTAAACCTATAGCATGCGATCAAAAAAGTGCTATACATCATGTTGGTCCAAACTCGTGACATGTGCTACAAGGCCTTGAGCAACACCCTCATCATACTGTACGAACCTTCGCATGAGAAGTGCGACAATTAACATCTGCTGGTTTTTCAGTGTTATTCCTGTCCAGCTTGCTGAAAGCTATCCTGAGTGTTTCAAAAGCAAATGACCGCTGCTGGACAAGAAGTGCTTAAAACAAGAGTCGCTATAACCACATATGTCACACGAAATGAAGGCCACTGAGTATACAGGCGGTTTGCTTCATATCCGACAAGCTTGGTTCTCCCTTTGCTAGTGAGTGAACTCAACTTGCCCCGAATACATGGCCTGTGACAAACTATGTGCCAGATGCTGTGTCCCCTGCAAAGCTGAAGATGTGTATGAGATCCTGACACCCTGCAGCGGCTTCTACACTGGGCAAACAGGCTACTATAAAAACGACTGCCTTTACTAATATGCTAATAACATGAAAACGGGCAGAAATTTGGCTATTCATTGGACCCAACTGCAGGTGCAAACCACTCTTCCACCAGATGTGTTGTTCACAGAAACTGGAGCTATACAAATGCAGATAAAAACAATGATCTTTGAAAGTAGTAGAGTTGAACTATATTCTGCACAACAGTGCTGTCTGCAGCGCGGGTACCTTATAGCCACAATTCATGGCTGCACCACCATGCAAAGGCACTATTCTTGAATTAACTTCTATTATATTTATGGTAGCCATATATTGCAATTACATATCATCCACATTGTGTGCAATATGGTTAAATGTCAATTATGATAGCCATTCCTAATCTGAAATGCAACAAAAGAGCAAATATAGGCAACAAATTGCAATTCAAAGAGACAAAAGACAACCAGTGCACAGGATAAGTGACAAGACTTCCTTTTATTGAAAAAGAAACGTGACATGTGTCATGCCACCAGCAGTGGGTAGCAATCTTTCAAACTTGGGCGACAGAGGCAAAACTTAGCAAAATGCTACAATCACGAAGTAAAACGGCCTTGGACACAAAAAACCTACATCATATCGTACAGAATGAAAGGGCAAGACTCCATCTAAGAACAGTCTATGGCACCACATACTTGAAATGGTGTAAAAAATGTTGACGTGCCCTACCCATAAAGAAAAAGCAACAAACACAGAAAACACGCCTTAAAATGCAATGTGCAGAGTCTGAAACCAAGAAAAGACAACCCGAAAAAGGTTTCGCTAAGTCTTTCAACAATTAAAATTGTCAAACTGTATCACTTCTTAATGAACCTGCACAGCTGAAAAGGAAGGAAGGAAAGCCCAATAGCAGGGCTGCAGAAAATGTCACCGAATAAATATACTTTGCTTACCAACGATACCTGTGGTTTAGTTGTGGTCTGTGTATAAACTAATTGTGTATAAACTTTTCTTGTTTAGAATGGTTTTAGCGGATAGGGGAAAAAATGACCGTAAGAGCACCAGGTGTATGCATAGTCTATGCACAAAAAGCCACTGCTTTCTTACTTTTTTTTTCCTCTGTACTACTATTCATGAGTATTTATGTGCCTTAATAGCACTGCGAACATCCTACTGCAAAACACAAGATTGGGCAAGTTGTGGCATAAAGAAAATTGCAGTTTCACTCATAATGTGAAACAATGATGCAGTAGCTGGTGAAATATGCACAGGAAGCTTACTTCATGCAGTGTTTGTTGAAGTGAACACTTGCCAATGCAAGTCGGTAATCTCCTTAAAAAAGTAAAATGAGTAAGAGTCATGTTTATTTGTGGGAGTTGTGCCTCAGTGTTGAAGTGGAAAGACTCTGCTTTTCTTCCTCCTCTTTCATATCCAGACTTAGCCACTTAGCCACTGATCTACACCAAAACAACCCTTTAGCTTCTTACTGCTGAATTCGTTTTGCTTTTCTCAAATCTATATTTGGGCTACCCATTGCTAGGTCTCGCGCTTTGCTTGATGAAAACAAGACACCAACAGCTCCATCCAGTAAATCTGAGAAGCCAAGCACTAGAAGAAGATTAATGAAGCAGATGCACCCAATCATTGTCATCACATGCAAGAAGAAAACTTAACATAGGACTGCCTTCACAAGTAGGAAGGTGATGTGTAAGAACTTGAAGGTGTGGATGCCAGCTCTATATACAGTACGCAGACATTGAGCAGGTGTTAGCCAATCTAGGCACCTGTTGGCTAGATCACGCTCTCCGGGATCAGTATTCACCCCGACTGTACCTTCAGAGTGGCTGAAATGTAGAATTGTGGACTGCCACTCTTTTGATCGTATGTTTGAATCTCGCAGCACAATGAGAACTTTATTTGCAATATTCTAGCAAGAAATTCGGGAATTCCAGTGACTCACCAGTAGACATCAGAACAACCAGGGGAGTTAGCCCATAGCAGCTATTGCTGTAAAAAAGAAGACTGGCATAAGCACAAGAATTGAGATGGGCATACTACATGCCTTTGTTCTGGTAGTGGTCCACTACTTTGGTGCTACAGTTAATGATCTGCACTGTCACTGGACATAATAAGAGTTCTTTAATTATACACTCGCGCACCCGCCACCTCTCAGGTCGCCTAAGTGGACATACTATGCTGGCTGATAGCGGCCCCCTCCCACTTTTAGTATGCTTCACCGCGTAACTAAGCTGTACTGCGGCGAAGAAGCCGTACATTTGTATTGAGTGAATAAACAAATGGTTTTTACAACAGTACAGAAATAAACGCGCACCATGCATCATTCTACCACACGAAAGAGCGTCGCAACATACGGTAGCTGATTCACACAGGCCGTGTAGCCCACTTATCAGTCGTAAAGGGTATTATGGGTAATTCAAATTTTCAGACACACATATGTGTTTATGTTTACGTTCGCACCCTTGCGTAATAAGATTCCCAGAACTTCCACAATAGAAAGTAATTTACAACACACAAACGCAAAGAACACTATACGTCTCGTTTTCAACTCGGCCGTCATGCAAATGACATATAGCGCGGAAAAACGTGAAAATGCTGTGTGTTAGCGTCGTAAACTTCATACTAGGCAAGGAGCTAGCACACCACAATCCCGCGACAGCCGCTAATGAGACCAAGACGGGAGCACATGTCTGTGAACGCGCAAACCCTAAGCCACTCTGCTCCTCCGCCACCCCCGCTGCACGGCTGCACCACTCGTTTCAAGCACAGCACACCAAACACACATTCAGCGCTGAACAGTGGGCGGTCGACGCAGTTGCATTTACATGACTTGCAGCGAGCAGCACATCCCTCGATGTCCGTTAAGCAAAGTCGGACACGGGGACGCCACATCGCGGTTCGCAGAACTTCGCTGCCGAGGCGCTAGGCCACTTCGATATTTCAATTGTCACCACCGCCGGGTTCTCAAGAAAGCACGGGTCCCACAACGCAGATTCTGTAGTGCCAGAGCTCGCCGAGGCCAAAGCCGCACTGCCGCACCGCCACTACTCACAGCTTTCCGCCAAGTAACACAGAACCTACAACCAACACACAAGCAACGCACGCACGATTACATGAGCAATGTTGAACAACGCGCGGTCCAGAGAACGATCACGCCACGGCGTCGCTCGGCGCCAGCATCGCGCCTTCTCAAAAATCCTTAAACGATGCTGTCCCTAGGCACCTAGGATCAGGTCACGTGAGGGATTTTTGTACGACAAATAGACGCACGAAGAAACTCCCATAGACGGTGGCGCCAGGTTTCCCTCTAGGTGTTATAGTGGGAAACTCTATGGGTGGTGGGCCCACGCCAGAGTTATTATATGGTCCACGCAACGCCTCCTTTAAAAAGATGCCTGCCGCGTGCGCCGAAAACCTGCTGCCCTTACCTTTCCCCTTTTCCTCTCGAGGCGGTAGCTAGCGATCGTTGCGGTGGTCGCTCGCAACACATGCGCGCATGCGGACATCACCGCATGGCAGCGCGGCCGGCGCGGCCGCCGCGACACCACACCGCCC
This sequence comes from Dermacentor andersoni, assembly GCF_023375885.2. NCBI lineage: Eukaryota > Metazoa > Arthropoda > Arachnida > Ixodida > Ixodidae > Dermacentor > Dermacentor andersoni. Next base: position 16,712,495 of record NC_092819.1, read on the forward strand.
CAGTCCCCTTAACGTAGATAGCATAGAGTTTCTCACTATAACACCTAGAGGGTAATCTGGGGCCACCGTCTATGGGAGTTTCTTAAGGGGGCACCGTGCCGTCATGGGAATGACGGTATATGTACAGTGAACTAGAAGTATTTGGTAGTGGAAAGAGCGGAGGGCTTGGCGCACAGGCAGCGTGAAGCCAAGAGCGAAGACTCCCGCTAGTGGCGCTGGTGTGCTCTTCCCGATAAAACCCCTCAATTTTTCAAAAGTAGCGCCATTCTTAGATCTTTCCGCCACCCCACTCACCCTGGCGCGTCCTCCTCCGCCGCTTCTGTCGCCCCAGCCTCCTCCGCTCCCCCATTGGCCAATCTGTGTCACGTGGTAGCAGGCGCCGCGCTTTTGTATATTTTTTTCTTTCCAGCGCAGAGCAGGCGCCGCGCTTTTGTATATTTTTTTCTTTCCAGCGCGCGCCGACCTCCATTGTTGGGCCTGCGCGACGAAAGTACGGCAGGCGGACTGACGGAGTGCGTTAGCGTAATAGAATGTGTAGGGCTGAGAACTTAATTGCGATGCCATGCTGCTGCGCCTTCGGTTGCCGCAACAGACACAGCGAGGGCAAAAAGCTTTTTGCTTTGCCGTCCGGCGGGCGCAACGCTAAAATAAGTGTGGATTCGCAGGATCGGGCGGGCTGACTTCGAGGAAGTGGCAAAGAACGCACGGCTTAGTGAAGTAAGGGCCACGGCTCTTATTATGAACAACCTCTTATTATGAGCCTAGTTCACGCCTTCCGCATCGAAAAAGTGTGTGTTCATGCTCTGCGTGGTTTTTAGCGCTTTGTCTGACTTTTTTTTTTTCGAATGTGGTCTCTTTGTTTCATGTAGTTTCGTCTTGCGGTGAAATGCACGCATCTGCAGTTGGCCTGTGACATAAAAGCGACTTTATTCAGGGTGTGTTTTGAGCTCCACCAGAAGTTAACACACTCTCGACGCTTTTTCAAGGCTCAATATGACTTACGATGCAGTCTTTTAGCTTCGAATGTGCGCCCGCATGTATTGATTTGGGTTGTGGTGATTAACGTTTTTAGCGTTCCGAAGCGACTAAAGCTAGGATGCAGGTCGTAGTGGATGGCTCCGGATAACTTTATCTAGCCCGTCTGGGGATGTTTAACGTGCACATTGATCGTAGAGTCGTACGTGGGCGGTAAATTCCTCGTTGGCGTTTCATAATACTCGTGCGGGCGCGCTAGCGCTGCTTTAGAAGTTGGCGCCTCGGCGCGATTGTATTTCTTGAATAATTTTTTTTACTAGTTGTAACACCTTGTTATTATTTCGTATTGTTGACGGCGCCTCCAGGGCACCAAAGCGGCAACGGGAACACCAAAGCTAGAACCAGGGCTGGATGAGGCTCGCCGAAGCCTGTGCATGCCAAGGGGGTATAAGATCGCAGACAGCCAATTTTGTATGCGAACACTCCCTGCGACGCCTGCATTATTGTAATGTCACGTGCTCTTCAGAGGCCTCCGTTAGCCATTACATGTGCCCTCCTGGAGCAGTATTTGTATACTGCAGGTACGTAAATGAACCTACGAAACCACGTACACATACTTTCACGCTGTCAACACCTTAAGCTTAGGTAACTACGCGCGTGTTTGAGTACACCGCGTGCTTGCGTCGTGTTTCAGCAACACGAACTCTCAACGTCGCGCGCTTTACGCCTTAAATACGCCTTGAATGATGGTCCTTTTCTCTATTTCTTCCGCAATTACAACACGAAAATCTAAAGGCCAGTTACAGACAGACGAAGAAAGATCTCAATTGAAAAAACTGCTCCGCAGGGCTCGAACGAACTTTTCTGCGGATTTCCTCCCGTAGCGTGTTAGCCGTCGTCTGCTACGGCAGGCCCACCACCAGCGGCGCCACCGTCGAGGCCGCGCCGAGCGGAGGAGGAGGGAAGTGAATGGCGCTACTTTGGGAGATTGAGGGGCTTTACTTCCCGAGGAGACCGTGCCGGTTGGATACAGTGAACTAGAAGTTTCTAGTGCACTGTACGGTTGGAGCTCGCGTTGCCCACGTGCGCTTTACCGCGTCATTCTTAGTGATACGAGCCAGCGTGCTTTTCGCATTTTTGCTAGTGAAGCTACTGAGAGTGCCGAGCGTGACTGTTGCTCAGTTCGATGCAGCCCTGTTGTTGCTTTTTGGATAATGGAAGAGAAGAAGAAAAAAGCGATACGCATTGTTATGCGCCCGGATGCAAGAGCGGCCGGGTATCCTGGTTTTCGGAAAGTAAATGGGCGCACGTTCTCTCTTTCTGGAGTGCCTAAAGACAATGGGCGAGGAATCTTCACCGCAAAGATAAGCCACTCTCCGAGACTTCAAGTGTGTGTGAGAGGCACTTTGAAGCGCATTTTATTTTGCGCGACTATGCTCATTTCATCAACGGTGAGGAAGTAAAGATTCCTCGAGGTAAACCGGCGCTGACCGACGACGCGGTGCCCACGCTCCTGCCCGATTTGCCATCCTACCTCTCAAAGAAAATGTGTCAGAGAAGACCAGAGAGAAAACGCGTTGCTGTGTGCCGAGCTGCACGTACGAAGAAGGTGCGTTTGTCTCATTGCGACGTTCATGATTCATCATCCCTCGATCATGGTGCGGATGGCAACGACAGCCTGGATGTGACAGTGCCTCAGCATGATCTTCAAACGCTCGTAAACAGTGTGACCGTACCGAAGAGGTGGACACGACTTGATGCGGTAGACTTCGATGGAGTCCTGTTTGCCACGACAAGTGTGAGAAAAAATCCATTTGCTCTTTTTCACAAAAGAGTGCTGATGTTTACGACTGACTGCGCAAACACAGTTACCGCCAAGCCGTGCGGTAATTTTCAAGCCAAGCCGTGCGGCCAGAATCTGCTTCTGTGGAAAAGCTTCTTTCGTTTTTGACGTACCTAACCGAATGGGAGCTGCATGCAGGTGGTCGAGGTGGATTCCTGTCCGCATCTACTGCTGTTGGCCTGAGAGTGACAGTTGCAAGTGTTCTGTTGTTGCTGACCTACCTGACAAAGAATTTTAGCTACAAATACTTAATGACCTCAAAGCTGAGTCAGGACCCAGTTGAAAATCTCTTCGGTATAGCACGACAGTCAAGCGGTTGCAATACCCATCCAACATCCCAACAGTTTCTCATTACTGTGTCTTGCCTAAGTTTTTATGGGCTTGCCAGATCTGTTGCTAATGGGAATGCTGAGCCTGGTGTTCTTACAGCCCTACTTGAGCCAGACATGATGGAAGGCCCAAAACCTGGCAAAAGGGACCTAATCCAAAGCCTTCTTGATGATGATGACATTCCCACTGCAGAGCATCAAAAGCAGCTAGAGTCCAGTACCAGACCATGTCTCATGTGCTCAAGCAAAAGGTGACGACCGGCTCATTTTTACATTTGTGGTTATGTTGCCAGGAAGTTTCTGTTGAAATTCGAGTGTGATGAATGCCACAAATTGCTTCTCACAAAGCAGGATGTTCATCGTCTTGCTGCCGCTCAGTACACCAGGCTGCGAGACAGTGGTGGCCTACTGTGCCCAACCGGATGGCTTTTCAGGTTTATTCGAAGATCAGAAAATCTTTTCACAGCCACATTCAGCACACAGGAGCTGCATCACGAGAGTGTTATGAATGTTATTGCTCTTAATTGTTAAGAGAAACCGCCAAGACCGGATAGGGTGCGCCAGCCATGCAGAATCATTGACGGTGAAGGTTGTAGCTTTGTATGTTACCACACGGCTGCACTTTTTTGTGAAGTCCTTAAACCGTTCCAAAGGTAAGAGTCGGGAGACCTCAAGATATCTGAAGTTGAGCCGCTATACATAAGTATGTGAAATGGTATTGTGTACTCCCTACCGTGGAACTCTTCTGTTGCAGTATGTTTCTTGAAAATGCCTCCCCCTACCCACCGATACTGCGACTGAAATAAACCGTCTTCAGGAGGCTCATGCTTCTGAAATGCGCATGTTCATCGCTTGCTTAAATCATCATGATAGAATGCAGCAGTATGCATGCATTCAGCACAAATAGATTTTCTATGTTACGAACGGGACTTGTTACTGCTGCAGCTGGGTAAAAAAAAAAGAAGTTAAATTTTAATGCTAGAAGTGCACTCTGCCGCTGCAGGGGGAGGGGGGGGGGCACGAAATGCGTGTATCGCGATAACAGGCATTGCAGGTACGTGCCGTGCCCTACCATCCCATGCTACAGATCTCGTGGTTGCTTACATAAAACCATATTTACATATTTGGCTTGAGGAAAAATGAACGCAGCATTCTGAAACTCTGTGCCGCCGCACTCGCTTGCTGCTTTCTGCCGCATACTCCCTCAGCCGGTGCTCGGGATGTGAGCGCGCGCGCCATCTGGTGAGCTTCTACACAACATGCCTCGCGCTCGGGCCGCCGCTTCTTCCACTACCCAATATTTTCTAGTGCACTGTAGTATATGTGTCTGCGAGGCTCGTGTTGGCTGGTGTTGTAAGGAGCTTCGTCTAAAACGTGGATATGGCTACGCAAATAACGCGTTTTCAAAGTAAAATCTTCATAAAATGTTTCCATTCACGCATATTACATCTTTACTCACCCACAATGCATGACCAAGCGAAGAAAAGCAAGAACAGACGACCAACTGTTTCAAAGCGAGCTCGAACCTTGTCGTCTGTCCTCCAACTTTAGCGGCCCGCTGATACTTTTTACGTAACATGTAGTCGTACACACAATAACAAGTTCTTATAGTTAAACAAAACATGTTTTCGCGTAATAATAAAGCTGAAACAGCTTTTCACGTGCTGTTCTAGTAGAAAATGAATCAGTGTATGAATCAATGTGACAGACGGAACGGTACTTGCCAAGCGCGTCTTTAAGGTGTCCTGTCTCTACGAGAACGATGCCAATCCGAAGTCACAACATACCGGCATTCCCATGCATACCACAGCGCAGCAGCGCCAGATTTCCCTCTAGGTAATGTAGTGAGAAACTCTATGGTAGATAGGGACGTAAGTGGCGCCATCTCTTGACGATTGACCGCAACTCAAGGCGCAACAGCTACAATGGGTAAGCGAGCGACGCCGCAGGCATCTTTCTAGAGGAGGCGTTGGTCCACGCCATGTCCACGCAGTCACAGGAGTACAAGAAAGCATGGCCTTTGAGATTGGTGTTGTTGAAGTCGTTCAGGTCAGTTCAGGCGGAGTCAGATTCAGAAGATGCGATAGTGCGAAAGTGTGGATAATTTTTTTATGATATCTCTCTTTTTCTGTTTTTTTTTACCCGATTCATTAAACGTTGAACCCACTCACGCGATCGCCCATTTCAAAGGGCAGCGGCTTCATAGCCATCATCATTACACTTTCCTTTTCCTTTCCCGGCAACTTTACCAAAGCACGCTTTACCGGCAACGCATCCGTGCACGTGGAAATGCGTATGACTAAACACGACATGTGTTCTGTGATGTGATTCTTTCTTTAAAAAGCCGAACATCATTTTATTATGGATGCACAGCGCAGAAAGCAGTGGCGTAAAGGTCGACTAGCCAAGCGTCGGCGTACTGTGGATGACAGCGATGAGCAGGCTTTTGAGAAGGTCCCCCGTCGAAGCATGGCTAACGACACCCCGAGCGTGCGTGTGCTCCTTCCAGTTAAAACGAAGCACGGTGTTGTGCAGAAGACCCAGGTGCTCGCCAGAAAGGACGACTGGCCTTTGGAATCTGACGAAGCCCACGGGGTGTCTGCTTCGGAGGACGACGTGGAAGATCAGCCGGAGACGCCGCCAGTCGCAGAAGAGTCCCCCGAGCAGAAAACTCTTAGCACAGCAGTCAAGTCGCTGTCCGAGAAGTATCGGCAGCTTCAGCAAGTCAAGCAGAAGATTGGCTCTCTTGCGAGTGCCATTGTAGAAGATCCTCAGGATAAAGTAGGTCATTTCAAGGAGCTCGTCGCCTTCGTTCGCGACGGAGCGCCGGGCATTTCGCACATTGTGCAGAGGCTGGCAGCGCTTACGCTGCTCGAAGTATTCAAAGACGTCGTGCCGGGCTACGCCATCACGGCGCCAACCGCGCATAGTACCGGGCCTAAACAAAAGCTAAAGAAAGAGACGCGAGCCTTGATTAGTTACGAGGAGGCGTTGCTGCGGTACTACGGGCAGTATGTAAGTTGCTTGCGGAAAATATTGGCGCGACATATGAAGAGGCTCAAGTCTCCCCAAAGCGCTATGCGTCTGCGTCTGTCAACAACGCTGGCCCAGGTTGCTGCTCGCTGTGTATGCGGTATGCTTGTGGCGCACCCCCACTTCAACCTGCGCGGACAGCTGATTGAACTGGCCGTCCATTGCCTGGGTAGTGCCGACGACAAGATGTCGTTGACAGCGTCTCAGGCACTCCGCCTGTTGTACCGCCAGGACCGGCTGGGAGAGAGCACGCTGGATGCTGTCAAACGTACCAGGGCCCTCCTGAAGGCTAGAGGTCTTCAGGCAAGTGTCGCGAGCTGCCGCTGGCATCACTTTGGCATGGAGTGGATGCTAAACGTGAAACGTCGCTTGTGTTTCGTGGTTTTACCATGTATAGTATTTGTTATTTGGTGTGACAACATATATACACTTCAAAGAGAACAAAGGGAAAGCGAGAAGTAGGCTGTCAACTGCCACCAGAAGGGGCACAACGCCTGCCTACTCTTCGGGAAGGAAGCACAGTACGGTCCACTCTTTACAGTGAACAAGCGAGCGCGTGGCCAGCGGCCCGCGCGGCGCTGACGGCGAGATTTGTAAACACGGCGCACACGCATAGAGTTGCAAGGGCGACGCAGGGCCCCGCTTCGCCTTCTACTTCTCCACCCCTGCACTCGGCAAGCGTTGGAGAGCGCATTCGTTTTTCTGCCGTGCGATTTATCTAACTGCCACTCTGCCTGCTGCTTGTCGAGTAACGAGCAAGCAGAAAAAAAAAATTATTTGTTGCTGCACTCTTGCAAGTTTCAACTCGACTAGGTTCTTGCTCATTGAAGCAACGTCTACAGAAGCTCCATAGTTTGGATATTTGCGATATGAATTGGATATGCGGTTTTATGAAAATTATTCTGTTGCACCAACATGTGCATAGAACAACACATGAAATTAAACTATAGAAGGGTATATGGGGTCAGAATTAGCCACACAACTTTAGAAGGATGCAAAGCTGGTCTGTTGACGCACATCCATGCTCTATAAAACGCAAGAAGAAATAATGCAAACCTGTGCAATGAAAATAGGACTCTCAGCTAAGGAAATTTATGCAAATAATGGTTGTGAAGCAAACCCTAACTGTGGAATTCTGCAAATGTGATAACAAAGCATGTCACTTACACAACCTTGTGTCAGTGCTCACTGATAACCTAGTCACGTTTTTCACATACTGCTTGCAGCAACTGGCTGCTTTTCATAACAGAGACTGGAATTGAAGCCCGATGCAGCGAGCATACCAAGCTTGCCCTTCCAACCATAAAATGCCCACCTATTCAACAAGTGGGAGGCAGGGTTGGTATCGGTTGCTTCACACTGCAAGAAAAAAAAAAAGCCATAAGGGCCAGCGCTTGCTATCGCACGCCATGCACTGGGGCGGAGAAGTAACAGACGATACGGGGCAAACACCACCCTTATAAGTCTATGCGCATGCTCCACATTTGCAAATCTCACCAGCAGTTAGCCTTCTGCAGACCGCTCGCCACGCACTCACGTGTTCCCTCTAAGAGTGGACCATATAGTCTGTAAACTAGCTTTAAGCATGGCGCTTAATGAGCGGTCTAGTGGCACTAAATGGAATTAATGCATGTGTGCTTAACTGCATGCTAAAAAGAAAGCTTGAATGGTTATTCGCTACTTTTATTGAGGAATGCTTTTCTCGTTTCCACAGGCAATTGGGAAGTCAGAGCAAGCGCTGCGCTGACAGGTGTCTGTCAGTTTATAACCAAATCAAAAAACTTCGGTGAGAAAATGTAATGGGTGTTGGGCACACTTGTCTGTTGCTGAAACCTAGCACTATAGCTGGCTCTTTACAGTACTGAAATGGCCTTGCGATTCAAATTTGTCTTGATGAGAGCATAAATACAGCTCATATTACCCTGTAACAACATGTGTAGCATACATGATGTGCCTCAAGCTTCACATAGAATGTCATTTTAGTCATTGTGCTTGGAGGCAGGAACATTGCAGACAGTCACTGAAAGAGTGAGAACTGGCTTGCAGATGGCATGATGCTGATTCATTTTAAACGGTAGCCATAAACAAAGCAATAGTACCTGAACATGGTGTGCGTGATTCCATCAGTGCACTTTATTTACTGCTGTGGATAACCTGCCTTCATTGTGATAGATATATGGCCAGAATGTCCCTGGCATCCGTGCCAGGACCCCCACATCCTTTCGCGCCGTCATCCTTCTTGCTGTACTAGTACCCAAACTTGGTGGCCACAAAGACATAAATACAGACCGCCTAATGTACGCAAAGCTGCTGAAACACTCCAGTGCACTCAATATTGTTGTAACTTCTGAACTTCTCCTAAGATAACCAGTAGACAAGAAACTCCCCACTTCCCCCCACCCCAACAGCTAGTGCTGTAAATAGCATAAGGGTATGGTCAGAAAATCTTCGTACCTTACCTACTAACATTCCAAACTCATTTCAAGCTGATGTAGTGATAACATTAGACTCGACACCATTAGACGAGTGGTTAGCTTAGTTAAACAGTTTCTTCATGCAAATGGTACTATACAGTCTTTTTCCAATCAGTCATCACTTTGAGCTCCATCATGGTTATTCCGCTAGTGTTTGCACTTGGAAACTTATACCCCCATCTTTGAAACTGTTCGCAAGTTGTGACTGAGAACATTCTGGCCTAAAGTTTTCCAATCTTTAGTGTCTGTGAAGCTGTACAGCACTCTGAAATGCGATTTGTGTTGCAGGTGCACCCCCGTGTCTTGGAGCCATTCCTGTCCCTGCGTCTACGGCAGCCCAAGGCCGCAGACCAGGGTCACAACATTGATCTGAAGAAAGTGCGCGAGGGGCTGCGAAAAATGTCACGGAAGGAGCACCGCCAACACAAGCGCATGCGGCGTCTTGAGGCCCAGCTCCGTGAGACAGAGGCAGAGGAAAGCGACATCCGTAAGGATCGCCTTCAAGGACAGATACTGCAGCAGCTGCTATGGACGTATGCCCATGTTCTCAAACAGGTGCCTCAGAGGCCAGAGCTAAAGCCCCTGCTTCGTCCAGTGTTCAAAGGTCTCTCCCAGTATGCGCACCTGGTCAATCTCGACTTCCTGGAGGACATTCTAGATGCACTAGGCACTCTGCTCAACTTGCTAGGATCCCGGGATGCTCCCTGCTGCTTGCAGGCGGCATTTGCACTTCTGTCAGGGCAAGGTCAAGCCCTCACTGTCGACCCTCAGCGATTCTATGTAGCATTGTTCAGGTGTTTGCTGGAAAGCCCTCCTGCCAGTGCTCGTACATTGCTACTGTGCTGGCGGCTGATGGTGGTGAACCGCTGCAGAAGTCTGTCAGTGTACCGCCTTAAAGCATTGTGCAAACGGTTTACCACAGTATGTCTTAATCATGCTCACTCACTTGGCCTAACCCTATCACTTGGCACATTGCTCAGGAGCGAACCGCGGCTGCAGGGACTGCTTGAGGTAGCAGACTCACAAACCATCTTTCGCCCTTTGCTCGGAGACCCTGACCATGCTGGCTGTGCTCCACTTTGGGAGCTGCACATGCTGCGAAAGCATTATGACCCCTCAACGGCTGCCATTGCCAAGGCCGTTGCCTCAGTCAATCGCATTCCACCGATGCTGGCCAGCCTTGATCCTGTCCGTGTGGCGGGCAAGCGCATTGATCCACTTGTGGCATTCCCAGGTTGCGGGCCACGAGCGAACGTACAGCGCAGATCTGCTAAGGTCAGGATCAATAAACGTAAACAAAGGCCTGCTAAAGGTGCTGTGCATAACAAAGACAACAAATAAAGGTGCATTCTTGTGTTTAATCTGTGTAGTCATTCATGAGAAAATGGTAGATAAATGCTGCACTCTTGCGTTCATCAGTGTCTCTCCGTGTGTCCCATGAGGATGTGCCAAGTTCTGTTGAGGGCTGGCCTTTGGGCCTCAATAGAACAGGGCCAAATACATTTGCTGCAAAAAAAGAAGGTAGGAGATGTTATGGTCAAGTAAATCTTCATTTGTCAGCCTTACAAATACTGTCCACATGATTCACAACAGTTCATAGCTACAAATGTACAAGGGCCTCCATCACATGAACATTTGCTCACATGCTCATTGCTCCTGACAGCATCGAAGATCATGATCACTGATAATCAAAGGCTGTCGGTGCTCAAGAAGAGTGGTCAAGATCCCTATCTCGCCTGAAAATTCACTTTTGCCACTCTACAACTAAGCAGCAGCCAATTTCGCAAAATAAATGAGCTCACCTTTTGCTAAGAAATCTTTTTGAGGTGACTGTTTCTTTGCAAACCCTCCCGGACTTTCCTGGTCATGGCTACTGGCTGGGTAGGGGCGGCTGCTGCTGTTTTGCCATATAACTTGCACGCAGGACAGCACTGCCAGCCTGGTGTCCAGGCTGCTAGCCTTATTTTCTACAGAACTACTCGGTGATAAAACAGTACCTGTCATCAAGAGCACAATTCCTTTAATAAAGCAAAACTTTCTAGGCCTACTTTCCTAACCATAAGGCCACAGCTGCACATGTACTTCTATCATGCCAATTAACACCGATGATCAGCATGTTTTGTTGATTTAACATAAAATTAACTACACTGCAATATAAGAGTTGTCACATTGCATAGCATGAGTGCACAAGAGCACATGCATGCGTGCCAGTTTCCTTTACGCTGCAGATTCAGGAATTAAATGGGCAAATTTACAGCATTTCATTAACCACTTCACGAAAGCTTTGCTTCACATAGGTTCTAATATGTGTGTTGAATCAACACAATTTGTTTTTTACACTGTTGAAAGTGCTTGTGTCAAGTATGACCTGTTGTAGCAGTACCACCGAATGTTGAAGGCCAGCCTCTATAATGAGCACTGAATTGAATCGTCAAATATAGCATTATTTAAATGTGCTCCAAATTTCAAGGCACCAACGTGACAAAGGGATACCTTACTTTAAAGAAGTATGTGGTACACAGCAGCCCAGCTGTGTATGTTTCTCAAGCCGTGCTTTCACAGTTGGAAAAAGTAGGAGATGGTATGTGACATATATTACGTATATTACTTTCTTATATACACTTAGATCTCGTTGTAACAAAGTGACATCTGACATAACAATGCTTTCGCTATAACTATGGGTTCTGTATTCTATAATTAATCCAATAAAGTTCAAAGAACACTCCCCAGTTAAAATTAAAAAAAAAAGATTTGAATGTATCAGAAAACCTCAATTTTGGGGGCCTTCAGTTGGGACACGTAATCGTACCGTAACAACATTAATAAAGAAGAGTGAGACGCTGAAGACATTTGTCATGACAATGAGCTCCTGGCACAAGCTGCCCATCAAGCTGAAGTTGAAATGATGGTGAAAGTATATTTAGCACCAATGAACAAGGACAGAAGGGAGATGACACCGTAATGCGCTAACTTCAACAATTTTATTTTCAGGAAACGACCACCTATTTAACCCATGCACAGTGGCGCCACATCATACAAATTTTTAATCATTCAAAAAAGCCACCTCCTTATCTAACAAGTCGACTGAAGGGGCGCCAACACACATATCACTATTCCGGCAGATAGACTGAGCCTCAATAATCTCTTGCACATCTTTATCTTTGTGCTTCGCAAGAGCACGGCAGGACCCATACACCGGTTCACAGCCGCATTCCTGACAGTGAGTTGACAGATGACCGTATTGCTTATTTCTCACGTTTAGTCTATGTTCTCGTAACCAGTCATTAAGACACGTTCCTGTCTGTCTGATGTATTTTTTCTCAAAGGACAGTGGAAGCTCGTAAACAACAGCTGCTATGCAACCCACTGGTGCTTTATGATGATTCGTAGAGCATCCGACAGCTGGCTTACGGTACGGGTCGGTTAACCGACATATTTTCGCAAGTTTTTCTGGCGCTGGAAAGACCACTTTTGTGTTCACACAGCTAGCCATATTCTTAAGCCTATGTGCCATTCTATGCAGATAGGGCACTACTGCTACCTTCCCTCTGCATTCCGTCCATTAATTTACAAATCATCGTAAAGCACTAGTGGGTTTCGTAGAAGCTGTTGTTTACGAACTTGCGTTGTCCTGTGGGAAAAAATACATCAGACAGACAGGAAGGTGTCTTAATGACCGGTTACGAGAACATAATCTAAACGTGAGAAATACGCAATACAGTCATCTGTCAACTCACTGTCAGGAATGCGGCTGTGCACTGGCGTATGGGTCCTGCCGTGTTCTTGCGAAGCACAAAGATGTCCGAGAGATTATTGAGGCTCAGGCTATCTGTCGGAATACTAGTGATACGTGTGTTAGCGCCCCTTCGGTCGACTTGTTAGATAAGGAGACGGCTTTTTTGAATGGTTAAAAACTTGGATGATGCGGCGCCACTGTGCATGGGTTAAAAAGGTGGTCGTTTCCTGAAAATAAAGTTGTTGAAGTTACTGCATTGTGGTGTCGTCTCCCTTTTGTCTTTGTTCGCTAGCACCAAATATGCTTTCAATGTCAGTTTACCAAAACGCCCAACAAATGGAAATGCTGAAATGATAAATTAGGACTGCATTCAACAACAAGAACTAGAAGTTGGGCCTACTCTTTTGCATGACTTGTGCCATCTGCAACGCTGTGCACCTGCAGGCATTGCTAAGTCAACAGAATGGTGCATCAGCGACAATTTTCATTATAGACTCCGACTGCATGGTTGACATTGCAGATAAGGAAAGTCCTGAGAAGTTATGACTGCTTCCGAAAGTACTACACTGTTGTAGATAAAGTGTAGCCATACAATGCAACAGAACATTCCTTATGACTTAGAGTATAACAGTTTGTCATTCTGGTACTGCACTCGGGGTGTGAACCCAAACATGAAGGCGGAATTGTCGGCAGTTGTTGACACGTATGACCAGTAGTTCCTTGCTGGCACGGGAGCTTTCAGAATATCAAGCATGTGCTGTTGAAGAAAGCGCTGAGCCCTCAAGCTTTCCACAGGATGCATGCCTGAGAATGACCTGTCCTTTCATGTGCTGTGTTTGGACTAATGGCTTTATCTGCATCTAGTGTCAACATTGAAAGGGTGTTCTAGACATTTCATTTTGTAAATACAAAATAATGTGCGGCAATGATAGATTTGAACGTTGGCAAATATGTAGTACAGTTTTCATACATTGAAAAAACTTGTAACAACAATAAACCTTGCTGCTATTGTAAATTTTGACTTTAGATGAAAATGTTTCTCAAGCTATACTGCTTTCTTTCTCTTCTTTTTATTTTTAAATCAAGGATGCTATGGTGGTATGTGAGATGCTGAAAGGTGAACAATGCTAAAAAGGCTGGAAATTTCTGCATTTTATTACGCTGCAAAAAAAAACTCTGATCAACTCCCATTTTTATGGAAAAAATGAACTCGTAGAAAACACTAATCTTGTCCCAAAACAAAAACTCTGACAATGCAGAACTATAGCTATTTCATATATTTTGTTGACAATGCAGAACTATAGCTATTTCTGATATTTTGTTATTAGCTAATGCTGACACACTGACAATAGCGAAAAAAAAAAAAAATTGCGATCTGGGGCTCTATGCTAGAAGGCTTGAGTTCGGACCACTTGCGAGTTCTAGCAAGATTGCAAAATGACAGTCAGCGAATAAGATAGTGTGGAGCATGTGAAAGCCGCAGTTCATAAAAAAAAGGTTACAGGAATGCGCTTGTGGTGCCACAAATGCATTATGAAGGCAGATCCGCCGTGGTTGCTCAGTGGCTATTGTGTTGGGCTGCTGAGCACGAGGTCGCGGGATCGAATCCCAGCCACAGCGGCCACATTCCGATGGGTGTAAAATGTGAAAACACCTATGGACTTAGATTTAGGTGCAGGTTAAAGAACCCCAGGTCGTTGAAATTTCCGGAGTCCTCCACTACGTGTGCCTCATAATCAGAAAGTGGTTCTGGCACGTAAAACCCCATAATTTAATTTTCAATTAAACCTGTAGCTGGGGCTCATTGCGATTTCCCTATTGAAATACTGTCATCAGACAACCACGGTACCGATTTGAACAAAATTAGTTGTATTTAAGAGATAAAGTTATGTGTTATCTAAATCGGGAAGCACACTTTCAATTTATGACTTTACATTTTCAAAAAAAATTGCCAAGAACAGGTCAGTTAAAAAACATACATGCACTAAGTTTGTAAACCAAAAAGAGACAGCGTAATTCTGTAAACTGCATCTGTTAGAGAATTTGAAGTGGACAAATTCGATACATTAAACTATAGTATATATAAAACTGTTACAATGTTTACAAGCATTCTGCGAAAGTCTTAGTACAGAATAGTGGTTCAGTTCAGAGAGGCGTACTGTCATACATCACATTTGTACACTTTAGACATATTATTAGGTGTAGTTTAAAGATTTGTGATATCATTTTTGAATGCTGAGTTACAGAGTAGTAAACTTGACACTAGACTCTTTCTTGTATGTTGAAAATTAGAAAAATTATTAGTATACAAATACTGGCAACATAAATGAGAAATATAGTTGCTACACTTACTAGATATGAACTTTACTTTGAAATGCAACGAACCTCATTGAAATTGGTGCTGTGGTTACCAAAAAAAAAAAAGAAAAATGGGAGCTTCCAAGCTAAAGGTTTGCCATACCGGCCATACTTTCAGCAGAGGCATGGCACATTCAAAAGTTCGACTGAGTCAGCGCAGCCAGCAATGCGGCATGTATACGTGAATGCTTTACTATCTGCAGACTGCACAAAGCACCTAATGCCTGGACTTTCGTGGGTGGATCTGCTCTTTCGAGTGAATTCTATCATTCCACCTTGAGAAAGGAAATTTGCACTCCTGAAGGCAAGAAGTAGGCACGCAGGGCACCGCACACTGCATTGTGCAGGTGTGCATACCGAGTCATTGCGACCGTTGCGTTCCATAATGGCACAAACATCATTTTCATTAAATGCAACTTATTGTAAAAACATTCATACTATATTTCAAGCAATTTAAAATATGTTCAAAAAACTTTCACAAAGCTTGTAATAGAAATTACACAAGATATTTCTTTTTAATGCTTCTTGAGTGGCATACACACTCGGCGGAATGATAAACAAATGAGAGAAGGTGCCCCACGCTTTCACCATGTGAGCCTGTCTTCACCAACTGCCATTGATGTGATGTCGAATTGATGTTGATTTGATGTCAAATTGATGAGACATGTCCCGGGGTTATTTTTCATGCCTTCATACATTCATCACAGAGTATTGCCAGAGCTCACGAAGATCACAACCTTCCCCGAACTCGGGCACTCTTGCGTAGCGTAACTGGCTTATGTAAAAGAAACATGGATGTTTTTAAGCCTCTGACAATCCAAGAAAGGGTCTCATGGCAGGTGAAACACTAAATTACAAACATGCCATGCATCTTCACTAATCTGCAATCATGTAACCGGTATTTACAAGGAACCAGCATGTTGGTTTTCTGCTGAGTATTTGACATTTTTGCTACCAAAATGCATACTTTGAGTTGCAAGCAACGAATATTATGAGGGTCAGTCAAATGAAAACTGCAAATGTGTAACAAAAATGCAAAAGATGACACCAGTAGCACGTACATTGGCAGACGTGTTCCTAACAGTGCACTAGATGTTCACTAGGTGGCAGCACCGCACAAGTGCAGAAATCCTGGCACAAGAACAGTGTAAAAATGGCCGCCCTACTACCAACATTAATAGCAGAAGAATACTCACTGAAATAAGACATGGGCAACGAAAAGTTATATTTACTTCATTAAATCTAATAATTTGTTATAGTATTGATGTTTGTTATATTGAGGTTTGACTAATTAAAATATTTGTAACTTGCGTTTCTCTTTTCAATGCTTTGCTTTCCTCTTTTAAAGCGTCATTTTGTACACGAACAACAGGAGGTGACCCTGACAGTTCTCACGATGGACCTCCATCAGAAGTATTATGCTCAATGCAGTTATGGTAATTTTATTACATACGAAATAAACTTTTTTAATGTAGAAGAAAGAAAATCACCGCCCAAGCACTCCGTGCAGATGGTTAACCAGTGAAGCTGAAACATGTGGCCCCGGTGTTTATCACTAGGTTAATCCCGACGGTTCATTCAACGACGGCTTGGTAGGCTGCCAGATCCTCAGCACACAGTTGCTGCTTGTACTCGGCTGCACGAGCCTCTTCTTGTGCCTGGGCTGCAGCATTGGCACGGTGTAGATGAGATCATTCCCATTTCTACTTGCTGTGTTGCTGATCGAAAGCTGCCTGCTTCCAGGAGTATATGATGCGTGGCCTACCCATTTCGGAGCCGGAGAGAAACTGCTGCGCGTGCACTCAGCTGCGACGGAGAGCAACGACATCACTACTGGCGCAGCCAATCGTGCGCCTCGCTAGAATTCTTTTTCTTATTTTTTTTTTTTCACACATGTGTCGCGAAAAGTGTATAGCGCGGGCCTCTTTACTTACTTTCGGGGAATTTTGTGGGCTCCTCGACGCGGGGGGCAACCTTTGTACCCCAAATAACCGTGACGGCGCCGCGGGCAGGTACTGACCGCCCGGCCGCCGCGCCTGACGTCACATGTGCACCTGACGCGTCTTCGTCCCACGCTCGGCTGTCAAAAGCCGATTAGTTAGGGTCAGAGTGCTTTGTGTAAGGAGTGTTGACGCGACTATTTCTTGACCCCTTGAACTCTGCCGCTCATTGGATGATGTCGGCTTGCCTGATTGGTCGGGGTAACGTAGTAGCCCATTGGCGGAGAAAAGTGTCTCTTGGATGCTGTGTAAACTTATTTAAGGAGTAGTTCGAGTAGTTTTTGAGTGAGCAAGTAGACAGCAGCAGACACGGCGCAACTTCACCAGGGGAGACCAGGCCGGTCAGGCAGGCCGACGACGACGGGTATGACATCGTTCTGTTTGTAAATATTTTTATACAGTGTTAACTTAAAGTAAATCTCAAGTGAATAAACTTAGTTATTGAAATGCTACTCTCGTCGTCGTACCTGCGGATTTGGACTGACCCCTGCCAGAGCTCATCCCCATTCATCTTCGTCTCCCTGGTGAGCTGATGCGTCAAGTATCTAACGGCTGCGTCACTTCGCTACAAAGTGGTGGAGTGTGCGGGGTACGGAAGGCCACGCAGTAATATCATGGGCCGTGGCAACAAACCCGAAGAACCTAGCTCTAACAGCTCGACTATGACCGAACCCCCTACTGTCCTCGCTACCATGTCCACCCCTCAAGCGGAACCTTTCATCGGACCGCCAGTATTTAAAGGCACACCAGAAGAGTCAATATCCGAGTGGCTGCTTTGCTACGAATACGTAGCCTCCCTCAACAACTGGGATGAAGGGACGAAAGTAAAATTTTTATATTTGGCATTAGAGGGCAATGCAAAAAAGTGGCACACCACGCAAATTTTAACGGGTGCCTCTAATACATGGAAAGAGTGGACGACGCTCTTAAAAACGTCTTTCACAAGTCGCCACTCAAGTGAGATCGCATATTTGCGGCTCCAAAACCGGACCCAGCTACCGTCAGAGTCTCCCGAAGATTATTATTATGATGTTCTGCAGCTGTGCGCCAGAGCTAATCCGTCTATGACGGACGAGGAGCGGTTGCGGCACCTCATGCGCGGCTTGCGTCCGGACGTGCTGGAAAAAATCCTTATTGCAAACCCGGACAGCTGCTCTGCTTTCCTCGAAATTTTACAGCGAATCGATCGGGCAGCTTTTTTGATGGTGCGTGCGTCGCAACCAGAAGCGATTGGCACACATTTCTCTGCCGGCCAGCAGTCGTGCTACCCATACACCTCGGCACCTGCCGCCGGAGTGACACCCGCTGGAGCAACAATGCAGCCGCCTCCGACATGTCTCGCCACCTGCGCTGCGGCAGAGCGTCACTGCACGCGAGAGGCCACCGACCGCGACAGGGACTTGAGGGCGATCGCGGCCTCTATGGCCTCATTATTCGACCGCCTGAAGGCTATTGAAGAAGATGTACGTCACCCTGCAATGCCCTGCCCAGCGAGAAGTTCCTGTGACGACGACGAGCGACCACGCTGCCAGCTATGCGACCGCATCGGCCACATCGCACCCCAGTGCCGGCAACGGTTCCACGAAAACGGACCCCAATGGAACGAGCAGCGCGGCGGTCGGGATGTGCAGCCTGGACGACCAAGCGTAGAGGACCCGCCCGGCCGACCATTTGGCAGTTTGGCGAAAAGTCAGCCCCTCGCATCGCCTTTCCGAGAGAATGGGACCGACGCAGAGCTACGTCAGCGCTCTAACTTTGAGCAGAGCAACTCCGGCTTGCTTTCCCGACTTCCCCATGATTCCGCACCAGCAAGCGAAGAAAATCCATTACCGTTGCTCGTGCTGGATCATGTGGACATCGGCGAAAAGCAGAGAGAGGATTCATGGATGCGAGAAGTAATACAGCACCTAGAGCAGCCGAGTACGCCCGTTGCCAGAAAAACGAAAAGAACGGCACGGAGCTTTCGCTTGATCGGCGGTGTGTTGTATAGAAGAGCGAAAGGCTTTCAAGACGGTCGCACGGCACTTGTTGTCCCAGGGTGTTTGAGGTCGGAGGTGTTACGGCACTGTCATGTCGATAGCTCGGCGGGCCACCTCGACGTCAGGCGCACCTGGGGGAAAGTTCACCGCCGTTACTTCTGGCCCAAGATG
The DNA here is from genome assembly GCF_023375885.2 of Dermacentor andersoni. Classification (NCBI taxonomy): domain Eukaryota; kingdom Metazoa; phylum Arthropoda; class Arachnida; order Ixodida; family Ixodidae; genus Dermacentor; species Dermacentor andersoni. The sequence goes on from NC_092819.1 coordinate 16,731,393, forward strand.
TTTGGCCACGTCAACAAGTACGTCCTATCCTGCCCTGACTGTCAGAAACAGCCGCTCGCCCCCAAAAAGCCAGCCAGTATCGCCCCCTTCGTAAGCTCCAAAAATGAGCCTCTACTTCAGGTAGGCCAAGGAACTCAACGCGGAACCCAGAACGCCAAGAAAGTGGCCCACCGAATGGAGCCTCCTCAGATGTTGGTGAACCAAACCGGCAACAAACGCAACGCTTTTAATGCTGCGCGGTTAGAACCGTGCAACGTCAGACAGTGCTCGGATGATGACGACGCAGACAGCGAATCTGATAACGAACGTCCAAAGAAAAAGAAAATGTGTTGTGTCCCTCGCGTGGTGCATCAATGTAGTTCGCGTGGTGATCGGAGGCATGCCGCGTGTGATCGTGTGTGTGAGACGTGGACTAGTGATCGTGGACGACAAGACAAGAACCCGGACGGGATTGAACTTTACTCCAATTGGAGTACATTTAACTGGAAGACATTCCACAACGAGGCCGATCCGAGAACTATCACTGCTTACGACACGGACACTGATGTGTATCACAGCGCGAGCGAATAATCTTCATTGTTAATTTTATTGTGTAGCGCGCGCGAATGAACTTTTATGTTTCTTGTCTTGTGCATTTTGTTTCCATTGTGTTAAAAGTTGTTTTGTTTTATGTGATGTTAAATCTGCCTTACCGATACTTCAGTTTTTATATCAATCCCTAAATGTACGTGTTTAAATTGTTAATTTGGTTTTGTAGTAATGCTTTTAACGAGTGGGACACTCTTTTTCGTAGGGGGGAGGTGTCGCGAAAAGTGTATAGCGCGGGCCTCTTTACTTACTTTCGGGGAATTTTGTGGGCTCCTCGACGCGGGGGGCAACCTTTGTACCCCAAATAACCGCGACGGCGCCGCGGGCAGGTACTGACCGCCCGGCCGCCGCGCCTGACGTCACATGTGCACCTGACGCATCTTCGTCCCACGCTCGGCTGTCAAAAGCCGATTAGTTAGGGTCAGAGTGCTTTGTGTAAGGAGTGTTGACGCGACTATTTCTTGACCCCTTGAACTCTGCCGCTCATTGGATGATGTCGGCTTGCCTGATTGGTCGGGGTAACGTAGTAGCCCATTGGCGGAGAAAAGTGTCTCTTGGATGCTGTGTAAACTTATTTAAGGAGTAGTTCGAGTAGTTTTTGAGTGAGCAAGTAGACAGCAGCAGACACGGCGCAACTTCACCAGGGGAGACCAGGCCGGTCAGGCAGGCCGACGACGACGGGTATGACATCGTTCTGTTTGTAAATATTTTTATACAGTGTTAACTTAAAGTAAATCTCAAGTGAATAAACTTAGTTATTGAAATGCTACTCTCGTCGTCGTACCTGCGGATTTGGACTGACCCCTGCCAGAGCTCATCCCCATTCATCTTCGTCTCCCTGGTGAGCTGATGCGTCAAGTATCTAACGGCTGCGTCACTTCGCTACACATGCATGCGGTTGCGTTGGAGGAGTTTTCGGCTTACAGGTGACAGGCTAGCCATATACGGCATTGCTGTAAAAGCTTCAGAAGCTGCTCAATGCAAATGAATCGTGCAACAGTGCCAATATTGTTTTGTTTTCCTTTTTTTAAGATGGCTCGCTTGTTCACTGCTGCCTATGAAATCGTTTCTCGTGACTAATGGCACCTTCTACTAGTAACAGAATGTAAACAATTGAATCTGCTTTACAAGCATTCTTGTGAGGGCTTGCACTAGCCTTGGTACCATCTAGGCCTGAGTGAGCCTTTGTGAGAATCCATTAGAGCTGTTCCAAGTGCTTCCATTTGTCCACTGGCATCAATCAGACCAGTTTGAGAGCCACTTTCAGCTCAACCAACCACTGCTGCTCCTGAAGACCTACCCAGAAGCTTTGCATCCAGCTTGTTCTCGGCGGAGTGTGCGAGCAGCTCTTTCAGAAAGCAGACCAGGTAGAGAAACGTATGCCTGTGCACTTCTGGCACCATCTGGGAAACAACCTGCATAGATATAGGGAGTGGGGGGGGGGGCTTTAACACACACTCTGGTGAAACTGAAAGTAGTAACGATGAAAAGTACAGGCAATACACCGACAGCCACTGGTTTGTTTTCTTCCTTCATAACAGGATTTGACTGCAAGATGTATTAAAGATGAATAAAGTGGCAAACTTGAAATCCTTTTCAAAATGTGACTGAACAATGTGGCTATTTTTGTTTCATCTTTAACTCTCTGTATTTGTGATTATGGCACTTAACAGTTGTTATTTTTGTTTGTCATAGCACATGTGTCCAAAAAGTGGCTCGTGGCACAGTGAGCCAATGCTGAGTACGTATCATCTTGCACAGTGCACAGTACTTGCCAAGCTCCTTTGCAGCCTTCTCATAGCCTTACAGCACAGAAAAGCATTGAAATGACAGTACATGACTTTAGAGATTGCAGCAGCATGTGCTGTCACATGTTAAAAATGTAAAGCAGGATAAATTGTTCTTTATTCGGCTGCTAACACAGCAGAGCAGTATGAATTGAGCCCAACAAATACTATTCAGAAAAACGAAATGTGAAACAGTTGCATTCTCTGCATAATTTCCAAACCCTCAATATATTTACCAGAATTGTATTAGAATGATATGTGGCCACCATTGTTTACATGCTAAAATTGCTCAGCGACTCATATAACAACAAACAATTTGTACTTGCTGTGTGTAGAAAATATTAATTTAAAGGAAAAACCAACCACTCAGAACATCAATCGAGATAACCTCACTGATGGAATGATTCCTTAAGTGAGTGGCTAAAAGTAGTTGTTTTTCTCATTAAACGTGGATTTATATTTTTAATTCATCACTAAGAATGGCAAAAAATTACCTGTGGCGCTCCACGCAGCAAAAACATGAAGCTGCATAAAAGGTCCACCATGTAACCTTCTACTAGTGTACACTGTTCCTTATATTTTTATTAGTATTGAAATGCAGTATACTTTCTATTATTATAAGTCTTTCCTGACTTACAATGTGCAGATAAGCTTTCGTTTGTAGTGAGCAGAAAAGTGGCGCAGCCTTTGCCTGCATTTTTGACGAGTTGGCTTGGCTTGTCAATCGACAAACAACGATGATGGGGGCCAGCCAGCCATGACATAGGCGTGTACGTGGGGAAAAAAACGCGGTACAAATATAAGAAATGTCTGTACAATAACGCGAACTTATTGCACCAGCTTTTTATTTCCGAAAGTGGTTAAAAAAGTCAAAATGCAGTTACACTCACTCCTGTGAAAGCAGAATGATGGGCAGCTTTCACAATTTGCGAGGCGAGCTTTCAACACCGCTCTCACTTTACAGCGTTGCTGGAGGAGGGACTCTTACTTTTTTAGAGGATGCTCAGATCGAAACATTCTGCTAACTAAATATCCACCCGCTTGTGGAAGTAACCGCTGCAGCTGTAAACACTACCGAGGAAGAGCTCTGCGTTGCGTAAAAAAAAACTAGGTCCTTAAATATCGGTTGTCAGTCCCTTTAAGAACAGTACTCAAGAGATTCATGATTGTATTGCGCTTAGTACTGACGAACACAACGGACAAGACGCGGATGTCGGTCCTTTGTTCATCAGTGTAACACTAAGCGCAATACAATGATGGACGTTCACTAACTAGCCCCGTTCATTGCAGTACTCAGAGAAATATTCACTGGCTGGAAAGTTCAATCTTAAATGAATAACCAGCTAATAATCATCACAACAATTTTAAGGACTGTGTGCAGGTTCCATGGTTGGTAAAATTAAATTGCAGTGTTAAACCTCCCAAACCAGCTCACAGGCTACGTAAAACATTGTGCAGGGTTCCAGATTAGTTTCAACCACTTCGGGGACATTAATTGAGAGGAAGCTTTAGTTTAGGGTTAACTCCGACGCCACCAATTCAAATACAGTAAAATCTTGTTATTCAACCCTCGTTAATTCGGAAAATTTGATAATTTGGGCTCATCCTCTGGTCCCGGCAGGCGTATGCATTATTCAATGCAATGAAACTCTCGTTAATTCGGACGTATTTGGCCACACATCAGTTAGTTCAGATAACTTTTGAAGCTCGGCAAGCGAGGAGCACCGTAACTTTGCGACACAAGAAAGCAAAAATGCTAGCATCCAACCCATAGAGTTTCATACTACTATAAATAGAGGGAAATTTGGCGCTGCGATCATTTAGCTATCATGGGAATGACGGGAAATACAGGCTACAGATTGGTATTCTGTTGATTGGCAAACTAGTCTACAGGTATTTTTTTGGCAGTTTTGGGTTCGCTCCAAGCGCAGTTGCTACAACTCGCAGTTGCTATAACTCGCAGTTGGGAAGTGTGGCGCAAATCTCTTTGACTTTGCTCTGTTGCTCGAAGTGGTGATAGCACGCTGGGCTGATGTTTGTGTCACGGTGTGGTGACAAAGCCTTGACAAGAAAGTGACGGCATTGTAAACGTTGAGAGAAAGTGTTTTGATTGTTTTGACCTTGGTTTGATAAGTGTGGTAGGTTGGCGCCTGCTTTATCAAACTCCAGAAGAGCAAAAAGAACCTACTACTGATACAAGCACACTACTACGTACATGTTATAAGCTTAGAACCTTTAAAGCACGTAGAAAACATGGCGTGTCTACTAATAAGCTTAAGTGCGGCTTTCGTTAAAATACGTCGCAATTCTGAATCTACTGATGCTTTCTTTTGGGATGACTGATCGGGCCGGCATTTACCAGTACGCTGGTTATATGCCCAACGCATTACATGGCTTGCCCAGCTTGATTATTTTCTCTAAATGTCAAATAGAATTAGCTTCCCCATTTGCTCTCTAATCCACACTGCTCTCTTCCCGTCTCCTACCGTTGCATGCAACATTTTTCGTTCGGTCGCTCTTAGCGCGGTCTTAGTGCTTTGCTACAGCTGTTTGGCTTCTTGTACATGCTTATATTTGTAGTGCGAGTTTTGAAGCTGTTAAGCTTAGCTGCACACATGTGCTATGATTTTATTAACCTGCCAGAAACTTCTTCTACTAGTGCTATGGAAAGACAGCCAACTGCTTGCATAACGAATTTTGTTTACTACGTAGACAGTCTCACTTCTAGTGGCTTGACAATCAGATTGAGGGTTTCATTACTCATTGCTCATTTATGTGCTCATTGAAATGTGTGTCTCGGGACATTTGAGAACACAACTTAATTGTGTTAGAAAAAGTTGCTGCTTCCTGGCTGTAGTCTACTGTTGTAACACAGGTAAGTGCAAAGCCACGCCATAACAGCTGCTGGTGCATGCCTCAGAAGAACTGGTCCATCAACATAAAATATAATTAAGCATACTCATATGAGGTCACAAGTGTCCCAGCTAGCACTGCAGCAGATGTGCTTAAAAGTACTTGAAGACATTCGCAATCGTGACAGCCAATGCAGCCTTTCGAAAGAGCGAGAGAGTTCACAAGTGCCTATCGTCTGCAACAAAAGTCTTGTGTTCGCAGTGAGCAAGTGTCGTAGCAGACGACACTTGTAGCATTTTTCTCAAAGTCACAACATTTTCTCACAATACAAAACTTTTGTTTCCATAAGTATATGATGAGTATTTTTATATAAGCACCTGCACAATTGTTATTGCTGCTGTAAAAATAAATAAATTATTATTCACTGGCGCTAAATCGGGCGCAGAATTGAAGAACAATGCATACCCTGGTGTGCCCTGGAGGTAAACCGCATAGAGCTTCCTACAATATACTAGAGGGAACTCTGGTGCTGTATCCGTCATCCTTCCATGGGAATGATGGGAAGTACATAGATTTGTCTGATCTTCATGCTTGTGGATTCAGACGTTCTTGTGTCTTTGTATATTATGCTATATAAATCTTATTGTTGTAAATTTCAGAGCAATCTCTACTCTTTGCCGTGCAGAAGACACCACAAACATGTGCAATCGCTACTAATTGCAACAATTGAGCTTGTCGAGGTGGCCAAATCAAAACGCGCCAAAAGTATCAAGGCAGTGGCATGCCTGCAATAAATTCATAAAGGCATTTTACATTGCTTGTCAATACATGCGTCCGTGGCTTAATGGTTTCAATATCAGGCTTCTGTGCTAGAGGCCTTGTGTTCGAATCCTGCCATTGGACAATTTTGATAATGTTTATTTAATTATTTATTACACAGTACATTGTTGAAAATGAAGAGTTTACAAAGTCACAAATCCATCTGAAGCCAGAAGGACGAAGTCTAGGCAAATCAATGCACTTCCCATAATTTCCATGCTGGTACAACTGCTTCCATTGCAGCTCCCGTACACACTAGCACCAGAGTTCCTTCTATTAATCATTGTATGAAACTCTATGGTAAACCGTGCCTCAATCTCAAAGTCATACAAACTTTCTGCAATGTATTGTGCATTATATAAAATAGTGCAGGAATAAAAGTATATTTTGTGCAAAAATATTTTAATAAAGCTTCGTTTACTGCGCCACGAGCAAATACCAGTAGTCTAAAGACTGAGGGTCAATCCGAAGCATGTACTTCCCATCATTCCCATGTAGGTTGAGGCAACGCTCAGAAAAGCACCCGTAGATACCGCACCACATTTCCCTCTAGGATATTTATTTAGAAACTCTATGGTCCAACCAAAACGAAGCGGCGGAGTCCGCATCGCTGTAGTCATCAGCGGAAGTTGTACGTAAATGAATGCTGGAACGCTTCGTGCCTATTTGTGCCTTTAAAACCTTGCATAATACCGCGTTGGGTGCGTGCATTCATAATTGCATAGTCACCATCCACGATTGTGTTGATAGGCTCCGTACAGTGGAGAGAGAAAGAGATAGAGGGATATAAGGAAGGCAGGGATGTTAACCAGTCAAGAGTCTGGTTGGCTACCCTACACTGTCCAGTGGAATTTGCGGCTACTCTGGCACTATCTGCCCAGCGATGCAGCAGTACTGGGAAGGTGGCTCTACGGCTCGGCCGGCTTGACACACATTACCTCACATGCAATGCACTTCGTGTTGGCCACGATTGGGGCTGTTTTGCTTTGTCAATTACCCCTCCCCTTTTTTTCCGTATATGTCTTGCGACAGTGCAATGGCATGCGCTTCATGAACAAGCGCCAAAATTACGGAGATGCGAAAAAGAACAAGTGGAACCGGCGATACTCCTGCGTAAGACTCACAGGAACGAAGGCCAGCCTGGGATAAATTGGTACATGTTTCCTGGCAGGCCTTACGAACTAGGATGGCGAAAGAAATGGATTGCAGCTGTGAGGGAAGTTAAGTAAGTCAGCTTCTGTCATCATAAGTGAAAAATATGGAGTTGGAGCACCGTGTCCTGTCTTTTCCTGTGCCTTAGTGTCCCAGTAGTTTGTTCTCTGAATTTAGCCATGATTCTGTCATCATATTTATGAGACGGGTTTGTTTTGTAAATTGTGCTACACATGTGCGTTTTGCAGCTTGTGCAACGCCAGCAGTCATGGCCAGGTCAGCCGCACAACATTTAAAAGATATTTGTCTCAACTGTGCAGATTTGAAGACTGCTTAGTGTAGCCTTAGCATTTGGTGTGATCAGGATAACACTGCCGTGTATGATCAGCAATATTTTGTGCTGAGAATGCTGGCGAGCGCTAATTCATAGACGATACTTGTTTCAGCTCCCACGCACTGTGGGAATCTATGTAAGCAAAGCTTTGTCTGCTGTTTGCGTTTATTGATGTTGTTTGTTGGTGATGTTGAGGGCATACGTCAGCCATGACGTGATGTGAAATGTTACCTTGACTGCACCACTCGTGTTTGTTGTTCTTGCTCCGCTCGATGCTTTATGCGAGCCTTGGTCTCCTCGACAATAAGTGCGCGCTTCGGCGCCATTCTGGGTTGTAGCATTGTTGCTCGCAAAACTGCTTCCTCTCTTTCTCTATTCCCTCGCTAACACTCTCCCCACCTCCTCCCTCTACTGTCGTTGCTGTTGCGGGCAAACACGGAGACAAGCGCGGCAGCTTCTGCACAGCATTTGTGAGGGGTCACGCCTAGTTAGGTGTCCAGAGGGCATTGTGCAGATGCAGCGTGGCGTAAATTTTGACAAGAGCCTCTCTGGTCATCTTTCCTTTGTGCCACACTCCTGTCATGTACTAACATGATAGCGTTAAAGGCCCCGTGTCATAGAAAATTTAGTGTCAATGCCATGAGTGTTGCTTGGTGAATAATCATTCTGAAACACCACCGCGCAGGCCCTCCACGTGGCACATACCTTGTCTTACATTCTTTACAAAGTTATTCCTTGGAATTTTGAGAATGACAGCTCAAAAACAAATGTGATAAAAAAAAAAAAAAAAAAACACCGGCAGCGTATGCCTTTTATGTTTTTGTGACATGGCCATGTCTCGACCATGTTCCGACGCGTCTGGCATTAGTGACGTGTGTCTCAACTACGTCCTGAAGTGGCCAGCGTTAACGGCGTGCCGGACAGCAGCAGCAGCAGTGGGAAAGTCGAAGGAAGACGGAAAGAAAGCTTTGCTTTAAGAAACTGCGTAATCGCCATCCATGATTGCATCGGGACTTGGTAGCGACCGTGGTTCTGTTTGCAGTTGTTGCAACGAACAGTAGTTTCACTCTGACTCGGTGTGTGCATCGGCAACATGCGTTGAGCACCGCAAAGTCACCGTTCATAATTGCGTCAACAGCGGCCGCAAGTTTCCACCGGAGCAGTTGCGGCCAACAGTTTTTTTTGTTTTGACTCAGTGCAAAGCTGTCGAGGATGAAGAGTACCGGCTATATCGCGATGGATGGACGATTTGTTGGCAATCAGCTCACTAGCAAAACAAAAAAGAAAAAATTTCGGGATGTTCGCGCAGTAGTGCAAAGCGTGTCGCAAGTGAAGGTGTGCGCCGCGGCCATGCTGCAAAGAAATTTGAGAGGCCTCGATCGCCGCTGCTTGAGCCAATGAGTCATGAGATAACGAGAATTGCAGCTTCCGCACTGCTTTTGCACGATATAGAAACAGGATTTGCCTATTCATTCACTTTATAAGAGCATGTTGACGTAGTAAGTATTAGCTAACCATTTTCTAGGCACCCTTGATAATTCAACATTCGGTTAATTGTCATTTTTTTCTAAAGAGGTCCTGTGAAATCTGAAGTAATGAGGTTTTACTGTGAAATGCAGAAATACTTTTATATACGCTGCCACCAGTATGCACGTCCTGTTTCTTCTTTATAATCTGTAATAATAATTTTTTTAAAAATCTGGCTGAGCTCATCTCACATTGAACATAGACGTTATGAGGCAACTACTGGTCCAATCTGAATGCAATTTATTGAATTAGAGAAAGAAAGTTAAATTCTAGCGATTTTAGGAAGCAGAATATTGATTTAGGTGCTGAAAGTTTTTTCAAACACAGCTGAAGACTGGTAAGTTAAAAAAATATAGAAGTAAGAAGCTTACAAGTTGGTAACTGCACCAAAAACAGATTTTACAATTCTGTAATCTGCACCTATTAGTGCATCTAAAGTGGACAAATTCGACATGTGAATGTAAAGATTACATGAATTTGTTAGTACAATGTTTACAAAGGTTTTGCAAGTCCTACTCACATATTAGTTATATCTTTCACAACAGTGTATATTATACCAAATTTGTCCACTTTAGATGTATTATTAGGTGTTGTCTACAGAACTGTGACAATGTTTTTCATTGCCGAGTTATAGTGTTCTAAACTTGATAAACTTATGTCGTTTTTTTTTTTCAACTTTCAAAAATTTTTGTTAAAGAATTCATGACCTAAATAAAAACTCTGCTTTTTACTGTCACTAGATTTTAACTTCTTCTTTAAAATGGAGCAAGCTTGATCAATATCACTGCAGTGGTTGCCAAGAAATATGTTTTCTCCATTACTACATGTTTATATAGGCCACGAGCTAAAGCTTCCTCTTAATGTGCACCTAGGCCAAAGTGCACAAGCATTTTTGCATATTGTATTCATTGGAAAGCAGCTTCCATCGCCAGGAATCGAACCCATGATCTCGTTTCTAGCAGCATAATGCTATATCCAGTGATCCACTGCAGCACATAATGTTTGGTAGCGATTAGCAATAAATATTTATGCACCCTTATTGCAGGCTATTTTACACACTGAGCTTGCGTCCAAGCTCAAGAAGAAGAACTGTTGAATGTGACCTACTTGTTTAGAAAGAATGAAATTGTTTGAGCAATCAAGGCAACGCTGGTAGCAGGCATATGGAACCACGGGCTCGGGCAGGGAGTCCAGAAACAGCAGAAGTGCCTCTGCCATGGAATGTACGCTGCCGGCTGGGATGTGCACGATGCTAAGGAATGTTTATCCACACCAAAACTGGGGCATGTTAAGACACACATTGCATGGAGAACTGCCATCAACAGCTGCACATTACGTGGAAATTTATGGATATAACGTGAGACGTAATGTTGATACCTGATAAAGAAAACAAATTTATTCATGTATAATATGATCAACCAAGTAGCTGATACATCAATGCTTATTTTCACCGCATTCTGTGCTTGTTGACTGATGGTTCTGCTCTCCTCTGATATAATTTTGTATGATAACTCTATCAACAAGTAACTATTCATTGCACCACTTAGCTTCGATTGTTGGCAAGACTGACCATGGTATATAGTCATTGGAAAATGGCACCCATTTTCTGCTATGCAAGGTACCTAAATATGGCAATAATGACAGCCATTCTTCTGGCAAAAGATATTTACACAGAAAGGATAGTGATGTTCATCATACTGAAATTATTTTGTACCCAGATGTGAAAAGCAAATTTGGCATGAAAAAATCCATGATATCAAAGCTAACTCTTTAAAATAAAGATTTACTGAGGCACATTAAGAGGCAAGTCCTTTCAAAACATTTCTCCGAATGTCACCTATATACATACTTGTGCATATTTGTAGAACATATCAAATAAATACAGTGCAATGCAGACTCCAGCACACAAACTTTGATAAGCCATGTGGCTGCATAATAATGATTACTGTATTATGGATGCTTTGCTAAGTCCCATAATAGCGATAAGATTAAGCACAAAAGTGAACGAATTGGGGAAGCTTGGTTGTTTCATTGAATGATGTGCCACGAAAAAGCAATGGCTTATAAACACTGCTTCACAGGGACTCTAAATGCCAATGTTGAGCCTAGCTACAGTGACATATTAGAGCTTAAAGATGCCTAAATTTCTATATCTGCTGAATTTTTCTACAAAATAATTCACAGTTGCAACCTCTGCACACCACTCTGTCAGCACTATTTGTTGAAATGTGCTGCCCTTTAGGGGCACCGAAAGCAAATAAGTACAACCAATAAAATGGTGGCACCATCTGTCATTGTTTGGGTGAAGCATAGCACATACCTTGTTTCTCTGTTAGAGAGAGTGGCGTGCCACTAACACCATAGTGGCAAATTCTACAATTATTCTTGTCTGATATAACCACAGAGGACGCACAATTTTGATTTATTCTAGATGAAATAGGCGCGTAATGCACCGAGATGTGGTATTAAACTACATGCATTACAAGATGCCACCGCTGCATAAAATGCAAACAAGCCAGTAGTTTACCTAGAAAAGTAATGTGTACGAAGTTGGTGCTCTTATTTACACAGCTAGCACTCGGTAGATTGACTCCAATGTTCACCCACAGTGTTCCTTTAATCATTTCTTCTCCTTTTCTTGCCTAATTCACTTTTGGAAAAATCCTACTAGTTATTATACACATAAGGATACGTAGGTGGCCATCAAGACGTGCGTCAAGGGCATCTCTTATTAGGTGCAGTTCCCAGCTGAGACCAGATTGCTGGAAAAGGTCATCCTAAGAGAGAATACAAAATGAACATGCATAAACAGCAGCTGTTTACGCAACATCAGCAACTGGTCCTGGATTACAACACCAACTTCTGAATATAATTACTAAGATGTCTCTCCTTCTTTCTTTCTCAACTACTGCATGCAAAAGTAAAACACACACTACATTGTCACAATTACTGCCACAGTACCTCATCCTTAACCTCCTCGACTCTTTCCTTACTGCTAGAAATGTGCTCATTTTGGTGCTTTTATGTTTTAACATATCATAAGATATTAGTCCCAGCACATACCGTGATACATTAAATTGTGTCCTAGTCATTGGTATTTTGTATGGAAGTAAAGCAGAAATAATTGCTCAGAACATTTTTCATAATTTTTACATGAAACTTCAAAGATACACCAAAACAAGCATGAATGAAAATAATTATTTGTTACTTTTAGTACAAGTTCTGGCAGTAAAAAAAAAAATCGGAAATATACAAAATATGTGCCCTGCTCCTAGTTCCCAGCTTCTGTGAGTTAGACCACACACAAAAAGTATAACCACCATTTCATGGGGCAAATATTGTGGTGAGCCCATGCTATGTGGGGAAAAACCATGGCTTCACCAACGTGAGAACGGGTAAGGGCCTGTGGTGCAGGGAGCATCTGTTTTTACTTGTTCCAGCAAGCACCTGGTTCCTTTTTTAGTGTGTTACTTGCTCTCAAAGCAATGGTTGTCATGTTGCGGAGCATGCATAAGCCTCCTAGCTCATATCTGATTATTGAGTTTGATCAATTTGTATGTGCAAGCAAGCTGGTGTAGTCATGCAACTTGAATTGGTGCTGGTGCCTTCATGTGCTTTGTACAATACATGTACAGTAATGTACAGTGTTGCTCAGTATTGTACAGTAATGAATGAGGACATTTGCACAGGCAATGTTCAAAAGCAACAGATTAGACGGCTAGCCAAACTTCTGCTGAAGTTCGGTCTAAAATTGACTGTGTTCTCTTGTGAGAGTGAAAACTCCACATGACGGGAAGGATTGCTCGTAATTAGGAGTGTGCAAATACTCGAATATTGCCGAATCAAATTCAATGCCATACGTTCGAATAATTCATTTCGCAAATCTAATACCTGCTATTCGATTTTTTGAACATTGGATATATTCAATGTAGCAGCCTACGCAATGCCACATGTCACGTGTGCTGCAGTGCTTCTCGTGCTCAATGCAAGCGTTTAACTTCCTTTTCAGTGTAAAAGGAGCGCCGCAGAAGGGCCACTTCTGCTGATGCAGCAGTGGACTTCGTGACTGCGAGTGCTTCATCACCTTCATTGGTACGAGGCTCGTCCGGGTCAACAGGATCGATTGTAAGGATAACGCAATGCAAACACAGAGGGGAAAGCAACATTTTGGGTATTTCGTTAAGTGTGACAGCATCTGTGAGGATCTGGTCGATTATACCATCGACAGGCACACAGATCGTGTTGAATACACGGTGATGAACTTCATTCTGCTTCAACAGTCATCAATCTAATTTGTAGTCATGATCTCAGGACCAATCACTGATGAGCTATCCGTATGAACATATAGCGGCAAGCAATCCGCAACAACCTGCACCCTTTACCACATTGGCCAATGGCGAATTTTCGTCATGGCGACACTGCCTAGGCCATTAGGCCTAATCGGCGCTGCTTCGTCGGGCGTTGGCGACTAAAGTTATGGTTTGGTGCTGAATCGATACAGATATATTCGCAGCAGCCGTGCGACACTCAGAAAGGCAACAAAACGTCTCGCAAACAAAAGCAAGTGCACAGGATGGCAGCAAAAGTATTCACGGCCAGTATGTTTGAGCTCATTTCCAACGCTGTTCGTAGACGCACATCAGCCTCTTTTTGTAGCTTCAAGCAACTTGTCACAACTTCTTAAGACTAGCTCCAGAATTACACGGTTGGCGCGAAAGTGTCATGACCTAGTTGCATGCATTTGCATGCAACTAGGTCATGGAAGCGAGCATCACACGAACTTGCCATGACCCTCCAGATTTCAGAATTGGCGGTGAGCGAGTCATGTGATGCGCGGTCCTTTTGTCTGTTGTGTAGACTGGTCTTACGATAACGCACTGCCGTAAAGTTGGGATAGCCCTTCTGTATTTTGGAGAAAATACTGGAAAGCAAAACTTTCTATGCAATAAATAAAACATTGCCACGAAACACAGGTTTACTATTAAATTGAGAACATCATTAGTATTCAGTGCAACAGAACATCAATAATTCGATAGCTTCAGAGGGGAAAACGGTAATAGTTACGATTGAACAAACATTCTATTGACAAAAATAATATTTTCCAGGGCTTCGTATACTAGAACTGAGCTGTTATCAGTGCTGGCATACTAATTTGGAGTACCCTTTCATAAGAGTAGACCTTACTGTATATCTTGATTTATATGTACATAAACTACTGATAGCTTGCTGCATTTTTGTTATACAATGCTAGGACTCCCAAGCATATGCAGCAACATATTCTCGTGCCCACAGTTTGTAAGCATTAAATGTTGTGCAAAATTTTCTGATATTTGACACTTCAGATTTTTTTCTTGATACGATTCAATATACTGTCACGTGGTAGTGACGGTGAAGAAAGCAGCAATACGGTGGAATACAAAACTAGCTTTTATTGGGCGAACCTGTGCCCACAAAAACAGGCTACACTTATAGCAGAACGATAGCGGCGAACACGGTCGGCGATCGTCGGAAATCTGATCAGCGGGTCAAGCGCGCCTTCTTTTATACAGCAGTCGTCGAATGTTCCAGACTAATCGCTCGGACCCGCGTGCCTTTCACAAAGTTCTACACCATTCGCGTCACGCGATGAAATTCGATAACACAACGTTCGGCGACAACAGACAGCCGGATAGAAGCATCGATAACTTTCCAGAAACTTCGGATACATGCAGGCGCGTCCCGTGCTGTGCGATTACATTTGTTAGGTGGCGAAACGTGGTCGCCCGATAAAGATAAGTGCACGTGTCAATACCCCCCTCTTAAAAAAAGCATCGACCCGATGCTGCATACAAATGAAAGCAATAAAGAAAGACACCCGTAGCAAAGAAAACAAAAATAAGGAAGTTCGTCAGCGTCCGTAAAAGGGTTTCAGACGCACCACGTGGACCACTTCAGATCGTGTGCGGCGCCGCTGTGAATGCGAAATTCCGTCTGGCACGACCTCATAGACCAGTGCGCCAATACGTCGGATGATCTTGTACGGTCCGAAATAGCGACGCAAAAGCTTCTCGCTCAGTCCTCGTCGGCGTATAGGGGTCCAAACCCAAACACGGTCACCGGGCTGGTACTCGATGAAGCGTCGTCGGAGGTTGTAGTGTCGGCTGTCGGTCCTCTGCTGGCTCTTGATTCGCAGGCGGGCGAGATGTCGGGCTTCTTCGGCGCGCTGGAGGTAGCTAGCGACGTCAACATTCTCTTCGTCAGTTACGTGCGGCAGCATGGCGTCAAGCGTCGTCGTCGGGTTCCTGCCGTAAACCAGCTTAAACGGCGTGATCTGTGTTGTTTCTTGCACCGCCGTGTTGTACGCAAAGGTTACGTACGGCAGGACCGCGTCCCACGTCTTGTGTTCGACGTCGACGTACATTGCTAGCATGTCGGCGAGGGTCTTGTTCAGCCGCTCCGTGAGACCATTCGTCTGCGGATGTCCTCCTGGCAGTTGTCCTCCTGTGGCTTGTCTGGCTGTACTGCAGAATGGCTTGGGTGAGCTCTGCTGTAAAAGCCGTTCCTCTGTCGGTGATGAGGACTTCTGGGGCACCATGTCGCAGCAGGATGTTCTCGACGAAAAATTTCGCCACTTCGGCTGCGCTGCCTTTTGGTAGAGCTTTAGCTTCAGCAAAACGGGTGAGATAGTCCGTCGCCACGACGATCCACTTATTCCCGGATGTTGATATCGGAAACGGCCCCAACAAATCCATCCCAATCTGCTGGAATGGTTGGCGAGGAGGTTCGATCGGCTGTAGTAATCCTGCTGGCCTTGTCGGTGTTGTCTTGCGTCGTTGACAGTCTCGGCATGTCTTGACGTAACGGGCGACTTCGGCGGTCAGACACGGCCAGTACCGTATTTACTCGCGTAATGAACCCACCTTTTTTCCAGATAAGTTGACATAAATTTGGGGGGAGGGTTCATTACGCGGGGAAAAAAAATTTAGATATTTTTTAGGTCGAAATTTCATGTCACAATGAAGATAGGAAAATCGCAATCCCAACCTTACCTTTATAGTAAAAACACGTACGCGATGAATGTGAATTAAAAATTCATTTTTATTTTCATGCTGCTGGCTGCTTATGGTCTGTCTCACTCGGGCTCGCTATCTGAATCCACGCTTCCACTCATATCGCTTGCGACTTCGTCGGCGTCGTCGTCTTCCCACAGCGCGTCGTCTTCACTGCCGTCGAGGCTGTTGGAGATGCCAGTCTTTTTGAAGCTGCGGACGACCATCTCGCTGGGAATCACACTCCATGCTTCTAGAATCCATCGACAGAGCATGTCGATGGTGGGCCTTCTAATCTTACCTGCGGGAGTCAGGTCGTGGTTTCCCGCGGCCATCCACTCTGTATAGAGCCGGCGCACGTTGTCCTTAAAGGGCTTATTAATGGAAACATCAAGGGGCTGCAGCACTGATGTCAAGCCACCTGGGATGATAGCGAGGTCCGTGCGTAACTCGCTCATTCGGCAGCGGACATTTTTTTCCAGATGGCCGCGGAAGCTGTCCATAACAAGCAGCGATGGCAGGAGAAGAGCCCCGGGCCGCCGTCCCCAGACTGTTTTCAGCCAGTCGGACACCAGCTCGGCCGACATCCACCCTTTCTCCTGGGCGCGAATGTGGATACCGGCAGGAAGAGTTCCCTTTGGCAGAGTCTTTCTTTTGAAGACGACGAACGGCGGCAGCTTCCTGCCGTCCGCTGTTACAGCTAACATCACGGTGCACCGCTGCTTCTCGGCGCCCGTCGTCTTAACCTGCACACTTTTCGCACCTTTCATATCGACAGTGCTGTTTCTTGGCATGTCAAAGTTTATAGGCGTCTGGTCCGCGTTCCCGATTTGCGACAGCAGGAACTTTTTGTCCTCACGGATCCGAATGACAAAGCGGTGGAAATCACGCACTTTGTCCCCACAGTCTGCCGGCAGCCGCTGGCATAACGTAGTACGCCTTCTGAGGCACAACACGTTCCGGCGCATGAAACGAGTCGTCCAACCACTGCTCGCCTTAAATTCACTCGCGGCAATGCCGTGACTTCTTGCAGTGGCCCGCGCGTGATTTTGTATCAGCTCGTGGGATACGGCACATCCTTCGTTGCGGAGCCTCTTCACATAGCTCAGAACTTCTTCCTCGACGCGAGGAAACTTGCCCTGCTTCGGCCCGCGAAAGGCCCGGCGATCTTTCTTCGTCGCTCTGAGTTCCTCTTGTTGATTCCTCCAGTAGCGCACACGCACGGGGTCTACACTAAAATGCCGTCCAGCCGCGCGATTGCCATGCTCCAAAGCATGCTCCACGACTTTGAGCTTAAAACCGGCCGTGTATTTAATAGATGGCACTCGGCAACCTGCATCATCATCATCATCATTGTAAAAAAAAAGAATCTAGAGAAGTTTGACAAATTGGTTCGAGAAATACAAAGAAAATAGCCGAGCGTGGTGGAAACTGCCGTCACCCCATTTCAAAGAGGACGCCCCAGTAAAGCCCTTTGCGCATCCACCAACGAATCATGCAAGGTCAATGAACGATCAACGAAAGCGTGCAGTCGACGCCCGCGTCACCCGCGTTCGCGTCGCCAGTGTTCAGCATCGTTGGCTTCAAATGATGTTTATTTTATCACTGCGCGATCAGACAATTTTATGATCGTCGACAGTCGACAGCGCCGGCCAATTGAGCCGAGATAACGCGAACATGCTGAACACCGACCCTGCGGGCGGGTGCGCGTTATTTACGCGACGTAAAAAAAAAAAAAAAATTCAATTTTCGACGACAAAAGTGGGGGGTGGGTTCATTACGCGAGTAAATACGGTAATACCTTTCCTGTATTCTCGACAGCGTCCGGGAGAATCCGAGGTGCCCAGCGGTTGGGTCGTCGTGTAGGGCTTGCAGTATTTCTGGACGCAGCGCTGACGGTACAACAAGAAGGTAGCTGGCGCGGACTGGTGAGAAGTTCTTCTTCACGAGCAGGTTGTTTTGTAGCGTGAACGACGACAACCCGCGCTTAGATGCCCTAGGGACAACGTCGGTGTTCCCTTCCAAATACTCGAGGAGGCCTTTTAGCTCCGGGTCTGCTCGTTGCTGTTTAGTGAAGTCTTCCGCGCTTATTATCCCAAGGAAGGCGTCGTCGTCCTCGTCGTCTTGCGGCGGGGGATCGATGGGGGCGCGCGATAAGTCGGCGTCGGAGTGTTTTCTTCCGGACTTGTATATTACCGTGACGTCATATTCTTGTAGTCTGAGGCTCCACCGCGCCAGCCGTCCTGAAGGGTCCTTTAAGTTAGCTAGCCAACACAATGCGTGATGGTCACTGACGACTTTGAATGGCCTGCCATAGAGGTAAGGGCGGAATTTAGCTATAGCCCAAATGATGGCAAGGCATTCCTTTTCAGTCGTAGAATAGTTGCTTTCCGCTTTTGACAGCGACCGGCTAGCATACGATATCACCCTTTCAAGTCTTTCTTTCCTCTGGACTAGGACGGCACCGAGGCCTAGGCTACTGGCGTCAGTGTGGATTTCGGTATCGGCGTCCTCGTCGAATTGTGCAAGTACCGGCGGCGACTGCATGCGTCGTTTGAGTTCTTGAAATGCCTTGGCCTGCGGCGTTTCCCACTTGAACGCGACATCACATTTGGTTAGATGTGTTAGCGGCTCCGCGATGCGTGAGAAGTCCTTGACAAAGCGCCTATAGTAGGCACACATGCCAAGGAATCTGCGCACTGCCTTCTTGTCGGTTGGCTGCGGGAACTTTGCGATGGCAGCTGTCTTCTGTGGGTCGGGGCGTACTCCTGATTTGCTGATAACGTGGCCTAGGAACAAAAGCTCCTCGTAAGCGAAGTGGCACTTTTCCGGCTTCAGAGTGAGCCCTGATGACTTGATGGCTTCTAACACTGTCGCAAGCCGCCTAAGGTGATCGTCGAAATTTCCGGCGAAGACAACGACGTCATCCAGGTAAACAAGGCACGTCTGCCACTTCAGTCCGGCTAACACCGTGTCCATGACGCGCTGAAACGTTGCAGGCGCCGAGCACAGTCCGAATGGCATGACCTTGAACTCGTAGAGGCCGTCTGGCGTAATGAAGGCAGTCTTTTCGCGATCTCTCTCGTCGACTTCTATTTGCCAGTAGCCAGACTTGAGGTCCATCGACGAGAAGTATTTAGCGTTGCAGAGCCGATCCAATGCGTCGTCTATCCATGGAAGGGGGTACACATCCTTCTTCGTGATCTTGTTCAGTCGACGATAATCGACGCAGAAGCGTAGGGTTCCGTCCTTTTTCTTTACCAGGACTACAGGAGAGGCCCACGGGCTTTTCGATGGCTGGATGATGTCGTCGCGCAGCATTTCGTCGACTTGTTGCCTAATAGCTTCACGTTCTCGCGTCGAAACTCGGTAAGGGCTCTGGCGGAGTGGTCGAGCGCTCTCTTCGGTTATTATGCGATGCTTTGCAACTGGTGTTTGTCGAATCCTCGATGACGTCGAAAAGCAGTCTTTGTATCGTCGGAGAAGACTTCTGATCTGTTGCTGCTTACTCATAGGAAGACTTGGATTCACGTCGAAGTCTGGTTCGGGGACAATGCTCATCGGGGTAGATGCGGCTGAATCCGAGAGGACAAAGGCATTGCTGCTTTCCACAATTTCCTCGATGTATGCAATTGTCGTGCCCTTGTTGATGTGCTTGAACTCTTGGCTGAAGTTGGTTAGCATAACTTCCACTTGCCCTCCGTGGAGTCGAGCGATCCCTCTTGCGACGCAAATTTCACGGTCGAGCAGTAGATGTTCGTTGCCCTCGATGACGCCTTCTACGTCAGCGGGTGTTTCAGTGCCGACGGAAATAATGCTGGCGCGCGGCGGGATGCTCACTTGATCTTCGAGCACACTCAAGGCGTGGTGACTACGACAGCTCTCCGGCGGTATCGCTTGATCTTGTGACAGTGTTATCGATTTCGACTTCAGGTCGATGACTGCGCCATGTTGATTCAGGAAGTCCATGCCGAGAATGACGTCTCGTGAACACTGTTGGAGGACAACGAAGGTGGCAGGGTAAGTCCGGTCATGAACAGTAATTCTTGCCGTGCAGATCCCAGTCGGCGTAATCAGGTGTCCTCCAGCGGTCCGAATTTGAGGGCCTTCCCATGCAGTCATAACTTTCCTCAACTGGGCGGCGATGGGTCCACTCATGACGGAGTAATCGGCTCCTGTGTCTACTAAGGCGGTGACTGCGTGGCCGTCGAGAAGCACGTCGAGGTCGGTGGTTCTTTGTCTTGCGTTGCAGTTAGGTCTCGGCGTCGGATCACGGCTGTGTCGCGTTGACCTGTGGCTGGTATGGGACGTCGTCAGGTCGTCTTTCGTCGTCGTATTCTTTCCTTTTAGACTTCGTCGGGACGGCGGCGTGTCGGTATGTCGTCGAGGTAGTTTCGTCGGCGTCTTCGGCGTCTTCGTCGGCGGCGGAGGATCTTCGTCAGTTCGACGAACAGCAACCGCACCTCCACCGGTTGCTGCTTTTAGTTTTCCGGATATGGGCTCGCAGAGCGGCCCCGCGCTGAGCCGGTGTGTGGTCGGTGCTGCGGCGACAGGTAGCGGCCTGGTGATGGCGAACGCGACGGTCGTCGAGAGCTCCATTGAGTAGCGGCGAGGTAGTCGGCGATGTCACGTGGGCGCTCTCCAAGCTGTGGACGCGGCACGTTGACGGCGAACCCTTTCAGTCCCAAGTCGCGGTATGGGCATCGACGATACACATGGCAAGCTTCTCTGCAGTGATAGCAGAGCGGGCGGTGGTCGGGGGCTCGCCAAATGTCCGTCTTCCTCGCGTAGGTGCGCTGGGCGACGGGTGGGCGTGCTGGCAGCGGCGGCGGACGACGAAACTGCGGCGTTACAGGGCCCTGGCGTTGTCGCGGAGGGGGCCTTGACGGCGGGCGACGGCGGCGTAGGTCATCGCTTCCGGCTGAGGTTGCGGTGATCGTGGTTGCACCTCAGGGACTCCAAGCGATCGCTGAACTTCTTCTTTGACGATTTCAGCGATTGGATCCACTTGGGACTGCGTCCTTGGGTAGAACTTCTGCAGCTCCTCCCGTACGACCGCTCTGATAGTCTCGCGTAGATCGTCGGTAGCCAGTGATTGAACCCCGGCGTAGTTTGTAGAGTTCATGCGGCGATCGAATTGCCGGTTTCGGATCTCGAGTGTCTTCTCAATGTTCGTCGCCTCACGAAGAAACTCTTCGACGGTCTTCGGTGGGCTTCTTACCATCCCGGCGAAAAGTTCCTCCTTTACACCACGCATTAGTAGGCGGACTTTCTTCTCCTCGGTCATATCCGGGTCGGCGTGGCGGAACAAACGGCTCATTTCTTCCGTAAAGATGGCAACGTTCTCGTTTGGTAGCTGCACTCGGGCGTCCAGCATAGCTTCAGCCCTTTCCTTGCGCACGACGCTTGTAAAGGTGCGTAGGAAGCCGCTACGGAACAGGTCCCACGTTGTCAAGGTCGATTCCCTGTTCTCAAACCAAGTTCTGGCGGTGTCTTCTAAGGCGAAGTAGACATGCCGCAGCTTCTCGTCGGAGTCCCAGTTGTTGAATGTTGCGATTCGTTCGTAGGTCTCCAGCCATGATTCCGGGTCTTCAGTCGCTGCTCCATGGAAGGTTGGTGGGTCCCGAGGTTGTTGTAGGATAACGGGGGACGCTGGGGCAGCCATTGGGGTTGTCTTGACCACGATCTTCTTTGTCGTCTCAGGTAGAAGTCCGTGCTCTGGGGGCAGTCCTCGCAGTCTGCGGCTAGCACGCTGGTCTTGGGCGATGTTGGTTCTGTCCTCGGGCTTCGGGCTTGGATCGCGGCTTTGCGGGGGCGTTCGGTACATGAACGCACAAGCACCTCCACCAGATGTCACGTGGTAGTGACGGTGAAGAAAGCAGCAATACGGTGGAATACAAAACTAGCTTTTATTGGGCGAACCTGTGCCCACAAAAACAGGCTACACTTATAGCAGAACGATAGCGGCGAACACGGTCGGCGATCGTCGGAAATCTGATCAGCGGGTCAAGCGCGTCCGCTTTTATACAGCAGTCGTCGAATGTTCCAGACTAATCGCTCGGACCCGCGTGCCTTCCACAAAGTTCTACACCATTCGCGTCACGCGATGAAATTCGATAACACAACGTTCGGCGACAACAGACAGCCGGATAGAAGCATCGATAACTTTCCAGAAACTTCGGATACATGCAGGCGCGTCCCGCGCTGTGCGATTACATTTGTTAGGTGGCGAAACGTGGTCGCCCGATAAAGATAAGTACACGTGTCAATACGATTCGAAATCTACTATTCAGTATTAGCACAGCCCTACTCCTAATATGTTGTACATAGGCTGTCGAAATGCTGATGGATAAAAGCAACAAACAGTGGGAAAAAATCGAGCTGAGCTTGATATTAGACCAACACAATCATCAGTACAACATATACTCCTGAAAATGTGCCGTTCCTTCAGACATTGGTAAAACAGCACAGACGTCATACAAAAAAATGAGACAACCCAACAGAACCTTCTGTATCTTCACTGCTGCTTTCATTTAAAAATTACGTTACCGAGTTGACCAAAGTGCAAATTTTGTGTTGATTGATTGAGGAAGTGCTAGGAGCACTGGAGGTTAGTTTCAACGTGATTAAATGTGGTCGCCCGATAAAGATAAGTACACGTGTCAATACGATTCGAAATCTACTATTCAGTATTAGCACAGCCCTACTCCTAATATGTTGTACATAGGCTGTCGAAATGCTGATGGATAAAAGCAACAAACAGTGGGAAAAAATCAAGCTGAACTTGATATTAGACCAACACAATCATCAGTACAACATATACTCCTGAAAATGTGCCGTTCCTTCAGACATTGGTAAAACAGCACAGACGTCATACAAAAAAATGAGACAACCCAACAGAACCTTCTGTATCTTCACTGCTGCTTTCATTTAAAAATTACGTTACCGAGTTGACCAAAGTGCAAATTTTGTGTTGATTGATTGAGGAAGTGCTAGGAGCACTGGAGGTTAGTTTCAACGTGATTGATGGAGGTAGTGTTAGGAGCACTGGACATTATTTTCAACGATACTTCCTGTTCATTTTATTTTTCCATACTTCCAAATGTGATAAAAATTGCCAAATCTGGCCAACAGTTAAAGTGCAGTCATCGTTTCATACGATGCATGGCTTGTGGAAAAATTACAATGGCAATGTTTAACAATGCGTTGAAAAACTGTCCATGAAATTAATCAATATTTTTGTGCCCGGTAAGGAAAGAGTTAAAGCCTAATTCAGTGCTTCTAATTATTGCATGATAACTATTATGCAGCAGTTCATGGGCAAAATAGGTTGCTGATCACATTAATCTTAGGATAATTTGTGTTTATTCATGTTAACAGCACATTATTTAGAGTAGTTAACAGCCATTACTTTTCTAGGCATCTTCCTGTCTCTGTCCTATTCATTTGCACTGCTAAAGAATATATTAAAATGCAGTTTTTCATATTTTAAACAGTTTGACTTCATTTGTAGCACATTTTAAAGTTAATGCCAGCTGTGTCTTGTCACTTTAGGATGAACAGGATGAGAAGTCTAGTACTAGCTGATTACGAAGGAACTGAAAGAAATTTCAGCTGTAATTTTTCTTTGTGTACTTCAAGAATTCGTATGTTATCAAATACCCGAATTTCAGTTTCTCATCAAAAGTTTGAATGTGAGACAGTGAAAAAAAATAAGTATGTTCTTTGGAGGTTCACGACATCTGTGTCTGATGCCTAACACAAGACACAAACCAATCAGAATTTGTTACTAAGAGTGTAGTGCTCTATTGAAACCATGGTCATTACCAGTGTCCACTACCATAGCTACAGTTCAAAAGTATAACTGAGCAGTGATCTACACGCTTTTATTTCATGTTTACACAAAAAGGGAAATCTGTCCTTCACCTAACGATACCAGGAAGAAGCAAAGGAAGCCAACCAAGTTCGTTCCTAAAGAAGCAAATTTTATAGATAAGAAAAATCTGCTCCTTCTCTATAATCAGACCCAGGACCACTGCCAGCCTTGGTTAGTCATTATATGCCAAGTTAGCAAAGAGGGTAGGAGCAAGTAGCATGAGGCTGAATTAATTTACCACCTCAAGTGTTTGAAAGATGAAAGAATGTATTAACTCAGAGATTTGTGCAGAGGTCTGCAAGGTGGATGGGTGGCCCTCCACCCTGCAGGTTTGCATAGACAGTGTTGGATTGAAGGAATACTGGCACCAATTTTCGAGCCTTTTTTTTTTTGAATGATGACAATGCTATGGCCAATGTATATATAATATATAGTACAATTGACAGTGGTCTGCTCCAGCCAGCATCCAGGTTCCACAGAGTGAGACAGTAAAACATTTCACCGAAAAAAAAAATGTTGTTCAGGAGTTCACTTGACACGTCCCGCCTCTTCAAGGAGTGAAGTGCCACTGATGGTGGTCTGCTCTGGACCACCGTCAGTTGCACTTCACTCCTCAAAGAGGCGGAACATGTGTCGAGTGAACTCCTGAACAACATTTTTTTTTTTTCGGTGAAGAGTTTTGTTGTCTCACTCTGTGGAACCCAGGTGCTGACTTCAATGTCACCGTACCCGAACAACATGTGAACAAAAGTGGTGGCCGATTTAATGCTGTGTGGCCCAAAATGATGGAGACATATCATCAAGGGTTTGTCAAGGTTTCGCCACTACTTTCAGCTACTCTGCATGCTTGCTTGTTCAGTGTGTGTCATGTGTGCCAATTTTCTGAGCTTCACAGAATTAAAGTTAATATTTTCTGACTTCGTCCTAGTGTTTATCCCACTAAGATTGATGCCTTCATAAGTTGGATGATGGTTACAAATCATTGCATTATTGCATTAGTTACCACATGTTTGCAGGTTCTACACTCAATTTGTGGTCAGTGGTTGCAGATGCAACATGCTTACAAAGAAAATGTAATCAAAATGTAGATGTCACTACATTCCATTAATGTTTATGTTAATAATGTTGAAAAGCTTTGCAGCTGAAGTCGAAAACTTGCACAGCTTCTTGCCTAAGCTCACCTGAGTGAGCCCGTACTTGTGCAGGTGGTCAACTAAGAGCCATAGCTCCTTGGGCACCTCAAAAGGGACTGCCAGGAGGCCCTCTTCACAGGGGCTCTGCTCCTGCAAAGACATCAAAGCATAAAGTTAAGCCTTATGGATAATCTGGGATACTGTATCCACCAGAGTGGATGACTTGCAAATATAAAGCACATGCTAATTTTGATGGATAACTTAGACGTAGCATTTCATAATGTATTATTTTTGTACCACATTTCGGTGTACAAGTACTTGCCAGTTGCATACAGAATTAAAGTCAGACAAAAATTCATGGCAAGTGTGAATTAACAGAAGCAGGGAAGCAGGTAAACTGTCTGTAAACAAGCACTCACTCACCACTTTGAGGAGCTGCCCTCTGCCCAGTTCTCGCACAGGGCAAGGTATACGAGCCAAGGCTTCCAAGGAGCACCCATAGCAGCTTGGCTCATACTCTCCAGACACAGTCACGTGAGTATGGCAGTCAAGGAGAAAAATCACTAGCTTCTGCGCGATGTGGCTTTCATGCAAACACTGGGAGTAGTACAGGCAGGCTGGCTGAGGCACAAAGTGACAAAGCTGCACCAGAACGCGTGTCACTAAAGCTCTCACAGAAATTAAAATTCTCTGTGCTTAATGCACTAAACGTTCAAGCACAAGGTCGTTAAAAAAGGACTATGGAAATCTCAGACCAACATAAAGGGTGACAACAACTTGGGTGAGAAAGCTCAGTATATAACAACTGCAACAGCAAATAGCAACTCAAGGAAACACCAACTGCAGTTGAGAATAGCTGCACCCAATACAGCCTAGTGCCACACAGTTGTGTTGAGTGCATGTTTGAAACAACCTAATTGAAATTTATTGAAACAACCTAATTTACAGCCATAATTTTTATTTGTAATACAAAAAGGCCAGTTCACCTTAAAGAAAACAGCATGTTGACAACAGGTAAGTATGTGAAAGGATATAAAAATGTCCTTTCCGCGCTCCAAATGAAGCACTAGGATGTCTTCTAGACTGTCTGAGGCACTGTTCAATTGCCATGCAGTCCGCTTGTCTACACACAATTCTAGGGACACCTGGCATGTTTCTCCTGTTGAAATAAAGAAAAAGGGAAAAGAAATTGTGCCCCACTGAACAACATGACCTTGAAATATTGGACAACCACAAAGTGCCCAAAAGCATACAGCGTTGGGCTCATTGGTAAACTATAGCTTAATTGTCCCAAAGATCAGCACAACAAAATAGGTGAAGGGGACTGAAAAGTACAGCACTCTTTTCACTCTTCTGTACCCTCCACTTATTCTGTTATGCTGATTGACAAGACAATTATGCTACAATGCCACCTAGCACAAAAGAACTGCCTGCCTAACATGATGCTAAAAGAAACAGTAAGCAATTCTGTGAACCTTACCGTGTTGCTGTAATATATGTTAAGCATTAAAGTATATTTCATACCTTCAAATTTGCTGCAAACAAACAAATCCAATTCTCTGCGTATGTGGCAGTCCATTCAGAGCACCAGGCACCTGATTATGCTGGTGTCTGCTGAATCCCAACACTTCCTAGATCAGCAGGATGCCTAGGTGCTCTGATTGTAGTGTCACTAGGAATGTTGATGCTTCTATAGGAAACCTTACTTTCAAGCCTGTACAATCACGCTAATTATCATCTGTATCTTCAATTAAGATACTTAAGTTCTAGACCTTCCTACATATCATGGCTTGAAGTGCACTGGCCTGCTGTGACTGATGTCGATCACTTGCTTCTTTGGCGAGACAGTTGAAGTCAAAACTGCGTGCACTGTTTTATGATTACAATAAGTGACCAATGAGAGTAAAGCTATGACAAACTGGCATACACGGCATGCATACTCACTTTCTTTTGCTTCATATTCCAAATATAAAATGCTGTGCAAAAGGACACATGGTATTATCAGTCAAATCTGAATCTTGCAAGGAAAATCTACAACTTTATGACAAAAGCTAGGCCAAAGAATCAATGGTTATAAGTTCTGCTAATTAAGCTTCATTTAATTGACTAATTATTTGAACATAAAAAGTGCTTTGAGTTGTGGAAGGTGAGTGCAACACTACCTTATAAAACGAAGTAGCATATTTCATTTTTAATAGCTTGGGCAATGTTAGCTGTGACATCCTGTACAGTATACATTTCGTGTATACAGGAGCTATGTTTCCAGGTGTGGTAGCCACAAAAACAGGACCTGAATTTCCTCCCAGACTAAGAACATGTATTTTGTGTGTGTGTGGGCACATGCACATGTGTGTCTTGCAGATTCTTGGTGCCAAGAGCTTCAGCGAGCACCTGCACACTGATGATAACATCAGAAAAAGGAAATCAGGTGGTCCTGTGCAGGTAGCAAGTTCACAAAGGCAGTCTTTTAGAGAATATTTCTCTAGAGCAAAACATGTAGGTCAAGAAATATTATGCAGAGAGCAAGCAGAAGCCATGCCTGGCTTGATGGCTCCCGATGCTGGAATGGCCCGCAGCCACTCCTTGCAGTAGCGACCATTGTCCAACTTTGGGCGGAAGCAGAACTCTACTGGAACCTGCATGGAATACAGGGACATGCTTGCCAACCAAATTTACTGGTGTTGTGCAGAATCAGTGAGCTTACTTACCTGACCAGTGTTCGCAACAGTGAGGGTTTGCACTTGGCTTTCCATGAAGTGCAGCTTTTCAAATTGGACCTGCAGAATCCAATGGGCTCAGTTTCAGAACTCAATTAATTGAAAAGTGGCAGGGGAGAACTGATGATACTATGCCTCATCCACAAGACGACCAACATTATATTATGCTAGTTTGATAAACATCACGGCAAGCAGCAAACAACAGAAAATAACTTATACAAAGCAGTCATAGGTTTAAACTATTCAGGCCTGTGGCTATCCTTATTTTGAGTAAATGCTAGAATTAGATCAGCATTGAAAAATACACATACTAAATCAACTTTTCATTGCATTTAAATCTTGATACTACTGGACAAGACCAAAAGATGCTAGCTGAGTGCAACAATGTAGCACATTTTACAGAAATAATAATTTAAGCACACGGTAACTGACAGGATCATGAATTCTCAACAGTCAATCAGCCACATCTCAATAACAAAGGTCAATTCAGAGCCACACACCTCAAGCCGGTCCACAGCCACTTGGGGCAGGAATTCATTTTCCAACTTGTCGAGCTTCTTCATGATCTCTTCATAGATGGTACGGTAGCGCGCAGTGTCGATGACCTTTACGCCCACCTTGAAGTAGGCACTGACCGGCTTGTGGTCGCTCAGCGTAAATGATTCATGGGAACTGTAGCGCATCTGCTTCACGTGGGGACCCTGCAACATTCTTGAACATCACCCAGAAGCCCCCAATAAAGCTGCCAAACACATTACAACTATTTTAACGTAATTCTATATTTTTTTCCAAGTCTGGAAGGTTTCCTGGGCTAAGAGCTGCTCTTCACGACTTGACAAAGGTCCAGGGTACCTGTTTACATAGCAGTATAACATCACGGAGACCTAACATAGCATAATACAGTAGAACCTCGTTTATAAATTCCTGAAAAAAAAAAAAAAAGAGATCGTGAGAAAAAACGTACTGACCGAGAAAACGTACAATCCGAAGTAACTAAAAATATTAGACAGGCTCAATGACATCTACGTAATGAGAAGCCTCGTGCAGATTGCTGCTCCACTAGTTGCCGACGCATGTTGAGCGGTTGGTGCTCCAGTGGCCAGAAATGCGTTTTGTCGGTTTCCTATTGCATGTTGCTTTAAGAGGGCAACGGGAAACCAAAATGAAATTGAGCTAGTGGGTGACACTGGATGCCGCCGAAGCGAAACGTGATGCGCACATCGCGCCGCCTGCAGTTGAGAATGGTGGCGTGTTTGGATTGTCGCCTACTAAAAGCGTATACTAGTACACTACCAATGACACCACGCACCATGCACTCTAAAACAGATAGGTGAAGATGCTCATCGCAATAGGCTTGGCGGCGATAGCTGTGAATGCGGTGTGTGACGACCCGGGTGGAGATTTGCTGGTACCGCAACAAGAAACTGTGCGCCGTCGTTTTCACATGAGATGTTCTCGATCGCGCGCGTCGCGTCTCGTGGTTTTTCTTGTCCATATGGAATCTAGCAGCCGGAATACGTATACAACCACAGTCTGCAGCAGAACACGGCGGCGACACGTTTCGGTTATTGCCTGCCAAAAGCGTGTACTACGCTTCCGATGGCACCACGCACTGTGAAACAGATAGGTGAAGATGCTTGTCGCAAAAGGATTAGCGGTGAAAGCTGTGAATGCCGCGTGCAATGACCACAGAGAAGATTTGCTGGTACCAAAATGAGAAAGTGAGTGCGCGTTACCGTTTTCATGTGACCGGGTGGGCGAGTATTGCGGTGAAGCTGCTGCGGCAGGCAGCTATATACTGTTTTCGATCGCACATGCCTTGCACATTTTCTTGTTTACATGAGATCTAGCGGCCGGAAAATGTATCATACAAACGCAGTTTGGTGATGTACTGAATGTTGGTGTCGAAAAACCGCGCTTTCCTGGAACGCGTGAACCCATAAAAAATTAGTGTAACGCTATTGGGTCACTTTTTGTGTTCTCGATTGTGAACATTGGTGCCAGGAAAACATACTTCAACGAGGTTCTACTGTATATTGTATTTGCACAATTCTAATGTGCGTTCTTTTTTTTTTTATAAAAGGTGCTTTCATATTCACATGCATGTTACAATTGTAACTAATTCTACTCAAAATCAAAAATGAAACAGATGTTACTAAAGAAAAAAAAAACAGTGTAAGGTACCCAGCCACACTGCCATCAAACGAGTCGTCTAAAGAAAGTGGCGCTCAGAGACATTGCAAGGTGTGTCCATGGTGCGTGGAATGCCCTACCACAGATGATGGTTGCGCAGGCCTCGAGAAGTGTGGCATTTCTAATGCATTAAATGGAACGAAAAATGACTTTCTGTGGTCGGTAGATCACAGAAAGTCACTAAGATTCAGCTGTGTACATGTCTGTGTGCCTTTCTATGTTCTATAATATTATTTCAACACGGTACGTGTCGACTCAGGTTTTGTTACTTGATGTGCGTGGTATAATCGGCACCAAGTAATTTTTTTGTATATTTTGGCGGTAATATAACTGCACGCTACAATCGATGGCGCAGTAGAATCGTGCAAGTACGGTAGCTTGCATACACAAAGAAGCACAGTACTCAATAGTATGCCCCGATGCAATATGGCATACAAATAAACATGCAAAAAGTACACAAAAATGCAGGTGGCACATAGACCAAGCCATTCACTCAAAAGGCAAATAATAGATGCAGAAATATACAGAGAAAGCAGTCATTGTATATTCAAGTTATCCAAACACTACAGCTCTGACTCTCTTTCATGCTTACATGATGCTTTATTGCTGCTTACATGATGCTTTATTGCCTATAGCACGGTGGCCAACATATTGCTCACATATGGTTTATGAGCGCCATTAATCTTTCATTCAATGCATTTGCACAGCACTTGAAGATTCTGCCTATTTTCCTATGGCTACTCTACATTCAACACATAAGCGATATTCAGTGCTGTGACTGTCTTTGGCCACAGAAATTACAACATTGCACATTTTTGAGAGATGTGAATCTATACTACCGAAAACCAGCTTGTGAATGTGAACAGTTATCCTAAAAAAAGAGAACAGCAAAGAGTTGCTTTCTTTCAGCAGAGTTTTTTAAATGAGATTGGCAGTGATGGTGCAAGTGATGATAATTTACAGACAAAAATTAATTTGTCTCTGACGTGCGCTTAAGCTGCATGTTAAATACACCTAGTAGAGCCTTAAAGTCGCCGCATCATAAGCTTAGCTGACAACTTAATTCAATTGGAAACTTTAGGTCATGATTTTCACCATTTCGTGCTGGAAACAACAATAGCTTCAGTAGCATGGTGTTGGCAGCACACGGTCATACTGAAGCTGTTGCCTTCATGGCATCTGATTATTACAGTCAAACCTCAATATATTAAATATGGATATAATAAATTGTAACATGTAAATATGGATATAATAAATTGTAACATGTATACCTCAAATTTTCTTGTCAATATCAGTTAAGCTAGTGCAAATATTAAATATTTTTGAACATTTGCTCAAATATTATTCCCTTCAATATTTGGTGTGGCTTGAATTTCAGTAGCATTCTAAGTTTTCGAAATATCCGAAATTAATTAATATACACACTTTTTTGCATATAAGCCACATCCCCAACTACAACACCCAGCGGGGGTGGGGGGGGAGACTGCACTTATAACCAACAGAAACACCTGCCTACAACACCAAAATCTTTGTAAAGACAGTTGGCCAGCGTCACGATGCGTTGAACCGTCGTTTGCCGGCACTTTACTAAAGTTATCCCTATCCTATTCTATCTCCATCCACGGATGCACAAATCGTCCCCGTTGTATCTTTGTCCAGCAGCTCTATTAGCTACTTCCTCCGCCGACACTGACGGTGGAGAACTTTGCCTAAAAGTTAGTATGCTGCATGGCCTTTCATGGATGCTGCACTGCTGTGAAACCATATCTTAAAGGGCCCCTGAACAACCCAGAGTTCGAAAATTAGTCATATAGTGGCTGATGTGTACTATTCTATTATGAATATATAGCTGCAAGAATTTTTTTAAATCGTGCAGAAAACAAGAAAAAAGCAAAGTTAAAAAAGCAAAGCAAAGTTAAAGGCATTTGATGAATGAAAACCCTGCCCCTGCTGTTTCTTGCTCTCTTTCACTACCCTCCCCCCACAAGCTCTCACTCTTTTTCACCTACACTCACCAACTCTACACAATGCAGCGAAAGCTACTGGTCTCCACCATTGTCTGCCACAAATTGCCCTCTACGTGAATATGACTAATAGAAGTTTCATAAAAGATTTGGTGGCACACAATGGGCAAGCTCCCCTCCGTTCTTTGAACACAGTCGGCTTTCGTAATGTTGGCGGTGTTGTTCCTACATCGACGACGAATAGACAGTGTTTACCCTGGAGCACCCTTTACCTGGAGCACCCTGTTGACATCACAACACGCCAAGGAAGCACCAGAAAAGCCAGGAGAGGAGCATGGGATTGTTTTTTGAATTTGTGGTGTTCCCACAGTGCGTAGTACTGCCACATTCGCCAAGAATTGCGGTCACAGCATTCTCTACACAATACACGCATTTGTTTTAAATGTGTAAAAAATTTTAGAGGTTGTTAAAGAGAATTTTGCATATAACCTGCACCCCCATTTTACTTACGCAAAAAGGAAAGCACGAGGACAAGCACAGTGTCTTCGTTTCCTTCTCTTGTCCTCTGATTTATTTATTTTTTTCGCTTTGCCTCAAGTTATGCAGTACCAACTACCCCACCAGTCTGTTCTCTGAACCCCATTTTACTGTTATATTTTTCTATTATCAATGCATTATTAAACAGTAACATTGGTGGTTGACACCTGGTGAACCAGCACTGGTTAGGCCTAACAGCGTAGGCAGGCACGGTGGCAGACAATTACTGAAGTTTTTCACCCACCAGTCATAGGGCCCTAGGAGGACTGCAAGATTGAGGATTGCAAAACAGCGAGCACTCCTACCAAGTTCATGTGTGCTTGCTGAATGGAATGGGTTAAGCTCGCGTGTCGACAGAAGGCCTCAAGCTGAATTTGTACAGCACAATGTAAACAGCGAGCACCATGTAGTCAAGGTTGTGCTTCACAGCATCGTGGTGACACATGACGGGCGAACACAAAACACTACTGCAGCCTCAAACACCACAAAATTTTTAGTCGACTGAAACACAACAGTGAGCAAGAGCCTGTAAACAAATCTGCTGCGCTGCTGGAATTTTAAGCAATGTTGAACTTGGATTTTTGGCTGGAAATATCTGAATAATGGCACTTTGAAAATAAACTAACTTCAGAGATGGTCCTGTTTCTCTTTTGACAAGTAAACCAACTTTTTAAAGATTTGTTAACATCCGGCACTTGCGTCAAGATTTTATGCAAATAGTACCACAACTACTCAAACTAGTCACTTTGAAATAAAAAAATCATGTTCACAAAAGTTTCATATCATTATGTAATGGATATGTGCTTATAAAAAAGGTACTTTCGGGTCGGATGTGACTTTGCTATAACAAGGTTAGACTGTACAGCAGTGGAGCCAGTTGCAGCATGCGTGGCCCACCTTCCAGAGAATGCGATCACACCACGCTGGTGCACGTTGCTTCTCACTAGTGTCCCAGAGCTGGGTGCCAGGGGCGTACTTGTACGTTGGCCGAAATGTGATTGGTCCCTCTGTGTAGCCTCCAAAGGCCTTGCCCTGCTGCTGCTGTTGTCGCAACTGGGGAAGTGAAATGACACAAACAAAAGCTAATTCAATTTGTACTGTGCAAACCACTAGAAAGCTACAAAGTTGTCTGAACTTTCTAATTCAAGCCTTCTTACACGAGTAGTAATCAATGGAAGAGCATTAAGCACCTCTAAACACTACTGCATTGTGTTGGTACTCATTGGATGGTGCTATTATTGACACTGAATGGTTGTCTATGCTCACTACATTCGGCGTTGCTCTATGCAGTAGTGTAGGGTGCAAATCAGAATTCAACAAGAATGATACTCGCTGGTTGGTAATGTGACTCAATGGCAAGATAATTTAATGACTCACTGGTTCTCTATGCAGCAGCGCACTGTAGCAACCAGGAGACATTAATAATGGTGCTCGGTTGGTAACATTATTGGCACTCAATGATTGATTATACTCAGTGACTTGTTTGTGCCATATGCAGTACCACAGAGTATCAACCTGAATGCAATGATGTATAATGCACAGCCAAGATGATAACCTGTGATTTCTTGAAGGATTTGCAGCTGGCTTTCTCACAATAAGTCAATTACACTCGCAACAATCTCAAAACATGATACTGTTCCGTGAACACAATAAATGCCTAAGATGGTTGCCTTGCACAGTCCACGACATCGCATACAGGAGAGGTTACAAATGACCAGCCAATAATAATGCAATGACCCCCAACTGCAAAACATTGCAAACCAATTTACTTCCAGCCACTGGCTCCTGCCACTTTCCAAGTGGCCAAATTCAAACGACATGAAGTTACATTGAGTTAAATGTCTGCAAAATAGATAGCAAAGGCAGCACTCTTTAGACAAGCTGTATACCAAGATTACTGGACTACAAGTAGGTAATGCTAAGAAATTTTCGGGAAATTGCCATTGTATAGCAGTCTGTTTTTTACATATGCCCATTTTCTTACATTTCTTAACAGCACTTTACACACATAGAAATCTCTACAAACAAATAATGATGCTTGCGCACCTGGTCGTGTTCCAAAAGTTTCTCCAGAAGGCCTTGCTCTACCATGGTCTTCACTCGGTCATGCTCAAGGTCTGCTAACCGGTAGTTAAGGTCCCCGAGCCAGAAGATCTGCCTGTGCATACCATGATGTTCACTATGAGCAAACAATAACAAGTCAAGAGGTTGCTGCCCTCTCATAGAGTTCTAATATTACAGTTGCAAAAGCCCCCAGAGTTCACTATCAAATAGTCGATGCAAAGTGTGTAACCTTTCTTTAGAATTTGCATGGCTCATGTAACTAGCATTAATACACTGGGCGCCAAAGGCAACTGTTTTGATCTAAACTCACCTTTGCTACCTGCAATCACAAAATCTAAATGGTAATAACAGCTTTTATACCGCAGTCACACGGGGCACTTTTGATCCCAATGAAGCCCAATTGGGCTTGAATTGTTTGATGGCAATTGGCTCCTTTGCAAAAGCAATGGAAGAGCGCCAATTGTGGCGAAAAATTTTTATCCTAATCGAGCTCAATCCGCCTTTTGCAATGCCGAACTGCGCATGCGCAGTGCCCTAGCGGCTGAGCACAGAAGCAATTTGGCAGGCACACGACTGGACTCGACTCTCTCCTCCGAGTGAGTGGAGTACGGCCGCGGCAGGCACTGCACTTGTCAGTGGAATGAGTGCCAGCCGTTTCTCTTCGACTCTTACAGACCAGCACATATCCGCGTCTTACCGTTCTACACTGTTTACCCCGACGTATATCGCGACGACGCCTGCTCGTCCAGCGGGCAGACCTCCACTCTAGCACACATGCTCCGGGAGTGCGGGTCAAGGTACCCCAAGTTCAGCAAGGAGGAGTGGGACTCGCGTCTGCATGGCCCCGCTCTAGACAAGCAAATTCTGGCTGTCTGGTGTGCCTGTTACCGGGCCGGTGAGCTAGACCTGCCAGTCCCGAAGTGGGACTAGCCAGATGCGTGACGAGTTCACGTCCTCGCCATAACTCCAATGAAGTTCTTTCACTCACTTGTCAGCCTTGCCATTCTCGCTGCCGCGCACACGGAATGCCTTTCTAACATTACTGCCATCAAAATTTTGCGCGATGCCAATGTCGTGTCTCATTTACGGCTGCACTTTTCATGACCATCACAGCAGGGCAATGCGAATTTTCCGATTTCTGTCGGTAAAACGTGATCGACAGCGCCGTGAAGCCTGGATTATGGCTGCACTTTGTGACAGGTATGTATCGGTATATGCAGTTTACCTCTCTGTTTTTGTCATGACTGACTCGTACGAATATTCTCGATGAGGATGCAAATGTATGGTTGAGCTAGCGAAACAAACGATCTCCGAGCTCACGCGACCTGGTTGAGTGAAACAAAGGTGTTTTTTTTTCTATCGTCTTTGTGCGTCCGTCGCTAGAACGCCATCATTTCGCAACTTCACACCATGCACACTTGCAGCTTTGTAAACGCTCAGCGAATGTTCGTGATGTCGGCGTAGTTATCTGTTGGAGCCAAGCTCACCTGCACTGCCGGGCTGACGTGGAAAACAGCATGCACTGTGGAAGTAGTTGATAGTGCTAGTTAGCAATCTGTGCTAGTTGTCGTTTCGTCATTCTTGTCGGCACCAAGTAAAGTAATATTCACTTGCAGAAGGCTTTTATGTTTGTTTAGCAAATCAGGATGTAGTACGGTATGCACTAAGGCTCAGTTTCCTGTGTGGTATCTTCTGGGGTCGAGTGGCACGTCTTGTGTAACTGAAACATTTCAGGGGCGCCTTCGCTGTTGCCCAGACATCAGGACTTCATACTGAAACGTGTACTTGTTTATCTTTTTTGGGTGACCGCTTTTCACCGTCAAACAAATGTTATCGCTCAGTGCAGGACGCGCTCGCATGTGTCGGAAGTTTCTCGAATGTTATGGATCGTTCTATCTGCTGTCTGTTGTCGCCGAACCTTGTGTAATCTTTGCATGTATACGCAATGTGAATGGTGTAGAACTTTCTAGAAAACGCATGGGCACCAACGATTACTCTCGAACGTTCGATGGCTCATGTATAAAAGCTGACGCGCTTGATCCGCTGATCAGATTTCGACGATCGCCGATAGTGTTAGCCGCTATTGTTGTGCTTTAAGTGTAGCCTGTTTTTGTGGGCACAGGTTCGGCCAACAAAAGTTAGCTTCGTCATTGACAGTATCGCTACTGTGTTCTGTGCCGTCACTGCTATGTGACAATACCGACGCTGTTTGAGTACACATACCAGATAAAAAAAAAATGAAGGACGCAGTCGACCGCTATGTCCGCACCACGGCGCGTTCCAAGAGGAAGACAGGTGCCCCACAAACACCGATTTCACCGATTTTGGTCATTTTGACCTTTTTTTTTTTTTGCATTTTTGTAGATGAGCACACACTTTATGTGGGTAAATAACGTATGCAACTTGGCATTCTGTCGGCCTCCCCACTGCCTGTGTATGTATGTATGCCTAGCACTATGGCACACCACAAAGCAAGACATGCAGTGGTGAAACGTTATATTCGCCCTAAGAACTACACCTCATGCCCTATTCGAGTCAAGCATTTTTGTACATGCGTCTGGGTACAAAGCATTTGCCAGCAGGCTCAATGGCTAATTAACGATGACAAAATATGACGGTGCGTACACATTGTTTCGGTCTTGTTTCACACACTGCTTGTTTGGTCGCTAGTGTCGTGTGGGGGGGCTGCTGCGGCGCGCAGCGGCGCCTGCCAAATCGTTTCTCGTGGCCACAAGATGATGGTGCCACAATGTGTCACAAAAGGTGGATTGCAATGTAAAGTGACTCGTATTACTGGAATATAGATTGGTCTCATCTCACTTTGTGGAGAACAAATTAGCAAGAGAGAATTTTGGCCTGCCCGTAGTGTATTGCAGTTTACAGGATACTGGTTAATTGGGATGTTCCCATGAGCAGCTGCATTGGTAGCAAAATTTAATGACGTAGTGTTTAACCGTTATTGTTCCTGCTTTATATTGATAATATCGTTGACAATATAGAAGTCTTGGCAGATCGTATGCTGAAAATTGCATCAAAAACATTCTGTCAATGATCAGCAACATACTTAATCAGATTAAGTGATCAATTAATTTACTGATAAGAAAGAACCTTTATCATTTCCTGAACAAGTGAATATGTGTTAGTGATTTTAAGTACCACCTCATAATCCGTATTTGTCATGATCTCAGATGGGATTAGCATATTGTCACATGTTCAATAAAGCAATATTTAAATGTTATTTCCTGAAACATTCTTTATGTGATGTGTCAAGTCATAACAAACTTCTTGTACATAAAATATTTATTTTACCAATTCTTTATTAAGCAACATTGTTTAGGATTAATGCAAACAAATTAAAGTAGAAAATAAGGCAATAAGGCTCATTTTCAATAGCTGTGGAAAAGCCTCGATTTCTCAACTAGTGGCAAAATGTACACTTAGGGCAAACTACACATGGACATAGACAGAAAAGATGGGACACAGCGCTAACTAACAAATGTGTTACAACAATAATGTGAGGTTTGTGCTGGTGTACATGATGCCATACCAATTAGCCCAACAGCCTGTTCTTTTGTACTGGTGAAAGCTAACTTGAAGCAGCTTTCAGAAAAAATGAAGTGTGTCATTCGAATTTAATGTTCAAGGTAGTGAAGGTCTACTGAACGGTCAAACAATTAATTATGCTAAATTTTCTCATGTATATGCTACTTAGCGTTGATGCCCATTTACATTAGCTTGATTACTAAAATACTTTTAAATACTCTTTTTCTTCCTCTAACAGTTACCAGGTGGCATGAACTTGACGTTGATATAATGTAACAAAATTAGTTGGAGAAATTCCAAGGTCCCCTAGAGCTATGAGGTACTTGCAATGCATATTTTTTATGTCAAGCGTATTTTTTTTCTTGCTGAACATTATGTACCCTTACATTGTTATGTTTTCTGCCATAAGTGTGACTTAGATATTTTCTCATTCTCATGTAGTTCTGTTTGTTACATTGTACCACTCTGTCACAACCTTTATTGTGGGGGTTAATAGTATATCTGATTGAATACATAAATAAAAACTGGAGGCTGGCAAATACAAAATTTTTCGAATATACATCAAATATGAGTAGTAAGTGCTGAATATTGAATAGTCAAGTCCAAACACAACACACGCATATATAGATGTAATATTTATTTTGGTATAATTAGGTACCACACACGTGCTGACTAGTGAAAAAGGACAGACAACTATCCCCAACAATT
Source organism: Dermacentor andersoni (assembly GCF_023375885.2). Classification (NCBI taxonomy): domain Eukaryota; kingdom Metazoa; phylum Arthropoda; class Arachnida; order Ixodida; family Ixodidae; genus Dermacentor; species Dermacentor andersoni. Next base: position 16,770,216 of record NC_092819.1, read on the forward strand.
AGGGTTAGTTTTAAACACACGATAACTAGTTGTCAATAAAAGAACGGCACAAATAGCCTCTCAATATTTAATTAGCTTTCCAATAATGAATGGCTACTGCATGACCAGCTTCTCAAAAAGGCTAGATAAATGGTTGCTGAAGAAAAAAATATTCGGAGGTTGTGAAAAAAGAAAATAAAAAGCTGCTGAAGTCATAGCAATATGTAAAAAGGCATATCCTGAGGAAAACATCACTGCTTGTAGCATAATAGATAAAACTGCATGCTACATGACAAACTAAATTACACTAAATTACAGACTTTGTTTAGCAGACGATACTTTGTTTAACAGATGGAGAAGAGTTACCGGACTTTAACAGTCAGTTGTGAAATACTTGATCAATTTTGATATGCAAAAATACCTGATAGTTCATTTTGATATACAAATATGAATAGTTAGTGTCTGATATTTGATTCGTATTCAAAACTTCGAATATTGACCCACCTCTAATAAATACTAGAGAGAGTACACAGCTATTATTGCCAACCATGCTGCTGGCGTAAAAGGTGGGCAGCAACATAATGGTTAGCATAAAGCTAGGTTTTCCTTTTATTTCTTTTCGATAGCATACTCATGTAAAAAAAAAAAATTCTAATGCGTTGTAGTTGACAAAGCAGCACAAGATGTCCCTACCAGCGCTGCTACTGCTGTCCATGGCTCCAGTAACCCAGTAGTATTCTGTAAATGGTTATATGTTTACAGAGAAGCTAGAACTCTCTAACGTTTCGTCACTGCTTTGTAAATCAGTTACTTATTTTGATTCTGTAGGCATAGTGAAAAATCTGTCAATGCTTCAAAAGTGCTTTAACTCTTTCGTTAGTGTGCCTATAAATATAGATAAACTTGATCAACAGTTTTTCTACGCATTGGTAAATATTTCTGTTGGAATTCTTCACCTAGCAACATGATGCACAGTCTGAAATTACTAATGAACTTCGTCTATTTGTCAGATTTCGCAGTTTCTGGCAGACTGGGGAGTCTGGAAAAATAAAACTTCGAGTCGAGGTATCGTCGAAACTAGCCTCTACTGCTCCTTGTACATATTCAATAAAAAGACGCAAAATTTGTGCTTTGGTCGACTTGGCAACATCATTTTTAAATGACAGCAGCAGTGAAGGCATATAATCTTCACCAGGGTTGTCTATTTTACAGTTTGAAGTATCGGCTGCTTTAACAATGTCTCAAACAATGGCAGATGCTCACGAGTGTGTGTTATTTTGATAACTCTGTTAGACTAATACCAAATGCAAGTTTATTTTCCCCACCATGGGTTGCTTTTATCCATCAGTGCATCGACAGCGCATGAACAAATTATTACAAGCAATCCTTGCCGTAATGCGGGGTTTTCACTCACACAAGCGTACACAGTCGATTTCAGACCAACCTTCGATCGAAGCTTGACTAGCTAACTCATCTCTTAAATTTTGAACACCAAAAGTGTAAGAGCCCTTATTCATTAAAGTACGACTTTGTGCTACACTCCACATTACTGTACAGTACTGTACAGGAAGTGAACAAAGCATGTGGAGGCTCCAGTGCCAGTTGAATGCACACTAGACCACTTTGCTTGCATAGAAAAGCTCACCAAATGCAATAATCAAGTATGAGGAGGCTCCTGCGTGCTCCTTGACCTGACAACCATAGCTTTGCAAACCTAAAGAATGCAGTAAAAAGCAAACCAGATGCCTGCTGCAATGAGTAAATACAAATGCTCCCTGTGTAATAGGAACTTAACCATTTTAAGTTTTACAAAGCTACTGCTTTCCCACATAGCATGGGCATCACTATGGCTCTAATAATGATGCCAACAACTCTCCATAATAATTTTTTGCATGAATTGACTTACAAAAGCTGGGAGCTAGGAACAAGGTACATATTTTGTATATTCCAGATTTTTTTTTTGCTCTCAGGACCTGTACTAAAAATAGTGAATTATTACTTTCACTTGTGTTCCTCGAAGTGCTTCTTTGAAATTTCACTTAAAAATTCTCGAAAACTGGCTGAGCAATTATTACTACGATACATCCATTCAAAACGCCAGTGCTCAGGCTATAATTTTATCTATTGCAGTATACATTGTGACTACTTATGTCCTGACATAAAATGCTACAATATAAAAGCACCAAAAATCAGTACATTTTTAGTGGTAACAAAAGACTTAATTTTTGGCAATTAGAATGGTATCGGAGACTTTGCTGCTGGCTGCACATCAGTGATGCAGAAATCTTCACTAAAAAAGCTCTCCCTGAGGACATGCACATAGTGCTTCCATAGCTGTTTTCCTTTTGTTTACGCAAATGACTGAAACAATGTACTAAAACAGCCTAACTATTTATCTTGCTATTTCAAATGTCCATTGCCAAGGCCAGGATACATGGATATTCATACACATACGGTAAAACTGTGTTACAATGAAGTTGATGGGGGAACCAGAATTAATTTGTTATATACATTACTTTGTTACACCAGTTATTTCATAATACCCCATTTCGTTATGACGAGGTTTGACTGTACATACTTGAATAAGCAGAGAGCAGGAGGGAAAGCCATCTCCATAGCTCAATTATTGCAGCACTCCACACAACATGTGAAGGCTATGAGATAAACCCCAACTAGTGGCACACTGTGTCTTTTCAGCTGCTTTCTTAAATTTTACTCCAAGCCCAATCACTATATAACAAAATTTGTGTGGCTTCATAGTTTGGGACTTCAGTTCTCTCATGTGTTCCTTAAATATGGACAAGCACAGCTTGTGAATTTAAAGAAATATTTTTCATTCGAAAAAATACAAGCTGCGTTAATTTTGTTGCATCAGGTGAGTTATCTGTGCAAAAATGGGCACATGGCCGGTAATTTATACCATGAATGCTAGCACACAGACACTTGGTAACCAGAGGCAGCATTCGTGACTGATCGCTTTGCAGACTACATTAATATGTGCATGCCTTAACATCCAGCACGATGCTTTACTGGAGCAACAGAGTTCATGCTGGCATGTCCAACCAACACATGCAAATATGGACCCAGCACAGTAAAAATGACATTGCTGTCACTTGGCAGTGGGCAGTGTTATGGCAAGTGCAAGCAAAAGAATGGCAAGTGTGAGCAAAATAATGGCCACTGAACACAAGATGCTTCTCAGTCGTTCTTATTCAGAAGAAGCAGTGAGCCATCACATAGCCACATTTTAATATTTGAAAACTGATGTTGGTGCACTTGTAAAAAAGAAAAATACAGAATTCACGTTTCAAATTCTATCATTTTACTTCACTGCTGTGTTTTTGGTTGGAGGAGAACCTATTTTCAATGTAACTTATCGAAGGGGCTTTACATCTGGAAGAAAAACCTTTCAGTGAAGGCACACAACTGCCCCCTTAAAAAAAAAAGTTTCCTTCACTATAAAATACTTTAGTGCTAATTATATACCTGAATACATTACAAAAATATTATTAGGAAAAAAAATAGAGTGTTCTTGTATGTTTATTTATTAAGTACTGCCAGCCTATATTTCAGGCCTTAGCCTGGTGTGGGTATTCAGTACAAAATTCTTCATCAATGTAACATACACTATGCAACAAAAGAAAGAAGGATTTACGTAACGAAGAACATAAGCCTTATAATGTAACACTATTCCACTCTGTTTTTATTTCAAATTGGCCATTCATGATCATCAGCAGCAACCTGTTTTATGTCCACTGCAGGACGAAGGCCGCTCCCTGTGATCTCCAATTACCCCTGTCCTGCGCCAACCAATTCAAACTAGCACCCACGAATTTCCTAATTTCATGGTTCCACCTATTCTGCCTTCCTCGACTACGTTTCTCTTCTCTTGGTACCCATTCTGTAACCCTAATGGTCCAACGGTTATCTAACTGGCACAATAAATGACCTGCCCAGCTCCATTTTTCTCTCTTGATGTCAATTAGAATATTGTCTATACCCGTTTGCTCTCTGATCCAAACCGCTTTCTTTCGGTCTGTTAATGTTATGCTTAACAATCTTTGTTCCATCGCTCTTTGCACGGTCCTTAACTTGTTCTCAAGCTTCTTTGTCAGTCTCCAAGTCTTGGTCTCCAAGTCTGCCCCATATGTCAGCACTGGTAAAATGCACTGATTGTACACCTTCCTTTTCAATGATAATGGTAAGCTTCAAGTGAGGAGCTGGCAATGTCTGCCGTATGCTATCCAACCCATTTTTATTCTTCTGTGAATTTCCTCCTCAGGATCGTGATGATTTGACCAAGGTAAACGTACTCCTTCACAGACTCTAGAGGCCGACTGGCGATCCTGAAGTCTTGTTCCTTTGCCCGGCTATTTATCATTATCTTTGCCTTCTGCATATTAACCTTCAACCCCACTCTTACACTCTCTTGGTTAAAGTCCTCAATAATTTGTTGTAACTTGTCTGCATTGTTGCTGAATAGAACAATGTCATTGGCAAACCGAAGGTAGCTGAGATAGTCGCCGTTGATCTTTACTCCTAAGCCTTCCCAGTGTAATAGCTTGAATACTTCTTCCAAGCATGCAGTGAACAGTATTGGAGAGATTGTGTCTCCCTGTCTGACCCCTTTCTTTATAGGTATGTTCCAGCTTTTCTTGTGTAGAATTAAGGTAGCTGTAGAACCTCTGTAGATATTTTCCAAGGTATTTACGTAAGCGTTCTCTACTCTTTGATTACATAATGCCGCTATGACTGTGAGTATCTCTACTGAACCAAATGCCTTTTCGTAATCTATGAAAGCCATATAGAGAGGCTTATTATACTCTGCAGATTTCTCAATTCTTCTGTTTTCAATTCAATTCTTTAATGTCTCCCTTTATGTGGATTAGTACAGTCGAACCCAGGTGTGTCGAACCTTGATATAACAAATTATTGTGTATAACAAACAGCTGTAAAATCCCCCTGAAGAATTTCGTATCAAATTTTTAATTTTATATATCGAATTATTGATATATTGAACTATTTCGCAATACCCTTCGAGCTCGATATATTCGGTTCCACTGTATAATGTTTGCATTCTTCCAGTTTTCTGGGACCTTTGCAGTCGATAGACACTTCGTATAAAGAGCCGCCAGTTTTTCAAGCATTATGTCTCCTTCATATTTGATTAAATCGACTATTATTCCATCTTCTGCTGCTCTTCCTCATTTCATGTCTTGCAAGGCTCTTCTGACCTCATCGCTAGTTATAGGAGGAGTTTCTGTATGCTGTTCATTACTGTTTCTAATTGGGGTATCTTGACTCCTCTGGGTACTGTACAGGTCAGTATAGAATTCTTCCGCTGCTTTTACTGTATCTTCAAGATTGCTGATGCTATTACCCTGTCATTAGCCCTCCCTGATAGGTCCGAAGGTTCGAGTCCAGCCCACATGGATGGGCGTCACACCCATATAGGCGGAGCCCGGCCCATTTTGACTTATCACGGAGGGCTAATGGCCGATTTGGAATAAAGAAAGATTAGAATAGCTTTACGTTATACTGATACTGCTCCATGTGTGTGCAAACCCAACAAAAACATATCCAATAAAAGAGAGTCAAAGCACACGATGAAGAATGCACATGGTGAATATAGAAATAAACAACACAAGTAATGCAAATACATTTGGAAGTATGCTAACCAGTGTAAAAAATACATTCAATTAGGTAACTAAATTAAAAGTATAGAAATGAACAACACAAGGTTATGTAATACACAGGAATGATCAAAAAAAGTAACGCAAGAACATCGGGAAGCACCTTGACCTACGCAATACTACTAAAATTTACAGGGTGCAATATTCAAAAATGATAGCAGAATGGAAAATCACAGTTCAATCTTTGTAATTGCTCCTGAGAATGAATCTAATGTTGGACATGTGACTACATCTGCAGTTAAAACATTCCAATTGGAAATTGTACAAGCAAAGAATGAACTTTTCAAGGTATATTTGTTTTACATGCGTACTCGGCGACTTTTTCAGGATGGTAAGAATGTCAAGTGTAACGAGTAGTTAGAATGTCCAATTTGTAACACATTATGATATAACAGGTAGAGAAGCTTTAGCCTCTCATGATACTGCCGCATTTTTATATATCGAGCTGGGCAGTTCGCAAAAGTGCAGATGGTGATATCTGTCAACTGTATGAGTTGAAAATAAATCATACCGACTTCCTTTGTATGCTCTGTAATTTCGCTATGTTAGTATCTGTCTGATGGTCCTGTACAGATGCTGTATATTCTAATACTGGTCAAATAAAAACTATATGCACCAAAAGTTTCATCTCATACATCGAATGATCCAATGATTGTCTTAGGTAGTCAAATTCTCAGAATGCTTTTTTTTTTTCTACATACATTACATGTACATTCCACTGGAGGCCTGACATCATTACTCCTAAATGCTTATACTTAAGTACAACACTCAAAGATTGGCTGGCTAGACTGTATGTCAACCTTAGCGGTGTCCCTCCGCCTTCCCTGGTTTACTGTCATCGCTACAGTCTTTCGAATATGCAGAGACATCTGACATGTGGCGCACCACTCCTCTATTTTGATCAATGCATCATTTAATAAGGTCTGATCTCATTTGCAAGAAATTTTCTGATATAGTATGCAGTCGTCTGTGAAATGTCAAATTTTAACAGGGATGTTATCAGCAATGTCATTTATGAAGAGCAAAACCAAAAGAAGGCCCATAACAGACGCTTGAGGTATTCCGGACTTCTTTTTCGGTAATTGCACTGGTAGGTAAAAGATTAATAGTAAGACTTTCTTGCTAAAACTACTTACTGCAAATAAACAATACTTAGGTCTTAGATACTTAGAAAAAGGAAAGTTATAAAAGACCTGCTGATGGTGCATAGCGTCTTCATAGGCAAGTTAAGGCAAGTACCGTATAGACTCGTATAAAGACCGCACCCCCAACATGACAGTCCAAAATTTGGAAAAAGAGATTTCCAACGGAGAAGCAATTGCGTTTAATGCTCCGATGCCGTGCATGCACGCGCTGCATACTCGCGCGGGTCACAACTCGATGGCTAGAGCTGCGCGTTGACCTCTGATGCTGTGGTACATCCAGGGATTCGGAGTGTGCACAAGTCGCCGGCGCAGCTGGCACTATATTGAGCAAAAGGTTAATTACTGTGTAAGGGCTGCACCTCGTCAAAATTGTGAAAGAAAAGTGTGGCCCTTGTACGAGTCTATATGGTATATCGTTCAAAATCTTCAACATTGATTATAATCAGCACGTTGAAAGACAAACCAAAGGCAGAAGAAACAAACTGTGGTGCATTCCCAGTCCATATCTTCGGCTTTTGGCAGAACGGTCACGGTAATGAACCATTACAAACTATAGAACTGCTTTCAGTCCTACTGTAGCCTATTTCAGCTTTTTGGGGCTTTTTCAAAATGTATTCACACGATATGACTCACTCGTGGTCCGAGAGCACCCTGTCAGTGGGGCCAAAGGAGAGGCGTGCGCAGACATCCTGGTAGTCCTGGTTGCGACGCTGGCACTCGTCCTGGTGGGCAGCCAGGTGGCAACAGACGAAGCACAGGGTTGAGGCATGCAGCCGCAGGCGGACGGCCACAGCGCCCTTGTTGCCCATCTTGCCAAGGATGCCTGTGCCGACCCAATGGGCCTCCACCTCCTGCACATGGGATGCCAGCCGCTCCTCCACAAACAGCACCAGCATCATGCCCACCAGACGCACCAACTTCACCAGCCGGTACCGACACCCTGCATCAAGGGGTATAGAAAGGCACCCAGTCTCACCCAGCATCATCATAATCAAGTGTGGCAACTGACTGGGTGATTAATTTTAACATAGTGTTACATGTGGAGAGACACAGACAAAAGCAACTAATTATGATTTATTTACAAGAGCAGCGCTACCAGGTACAAAGATGGAAACCTGCTCCTGCCAAGCTCAGGTGCCCATCTTCGTCTTCCCTTGCACCGGTCTCTTGCTCAGCAGATCTCTTAAGTGTCTGCTGTATCGCAACAATATTTAAACAAGTACTAACTAGTTTGTGAAGATGTAGAAATTTTACTACATGCTTCTCACATGCAAAGGAACTACACTTGGCAAGTATAAAAGTTAGAAAACCCTTATTTAAGGCATTTTAGTTTGATAAAAGAATGCTAGACCTGGCCTTATCAACCTTGTGGCATGATGACACAGCAACATGTACTGACGTCGTGTAGCAATAGGCATCATGTAGGCTAGGCATGCCTTTTCTTTGTGTTTATACCTCGGCCTTTGTCTTCACTTCGTGCTCATTAAAATTTTCGATAGATATGAACTACCTAGACCAGCAGGAGCAATTTTATACTAAATTATTAAGCATGCCCTCAAACCTACCAGTATTATTTGTGCGGTTTATAGGATTTGGACCTTCACTTGCTGCAAGCAAATCACAACTCGAAAATGTCATTTCAATATTCTTAAAAGGTATTAAGGCGTTGACCTGGAGGGGTATACTGCAAGAGTCCCCCTAGTGGACTGTCCATTTCGGCTGCTGCTGACTGGATGGAGTTGTGCGAGCGAGGAGGAGACGAGCGGCCCCAGTCAATCAGCGGCGGTTGAAATGGACAGACCACTAGGTGGACTCTTCAGAGTACCCCCCTAGGCTAGTTGGTTAGAATCCACACGGAAAACAGCCAAAATATGAATCTTCTTGCTCTCTATGTATTTTTTTGCTGTTTTCAGTATTGATTGTGAAGTTACTGAGGCACTTTGGACAGGGTGGAATGCAGCTATCAGACCTTAACTACATTTATTACAGATATACCAACCAGTTCCCAGACAGGCTCAGTGCATGTGCCATGACTAATGATAATAACAATGTGGTTACTATGGTTCTGCTGCTAAGCAAGACTTGACTATGAGGAGTAGCACTGTGGAGTGTTCTTGGTGATTAGAACAAGAGAAAGCTGAGCTAGTTGGTAAGGATTCATAATGCAAAGAAGGGGTAAGGCTTGCAGACACGGACATAAGCGAAGAGAAATGGACAACACAAACGCCATGTGTTGTCAACTTCTCTTGTGTCCATGTCTGCATGCCTTACCCCTTCTTTGCATTATGTTCTTGATGAGTTGTGACCACTTGGGTTCATTGACTTTGCATAAGTATGCTTCTGCATGCCACTGCCCATTGAAGTATGGCTGCCACTATCATAAATTTGCTTCACGGCAAAGTATCATAGCCACAACTACGGCTATAGACACAAATGGTTGCATTTTCATGTATCACATGCAGCCATGACATCGTAATGAAACAGCTCAACTACCATGGGAGCATTACAGACGTGAAACCTGTCAATCAATGATCTCATTTAAATTTGAATTCAGAAGGAACATGGAGGCTTTCCTCAAAGGCAGAGATGTGTCCGTGTTTAACTTAATCTGTTAAGCTTTCAACACAGGGCCCAAGTATTCCCATCATGAGACTGTAGCCTTAAGCCAACTAAGCACTTACGAAAACTGGCTGGGCTTTCCAATGATAGAGCTTTGAGGAAACAAGCTTACCTGAGTGGAGACCAAGGGCAACAGCCCTGAGCCACTCTTCTTCACGGGGGCTGTCGGTAAACAGCAGAGCTTCTTTGCTAAGGTCAAGCTCCTGGAAGCCCACGGCATAGAGCTGCGGAGGCTCGGAATCGGCTGCTGACAGCCAATCACGCAGAGTCACGCTGCCACATGCCTGGCCGTTGACATTCCATGTGCCCAGGAAGAATCTCCATTGTGCAAGACAATGCATTTATGTGTCACTAACATGCTACACACAGGTATTTACTGGTCGTGTATGTTATGAGATCAACTTAAGGAGCACATAGGTAATTTCTATTATCTTTATAATCTACATATCATGGCGCACCTGCAGGCAAAAAACTAACTCAAAAATGTGTCGTTGACAAAAAAGTACTGCATTAAATTTATGAAATGCTAAGTTTTGCCCATTAAAGCAATGAAAGTGATCCATTTTGTGCTGTTGGCCATTCGAAGAACGCTCACCAGATCCAAGCTATCATGGTCTCGTTTGAAAGCAACTCTTTCCAGCTTGCTTTCCTGCCATAAAATGAGCCTTCAATGTTTCTTCAGAAGAAAGCTACCAGGTTTGGTAGTGTGAAATGTACGGTCTTGCACTTCTTTAAGAATGTTATCTGCATTTTTAACAAATAATTTCTGGAAGTCGCAAATTTTGAGAGCAGCACTGTCTCTTCACTACTCTCTCTAGTCCCTTTATTTATTTATTTATTTTTGCATGAATGGCTAGAGTCAGAGAGTGCAGAATCACTATGATATAGAGTTTTAGGATACAGCCACATCTTGAAATCTTAGAAATCACCAACAAATATTCACAACTGCACTGGTCCAACTTTAGAATTTCATAACATTGTTGAATATACAGACACAAACATTAAAATGCAAATCTGCACTTTTTGAACATTCATAAACATACATGCTTGATTCTAGTTTTCTTGCTGCCACACATCTTCAAAAACTCACCTCAAAAATTTATAACACACAAAAATATTTACCTTTATTATTTGGATTGATTCAGAATAAAAGCCAATTGCATGTTTGTAATCGGCACACAAGGTTGAATATTTGCTGAAAATTTCATGTGTCGAGAGTCAATACCAAAAATATTTTTCCTGGAAGCCATGTCTCTCCTTAAAGGGACATAATACCGTTCAGAACATTTTATGTATTTATTTATTTATTTATTTATTTCACAATACTGCAGGCCATGACAGGCCCAAGCAGGAATGGGAAATCAAAACATAATTAGTATAAGTCGGTATTACAAATGAATAACGCCATTAGCAATCAAACAGGATTACATCACTACACATATAATACGTACTTGGTAACAAGCAAAAAAGAAAACTAAAACAACAATTTTTTCAGTGCCGTTTGAAAATCAGCCTTCTCAAAAATGGTTTTAGGAAGAGCGTTCCAGTCAGAAATTGTCTGGGGAAAGAAACTGTGTTTAAATGCATTGATTTTAGCAAATATCGGTTTCAGTGCATGGTCATGATTGTGTCGAGTCTTTCTGGTGTCTAAGGGTTTTACATATGACAGGTATGGACATGTCAAATTTACCTTTCAACACGTCATGCAAGAACACTATCCGAGCATATTTTCAATGCACCTGTAATGTTGTAATCCCGTGTTTTTGCATAAGTTTAGGAGGGGTGTCGCACCTTCTATATTTACCAAAAATGAATCTGATTGCATTTCTTTGCAACATCTCAAGTTTATATATATCCTGCTTAGTTTCAGGATCCCAAATTATGGAAGCATATTCTAATTTCGACCTTATGTAAGTATTGTACGCTAGTAACTTTAACTTTGCTGCAGCTTTGTTTAATTTCCTTCTTAGGAAACAGAACTTCTTGAATGCTGATGCATATATATCGTAAATGTGACCTGACCAGGATAATTTAGAAGTAAGTGTAACGTCTAAATATTTATAGCTTGTAACCTTTGCTATTTCTTGGTTACAAAAAGTATAGGAATAAGAACTAGGCTGTAATTTACGTGTAACTGTTAATAAGACTATTTCTTGCACGTTAATTTCCATATCCCAAGAAAAAAGCATCATCGCCCGTTTTTGTTCGCGTGACAAGAAAAACGAATTCCTTCGGAAAGCTCGAAAAGCATGTTTGCGTACGTCTCTGATAGGCCTGAAAGGAAGCAAGGATAGCGCTATTTACGTCAATGAACACCTGACCATTGACAACAAACGACTATTCAGCAAAGCGCTGGCCCTCAAAAAAGAAATGAAATGGCATTACCTTTGGACCGAGAATTGCCATATCAAGGCACGCAAGACTGATGACAGCAGGGTCTTCAGAATAAGTGCCGAGTCAGATCTGCGCATCTTCACGTAGATATCAACTCGCAACATTTGTCATTTTCATAATCTGTTCTTGACAACATTTCCTCTATGGCATTGCTCTCAACAGCAGAAACAAAATCGTTGCTCGCTGGTTCTAACTACTCATTACTACACATCAATGCACGAAGTTTATGCAAAAACCAAGATAGCATTACTGCCTTTATTGATTCACTTGGTAATTCCTTTTCATTTTTGTGCATTTCCGAAACTTGGCTTGACTCTCCTGATGGTAATTTATATGGTTTTCGGTCGTTCCATTCCGAATACTGTCACCGCAGTTCGGATCGGCATGGCGGTTCGGCTATCTTCATATCATCGAAAATCAAGTACGAACGTAGGCTTGACCTATGTTTAAATGTATCTAAATGTGAATCGGTGTGGATCGAAACTAACCTGTCGCCTTCTAGAAATCGCAATGGTCTAATCATTGGTTGCATTTATCGCTCCCCATCTTCATCTATTCCTGATTTCTTGTACAACCTTTCCACAATTCTTCATAAAGTTTCAGCTGAAAAAAAAACAGATTTTAATAGTTGGTGACATTAACATCAATTTACTGGATACTGATAATAGCTCAGTAATATCATATAGCAATTGTTTTGTTGGATTCGGGCTTGAGTCTTTAATTACTTCTCCTACTAGATTTTCCGCTTCTGGAACTAATACTCTTCTTGATCACGCCTTAAGCAATATCACACCATCTCCAAGTGCCGGTGTCATTGACATGTCTATCACAGATCATCTTCCCATTTTCGTTACCTTTGTTACAGAAAAACCTTACTATGACACTAGTTACTTTACATCCAGCTTCGACCGGGATAAGTTTGTTAATACAATAAATAGTACCAACTGGTCATCAATTGGTAATCTATGTGATCCTGAAGAGACACTCGAAAAATTCTGCTCATTATTTTTGAAAGCTGCGTGCGCTAGCACTACAACTGTCAAGTGCAAAAAAAAGTTTACATTTCCACGTAATCCCTGGATAACAAAAGGCTTGTTAACGAGCATGCGTAAAAAAGATAATCTTTACAGGAAGACTAAAAAACAGCCGTTCAATGTGAATCTAGCACATCGCTATAAAAAATACAGTGCCATGTTGAACAACCTACTGAAAAAATCAAAGCGGCTTTATTACGAGAAAGAATTCTGCGAAGCTAAAAATAATCCTAAGAAACAATGGCAACTTTTCAACGACTTATTGTATGCACCCTAGGCTAGTAGAACCATTGATAAAATAACTTAAAACATAACACTTGCACTGCATCGTCTCGCATAGCTAACTCATTCAGTGATTACTTCCATGAAGTGTACAGCAATAGCCCGATAGCCTCTTCCTATCCATGTAACCGTTGCAATCATACATTCTTTCGTTTTCCCGTCACAGCCGATGAGGTCTGTTCTGCTATATTAAATCTAAAAAACACTTGCCCAGGTCTAAATAATGTCTCTGCCTATCACTTAAAACTTGTTGCCCCTTGCATTGCGGAAACACTAAGCAGCATAATTAATGTAATTTTTAAATGCGGTACCTTTCCAAGTTCGCTTAAGAAGGCAAAAGTAATCCCTGTATTTAAAAAAGGTGAAAAATCTCTTGTGTCTAATTATTGCCCAATCTCTATTTTGTCCTCCATTAGTAAACTTATCGAGAAATTATTTCTGAAACGTGTAAACAGTTACCTAACAAAGTTTAAGTTGTTGAAATCTTGCCAATTCGGTTTCCGTCCTGGCAGTTCGACGAACTTAGCTCTTATTACCTTAACCGATTACATAAGGTGTTCTATTGACAGTGGTAAATTTGTTGGCTCAGTATTTTTAGATTTTACTAAAGCTTTTGACACTGTGAATCATACCATTTTATTTGCCAAACTAGAATCTTTAGGTATAACAGGTACAGCTTTAACTTTTCTTAAAGATTACTTACATGACCGTGAGCAAACAATCTGCGTAGGGGACGCTTATTCCGAGTCGAAAGTTGTTAATTAAGGGGTACCACAAGGCTCAATACTGGGACCCTTGTAGTTTTGCATTTATATTAACAACTTACCCGATGTTCTTGACCTTTCTAATGCCATTTTATATGCTGATGATACCACTATTTCCATGTCTGATAATTCTTTAGCAACCTTACTCCTTAAACTGAACAATGAACTAGCAAAAGTTGTTGAATGATGTCATTTAAATCATTTAATTTTAAACCCTCTCAAAACTCAGTTCATGTTATTTAAAACAAAGCAGAAGATCATGCCGTTTTTCCCCCGAGTAACTCTCGACAGTCACCTTATTCCTGCAGCGGACTGTGTTTTGTTCCTTGGCATAAAATTAGATTCTCACTTGAAATTTACTAATCATATTGCATTTGTTAAACAGAAAACAGCTTTCGGCATAAGAGCTCTCATAAAATCACGTGCATTCTTTTCAGAACACGGATTATTATCTTTATACTTTGCGTTCATTCACAGTCATATCACCTATGGTATTGCTCCCTGGGGAAATACGTATAACTGCCACCTCTCGTCTATTCAACACATACAGAACCAGGCTATTCGCATAATCACCAACAGTTCCTTGTACTCAAATGCTCTCCCGCTACTCCAGGCAAACTTTATACTACCTGTATCTGGCTTGTTTAAGTATCATCTAAGTGTTTTCTTTTTTAAATTACTTAACAAACAGCTTCCTTACGAATTTGTGGACTACAAATTACTCCCTAATACCAACCACACTAGGTTTGCGCATAATTACAACTTTTTATTACCTAAATGTAACACAAACTATGGGAAAATGGCATCCTCGTTTTGAGCTTTAAAAATATGGAATGACCTACCCCATTCACTTAAACTAACGTCATCTTTGAATGTATTCAAACATGAGTTAAGATGCTTTATTTCTTATTGTAAATAGTTTCATGTATAACACATTCTCTGTATAATTATGCCTGTTGATATATGTACTTTTTTGTTTGTTTTCTCTTACTAATGTATTGCATTATGCACATTCATTTGTTTTCCTTGTACTTTTTTATATTTGCTGCTTTAACCCACGTTTTGTACACATCTTTTTTTTCTCTTTTTGGAACCGAGGGTCCCGTTGCAGTCATTGACTTTGGGACCCTCGTCTGCATACTATTTGTTGTTTACTTATTGTTTTTTGAATGACGAATAAACTGAAACTGACACCACTGCTCAATCTAGAACAATTGGTCCTGCAATACAACGTGATCACTCTCCCACAATATCTCCTTGTAATATAGTACAGTCATCAGCAAAAAGTTTTATACACACTGTATCAGACAAAAATCCAATGAGATCATTCACATAAACTAAGAAAAGCAAGGGTCCAAGTACACTGCCCTGAGGCATACCAGAAGAAACAGGGAGCATATTAGACGCACACTCATCCACTAAAACAAATTGTTTTCTGCTATGCAAGTATGCTTCAACCCATTTCACTAAGTAGCAGGGAAGGCCAGTTAATTTCAGCTTATGTATTAGTTTCTTATGCGACACCTTGTCAATAAAGTCTATAAAGAATATATCTATTTGCCCCGAGTGGTCCAATGTCATTATAAAGTCATGTGCAGTGGTGAGTAACTGAGTCGTAGTAGATCTTCCCTTGGTAAATCCGTGTTGATAAGGAGAATAAACTTTATTATTAGACAAGAAAGACCTTATATATCCAGCTTTGACGTGTTCCATAAGTTTCGAACAAGTAGATATAATCGACACATGCCTATAATTTGTTATGTTAAGCTTGTTGCCTTTCTTAAAAATCGGCACATTGCGTGCCATCTTCCAGTCATCAGGAAGCTCACTAGTGGTTAAAGAAAGCTGAAAAATATTTGCCAAGTAGTCTGCAATCTGCGCTGCAAAGCGTTTCAAGAACGCAGTAGGGATGCCATCCTTACCCGCGCCTTTTTTTCTCGTTCAATTTACGTAGCATAGATAGAACCCCTTCGCTTGTTATTACTGGTACATCTGTCTTCGAAAGTTCCTTGTGTATGTTGTAGTTGTCATCAGGGGAAAAAACACTACGAAAATATACATTAAATGCGTGAGCTATATCAGCTATGTTCTCGACAAGGTGATCATTTACTTAAATATTTTTATTAGACTCACTTGTCTTTCCGAGGTAATGCCAAAATTTTTATGGATCAGTTCTAAGAAATTCTGGAAGTGAAAAAGTGAAGTAATTATGCTTTGCTTGTTGCACCTTAATTGTCAATTTATTCCTCAGTTCCACGAGGGTCTTCTTATACATATTTTGTTTCTTTCTCAATCGTTTCAGTTTATGTTTAATGTGGATGATTACATGACTAACCCACGGATTCTAGCGATTTTTAGTAGCCCTCCTCATAGGTACAAAGTTTTTAGTACAGAATGACACTACTTGTTTAAGATGACACCATAGGTCATGAACATTCCCAGAATGAGCATCAATAACTAGTGTTTTCTCTAAATAATCAATAATTGAGGTATCATCACTTCGTTCAAAATCTCTATGATTTGTCGCACTAGACTGACTGTATCTGGCATCCCTGGGACACGACCAGGTGAAAAACAACAATTTATGGTCTGAAATAGCTGGCTCCACAGCAATAGTACATTTAGGAAAAGATTCACTGACAAAAAAAAAGGTCCAGAAGTGCTTGTTGTCTAGTAAAATCACATACAATTTGTTCAACATTCAAAGCAAGCGTTATATCAAGAATAACATGAATCGAGATAGCCCTGCTGATGGAAAGATTGTGTCTCGTATTGACTGAAATGAGCACTGTTTTCCTCATGAAACACGGGTTTATATTTTTAATTATTCACAACAAGACACAAAAATTGCTTTTGGCACCCCCATGGGGCAAAAGCATGACAACAAATGGCCTACTACGTGACCTTCTATTAGTGTACGCGACTCCTTGACATTTTTTAAATATTAAATTGCGATACATTTTTTCTATTATAGTTTTTCTGTAACTTATAATGCACAGCTAAATGTTCTATTGTTATACGAGTCGAAAAGTGGCGCCATAGCGCTGCAGCCCAATTACTGAGGTCATGGTGCCAACTTACACCCATGGACAAAAGATGGCACCACATTACCACTAGCACTTTTGCTAGCAATAGGATTTGCAACAGTCACAGATGCACCAACTTATTGCAGCAGCTTTTTATTTTCAGCAGTGGCTGAAAAGGTCAAAATGCAGATGGTTAACGAAAGTTGCACTCAAAAGCCGCTCATGCAAAAGCTGCTCATTGTTCTTCTCTCCCAATTTGCGAAGCAGGCTATCGGCATCGCTCTCACTTTTCAGTGTTGCTGGCGTTGGGACTCCTATATTTTATAGACTGCTCAGATCGAAAGTTTCTGCTTACAAAAGTTCAACATGCTTTTGGAAATAACCGCTGCAGGTACAAACACTTCCGAGGATGAGCTTTTCGTTGCACCATAAGAAACTGGGTCCTTAAAAATCGGTTGTCAGCCCCTTTAACAAATAATATGATGGCAGTAATTTTGGCCTACATGGCCATATTGAAATTTAGAAACAGGGCTTATGGCAGAAAGCTGTGCTCATTGGATCTCTCATAACTGATGCATTTCCAACACTTTGGAAGCAACAGAAAAAATTATCCAGCACCCTCTCTGACTTGTTCTCTTTTACTTAATGATTTTTTCTGTTTCTTCCAAAGCGCTGTAAATGCATCAATTAGTAGAAACAGGGAACTACACTATAATGGCAACTGTCTTCAACTTTCCAATATAAACATGCACCATGAAGTTTATAACTAAGAAGTTAATTAATGTAATTCGTTTGAAAAGTGAATGGATTCCTTTGATTTTTCTTGCAAATGGTATCTGCCTAGGCATATAATGCAACTGTCGTGACATAATTCCAAGGTCTTTTTAAACATAAGTGTTCAACATAACAAACACAGTATGGTTTGAAAACTTGGATGCATTGCAGGCAAGAAAATTGCAATTTGCCAGGCTTGGAGCTAGAGAAACGATTACAAAAGTAATTACTGTACAAACTCGTGCAAGGCCCGCACTTTTTTTTTTTTACAATTTTGACGGAAGCGGCCCTTACACATGACCAAACCATTTGGTCAAAATGGTGCTGGCCCTGCTGGTGACTTGTGCACACCCCGCATCTCGCCATCCAGTAGCATCATGTGGAAGTAGGCACCGCACCAAAATTTGCCGATGCTTGTGCCCGGCATCGGGACCCCGAACACCATTGCTTATTCAATGAAAAATTTTTACCACATTTTGGGCAGCCAAGTTAGGGGTGCGGCCCTTACACGGGTGCGGCCCTTACACGGGTGCGGCCCTTACACGGGTGCGGCCCTTACACAGGTGTGGCCCTTACATGAGCCTATACGGTATAATGAACTGATCACGTTAAACTTAGAGGGACCAACAACCAATGTTGCACAGAATGGTGTTCCAAGGAACAGCGTTCCTGGAGCTAGTTCCTTTTGGGAATATTGGAGGAATACCACCATTTCAATAAGGGTAGGTGGAACTGTAACGATAACTCATTAGGTTTACGAAGGAACGGCAGAGGGAATGGCATTCCTTCTGTAAACATTCCGTGGCACTGAAGGGACCGACATATTGTGGCCCTCTGGCAAACGCAGTCTCACCAAGATTGTTCGGGATTACAGGTTTCAACAACTCAAAGGAAAGCACGAGTTCACTGTCGCCAGTTGCTCAATCCAAAGGTTTAAGCTGTCATGCATCCCGGACAGTTCTACGAGAGACCAAGCAACCATCAATACAAAGCTGGCTGCAGTGACCAAACCAGCCAGCACAGATGTGGCCACCTGAAGGCTTCTCGTTCGAGCCTCAAACCCTTCCAGCCGAGGAACAGGATGAGCTGTCGCAGTAGCTGCTGGTATCAGTTGACTACCCTCTGTCACAGATGAAGAGCATCGAGCGACTGGACCAACATTTCCCCAAGTACAACACAGCAGTACCCTCAAGCATTTCGGTGGAATGGCTCTTCGCCATTGCCAACGAAATGCTGACAAAAAAACGGGTTTGTCTGTCTGACACCAACATCGAAATGCAACTCTTGCTGGGTTCAAACAAGGGACTTTGTTAAGTTGCAAATATATATCCTGGACATTTTTTTTCCATTCATACTGCACAGCATTCATTAAACACCTATGTATTTCAAAAGCGTGGCAGTTTGGGCGAGTTGGTATGGCACCCTGTTTTCCGCTCCCTTGATTACCCCTACCTCTGTCCTTTTTTGCTCGTCCTGAGCGGCGCTACTAGCCTTAAACACCTATGTATTGTTCCTTTCTATGCAGTTTTTTGTGCAAGAAATTTAATTATGTTGGTGCATGTGAGTAACTTTCTACAGCCGAATCTCGTTAATTCGAACACACTTAATTCGAACTCTCGGTTTATTCGAACTGACGCTGTTCTGTCAAAGCTATGTGTATTCCAATGGGCGAAAATGCCTAGTAATTCGAACGTGCAAACATTCGCGATGGTTAATTCGAACATACTGCACTCCAACAATGCTGTCGGCAGCGCGCAAAATCACGGGGCGGCGCCTCCGACTACCATTCCTCTGACTCAGCCATAGAGGAAAAGCTTAGGAGAGACTTCTCAACGTCGCACGCAAGGACAAAAAAAAAAAAAAAAAGAAATGTGGCCGAAATTTGTGCGCAGGCATGTGCAGGCACGCATCACTGATTACCTCTGTTCATGACGGGTTAGTGACTTCTGTTCGTGTCGCGGCACCGCCATGTACCCCATAGAGTCAATGTATTTGAGACGTTCTTCTAGAACATCTGAGAATTCGGACGCGAAAAGCCTTCGTCGTCCAACTTTCCAGGCTTTTTGCCATGACCGCAGGTCCGAAACAGCATTAATCGAAGCTACCACCAGCGCCATTTTTATTATCACGCCGCCTCGAGCCGGTGCTCTCGAATGCAGATCCACTGGCAGCCGTAGCCACACCATGGCAACGCTAGGCCTAGCTACTTTCGCTACCAAGCTTCTTGCTGTTCAGTGCCGTGTTTTTCATTGGAGCACTTCGCCGCTGTTAGCAATGGCGTCGACTCCGCCTTAGTAATCGTTGCCAAGTCTTCGGAGCGCGGAAGACACGGCGCGTTGCATAATACCGGTTCCCGAAAGTCAACTTCGCCACAATAAAGCAACTTCAGGCGGTGAAGCATACCAAAAGTTCGAAGGGGCAATTGTCACGGGACATATGTTTCCTATGAGCACTGACACGCCTAATAACTGTCTTATCATGAGAAGCCAACAAACACTGACACCGAGGATAACACAGGGGAAAATTACTTGTGCTTAATAAATGAAGTAAAGAAACGATACATTTATGGAAATTAAAGTGGATGAAAAAACAACTTGCCGCAGGTGGGAACCGAACCCACAACCTTCGCATTTCGCGTGCGATACTCTACCAATTGAGCTACCGCGGCGCTGTTTCCCCATCCACTTTTCTTGGGTATTTATGTGTCCTATTAGAACCCTGGGAGTGTTAGCCAGCACTACCACTCACAGACGTTGGTGGCGGACGTGGAACGCCCTTTTTGCCGCAGGCGTCACGAGAACGTGATCTTTTTGGGTGAAGGCAACTGGTCAATAAACCCATGCATGCTACCTGAATGAATCAATGTTGCCGGATTCGAGACCCTCGTCATGTAATAAACGAGAAGAAAGGGGGTGAACCGAGGGGCCCGATATTTATTAGTCATATCATGAGAAGCCAACAAACACTGACACCGAGGACAACACAGCGGAAAATTACTTGTGCTTAATAAATGAAGTAAGGAAATGATACATTAATGGAAATTAAACCGGGTGAAAAAACAACTTGCCGCAGGTGGGAACCGAACCCACAACCTTCGCATTTCGCATGCGATGCTCTACCAATTGAAATGCGAAGGTTGTGGGTTCGGTTCCCACTTGCAGCAAGTTGTTTTTTCATCCACTTTAATTTTCATCAATGTATCGTTTCTTTACTTCCTTTATTAAGCACAAGTAATTTCCCCCTGTGTTGTCCTCGGTGTCAGTGTTTGTTGGTTTCTCATGATATGACTAATAAAAATCGGGCCCCTCGGTTAACCCCCTTTCTTCTCGCCTAATAAATGTCTGTAACTTGTAAATAAGTGTGAATAAATCTTGCAGAACTTCCCACTCATGTGTTACCTCAGTGCACAAGTGCCACTGCATGTAAGTCCTCCATTCAATTAGCTTCCTTTAAGTCGAACAAATTTTCAGGCCCCTTCGAGTTCAAATTATCGAGATTTGACTGTATTTGCACATCTGAAACGCAGTATCCTGACTGCGCATTTGAAGACCAAAGTGGAAAGTGCTATATGTGTTGCACTTGTAATAGACAAGCACCAAAGTTGCACTTGGACATATCAGGAGTATACCTGGTGCTCCCTAAAAAAATTCGTCTAGGAGCGTTTCTTTGTATTCTTTTCATCTCCAGATAATCTGCTGCCGGCGATATTCAAATTTATATAATATACGTAGTTCAATGTGAGTTTTAAATTGCTCACTTTCTTTCACCTCAGTATTATCCAACACTATATTTTAAAATATCAAATGTAACGTTAATGTAATGACACATTCCAATGTTCGAAGTGTAACTGAAACACATTCCTTTTGCATTAAAGGAACTGTAAGGGGAACTCATTTCAAGATTGTGAAGGAACGAAGAACAAGCTTTCATTCCTGTTTAGAGGAACGTGTACAACACTGCCGACAACCGTCCAGAATGTGTCGCGAGATGTTGGTGGAAATGAAAAGACCATGATTTATATTAATATAATTAAACATACTTTTCACAATTTGTGTAGTAATAATAATTTAAGTTGCTACAGAAAGTCGGTACAGAAAGTCGGTACAGAAAGTCGGTACAGAAAGTCGGTACTGAAAGTTTGTACAGAAAGAAATGTACGTGGCATGAACTGGTCATGAAACCTTGGCACTAGAGATGGATTAAATCAGATTACTGTATGTGAATCAGCTGTTATTAGGTACACCATACCTGTCTTCTAAAAGTACAGTCTTTATATTACAGCCTTTATACAGTCTTTATGACTGCATATTGTCAAAAAATGTTCCACAGTGTTTTCCACATTACCACTGCAGGATTGGACACACTGGCCAGTACGCTTTCCGTTGCACTAAAAAAACAGGTACCATAAAAATCATTTCTTGGTCACTTAAAGAGACAGTAAAGGCAAATATTAAGTCAAGCTAAAGCAATAGATTAGTGCTTGAGAATCTCTAAGGCGTCAATAATATCGTGAACAGAGCCTTAATAATCGAGAAACTGAGGTAAATGCAGGACATGATTAGAGACTCCCCCGGGACATTCAAGTATTCCCTGATGACGAAAGCACTCCTCATTAAATTTTGTCACTAGTACTCAACCCCTCGTTGCAAAAGAACATCATTGTATTGTATTATAAGACAAAATAAAATGCTACTTCTCCTGTTCTATTTCCCTTTTAGAAAAAAGAACTAATTGAAATTACCCTTGACAATGACGTGGGTGATCGAAAGGTTTAGTTTTTGCTCGACTCAACGCCGCCCACGCTTTCGTGTTTGAGTAGTGTCATTATCGCGGTGTGCTGCGCTGGTTTTGCTGGCTCGCAGAACTCGTACAAGCTGCAAGTAGCAGAGAATTAAACTTCCATGTTATGTCACGGGATGCCTGAATGGCCTACGCCACTTGACCAAAAATGAGCTGCAATGGCGCATCCACCGCTCTGTCTTGGCTCAGTGCCGCCGTCTGTCGGGCACCATTTTACTCGCCAACGGCAGCAAAGGGTGGTGATGGCATATGCAATGTCACCACTCCCTTGGTTGGGTGGCGGGTAATTTGAATTTCGAAAAAGGTATTCAGACCCTTCAGATGCAATTTTCTTGTGAACTAAATCCTTTCTTGGCACGAAACAAGCGTTGCAAGGTTTCTGGAATGGTATTTAAACAGCCCACATGACCTTATTATTTGCCTTTAGTGTCCCTTTAAAGCAAATATCATAGAATTTAATTTAAAACCAAGTTGTACTAAGTTATAGAAAAAGACTTACAATTAACACATCTCCAATAAGATCCCAAAATTAAAGCGTGTAATTTGGGAAAATTTTTTATATAATAGTTTGTCTTGGAGGAGTCAGCTTAGGAAAGCAATGGACAGGAGATATGCTGTCCATACATATATATATATATATATATATATATATATATATATATATATATATATATATACATTCTCTTCTCTAGGTGCCAACATAAGCTACAAATGCATACAGTCAATTACATATCATATGCAATGAAATATGTCAGTGTCAACATTGGTCCACTTCACACCTGGTGAGCCACAATTTTTAGGTATACTATATAATCAATAACAGAAGCTGCCGCTACAACATGAATGAGATATTTGCCATGCTATTATGCAAGCAATCCATTCCGACAATTGTACAATGTACGACAATTGTACAGCAAAGTGATGATATGGAGACTGCTCAGCAAGACCGTACAATAGTGCCCGTGATATGTATTCCTTGTAAAGATTTCACTGTCTACAATACAAGAGGTTGAACATGTAATGTGCATCGCTTTTCTTTTCGTCCAGGCATCAAATGATCCCTTTACAGGAATAGTAACCACAAAGATTGTTCAGATTTACTTACTTGTATAATAACATTCTTTTTTTTTTCCCGATCTATTAGACCTTTTGTGAATACTAACCCTGCTGACAATCAAACAAAACTCAAATTGAAGAGGTCCCAAAGGTTTAATCCCTGCACGTCAAAGTAGTTCAAAGTAATGCAGAAAAATTATGCCTCACTTGGAGCATTACAATTTATTCTGCTTCCGGCAAACTGATGGCGGCTTATCAAAATTAAGCACTAAAAACATGATGACGACAATAACAACAACAAAACAAACTGCCTATGATTATGATCAAACAACTTGCCCAACAACAGGTTCTTATGAAGAAAGTCTACGTTAACTTCTTATCAAGCAGCATAACCAGACTAATGTAGATTGCTGACATTGCAAAGATGCACCCTGTGACAAGTACCTGATCTCTTCAAGTTGAGTGTAGTCGTCTTCACGCATGGCCAACTGAAGGCGCACCACACTTTCTCGGGCGGCAAGCGGCGTGGCCCCTTCGGCAATGGTTTGCCGTGGTGGCTCACCAGGGCTGTTGAGCAGGCTGTCATTACTCAGATCCTGGGTTCCACCGTAGTGGCCTAGCCAAGAGAAGTCACTCACTCCACCACGTAGCAGGGCATGCCCTGAAGGAAGGAAAAGCACAGGGCAACTGACTGATTGACTGAATGGTTCCTTACAACCAAAACTTATGCCTGCGCCCTAGAGTTTCTTACAGGAGAACTTGGCAGTTCAATTGTATGCAGTGCTTGGCTTTTTCCACGTTTCTGATTGGATGCATTAGGAAGCCATATCTGTTATTCTTCTTATTATGTTTAGTTTTTTCTAATGTATTGTGCGCTAACCTCACCACTTCTTTAAAGGGACACTAAAGGCAAATACTAAGTCGACGTGGACTGTTTATATACCATCCCAGAAACCTTTCAACGCTTGTTTCGTGCCAAGAAAAGACTTAATTTACAAGAAAATTGCATCTGAAGGGTCCAAACGCCTTTTTCGAAATTCAAATCTCCCGCCACCCAATCAGAGGAGTGGTGACGTTGCATACGCCTTTGCTGCCTGCCGCTGGTGAGCAAAACGGCACCCGACAAATGGCGGTACCGAGTCAACACAGAGCAGTGGATTTGCCGCTGCAGCTGCTTTTTGGTCAGGTGGCATGGATCGTCCGGGCATCCCACGACATCACACAGAAGTTGAATTCTCTGCTATTTGCAGTTTGTGTGAGCTTCGCAAGCCAGCAAAACCAGCACAGCACTATGCGATCAGGAAAGTACTGAAACACGAAAGAGTGGGCGGCGCAGAGTCGAGTGCAAATAAAACCTTTTGACTGCCAGCATCATCATCATCAGCAATTTCAATGAGTTCTTTTTTTCTAAAAATGAAATAGAACTGGACAAGTAACATTTTATTTCATATTATAATACAACACAAGGATGTTTTGTGCAATGAGTAGTTGAACACTAGTGGCAGAATTTAACTGAGGAGTGCTTTCGTCATCAAGCAAGTGCTTGAATGTGCCAGGGGAGTCTTCAATCATGTCCTGCATTTAACTAAATTCCCAACTATTAAGGCTCTGTTTGCGATAATAGTAATGCCTTAGAGATTCTCGAGCACTAATCTATTAATTTAGCTGGACTTAGTATTTGCCTTTAGTGTCCCTTTAACCTTTTGGATTCCAGGTACTTTTCTGACAAGCCACATGTGCAATGTCGGTCTAAGTAACAGATTAGAAAATTCTAAATTAAAGTGCTTTTTATTGGCAATATGTTGCTGAACATTAAATCTTTTTTTAATTTGAAAGTTCAAATAAAATTTAACACTTATATAAATTAATATATTTAATTACAATAATTAATGTTCCAAAAGCAGCCCAGCCTCTTTGCCATTGCCTGTTGAAGACACCTTGTAATCAAAATCAAAGTTCTCTTAATCAGAGATCATAAGAAAGTTCTTCATTTTATGCATTGTTCAAGAAATGCGCAAGACATTGGACAAAGGGACATAGGCAACAGCAACAGTTTATACACTTTGTCACGCCATCTGTCATATAAAAACAAAACCTACTGTAAAATTTTAGTTTCACCAACTTCTGAATAAATTGCGCAACAGGTCTACAGATGTTTCAGGTTCACAAATTATCTCAGGCAAGGCCAGGGATGTGCATCGGCACGAAGATGAGTATACTTGGGCACAGCATTGAAAGAGTTAAAGCAGTGAAACATTCTAAATTTGCAATTACTTCATTTCATTATGCAATTTTTAGTGCATAAATTATATGGGCGTCACACGGTGCAAATTCTATCCCGGTCGGGCTTGATTGCGATTGGATATGCACCATGTGACACCCGTATTAATCACAACACTTTCAAGTGTTCACATTACTAAAATTGAAATAAGGTTCGGCAATTAACACTCATCATGTGTCATTTTTTATTTTCTAAGCAATTATGTTTACATAATTTTCTGAAATCAATCAAATGGTAGAAATCAGAGGCTAAATCAGATGGATTGTTGCAATAAAGTGAATCTCCAACGAAAGATTAGCTTTAAGAAAGTCACTGTAAGAATTTAAAAGACTGTTTGAAATGCAAAGTTTTGGCAAATCTGTGTACTGCCCATCATTCCTGTGCTGGCCAAACAGCAATACTCATGGTGCACACAGACACTGGCAGAAGATTATCCTCTAGTAACTTGGTATGAAGCACTATGTTGTCATGGTTATGGATTGGACATTGCTGTTAGCACTGCACTGTAATGAGTGCAGCATAAAGAGGTGCAGCCAAACTCTTCAGGCTAAACTGCTGACTAATTTCCACTTAAATTTTGCAATGGGTTCACTTTACTACCATGTTTACAAGAATGGACCACTTATTTCATTCCCAGTAAGGCTGAAGAGCACATTGTTTTCAGTGGTGCACTGAGAAGATGTGAATTTTGCTGCAATGAAACAGTGGCGCCATCTGTCAACACTACAATGAAAGGTGCATTTCATCACAGCTGTGACAGATGGTGCTATCCTTCTGTTGCAGCAAAATTGGCATAATTTTTTAATGGCATCACTTTTTGGCTTTATTGTGAACGAAAAATGCAAATGCTCCGAAATATGTCATTCAAATTGCAAGGAATGCCGCACCATCCTTGTCTTAAGACATGCTGCACCACTGCCATGAGCTGCGCACTGCGATGCACACTGATCCACAGAGCCAACATATTAATGGCTTGTGCGCCTCAGGGCCACGGCAGATTAGCGCCAATGGCCTGAGATGATGGCTAGCTGTTGTTTGTGAACGAAGTTAATGCGCTGATTATTTGCTTCATTGTGCAAGTTTTAAGGATAGGCACTCCTCGAAACAACTTTTTTGTTATTACTTGTACTAGAGGTTTCAAAATTCAGCCAAATATAGCGTTTTATATGCAGATTTCAAATATATCATTACTTATGGTGCAGCTGTTATAGTTTTTGAGTTATGTGATGCACAATGTCAAAATAATGTCATCTTCATGGGCACTTTTTTATGTGCTAAATTTTCACAAAAAGCAGCATGCTGTAGCTTGTTTAGCGCTTTGTAGATCACAAAGTCCCAATATCTAGCCAAACAGTGTGTACAATTACTGGAACTATGCAAAAGGATTAGAGCATTTCAACTAATCTTTTTTCTTGATTCCCTGAAATATAACCTCGTATTTTCACAACTTCTGCTGGGAGATATTGCAATTTCAAGTAGGTGTCAGCACTGTACATATATTGAAGAGTATGTAGGCCAAATTTCATTAGTATAAGACAATTATAAATGTACAAGGTTACTTTCATGTGATTGTGAAAGAAATTGGTTGAAGTGTCCTAATTTTTTTTTTTCAGTAATTGTATATGCTGTTTGAATAGATACAGGCACTCAGTAGTTTACAAAGAGCTAAATAAGCTACAGCACAAAGCTTTTTGCAAAAATTTATTACACAATAAAGTGCCCACAAAATCACTCTATTTTGCCATTGTGTAGGACATAACTCAAGAACTATAGAGGCTATAGAAAAACTAATGAAATACTTCAAATCTGCTTGTAATGCTTTATAAGTAAGTGGGTGGAATTTCAAATCTCTAGCACAAATATTTTTTTAATGTTTTTTTTTTTTTTTTTAGGAATGTCTCCACATAATAAACAGTTCCTCTTTGTTCGTGCAACTTTGACTGCTGTCCAGTGTGAATGGAGGGCGGGTAGCAGCAAGGCTGAATTTGCAACAAGATGAACCCACCACAAAATGCTACCTCTGCACAAAACTTCTGCAAAAATCAGCAGTGGTCTAGCTGTAAGAGTTGTGCATATCTGGTACTCCTATTTCTGCAACACTCAGTATGAACGAATTGGCTCAGGAAAGCAAATGTAGACATCACATTGCAGTTTTTGTTTTAAGTTAAGATAGCTCAAAAGCCAACAAACTGCCCCCAAAATCGACAAACAATGGAAGAAGTTTATAAATAACCCACCAAAAGCAACAAGCTCAAGTCCACTTACAAGCGAATTGGTCAGCCTGGGTTAAATAAAGCATGTGATGTGTTGCACACTTACGTTCCACAGCCCTGCCCACCTGGGCCAGGAATGATCGGGCTCCGTCCGTGGCTGGAAGCTCAAGCAACAATTTTCGACGCTTGTGGGCCACTTTCACGTACATGTCAGCTCCGGCTGCACATGAAATCACACTCTCAGCAAGCCAGCCCTAACAAAAACAAACCGCATCTATGATCTATATTTATGCCATAAAACACACAAGATAAATGAACTCAGTATACCTTTAACAAGGATGAGAGGAACAGTGGTTATGACACAACACAGAAAGAACCACAAGGACACAAGCACTAGCAAAGGAGGTGCAAAAGACTAATTTCGTTAGCACTATTTAGATGTTTAAAAAAGTAATGCTACTAGTTTCTTTTTTATTTATTCACCTAACTAATAGCCTTTTTATCTTCTCTATGAAAGTCGTGAGGTAGCACTAAGTATAGATATTTAAATATTGATGTTTAATATTGATATTGAGACCGGTAATTATCAATGCCTGAAACCTCACCTGCAGAGTAGGCACAGAAACAGCTAATAATATTTTTTACATTTCATCCATTTTAAAACTTTACACATAGAGCTCTCATTAGTGTTGGTCTATTGTAGTACATATCATTTTCAGTCAACATAACTGTTTGTGCACTGCATGTATTCATCTAACAACAAAAACCACCTGTGCTAAGGAGATATCAAGGCAGCCATACTTACCTTTTCCATGTGAACAAGAGGTGTCTGAAATAAAAGAAGCCAAGTAGGCAGTAAGAAATCTAAATTGAAGTCTTTTCTGCAGACAAAAATTTTATTTTTCATCAAGAACAGCCCACTAGAAAGCACTACATCTTCCCCTCTCCTAAACATTTCTGTGAACACGGCTGCAAATGGTGGATATGCAGTCTTGTTAAACAGCACATTTATTCATGCAGTACATGTCATTTCAAAGAATGTTAAAACTTCAATTTGGCATGGTGGCACAAGCAACACTTTGCATTGCACTTGTGCACCCTTAGTAAAAAGTACACAGGCCACTGCGTAATGCAGAGCTGTTGCTGAGTGGTGTCAAGTTCCTGTGGTGCTTCATGCTCACAAGGTCACTTTATTTACCAAAGTGCTTATGCAAGAATACAGCTGGGAGCCCACTTGCATGACTTGGTGTAATCTCACATCCTGTATTCTTTTGACAAAAATTATCTCTGTTTTTCCCAACACTTGTGTGTGTGTGTGGCTAAGGAACAGGTTATACATATACTTTTTCCTTAACGCCAAGTAGATGAAAGAGGAATGGCACTGATGTGCCGCTAAATGTTAATGAGATAAGGAAAATAATGTAACGATTTCTTTTGGTTGATTCAATTTCTTCTTTATCATTCTTTGTACCTGGCCAGTGAATCCCAGTGATAATATGGGCAGAGCACTGCTCAGACCACTTACAAAGTGTGAAAAGGATTTGAATAGCACATTTACAGTACAATGGCTCTTTTTCTGTTTTGCACGGCAAGAACAGGGTGATATTAAATATTAAGCAAGCAAGCATTGTCACAGTGCATAATGCAACTGAGAAAATGGAGCATTGATTGTTACCATCCCTAGAAACAGAGACAACTTTTGCCCTATAATGGTTTGTGCAACGGAGAAACTTGCTTGTAGTTGATCACTCGTAATAAACTGAAACTTGCACCACTCTGCAATCCCGCGCATGTCTATCTCATCCGCTTCTTCAAGATGACTCTAGACATTCTCACTTTGCGATGTTGGTACACAGAGCTGTTGTCACGGCTGCATACTATTTTCATGAAACATTATGTTTCTTGACTCTCCGCTAAACCACTTCTGAAATTAGGTATCATTTCTATATATCATGCGACGAGTAAATGCAGAAGTTCTATTTCAACTACATCTGAAGTTTTGCGAAGTGAAAATGGCCTTAAAACAATTCTTTGTTGGTTTCATGAAACAGGCAAGTGACATGAGAGACTGCCTGACACCGTACATACAAGTGTGCAATTAACTCAAAGATGCAGCACTGTTATGGCTAAGAGGACATAAATGGCATCACATGGGACAGCTCCACTATTGCTTAGTTTTGTGTGGTCTGTGTCTCAAGGCTGGTCATTAAAGGCAAGTATATATAAGAAATAATTTTTTCTTGCTTTCTTTCTTGCGAATAAATTTCAGTACATCTAAAGAAACGCGAAACCCGACATTTATTTGTCTCTTTTCTTTAGTTGTTTCCGGTACGCGCTTAAACAAGCGACACCTTGCGATGGACCCACCAATTTCACACTTGAAATCTTGGTCAATGGGGAAGGCATGCTCAGCCATGTAAGTCACATCGGGTGCACGCCCTGTCGATCCCACGCCTAAACGTGGACACACCAGCAATCTGAAAACAGAACCGAAAGAGATCACGCAGACAGTCTCTTCACGAGCGTTAGATGAGGCTGGGAAGCGTGTCAGACCCGAACACGTCCTCAGCAGTTTCGGGTGCGCACTCACCCATACGCCGTGTCCGAATGCTGCACGAGCAGCAAGAATCGACCGGTCTTCACCCATTCTTGAACAAGCCCCGCCTCCAGCCACTGGTAGATTGCTGGTCGTCAAGCGATCACACTGCCGCAACAGAAATGACCTTGCGAGGGGAATCGAACTTACCAAAAAAAGGATACGGCCACGCAGGAGTCTCCTGGAGCAAGAATATCTTTCACGGCTGCCGGACACTGCGCACTCATGGCTGTTTTCCCTTGCGGCGGCGATCAGGCAACGACTGTGGAACGATTGTCATGCGTCGTTACGCACGGGCCCTCTCTTTTTTAATTTTTTTCTCCTTTGTTGCTAAAAAGAATTAGCTGAAGCCACCTGCCTTGTGACACGGGCGAATTAGACGACGACGCTGCAGACAGGCGAAACCTTCTTCCTCGCATGCCCTGGTCTCGACCGCTCGCTCTCCATTACAGTGACATTAATGTAATTTTCAACTGCAAAGCTAGCGAACCAAACGCCGGCCGATGCGGGTCGCTGGTGGCAGCTTAGGTTTGTCAATCTTTTAGGTGCAGTCGACGTCCGTTACCCAGAGAGCCGTGAACTACATGCCGCGGCAGAGGAACTCCACGATCGCGCGCTGAAATCGCACATCGGTTGCACCCTCGCACAGCAAGATGGGCGTGCAGGGCGTATGCACTTTTATAATAATATCTCCATAAATAAGTGCCGCAGTGTTTTAGAGAAAATGAGCTTGCTTCGGCAGATCCCCTGAAACACAACACACGAAAATATAAAGAGAGGGGGACGCAAATCTCGTGCAAATCAAGCCTGCGGAGTGCTAGTGTTGATATTTAGCTTCGTAGCTTCGTTTTATAGCGGTTGTTAATAAAACTAATGAACAAATCGCACAGGACATATAATTATAAACCGTTCAATTTATCATTTTTCTAACGTAAAGCTATATGGATGACTATGTTGCGAGCAGTTGCGAGCGTGCGACTGCGAAACGTCGCCTATTAGTGCGGCTTGACGGTGACTGCGGTTGCAGCAAGTATGGTCAAGGTGTTCTGTGGTATGGTCGCGCCTGTGGTGTAATCGTGGTTGGCTAGGAAGTCTAACCATACGTTGGTTCTTTATTCTATGACCATACGCTGCCGGAGTTCACCATGAGTCTGACATCTTTCAGCTTTACTGTGCGGGCTCTTCTGCGAAAGAAAGTTTCGCCACGAAGACTGCGATGGGAACAAGTGGCATCCAGCTGCGAGGTGCAGAAGCGGTCAGCGGGTCACTTCACATTTGTTCCAGACACACCGTCGTCGTCAGATGGTGTGTGACCATGTAGATTTAAGTACTTGGAACTTAGGGGTGTTATATAGTTACGCTAGTTCTGAACAAATACACAAAAATATAATTTTCCTTTATCTCTTTCTGAAGGAGA
This sequence comes from Dermacentor andersoni, assembly GCF_023375885.2. Taxonomy (NCBI): domain Eukaryota; kingdom Metazoa; phylum Arthropoda; class Arachnida; order Ixodida; family Ixodidae; genus Dermacentor; species Dermacentor andersoni. Next base: position 16,802,289 of record NC_092819.1, read on the forward strand.
AACGGCACGGTTGAACCTCTATCAAGCCATTACTAACGCCTTGGACATAACGTTGTCCAACGATCCGACTGCCGTGATCTTTGGCGAAGACGTGGCTTTCGGTGGCGTATTTCGGTGCACGGTTGGCCTGCAAGAAAAGTACGGTGCGTATGCATGTGACTCTCGTATAGTATTAGTGCAAGAAAGGTTTTGTGGATAGCACATGGTTGGTTTCACTCCTCGCAACTGTACGTGTTCTGCCATTCCTAAGTTCGGACCGTTGGCAATCAGTTTCAGTGGCGTGCGTTAATAGATGGATCATGTGGCACATTCGGTCACCAGCGTATACAAAACCTGCAGCTAGTTCCCTCGCATCACTTGAAGACGTAGCGTTCAATTCACTCGTAGGCAGTGTCTTGTCGGTGTCGAGAAGCACCCCTACTGTGTTTTGTGTCGTGGAGCCACAGTGCGCTTACTGTGCTCGCTCAACGATCCATACCACGGGGAATGCATAGACGGCAACACTTTCTGCAATCCAATTTATGGTCGCGCTTATATCTCATGTGCAGGCAAACACCGCGTGTTCAACACGCCGCTGTGTGAACAAGGCATCGCAGGTTTCGGTATTGGGATGGCCGTGGCCGGCGCTACGGCTGTCGCTGAGATGCAGTTCGCGGACTATATCTACCCCGCTTTCGACCAGCTCGTCAACGAGGCGGCTAAATACCGCTATCGGTCCGGAGGACTTTTCAACTGTGGTGGCCTGACGGTGCGAGCACCGTGTGGTGCTGTTGGCCACGGCGCCCTGTACCACTCGCAGAGTCCGGAAGCATTCTTCGCTCATGTTCCGGGACTGAGGATCGTCATGCCGCGTGGTCCAATTCAGGTGCGTTCATGCTGCCGTCACCGTGCCGACTGAGCTCACGAGGAAGCTTGCGGAGGGTAGCAAGAGGTGGAAATGGTTTACAAGCATGGCAAAATAAATGGGACGTTTCAGCAAAAAAAAAAAAAAAAAAAAAGCCCCTGTGCAGCTTGGCAGAACTGTGGGGACGTGAGAGTTCCACGAAAGAAAGAACCGCATTGCATCGAAGTCGTAGTGCCAGTTTAACACTTGTGGGCTAGTGCAAAAAAATGTCCTTGGGCAATTTTAACTGTGTCTTTGGCCGATCACTGTGAAGGCCTATAGATCGAGAGCATTACCAGCTGACCATGCAGCATGCATGGCTGGCAGTGGCCCAGCCCAGCATGGTTTTGGTCTTGGAAATTGCAAAACCTAATGTATTTGGCAGCAGCATGAGATATGAAGTTAAGGGTGGAAACACTATGACAGACACTAATTTGCTACTACAAAGCACACAGAGAGCAATAAATGCATGCTTTTCATATGGGAGAGCAATGGGAAGCAAGCAGAAATGCCTTTATTTGTTAAACCTTAATGCACTGCAGACAGGCCAGTATTTCAGTACACATGCTGCTCTGCAGTTATGACATCACTCAAGGACAACAAGACCTTTCAGTTGCAGAGGCATGAAAGTATAATTCACAGTGCTTTCAGAGAGAGACTGTATTCTGTTCAATGGGAGACAGTGACATTTCTGTCATGTTAAGCTAAGAAATTCAAAGCCAAAATTTTCTTTCATCTACCAGTTTCAGGATATTGAGGCACCAGCCATGCTGAAGGTCACATGTTCATGCTAGACTCTATCGGATTGTTCTCTGCTCTGCCTAACTTTTGTTTGGGCACAACTCTGAACATCAGAAGCACAACAGCGACACCATTTGCCTCTGCCTTTTCAGATTCCAGCTGTTTTCCTCATCACAGTTGTTGCAGCTCAGGATTTCCTTATCAGCCCTCATCTGTATTCAAGCAGCAGCAAGGAAGGCACACCTCGTGCACTTTATGATGACGCAGGCAGTGAATGAGTCATCAGTGATGGTGGATAGGTGTTGCTAGTTGTGTGAAATGGAAGGAATGCGAAAGGGTAGTGCCCTTACAACTTGTGTGTCATTGTACCTGTGGCTGTGTAAGGAATGTACTTTCCAGATGTTCTGGCTTGAGGAAATAATGATGGGCATCACCAAAAGGCCACCTGCAGCTAAATTATGGACTGTGTAAACAGCCTAGCTTTAGATACGAGGGTACAGATAAGCCTCAGCACAAACTTTTTTTGTTTGGATTACAATTGGATGCATCACTAAAAGCTAATAAAACTGGGCACTTCTGATAACAAACTGAAAAAATAAAAAAAATTGTTGCCATTGCCACTTGCCAGAAATGATGCAGAACCCAGAATATTGAGAACCAGCATGGCTCCTTGGCATGATATCCAAGATTAGGCGGTTCCTGCAGTGCGCTGGGAATCTCTGAAGCAATGTGCTGGGATTTGCATTGTATTTGCTAACTGCCAGGTGCATGCATTGTCTGCTTAGGTGCTATTTAAACTCTTTTAATAAGAAAATAATACAATTACCAGCCCTGGACCACGCTCACCTTCAATAGTGCATTCTACTCACTTATTATGAATTTAGCCAAAGTTACATTTCGTTGCATTTGGCCTTTTAACAACTTTTCTTTTTGATAATGCTGCAAGAAAACAGTGGTACATAGTAGTGCTGGCACCATTCCACTGATCTCCTGTAAACTTCATCAAAATAACACAGAACTGTTTTCTAACTTTCTGCCCTGCAGCCTCCCAAACCACATAAACTACTAAGTCACTGCTTTGGTTTGTCACGGGCATCCTTTTTTTCCAGCCATTAGTCAGCCATGATTAGTCCTGGCAGACCAGATGAAACGTACACTTGCATTTAATGATGTAACATAGGCCCAGGCCTAATCACATGAAAAATACTTCTCATACAGGCTATGCCAGCTGCAAAGCTTTAAGAATGTTTTTTCGATAGTAATTTACCATTGTCTTGGCCTGCTTCATGCCATGCTTGTCAAAGTACAAGTTGAGTTTTTCACAGGAGTAAAGTGAAATAAAATATTCTATCGTCTTTGGGAACTTGCAACATATGCAAGCTTTCCAGGTAATCAGATCATGTCATATATTGGGTATATGAACATAAAGTAATCTCAAATGCAATGACATTGTGATATTCCAAAACATTGTACTGGCACAACGGACTTGCTTGACAGATGTCAGTGGGTGGATAGCATTGACACAGCTTTGACATTGAAAAGTCTGTTGTCAAAACACCTCATTTTCGATTTTTTTTTATGTGGACAGTAGCTGTAGACACATGTTTTTTGCACATGTCCCCTCATTCCTCTGTACTTGCTAAGGTTACTGTGTGCAATGCAGAGCCTATCTGCGTCAAAACTTGTGTATTGTCTATAGCCATGGTAACAAATACAAAGTTCAAGAACATTTGGTTCAGTCCCACCTACAGATATATATTTATGGCATGTGTATGTTCATAAATATCCTTACGATATAAATATTAACAATGCATAGTAAATACCTCCTTTGGCAAGAAATTACTACAAAAAAAAACTTTTTAATGTAGACTGAAATCTTATCATTAGAACACCCTTGCATTTTACTCCCGTCGAAATGCAGCTGCTGTAGTCCGGATTCAAACCCATGACCTCATGCTCGGCAGCGTAAATGCCATAGCCACAAAATCACTGCAGCAGGACAAACTGTGGAAAAAATTAGTGCAAACACTTTTGTTTGCTTACACAGGGAGGCCTTAAAAACAAGTACAAGCCTCTTTTCATAATACGCTTACAATTGTTGAGAATTGCAATTCCTGTAAAAAAGTCAAGTGCTAATGCCTCAGAGAGAAGCCCTAAGTCAAACAAGCATAATCCCTCATGGCTGTCATATCCTGGCCACTAGTGCCAATACCTTGCGAGTTTGAGTGCTTGTTCTTTAGCCGTAAATCAAAGGGATTTCGGTCCCCAGAAAAAGTGGGCTGATGGTTTCTTTCATTCATACAAGTATGACACATTTGTACAAAAAAACAGGGAAAATAAAGCTGTAGGTGTCCATACAGATTTGCAGACTTGGCAGGACTGCTGTGATGACAAAACTGCTGCTGTTCCTTCTCACTGACCAAATCCATATGAACAGTATCAAAAAACGTGTTGTCACGATTCAGTACAGGTAGGGCCGTGGCCTTTTACTTTTTCTTGAAAGTGCATGTGTAAAATGAGCAGAGACAAAGATCTTTCTCTCACACCTCACACATACACAATAAATAAGCGTAAAAATCTTCATAAGTGAATCACTCAGATATACTAAAGAATGAGTCACACAGGACTAACCATTATACCTAACTAAACCATTATACTGTATATTGATGCTTGCCATAAATAAATATGTAGCATCGCAGATGGGTCAGGTACATTTGAGCATCATGTAAACCTCAAACTTCAAATTTTTCTAACTTCAGTCACGGCAGCACACTTTCACACTGCCATATGAAAAAAATATTGTAAAAACAAAGAAGAAAACAAGGTACATGGCACTCTCATCACTATAAAAGAAAGGACGCACAAGGGCTGCTGCACATCATCCGAAGTAGGTGTAAAACAGTGGTCAAATGTTGACTAGTTCATAGCAAGCATATTACTAGTAACACGAAGCATTTGAGCTTTACAATTTCTCTTGATGTCGATTTTTGGTGTTTTTTGCTAATCATTCAACTAGCTTTTAGCCATTAATTTACAAAACATGGACTTTCATGCTTTCTTATCCTGGTGCTGTGTTTATCTGCTGCCAGTGAGTGTGCTTGGCTTCCACTTTTGCATTTGATGGTATGGATGCCAGAGCTGTTATCAGCAGCCGACCGCACCGAGCAATGACTGATCTCGCACCAATGTGAGGCAAGGTGTCAGAAGTGGGACGCCCAGCCCCTTCTCATTGGGTTCAAGCACAACTTGGAGCAAGGACGCCTGTCTACCTACACAGCTGCCACCCCTCTCTTTTTGTTTGTTTGTTTATTCCTTATTTTTTACTGCAGACATTGTCCTGCTGTTTTAAAACTGAGGCTAGTTAAGGCTGTGGAAGGAATGGCTAAACCAGATTATTTTTGTTGCTGATTTATTTTTGCTTGTGCTGCACCAGTAAGTTACACTTCCCTGTACATGCTACCTTGACTGTTTAAATGCAACTACTTCAAGGGATGAGGCCGTTCCACGGTATTTTTGCACCATAGGAAGCTAATGTGAACCTTGTATCATTCAAAATGTTAGGACTCCCATGGCTGTGTTTTTCACAGCAGACACAAAATCCTGCGGGAAATGTTAAAAATTAGTTGTTGAATGTTCTAAGTCTGGCAGGGCTTCTGAGCTTATGTTTATTGCAGTCTTTTTAGCGGAAAAACAAGCAAGTTCTGACTGATGTAACATTTGCATTGTTGAAGAAGAGTTGATTGTTGGGATAGTTGGTTTTCCATAATTGAGGTAGTAAAGGCTGAAAATTAATTTGCTTTAAAGATGTCATTCACTGTTACTGATTTTATGGCAGAATACACGTAAATAAAGGCCTGCAGTAATTACTTGCTTTTATTTTCCCTTTGTATGTATTGGAACTCGGTGCATCTTGTAAAGGTGATGCTTGCCATTGGAATATACCGTCAAATGTACTTATCCACGATTTTAAATAATGCAAAACACAGGAAAAGAAAATGCTACTCGCTTGTGGATTAGCCATTTGACACAGTTCTTGTGCTGAAAGGGTTTTATTTATTTGTTATTTATTTTAGACTATTTTATCTATTTATTTGTATATAAAGACACCTTATGAACCCTGTTCAGGCTATTGAGTAAGGTACACATTGTGTAAGCCAAGTCAGTGCAAACTAAGCAACAAAGACACATTGGGACAAGCGCAGAACAAAGTGAAATGTAAGTGACATTAAACTATTATCTGTACTACCAGCATACAAGACAGGGTAGTAAATACTAAGCAATTAATAATTGGCAAAGGTTAATACTGAAGTTGTGCTTTATGCAAATTATACATTATGCAAATACACCACTGATAAAAAGCTTGGTTACTGAAATTAGGCAGATCAAAACAGGATAGGAGCAGTAGCCCTGCTGAGAGCAGCAGCATGAAATTTCAGATGGCTTTATTATGTGGAATTTCTTTAAATGCTGTCTATGCCAGCTGCATTTTCCATCTCGCTGCTCTGTTTGTTTCTTGAATGCTCTGTTCAGATGGATAGAAGCACAGTGCTGACATTTGCTTGCTGTGAAGTCATCTGTCTTTTCTGTTTGTCTGAACAATATGCCAAGTATTTGATACCTTTGCACTTATAAAGGAGAGAAAGCATTAGCATCTTGCTTCCAAATGCTACATGCAGGCTTGCCTCAAATGCTTATTTGGTTACATTGCTGGATATTTCTCAGTTTAGTTGAAAAACAAAGGGCTTTAAATATTAGGCACATATGATTGCACTTGTATGAGGTGACAGAGCTTCGGGGTGCGATCTTGTACGCATTCCAAAATAGAACGGAGGTGGTCCGTTCCACCGAGCAGCACACAATTGGACAATTTGAACCGTGACGAACGCCATGACGTCAATTGTGACGTGACATCTGCTGTCAATCATTCCGTGTCGTCTGCTATCGGACGAATGCAACGGAACACCTCCGTTCGATTTTGGAACGCGTACAAGATCACACCTTTACTGTCACAAACTATTGGCACTTATGGCATCACAGGCACAGACTCAAAGAAAGCCACTACTTTTAATGTCATTATGGTGCTCTCTGCAAAAGGGCATCATAGTGTTGAAGTATCCTGAAGAGTCACTATGAGTTTGATCTTGCAGCTATTGCTTGCATTTGTTTTTTGTTTTTTTGTTTGTTTCGCTGGGAAATCTAAACTTTTCAAGAACTGCTCCACAGTGCTAAACATTTAATTTATATAATGTCTGTGAACCCTCAGCTGTTTTTTTCCAAACACGAATGTAACAGATTATGTATAATACTGCTGTGGGTTAGGACCAAGTACAAATAAGTGTGGCACTGATGACTGAAGGCAGTATACTCTGGTAAAATGCATGAGTGGAAATGGTGGCAGAGTAGTAGAAGTGTGAAACCCATTGCATGTCTAATTTGTCTTGTGGGCTTTTCTTTCTGTTTATGTTCTTTTCCATCTGTCTTGTGGAGTACTTTCAAACATGCAAATGTCAAATGGGATATACATGTTCAGTGTTTTTTACATTTAATCTGATGAAGACAAGGCTTACATTCACAGGTCTTTTGTACTTTCATCTCCTCTTGAAACATTCTTCTTCTTTAGCCTTTAAAGCGTAAAGCTGGCCATTCAGAACATTTGTCTTGTCATCTTTAAGATGAGAACATGTTATCCTAAGTTTACATTTTGCAGTGTTTGTTTCCATTTTCAAGTTGTTTGCTTGTATGTGCACTCTACACAGGTGCATAGCAGTATAAAGTGTATGACAGATATGTGTTGACCTAAAAGTTTGAAGCATCCGTTTGTAATGTTTATGTTCATTTACAAGATTGATAATATGTGCAACCCGCCGTGGTTGCTCAGTGGCTATGGTGTTGGGCTGCTGAGCACGAGGTCGCGGGATCGAATCCCGGCCACGGCGGCCGCATTTCGATGGGGGCGAAATGCGAAAACACCCGTGTGCTTAGATTTAGGTGCACGCTAAAGAACCCCAGGTGGTCTAAATTTCCGGAGCCCTCCACTACGGCGTGCCTCATAATCAGAAAGTGGTTTTGGCACGTAAAACCCCATAACTTAATTTTTTTTTTTAATAATATGTGCATAGTAGTACAGAGTGCATCGCAGTGTGTACTTAACTGAAGTGTGTCGACGTTCAAAACATTCATTTATAATTGTGGTTTAAAAACAGGATATCATCTAGGCCTTGCGGCAGCTGGCAGCTGTATGCAGCTGACAATCTTCTTTATGATTCACATGGCTGACGTACATACTGACGTTCATTATCTCCGTTACCTGCTTGAACAAAATGCATTTTAACTTTAGTGAACGTCAGCAAAAGGTGAAAAAGCCCTGTAGGAAAGGGAAGTAACAGGCAGTCCAACAAAGATATTGCAAAATGAAAGTTCACTTCATTAAATTTGTGCCTCAGGCATGAAGAGCATGCAGTTAGAGCCACGCTTCTCTAGAATAGTGGAGAGTTGAGTTTGATATGTGGTAATGCAAAAGGAAACGTCACAATTATTGTTGGGATATTCTGCATGTAGAAGGTACCTGCATACAAAGTGAAATTAACATGAGAACCATCTTGAAATATAGCGCAACGGGACGACACAACAGAAAAAAAAAAAAAAGCCAACTAGCCCAGCATTCAACTCTTTTGAAGTGAAATCAGTTCTCTTGCAAAAGAAAATAAGAGCATACAAAGTGGTGGCTGTGCTCACTCGTTGCAGTTTCTTAAAGTATGGTGTCTCATTTTCAGGGCTGGTGTGTTTAAAATCGTCAAATGACAGCTGACAGATCTGGCAGTTATAGTGAAAATGACTGGCAATTATACAGGGTGTCCCAGCTGACTTTAGCCAGAGTTTAAATATATGCCGATGCGCTCTAAGGCGATGTGACCAAATGCGTGTCACTGACTACTGTATGGAGTAAGTCGCACTATCTTTTGTATGCTGCTTCATTGCATAACTGCTTAATTACATATTTAGTCAAGATTATTTGACCAACTTCGGAAGCAACGGAGTTGGGCGAGAAATTCTAGTTAGAAAGTTGTAGAGCGCTTTGCAAAACGTCCGATTAGACAGTTTCCAATTTTCTGTCTATAGGCATTAGTGTTCTTCCGCTTACTTCAGATGTCCACGATATACACAAAAATACCATGTGACATGCCCACTTGCATGCCGTGATTTCAGCACTCCCAAAGGTTCTGCATACAAACAAACATAGCATTTAGCCGGGTGTGCTGCCGCAAGGAAAGCACATTGGTGGCGTAAATCTTACAGCCAACACCTGCATCACTGCCCTGTCGCCTTTTAAGCGGTGGCACACCCTGCTAGATGCTATGTTCGTTTGTATGAGGAATGTTTTGGAGTGCTGCAATCACGATGTGCAGTAAGTGGAAAAACAGTAATGCCTAATAGACAGAAAGTAGGAAACTGTTTAATCGGGCGTTTTGCAAAGCACTCTATAACTTTCTACGCAGAATTTTTTGCCTAACTTTGTTGCTTCAGAAGTTGGTTAATTAATCTTGAATAATTATGCAAATAAGTAGAATACAAAATTAGTGTGACTTACTCCATACAATAATCGGCAACATGCATCTGGTCGCGTTGCCTTAGAGTGCATTGGCAAATTTTTAAACTCTGGCTAAAGTTAGTTGGGACACCCTGTATATCCTTCTTTTCGTGTTTCACAACTATGACACTGCCTTAGAGCTTGAAGGAATCACATAATGCTAATGTTTCTTGGAATGGAGTGCTGTTCTGAAAAGCGTTCCACATAGAGAGGCTGTCTGGAGTCCTCAGTGTCCCTTTTCCTGGCTTATAACTGGCATAAGTAAGCATTGAAGGACTGATGGATCCCATATTTGATGGTCTAATCTCTGCACAGGCCAAAGGTCTTCTGCGGGCATGTGTCCAGGACCCGGACCCATGCATCTTTTTCGAGCCCAAGATCTTGTATCGTTTGGCTGTGGAGCAGGTTCCCCTGAAGGACTACACCCTGCCACTTGGCAAGGCGCAGGTCCTACAAGAAGGCGATGACATCACTCTCCTTGGTTGGGGCACACAGGTGGATCAGCAACTGCATCTTGCTTGCTTTACTTATTATTATTATTTCTTTTTAATGAGAAGGCATTAAATGGCTCATGAGGTGGACAGTCTGGCATTGTCAGTGTGACCACACGATGGTACAAAAAGGCTACGAACCCTCAACCTTTGGTGGGAGTTGAACCCACAACCTTTGGTGCTAATTAAGGTGAAGTTAATGAAGGCACAGTTAAGTAAGATAGAGTTAATTAAGGCACTCTGACCCACATACTTTGGTGAGAGTTGAACCCACAAACTGTGGTGTTAATGAAGGCAAAGTTAATTAGGGCATGGCTAATTAGAGAGAAGTTTAATGATACAAAATGCCGAGAGGTCGGCCTGAGGTATATTCCTCTAGCCAGCTACTCGGCACATGGCTAATTAAGATAGGGTTAATGAAGGCACTTGAACTCACAACCTTGGATAGGCATTGAACCCTCGACCTTTGGTGTTAATTCAGGCGAAGTTAGTTAAGGCACTCAAACCCAGTACCTTTGGAAGGAGTCAAACCAATGACCTTTGGTGTTAATTCAGGCGAAGTTAGTTAAGGCACTCAAACCCAGTACCTTTGGAAGGAGTCAAACCAATGACCTTTGGTGTTAATTAAGGCACTTGAGCCCACAACCTTTGTTAGAAGTCAGATCCACAACCTTCAGTGGGAGTCAAACTCGCAACCTTGTGTTGTGGCATAATGTCCAAGCACCGCGCGGCGGTCGCAATGCTTTCGCATTCGTCCACTTAATGGTAACTAAGTGCCCCTTGAATTTTTTTGCTTGCTGCCATATGGCCTTGCAAGAAATATTGTTTGAGTCAGGCAGCTCCTGAATTTTAATTTATTGTATTCCTACAACTTAGGCAAAAATCCTAAAGCCGAATGCCTTGGCTCTGGTAACACACATTGTTCCCGATTCTGTTACCATTATTTTCTGTTACCCGTCATCATTAGCTGGAGCAGTATTTTGCCGGTATCAAAACTTGTTGCTTAGTGCAGAAGATGATAAAAAAATGGATTAGAATTGACTGAAAAGAGCCATTGCATTGCACTGACCGTGCTCTGCCAACATCACAGGGCTGACCCAGCTCTAGGATAATGAAAAAAAAGTGCTGAAAACAGTGCTGAAATTTTTTTTCTCTTTACTGCACTGTTGCAAGTGGAGTAAAATATCTTCTTTTTTTTTTTCGTTGAGGCTGCATCTGCATTTATGTAGCATTGCTAACTGTAGCAAATATTTAGGCAGGCTTATCTAGGGCAAACCACAGATGTCTTGTGCACTTTTACTCTAGTATAACTTTTAGTTGACATTTATTCATGTGTTCTTGCATGTCTACTTACCTTGGCCAAAATTTGGCAATATAGCATTGTTCAAAGTGCAAACAATTATATAATTGCAAGCTGAAAGAAAAGAAAAGGCGAGTTGTTTGTGTATTGTTTTTAATTCCTTTCCTTTGCATAGGCTGTACATTAGCATGAATAGTAGCTTTAGTGGCCCCAAAATGTAGCAATACAGTCCAAGTGGGCTAGGATTCTGTATTTATTATGGGAAAGAAAATCTGGTATGCTACCAGTTAACTCTATCTGCACATTAGTGGAAAATAGAAAAATAATTTGTTGGTTCATATTTCACTGGAAACTGCAGTGGCTAACAATTGTCACAAAAAATCATCTATTTGCTGTGCTTTTCCTCCGTGGCGCAGCATAGCACAGGTTTTCAAACAGCTGTGTTTATCCAGAGGTGACCTTTTGTCTGACATATACGTGTGGCAGTGTCTTTAGTTGGAAGATTTCTTGGCTTGAGTGCAACGACTGTCATTTAGTTGGGACGTCAGCAATGTCTTTTTGTAACGACAGGTGCACGTTTTGCGGGAGGTGGCTCAAATGGTGCAAGACAAGCTGAATGCATCGTGTGAGCTCGTCGACCTCTGCACACTGATGCCATGGGACAAGGAGACTGTGGCCAACGTGGGTTCTTGATCAACTTGTTTAGTGCATTCATCATGCTATCATTTATTACAGAATAGCATGTCCAAAGTAATGGCAAAAAATTCTATTTCATACATATTTATAATAGCACTTTGTTACAGCCAAAAGGTGAAAGTTTCTGTGTTATACAATAAAAAGTTTTAAGGAAACTTGGCAGGTTAAAGTTGACTCACCACCCATTCTACCTTCTGTGTAATATTTTGTAGTCTTGAGCTGACTTTATATGGTGAACTGGGCTTCTGCATTTTTGTAAATTTTTGTGTGAAGAAAGGTTACAGTAAAGGCCAGTTATTGTTATGCAGTACTAGTGCTAGTGGAAGACGAAGCTGTTTGAGTGTGCTTTCAGAATGAGAATAATCTTGCCAATGGAAGGCACACCATTGTGTGTTGCTTCGGCTATACAAGGCCGACTTACGATTATAACTAGCCTGCGAATTGAATGACCATTTTAAGTGCCAGATTGGGGGGGGGGGGGGGGGGGGGCAGAAATGTTCAATTAGCGTGGCGTCACCGCCCTATCCGAGTCGGCGCGGCAAAACAACCAAGCGCACAGCTGGTGCCGTAGCAGCATAGCGGTAGCAGTAGAGCGGAAACGCGGCTGCGCTCAAACGTTTCATGATTAAAGCTGTCTGCCCGGATCAGCCGCGGCATCGCATACGCAGCGACGGCACCTCGGGCAGGAGAGTCGCTTATCGGTGAACAGCAGCCCGCGAGATTCGCACAGCTCGGCTGTATCTAGTACAGTGCGCGACAACCGTGCATGCAGTCACTCGAGAACGTACCTGCGAGCAAGCGTGTTGGAACATGCTCGAAACATCATGCTCTCGGCGCGTGAATGAGCGCTGCACGTTTCGACCACGCGTTATGCTCCCGCCAGCGCAGGAGCAGACTGACACGTGTTGTCGTTTCTACGATTGTCAGTGCGTGCTGCACTGGCGTCATTCATTTCCGGAATGTAGTCTTGGGGAACTTTTGCGCGACCGGTCGCGAAGCGTAATCGCGTTGCAGTACTATTTTATTTTTTTTTTCAACTGTGATTACACGCAAGACCTGCTCCTCTGATTAGATTTCTTCTCCGTGGCACCCCATTACGGCCCCTTCGTGGACAAATGAAACGCGAACGGGGCAATACAAACGCGGAACTGAGCCGTTCGTTTCCCCGGCAAGTGCATGTAAATTGCTGGTATACGAACAAACAAATCCCGTATGTCCGACCGCAGGTGTGCACACTCATGTTCAGAACAGTGACGTGCCACTTACCGCTAGAACAGTTTTCTGGTTAATAGTCCGCCGCTGACCCGCCGTGGTTGCTCAGTGGCTGTGGTGTTGGGCTGCTAAGCACGAGTTCGCGAGATCGAATCCCGGCCACGGCGGCCGCATTTCGATGGGGGCGAAATGCGAAAACACACATGTACTTAGATTTTAGATGTACGTTAAAGAACCCCTGGTGGTCCAAATTATTCCGGAGTCATCCACTACGGCGTGCCTCATTATCAAATCGTGGTTTTGGCACGTAAAACCCCATAATTTAATGTCCGACGCTATGCTCAGTTGAGCAGCGCTTCGTAGCGCGGTCGCAGCCGTATCAGATAAAGCGCCTCGCGTTCTCTTGACGTGCATGAGGGCACTGATAAAAGCTTCAGGCTCTCGTCAATGTTGAGGCATGGTTCAGACAATAACTCCGATGTCGCCCTGTGAATCCGCATTCACCGTTGCGCGCGCGCTTGGAATCGGCGGACGCAAAAGCTTTCAGAGCATAGAACTGGGGTAAAAAAAGAAAAAGAAATAATACTAATAATAACTGCACCCCATTGCACTGATGCATTCGATTAGACGATTATTTGTGGGCCGTTAGTTTGTGGCTTTTCCGCGGTCCCTAAACTTTTGCTGTGTGGAGTACGTACCTGGCGCCCAATTCCCAATCTGTAACGTGGCGATTCAGTGCGCACATTCAAAGTGACTTTCTTCGCAGCCGAAGGTGAACGAGAGTTGTTTCTTCCCTGAATTTGCAGTCTGTGCGGAAGACCGGGAGGCTTCTAGTTGCCCACGAAGCACCTCTTACTGCGGGGCTCGGAGCGGAGATCGCTGCCGCAATTCAGGTTTGTGAGCACTATCGTATGAGCTAGACTCTTCGGAAGCGTAACAAAATGCAGCGAACTGCCATGCTCGTGTGCGGAAGAGAATATGGACTTTCCATTGCGGGTTATCTAGCAGTGGTGCCAGATACCGACACCTGCCAAAGCGCTACGCAACAGGTAGTGAACTCGCTTCGCCTGTTGCTGTGCCCAGAGTTTCGTTAATATAGCTGAAATCTATTGTGTGAAAAGTCCACGCATTAGTCAAGATGGCACTTGTTTTTACACAGATGTGCTATAAACGAATGCTATCACCTCTGTAAACATTTACAGAGGTGATAGCTTAGAAAGCGATAATGCAATTGTCAGATTCTTCTGCAGCTGTTTGTGTGTGTATGAATGATTCAGAATATTTCGGGCTATGTTGTATACATATGCATGAAGAGATATTTTCATGTTGCTGTAATAACTTATTTTTTATCTTTACTACAGTGTGCTGCGTGTTACTGGTCACAGTGTAACAGGGCAAACTTATTCTGCATTGAACGGTTTAGAATTGCATTTCAATAAGGGTGTGAATAAGAAGTGCTGCCTAAGCCACTAGCTGGGCCCTGCAGAATCATTACTCAACATGAATTAATGTACATTTATGTATAATTTTTCTGTAATACAGTCAGACCTCATTATAATGAAGTCATAGCCAGCACAAAAATACCTTCATTATACCCTTTGTTCATTATACACCATCCGTAAGAAACATTTCATTTAATTCATTATGCTGAGGTGTGACTGTACTTGAACCTTGTGCATAATCATGAGGCGACCTACTGAATTGAAACTGATGGCTCATGCAGGAGGAGTGTTTCCTGAGCCTCGAAGCTCCAGTGCAGAGGGTAACTGGATTTGACACTCCATTTCCACATATCTTCGAACCATTCTACCTGCCAGACAAGTGGCGATGCTTCGATGCCATCAAGAAAATGATGAACTACTAGAATTTCTATTCTGCAAGCTCCCCAGCATTGTAAATCTGAAGTCAACGATTACAGACATTGAAACAGCTGTGTTCGCAAATACAGGTTCCGAAAAAATAAAGAGGCACTGGTATGGGTTGTAGCTGCATGTGTTAGTGTTGAAATGCTGAAAGGTCGACAAGTACGAATGTGAAGATAATTATTACAGTTACAGTATTGTGCCTTAAGCAGGTAAGTATATTGCAATGTTTATGCTGACTATAATGACCAATACATACGTCAGGATGCTACATGTCTGAAACGATGGGTTCAGATTGTCAATGAACCTCCCTTTCATTTGCTAGAAAGCTAAAATGGTGTGCATGTTGTGGCTGGGTGCATTGCTGCACATAACTCAAGAATTACTTTCACATGTATGCACAAATGCTTGGGAACGTTGATTGGAAGACTTCCACCCCAGTATTAATGCCACTCACGCTCAGAATTCTATTTTCTCTATCTTAATTCATCTATGTGGTGCCACCAGCCTCAATGCAAGAACATTAGTTACTATGCTTTTCATTATTTCAGTTTAGTGATCTATCTGCCTGTCACTTCTATCCAAGCAACACTTCTACAAAGCGGTATAAATAGGTATACCTTGAACCAACTTGGTCTATGGAAACTGACAAAAGGTAAGCATATAAATTGCCTGATTTGTTTACTTTTTCAACTCTGAAATAGGAGTTTTAGAGCAGCTTGCGATCGCAGCTAGTAAAACTGTAGAGCAATATGTTACATATACTAGTACAGGCTGGAAATCCGAATACAAGGCTACAGCATTTTCTCATGCCGCGGCTCGTCAACTTTTGACGCCGACTGTACATGCGAGTTACCAGCGCTTATAGCTGGGCGAAAGCAAGATTTGCAAGCGATTTTGAATGTTCTGGCCTTGTGCACGTTTGCAGCAGTATTCATAGCCTCTGCAAACCCGCACATTTCGAGAAACAAAAGGAATGCGATACGCGCATGGTTAGGAATTCCCTCGCGTGCGTCGTGACCAGTTCGTGATACATGCTCCTTTGTGCATTGTTTCGAAATTGTGAAAGATTTGTTAACGTTGCACTTCGAACACAGCTGTAAACTAGTCAAGCAGGCTGCTTTTGTAGAATGGATACGACGCACAGAAAAGAAGGCGCTAAGTCCCTCATGCTACGTCGCACCCATGAGACACGAAACTACATTTTACGCTCGGACGTCCTCTGTAATCGTATGGCGAAGAAACGACGACAAATAAATGAATACAGCTGCAAGTGCGACGTAACATATTTCCACGCAGGGAGAGCCTCCGACGTATTACAGCGCGTGTCCTCGATCATATGCGACCTAACTGTCAGGCCAAGCAAGGTCGCAGCACGGTTAAACGCATTAGCGAACAATCCGCACGCACGGAAGGCCCGAATTCCGGTCGGGGCACAGGTGCGCCACGTCGGGAAAAGCGCCTGCGGCGGCGAACGAAAGCGACAACAGCCCCTCCGACGGAAGGAAAAGCGCCGCCGCCAGCAGACGCCCTGATAAAATGCAAGCGGCGCGCACCGGTGGCTTCCCGATAAGGGCCGCCTTATCGGCGGTGAAATCCGTTGTGTAAGGGCCCGTCGCCGGGCGCGGAGAGTGCGACTGGGTGGCCGCAGCCCTCTCGGCGCACACGGGACGGCGGGCAGTGAATAACGCGCGCGCACACACACACACACAGTTTTGGAGCCGAACACATCGCATTGGTTTTATGCTTTGTTACAGAAAAGGACTTGCGAGGAGAAGGGAGCTGCCGGTTGCGGCAGCTTACAGAGCGGCCGTCGGCCTCGCGGTTCGGAGCGGCCGGCCTTGCCCTTATCTAGGGCTGCCGGGCGGCCTTGCCCAGGGAAACAGAGCGGCCCAGTTGGACATGGCAAAAAAACAGGGCGGCCTTGGGTCCCGCTCAGCTGTTGCATTCCGGCGCGCGCAAGGAGTCCGACTGACCGCAGTTCACGTGACTTGCAGGGGGGGAAGGGGGGCCGTGGAAGACCCGGGTCGGTCCGCGCGTGCGTCCTCCCCGCGGGCGGCCAAGGCCGCCCTGTCGGCTTCCGGCGCTGCATACCGTCGCGCACACACACGCACACCACGACGCACGCCTGCGCTCAGAGGGGTCCAGCGGCCAGGCCGGGGCTCAAGCCCGCAGGGCCCAACGTGGGGCCCAGTCCGAGCAGCCAGCAGGGCTGGGCGAATCCGCACAGCCGGGGCGGCTGCTGCTGCACAAGCAGCGCGCGGCAAGCCAGCTCCTGGATCAGCTGCAGCGTTTGACGCCGCTCGTGGCCCATCAGGCACACTGTAGAGCCGTCCACGACGCGGTACAGGGTCGCCAGGAACGAATAGCGCAGCCGCTCGTGCGAGAGGTGGTTGGCCAGGAAGCTGTGCAACTTTGCGCGCTGCGCCTGTATCTCGGGGAAGTCGATAAAGAAGCGAGAGCACATGTAACGCTCCAGGGCCCGCGTCGAGTCGGTTGTGTGGAAGCCGCGCGCCAGCAAGTGGCAGTACTTGAGCAGGCCGCCGCCGCGGATCTCCTCGGGGTTGCGCGTGGCGATGAGCCGCCGCCGCAGGTGCTCCAGCGCCTGGCCGAAGTTGCCGTACACTGACTCGGCAAGCACGCTGGGGAAGAAGTCCTGCGTACAGCGCGGCAATAACGCCTCCGCCGAACCACCGCCGCACTGGTGTAGCAGCAACAGCGGGTCCACCACGATCTGGAACGAGTCGACGCTGAACTCGAACTGTCGCCGCATTCGATGCACGAACTTCAGCTCGACGTTACGACCCAGGCTGTTGGAAAGCGAAACGAGCGACCAGCGGTCTTCGTCAGTGGCCACCTTCACGAGCTTGTGCAGATAGGCCTCCTTGAGGGCGCACGCATTGATGCGCTTGACGCCGGCCGGCAGCAGCTCGGCCAGCGCGTCAAGTACGGCTGTCTTGACGCGCTCGAAGCCGCCGGCGCCGCTGCTGCCAAGTTCGCAGCCAAAGATGACGTCCAAGTCGTTGTACTCGGCCGACGTGTCCGGCTCCAACACGTAGGACGCGGCACCGCCGTTCAGCCGCACGTCCCGCACGGGCACGCCCTGGCGGCCCAGCTGCGACCGCACGCGCTGCACCAGGTCCCGCAGCCGGGTCTCGAGCGCCGGGAAGTTGCCGCGACCCTGGACGGACACGGGCTCCTCCAGGAGCTCCTGCAGCCGCACCACCTGGTCGTAGCCCAGCACCGAGAACCGGGCCTCCTCGACACTGCGCCAAAAGGGCAAGACGTGTCAAGAGACGTCGGCTGACAGCCGGCGCGCGCCATATGTCGCGAGCGAAACAGTGCTTGCCTCATGATTCCAAACGTCGGTCGACTCAGGGTTCTCAAGTATTACTCGCTGCAGCTGGCCGGCCGAGGACGACCACTTCCCAGGAGCGCACGGCGACTGCGGGCAGGAGGTTTCAGCGGCGAGCGGTCCGACGGCGTAGCGGCAAAACGGCTCCTCGACGGCTGCTCGTGTGGCCACTGCGGCCAACCGCTAGGCGGCGGGTCGCTTCGTTGCCGGGGAAACGCGCTGCGCATGCGCCGACCTCCCCGTGTGACGCAAGTGCGCCGCACACGCGACAGTGCGCGCGCGCGCATGCACGTAACAGCGAGCGTGCTCCGGAACAGACGCGAAAACTGCGTCAAAGGCGCTGCTGTTGTAGGCGCCGTTGTTTTGTTGCTTTTGCGCCGCCGTCGCCGCCGTTCCTTCGGGGCGCCTTGAGCGCGTCTTGTGGTCGCCCGACCGACGTGCGGCGCCCGCCCGTCACGAGCACGGAGAAAGCCTGCGACAACAGCGCCTGAAAATGACCGCCAAACTATCCGGAACGGGTAGTTTTCCAGCTGTCGCGCGGAGCGCGAGCTAGTGCGCAGTTCCGAGGGCTGCGTGGGCGCCGTGTTTACGCCGCAGCTGGGATCCGATCGATGTGCGTTCAGCGTAGACGGGGCTGTGACGTCGGTTACAACTCGGTTGACGTGGGCGGCAGCACCCAGCGCATCCATTGAGGAACCTGCGGCTATATTTAGGGAATCGGGATCGTTGTGCCGCTGACGTCACGCCGTTTGGGTCGCAAAGATTCGGTCAACCTTACTGCGCAACCGACGCGCAGTACAGTTACCGACGTATCGCGGAATTCTAGGGCTGAAGGCGTGAATAGAAGGACAAAAGTGTTTTGATAGCGCATCTTTAATGCGTGTCACTTCTAAGATATAAGCAATTACGTGAACTGCCGAAGACCGCTACATTACCTGCACTGCGAGTGCTTACGTAAATGCTTAGAACATTATGGCGGCGTCAGTGCTGATGTTATGGTCACCTGAATAACAACAGCGTGTTCGTTTGGGCTGGTTGGTACCTCTTGCCAAACAGCAGAATAATTAACAGTGCAACGCCATGTGCCCCTGTTCTTTGTCCTGTGTCACGCTGTTTAAAATTGTACTTTTTGATCAGCAACAATGCATGGTGAGGCTAAAACATTATAAAGAAAGCATGCAGAACACAATGGTCGAACTGTCATACAAAATCTTTATACATACAAAAAATGTTTACAGATTCAACCCTGCAAGTCTTGTAGGAAAAAATATATTCACATCCCATATCTGTCCACTGCATATAACAGACTTGTGTGAACAGAATAACTTGACATAAAATATATATATACACACAATTTTTAAAAAGGTCCTGCTCAGCTGGTGAAACATCCGGTGCATCAGCTTGTATGAGTAATCTAAACAGGTAATAAAATAGAAAAGCATGATACAGTCTTATACAGCTGCCAAGGCTGCAACCTATCGGCTCCGAACACAATAATATTCAATGAGCCACTAATTAAGACTAGCAAGAAAGGATGACACCTAAAAATTGCACCTAACTTAAGCGCACCACAGCCCTAGAGAAATAAAGAAATGGCACACACAATCTTGACTGTAACGCAGCACAGTAGGGCAACTTCCCACTTTGGCAAGAGCTTTCGGTTCAGCACTGTACAAAAATGAAAGATAAAAGCATCAACAAAGTGGCATGGCACCACATAGTAAATCGAGGCAAAAAGACTATTCCACATCTGGTGCAATTTCTTGTCGCCGTGGCCCATTTATCTGTGGAAATAGAAAAAGGAAAGAAACAAAAGTATACATCAGCATAGGCTAGCAATAACTTCTGCAGTGCCTACTAGAAGCTCAGCTAAATATTAAGAGGCAGCTTTGCTACCTAAGTACATTGGAACAGAAATTGTTCATCTGCTGAACCACTTTTCATGAGGATTGTGGCATTTCAATAAAGTTAAAATCTACCTACTATTACCAGAGGATTTTGAATTAGGCCATCAGTTTTTTTGCACACACAAAAATAAAGTGAGAAATGGAAAATACTGATGAATATTGATGAAGTTTATAACACTAAGTCAGTAATGACATCACAATTATTGACATATAAAGTGGACACAATTTGTGAATTATACACTATTCTGAATTATACTGGTAAATTGAGAACATGACTAGTATTGCAACTTGCATAATAACGATTTCACGCAAATTGTAAATACATCATATTTATCTGCTTTAGATGCTCTGACAGACACGGCTAACAGAATTGCAATGTTCTTGGTGCAGAGTTATGTAGTTGTGAATGTCACCCTTTATTACTGTTATTTAATTAAGTTATTTGTGGAAACATTTTTCAAAGATTTCCCTAAATCAATATTTTGCTTCAGGAAGTCGGCAGAATTTAGCTTTCTTAAATGCAACAGATGTCATTTCCATCAGCTCAGTGGCTACTCAATGAGAGCATGTCTGCATTTCACATTTATTTTCTAGATAGAGAAATAAGAGTTGGCCCTGAGCTGAAGCTTCCTCTTGCAAACAAAAGTGTTCACTCAGACTGCACACAGCTACAGGAGCATGTGATCACAAAAACAATATGCTGTACAAGTTGGAGAGAAGAAAAAGTTATCGCTAACAGTCCTATCATGCCCAATGCAGAAAAAGGCACCTCTGAACATTGTCCAGCCATGCTTTTATTGTGCGTCATCTATTCTTTGCAACTAAATGTTATCTCAAGCCTCTCTGCTTTTCTGTTCCCATGGCATTCAGACTGTTCATGCCCCTGTCTATCATGTGCAGCAGGAATTGTGGCCAAACCCACTTCAAAATTTTAATTCCTGTCAGCCTAGGATGTCCTTCGAATGAATTTAATATGTGATTCAAGTTATGCTATAGTGCAATGACTTCCAATTTTTCTTTGTTGCTAGCTCAAGGCTTTTCTTTTTTTCAATATGCTTTACAAGACTTGCAAGTGTTTACCAAACAGCTAAGCAACAACAGGGTGCCCCACTTATGCATCTTTTCTCCTTTTATGAGGAACCTTTAGCTCAGGGGCAACTTCAATATCCTCATTTAAACATGTAAAACTCTAGAAATGCTCTCATTATAGGCAACGATTGAGTTAATTGAATGAAATTTGTTAGATATTCCCCAAAATTTTGGATTTAGAAAGCAAGCTAAATCCTACTGCTGGTTGAAAGAAAAATGTTAATTTAGTGCCTCGAATGCTGTACATAAACAGCCGAAAATTTGTAAACATTAAAAGAGAACAAATATAATTTTAGTTTATGGCTCATGTGAGATGATTGCATCATTGCTAAAATTCTATTGACAAATTATTGCTATAGTATAATCTGGTAGTGAATAACATCAATTTTGTCTGATTTAGTTGTCCTAACAAATGTGGTTTATAGAACTATGCTATTGTTTTTATGGCTGAATTAGTTGTCAACTAGCTGCATCACTTTAAATGTTTCCATTTTCAGCAAGTTTGTCAATCTTCAGCAAAGTATGATGCTAATGTGCTTTTCCTGGACTAAAACATCCCACAGGCATATTTCATGTCTGGTTCTGTAAGCTACTTTCCCAGTAGAATTAAATGCTAATTTTTCTAGCATCTGTCATGAGCCTATGTCATGAACATCACCTATGCTAAAGGCTAGGTTGTTATGACAAGAAAATGTAAGTGGATCACGAATTGGTAAAGTATTCCCCATTCACTTGTTAACATAACTATGTCCGTTTAGTAGTTAGTTCTCACTAGAAAAGGGCATAAGGGTGAGCTGAGAGGAGAGAAACTTCCCATACGCAGAGCACCTGGACAGTGTGGTAACACTTCATAATTATCATAAGTTACAGCTGTAAATAAAAGTTGTAAGGTCAGACATATAGCAGCCTAGAACCACTTGCTGCTGGGTTAGTGTGTGTGTGTGTGTGACATTTTCATCAGGCAATCAAAACATTGCTTGCAATTGTTTTCTGCTTTGCACATCCTTTATACTTTCAGAAAATGAGCTAACCATCTGCTTCATATCTACATGCTGTGCTTACTGTATGTCAGAAAGTCACATGCTGAATGTGCCAAAATTGTTAAATAAAAATTGCAGTCCTCACACAAAGTAACAAAACACTAGCACTGTGAAACCACAAACACATACATCATTTTGTTACTGTCATTTTGGTTTACAGGTTCATAAGACTGAATAAAATAAAATGATCAGAATTCTGCCAAGAGAGAACCTCATAAATGGTCGCTACAGAAAAATATTAAGTTGAGCTGTTCCAGTAAATTATTGTTCTGCAACAGCAAAACAGCCACTGTTGTGTTTTACTGTAAAAGGAGGACTGGTGAGCCAGAAATTACTTTAAAAGGACTACATTGCTTACTAGTGAAACAAAAAGTCAACTAGGCAAGCCTTGACAATTTTCCTTGTACCAAAAGATAAAAGAAAAATACTTCTAAATCTAAGACTGCACTGACAAACTATTGCTGATGTTGTTAAGTAAAAATTATTTTGGCCATCTTTTTTTTTAGTAATCAACGTTTTCTCACCAAATGAAAGAAAATAGGGTTTTGAATGAATATTTCATCAGTCTGAACTGATATAATGTTGGGCTTTAGTATCCCTTTAAGTGCTTTCACCTAGCTCACTACATAAGTACAGCTAATTCAATGCCAGTTCACTAATATATAGTCTTTCAAACCAGGCCGTCCAGTCAGCTTGATCAGTATCAGCAAAAAAACGGTATTATGCCTTTGCTATATTGAAAATGGCATCACAGATCAATAACCAATACCTTTAAGAGGCACTCCAAATGCATTTTCATTCTCACACAGGCCCTCTCAGCAAGCCAAGTCAACGAAATAAGCCTCACTCCAGTAGTTCTCAACAGATCTAATGCATACAGACTTCAACTAGGATTGGAGCGACCTGGGTAACTAAAGGACACAGGAGTGATGAAAAAAAAATGATAGACACAATATTAAGATGCAGGAAAACAACAGTATGGATTGTGAAATTGATGCATACAGAGTAAAAAGTGGAGTTGGGTAGGGTAAGTGATGCTTAAAGCAGATAAACAGTTGTCTATTAGACTAACAGAATAGGTGCCAAATAATAAATAAAGGAAAATTCAGTTGAGGGTAACAGAGAATTAGGTTGTGTGATGAGGTTAGGAAATTAAGGGTCAAGCTAGAAAACTTAGATTTGGTAGAGGGACACAAGATAGAGCTAATGGGAGATCATTAGGTGTGTTACCCTTCGTCCCGCAGTGGACAGGAAATAGGTTTATGATGATAATAACAGAGGTATAAAATATTTTAGGGCATCATCACATCTATATTTTATAGGCCCATTTTTAAATTTCTTAAGGTCAGCAAATTAAGTCAAACAAAGTTTGACTAACAAAGCACTAACAATGTTAAACATGATTTTAGAGGGACAGTGATTAAAGGCTTAGAAAGCTGAGCTTTTTATTGAAGCTCACAGAAAAATGTACTTATTACTTCAGCCTAACCTAAACTACAAGCTGTGCGAATTTCAGAGTTCGTAGGCATTTGTGGCAAGCAGTGATAAACATTTTTCTGTGTGTGGAACAACACAACCTGAGGAGTGCCACAATTTTTTGACAAATGCGACTATTCAGAAGAAAAAAATGACAAGCTAATGGAAGGAAAAATTGGTATCTACTTTACTATGGCATGAAGCTACAAAGGTAATTCATATGGTTTTCTGGGGAAAAGAACATTGGAGTTGCCATGGCTGGAGTTTATTTAAAGGTATATTGACAAAGCATTACTGACTTGTCACTTTTTTTTTGTGTTAAATGAAGGTTTAAACACTCCAAACCATAGAAATGATGCTGCTGGTAACTGTCCGAGTGCCTAAATAATTTACTATGATACTTGTTTCTGCAAAGCAGTTTTTAAACAGAAGCTGAATGTGTTATGAAGACTCGTACACTGGCTCACTCCACTCTTGTGATCGGGGTGGCTGCCACATGTGAGTGCAGCCAAAAGAAATGTACATAGCACTTCTGTTTATTTTCTATAAGCAGCACCATCATACCCAGCCTTATCGTTATACAACATGAGCAAACTGCTCTGTGTCATGATGTCCCAATAATGTCAATGGTGCCAGCTCTGGCATTTCAAGACAACTTTAGCATCAAGTATATTTTATATGAGTT
The DNA here is from genome assembly GCF_023375885.2 of Dermacentor andersoni. Classification (NCBI taxonomy): domain Eukaryota; kingdom Metazoa; phylum Arthropoda; class Arachnida; order Ixodida; family Ixodidae; genus Dermacentor; species Dermacentor andersoni. Next base: position 16,826,614 of record NC_092819.1, read on the forward strand.
TTGCAACTATTAAACCTACTAAGTGTGGCCATTTTGCATTCTATAACTGTGCAGTAGAGTTTCTACACCTTTGAAATTATGAGCCAGCAGTCCTTTAATGCACAGGGAATAACAAGCTTATGGATCACTGATAGAACTGCCCCTGGTGGCATAAAGAAAGTAAGTTGGAATAAAAATTCAAAGGGCACTTATTTATCCCTACGTGGATGAATTCGAAACCATTGCGACTACTGTGCAATGCAATGTTCAAGTGCATTAATTTACTGCAGCTTCATTAAAGTCACCTTAATTAACACCAAAGGTTGTGGGTTTGAGTGTCATGATTAACTCCTAATTAACTACACCTTAATTAACATCATGTTAATTAACATAAAATGTTGTAGGTTCGACTACCTTAATTAACTATATCTTAATTAACAACAAAGTTCATGGGTTTGACTCTAACCAAAGGTCGAGGGCTCATAGCCTTTTTGTACTATCGTGTGCTCACGCTGACGCCGAATTTTCCGTCTCACGAGCCATATAATGTCTTTGCATTAAAAAATTTGCATTCATCCGTAAGAGCTAGAAACTAATACAATGAAATCTAATAACAAAGTTGCATTCAGCATGAAAATGCCTTCATTGAATCCTATCTTTGTTATAAGCATATACATACATGCTAACATCGGCAATAAAATGAAATGCTTTACTTAGCTATAAGGATGTTCATTATGTCAAGGTTTGCCTATATGAGCCATCCCTTTGTGATATATTGTATGCACAATTGCAAACATTAAATGTTCCCTGCAGCAGCAGCCCTTTCTGGGGATTTCGATTCCTGTGTGTCATGATCCATCAGTGGACCATAAACTTCTGCATCTTTCCCAAGATCAAGCTAGACAGTGCCATTGCAGCTGCTGTTGGAAGGGAAAAATTTTTGTTTTCACCTGTTTTGATCTTGTATAGAGGTATCAGTCTCACACTACAGGAACATACCAGCATTTTAACAGCTATGCAAGGTGACTAAGTGCCGTGACCCACTCTGTTGTGACGTGGCGATCCAGACTCTATTTTCATTTCACACTCCATTTCATTGTTAACTGCAAAAAATCCACATTGTCATCTCCGTTTCTCTAAGAAAGTTGTTCAAGAACAGGACTGAACTATAAGCAACAAAGAAGAGCAACAGTGCTATCAGGTGGCACATTATGGCAGAAAAAACAAGGAGAGCAAAGTCTCACTTCTGTACATATGTGAACAGTGACAGGAGACACACAGCTGCATATTCCACTATATATATATATATATATATATATATATTTATGCAGGCTTTATGTTCTGCAATTTGATTTCATGCATATATCTTTGAATCCATGGTCATAAATGTTGCACTGGTCCTATGCTGCTGCACGAGTGCACAACTGAAAAATGCATCTTAGAAATTGCTTGTAGGATGAATTTTTCACAAACTGGCTATTCACAAAAATAAGGAAAATTTGAATGTGAACAGCACGTTCACAGTGAAACCTCAATGTAACAAACAGTGATATAACAAACTATTGGATATAACAAAGTAAACTTAATATGTTTCTCAGATATCAGTGTATAATTAATATATGATTATATAATGAATATTAGATATAATGAAGGTATTTTTGTGTTGATGTGACTATGTTATAAAGAGGTTTGGCTCTATGCATTTTACAGTGAGAAACTTGATTGACTGATGGTGTTTTGAATCCACATGAACCCAGTATCCCACTCTTTGAATTCACTTCTGCTCTGCAGCCAACCGCAATAGCCACTGAGCAAGCACAGTGGGTGGTGAGCAACTTCAGTTCAGACTTTTAAAATGCTGGCATCCAATGCAAACATGCAAGTACAGAAACTCATAATAAAGTTGCCTTTGCCAAAAAAAGCACCTCTGTTATCCCCTTAAGACATCAATTCTGTCCATCAAACATTTAGTTTCATCACATTTCTCATATCTTCAGGATTATGAAATTTGTACAGATGAACATATTAGGAATTTTCAATTCTTCAGCGAGTTTTTTCAAGTTTATAGAATACAAATTTCATGCAAGAGCTCATTATAGGAACTTCAGGGATGGTAATCTCAACTATTTCATGTCTAGTATACTTTAAAAGCACCTATCTAGACACTTCAAATATATACTTGATGTAATATGTTGGGAAAACAATAAAAGATGTGAACCATCTACATGAAGACAAACTGACACTGTGAGGGCAAACATCCAGCCGTTCAACTTCCAACTCATTTTACTAAAAACTTTACATTTATTATTCAAACTTGCAGCACAGGTCCAATCAGGAACGCCTCAAGATGTTGGTGACAAATTTTAAATATTACAATTTTAATCAGAGTTTTTGATTCTGATGCACTAACTTTGCATGCACAATTGTGCACATAGTACCTGAAGGGTTATATTCAATATTTGTTATTTATTTGTCCCATGCCGACACCAGCAAGAAATAAGTTACGTTTACTTTGTTATAATCGATAATTCCCTATATGTAGGTTTGAATGTAATTGTTTTTTGGAGTCCATGTGCCAACAATTTTGGAAAAGAATTAAAAAATGTTCCACTACTTTGTGCCCTTTTAAGTACATAAAGCGAGGAGGTCTAACTGCACTGTGCAGTGTATACACTTGCTAATAAATACCACTATAACATATAATTTTGCCATCTTCTCGGATAAAAGAATGTTTGTAGTTACACTAGCCAGATATAATAGGAAAAAGGACTAGGTATGAGAACGTATAACTAAGGTCAACAAAAGAATCACGGGACTACTGTGTGAAGTGACATTTGCATATTTGGATATTTTTCTCTCTCATACACGTCTGTCCAGTTGTTGGTGCAGGTAGTTCATGTCAGGGTCAAAAACATGCTTGTTCTACTTTAGTTCCAAGTGAAAAGCTCTTCCCACTACTAAAATTAACTTCTGCATAACATTGTCTAGTAATTGCCCTACCAAGATCTTCATACCTTTTTCTCCAATTGAACAGTACTTTCCATTGCAGAAGCTATGTCCTACAGGACAGTTTGAGATCAATATCACTGAGACTGCTGCCTAGGAAGCTACAGCTTTTTTTTTTCTACTTAAACAAGGACGTGCCTGTGCACACACACCATAAAGTCGTGCTCAAGCACAAATCGTGGCAAATCCAGCTGGTCAGGTGCAATGTCCTGGTAAAGCTCATCCAACTTGGACACCAGGCACAACCGATGCCTCAGATCAGGGGCACGGAATGTGCAGAACCACCACGCTGTCACCTGGTAGCACAAGGAAACAAGAAGTGCACTCCAAATATAAGTGTACTTCAAAGAACACTAGGCATATCTGCAAACAGACAAACAAACATACAAACAAACAAACATAGAATGACTAAATAAATAAGCAAACAAACAAACACATGCCAGCACATACCACACAAGTCCACACAGACGCCACACAAAGTAATTTCATTACGAGACATGTAGCTCATTAAAGTAGGTGCCAGGATTATCGAAAGAAAATAAAAGCATTCTGGATGCAGCCAAGAATTCAAAATTTCATTCAACTTTTTTCTGTGCCAAACTTTTACGAACAATTTTTTAAAAAGGCGATCGGTTCTTTACATTTTGCATATATTGGGTACAAGATCCTTTTATCTTGCAAACAGATTTTCCTGCTGTTTGCACATTGAATGTCTTAAACTAATAATCAAGTCCTTTCATGAAATGTACATGTTTTCAAAGAATGCTGTGCCTAACATGCATAGACAAACATATGATGCAATGGGAACAAGGAAGTGCTATAAACAACTTTTTAATTAATTATGGGGTTTTACGTGCCAAAACCACTTTCTGATTATGAGGCACGCCGTAGTGGAGGACTCCGGAAATTTTGACCACCTGGGGTTCTTTAACGTGCACCTAAATCTAAGTACACGGGTGTTTTCGCATTTCGCCCCCATCGAAATGCGGCCGCCGCGGCCGGGATTCGATCCTGCGACCTCGTGCTCAGCAGCCTAACACCATAGCCACTGAGCAACCACGGCGGGTTAAACAACTTTTTCCTCAACTTAGAGTGATGAAGTGGTCCCTCGCACACTGTAAACAAAAATGATGAAGCCAAAAGTAAAACTATCCACACACAAAAATGTACGGTGGTTGCAGAAGTGTTCTTAAAGCACACATACACAATTTGAAAGGAGGCTGAAAGAAGACAGTGGATTTGATTAGAACTGAGAACTTTTCATGTTTCTGTTTAAAGAGCATTTGTATTATCATAACCCAAATACACAGAAACACCAAAGTTCTTGGCTTCTGTTTTTCATATCACCATGGCCTAGCCTAATCTAACCTTATGTAACACAAAGGTGGCCAGAAGTTCAGTATTATGGAAGTGCACTGACTTTATAGGAAACTTATCAAAGTCCCAAAACTGTCCACTTAAAGAATTCATCTCAAGAGTGAGCTGTTGAGAGGTTTCAGCCTGCTGTAATGCACAGGTTGGTGCTGTGATTTTTGTGTACTTCAACACTGAAGCCATTGCTTAACTTTTGTTCAGACATGTTTAAAGGTCTACCATGCTAACACCAAAGAGAAGTCTAGAATAATTGTGCAAGCAAAATGAGAAAAGAAAAAAGGAATACTTCAGAAGTGTGAAATATTAATGTAAGTGGAAAGCCACATTTCTGATCCAATTCCTGCCCCAACGACTTGATTCAGTGAGCAGTGAATCACTGCCTTTTAAAATTTCTTAGCTTCTCAATTCTAATTTCCCAATTTCCCTGACATCTTATTTATAAGCACAATAATCAAGGCTAACCTTTGTGGCCTACATTTTCAAGCATGCAAAACTTGAATGGTGCAGAATTATATTTATATATAGTTGTACAGCGGTTGCGGGATTGGACGCGCATCCCGATATCTCCGAAGCAGCCGCGCGGTTATCACGCGATGACCACGTGCTCGCTCATGAAGGGTAGCAAGGAGAGGACACGTTTCGCCGCTCCCGCTGCTTTTTGCGCCTGGCCACGACGCCACAGCGGGACACCCTGTTCCCTCCTTTCCCTTTCTTGGAACTGGGGAAATGCCCTCTCTGCCGCTTGGGGAGAAGTGCTGTGCCCCCGATGCGTTTTTGTCTTTCGGCTGAGGAGCCTGCAACTGGCCACATCTCAATTCAGCCACTGAGACTGCCACGCATCGCACCCCTGCAGCACTCTGCCTTCGTGAGCGACTGACCACCCCAGGGCCTGAGCGCAGATCCACTCTGGGTGAGCTGAACCCTTATCAGCCTCTTCGTGGTTTCCACGTTGTGCGGTTTTTCACCTCAGACGTGCGGAACGCTCCGTCGCTGTGGTTTTGCATTTGTGGTTGCTGTCGTTGCTCTGTGGGTTGGTTGTTGCTCTCTGGGTTGCTCGTTGCTCTGTGGGTTGCTCGTTGCTCTGTTCAGGGCTGCTGCGAAAGTGCTAGCGAGCAACTGCCGCTCCACCGTCACGGTGTGATCCAGAGAAAGGTCAGATGCGCATGCGTGAACTTGAGTAATACCCCTATAAGGTTAATAATGAAATCTTAGAGCTTTTCACTTTTATAATGAAAACTGTGCACAATACTTTATACAGTTAAAAGCTATGAGCACACAAGACAATCAGCTAAATAAAGATCAGTTCAGTACAAACTGAAGACACCAGCTTGGCTGTGTCCCAGTGCACAAGTTTGTTTTGCACATATTGTGCTGAGAAAGACCAGGTTGTACCTAGCACTCGATGCCTCACTTTTTTGAAAATTTTGTTTCCTCATGCAGTATTGCATGCAAAAATGTAGGCAACATGTCAGCAAACATGCTCTAAATTTTGTTATTTAGAATGTTATTTGACATTTTTGTAATTTAGAATGTTTTATGGCATAGAAGAAGTACATAAACGTTTATCATTAAAATGTCATAAATTAGAGAAGAAAGCATTTGTCTGTTGTGAACTGCAAAATCAACAGTTCTTGAAGTCAAAGCCAAGCAAAAGCCAATATTTTTTTCAATCTTGGTTCTACCACTTGCTACTGCACAACTTGCTGCCCAAGTTACATCCTGTTAGCACATTTTTAATGTACTCACTCAGCTGCAAGACTGCCACATCGAGAACGCTCACAAAATGTCCCACGGTAGCACTGCCAAGGCACCACAATAGTGTAACCTTTCAACCTGTCTGTGAATGCACTTTATGATTGTATTAGCCCTTTTTATATGCAGACTGCATATGCTGCACATGAAGATATCTCCATACCAGTTCTGCCAATACCAAGGAAATTACTTTGAGTCTAGACATAACAGGCACTGTTCCAAAGAAAAAGGGAAGTTTTCCAAAATTCAGAGAAGTTTTGACATTTACGAGGCTTCCTTAGCCTCAAATACCAACTACAAATTAAGGACAATATCTGGCATTACCTCTGCTGTTGTCTACGTGGATATATTTTGAGCCATATTTCATCTCGGTATTGCTGATCAACACTGAGAAAATTTTTGTAAGAGAACTGTGTGCACCTTCCGAAAAGCAATAGAGGCACTTCCGTACGAACTAGCTTCCATTTCATCCTTCTCCATAGGTTGAATTTTGTGCTTCTAAATGCTGTTGAAAGTTCAAGCACAACGATCAAAAAAGTGAAGTGTATTAAAATGTGCGTAGAAAAATAAAATTTGAACCTACAATTTTTTTTTTCCAGCATTAAAATTGCCATAAGTTCATCTTTGCGTAAAGTATAGTGACATAATGAACAACCACACAGCGCTTACAAAAACAGAAAAATCTAGGAAGCTTCGTCTAATTTAGAGGGAAGTTGGCTCCTGGAGCCAACTTGAAGACAAGCTTCTTGTGCAGGAAAGAGCTCACCCGTGTCCACCAGCCTGGATGCACGAGGTACAGGCAGTGCAGGTTCTGCCTGTGCTTGGGGCCCAACAGCTCGAGTGCATCTTTCAGGAGCGCTTCCAACTCGGGCGGTTCTTGCGCCACTGTGTGAAGGTACACAACCACAAATGCCTGTGCGACTGTGTCCAAGGTGAACAGGATTTGCAGCAGCACCTGTGCAGAGAAGACGGCAGTAGCTTGGAACAAAACAGGTGCGACCACAAATCCCCAAAGCACAAGTGCTTTGCTTTTCACCCAGCTTATGAGCAGTTACACTCATTCACAGAGCAAATACGTGCCTCTTCAGTAAAGGATAGCCCTCATTTAGCACGAATGCTCTTATTTGAATATCAGTTTCAACTTTAATTCAATTCAGCTTTAAATAACATAATATAGTTAGAGCTGGATAAAAGGTCTAAGAAAGCTTGACTGGGTCATTGCCCCAGAGCATGGCATAGAGTGGTATCAATTCCATATATATACATTCAAGAAAAGTAAATTTTCAGAAAGTTATGCAGGAAACAAGAACTATGGGAACTAAAAGACAGAGTAAAGGTACAGAGGCATATATGCATTAAAGAAAAACAAAGAATATCTGAAAAAATGCAGCAATAATGTCACAGGACCAAGAGAAAGAGAATGGAGGCATACAACAAAAAGAAATAATAATAAAGTCATGCAAATAAACTTCGCAGCTTCTTTCACGAAGATTGAATAGAATTCTGGGGTTTTACATGATGAAACCACAATTTCATCATGAGGTACGTCATAGTAGAGGACTCGAGATTAATTTTGACCACCAGGCGATCTTTTACGTGCCCGCAATGCACGGGACACGGATGTTCTTGCATTTTGCCCCCTATCGAAATGCAGCTGCAGCGGCTGGGATTTCCCGCGACCTTGTACTTAGCAGCGCAACACAATGGCTGTTAAGCCACTGCAACGGGTCTTTCTTTCAAGATCTATTCCAACTCTGTACCATCTTTCATCAATTCATTTAGCTATGTCGGTTAAGTAAACCTTAGCATTTGGTTACCATAGTCACACCTACCAACCTGTGAATATTAAAATTCTTAAAATCCCGCACATTGTCACCAAAAAAGGATGGGGGAGCGGTCAAGCAAATACTCGCAAGCATCACATTATTTTCAGGTCAGAATGACTCCATTAGCGACTTTGGTGTTTTGCCCCCAGGAACTCCTCTATATAAACTTGCTTGACGCTAGTACCCTTGTATCAACAGAAGATTTCCAACAAAAGTTTTGGGGACCAAGGACTGAAATGTTTTTGTGAACAGCTTTTTTTTTTTTTTTTAAATCCTGAAGCAACATTAATAAAATTGCAAGAAGAGTTCAAATTCGTAAGCATTGCAAAAATTCAGGGGAGTTGACAAGTACACATAGGTTGTGTTGCATTTGTCCATTTTCCATGTTTCTCAGTCGTGTGTTAGGTAAGTAGGAGAATTATCATTTACCTAGGCAGCGATTTGAGGGCATCATTACTTTTACTTGTTTTTAAATAACAGTGTCGCGAATGTCTAAAATGTCATGTACAGTGCTCAGCGCTTGAAATGCCATACTCGGACAACCTGCCAGCCAGTACCTTCTTGTGCCACCGGTGGGTGCTGGTGACACCGAGATGATGCATTTTTGTGTCACGTAAAAGCGAGAATCCTTTTGATGCATTGTAACTGCATTCGGCCTCTTCACTGATCGCCCAGCAATCACCGGTGGCGCAAAAAGCGCAGGCCGCTATGCTGTCCGAGTATCGCATTTCAATCGCTGAGCACTGTACAGTTGAGAGCAAAAGTATGGGGACCCGAGATGCTGGTAAAAAATTTCGTTTCTACCAAAGGAAGAATCTCACCGGAAGCGCTGAGAATTTTAACCAACCTTTGTGAAGATCGAGACGTTTACATTATATGGGCACCCGCACGCCCCTCTCTGCCCGGGAACAAAATAGCGCACAACCTGGCTCATGAACTGACGGGCCGAGCAGGTGACATGCAAATGTACTGGGAAAGGAGAGTGACCGAATGACCAGCTTTAACAAGATCACCAAACATATAAATTGGGAAGGGTGCATTTCCCCCCGGCACACTCCTCGCTAAATAGACGGCATGGCGCCTCTTACAAACAGATACATATCTGAACCGGTGGCCTACCACCGCTACTACCCAGACCTTTACAAGGGTAGATGCAGATTCTGTCAAGAAAGGGCGGACCTACAACATATGGTTTGGGCTTGTCCTTGGACACCCACACAGAATAATATACACAAGACCAGAGAGCAGTGGGAGACCATGTTGCTCAGCTGTGCACTTGAAGACCAACTTAAGGCAATCCAGCAGGCCGAAGATGCCGCCAGGGCTCGAGGCCATCATCTAGGTAGAGAGGCCTAGGTCTCAAATCTGCTGTCCTAAAATAAAGTTTATTCCTCCTTTTCGTAGCCTAGGCATAAAGGCTGAACTCAAGTGGTACTGCCTACATGCGCCTGTTTGTCATGCGTTAAGACAATTGCACGCTGCACGGCTGTGCAAGAAAAAAATCAAATTTTCTTGCTGATGCCGTGGTCTCTGGACTTTTGCTCTCGACTGTACATTCCACATTAACCTGTCCTCTGTGCGACTGTATCCCATACTGCACAGACAATGCTATGTGCACACCGAAGAATGAACATGTGCAAAGCACTTTAAAAATGCACACTCAAATATGATGGTGGTAATGTCACATCACAGAATAAAATTCCCAACATGAGCGGACAAATAGTTCTCAGAATTCGGGCAGAATGGTTTCACTACGAGTACTTGTGTCAGCCTTCCGATCTCCCATCCCTGCAGAGCTGAAGTCGAAAGCAGCAGCCCCTACGTGCCAATAGTGTCAGGCAAGCAATGCTGGAATCGAAGAGGGAGAAAAGCTACGTCATACTCAAAAAATGTTGCATCAAAAGCACATTAACTTCACAAGTGTATGAAGTTAGACTAGTTCATTTGAGTTTAACATTGTAATAGGGCATTTGACACCGATTATGCTATTGTGTCCAACTAAATTATGGAGTTTAACAACCTGAAACTGCACAGTAGGTTAGGAGGGTGGTCGTAGTGGAGGGCTTTGGATGAATTTTCACTGCCTGGGTTTACCGTGCAAGCAAAGCACAGTACACGAGAGCTTTTGCATTCTGCCCCCATTGAAATGCAGCCACCCTGGCTGGGACTGAACCTGCAACCTTGTGCTCAGCAGCATAACGTCACAGCCACTGAGCCACCGCGGCAGGCGCTGTGGGGCCGGTGGTTTGCTGTAATGCCTCTTTATAATAAATGCCAATTCATTGTAACAATGCAAGAAGAAGCAGGAGAGGAAACAGAACAAAAGAAATTGCAAGGCAGTAGACAAAAAAAAGATTTGTGCACAATGAGGAAAGCAGTGACTGAAAAAGAATAAAAAAAGAAAGGAGCAGGCAGTGTAGCGAGCAGTGTTGAAGTGTATTCCAGTTCTCCAGCTATGTTCTGGGAATGTCAGTCGACAGCTGTGTAATTCAGTGCCGAAGAGGGATCCTGCCTGTAGCAGTTTGATGTGATCTTCCCCTCCTGATCTGTGACGACAGTGTCTTAGCAGGACATCATGGTCTCTTGCAATGTTGCCTGAGTGCCAGGAAGGCCAATGCATCATCCATGACAGTTCCCCACCAGCTGTGTCTTGTCAGCAATGGCTCTTGCATGCTTTGGCTTTCACCAGCTTTGTAGAGTGGTATGGTAGAGAAAAGGGCCCTATTATGCAGCACTACATCGACCCTATCTTGTACTGTAGCAGTCAGTTTGCGTTGACCTGTCGAGAGATGATGAGAACATTTTTATTTAGCTCGGTCATGTAGTAACTTAAAAGTAAACATCTTTGACAGATCTGTCTGGCTGGATGGGAAATATTAGAAGAGCTTTGCGGCAGCAATTTTCAGTCTTACTTGGAATTTAATTCCTCTCACTGTGTCCCTTGTCCTTCTCTTGGGTGCCAGAATTCGTGACAGTCAGAATCTGTGCCACCCACCTTAATATGTCCTGTCTGCGGCACTGTTATCAGAATGTTGCATTCAATTACACTACATTCTGAGCACCTCTACCAAATGTAATTACTCACATGTTCTGGGTTCAAGCCTCGAAACCTCCGCCCCACAAAGACAAATATGGGGCGCCCGCTTCGATCCCGTCCAGCTTCATAAAAAAAACGTGCTTCTCGCACCATGCGCAGATCCTCCTGACGGGCCTTTCGTAGCAGTCTGGTGTACCTGCATGCAACAAAGGCAGTTTCTACTCAGTGAGCAAGGCACAAACAAGAAACAGGAAGCAGAAGGATATATAACTTTAAAGAGACACTAAAGGAAGATATTATGCTTTAAGGAAAATATCAAGTTAAACCAATAGATTATTCATCAATCTAGAAGTCTTATAATTTTCTGTGTGCCAATATATGTCCTGTGTAGAAAATCGCCACAAAAGGTTTCGCTACTACTCCTTGATTTGAATTGCCCATGCCAAAATGGATGAGTTGACGTAATCCCCATGTGACCTCATTCTCTGCTGCTCTGCAATTCAGCCAGTGCTGTTGTCACATGAGGGATGCCATAGCGCAATATTGGTGGCTCGAGATCAACACTGACTGTGCAGCAGGCATCAACACTGAGAACGTTTTAACCCAAGCAGACAATGCCTGCTGTGTGCCAGAAGTGCTTGATTGCATTGACAAATTGTTGTTGTGTATTTTCTTTGTTGCTTTCTTTATGGAAACAAATGAACCAACATTCCAACTATTACAGACAACATTTGTTCACCAAAAAGTTGGACAAATGATCAACGACACAACTCGGGTAGCCAATTGGATAAGCTCACATAGTGCAGAATAGGTGGCACCACTCGAATTTTCTATTTTCTCGCTTGCAATAGCCTTCTCACTGCGACTGATAAATGTGTTTTTACAGAAGCCTAATCTTTCAATCTAGCTCTTTTCCTTTAGTGTCTCTAAGAAATTGAAATAATGTGGCTTCAAATATGGGGTAATCTTAAAATTTTAACTTCCGATTTAACCCTTTGAGGGTCAATGACGTAAATATACGGCACCGCGAACAAGTTCAAAATGGTCGATGCGGTATATTTACGGCGCCATCTCTACGTTTAAAACGCAGGCCAATTTCCTAACTTTTTCTTTTCTGGCATGTGCTGCCGCTATGTGGGAATACAGGGAACTTTTCTCGCACCTCCCTTTCTCGGTTTTCATAGCACGGTTTGTTTTAGAGCTAGTTTGCTCCAGCCCGTCTATATACTGCCGCTCGCGCATTGGTGCACGCGCGGGCGGCCAGCCGTTTGGGTTTTGTTCCGTGGGCAGTTTCAAATTCTTGCACTCGCAAAACTTATCGCTATCTCGTTACTAATCGCTCAAAGGGCAACCGCCTGTTTGTTGCTAGTTTCGACCACTGGGGTTCTTTAACGTGCACCTAAATCTAAGTACACGGGTGTTTTCGCATTTCGCCCCCATCGAACTGCAGCCGCCGTGGCCGGGATTCGATCCCGCGACCTCTTGCTCAGCAGCCCAACACCATAGCCACTGAGCAATCACGGCGGGTTGCATGTGTTTCCTTTTTTTCTTTTCGTTCTTTTTTTTTTTTTGAGACTCTCGATAACTGCCTCTGGTTGGCGATAAGATGACAATTAGCGGAAGTTTGTCACACGTTTTGCTTTTTTGACGGGCACACAACCACACGCTCACCTATGCAACTCGATTAGGCTATGGACGTAAATATTAGTGTAAGAGCAGGAACATTTAAGACTTGCAAAATATTGTCGTCTGTGCATTTTCTCAGCCTTGAACTATGTGTATAACAATGTATCAAATTTTTAATTCTTATAAGTTTTTTTATTGTTGTTATTCATGAATAAACAGTACATTTATACCAAGGCAAAATATTTTTTTTTCACTTTACGGTAACCCTAGAAATTTTTTTTTTTTTCAAAATAGGTCCCTCGGAAGAATTGGAATCTGCAATAAAAAAAACCGACTCCAGGCGGTCGCATATGCGGAAGAAAAATCGACCCTGAAAGGGTTAATATTGAAAATAATTAGAACAGATGTCCAATATGTAATAAAGGGTATCTTAGGAAGACATAATGTAGTAGCAGCTAGAATTCACTTTAACATCCTTGTGCAGAGCAGCAGCCTGGTGGGATTTTTTCCCACAGGATGTAACCAGTCCTGCACAAGCAGGTTCAAAAGAACATCTCTTCACTGACCTATGGGAACGTTGGATTTCCCGTGTCATAGGGTCTGAGAGTGCACGGCCACCCTGTCTGTCAACATCTCCCTGCATGCGTGCGAAGGCTGTGCGGCCAACACACACCGATCCCTCCATTAGAGGTCCTGGATCCAGCTCCTTCTCTTCACTTGCTTCCTCTGCAACAGGAGTATCTACCACCTTAGCTGCTAGGTCAGGGACTTCACAGGCATGGTGGCAGCAGCAAGAACATTAAAGTCACCTAGCTCAAGGAATGTGAAAAGGTCCCACAAAGAATCAGTCTGCTCAAAGTGTGAGGCAGTGACAGCAATAGCCAAAAGAAAGCAGTAAAACATTGTGTAGTGGTTATTCAGTATCCTGTAAAATTGGAGGAATTTCTGCAGTCTCATCATTTCTAATACAACTGTTGCTAAATAATGTGTCATGCTTTAATGTACGCATGCTCCAGGGAACTTGCGAGTGCTTGCAGATAGCATAAGGTAGGTAAGTACATGTGGTATAGCATAGCGAAGCTTCCATAGAAGCCCATATGCTCGTAACATGGTAGTTCACGGCCAGTTTCATCATCTATGAAACGTATCTCGTAGAACAAAACATAGTGTGATGTCACATCCAGAATAAACAATAAAATGATGGCATAGTTGCGTGCTGCTTTGTCATAGTCTTATACAGTCGAACCCACTTATAACAATACTGGTTTTAACAATATGCCGGTTATAACAATGTGAAGCTACTGCACTGTCAACTTTTGTGTATTTTTCGTGGTAAAAACCTGTTTACTACAATGCCCTGAAGCTGCATTATTGGTTATAACGATGAAGTCTGGCTGCTGGGTGTCCATGCCGAAAGGTAGTGAAATGTGAAATCCTTGAAAAGAAAAAAAGAAATTCGAGCCGCTAAACAATGGCCTGTTGCCCACAGCCATCGCGCACTCATTTTCCAGCCTTCTCTGCATGCCTCTCTCCCGTCGCCCTTGCACCCCTCCGAACACAAATGGGCTGTGCCCATAGCTTTACACTGTGCCACCCTCTGAAACATGAATGGACTGCGTCAACTAGTGCTCCTCCCAGATTGCTCACTGGCTCCTCATTCAGCGCAGTTCTGCAAACAGCTTAATCGCTCGCATTCGTCTTTGTTGGTTGCGTCGAAATCATTCCTGGCCACATGGTTTGTCAGCCTCGTTTGACTCGCTGTCGAAACGGAAGATGGCTGATCCGCCCACTGATCATCGGCAATGGACGAGGTTGCCGGTCAACAAAAAGCACATGGCTACACATTTGGAAAGAAAGTGCTTCTAACCGATAAGGCGATTGTCGCAAACATGCTTGCATCGGATAGTGACGGCGACGACAGCAGTGATGATGCAGGAGGGCAGGCTGCCTCAACGTTGTCCTCCCATGAGGCCCAGCAGATGATTCAGTCCTCCCTCCGGTGCTTTGTTTTCACGAGGAACCTTCCGCTACACTACGTGGAGCACCTGGATGCCTTGGAGAATGGTGTTGACAAGCTTCGCTGAAAGCATGCAAGGCTGACGGACATGGGGTTTTCTCGTGCAAGCCAGTGAGAAGTATGTGGTGAGATGCTTGTGGCGATCTCACCTCAGTGTTTCTTCTGAATTTCTCAAGCTGACAGGCTGCCGTGGCAACCTTCCCTCATATTTTAAATGGCCCCTTTAGGGGCCACCAAAGCGATGCCTCGGCGGAGCTCGCATATCGCTTGCCACCCGTAACCTCTCTTTGCAGTTGTTATACCAGTGCCATTCTATAACGCTGACAGTCGTGGCATTTCACATGCGATTGGAGCGCTCAGAAAGCAGTTAAACGAGTGAACACAATCAGCAGCCGGATGGAGGAAGGTGGTGGGGAGGGGCACTGGCCTCTCCGCCATTATACTCAGAACAGCTCTGCCATCCCCCATTTCACTTTTTCATGCAACCTGTTTATAACAATTCTCAGTCACAACAATAGAATTTTCGTGGCGCTTGAATATTACAAGTGGGTTCGACTGTATACATAAGATCCTTCATTTTAGGGTAAAACCTGATAATGCGCAATTTTGTACTCCTAATAAAATTGATAAAATAAGATTAAACCCGATTTCTCCCCAAAGTTTGCCCTTCCTTAAATAATAACAAATGCAGCCGTTACAAAGCTAATGACTGCTCCCCATCTTTTGTGAGCAAGTGGTTAAGATGTATCATAATAATATGTAAATATGGTGTATGCCTCGTTTTCGCTTAACACTTGAGCAATAACCAGCATATACAAAAATGCAATACATTCAGCGCCTACTGACGTTCCGTGAACAAAAGCTTGTTGCTTTATTACTAGCTGTGTTTAACAGAATACAACAATGGCACATTGCATCGCACTTCCTTCACATCACGTACATGTAAACGGCGGTAATGCACTAGAAAGCACAATGCAGCACTGACATTGCTTTGCATTGTGATCAGTAGCTGTGACAGAGAACATGTTGACCCAACTATATTTATTTTATTTATTTATTTATTTCGGAATACTGTCAATCCCTTTTTGGGATCTTTACAGGAGAGGGCAGAACATACAAATACAGGTTCAGTGCTAATATATATATTTTTTAAGAGTCAAAAATAAAGGCAAACATGCAGTACATATGACAATAATAAGTAAAACTGATGATGGCACTTGAATACAATAATTACACTGAGAGGAACACTGTAATATAACATTATGAACAA